>NW_028270146.1:28864051-30114051 GCF_037043375.1 Chiloscyllium plagiosum
CCAGAATTCCCTATACTCAGGGAAGATTCCATTAAATTGGAAGTTAGCAAACATAACTCCTTTATTACTAATGGGCATAGGGTTAAGATGAGAGACAAAAGTTTCAAAGGGATATATGAGGAATGATTTTTACACAGAGGGTGGTGGGGGCCTGGAATGCACCTCCAGGGGAGATGGTCGAAACAAATACATTAGCAACATTTAAGAGGCATTTTAACAGATACTTGAACAGGGAATAGCTGAACACAGACCATGTACAGGCATGTGGGATTAGTTTAGATTGGCATCGTGGTTGGCACAGATATAGTGGGCCAAAGGACCTTTTCCTGTGCTGTGCTGTTCTATATGCAATTCTGGTCTCCCTGCTATAGGAAGAATGTTGTGAAACTTGCAAGGGTTCAGAAAAGATTTACAAGGATGTTGCCAGGGTTGGAGGGTTTGAGCTATAGGGAGAGGCTGAATAGGCTGGGGCTGTTTTCTCTGGAGCATCAGAGGCTGAGGGGTGACCTTATAGAAGTTTATAAAATCATGAGGGCATGGATAGGGCAAATAAACAAGATCGTTTCCCCGGGGTGTGGGAGTCCAAAACCAGAGGGCATAGATTTAGGGTGAGAGGGGAGATATTTAAAAGATATCTAAGCAGCAACGTTTTCACACAGAGAGTGATGCGTGTATGGTATAAGGTGCCAGAGGAAGCGGTGGAGGCTGGTTACATCATTTAAAAGGCATATGGATGGATATATGAATAAGAAGGGTTTCGAGGGATTTGGGCCAAATGCTGGCAAATGGAACTAGATTAATTTAAGATATTCGGTCAGCATGGACGAGTTGGACTGAAAGGTCTGTTTTCATGCTGTTCTATTAAAAAAAAAAGGATGGCAACAGCAAGCAGGAAACTAGAGGACATTCGCCTTAACATTTGCCATAGGGAAAATATTAACAACATCACAGCGGGAGACTTCGAAAAAAAATATCTGGCAGAGTCAACAATGTGCAGTGGGTAGAATGGAAGTGATGAATATACTGGAGTTCAATTTCCAGTAGGCATTTGATAAAGTGCAATTTCAAAGGTTATTGCAGAAAATAAAAGTGATGGTAGACTAGCATTTTGGCTTGGATGGAAGATTCACTAGCTCACAGGAAGCTCTCAGCATAAATAGGTCAATTTGGAAGATTGTAACAAGTGGTGTGCCACAGAGATCAATGCTCGCAACTCAACTTTTTACAATCGATATAAAGTATAACTAGATGATGGAGCAAAGGTATGGTTGCTACATTTTCTGATGACACAAAAATAGGTAGAAAATTAAGTTCCAAAAAGGAGCTAAGAGACAACAAAGGCACATGGATAGATTAAATGAATGGACAAAGATCTGTCACATAGAATGTGTCAGAAATTGTGAATTTATCTATTTTAACAGGAAAAGGAAAGAAAGACATATCATCTTAATTACATTAGATTAGATTAGATTAGATTAGATTAGATTAGATTAGATTAGATTAGATTAGATTAGATTATTTACAGTGTGGAAACAGGTCTTTCGTCCCAACAAGTCCACACCGACCCTCCGAAGAGCAACCCATCCAGACCCATTCCCCCACACTGAACACTACGGGCAATTTAGCATGGCCAGTTCACTTAATCTGCACATCTTTTGGACTGTGGGAGGAAACCGGAGCACCCGGAGGAAACCCATGCAGACACGGGGAGAACGTGCAAACTCCACACAGACAGTCCCCAAAAGTGGGAATTGAACCCAGGCCTCTGACGCTGTGAGGCAGCAATGGTAAGAGATTTTGGCGTTCTAAAGTACAGAGGGACCTTTTTGTCCGAATGCATGAACTGCAAAAAGCAAGTCTGCAACTCCAACAAGTAATTAGAAAAGGCAGTTGAATGTTATCATTCAATGCCAGGGAATATATTCCCAAAGTCTGGAGGTTAGGTTTCAGTTATACCAGACACAGGTGAGACCATAATTAGACTACTGTGTTTCTGCTATTAAATGTATTGGAGTGTAGGAGGTTGAAAGATGATCTTATAGCGGATTGTAGAATCATGAGGGACATAGATAAGGTGAATGGCAACTTTCCGTTCCCTCAGGTGGGGAATTTCAAGATTAAAGGGCAAAGTTTTAAGATGAGAGGAGAAAGATAAAAAAAAAACACGAGGGGCCACTTTTTTCTTACATAGCATGGTTTGTGTGTGGAATGGACTTCCAGAGTAAGTTTTTTTTGGGTGTTGCCACAGTCTTATCAGACCATGGGCTGCTCTCTCAGTAGAGAGAGAGAGAGCACTATTGGTGATTTAACCTGAGAGTCACCATGCCTCAGGCAAGGGGAGAGGTTGAGAAGGAGAGTCCTTTATGGTAACCTCAGCCAGTGATGGTAAACCAATCATCCAGCCAGCTAAGGAAGTACTGGATGCGGGTATAGTTACAATGTTTAAAAGACTTTTGGATAAGTACATGAATAAGAAATGTTTGGCAGGATTTGGGCCAAATGCAACCAATGGGACTAGTTTAGTTTGGGAATTTGGTCAGCATGGACTGGTTGGACTGAAGGGTTGGCCGTATGACTCTACGACTCTATCGCTCCCTATTTAACCAAATACCTAATGGAGTACAGAGAAGATTTAATATAACAATACCTAGAATTGGTGAGTGGTCTTATAAGGAACAAATAGACAGGCTAAGCTTCTACCTGCTGGTATGTGGAAGAGTGAGAGATGATTTGATTGAAACATACAATTCTGTGGGGGCTTGACAGATTGTTTGTGGAAGGAAATTGACTCTAATGGGGGAACCTGAAATTCGGAGTAATTTTCAAAATAAAGGGCTGCTCATTTAAGACAGATGATTAGTTTTCCTTGAGGTTCAGTGTTCTTTGAACATTTTTAAGGTAAAGGTGGATAGATACTTGTTAAGAAAGGGGGTGAAAGGTTTCCAGGAGCAGACAGGAATGTGGAGTAGTCCGATCAGCCATGAGCCATGAGTGTGAAACCAAATACAATTACCATAGTATGCAGAACAGATATATTATGTCTAAATAATATATTAGATTAGATTCCCTACAGTGTGGAAACAGACCTTTCAGCCCAACAAGTCCACGCTGACCCTCTGAAGAGTAACCCATCCAGATCCGTTTCCCTCTGACTAATGCACCTAACACTACAGGCAATTTATAATGGCCAAATCACCTGACCTGCACATCTTTGTACTGTGGGAGGAAACCAGAGCACCCAGAGGAAATCCACGCAGATGCGGAGAGAATGTGCAAAGGCTGGAATCAAACCTGGGTCCCTGGCATTGTTAACCACTGAGCCACTGTGCCAGTGAGAATGAGAAAAATCTCAAAGGTACAAAGACTATGTGAAGAAGCAAAGAAAATTATTTCATTGATGTAATTCCTATCAAGAGAAACTTGGTGATGGATGGATAGAATGGAAAGTGCATATCATGATGATGTAACTGATATAACTATCGGTAAGAGAGATTGAGAAATGACACCTAACTAGAAGAAACATGTCACAGAAAAGTTTTCAAACTAAATCAGACAGCTGCATTCCGTCACTTGTAATCTATCAATATAAATAAGTGTGTGGCAGAACATCAAGAGTTGAAGAGACTTACTTACAGATTAGAATTCAGAGGGTTAATGTTAACACCTAGAGTTACTAACAAGAGGTATCTAACTTGTCTAGTTGCATAATAAGCCTACAGTAGGCATGACACTAGTTTGAGATTCCTTTAGGAGTTAATGTGCTTTCTTGAGTGGAGCCAGCACAGATCAGATTTTCTCTTTTGTGGATGTTGCACATAAAGCAATCGTCACCAAATGTTCAGTATTTTTAAACAAAAGGTCAGTGTAAAGCAACTTCCACCTCCCATGATTGTAGCTCCCTTGCTTTTTGACCTCACACAGCCCCACACCCACACTTCACCACCACTTAGCCGAGGAAGTGACTGACCAAAATGTAATCCTCCTGATAGGTGAGTTCCTCTGGAGCTATGACAGGCACCTACCACCTATCTAGAACGTTCTCCTAAAGCCTGTGTGGGCCTAAGCCTGCGTTGGCAGAGTGCTGCTAACACAACACTGGGTGAGTGCCCAAAAACAGGCCAAGCCAAAAGAGTTTCTATTGTTAGGAGATGAATTGACTCTTTTATTTATCAATGTCATGAGGAAGAGCTTGCCTGGAAGGGAAACATTGTGGTTCTAGAAATCTGATATCACATTGCTTTCCTAAACCAGTAGGGAAGATATAAAAACACATTCAAGTAGTTTAGACATATAAATTTAAGAATTAGGAGCAGCGTATGTTATTTTGGTCCTTCAGTCTTGCCCAGCCATTCAATAAGATCATACCAGATCTGCTTCTGCTCAGATATCCATATTCACATCGTACTGCCTTCTCTTGACTAACAAGAATCCACCTCCCTCCACTGAACAATAATCAATTATCCCACCAGCATTATAAAGATTTGTAAGGTTTGTGAAGATTTCAGTGAAATGGATGCAGGAGAAAAGAGCTGAGCAGTAACTCCATTGTCAAGAAAATAGATTTTACAGGGACAAGCTTTCAGGAGCACACATTGATTAAAAAAATCCAATAGCTTTAATTTTTCATTGGGCCACCATTCAATTTTTATAATAAACTCAAGAGATCTTTCATGCCTCCAGAGAAAAAGCATGAATGAGAAATGTGTGAAGAAAAATCAATGGAATCATGCTCAAAAGGTTTCCCAACTTTCACAACCTCTTCTGAATTGTCCATGCTTTCTGTCATTAACTTTACCGTGCCTGACTGCTCCATGTCATTATTGTTCACTGGCAGTTCAACAATCTCAAACAGCAACCGTCTCCATGGATCTCTCATCTTCATGGCTTCTGGGGAAATCCGGCTATCAATAGAACTTCCCAAAGTAGGACCAGCCAGCAAGCCATCAGTTAAAATAAATGCATTAAGAAACACAACCAGCAAACAGAAAATCAACAAACAATGAGCCTAATTTGAAATTAGCTCCATAAATGTTGGTAATTTCTCGCCAGTTATTGCTGATTAGACTCCAGAATGCCTTGTACAGCAAAAACTAATTAAAAGTATCTAATTTGGTTCCACTGATTTTCATCAACACACTCATTTCTCAAGCTGTTTATAGTGAAAGAGATCAAACACAGATAGGATAAAAATAAGCAAAGAACTGTGGGCACTGGAAACCTGAAATAAGACAAAACCAGAAAGAACTGGAGAAATTCAACAGGTCTGACAACATCTGTAGAGAGAGAAACAGAATTAACGTCCAAGTCCAGTGACCCTTCATCAGAAGTAAAAGCAACTGGGAAGAGGTGATATTTATGTTGATGATGGTGGGTGGGGTTAGAGCAGGAGTGAATAGAATTTATGGAAATAGTACACCCTTGTGTACTATTCCTAGCCAAATAATCAGCCCAATCCTTCCTGACCAGAATTGAACCTGCCTCTAGTACATTTCCAGGGACCACATTCCTTATTCTAACTAGTTGTTGTGGAAGAGTTTTTCTCACATCGCTCTTAGTTCTTGTGTTTATCATATTAAATCTTTGCCTCTCATTCCTATTCCTTTTACAAGCAGGAACAGGTTCTTCCTATCTGCTCTGTCCAGCAAGCTTTCATTTTAAAAATCTTTATCAAGTGTCCTCTCAGTCTTCTTCTCTCAAAGAAGTACAGTCCCAACATTTTCAATCTGTCCTCATAACCCAAGTTTCGTATAGATTCATAGAGGCCTACTGCTTGGAAACAAGCCCTTCGGCCCACCTTGCTCATGCTACCCAGTTTTCACAATTAAACTAGTCCCAATTGCCTTTAATTGATCCATATCCCTCCATACCTATCCCATCCATGTACAAGTCTAAATATTTCTTCAATGTTCTTACATCCTGAAACATTCTTGTGAATCGCTTCTGCACTTTCTCCATTGTATCCACGTCTTTTCTGTAATGTGGCACCCACAATTGTACAAAATACTCCAACTGAGATATAACAAATGTCTTGTAGGAGTTCAATATCACTTCCTTGCTCTTACACTGTATTAACAAAGTCTAGGTTACTGATTGCTTTGCCTGATGCACTCTCCCCTCCTGCCACTTCCAATGATCTGTGCACATATACATGCAGGTCCCTCTGCTCCTGCATCTCCTTTAGAATCATACATCTTTTTTTTTCTGAATGAAATGCATTACCTCACATTTCTTTGCATTGAACCAGATCCGTCACCAAACCTTGCACTCCACCAAATTGTCAGTCCTTTTGGTGTACCACACTGCCCTTCTTACAATTTACAATTCTTCCAACTTTCGTCTCATGTGCTAACTTTGAAATTGTCTCTTTGCACAACAAGATTCAGATCACATAAATCAGAAAATCAAGGCTTCCAATAATGGCCCCTAAGTACCTCCACTACAAGCCTTCCTTCAATCCAAAAGATATCATTGACAATTACTCTATATTTCCTAACACTCAGCCAGTTTTGTATCCATGTTTCCACTGTCCCTGTTATACCATGATCTGTAACTCTCATATATGTCTTTAGTTTGAATTTGATACTATCCTTGACTACTTTGGTAACCAAAAATGATGCTTGGATATATTCAATGAAATTGGGTGAATCCAAAATCTTTTAGATGTTTTCTAATTAATCTTTTCAGAGATGTTTTTATGCATCATAATAAGTAGGCTCGGCTTGAGACTAGACCTGCTTGCTCAGAGACAAGGAAATCACAGCTGCACAACTAGAGCTCTCCAATATGGCTTTATCAAAATGAAATTATGTTTAACTAATTTATTGGACACCTTTGAAGAAGTAACTTATGCTCTGGATAAATAGAAGCCAGTGGATGTGTTATACTAATATTTCCAGAAGGCATTTGATAATGTGCCATAACAGAGGTTATTGCTGAAAACAAAGCTCAAGATGTTGGGAGTAACATGTTGGCCTGGATAGAATCTTGGCTGGCTAACAGGAAGAAGAGAGTAGGAATAAATATGTCTTTTTCAGGCTGGCAGAAGGTCATGAGTGGTTCACCTCAGGTATCATATAATGAGGCCCCAACTCTTTACAATTTATATAAACAATTTGATTGATTGATTCAAAGGTCTGGTAGCTAAATTTGTTGCTGACACAAAGATAGGTGGGAAACTGAATTGTGAAAAGTATGTAAGGAGCCTACAAAGGGATATGCATGGGTGAAGTGAAAGGGCAAAGGTCTGGCAAATGGACTAAGATATAGGAAAGTGAGAAATTATCAGCTGTGGCAGAAAAAATAAAAACGGAGCATATTATCTAGATGGTGAGAAGTTGCAGATATCTGAGATGCAGAGAGACCTGGATGTCTCAACGCATGAGTGGAAAAGGTTTGTATGCAGGTACAGCAGGCGATCAAGAAAGCTGATAGAATACTATGTTTTATTGTGAGGAGAATTGAATTCAAGAACAGGGAAGTTACATAGTTATACAGGGCATCTTAAATACTCTGTACAGTACTGCTTACTGTTCTTATGGAAGAATGTTGATGCATTGAGAGAATTTCAAAGAAGATTTACTAGACTAATACCTGGAATGAATAGATTGCCTTATGAGGAAAGGCTGTACAGGCTAGGCCTGTACCCTCTGGAATTAAGAAGAGTCAGAGGTCACTTAATTGAATCATACAAGACCCTGATGGGACTTAACTGTGTAGATTTTGAAAGAATAGTTCCTCTTGGTGGGGAATCTAGAGCTAGGGGTCATAGTGTAAAGGGAAGAGAACTATGAATCTTTGGAAATTACTCCCTCAAAAGGCAGTGGATGCAGAACCTTTAAATATTTTTAAGGCAGCCGGAGATAGATTTTTGATTCACAAGGGGATGAAAGATTATCAGGGATGGGCAGGAACATAGGGCTAAGAATAAAACCAGGTCCACTATGATTTTATTAAATAGTATAGCGGATGCAAAGGGCCGAGTTGCCTTTGCTTATTTCTAGTTTGCACTTTGTATACCAGAATATTTTACCTTTGAACATGTACACTATTAGAAGCCGTGACATCTTCACTCTGGACCAGCTCATTTTTCTCGTACCTATAATCTGTGGACTGAGAGATATCTGATTCATTTGGCAACAAGTTGATTGGCTTTGTTCATGTTGGAACTACAGCTCCTTATCAATTAACTTGACTACTGAGTTTCACAAGGTCATTCACGCGCAATCAATCATTTTCATTCCCATCACTTATAAATCGTTGACTGAGGAGCTTTACACGAGAGATTGCATTGCTGTCTTCCCAAACAGCTAAGCTATTGAGCATCATGATTCATTATAACTTGGTGATTCACGATGAGCTTTAACTCAGGGAACCTGAAGTAACATTATTTGCTGAGCTGTTTATCAGGATATTAGCTTTCTACAGGCAAACCTGAAGGAGATCTAGTTATGGAAAAATAGAAAGTCTTGCATATATGTAGTGCCTTTTATGACCAAGGGATTTACAACCAATAAAATATTTTTACAATGTACTCACAGTTGTAATATAGCAAACATACTCAGTGAGTTGTCAAAACAGTAATGACATAAATGAAAAGATTATCTGGCTGTAGATTGAGGATCAAATGTTGGCTGTAAATGAGGCAAGTTCCCATGCCCTTCATCAATTAGAGCCATGGGAAATTTTACATCAATATGAGAGGGCAAAAATGCTTGTAGCTTGACATATCATCGGAAAGACAACATGCTGACAGTGCAACCCTTCCTCTCAACTCAAGTCTCTGGAGTGAGACTCAAATTCTCAACCTTCAGACTCAGAGGTGAGAGTGTTGCAAACCTGTTTAAAATAAATAATTGCAAAAGGCTCAAATGGAATGTATATTCAAGCTCTTAACACAGTTTTTAATAAGAACAATGTGTAAATTTTATGCACTACATTGCTGGTTCAGCCAAACGTTAAGCAATGCAATGAATCAAATATACATTTCATTCAGATTCCTCAAAATTACGATCTCTGACTTTTCCCCTTCTATTATCTTCTTCTACTTTATATTATTCTTGTTGCATTTAAATACTGCTATGGCCCCAGAGCACATACATCAATGTGTTGCAGGCACAAGACATCTGTGTTTCATTTTTTTTTGACCAGAAAATTAAAATGTCAGCAAGTAGGCTGCAATTTTACTGAATAATAGAGCAGAATTTAAACTAAATTACACATTTTACTTAGGATTGATTAGTTGTCATGCTCTGTGGTCTGAGTCATTAGTCATTCACTTACCATCCTTTATCTGCTACCCTTCGAGGCACTACACTGTCAACTTCTCTTTTACTTAAGAGTTCACCGAAGATATCTGATTTGTTCATGTGTGGCAGAAGGGCAAGTGAACAGTCCCTCATGGGCGTCTGTAATATTTTGATGCATGAATCATTTAACCGTCGTCATTATCGGCTTGTGTCTCTCGGTAAACACCTAAAGTAAAATATTAATAGATGCAATCCTGCTTAAATCCCTTCATTTTTCCTCTGGAAAGCTACATTTTAAAATACTTATCTCTTCCTCTCCTGAAGGCTTTGGCATGGAATTCTCTTGCCATAATTGATTCAGCCAGTAATCCAAATAATCACTATATCACTATGCGTGACTCCAGTATCACACAAACAGGATCGATACTTAGCTATGTTACAAAGTGGTCTAGCAGATCATTCGGTTGCAACTAGGGCAACCAGTGACGGGCAATATTACCTGGCCTTGTAAGCAATGAATATATATTCTTCTGTATAAAAGGCACTTTAATGGGTTAGAATCATAGAATCCCTGTGTATTAAAGCAGACCATTCGGCCCATTGAGTCCACACCAACCCTCTGAAGAGCATGTCACCTGTCCCAAGCCATCCTTGGAACCTATAGTTAATCCACCCAACCTGCACATCCCTGGATATTAGGGACCATTTAACTTGGCTGACCAACCTGACGTGCACATCCTTGGATGGTGGGAGGAAACCAGAGCACCCAGAGGAAATCACGTAGACTCAGGGAGAACATGTACACTCCACACAGACTGTCACCTGAGGTTGGACTCGAACCCATGTCCCTGGGGCTGTAAGGCAGCTGTGCTTAACACTGAGCCACCGTGCACCCCAAACCTATCCTCAAAACCTGTTTTCAAACTATAAAGTCTTTCTTTGAATTCTCTCATCTTCACCACCTCAGCACATTATGCTTTTTCCTAAAAGTAACAGTCAGCTGTTAGCAAAGGTCCTACTGCCCTGTTCAACAAGAACAATAGTTTGTGTCAAAGTCACCACTGTCTTGAATGTATTTCCTCCTGTCTCCTTCTGTTGATGCTTGCCATGTTAGTCAGGCAGCAACTCACCTTTACAGAATCACAGAGATATTACGATGCAGAAGGGGAGGCCTTTCAGCCCATCAAGCCTGCACTAGCTCATTAAATGGGCCCCATTATCTCTTGCTTTTGCCCCATAACATGGCACATTATTTTTATTCAAATAATCACTCAATGCCCTCAACCAAGCCTGCCTCCACCACAATTCCAGGCTGTGCATTCCATCCTCTAATGACACACAATGTGAAAAAGGTTTCTTTCTCACTTCACCCTTGTTTCCTTTGCAAGTAACTTAAAAATTTATGCCCTCTCATTCTTGTTCCTTTTTACAAGCAGAAACAATTTCACTCTACCTACTCTATCAATCCCCCTCATAATTTTGAAAACCTTCAATTAAGCTCTAACTGAATAAGGTCACTGATTTCCCCTTCATGTGGATTGCACAAGGTATTTATAAGACCACAAGAAATAGGACCACAAGTAGGCTACTTAGCCCACTGGTCTGCTACACCACTCCAGAAGATAATGGCTGATCTGCCTCTTGTGCCAGCTTGTAATAGTCCACGACTCCCCAATATTTCAAAATCAATCAACCTCCTTTTCAAAATATATTCAATGGTCTACCTTCCACAACCATCTGGTAAAGAATTCCAGACTTTCACTACTCTCTAGAAGATGTGCTGTACCTGCATGGTGTGGGAGCTGGTTGACCCCAGTGTGGTTCAGAGTGACCAAATCTGTAGTAAGTATTGGTTGCTTGAGCAACTCTGGCTCAGAGCTGATGAACTGAAGACTGAAATTCAAACACTGTAACACATCAGGGAGTGGGACGGGTTACTTGGATGTACGTTACAGAAGGTAGTCACACCCCTTAGATTAACTCCCTCAAGTGGTCAGGGAGAGGAGAGTATGACTATGAGCGAGGGAGATAGTGGAATTCAGGATGTAATGCTGAAGGAGCCTAAGCTTGTCTAACGGGTTTGAGATTCTTGCTCCCTGTGTGAATGAGAGTGGGGGCTGTAGGGAGGATAATCAAATTGACCATGGCACCCTGGTACTGGGAGTGGGAGTGTGGAGAAAAGAGAAATGCAGTTGTAATCAGGGATAGTATAGTAAGGGGAATAGATCTTTAACCATGAATGAGAATTCTGAAGGCTGTGCTGCCTGCTTAGTGCCCGGGTTCAGGTCATCTCAACTGGGAACTTGGAGTAAGAGGAGAAAGATCCAATTGTTGTGGTCCATATGGGTACCAACAACATAGGTAGAAAGAGGAAAGCGGAGGGAATATTATCAGCTAAGGGCTAAAGAGCAGAACCAAAAAGGGAATCGCCTCCAGGGGACTACCTGAGCCACAGGCAAATTCAAGATTAAAGATGTAAACACATGGCCCAAAGAATAGGGTAGGAGAAACAAGTTTGAATTCATGGACAGTGACACCAGTACGGGGGAAGGAGGGAGCTGTTCCAATAGACTGTGCTCTACCTGAATCAAATCATCTAACTAGAGCTGTAGATAGAGCTTTAAACTGAATAAAGCAGGGTGTGGGGGTGTGGTGGTAAGGAGAAGGGTTCAGTTACATAGAAAACTAGAAAATTAAAGTAAAGGAGAAGGTAGGAGTATAGATTGGTCAGATTGATTGTTACCAGAAAAAAAAACCAGAATGTGTGAATGTCATACTGTATCAAGGAACCACCAAAGTGGAAGGAAACCCAACCATAGAACAAATCAAAGGCTTTGTATCTTAAACCATGAAGCATTCAGAATAAGGTAGACAAACTGATGGCACGAATTGAGGTAAATGAATACGATCTCATAGCCATTATAGAAACATGGTTACATGGAGACCAAATCTGGGAACTTAACATTCATAGATATTTGACGTTTTGGAAAGATGGGAAATATGTAAAAGTTGGCAGGAAGTACTGGTAATAAGACATTAAATACGGACTGTTGTGAGAGATTATGTAGAGTCCATTTTAATGAACACTTAAAATAAACAGCAAAGGAAATAAGACATAGGTAGGAGTAGTCTACAGGACCCCAAAAGAGTAGCCACTCTCTGGGAAAGACCATAAGTCAATAATTAATGGAAGCATATCAGAAGAATAGAGCAATAATTATGGGTGACTTTAATCTTCATGTTAATTGGGTTAATCAAAGTGAAACAGTAGCTATGTCAATGAATTAGTGCACTGGGGATAGTTTCCTAGAGTAATATGCCATAGAGACCACCAGGATACAGGCTGTCTTAGATCTGGTACTCAGTAATGAGTTAAGTTTAATAAATGACCTCTGAGTATCAGATCCTCTCAGATGTAGTGATCATAACCTGATATTCAATTCAAGAGTGAGAAACTTGGGTTGGAAACCACTTTGTTTAATTTAAATTACGGGAATTACAGTAAGATTAGGATAGAGCTAGCTGAAGTGAACTGGGTGGATAGATTTGCAGGAATGACTGTAAGAAGCAGCAAAGATATTTAAGGAGGTAATTCACCAACAACAAAAAAAAATCCGAGTAAGGAGGAAAGGTTCCTAAGAGCAAGACAAACCAACCTTGGTTAACCAAGGAAGCTAAGGACAGTATGAAGTTGGAAAAAAAAGAGTCAAAAGTCAGTGATATGCCCTGAAGACTGGCATAAATTCAGAATCCAACAAAGGAGGGCTAAAAAGATAATAAAGAGAGAGAAAATAAACTAATTAGTCAGGAATCTAAATGTTATCAATAAGATCTTCCTTTAATACATAAAAAGAAAGAGAGAAGTCAAAGTGCACAAGGGCATCTTAGAAAATGAATCTAGGAACAAGGAATTGGCAGGGAGTTACAGAATGTTTGTATCAATCTTTACAATGGAAGAAACGCTGATCATTCCATTAATTCTAAACAATACAGGGATCCTTCATGGTTTTATAAACCTCTTTAAGGTCACCCCTCAGCCTCTGACACTCCAGGGAAAATGGCCTAGCTTATTCAGTCTCTCCCCATAGCTCAAAACTTCCAACCTTAGCAACATCCTTGTCAATCCTTTCTGAACCCTTTCAAGTTTCACAACATCCTTTCTATAGCAGGGAGACCAGAATTGCACATAGAACAGTGAAGCACAGGAAAAGATCCTTTTGCGTCGCCCCCATATCGCTATTGACCATGATGTTATTCTAAATAGCCTTAACCTATTCAGCCTCTCCCTATGGATCAAGTCAGCAACCCTGATCCCATTGAAATAAATATTATTCTTAAAGTACTTTATAGGGTAAATGCCCTTCAAAATAGAGACTGTCACGAGATCTTTCCTTCCATTAGCACCTGGCTTATCTATTATTTCTGAAGTCTTTGGAACTCTGCTGAACAGAGAGCTGTGGGCACAGAGTCCTTATGCGTCTTTAAGGCTGAGATAGGTGGATTCTTGATCAACAGGGGAATCAAGAGTTATGGGGTAAGGGCAAGAACATGGATCAGCCATGATCCTATTGAATGGTGCAGCCAGCTTGAGGACCTGAATGACCTTCTCATGTTCCTGGTTCTTGTGATCTTTGGGGTATTTATAGTGCCATGTGATGGAAAATATTGGTTTAAATTATCTGCCATTTCCTTGTGCTGTCATTATTAATTCCCCAGTTGCATCCTCCATGGGTTGCACACACCTCTCCCACACTCCTGGAGCAACTCTCTTCCATTTCATAAATCCACATGCCTTGTTAAACCAGCTAAACTCTGATAGAAAACTGTCTACTTCTCTGCTCTCACAGGGTGTCTAAAAGGAACAATTGATGAAATTTAGGTCATGCTCAGAGCCAATTAGCTGAAGTCAATACAGCAAATGAAGTATGCTTGAAGTATAGTTATATTGTAGGTAACCCATAAGCTAATTTGGACACAGCAACCTCACACAAAGGAACAATGTGATAATGGCCAGACACCTGCTTTTGGCAAACCCAATCGAGAGGTTAATTATTAGTGGCCAACATACAGAACAATCCTCTGCTTCTCATCAAAATGTTGCAATTGGATTTTTACTGCCATTCAAAAGAGGAGGTGGCCCATTGGTTCAACAGCTCATCCAAAAGATAGCAACTCCAATGGCATAGCATTGTTCAGTATTGAACTGATGTGTCAGCCTGATTTTGTGCTCAGGTCCTAGAGTGGAATTTAAAGGCAGAACCATCTAGTCCAGTGGCGAAAGAATTACTAGCTGATGATCATGGTTACCCCTCAGGTCATTCTGTGGGCTTGAAGTCACAATATGATAGACAGGATAAGGAAGATAGATTCCTTTCTCTTCACTGGATGGGTTATCAGAACAATCTGGCAATGACATAATTATTGTTACTACTAATTACTTCATATTTCAGATGTCCAAATGTCAGTAATATTTGAATTTAAATTTATTTAATATATTTGGATTATAAAATGATTCCAGATATCTTTAAGTGGAACAAAAATATTTTATATATCAGCTTTGGTGTTCCATGTCAATACTCAAAGAAAGTATTGAACCCAGCGGTTTTGATTCCAGACCCATCAACTAAATGCCGAGAGTCGAGAGTGTAGTGCTGGAAAAGCTCAGCAGGTCAGGCAGCATAGGAGGAGCTGGTGAATCGATGTTTCGGGTATAAGCCCTTCATCAGGAATGAGACTTGTGGGTTGGGGCTAAGAATAAATGGGGAGAAGGTAGCTGGGAAAATGATAGGTGGATGAAAGTGAGGGAGAAGGTGATTGGTTCGGGGGGGGGGGGAAGTGATGGATGGGTCCAGAGGGCGGTGCCGGGTTGGAAGCTAATGAACCCCACACTGCCCGATTCTACCGCCTTCCTAAGATTCACAAACCTGACTGCCCTGGTCGACCCATTGTCTCAGCCTGTGCCTGTCCCACTGAACTCGTGTCTTCCTACCTTGACACGGTCCTGACCCCTTAGTCCAGGAACTCCCCACGTACTTTTGTGACACCACCCATGCCCTTCACCTCCTTCGTGATTTTTAGTTACCCGTCTCATCTTCACGATGGACATCCAGTCCCTATATGTATCGATTCACCACGACAAAAGTCTCCAAGCACTCAGTTTCTTCCTCATGCCATCCCAACCAGTACCCTTCCACCGATGCCCTCATCCGACTGGTTGAACTGGGCCTCACCCACAACAATTTCTCCTATCAATCTTCCCACTTCCTCCAAACCAAAGAGGTAGCCATTGGCACCTGCATGGGACCCAGCTATGCCTGCCTGTTTGTCGGATATGTGGAACAGTCCATCTTCCGCAATTATACTAGGACCGACCCCAACCTGTTCCTCTGCTACATCGATGACTCGATGACTGTATCGACGCCACTTGTACTCACACGAGGAGGTTGAACAATTCATCAACTTTACCAACACCTTCCACTCTGACCTCAAATTTACCTGGACCATCTCGGAAACCTGCCCCCCCCCCCCCCCCGCCCCGCTTCCTGGACCTCTCCATCACGTCTCTGGTGACCGATTAACACAGACAGATACTCCAAGCCCACTGACTCCCACAGCTACCTAGACTACAACTCCTCTCACCTTACCTCTTATAAAAACACCATTCTTTACTCCCAATTCCTTCACCTCTGTTGCATCTGTTCCCAGGATGACCAATCCCACCTCACACAATCCCAGATGGCCTCCTTCTTCCACAATCTCAATTTACCTTCCCTCATGGTTGATGATGTCCTCCAGCGCATCTCCTCCACTTCATGCACCACTGCCCTTGAACCCAACTGCTTCCAACGCAACAAGGACAGAACTGCCCGGTCCTCACCTGACACCCCACCAACCTCTGCATACATCGCATCATGCTCCGCCACTTTTGTCATGTCCAAATGGACCCCACCACCAGAGATATATTTCCTTCCCCACCCCTATCTGTATTCCAAAAAGGGCATGCCCTCCACGACTCCCTCGTCAGGTCCACACTCCCCATTGGCCCACACCCCATTCCTGGCACCTTTCCCTGCTGCTGCAGGAAGTACAAAACCTGTGCCCACACCACTCCCCTTACGTCAGTCCAAGGCCCCAAGAGATCCTTCCATATCTGTCAGAAATTTACTTCTACCAATAACTTCTACTGCATCCGTTGCACCTGGTGTGGTTGCCTCTACATCGGGGAGACAGGATGCCTTCTTGCGGATCGTTTCAGAGAACATCTCTGGGACACCCGCACCCAACAACCCCACCGCCCTGTGGCAGAACACTTCAGCTTGCCCTTCCACTCTGTCATGGACATGCAAGTTGTAGGCCTCCTCCACCGCCAAACCGTAACCACCTGATGCCTGGAGGAAGAACGCCTCATATTCCGCCATTGGTCCCTGCAACCACATGGGATAAATGTGGATTTCAACAGCTTCCTCATTTCCCCTCCCCCCACATTATCCCAGTCCCAAGCCTCCAACTCGGCACCGCCATCTGGACCCGTCCATCAATCTCCCTCTGATCTATCACCTTCTCCCTCGCCTTCATTCAACTATCACTTTCCCACTACCTTGCCCCCAGCCCCGCCTCCCTCCCATTTATCTCTCAGCCCCGACCCACAAACCTCATTCCTGATGAAGGGCTTATGCCTGAAAAGTCAATTCTCCTGCTCCTCAGATGCTGCCTGACCTGCTGTACATTTCCAGCACCACACTCTTGACTCTGATACTCCAGCATCTGCAGTCCTCACTTTTTCCCATCAAATAAATGTGCGTGTTTTCAGGCTAGTATGACCAAAAGCAAAGTGACTTTTGATATGCGCTCAAGTAAACCCCAGTTAATGACAGCCATCTTTAGGCACCTGAACACAATTATCAGTATGGGGGTGGGATTGTATACTCTTGCAGTGGAATGGGAGTATCCTAATTTCCAGACCAGGAGGCTGGGTTTAATTCCCCTTGCACCAGGGGTGTATGATAACATTTCTGTACAGGTTGATTGGAAAATACTATATGGTAATTGCTCAGAATTATAGCCCATTATCCATTCACTGCTTTTAGTTGGCAATGTTAGCTCTGGAAAGCCCATGTATTCAAATGCAAGATTTAGAGGCTGGTAAAGGCCTCTGACAGGAAGTGTTTATAAAGATATATATTTAAACACAAATATATGCTTACTCATTTTTAGCTTTAATCTGCAAATGGTCATTAATGCTTTTAGCATATTCCAATTGTTGAGGTTTGGTCTCCAATTTATGGAGAAAGTGAGGACTGCAGATGCTGGAGATCAGAGCTGAAAATGTGTTGCTGGAAAAGCGCAGCAGGTCAGGCAGTATCCAAGGAGCAGGAGAATCGACGTTTCGGGCATGAGCCCTTCTTCAAGATTCCTGAAGAAGGGCTTATGTCCAAAACATTGATTCTCCTGCTCCTTGGATGCTGCCTGACCTGCTACACTTTTCCAGCAACACATTTTCATCTCTAATTTATGCCTCATCAGCAGAATGGTGTGTTGTTAAGGAGCTCTTTAATGTTGTCATCACATTACTCTTTGGCTCTGCCCTGTGGTCTCTTCCAGGTGACACCAGAGAACATGGGTGATGATCAACTGACAAAGGTGGTTCATGGTAAAACCCCATTTGCAGTACTGTGAGCAGCCTGGGCACCACACCTGAGGATGTATTGGTTTCCCTGCTTAGTTTGGCAGAAATAGTACATTACATGCTGTGCTTTTTAATTACTGATGCAAATTTTCAGGCAGTTGGAAATTTTGCTACCTACATGGCAAAACACCATGGGCGGCATGGTGGCACAGTGGTTAGCACTGTTGCCTCACAGCGCCAGAGACCCGGGTTCAATTCCCGCCTCAGGCGACTCTCTATGTGGAGTTTGCACATTCTCCCCGTGTCTGCGTGGGTTTCCTCTGGGTGCTCCGGTTTCTTCCCACAGTCCCCCCCAAAAAATGTGCAGGTTAGGTGAATTGGCCATGCTAAATTGCCTGTAGTGTTAGGTGAAGGGGTAAGTGTAGGGGAACGGGTCTGGGTGGGTTACAGGTAAGTGTGGATTTGTTGGGCCGAAGGGCCTGTTTCCACACTGTAAGTAATCTAATCTAAAGGCTGTCCTATTGTAGCACTTCCAAATATATGCCCTCTGCTCCTAAATCCCACTACACCAATCCTCTGCATTAACAATGGCAAGTTTCTGTTAATTATTATATTGCCTGACTGTACCCTGACTGAGCACATATACACTTTCAATCTAGTTTTGGGGCCACCACACAATCAGGCTAATGCTAGTCAGAAAACGAGACGACGCTAACGCGTTCTGTTCCCATCTTCAGATATTAATCACCCGATATAACTGGGTTTTAAAATATATCCATAAAGATATATTTTTTGCTGGGTCACACTATAAATTGAAACACTGATGTCAAGTAGATCCCTTTGCGCAAATATGACCTATGAAAACATTCTTTTCCTGTATTTTCTTTGTCTTCCCCATTAAATGGTAAATGCACTTTGAGACAGAATAATTATTATGATTCCTAATGGAGACAGAAATCTTTTGTGCCCCACAATTGTCTGTGTAAAATGAATTGCTCAGCTGGGTATGTTTGTAAGTTAGAGTACACTCTTTCTTTGAAAAATGTCTCTCTGAGGGTTGTAGGAGCTAGTTTGGGGAGCAACAACAAAAGAGGAAAATCTTTGATTCACTAAGTTATTTGCTGTGTGTATGTGTGTGTATGTGCGTGTGTCTGTCTGTGTCTGTGTGTATTTGTGTCTGTGTGTGTATGTGTCTGTGTGCGCCTATCATTTCTTTCTATTTTTTTCAAGAAGATCTTCCAGCAGAGAATCTGGCACAGACAGATTAAAGAAGAGATGGGGTTTATATAGAAACATGAAAAGACAAGAGTGTCAGCTCAAGAAGACTTACTTCCTCCTTTATCACAGGAGAATTCGACCTTTGCAGGATAGCTTTACTTACAGATTGTGTCATGGCTAAAGGGCATGTGAGACATCCCATAGAAAACTATATTTTTTCCTTTATTTTCATGTTTAAATTCTGCTACTCATTAAAAATGAGCAATCTTGTGAGATGCAAGATTGTATTTCTAACATATTCTGAATGCTCTGCATTGTATAGATATGATGTGGAGGGGCTGGTGTTAGACTGGGTGGACAAAGTTAAAAACCACACAACACCAGGTTATAGTCCAATAGACTTATCTGGAAGTACTAGCTTTCGGAGCGCCGTTCCTTCATCAGGTAGCTGGTGGGACAGGATCATAGGACACAGAATTTATATTAAAAGATCACAGTGTCATACAATTTACATATTAATGAATTGAAACCTGCAACCAATTCTAAAAGATGAAAAACTTAATAGCAATCTAGATTTGTTCAATATATCACATGTTGTATGGCATTATAATCTTTTGCTATAAATTCTGTGTCCTATGATCCTGCTCCACTAGCTATCTGACAAAAGAGCAGCACTCTGAAAGCTTGTACTTTCAAATAAACCTGTTGGACTATAACCTGGTATTGTGTGATTTTTAACTTCACATAGATAGTTCAGCTAAAGCTGCTACAAAGGAGTTGCAGATGAACTGTCTGTTTCTATCCAGTTTGAATGGAGGAAAACATCAAATCCATTATGTTAAAGTTGGTGTTAATGCTCTTATAGTTATCTCTTCTTACTATAAAAATTGTCAAGGAAAGAACTCAGACGGGGGAAGGTAAAGCTACCTTCTAATTAGTCCTCTAAATGGGTCTGTAATGACAGCAGGTCTATAGGCTATGTTGGCAGCCTGCCTAGCTTTGCCCAGATCAATCTCCAAACTTCCTGATGCTAAGAGATTAATGTTGCCTGCAAGGAAAACTATTGGGCCTGGCTCAGTGAGGCAATTATTATTGTGAACTAACTTTCTGAGAGTTCTAATTCATGTGAATCGATTTAATAACTCTGGAATCGTTAAATCCAAACTTGTCCTTTCCTGTCCAGCTGTCCTTAATTTCTTGAGTGCTAATGTCTGTGGATGGAGTGGTTAAGCAATTCCCTGTGATTTAATTGTTTTGTTAATGAACCCTACCACTGATTTCAGCTTCAAGGATTCTGCAATGGTTTATTTCAAAATCCAAAAGAAAGAAATGGTGAACAGAATTTGCCCATCTCTGTAAAGAATGGGGCAAAAGGGAAAACAATAGATCCAGCGATATTTTGGGCTAAAGGGTTGAACAGTATTCTTAATTTGAATTCACCCCATTCACATTTGTCCGTGACAAATGTGCCCTGCAAAAATAATTGGCTCTGGAAATAAAACTGATATTACCTCTACTGTCTGTAAAGTTGAATGCACTCATGTGGCCACTGAATGTTTTGTTGCACTTTTAACAAACCAAAACTAGACAGAGGGAAACTCTGCCCCATCATGATTTTCTTTTCTTTTGGATGTGATTTGAACATTACTACAATGGTAGTTTTTATTGTCCCATCCCTAATCACTCTTGTGTGAGCAGCTTGCTAATGCAGTTTCACAGAGCATATGTTATGTCTCATAGTCAACATGTCATTGTGCCTTTAAGAAGCATGCTCATGAGATCATCAAAGCCTCATAGCATGTGACCTGAGGGTATAAAAGTCTCAAACTCCATCGTATTTGAGGAGGATCTAAAGTGTGGCACACAACTAGAAGTATAGACCTCTAGTATAACAGTGAATATTAATAAAATAATGCCTAATAATAGTGTCTAATAACTATCAATGGTAATTATAATAGTTTGGTAGATAGTAGCCTGAACACTTATGTTCCTGTTAATGCAATGCTTCTACAATAGCTAACTAATAAACAGTCTGTTGGATTCTTCCATACTATGCGATCCATATCCAATTTTGTATATTATAGTAGATAATATAAGTGTTATCATAAGAAATAAAATACTCTTCTGGATGCAAAATTGACACCAGCAACTAAGACTAAACCACGTTGCCAAAGTTTTGAAGTCACATGTCAATTAGTCTGGGTATAGATGGCAAATATCATTCTCTAAACAAGAAAAGTTTCTGCAACAAACTTTCTGTGATCACCGGTATTGAGATTAACTTTCAATTCTAGATAAAATTAACTGAATTTAAATTCCACCAGCAGTCATGATAGGCTTTGAGCCCATGAGTCCTGGGCCATTAGATTATTAACAAAATTACCATGATGCCATCATCTCCCAATAACAGTTACAGCCTGAAGTTCAGAAGAAGTAATTTGCTTTAATATTCCATAGGCGAAAATGAGGACCGCAGATGCTGGAGGCCAGAGTTGAAAAATGTGGCACTGGAAAAATGCAGCAGGCCAGGCAGCATCCAAGGAGCAGGAGAATCGACGTTTCGGGTACAAGTCCTTCAGGAATGAGGCTGGTGTGCCAGCTATCCCTGCCTCTTCGTCGGATATGTGGAACAGTCCATCTTCCGCAGCCACACTGGCACCAACCCCACCTTTTCCTCCGCGACATCGATGATTGTATTGGCGCTACCTCGTACTCCTTGAACAGTTCATCCACTTTACTAACACCTTCCACCCTGACCTCAAATTTACCTGGACTGTCTCAGACTCCTCCCTCCCCTTCCTAGACGTCTCCATTTCTATCTCGGGCAACAGACTCAACACAGACATTTACTACAAACCGACCGACTCCCACAGCTACCTAGATTACACTTCCTCCCACCCTGCCCCCTGTAAAAACGCCATCCCATATTCCCAATTCCTTCACCTCTGCCATATCCGCTCCCAGGAGGACCAGTTCCACTACCAGTCCAAATAGCGTCCTTTTTCAAAGACTGCAATTTCCCCTCCGACGTGGTCAACGATGCTCTCCACCGCATCTCCTCCACTTCCCGCACCTCCGCCCTTGAACCCCACCCCTCCAATCGCCACCAGGACAGAACCCCACTGGTCCTCACCTTCCACCCCACCAACCTCTGGATACATCGTATCATCCTCTGTCATTTCCGCCACCTCCAAACAGACCCCACCACCAGGGATATATTTCCCTCCCCACCCCTATCAGCTTTCCGGAGAGACCACTCCCTCCGCGACTCCCTCGTCAGATCCACACCCCCCACCAACCCAACCTTTACTCGCGGCACCTTCCCCTGCAACCGCAAGAAATGCAAAACTTGCGCCCGCACCTCCCCCCTCACGTCCCTCCAAGGCTGCAATGGATCGTTCCATATCCATCGCAAATTCTCCTGCACTTCCACACATATCATTTACTGTATCTGCTGCACCCGATGTGGTCTCCTCTACATTGGGGAGACAGGCCGTCAACTTGCGGAACGTTTCAGGGAACACCTCTGGGACACCCGCACCAACCAACCCAACCACCCTGTGGCTGAACACTTTAACTCTCCCTCCCTCTCCGCCAAAGACATGCAGGTCCTTGGCCTCCTGCATCGCCAGATCCTGGCCACATGACGCCTGGAGGAAGAGCGTCTCATCTTCCGCCTAGGAACCCTCCAACCACACGGGATGAATGCAGATTTCTCCAGCTTCCTCATTTCCCCTCCCTCCACCTTATCTCAGTCCCAACCCCCGGATTCAGCACCGCCCTCTTGCCCTCTTGACCTGCAATCTTCTTCCTGACCTCTCCGCCCCCACCCCCTCTCCGGCTTATCACCCTCCACCTCCTTCAACCTATCGTATTCCCAGTGCCCCTCCCCCAAATCCCCGCCCCACCTTTTATCTCAGCTCGCTTGGCACACCAGCCTCATTCCTGAAGAAAGGCTTATGCCTGAAATGTCGATTCTCCTGCTCCTCGGATGCTGCCTGGCCTGCTGCATTTTTCCAGCACCACACTTTTCAACTTTAATATTCCATAGTCCATCAAAACTGGTCAACTTTAAGACTTCAGGGTGTCCTCTACATAAAGATGAAGGGTGTTTGACTTCCTTCTATAGGTATATCTCCTTCTTGGTTAAATGCTGCCTGCCACTAACAATAAAATGATGATGCAGCGGCATAGATAATTTTGTTTTCTCTCTCTAACTCTCCTAACTTCCATACTACTGCCTAACTATGGTAGTACTTATGAATGTAGGTTTGCTCGCTGAGCTGAAAGGTTCATTTTCAAACGTTTTGTTACCTTACTAGCTAATATCTTCAGTGGACCTCTTGCAAAGCAATGCTGAAAATTCCTGCTTTCTATTTATATGTTTGGGTTTCTTCGGGGTTGGTGATGCCATTTCCTGTGATGATGTTATTTCCTGTGGTGAAGTCACTTCCTGTTCCTTTTCTCAGGGGGTGGAAGATGGAGTCTAACTCGATGTGTTTGTTGATAGAGTTCCGGTTGGAATGCCATACTTCTAGGAATTCTCGTGCATATCTTTGTTTGGCTTGTCCTAGGATGAATGTGTTGTTCCAGTCGATGTGGTGTCCTTACTCATCCATATGTAAGGATACTAGTGAGAGAGGATCATGTCTTTTTGTGGCTAGTAGGGTGAAAATTCTCGGGTGAAAAAGCAAATGCACTACTTACAGATACCAACACTTACTAACAAGTGGTGGTAGACCCTACCCCACAATTAGAGAACCAAATCACAGCCCTACTCAAAAAACTTCAGAAATCTGGACAAATAAATAAGACCGACTTCCAAAAAATGAAACCAGATGGATCCAACACACCACGCTTCTACAGATTACCCAAAATTCACAAACCAGGAGCCTCCCTCAGACCCATAGTCTCGCTGCCTGGAACACCAACTTACAGAATGGCCAAGGAACTAGACCAAAGACTAAAACACTTAGTAGAAGACTCACACCACTCCATCCAGTCCACCCAAGAATTCTTGAAGACCATCAAAGACACTAAGATAGAAGAGGATGAAATAATGGTCTCCTTTGATGTAACAGCCCTGTTTGCTTCAATCAACATTAACCTGGCCAAGGAAACACTGACTACACAATTAGAAGACCCAAAAACACACACACCAAACACCACTAACTTCATCAACAAGGAGAATATCATCAAGCTAGTGGACCTATGCCTTACCACCCACTTCACCTTCAACAATAAAACTGACAGACAAACCAATGGAACACCTATAGGATCTCCGATATTGGGGTTCTTAGCAGAGGCAGTAATGCAGAGACTTGAGCAAACAGCTCTGCCAACCATCCAACCCAAACTCTGGGTCCGTTACGTCGTCACTAAATGAAACAAATTAGAGGAAACCTTCAAGACCATCAATAATACCCTTACTGGCATAAAATTCACTAAAGAGGAGGAAAACAACAACAAACTGCCATTTCTAGATGTCACAGTTTATCAAAACACTGCAGCGTGGAACACATGACAGGGAATGATCCAATGAAGACTTTGGAATGCCAGAGCACCGGACAATAAAATGCTTGTTGTACTGCAAAAAACTTCAAGAAAGCCTGCTGTCACTGTCAAGGAGCACAGTGGAACCTGGCTTCAATTTGCCTCTTGGCTTCATGTAGAACTTGGAGTTCTCTTTTTATCACCCACCTCCTCACGCGCCACCTTTCCCCACTGCTGGTAGAGTCAATGGCTCCAGAATTGCACTATTCAGTCACCCTATGTCCGACAATGGACTGCCAAAAATGAAGGTGGCTCTCTTGGCAGCTTGACTCTACCAATGTAACCACATGCAGTTGGATGCAGGAGGAAGATTATGAATCCGATATCAAGTCTATGACCCCTGTTGCCTACAGTCACTCTCAGGTTTGCATTTACTTTGGGAGCAGTATAATTTTCAACTTGAAGCAAGCCTTATGTCAATACTTCACAATTTCACTGAGATACTCATTAAATAATGGATTCCTGGAAGAGATTAACAGCACAGAACAGAGTCTATCAGCTGTCACCATGATAACCATTGTCTGTAAAATATGGCAGTAACACAGATCTCATAGTTCGACACTGTCATTTGAACCTCAGAATACGAGATTTATAGATTAAAAAATCACATCTCTGAAATCTTTTATAATAATTTGTGCAACACTGAGGTTTATGGGACTGGTTTTATTTGACATTAAATCTGTATTTAGATGGCTATAGCTGTCATTTTGATGGTGACAACTAATATCTCCTATCACATTGATGCTTGAGGATATCTGTATTGACGCAGAGGCTTCTGGGGCATA
This sequence comes from Chiloscyllium plagiosum, assembly GCF_037043375.1. Classification (NCBI taxonomy): domain Eukaryota; kingdom Metazoa; phylum Chordata; class Chondrichthyes; order Orectolobiformes; family Hemiscylliidae; genus Chiloscyllium; species Chiloscyllium plagiosum. The sequence goes on from NW_028270146.1 coordinate 28,889,479, forward strand.
ATTGATAACATTACAGGTTGCTGGAAAACAATAGTACATCATCTCAACAAATGTTGTGCAGTGATTTTGTTCCAGTTGCAAAAGATGTTTATTTTATGATCTCTCTGTCTCTATCTCTCTCTGTCTCCATATTCCTAGGAATTCCCTCATGACCTCCCTACCTCCCCCAATGGTACTTATTTATCCTGATTGCGAATTCTCCAATCACAGGTTGCTTCTCAATTGAAATGAACCTATCAAGAGCAAACATAGAGAGAACAAGCATGGGATTGGAGGAGCAGATCCTGAACCCCATTTCTTTCCATTCTGTTTACTGGGATGAATTTTCCCTGATTGTTGGTCCCACAATTGGATTTTCCCAGCAACCTGGGAATTTTGAGGCTAGATTCAGCTGTCATTCCCATGTATTTTAAGCTCCAAGCTTAGATTAATCTCATACTGCTACATCTACCTCGCTCCTACTCCTCCAAGTTTCTCTGTACATAGTCTAAATAATTGGAAAGTGCACACCAAGTTTGCTCAATCTGTCTTCATAGGACAATCCTGCCAATTGGATAGGTATATGAATAGGAAAGGTTTGGAGGGATATGGGCCAGGAGGAGGAAGGAGGCACTAGTTCTGTTTGGGACTACATTCGGCATGGACTGGTTAGACCAAAGGTTCTGTTTCTGTGCTGCATGACTCTATGACTATGACTAAGTCTAGTGAAGTTTTGTTGCACATCCTCCATAGCAATAATATCCTTCCTGAGCTAAGGAGATCAAAACTGTAGACAATACTCCAGGTGCAGTCTAACCAAGTTTCCATACAATTAAAACAAGATTTCACAACTCCATTACTTAAATCCTTTTGTAACTAAAGACTAACTTTCCATTACCTTTCTTAATAGCTTGCTGCAATTACATATTGACCTTCAGTGACTTATTGGTGAAGACATCTAGGTCCATTTTTATATCTACACTTTCCAACCTCCTATCATTTAAAAACTACTCTGCACATCAGTTCCTCCTACCCAAGTGGAGAATTTCATGTTTTTTCTCCATTATATTCCATCTACCTTGTTCTTACCCACTCACTGGGCAATTCAAAGTCACCCTACATCTTCCTCAAAACCCAAATTCCCGTTTAGCCTTCAATCATTGACAAATTTGGAATCACATTTGCTCTCCACACCCAGATGACTGATATACAGTATATTGTAAACAAATACTGATCATTGCACTACCAAAGCAGTCATAGCCTGTAAGCATAAGTATGACCCATTTATCCCTAATCTGTTAACTGCTCCTTATCCATTTCTTAATCCTGGCCAGCACATTGTAGTGGGTGGAACAGTGGCACAGTGGTTAGCACTACTGCCTCACAGTACCAGAGAGCTGTGTTTAGTTCCCTCCTCAGGTGAATGACTGTGTGGAGTTTATACATTCTTCCCGTGTCTGCGTGGGTTTCCTCCGGGTGCTCCAGTTTCCTCCCACAGTCCAAAAATGTGCAGGTTAGGTGAATTGACCAAGCTAAATTGCCCGTAGTGTTAGGTGAAGTGGTAAATGTAGGGGAATGGGTCTGGGTGGGTTGCGCTTCAGCGGGTCAGTGTGGACTTGTTGGGCCAAAGGGCCTGTTTCCACACTGTAAGTAATCTAATCTAATTATCTTCTATCTAATGTGCTTTAACTTTATTAACCAACCTCCTGTGTGTGGCAATGTTGTCACTTTAAGAGGTTATTTTGTCATTTTTTGAAGAGAGGTTGTAAGGCAAAGGTGAAGAGACGTCTCTAAGTAAGTAACAATTTGTGAGGCCTTGGGTATTTATTTGAAGTTGGAACAGTGAAAACAGTCTAGGTGCGGCCAGCTCTCACAGACCAGGCTTTTGAGTTGATTTTTTTACTTTTTAGGTCTAGTTCTGAGTAGAAGCTTTTGGATTCTCAAAAGATTTGGAAGCTTCAGTGAATGTCTCTTGGCTGCTATTCTCCCTGAATTTTCTCTTGATGTTTTCTTCTGCATTTGAGAATCTGAGTGTGGATTTACCTTTTTGTCAAGGGGTGTGTTTATGGGTGGTACTATACTGGAACAGGTAATTAGTAATAGATGCTATATATATATCATTCAGTTAAGTTTTTCAATAGGCAAAAGTGAGGACCGCAGATGCTGGAAACCAAGTTTAGATCAGAGTGGTGCTGGAAAAGCATAGCAGGTCAGGTAGCATCCGAGGAGCAGGAACATCAACATTTTGGGCAAAAGCCTATAGTTTTCCAATAGTTAAGTTATTCTAAATTCTCCCTTCTTCGATTTGTATTTTAACTGTAGTGTATAAATAAATTGTTTTGCTTAACATCAAGTAGTTTGACCAGTCATATTGCACCTGGACATGGCACTTCACATCTATCTTTAAAATAAGAAAACGTTAAGGTGTACGCTACCTGTGTAAAATATTTTGAGGGGGTCTGGTCTGGCACATAACATGTGGGTGGAGGAACTTTGTCAAAAGCTTTCCGAAAATTCAAATATACTAGGACTATCAACTCTATTTTATTAATTTTGTTAGCAACATCCACAAAAACATTCCAAGTTCATCAAATATAAGTTCCCATTTGCAAAGCCCATGATGATTTGCAAAATCAGATCATGAATCTCCAAATGTTTATTTATCACATCCTTTATAACAGATTCTAGCAGTTTCCCCATTACTGATACAAAGCTGCCAGATCAGTCATTCCCTTGTTAAATGTAGGGTGACATTTGCTGACTTCCAACCTGCAGGAATCCTTCCAGAATCTATGAGATTTTGAATAATGATTACCGAGGATCGTCTATCTCTATAGTCACTTCCTTCAACACTCCGGCGAATAAAATATCAGGTCCTGGGGACCTATCAAATTTTAGTTCCGTTTTTAAAAAAAAATTGGTTTAATTTGATTTATTATTGTCACACATTCGTAGGTACAGTGAAAGGTTTTGTTTTGCATTCAGTACAGGCAGATCATAATATACAAATGTTATAGGGGGTGCTGGAACAGAGCAAGGAATACAAATCTTTGGTTGCAAAGAAGGCTTACAAAAAGCAAAATCAGCATTAGATTTGAAATTTGGGAGGCCCATTCATCAGTCTAATAACAGCAGGGAAGAAGCTGTTCTTGAACCTGTTGGTGCATGTGTTTAAACTTTTATACCTTCAGCCTGATGCAAGAGATTGGAAGATATTATAGCCAGGCAGAAGGGCTCTTTGATGATGCTGGCTGCCTTTCTGAGGCAGCAAGAAGTATAGATGGAGTCAACTTTCTGTAGTTTCTTACGGTCCTGGGCAGAGTAGTTGCCTCACCAAGCAGTGATGCATCCAGGTAAAATTTATCCAGTGCAACCATTTTTACCAACACTAATTTCCTTCAACCTTTCATTCTCCTAAATCATTTGTATCTCTAATTCTGGGAAATTTCTTTAATCTTCATTTAGCTTTTCTAGATTAATTAGCTATTCTGCCATTTATCTATTCCCCATTTAAAATTCCATAAAGGGCCCACATTCATTTTATAAAGATATTTCCTTTTTATGCACCGGTGGCAGACTTTATAGTCCATTTTGGGATTTTTTGTTAGATTTAATTTATATTCTATTCTCCCTTTCCTCTGAGCTTTTTCTTTCTTCATTATTATATTCTAAAAACTTTCCAAAGCTTACTATTATTTCAAACATAGCACATTGAACAGTACAGCACAGGAGCAGGTCCTCTGGCCCATAGTGTTGTGCCAAATATGACACTAAATTAAACTAATCCCTTCTGCCTGCCCTTGGTCCATATCCACCCACACCCCCCCTTCCTTGCACCTTCATTTGCTTATCCAAAAGTCCCTTAAATGCCCTAATATACCTGCCCCTATCACCACCCCTGGCAGCATGTTCCAGACTCCGACCACTCTCTGTGTAAAATACTTGTCCCTCACATCTCCTTTGAATTTCCCCCCTTCACCTTGAATGCATGCCCCCTAGGCAAGGTTTTCAGAGATTAAAAAATAGTCTTAAGCAATTCTAAATTCCTATTTGCCATGATTTATTGACATTTCTTAAGGTTTTGCACTTTGAAGGAATTTATAGTTGCTGTTAGCAGCCGAACAAGCAATGAATGGCCTTTAAAGAACTAGTCCTATCTTTTAATATCTTTTCAATCCACATCAGCTATTTCTTGTGTCATGCCTTCATGATGTCCCTTATTCAAATTTAATAACCTTGCTTCAGATTGAACTACCCCCCTCTAAAATAAAATATGAAATTCTATCATATTGTGTAAGTCATTCCGACATGTTATTTTCATACAAAGATTATCTATTAGTCCTTTTCCGTTACATAATATGAGATCTAAAACAGCTTGTTGTAGTTGACTTCTCAGTAGACTGATCTAGAACACCAACCTTAATACAGTATGGAAACAGCCCCTCCACAACTTGGTTGCTCAATTACCGTTGGCAATGATCTCTTCACTGTCAACGGGAGTGGTACCAGGGGACTGGAGAGTGGCGAATGTTGTGCCCCTGTTCAAAAAAGGGAATAGGGATAACCCCAGGAATTACAGGCCAGTTAGTCTTACTTCGGTGGTAGGCAAAGTAATGGAAAGGGTACTGAGGGATAGGATTTATGAGTATCTGGAAAGATACTGCTTGATTAGGGACAGCCAGCACAGATTTGTGAAGGGTAGGTCTTGCCTTACAAGTCTTATTGAATTCTTTGAGGAGGTGACCAAACATGTGGATGAGGGTAGAGCAGTGGATGTAGTATACATGGATTTTAGTAAGGCATTTGATAAGGTTCCCCATGGTAGGCTTGTGCAGAAAGTCAGGAGGCATGGGATAGAGGGAAATTTGGCCAATTGGATAGAAAACTGGCTAACCGGTCGAAGTCAGAGAGTGGTGGTAGATGGTAAATATTCAGCCTGGAGCCCAGTTACAAGTGGAGTTCCACAGGGATCAGTTCTGGGTCCTCTGCTGTTTGTAATTTTTATTAATGACTTGGATGAGGGAGTCGAAGGGTGGGTCAGTAAATTTGCAGATGATACGAAGATTGGTGGAGTTGTGGATAGTGAGGAGGGCTGTTGTCGGCTGCAGGGGGACTTGGATATGATGCAGAGCTGGGCTGAGGAGTGGCAGATGGAGTTCAACCCTGCCAAGTGTAAGGTTGTCCATTTTGGAAAGACAAATAAGAATGCGGAATACAGGGTTAACGGTAGGGTTCTTAGTGAGGTGGAGGAACAGAGGGATCTTGGGGTCTATGTTCATAGATCTTTGAAAGTTGCCACTCAGGTGGATAGAGCTTGTAAGAAGGCCTATGGTGTATTAGCGTTCATTAGCAGAGGGATTGAATTCAAGAGTCGTGAAGTGATGTTGCAACTGTACAGGACTTTGGTTAGGCCACATTTGGAGTACTGTGTGCAATTCTGGTCGCCTCACTTTAGGAAAGATGTGGAAGCTTTGGAGAGGGTGCAGAGAAGATTTACCAGGATGTTGCCTGGAATGGAGAATAAGTCCTACGAGGATAGGTTGAGAGTGCTAGGCCTTTTCTTGTTGGAACGGTGAAGGATGAGGGGTGACTTAATAGAGGTTTATAAGATGATCAGAGGAATAGATAGAGTAGACAGTCAGAAACTTTTTCCCCGGGTACAACAGAGTGTTACAAGGGGACATAAATTTAAGGTGAAGGGTGGAAGGTATAGGGGAGATGTCAGGGGTGGGTTCTTTACGCAGAGAGTGGTGGGGGCATAGAATGCGCTGCCTGTGGGAGTGGCAGAGTCAGAATCTTTGGTGACCTTTAAGTGGCAATTGGATAGGTACACGGATGGGTGCTTAAGCTAGGACAAATGTTCGGCACAACATCGTGGGCCGAAGGGCCTGTTCTGTGCTGTATTGTTCTATGTTGTATGTTCTATGTTCTAATTAATTTATCAGCCTTTATGCAGAATAACTTCACTCATATTCACTATGTTGTCCATGCTACATGTTATTCTCATCTCCCAGTTAATGCCATGACCATATTATCTTTACTATCTGATAGCTATCTTCTACCCCTTGCTGCTTCTTAAATTCACCCAACAGACTCACACACAGTCCTTCTGATCTGAGTTCTTTCCTCACCAGTGCACCAATCTTATTCCTTACTATCATCAGCTTTTTTCCCTACTTCCTGTTACCAGCTCTATTTCCTTCCAATCTGAGTATCCCACAATTCCCATCCCCCTCGCAAGTTTAAATCCACCCAACAGCACTAGCAAACTTTCTCCTCAGTAATCAGTCCCAGTTCTGTTATCCTCCAAGCTTGTACAAGTCCCATCTGTACCAGACTGATCCAATGCCTCAGAAATATGATGTCCGCCCTGTTACATTAGTTCTCCAGCTATGTTTTCAATCGATCATTCCCTTTCTCTTCATGCTTAGTGGCACGTGGCACTCGGAGTAATACAAGGGTTATTGCTCTTGGTTTCCTGCTTTTTAATTTTTTTCCTAATCCCTCAAAATCTGCCTTCAGAACTTCATCCCTCTTCCCCCGTTGTCATTGGTATGAATGCAGGCCACAATTTCTGGCAATCACCCTCCCTTCAGAAGGATATTCTGCAGTGTTCTGAATAGTTATCATTGTTGCAAGACAGCCTGAGACTGTAAAAGGCACCATGAGGATGGCTTAATAATATTATTGCTTGACTATTAATCCAGAGATTCCAGGAACCCAGGTTTGAATCATGCCATGGCAGATGGTCAAATTTGAATTCAGTAAATATCTGGAATTAGGGGTCTAAGGATGACCATTAACCATTAACAACTACAAAAACAGAAGTAGCTGAAAAAGCTCAGCAGGTCTAGCAGCATCTGTGAAATCAAAATTCACATCATCGGACCGGAAATGTTAACTCTGATTTCTCTCCACAGATGCTGCCAGACCTGCTGAATTTTTCCAGCTACTTCTGTTTTTGTTTCTGATTTGCAACATCCACAGTTCTTTCATTTTTTAAAATTTAATGTTTAACTGACTGCCATATAGATCATGTACATAGATCCCTGAAAGTTGCCTCCCAGGTTGATAGGGTTGTAAAAAAGGCAAATGATGTGTTAGCTTCTATTTGTAGAGGACTGAGTTTTGGAGCCACAAGGTCACATTGCAGCTGTACAAAACTATGGTGTGGCCACACTTGGTCACCGCATTACAGGAAGGTCGTGGAAGCTTTGGAAAAGGTAGAAAAGGTAGAAAAGATATTTACTAGGATGTTGCCTAATTTGGAGGGAAGGTCTTATGAGGAAAGGCTGAGGGAGTTGAGGCTGTTTTCATTAGAGAGACAAAGGTTGAGAGGTGACTTAATTCAGACATATAAAATAATCAGAGGGTTAGATAAGGCAGACAGTGAGAGCCTTTTTCAAGAGATGGTGATGGTTAGCATGCAGGGATATAGCTTTAAACTGAGGAGTGATAGATATAGGACAGATGCCAGAGGTAGTTTCTTTACTCAGAGAGTAGTAGGGGTGTGGAACACACTGTCTGCAACAGTAGTAGGCTCGCCAACTTTAAGGACATTTAAATGGTCATTGGATAAACATATGGATGAAAATGTGATAGTGTAGGTTAGATTGGCTTCAGATTGGTTCCACAGGTTGTCAAAACATTGAGGGCCGAAGGGTCTGTACTGCGCTGTATTGTTCTATGTTTTACATCTGTTCTCGGCATGACTACATTGAAGAAATTCTGCTCCTCTCTCTGACAGGATTTCTGTTATTAAGGAGGAAGCGTCACCAGGCCTGAAATGTTAACTTCGATTTCTCTTCAGGGATGCTGCCAGACCTGCTGAGCTTAATCAGCAACTTCTGCTTTTGTTTCTGATGTACAACATCCGCAATTCCTTTGGTTCTTTTTACCACAAAACCATTGTTGTCTGTCAGGAAAAGCCCATCTGGTTCACTAATATCCTTTAGAAAAGAGACTTCCGCCTTTCCCTGGTGTGTCCTACATGTGACTCCAGACCCACAGCAATGTGGTTGATGCTTAACTGCCCTCTGCGCAATTAGGGCTGAGTAGTAAATGATGGCCTAGCCAGTGACACCCAAATCCTGTGAATGAATTTTTAAAAAGTCAATGCAAGCTCTCTTCCTTCATTAGGACTTTATTCAGAAATCCATTTATCTTGAAACGCTATTTGCAAAAGAGTATTTCTGTTGAGTTTACAGTCACTGGTTCCTGAGGAAGGGCTGATGCCCGAAACATTGATTCTCCTGCTCCTCGGATGCTGCCTGACCTGCTGTGATTTTCCAGCACTACACTCTCGACTCTGATCTCCAGCATCTGCAGTCCTCACTTTCTCCTGAGTTTACAATCATCAAGTTTGATTAAGATCATAAGAATGCTTGGGAAAAGAAGAGGTCTGTTAGCTCTTTGCAACTATTCCTTCTGTAGACCAGATATATTATAACGGGCTATACAGATCCACATTATTTCCAAGAAATTATCTTGCTAAAATTTCTTTCTCCATCTCACTCCTATCATTAAAGCCAACATTCCTCATTCAAGCTTAGATTGAAATGCTCAAAATATTTCAACCTTATCCTCCGTATGGCCATTGTTTCACATTGTGCCTTTCACTGTTTATTTGCCAATGATCATTAATAATATTGTTAACCAGGCGTTCGCTTTTCTTCCAATGTTCTCCACTCCACACACACACCACTTTCCTGTCTCATCCCTTTCAGAAAGGATTGATTCTGACAAGGCGACAGTCTCTGGAGTGCTAGTAATATACTAGTACTTTGATAAATTAAGTCTGCGTTCGCTTTTGGATTAAACAATAAGAGTTTGAATCATGGATAGGGCAGAGGTTATCATAGTTGAGCCCAACGTATTGTTGACTAGGAGAAACTGAGGACTGCAGATGCTGGAGATCAGTGTCAAAAAGTATGATGCTGGAAAAGCACAGCCAGACAGTCAGCATCTGAGAAGGAGGAGAGTTGATGTCTCAAGCATGAGCTCTTCATCATCCTGGATAATGAAGAGCTTATTCTGGAAATATCGACTTTCCTGCTCCTCAGATGCTGCCTGATCAACTGTGCTTTCCCAGTACCACATTTTCTGACCTCAATTTATTGTCACCTATAATAAATTCATATTTTTGAAAAATGCTGTTGGCAAATATTAAGGGAACTGAAAGTAATTCTCAAGACCATCAGCTGAAGTTGCTATCTTACTTCTGACAGAAGAGTGCTCAATGTGAATTAGATTTTCTTGAACACCTCTTTACTCCTATAAGGCAGCTTGGTGACAGTCAACATAAACAGATCAAGGCTCCAATGTATTCTGAACAGTATTTTCATTCTCTGATTTAGCATTACCTCGCTTCAAAATTCAGAGTTGAATGCAATCATACTTTACTGCAGAATACGTGGCATGACATTTTGTATAATAGAAAAATATTGCATCATTAAATTATGCTGTAAAGGGTTCAGACTGATTTCCAAATTGATTTACAATTTTGAAAAGTTTCTCACAGATGAAGAAACATGTAGGTCATAATGACAGTGCATTGTGCTCTCTTAGAAAGTTGTCTTTTTTGATGCTTGCTTGAATTTAATAATTCATTTGGATGCATAGTCTGTAGATTTAGACTATACATAGTCTGTAATCATCAAAATTCTAGGACAATGGTTTTGGCAGATGTGGTATTTCAACCATTGTGATATCAGGTAGTATTGACAATGCCAGAACCTGCAGCATCAGTTGACATATGGATACTTTGTTGTGACCATCAGTATTTTTCTTTTATTTTTTTTCTACATTTTGTTTGGAACTATGAGCTGCAATTGTGAATTAATCTTTGAACTTTGAACAACAGCTTACTTTAAAAAAGAGAGAACAAAAGGTAGATGCTTGCTGTTGGGAACTGGCCTGGGTAGATAATGCACGTTAATTACTGCTCCAAGTACACTAAAATGATACAATTAAGATGTTGCTGTGCCCACGGATTGGTAGCTGTTTGGATGCTGAATTGGTCAATCTAGGCAGGGCCAGTGTTAGCCAGGTAACCACAGAGATTGTTGAAAATAAAAAGCATAAACTAGCTCTGACTGGATCTCGTCCAGGAGGCAGTTTTTGTTTGCAAGCTTCTGGACTGGATGTTTTTTTCTGTAAATTTTGTCCTTTATGATTATTCTTCAGTTATTGACTTGTTGAAAGTTCTGAGTAAAGAATCGCAGTCTGTAAGAAACAATTAAAAGTCTCCGGAGTACAGTGCATCAGCCACCAGTTTTTTTCTGGATTTGGATACCTCTAGGTTCCTCTTTAGGATGGATGGTCAAAAGTATAGGCTTTGGTATTGACGAACCTCCTTGATTGCTGCATATAACAGTTCTATTGTAATTCTGCCATAAGGGTAATCTGTGACTGAAAAGCTAAAATTAGCATTTTCCTATGAGGTGAATTGAATCACCAAATAGGAAAATATAATCATATTTTAGACTCATTAAACATAGCTTGAAATTTTGGACTAAAAATTATTCATATTAATTTAAAAGGACAATAGGCAAAAATATTCCAGAGCAGATTGTCATCTTGCTGGATGAAAAACTGTTGCATCAATACTTTGCACAATATACAGTCTACTGGCCTAAAGAAGCTCACCCACTTTTTACCTCTCTTAATTGGTTGACAGAACATCAGAGCTGAAAATTTGTTGCTGGGGAAGTGCAGCAGGTTAGGCAGCATCCAGGGAACAGGAGAATCGACGTTTCGGGCATAAGCCCTTCTTCAGGGTTTATGCCCGAAATGTCGATTCTCCTGTTCCCTGGATGCTGCCTGACCTGCTGCGCTTCGCCAGCAACACATTTTCAGCTCTGATCTCCAGCATCTGCAGACCTCACTTTTTCCTGACAGAACGTCAGCCTGGCTCTTTGAAAATTGCCACAAATCTCTTCATGGCTTTAAATGTCCTCATCTCTGTGACCTCCTCCAGGTTACCAGATATTCTGAATGCTCTGTGCTCCTCCAATTCTGACTTTTTTGTATCCCTGTTTGTCATTGCTTCACCTTTGCGTTAACCTTTAGGTGCCTGTAGGCCACAAGTTCTGGAATTCTTGGGAACATAGGAATTAGGAGCAGTGGTTGGCAATTCAGCCCTACAGGTCCATTCCAACATTTAACATGATCAATACTGATCTTATCCTGGTCTCAAATCCACTTTCCCATCAGCTCACCCTACACCTTTACCCTACTTTTCATCAGTCTATTGCTTTCTTGAATCTGTTGACTAACTTTGCCTCTGCTGCACTCAGGGGCACTGATTTCCAATGATTCACAACTCTCTGCAAGAAGTAATTTCTCCTTATCCCAGTTTTGAATCTACCTTCTCTCACTCTATATCTATGACCTCTTGTTTGAAACTGTCCCACAAGGGGGAGCAACTGTTAAATGTCCAACTTATCAATCCCCCTTTAGAATTTTCTATACCTCAAACAGATCCTCCCTCATTCTTCGGAACTTCAGTGAGTAGAAGTCCAACCTATTCAACCGTTCCTCATATGACAGCCCTTTCATCCCTGGAATCAACCTGGTGAACCTCCTTTGAACTTCTTCCAGTGCCACCATACCCTTCCTCAAGTAAGGCGACCAAAAGTGAACACAGTATTCCATGTGTGGGTTCACCAATGCCTGATATATTTGTAAGAACACTTCATTACTTCTATAATCCAGCCCATTTGTAATTAATGCCAGGATTCCATTTACCTTTCATATTATATGCTGCACCTGCATGCCTACTTTCTACGATTCATGTATAAGGACACCACAAGGACAATTCCTTCCCTAGACAACCTCATTTCTCCAGTACATTTCTCTGCTGCTTAGAATTTACTTCTTTGACCAGATTTTCAGATACCTGCTCCAATATCTCTTTATAATCAACGGTATTACTTATTTTTTTGTTAGTCTCCATCGCTGTGATATTCCTTGGAATGTTCCACTAAAGACACTATATAAATGCATATTATTGCTGTTATTACATTCTCTCTCACCCTGTATTCAGTCCACCAAGAAATTCAAGTAGCTGTAGTTGTAAAAACAGAAGAATGCGACCCACAGCCCAGCAAGTCTTTCCTTTCTGCTCAGACCCACGCACATTCCTTTTCCCCTGAAATAGAGAATTGATTCAGTCTTGCTTCATCATACTTGACACAAAATAACATTTTGATGCCAATACTATTACAGTTAAACTAGGTCTGAGGGAAGTAAACAATCAAGGTAGCAATATACAGTCACATAAAATGTCAGTTAGCAATCTCGCAAGGTTACTGAACCAAGGCATAATACTGAGATGGGTGAGCCAAAATAACAAATCATGTTTGATTTCACTATAAAGGCATTGAGCTACATGAATATAATTCATGGAGAGAACAAAATTAAGTTAAGCAATGTTTGGATGTTTGTTTTTTTCTTAATCCCCTCTCTTTGTCCTATTATTTTGTAGAAGGAAGCATGGAGCAATATGATGTCTTCAAGAATCTTGGGACTGGGCCAAAACAACTGTGTTTCTTTTAATGAGGTGATGCCACACATGTCATACTCATTCAGCAGGAGGAACAAACTGGCAGAAAGTGGAGTGGCAATTGGAGGATTAGAGGATCTGACATTAAAAATCAAATAATTGTTCTCTTCCAGAGGTACTTAGTTGCTCTTTTGTTGATTTTTATAATGTTTTATGGTGAACTGGAGGAAGGCTGCAAGTGACTGTCTTTGTCAGTCTAATCTGTAATTCTGGGTGACAGTAAATGGCCACATGATGTACAGAGATCTTGGCGTTCAAGTCCATACATCCCTGAAAGTGGCCACACAAGCAGATAAGATGGTAAAGAAGGCATATAGCAAGCTTGCCTTTATTGGTTGGGGAACTGAGTTCAATAGTCATGATGCTATATTGCAGACTTTGGTTAGACCACACTTAAAGTGTTGTGTTCAATTCTGGTCGGCACAATACAAGAAGGAGTGGAAGGTTTGGAGATGGTGCAGAAGAGGTTTACCAGGATGCTGCCTGATTTAGAATGTATTAGCTATAAGGAGAGGCTAGAAAAACTCAAGCTGTTTTCTCTGGAGTGGTAGAAGCTAAGGGGAGACTTGATAAAAGTAAACAAAATTATGAGGTGCATAGTTAGGGTTGATGGTCAGAATCTTTTTCCTGGAGATGAAATGTCTAAACCTAGGGGGCATGCATTTAAGGCAAGAGAGGGAAAGTTCAAAGGAGATGTTAGGGGCAGGTTTTTCACATAGAGAATGATGGGAGTCTGGAATACGCTACCGGGGTGATGGTGGAGGCAGATATGATAGGGGCATTTCAGACACTTATAGATAAGCCCATGTATATGTAAGGAGTGAGAGGGTGTGCATGGTCTAGGGGCAGACTGAAGGGATTAGTTTAGTTTAGTGTCATGTTCGGCACAACATTATGGGCCAAAGGGCTGTTCCTGTGCTGTGTAGTTTTATGTTCTATGTCCTGTGTTCTATGACAGTGCTGCCTTGTTGAATTTTTTCAACTGTATGCAAAGGGTCAATTTGGAACCAAACCACTTGCTGCTATCTGTTATTGGGCTTGCCAATATCTTCTCTCTGCTCTAATGATTTTGAGTAAATTACCCATCTCCAAATTAAGATTAGGAAAATAGAATAAAGTAGATTATAAGAAAAAAATCAGTAGATAAAGAGTTGAAGTCTCTCCAAGGCACTGAGGGAGTGCTGCATTTCCTTTAAACAATATATTATAACAATCTCTAGTTGCATATTCCAATGAATATAAAAGATAACCAATCTGCTATTCATAAAGAAAAGCAGACTTTTCCTGTTGTCTGAGTGCAAAACTCAAACAACAGATTAAATGGTCATATATCTTGTTAGTATTTATGCAACTTTAAACACATGACATTGAAACAGTTTAAAAGTAATAAATTAGCCTGGAAGTGCTCAAGGACATCCTAAGAACAAGAAAGGCATAATTTATTGACTAGTTTTCTTTAATATATTTCTGATCACTGTCATTTGTCAGGATTCCAAGCATAATGTCATGCATAGAAATCAAAAATCTGAAGATCAGGACAATTCCTTACTTTGCAAACCCAACCCAGGAAAGACTGATCCTGAACTACAGATTTGGTTTTGTGGGGATGTGGGAGTCACAATGAGCAACATCAATAGCAGGGAAGAGATTGCTGTGCGCAGAGCCTCAGTGCACTGATACTTTGTTGAAATAATGAAAAATAATAGATCAAGAACAAACCTCCAGCCCCTTCACCCCCATGCACTCCACATGCTAAACATTGCACTCATATACCTCTACATCCACCTCCTTATATTCCATGTCATTGAACCTCTACTTACCCCCAGAGCCTTTTACACTCTCCATGTCAACATAGTGCAAACTTCCTCTATATTTTCTATGGACAGACCTCATGACTTATGCTGAAATTTAATAAGGTTCTGAAATGATTATTGTTATAAGACCAGACAAATAGAAACAGGAGTAAGACCATTTGGTCTCTTTAACCTTTTCCACCATTCCATAGCATCATGGCTGACCCAACACTTCACACATACACTTTCCTGCCCTTTCCCAATAACCCTTGATTTGAATTCAATGTTTCTAAGCAAAATATTTTCATTGTCAAAAAGTGTGGCACTAGAAAAGCACAGCAGGTCAGGCAGCATTCGAGGAACAGGAGAGTCAATGTTTCAAGCATAAGCTCTTCATCAGGAATGTTGGTGTTCATTGTTAATGCCCCTATTCGCTATATTTAATTTCAATGAATCCCTTCAACGAACAAGCATTGGAAGTCATAGTCCCACTTCAAAGCACTTATAAGTCACCGACATTTTCTTTAAACACACCTTCATGAACATATCTTTTTGTGAACTGTTTAATCGCAAGTATCTGAACTGGCTCAACCACTTAACAGTTGTCTTTGAAATATGTGCTTAGTTCTTTTTGACGTACCTGTCAAAGCATGTATTTCAGAGACAACTGTTAAGTGGTCCTGAAAACTCCTTCTTGTAGTTGCCTTTGCCAATTGCAATGAGTTCATGCTCTGATGCACATTCACGCCTACCTGTAACAAACCCAAAAGGCACTTTAATTCTCCAGAGGGCACCTGAGCTCCCAAGAGTGTTTTGGAAATATATTGTAAAAGATATCCTATGTCTCTTTTGTGTCCCTCACTCCAAAAAACTCTGGCAGTTTTGCATCTTCTCGCACCAGATCTAAGGTGCACAAGTCATGTTTTGGATTTCCCACGACTGAAAATCATATCAGCTTTAACATGTGCAGTTGCCTCGATGAACCACACACATTCAAATTAGAACCTGCCCTTATAACCCCCGGTGAAAATTATAGGTACCATTTTAAGGGGCAGGATTCCATTATCATTTTCAGCACGATTGAGAATTTCTCTTTCTTTGTGAAACTTCAGGCCCATCTATTTATTGATTGAAGAGAGCTAGCAACAATCATTTTCACAAGTAGAGATTTTAAGGAGAAATAACAGATTCGGTCAGAGGCATTATATTCAGCTTTACTTTTTAACTGTCTCCTTATTTGCAAATAGACCATTTTAAATTGATCTCCTGATGAGAGCTGCAAGAAGCTGTCATGACCATGTGTTCAGCAGATGTAAACCCTTCAGTAATGAGTTACTTGGTTGAACCACTATAAGTAATTATAGAGACAAATGGAAAAGGGATGACAGATGGAGTCTTCCTTCGTTGATAATTCAAGAATAATGAGAGAAGAAAACTATAAAACAAATTTCTCTGGCATTACTTCATTTACTTAATTAATCACCTAATATGACAAGAGAAAAACAAGCATGGAAAATCCATCTAGCCAAATAAATAATTGTGCATTACTGTATGAAAGTACTTACTGAAATTAATAACACTTGCCATTTTACTCAGGAGCTGACAGTAACAGGGTGTCAAAGTAGTGCATAATTTTTGAAACATAAGGGGACTCTTCGAAGCAACCTTTCTCAGACTTTTCATTACATCCCAATGGTGCCACCTCTGGCTCAGTTGGTAGAAAACTTGCCTCGGTCATAATATTAAGAGGTTACATTCTAGTGGCTTGAGCACAAATATTCAAGCTTAGCATTTCTATTCTAGGAGCTCTGCATAAAGGAGGTGTAATCTCTCAGATAAGCTTCTGAAGAAGGGTCACTGGACTCGAAACGTTAACTTTGCTTTCTCTCCACTGATGCTGCTAAACTTGCTGAATTTCTCCAGCAATTTCTAGTTTTGTTTTAGGTTCAGACTCTTTATGGCCTTTTTAAAAATCATTTGGGGACTGTAGTATTCCCAGGATTTCCTTGTCCATTCCTGCTTGCCCTTGAGAATATAATGGCAAGTTTTCTTCTTGGAACTTCCATTTACATACACATACAATGTTCTTAAGGAGGGAGTTTCAGGATTTTGATCAAATAACAGTAAAGGGTAACCAATATATTTCCAATCAATGTTATGTTTTTATTACTTCTTTAGATGTTGGAATAATTGGCTAGATCAACACTTATTAACCATCCTTAATTATCTGGCTATTGCTGCTTTCCCTTAACAATATCCAAAAAGGTATATAGGCTTGAAAGGGGAATGGTCAAATGAAACATCTGCATTTCCTGCTCACAATTACCTGTCTTCCTGGTAGTGAATCAACTCTTCTCTGTCTATGTAGTCCTGACTGGTGATAACCACCTCACTAAACGTGCTATTCTTGACATGCTCTGCCTCATGGATGCCTCATGGGGAGTCCATCCAGAGGTCGAGACACCCTTTGTGGCAAATCAGGAGTTGTAGCTGAACACACCTCCTGCATACATAGTCACCGTGGACACTGGAATGTCCCTGATTCCCACATATTGCAGGAGGAGCATGCTAAGAAGCCAAGTTCTCCTGCCATGTCAAACATTATCAACTACAGACAACAGATTACACAACTTACCCACTAGTCACCAAGATCAGGTTTCTCAATTCCTCACAGACTACAACTACTAAAGGGAAGTACATTATCTCTCTCAAGGACTGCTAACTCAGTCTACAAACTTGGTTCCTGAGCAGCTATGACTATGATCCCTTTCTCAGTTATGCTGACTGAGCTGACTTCTTCCAGAATGCTCCTTGGGCACTTTTTACAACCTCCTCTGTTGGATGCTCTTCCACCTGATGAGTGCTGGGTTCACTGCAATCCTCTTCTCAGTCGTGGCTGAACTGACTTCTCCTCAAATCCACCTCTCACCTGTATCCTCTATTGGACTAGATGGTGAATGGTCTGAAGTTCAGGGGTAATTGGGAAGGTCTAAGCATTGTCAAGGCAAAGGTGTTCAGTGGAGTGATTGTGGGGTAGTCAGATGTATAGTTACCTAAATAGTAGATTAGATTAGATTAGATTCCCTACAGTATGGAAACAGGCCCTTTGGCCCACAAGTCCACATCGACCCTCTGAAGAGTAACTCACCCAGACTCATTCACCTAGCCTATATTTAACCCTGATTAATGCACCCATTGCTATGGGCAATTTCTCATTGCCAATTCACCTGACCTGTACATCTTTGGATTGTGGGAGGAAACTGGAGCACTCGGAGGAAACCCACGCAGGCACAGGGAGACTGTGCAAACTCAATGCAGACCATCCCTGAGGTAGGAATCGAACCCAGGTCCCTGACACTGTGAGGCAGCAGTGCTAACCACTGAACCACTATGCCACCCCACAGATGAGGTACTTGAGGAGTCTGCTATCTAATATTTCATGGGTAATGAGGTAAGAAAGTTGGGAATGTCCGAAGTCTTTGTAGTGATTGGAACGAGGTTGGCCAGATGGTTCTCATTGAGCATGAATTCCCTGATCAGAGCTGTTAACCTGAGTCAGTCAGGGACTCCTGGCTGGAAGATATAGACAGGAGTCTCAGTGATACTTCTCATTCTAGGGACTGCTTCTGAGTTAGCTGGTCAAAGTCCATGCACTGTGTGTTTGTAAATAAAGGGTGTCCTGGTGACAGGATACCGGCCTCCATGAGGTTATTTCAGGTTTCAACCTCTAACCTAGCTTTGGAGACATTTTGGACGGGTTGGCTAAAGATGATAGGTTGAGTAGGTTTTGCCCTTACTTATTGGAGTTTAGAAGAGTGAGAGATGATCACTTTTGAAATATAAGATTCTGGGGGCTTGACAGAGTAGATGCTGAGAGGATGCTTCCCCTTCTGATTAAATCTGGATTTTGTTTAAATTTATTAATGAGATGGGGGATCAATGTCTCCACCACTTGTCTATTGGTAATTGCCCTTGAGAAGTTGGGATCATTATGAAGGGATTTTCCAGAAGATCAACATGTGACTGTAAAGGAATTGTAATATGTTTTGAAGTCATCATGGTCTGTGCTTAGGAAGGAAACTTGGAGGCAGTGGGATTTCCACACATCTGCAGTCCCTTTCCTCTTAGATGGCAGACCTCATATGTTTACATACTGCTGTTGAAGGAGGTTTGGTGAGTTAATGGAACACATTTTGTAGATGGTACACACTGTTGATACTGTACATCTGTCTTGAAGAGATTGAATGTTGAAGACAGTGAATGGAATGTCAATCAGTGAGTGGGATGGTGTCTAGCTTCTTGAATGTTGTTGAAATAAAATGCATCCAGTCAAGTGGCAAGTATTCCATTATACTCATAACTTGTGCCGTATAAATGGTGGACAGATAGCAGTCATGTTACTTTCTGCAGGACTCCAAGCCTCTGAACTGCTTTTTCATGCAGAGTATATTACTGTTAGTTCAGTTCATTTCTGGCCAATGTTAACTTCCAGACTGTTGACAGTGTGGGATTCAGCAATGGTAATGACACTGAGGTCAAAGAGCAATTATTAGGTTTTTTTGCAGGAAATGGTCATTGCCTGACACTTTTGCAGCAAAAATGGTGCTTGCCCAAGCTTGGCTGTTGTCCCAGTTTTGCTGCATATGGACACTGGTTGCTTCAGTACCTGAGAAGTTGTGAATGGTATTGAACAATGATTGATCATCATCAAATGTCTGCATTTTTGACTGTGCTAAGGGGGTACGGTTATTGATAAAGTATCTGAAAATTGTTGGACCTATAACTAGTGGAGTGCCACAGGAATCAATGCTGGGGTCACAATTTTTTTACAACAGATATTAATAATTTAGTTGATAGCAGTGAATGTACTATCACAAAGATTTTTGATGACACATCAATAGCTGGGAAGGCAAGTCGTGAAGATGATGCAAGGATTCTACAGAGGGCTGCAGACAGGTTAAGTGAGTGGGCAAAAACTTGACAGATGCAATATTATCCGGGAAAATGTGAGTTTATACACTTTGGCAGGAAGAGTGAAGAGCTGATTTTTTTTTAATGAGGGAATACTGCAGACAGCTGCAGCATTACAAGAGATGCCCTGGTGCATAAACAACAAAACCTATCATCCAGTTCTAAGGAAGAAATCACTTGAACTAAATGTTCTGGTTTTAATTGCCACACTCCTAGTCCTATTTTTTCTGTTTTAGTGTTTGTATTAAACGTTCTTGCAAATAGAATAAAAGTGCTAAAGCTTTAAGATGTTCCGTCACTTCACAGACCTAAGGATGGATTACTCCCAGTGCTATGAGCTAGTGAGGGCAGAAATAAGAGGATAGAGCAGATGAATGCATGGCTGAGGAGCTGGTTTATGGAAGAAAGATTCACACTTTTGGACCATTAGAATCTCTTTTGGAGTAGAAGTGACCTGTACAAGAAGGACGGATTGCACCTAAATTGGAAGGGGACTAATATACTGGCAGAGAAATTTGCTAGAGCTGCTCAGGAAGATTTAAACTAGTAAGGTGGGGGGTGGGACCCAGGGAGATAGTGAGGAAAGAGATCAATCTGAGACTGGTACAGTTGAGAACAGAAACGAGTCTAACAGTCAGAGCAAGCAGGGACAAGGTAGGACTAATAAATTAAACTCCATTTATTTCAATGCAAGGGGCCTAATAGGGAAGGCAGATGAACTCAGGGCATGGTTAGGAACATGGGACTGGGATATCATAGCAATTACAGAGACATGGCTCAGGGATGGGCAGGACTGGCAGTTTAATGTTCCAGGATACAAATGCTACAGGAAGGATAAAAAGGGAGGCAAGAGAGGAGGGGGAGTGACGTTTTTGATAAGGGATAGCATTACAGCTGTGCTGAGGGAGGATATTCCTGGAAATACATTCAAGGAAGTTATTTGGTTGGAACTGAGAAATAAGAAGGGGATGATCATCTTATTGGGATTGTATTAGTCAGAGGGAAATTGAGAAACAAACTTGTAAGGCGATCTCAGCTATCTGTAAGAATAATAGGGTCGTTATGATAGGGGATTTTAACTTTCTGAACATAGACTGGGACTTCCATAGTGTTAAGGGTTTAAATGGAGAGGAATTTGTTAAGTGTGTACAAGAAATTTTTCTGATTCAATATGTGAATGTACCTACTAAAGAAGGATCTGGATTAGTAGTGCTGGAAGAACGCAGCAGTTCAGGCAGCATCCGAGGAGCAGTAAGCTTTATTCCTGATGAAGGGCTTTTGCCCGAAACGTCGATTTTACTGCTCCTCGAATGCTGCCTGAACTGCTGTGCTCTTCCAGCACCACTAATCCAGAATCTGGTTTCCAGCATTTGCAGTCATTGCTTTTACCTACCAGAGAAGGTGCAAAACTTGACCTACTCTTGGCAAATAAGGCAGGGCAGGTGACTGAGGTGTCAGTGGGGGAGCACTTTGGGGCCAGTGACCATAATTCTATTAGATTCAAAATAGTGATGGAAAAGGATAGACCAGATCTAAAAGTTGAAGTTCTAAATTGGAGAAAGGCCAATTTTGACGGTTTTAGGCAAGAACTTTCAAAAGCTGACTGGGGGCAGATGTTCGCAGGTGAAGGGACGGCTGGAAAATGGGAAGCCTTCAGAAATGAGATAACGAGAATCCAGAGAAAGTTTATTCCTGTTAGGCTAAAAGGAAAGGCTGGTAGGTATAGGGAATGCTGGATGACTAAAGAAATTGAGGATTTGGTTCAGAAAAAGAAGGAAGCATATGTAAGGTATAGGCAGGATAGATCGAGTGAATCCTTAAAAGAGTATAAAGGAAGTAGGAGTATACTTAAGAGGGGAATCAGGAGGGCAAAAAGGGGACATGAAATAGCTTTGGCAAATAGAATTAAGGAGACTCCAAAGAGTTTTTACAAATACATTAAGGACAAAAGGATAACTCGGGAGAGAATAGGGCCCCTCAAAGATCTACAAGGCGGCCTTTGCGTGGAGCCACAGAAAATGGGAGAGATACTAAACGAGTATATTGCATTAGTATATACTGTGGAAAAGGATATGGAGATATAGAAAATAGCGAAATAGATGGTGACACATTGTAAAATGTCCAGAGGGTGGTACATGTATAGAATGAGCTGCTAGAGGAAGTGGTGGAGGTTGGTACAATTGCAACATTTAAGAAGCATTTGGATGGGTATATGAATAGGAAGGGTTTGGAGGGATAGGGGCCGGGTGCTGGCAGGTGGGACTAGATTGGGTTGGGATATCTGGTTGGCATAGATGGGTTTGACCAAAGGGTCTGTTTCTGGGCTCTATGTACATAAATAATAACAACACTATTTTTTTCAAAGGGGAAAGAACCTTTTGTCAAAAAAGTATCACTGTTATTCTTGTCCAATGTGAATGAGAATGAAACTTAAATATCACTTTTATTGCTTGATGTTTTCAATTCGATTACACTGTTTGATAAGCCTTGTAGAATATTGTTAAACTGTGCTATGAATAATTTTTGTGTGGAATGGAGTGATGTTGGTAATAAATGTTTAGCTGATTTGATATATTAGGTTATTGAATGACAGTGCCAGAATAGAAAACACAAGAAAACAACTGTATTAAACCGTCAGGTAAGCAACCCTTAAGAGACTCACACATGAAGGAAAATTATTCATTGTATGTTGGTCTCATGTGTATGTTGTTCATTTAAAACAAAAATCCATCCAACTTTTGATATGCAAATATTGATATTTGCATCTAGTGACTTGAGCCTTTAATCTACCTCGAAATGAGAGAACAGAAAACATTTGTACTGTGCTGCTATCACAGTTTGATTTCTCAGAGTATAAGCTGTTAATGATTATAGTGCAAGCTTTCAAAGTAGGAAGGTGTTATCACTTCTGACCCACTTTCTTGAGTGTAGCTTAGGTGGTATTAACTAAAAGTTAAACAACATATGCTGTGGATTCTGTGCAACTTGTGCTTTACTCTTGTTAAGCTTTCCTTTAGAACATGTCTTGTTCTATTGTTGCAAAAGCATTGTTAAGATCCCAACAAAAACAGGCATAACTCCCTGTTCTTCTATAAAACACTTCGATGCGGTATTTTCCATCAATTCAAGCATGCTTCAGTTTGATGTCTTAACACTTCCTTAGAATTCTACTGGAGAATCAGCCACAATTGTCTGCTTAAGCCCTGCAGTGGAATTTAAAGCTGGACTCTTGGTCATTCAGAGGCATGGTTAGCATATGTAGAAGAGAAATAAAGAATATTTTTGAACTTGTATGGCAGAGTTAGAGGACTGATTAAACATCCGCTACTGACTGTTGTAAAAAAAATCTGATTCACCAATGCCCTTCAGTGAAGGAAATCTGCTGTCCTTACCTAATCTAGCCTACAAGTGATTATAGGCTCACATCAAGATCATGGACTTTTAATCATCCCCTAATATGGCCGAGCAAACTAATCATTCTATATAAACAAATCAAGTCAAGGTATGAGATTGGACAGATCACCTGTCTTGGTCTAGGCACTGGAAATGACATTACAAACAAGCCTTTCGATCCTACAAAGTTCTCCTTACAAGCAATTGTGGGCTTATGCCAAAATTGAGATAGCTGTAATTAAGTAATTAAGCTGTAACAATTAAGTAACAACCTCATATTATCTGTAAGACATGATGTTGTGAGGGGGGCGTTGTCTCAGACACCAACTGGTACATTATCACAATTCTCTGAGGCAAAAACAAAGGGAATGGGATTTAGAAAATACAATCAAACTGATGGTGGTTAACAGGCAACCATAAGTGAAGGTGTGGAGGGATACAGAGGAACGCACAACCAGAGAATCAGAAAAATTTGAAATGTCTAAGACTGGAAATCATTCCTATGAAAATATGGAGTAAACATAATAATGAGGGTTTTTGTGAATGTTAAATATAACACTTTATTCAATGCCCATGGAACTTAGAGTCATAGAGTCATAGAGATGTACAGCACGGAAACAGACCCTTCGGTCCAACCCGTCCATGCCGACCAGATATCCCAACCCAATCTAGTCCCACCTGCCAGCACCCGAAGCATAGTAGACATCTTTCAGCACAGCCAAACTTAGAGATATGGAGGCACAAAACTGTAAGATAAAACAAAGAACATAGAACATTACAGAGCAGTACAGACCTTTCAGCCCTCGATGTTGCGCCGACCTGTGAAACCAGTCTGAAGCCTATCTAATCTACATTAATATATTTTCCTCCATTTGTCTATCAAATGATACTTAAATGCCCTTAACGTTGGTGAGTCTACTATTGATGCAGGCAGGCTGTTCCACGCCCCTACTCCTCTGAGTAACGAAGCTACCTCTGACATCTGTCCTACATCTATCACTCCTCCATTTAAAACTATGTCCCCTCGTGCTAGCCATCACTATCAGAGGAAAAAGGCTCTCACTGTCCACCCTCTCTAACCCTCTGAATAGATAAGATGTCCTTCCCATAGGATGGAGGTTTTCAAGACTTTGGGGAATATTTTTAAGGGAGTGGAGAAAGATTTAAAAAAGAGATGAGGGGCATTTGTTTTACAGTGGTTCATGTTTGGAGTGAACATCCAGAGGAAGTGGTGGGCGCAGGTACAGTTACAACATTTAAAAGACATTTAGATAAGTACATGAATAAGAAATGTATTGAGGGATATGGGCCAAGCGTAGACAAGTGTGGATGAGTGTAGTTTGGACTGTGGTCAGCATCGACTGGTTGGATGGAAGGGTCTGTTTCTGTGCTGTATGACTCGATGATTCTGCACCTCTCAGGAGATGTTGCAGCTTATGCGTGGCTCATGGAAATTCTGATTCCTGTAGACGAGTAGAGCCACCTGCCTCAGAAAACAAGATGGCATGGTTAGAATTTGTTGAATCTGTCAGCGGCAGCAGCGAAGTGCCACATTCCTGAACACATTTTGGAAAGTGGCTCCTCTGTGAAGTGTAACTCAGTGCTCAAGCCCTCTCTTTTACAGGTAGCCAGGTGGCTAAGGAACAAGGAGCTGCTGGAGCTGTTCCTGCTGTGCATGGTACTGCTGCAACTTCTGTTGTTCTCGTATCTGTGCCTTAGATCCAGATTAGGGATTCCAAACCCCCTCCCATGATATAATGAAGGTTGTCAGCTGGGAAGTGGAAATCAAGTAATGTAGGCTTTAAAATACCAGAACTGTGGAAACCATTTCCTATCAAAGAGTAGGAAATAGTTTCCACGTTAGTGAAACATGTTCTATGAGCAAAGGTCTTTTACCAATGTGTGGATGCAAAAGCGATATCTCAACAGTTAAAATGTTGCTTGCCTGTCACTGGCTCAAATCCTGCTATCCTTTCACTTGGTCAGATTCAAAAAGGCGCACCGGTAAAGTCAGAAATTTGACTACAAGAATGCGGCAATAAGAACGAAAAGCAGGCAGAAGTCAAAATTTCATATTCAAAGACACAGTTTAATGACATTGCCAACAGCATGTCTTAAATTTAACAGAAAGTGATAGGTAGTGCGACCTGTGGAAATGCAGTGTTATTGAACAGCACCAGCTAGCTCACTTGCCTTAATTATTCATTCAGTTTTTTCCTGACTTTAGCCCTTTTTAAAGTCATGCAACTGGCTCCTGGGTAGCAAATACTTCTGACTCCCAGATATTTAAAATGTATCATTCTGTGGTCTCTGTTCCCTCAAGGGAATTTGCACTTCCAATTCCCATACATTTTCTAGACCATTTATGAATAATCACATCATATGCCAATGTCATCAAGTGGAAATTATTCTAAAATTGTGAGGTAACCATACCACACAGAATAAGATCAGCCTATTTACTTCACAAGAATTTATGTATTTCCCATAAATGATGAGCAATGTTTGTGATATGAAATTATAAATGCCTGGGGAGTATTAATGTTTTAATTTCATCAAATAAGTTCTGGTGCTGTGATAAAGCATGAAAATGAAATGTTTCTGGTTTATACAGTAATCGGGACCCGAGGGATCGAACTTTGTTTTCTGAGAAATGACATTATAAAAGTAGCTTTCATTACTTAGATGAACCAGTTTCACTGAAGCAAAGGAGTTATTCGAGTGTGTCAATGTTCTATCTGAAAGTAAATCATGCGTAAGAGGCGTGCTGTTGTGTAATTGCATTATTTTATTCAGCAGTTAACTGTTCCATGTTTTATTTATTAATAGTCGCTGCATCTGGCTGGTTTGGATTGCTTGTAGACTCCTTATGTAAAACTAAACAATAATGTGAGGGAGTTTGTAGCCTGGTGACACGATTCATCTCAACAGCCTCACTCCATCAAGAGTCTGTGCTATTTCATCACACTATGTGATTATTTTATGAATTTTGACATTAACTATCATCATCTGCTGATCTCTTATTTTAATGCATATTAACATGTAAATTTGATGAACATGGGCTGAGTTATCTAACTTGGAAATTTGAATTTGAATTTGTTGGAAATCAGAAGCATTTGAAGCAGGATCCTTGGGTTAATTCAACAAATTGTCACTAACAAGTGAGGAAAGAGGTTGGGATTTTTAATGTTTCATTGCTCGAAGAGATATTGGAATGTGGAATGATTTACATCTGGAATAACCAGGATAGAGATCAATCAATGCACCTTTTAACAGAAAGGAGACAAATATTTGGAGCTTCTCTGGGAGAAGCAATAAAGTAGATTTTGTTTTGAACGATAAACAAAAATACTGAGTACTGTAAGTCTGAATATATCTGTAATGAAGCAAACTGGACCCAAAGTACGATTTCTATTTCTGTCTCCAAAATACTACCAGATCTGCCAAGGAATTGTTTAAATTTGCTCCTAAGCTGCAAAGGCATCATCGGGTATTTGGCCCCTACGCGCTACAGGCACCTTTGATATTATGGCTCATATATTCACTGCCCAAACTAAATAGCTTAGTTGCTTCTACTTTTCGTAATTTAGATAAAATGTTTCATATCTTCCTTCATGAAACAGAAAGCAATGATGCTGTCCATTGCCTCTCCAGATGACCACCAATGAATGCAATTATTACAGCCTATAGTGTTACTGCAATCTACTTCTTTATTGACACTCAGTCAGTTTTACACTGCAGCAAAAAAATTGCATTAGTTTCTAACTCAAAACTGCCTCAGGTTTACTATTGAAATGTAAGTATTGTCTATATTAGTGAGGAATAGCCAGCCAGGCTTCAGTCACTTAGCTGGGTGTGTCCTCCTTCTCTTGGTTCCCAGATCAGGGTCTTGTTTCTATGATAGTTATTCCTAGGTTACCATCATCAATGTCTTCAAAACACTTATTTCTATGTTTTTTTTCTTGATTTTCTGAAAAGTTTGATTCCCGCCCAGGAACCCTTGTCATTCTGAGATCATCCATCTAATGATCCTACAGACAAGATATATCTGTTCCATTATCTTCTCCTCTGTCTTTAATTTAGTAGCGTCAAACACCATGAAAGTCAAACAGTCTACATCACTCGACACTTGTTTAAAAAGCAATACCTGGTTCTACCATGCACAGTAGGCTATTGTTCCTGTGAAGGACAAAGTGAGGACTGCAGATGCTGAAAATCAGAGTCAAAAAGTGAAGTGCTGGAAAAGCTCAGCGTTCGAGGAGCAGGAGAGTCAACGTTTCAAGCATGAGCTTTTCATCAGGAATGTTCCTGTGAAGTTGATCACTTTTTCCCATCATCCTTAGCTGTTCATCATTCCAGTACAGTGTAGGAACTAATATGGCTACAAGGACTATTTGATCCAATTGTATATATAACAAAACAGAAGACTATTCCTCATGTCAGACAGGAATCTCTCACACCAACAAGAAAAAATCCACTCACCAATCTGTCTTCTGCACCCATCAGAGATGCTGCAATAAATCAAATGGAGTAGTGACTAGTGAAAATAAATTCCAGCCCAGCCTCTGCTTCAGCACTTTCTCATTCCCCAAAGTGGCATGATGATGCTAATATGTTTGAGACCTTGATCTTTCCACAACAAAAAGACAATTCCAACAAAGGCATCTTAAGGACTTATTGAAATGATACTTCAACTCAAAATGCCATTTCAGTTTAGCTGCTTTCTTGGCATTGTCATTTAGCAGTGTTGCTTTCCACCATTTTGCAAAATCCTTTTCAGTGCCAATTCATTGGACAAACATGACTAGGCGAATCATATGGGAAATTAAGCAAGCCCTTCATCGATGTTGGATACAAGAAATTGTGTGTTCAAACTAAGCTCTAGAATTCACGACTAGGTTCTCATGAGTGATCAGCGAGAGGTCTATCACTCATTAGCATTCGTTAATCCCATTTCACTAATATGCACTCTCCTATTCCATTAGTCACTAGATAGAAATTAGAAGCTGAGAATTCTTCACATGAAAGTCAGAGCAAACATCCTGTGACTTCAGCGCTCCTCCGGATCTCTGTTTATGGTAGTAGGCACCAATGTCTCAGGGTAGCTGTGTTACTCTTGTTCTAGGGGTGCTGGTGTCTGGCACATACCAGGTTTTTTGCACCATCATGACATATTTTCAATCGAGTTACAGTAACCTCCACCACCATGCTAAACGCTGGGCACACTGACAACTATTGTCAGAATGGATGTTGCAAGGATACCTAGTGTCTCGGGGAAGACATCCAATTCATTGATTGGATTTCATGAAGAATCTTGGGGCTAGTCCTTTCCTGTCTTAACATTCACTTACATTGCACCTACTTGAAGGCAGCCACCATCCCTGTTAACCTTGCCTTGTCTTTTAATGTTCTACTCACTCAGCCACAGTGTAATAGCTTATAATGATCCTGTCTTGCCATTTAGTCCAGACACAAAGCCGGGCATCTTGTCTTAATGGTCAGCAGTCATCAGTCAAAGGGGTAGACATTAACAATTTTTGAGAAGATTTGTAGTTCAGGTTGATGGTAACTGTGTAAGCTAGCTTGCTGAGCTGGAAGGTTTGTTTTCAGATGTTTCATCACCATAATAGTTAACACCATCAGTGAGAGTCTTTGGTGAATCGTTGGTGGTATGTCCCACCTCTCTATTTATAGGTCTTGGTTTCTTAAGGTGGGTGATGTCATTTCCGGTTCTTTTATTCAAGGGAAGTTAGATAGGATCTAAATTGATGTGTTTATTGATGGACCTCTTGTTAGAATGCCATGCCTCTCGGAATTATTGTGCATGTCTTTGTTTCGCCTGTCCTAGGATGTGTGTGTTGTCCCAGTCAACGTGGTGTCCTTCTTTGTCTGTATGTATGGAAACTAATGAGAGTGGGTCGTGTCTTTTGGTGGCGAGTTGGTGTTCATGTATCCTGGTGGCAAGTTTCCTGCTAGTTTATCTGATGTAGTGTTTTTACAGTTCTTGCACTGTATCTTGTAAATGATGTTATTTTTGCTGCTGATATCTAAAGGATCCTTTAGGTTCATTAATCACTGTTTAAGTATGTTGGTAGGTTTGTGGGCTACCATGATGCAAGGGGTAGACATATGGCTGGATGGAACCTCTGCAGAATGTGCTAGCAGTCTACATTACAAACATACATCATGTGCATCAGGTGAACAGCCATGTTTTAATCGACGTTTCGGGCAAAAGCCCTTCATCAGGAATAAAGGCAGAGAGCCTGAAGCATGGAGAGATAAGCTAGAGGAGGGTGGGGGTGGGGAGAGAGTAGCATAGAGTACAATAGGTAGGTGGGGAAGGAGATGAAGGTGATAGGTCAGGGAAGAGAGGGTGGAGTGGATAGGTGGAAAAGGAGTTGGGCAGGTCGGACAAGTCCGGACAGGTCGAGTTACTGGAGGTTAGAAACTAGGATGAGGTGGGGGAAGGGGAAATGAGGAAACTGTTGAAATCCACATTGATGCCCTGGAGTTGAAGTGTTCCGAGGCGGAAGATGAGGCGTTCTTCCTCCAGGCGTCTGGTGGTGAGGGAGCGGCGGTGGAGGAGGCCCAGCACCTCCATATCCTCGGCAGAGTGGGAGGGGGAGTTGAAATGTTCAGCCACTGGGCGATTTGGTTGATTGATGTGGGTGTCTCTGAGATGTTCCCTAAAGCGCTCTGCTAGGAGGCGTCCAATCTCCCCAATGTAGAGGAGACCGCATCGGGAGCAACGGATACAATAGATGATATTAGTGGATGTGCAGGTAAAACTTTGATGGATGTGGAAGGCTCCTTTAGGGCCTTGGATGGAGGTGAGGGAGGAGGTGTGGGCACAGGTTTTACAGTTCCTGCGGTGGCAGGGGAAAGTGACAGGGTGGGAGGGTGGGTCGTAGGGGGGGGGGGGGGCCTGACCAGGTAGTCACGGAGGGAACGGTCTTTGCGGAAGGCGGAGAGGGGTGGGGAGGGAAATATATTTCCCTCCCCACCCCTCTCCGCCTTCCGCAAAGACCGTTCCCTCCGTGACTACTTGGTCAGGTCCACGCCCCCCTACGACCCACCCTCCCACCCTGGCACTTTCCCCTGCCACCGCAGGAACTGTAAAACCTGTGCCCACACCTCCTCCCTCACCTCCATCCAAGGCCCTAAAGGAGCCTTCCACATCCATCAAAGTTTTACCTGCACATCCACTAATATCATCTATTGTATCCGTTGCTCCCGATGCGGTCTCCTCTACATTGGGGAGACTGGACGCCTCCTAGCAGAGCGCTTTAGGGAACATCTCAGAGACACCCGCATCAATCAACCAAATCGCCCAGTGGCTGAACATTTCAACTCCCCCTCCCACTCTGCCGAGGATATGGAGGTGCTGGGCCTCCTCCACCGCCGCTCCCTCACCACCAGACGCCTGGAGGAAGAATGCCTCATCTTCCGCCTCGGAACACTTCAACCCCAGGGCATCAATGTGGATTTCAACAGTTTCCTCATTTCCCCTTCCCCCACCTCATCCTAGTTTCTAACCTCCAGTAACTCGACCTGTCCGGACTTGTCCGACCTGCCCAGCTCCTTTTCCACCTATCCACTCCACCCTCTCTTCCCTGACCTATCACCTTCATCTCCTTCCCCACCTACCTATTGTACTCTATGCTACTCTCTCCCCACCCCCACCCTCCTCTAGCTTATCTCTCCATGCTTCAGGCTCTCTGCCTTTATTCTTGATGAAGGGCTTTTGCCCGAAACGTCGATTTTGCCTGTCCTCGGATGCTGCCTGAATTGCTGTGCTCTTCCAGCACCACTAATCCAGAATCTGGTTTCCAGCATCTGCAGTCATTGTTTTTACCTAGCCATGTTTTAAGGTCAACAGGGATTGTCATCAGTCAAGTCTAGGGGAGCTTTGGTTAGTCAGAAGTGGGTTCCAATGCAGTCAGTCAAGAGCAGGGTCCCGAGTGACTCCAGGGGTTTCAGCCTGGTCAGATGTCCATTTGGAATGACCTGTGTGAGGTTTCCATTTCACTGCAGTCTAGGAAGTGTGTCAATGTGGCCCAGTGCAACCAGTCAGGGGCATGAGTGGACTGTCAGTTGCAGAGTTGCAGGGAGATCAGTCTGGGGTCTGATCTAGCATCTTCCTGGGGCTGGATTAGTGGTGCTGGAAGAGCACAGCAGTTCAGGCAGCATCCGAAGAGCAGTAAAATCGACATTTTGGGCAAAAGCCTTTCATCATCCCTGATGAAGGGCTTTTGCCCGAAACGTCGATTTACTGCTCCTCGGATGCTGCCTGAACTGCTGTGCTCTTCCAGCACCACTAATCCAGAATCTGATTTCCAGCATCTGCAGTTATTGTTTTTACCTATCTTCCTGGGGCTGTCTAAGTCAGTCATTGGATTTGGAGAATGGTCAGTCCTGGGGAAATGAATGTCGTGTGGGTAAATGGAGAGTGTGTAGAGAGGTGGTGGGACTGAAATTTGGATCTGGGGGTCAGGATTGTGCAGGATGCAGTGACAATAAAATGAGTGTCATTCAATATGTAGGTGAAGGAGCCAGTAGTGCATGGGAAGACATTGCATACTGCAAGAGTCAGGATGATAGGCAGTGACAACATTCATGGTTTCGGCTGGGGCACTGTGTGTCATGGTGGGCATAACCAAACAGCAATCACGGCGCTGAGTGGGGCGGGGGGGGGGGGGGGGGGGGGGGGGGGGGGTGAAGATAAGGATGCGAATTGGAACCACAGTTTGAGGCAGCATGTGGGAACATATGGGATTTCAGTAGAGACGGATTGTCCAGTGATTGCTGGATAGAAAGATGAAAGATGGATAAATGGAAGTTTGGGTGGTTTACATGATGTGCAGGCTGAGCATTTGCATTAATCAGGCACTTACAATGCACTTGTAGTCATAGCATTGTGCATGTGAAGAGCATGCAGTGTACAACTACATGGAGTGCAAATGCTGGTCATAATAATGTTGGTGATGTCATTGATCCTTGCAGATTGTAGATTGATTTCTCTTTGAAGCAGAAGTCATCACAGGCCATCTTAAAAGAGACACCTGGTAGCCACAGCACAAACTAGATAATATAAGATCACCGAGGGTGCATAATGATATGAAGCCAATTGCCTCTCAATCTGAACTATGAACATAATGGCAAGACCTGATCTCTTGTCTACAATCATGTTTTTTGTTGATGAAGTAGGGAGTGGATTCAGTACTTATCCAGCTTGTACACTCCCCTGCTGGCTTTTGCCACACAACTGATGGCGTATTGATCAGAACGGGGTCCAATGTCAAAGTGCTAAAATGACTCATTCCACAAGTCTGCTTTTCTGATTGATCCATTACCCATGTACAGCCATCATTCATGAGTGATTTGATTACTGACTAATAGCATTGAAAAGGACCCTTTTTCTATTTCGCCTGCTCCTCACACAGGTTCACTGCAATAATAACTGTTGGATCCAGCTATAGCTGGTGAGATTGTCATTCTTGGTTTGATGTAATAAAGGGACAGTGAAATGGATGAGGAACAGATATGCCAGCAAGTCCAGTACTAGTAACTACTTCCACCAGTTTCTGAATAGCCTCCACATGAAGACATTGCATCTGGAAGCCCTCAGGATGTGCAGGAGATAGAGAAACACCAATATTTGTTATCATCAACACCATGTAATCTAGACAAATCAGGCTCAGTATCAGTACAGATTTAGGACATCTTGGGACACTGCTGTTGAATTATAGCAACTGTTGGAGCAGTGTCTGCAACCTGAAGAACTGAGTAGCAATCAAGGTGACAACTGCATCAAACCTCTCTGTGTCTTGCTCCTTACAGCAGATACTAGAGACCTCAAAGAGTCAGAGAGTCACAGAGATGTACAGCCCAGAAACAGACCCTTCGGTCCAACTCAACCATGCTGACCAGATATCCTAACCCAATCTAGTCCCACCTGCCAGCAACCGGCCCATATCCCTCCAAACCCTTCCTATTCATATACCCATCCAAATGCCTCTTACATGTTGCAATTGTAGCAGCCTCCACCACATCCTCTGGCAGCTCATTCCATACACGAACCACTCTCTGCATGAAAACGTTGCCCCTTAGGTCTCTTTTATATCTTCCCCCACTCATCCTAAATCTATGCCCTCTAGTTCTGGACTCCCCCACCTTGGGAAAAGTCCATGTCTACTTATCCTATCCATGCCCCTCATGATGTTATAAATCTCTGTAAGGTAATCCCTCAGCCTCCAACACTCCAGGGAAAACATCCCCAGCCTATTCAACCTTTCCCTATAGCTCAAATCCTCCAACCCTGGCAACATCCTTATAAACTGTTTTCTGAACCCTTTCAAGTTTCACAATATCCTTCTGATAGGAAGGAGACCAGAACTGCGCACAATATTCCAAAAATGGCCTAACCAACATCCTATACAGCTGCAACATGACCTCCCAACTCCTGTACTCAATACTCTGACCAATAAAGGAAAGCATACCAAACACCTTCTTCACTATCCTATCCGCCTAAGACTCTACTTTCAAGGAGCTATGAACCTGCAATCCAAGGTCTCTTTGTTCAGCAACACTTCCTAGGACCTTATCATTAACTGTATAAGTCCTGCTAAGATTTGCTTTCCCAAAATGCAGTACCTCACATTTATCTAAATTAAACTCCATCTGATACTTCTCAGCCCATTGGCTCATCTGATCAAGATCACGTTGTAATTTGAGGTAACCTTCTTTGCTGCCCACTGCACCCCCAATTTTGGTGTCATCTGCAAACTTACTGTCTATATCTCCTATGCTCACATTCTCAATCATTGAAATGTATCAAGGCTATTATTAATGCAATTTGTGCCAGATCATAGCACTGCATCTTGGTTCATTGTGACAATGACAGTGCTGTAGCCCAGGCAGTAGGATTGGGCAATATATGTTGCTTTCCCCCAATGCAGGGCATTAACTGTACCAACATTGCACTGAATGGATGAAGGGCTTTTGCCCAAAACGTTGATTCTCCTGCTCCTTAGGTGCTGCCTGACCTGCTGTGCTTTTCTAGCACCCCACTCTCAACTTTGATCTCCAGCATCTGCAGTCTTCACTTTCTACCAGACTATATCACAACACAGCTTTGTTTACCTATAAAAAAGTGTTTCATTCCATGTGCAAGTGATCTGTGATCATCAGTTCCACTTTCTGGAAATATGCATCAGGTACCCTGGGGGCAGCACAGTGGCACAGTGGTTAGCACTCCTGCCTCACAGCACTAGAGAGCCAGGTTCAATTCTCACCTCAGGCAACTGTCTGTGTGAAGGTTGCACATTCTCCTCGTGTCTGGGTGGGTTTCCTCCTGGTACTCCAGTTTCCTCCCACAGTCCAAAAATGTGCAGGTTAGGTGAATTGGCCATGCAAAATTGCTCATAGTGTTAGGTGTAGGTGAATGAGTCTGGGTGAGTTGCTCTTTGGAAGGTCGGTGTGGACTTTTTAGGCCGAATGGCCTGTTTCCACACTGTAAGTAATCTAATCTAATCAAACTGCCATGATATTTATATTCTCGAACACTCTCATGTTCCTGCTGTGTTTGAGCA
The DNA here is from genome assembly GCF_037043375.1 of Chiloscyllium plagiosum. Lineage (NCBI taxonomy): Eukaryota > Metazoa > Chordata > Chondrichthyes > Orectolobiformes > Hemiscylliidae > Chiloscyllium > Chiloscyllium plagiosum. Next base: position 28,923,768 of record NW_028270146.1, read on the forward strand.
TCCAGGTGCCTTATGATGCGTACCTGAAAGACTAGGGCATACATAGAACATAGAACATAGAAGAATACAGCGCAGTACAGGCCCTTCGGCCCTCGATGTTGCGCCGATCCAAGCCCACCTAACCTAAATTAGCCCACTATCCTCCATATGCCTATCCAATGCCCGCTTAAATGCCCATAATGAGGGAGAGTCCACCACTGCTACTGGCAGGGCATTCCATGAACTCACGACTCGCTGAGTAAAGAACCTACCCCTAACATCTGTCCTATACCTACCCCCCCTTAACTTAAAGCTATGCCCCCTCCTAATAGCTGACTCCATACGTGGAAAAAGATTCTCACTATCAACCCTATCTAAACCCCTAATCATCTTGTACACCTCTATCAAGTCACCCCTAAACCTTCTTTTCTCCAATGAAAACAACCCCAAGTGCCTCAGCCTTTCCTCATACGATCTTTCTACCATACCAGGCAACATCCTGATAAACCTCCTCTGCACCCGTTCCAGTGCCTCCACATCCTTCCTATAGTATGGCGACCAAAACTGCACACAATACTCCAGATGCGGCCGCACCAGAGTCTTATACAACTGCAACATGACCTCAGTACTCCGGAACTCAATTCCTCTACCAATAAAAGCCAGTACGCCATATGCCTTCTTCACCGCACTATTTACCTGGGTGGCAACTTTCAAAGATCTGTGTACATGGACACCAAGATCCCTCTGCTCATCCACACTACCAAGTATCCGTCCATTAGCCCAGTACCCCATCTTTTTATTACTCTTATAGCTTTTATTACAGTTATAGCTGATAACTGACTCCATTACAAAGCTCCCATCTCTGATCCAGACCTTGCTTTGCATCTATTTTTAACCTCAATTCAATGCCTATTAACAAGTAACATTGGACAAATACCATTCACTGAGCTCTTGATCTACAAGTTTCACCACTGCTGAAAATATGAGTCAACAGTTAATTGGTCATTGTTTAAATCTAATGCTTCAAGCATTCTCAGAACTTTACCCTCCTGTCTGAACTAGGCATGTATGTTTCATGTCATATTGTTGACATTTTTGTTTTTTGGGAATAATTCCTTTCTCACTTGTAATTTGACTCCTTCATTTTGATCTAGTTAATTGTGTATTAACTTAAGGGTGATTAAAATAACAAAAGTTGTTGCAATTGACTGAATGAGAGCTAGGGAGAGCGGAATGGATTCTCCATTCTCATCTGGCCATAAGAGTACTCATTGTTAAGCCAACAATGTTTACACTGACTCAGGCATGTTCATTGGTTGGATAATTGCCTTCCACCCAAAGACCGGCTGAAGGGTGAAATGAAGGTTATTGTGTCAAGATGTCTGGGTATCTATACCTCCAGTCCACCTGAAAGCAAGTTGTGACGGCGTTGATATTGCCAGCTGCAGTGACATTGGGAGGTTGAATTTGGAAGTTGACCACCATGGCATCAGCCATTATCTTCTCAAATGGATTCAGTAAGTCATTCACAATTTCATACTGAGGCTGGGCATTTGAGGGAGCTCCTCTTATCTCTCGTAGAAATCTCACCAAACATACAGTGAACGCTGTCGCAATGCTAATAGCTAATTTAGAGCACAGGAACAGGCAGCCCTTTTTCTGTTCAGTTATGACATGGCTAACACACCTTGACTCCGTTTATCTACCTTTGATTCAATGTCTTTGATATATTTGTATTAGGTGAGGGTATGAAACTTAGTGCTGAAGATGTTATTTCATCTATTGTTCACTGCCTTTGTGAGATAAGTGTTGAGAATTCTACTATCATTTTCATGTAAAAGTGCTTCCTAATCTTACTCTTAAATAACCTGGCTCTAATTTAAAGATTTTATCCTCTAGTTCTGGATTTTCAGATGAGAGGAATTAATTTCCCTCAATATGCCTTTGGTTTAACAGTCTAAAATACTCAATGAGAACTTTCCAATTTTAAGCCAATACACAAAAAGCTCATGCAACTTTTCATCATTAACACTTCAACCCTGTGCTCCTGGCAAATCTTTCTAAGACCAATATGTTTCAACTTTAATAACTACATTATTAATTAGATGTCAGTTAAATTATTTAAAATTATGCTAAATTATAATGGAGAGAGAAACAATGACGTCTGCTTTAATCTCCAAGTTTGAACAGTTGGATTTGACCATACTTTTGGGTAAGTGTCATTTTGTTGAGTTTCATAGAACATAGAACATTACAGTGCAGTACAGGCCCTTCAGCTGACCTGTGGAACCAATCTGAAGCCCATCGATCCTACACTATTCCATTTTCATCCATATGTTTATCCAATGACCATTTAAATGCCCTTAAAGTTAGCGAGTCTACTACTGTTGCAGGCAGTGCGTTCCACGCCCCTACTACTCTCTGAGTAAGAAACTACGTCTGATATCTGTCCTATATCTATCAACCCTCAATTTAAAGTTATGTCCCCTCATGCTGACCATCACCATTCATGGAAAAAGGCTCTCCCTGTCCACGCTATCTAACCCTCTGATTATCCTATATGTCTCAATTAAGTCACCTCTCAACTTTCTTTTTTCTGACAAAAACAGCCTCAAGTCCCTCAGGTTTTCCTCATAAGACCTTCCACCATGCCAGGCAACATCCTAGTAAATCTTTTCTGCACCCTTTCCAAAGTTTCCACATCCTTCCTATAATGCGATGACCAGAACTGTACACAATACCTCAAGTGCGGCCGCACCAGAGTTTTGTACAGCTGCAGCATGACCTCGTGGCTCCTAAACACAATCCCTCAACCCATAAAAGCTAACACACTGTCTGCCTTCTTAACAACTTGAACAACCTGGGTGGCAACTTTCAGGGATCTATATACATGGACACCAAGATCTCTCTGCTCATCTACATTACCAAGAATCTTATCATTAGCCCAGTACTCTTTATTCCTGTCACTCCTTCCAAAGAGAATCACCTCATACCTTTCCGCATGCCACTCGCAGCCCAGCTCTGCAGCTTATACATGTTCCTCTGCAACCTGCAACATCCTTCAGCACCATTCACAACTCCATCAACCTTTGTGTTACCTGCACATTTACTAACCCATCCTTCTACTCTCTCATTTAAGTCATTTATAAAAATGGCAAACAGCAGTGGACCCAAAACTGATCCTTGCAGTACACCACAAGTAACTGAACTCCAGGATAAACATTTCTCATCAACCACCACCCTCTATCTTTTTCCAGCAAGCTATTTCTGATCCAAACCACTAAATCACCCTCAATACCATGCCTCCATATTTTGTGCAATAACCTTCTGTGGGCAAACTTATCAAACACCTTACTGAAAAACAAATACGCCACATCAACCTGTTTGGTCACCATCTCAAATAACTTAATCAGGTTTGTCAGGCACAACCTACCCTTCACAAAACCATGTTGACTATCCTTAATCAACGTATTCCTGTCGAGATGATAATAAATCCTGTCTCTTATAACTTTTTCCAAAACTTTACCCACAACCAAAGTAAGGCTTACTGGTCTACAATTACCAGGGTTGTCTTTATTCCTCTTCTTGAACAAGGCAACAACATTTGCGATTCTCCAGTCTTCTGGCACTATTCCTGTAGACAATGATGACATAAAGATCAAAGCCAAAGGCTTGGCAATCTCCTCCCTGGCTTCCCAGATTATCCTAGAATAAATCCCATCCAGCCCAGGGGATTTACCTGTTTTCACACTTACACCTCATCCTTGAGAATCTCAATCCCATCTAGTCTAGTAGCCTATATCTCATGATTTGGAGATGCCGGTGTTGGACTGGGGTGTACAAAGTTAAAAATCACACAACACCAGGTTATAGTCCAACAGGTTTAATTGGAAGCACACTAGCTTTTGGAGCTAGTGTGCTTCCAATTAAACCTGTTGGACTACAGCCTATATCTCAGTATTCTCCTTGACAACATTTTTCCAGTGTGAATACTGATGAAAACTATTCATTTAGTGCTTTCCCTATCTCCTCGGACTCCACGCAAAACTTCCCACTAATATCCTTGATTGGCCCAAATCTTTCTCTACTCATTCTTCTATTCCTGATATACCTGTAAAAAGTTTTAGAGTTTTCCTTGATACTATCTGTCAATGGTTTGTCATGTCCCCTCCTGGCTCTTCTTAGCTTTCCATTTAAGTCTTTCCTAGCTAACTCGTAACTCTCAAGCACCCTGAGTCTTCATGTCTCATCCTAACACAAGCCTTCTTCTTCCTCTTGACAAGAGATTCAACTTCTTTAGTAAACCACAGCTCCCCCACTTGACCATTTTCTCCTGCCTGATAGATACATACTTATCATGGACACGCAGTAGCTGTTCCTTTAATAAGCTCCACATTTCAATTGTGCCCATCCCTGCAGTTTTCTTCCCTATCCTCTGCATCCTAAATCCTGCCTAATCACATCACATTTGCCTTTCCCCCAGCAATGACTCTTGCCCTGTGGTATACACCTATCCCTTTCCATCTCTAAAGTATACATAACCTAATTGTGGTCGCTATCACGAACGTGCTCACCTACCTCCAAATCTAACACCTGGCCAGGCTCATTACCCAGTACCAAATCCAATGTGTCCTCATCCCTTGTTGGTCTGTCTACATATTGTGCCAGGAAACTGTCCTGCTCACACTGGACAAAAAACTGGCCCATCTAAAGTACTCGAACTATAGTATTTCCAGTCAATATTTGGAAAGTTAAAGTCTCCTATAATAATTACCCTGTTACTCTCACTCCTATCCAGAAATATCTTTACTATTCTTTCTTCTACATCTCTGCAACTATTTGGAGGCCTATTGAAAACTCCCAACAGGGTGACCTCTCCTTTCCTGTTTCTAAGCTCAGCCCATACTATCTCAGTAGGCGAGTCCTCAAATGTCCTTTCTGGCACTGTAATACTGTCCTTGACTAACAATATTCTGGATTAGTGGTGCTGAAAGAGCACAGCAGTTCAGGCAGCATCCAAGGAGCTTCGAAATCGACGTTTCGGGCAAAAGCCCTTCCTCAAGAATAAAGGCAGTGAGCCTGAAGCGTGGAGAGATAAGCTGGAGGAGGGTGGGGGTGGGGAGAAAGTAGCATAGAGTACAATGGGTGAGTGGGGGAGGGGATGAAGGTGTTAGGTCAGGGAGGAGAGGGTGGAGTGGATCAGTGGAAAAGGAGATAGGCAGGTAGGACAAGACCAGACAAGTCATGGGGACAGTGCTGAGGTGGAAGTTTAGAACTAGGGTGAGGTGGGGGAAGGGGAAATGAGAAAACTGTTGAAGTCCACATTGATGCCCTGGGGTTGAAGAGTTCCGAGGCGGAAGATGAGGCGTTCTTCCTCCAGGCGTCTGGTGGTGAGGGAGCGGCGGTGAAGGAGGCCCAGGACCTCCATGTCCTCGGCAGAGTGGGAGGGGGAGTAGAAATGTTGGGCCACGGGGCGGTGTGGTTGATTGGTGCGGGTGTCCCAGAGATGTTCCCTAAAGCGCTCTGCTAGGAGGCGCCAGTCTCCCTAATGTAGAGGAGACCGCATCGGGAGCAACGGATACAATAAATGATATTGGTGGATGTGCAAGTAAAACTTTGATGGATGTGGAAGGCTCCTTTAGGGCCTTGGATAGAGGTGAGGGAGGAGGTGTGGGCGCAGGTTTTACAGTTCCTGTGGTGGCAGGGGAAGATGTCAGGATGGGAGGGTGGGTTGTAGGGTCACGTGGACCTGACCAGGTAGTCACGGAGGGAACGGTCTTTGCGGAAGGCGGAAAGGGGTGGAGAGGGAAATATATCCTTGGTGGTGGGGTCTGTTTGGAGGTGGCGGAAATGTCGGCGGATGATTTGATTTATGCGCAGGTTGGTAGGGTAGAAGGTGAGCACCAGGGGCGTTCTGTCCTTGTTACGGTTGGAGGGTGGGGTCTGAGGGCGGAGGTGCGGGATGTAGACGAGATGTGTTGGAGGGCATCTTTAACCACGTAGGAAGGGAAATTGCCGTCTCTAAAGAAGGACTCCATCTGGTGTGTGAAACTGGTCCTCCTGGGAGCAGATCCGGCGGAGGCGGAGGAATTGGGAATACGGGATGGCATTTTTGCAAGAGGTAGGGTGGGAAGAGGTGTAATCCAGGTAGCTGTGGGAGTCAATGGGTTTGTAAAAAATGTCAGTGTCAAGTAGGTCGTCATTAATGGAGATGGAGAGGTCCAGGATTGGGAGGGAGGTGTCAGAGATGGTCCAGGTAAATTTAAGGTCAGGGTGGAATGTGTTGGTGAAGTTGATGAATTGCTCAACCTCCTCGCGGGAGCACGAGGTGGCGCCAATGCAGTCATCAATGTAGCGGAGGAAGAATTGGGGAGTGGTGCCGGTGTAATTATGGAAGATCAACTCCTCTACGTAGCCAACAAAGAGACAGGCATAGCTGGGGCCCATACGTGTGCCCATGGCTACCCCTTTGGTCTGGAGGAAGTGGGAGGATTCAAAGGAGAAATTGTTAAGGGTGAGGACCAGTTCGGCCAAACGAATGAGAGTGTCGGTGGAAGGGTACTGTTGGGGACGTCTGGAGAGGAAAAAAACGGAGGGCTTGGAGGCCCTGGTCATGGCGGATGGAGGTGTAGAGGGATTGGATATCCATGGTGAAGATGAGGCGTTGGGGGCCGGGGAAACGGAAGTCTAGGAGGAGGTGGAGGGCGTGGGTGGTGTCTCGAACGTATGTGGGGAGTTCCTGGACTAGGGGGGATAGGACAGTGTCGAGGTAGGTAGAGATGAGTTCAGTGGGGCAGGAGCATGCTGAGACAATGGGTCGGCCAGGGTGGTCAGGCTTGTGGCTCTTGGGAAGGAGGTAGAACCAGGCAGTGCGGGGTTCCCGGACTATGAGGTTGGAAGCTGTGGGTGGGAGATCTCCTGAGGTGATGAGGTTGTGTATGGTGTGGAAGATGATGGTTTGGTGATGGGGGGGTGGGGTCATGGTCGACGGGGCAGTAGGAAGAGGTGTCCTTGAGTTGATGTTTGGTTTCAGCGGTGAAGAGGTCAGTGCGCCAGACTACCACTGCACCCCCTTTATCTGCTGGCTTGATGGTGAGGTTGGGATTGGAGCAGAGGGATTGGAGGGCTGCGCGTTGTGAGGGTGAGAGGTTGGAGTGGGGGAGGGGGGTAGACAGGTTGAGGCGGTTAATGTCCCGGCGGCAGTTGGAAATGAAGAGGTCAAGGGCAGGTAATAGGCCAGCGCGGGGTGTCCAGGTGGATGCAGTGTGTTGGAGGTGGGCGAAGGGGTCCTCGGAAGGTGGGCGGGAGTCCTGATTGTGAAAGTAAGCTCTGAGGCAGAGGCAACAGAAGAATTGTTCGACGTCACGGCGTGTATTAAATTCATTGATGCGTGGACGGAGGGGGATGCAGGTGAGTCCTTTGCTAAGGACTGATCGTTCGTCCTCAGTGAGTGGGAGGTCTAGAGGGATGGTGAAACTTCGGAAGGGCTGGGAGCTGGGAACTGGTGTGGGTCTAGAGCTGGGAGTGGGGGCGGAACCTGTAACTGGAGTGGGTGTGATGGTGGGGGGAATGGGGGTGGAGTCATGAGCAGGGGTAGTGTTCCCCTCGGGGTTCTGGTGACTAACAATACCACACCAGTCCCTCTTTTACCATCTTGACTGTTCTTATTGAAACATCTAAATCCTGGAACCTGCAACAACCATTCCTATCCCTGTGGAAAGTTTCCCTCCTCAAGGTCTAGTGAGTTTTCTCACACTCTAGTCCCAAACTCAACCTATTAATTACCTATGATGGCCATCTTGTCCAATGTTAGCTTGATTCCACCAATCACCTTAGCCAGACAAAACTTGCCACAGCAAGAATATCCTGAAAAAGACCATCATCGCCTACACTGACACCATCTTTGGTCATACATTGTCAGTCTGGAGTTCCCCTCTGCATTAACATAATGGTACAGTAGGTACAAACTAGTTATTTTCCCTACTAGAGGTAGGGCATAATGGATGTTACCTTACACAGACAAATGGACACTCCTACACTGTTGTCTACAATAAGTGTCAGGCCACATAACTCACTGATGCTTACACATGTCCCACCTTTCGCCCTCTCTCATTTGAAACTGCTGTTTCCCAATATCCACTGTAGTCTAGCATTTTATAATTGTTCAAAGTAAGTTGATCAAGGAATGATGGTAATATAGTCACAATGGCACTGGGCTAGTAATCCAGAACTGCAGACTAATGTTCTGATTCCTTGCATTCAAATCCCACCACGGTGGATATTGGAAGTGAATTTGATAAAAAGCTTGTCTCATGGCCACCATGTAACCAGGATTGATTGCTGTAAGAACCGCTAGATTCAATGATGATTTTCAGCGAAGGAAATTTGTCATCCTTGCCAGTCTGGCTTCAGAGCAATGTGGTTGACTCTTGACAACTGGGGGTGGACAATAAATGCCCAGGCTGCAATTTGCACATGCCATAAACAAATATGTGTGTACTTTTAAAAATCACTGACAGGGAAGCCTTCAAATGATTCAAAAGAGTGACCTTAATTTGAAAGCAACAAATGTGTACAGAAATCAAATAAATAAAAGCTGCACTTCTTTTCCAGGATATTAACTAACTGGGGGCATGTTAAGCAATGAGTATTTAGCAGTCACTAATTGATGACTGCTCCCAGCTCTCATCTGCTGAAACCCAGTGTCACTCAACTCCAATCCGCGATGGAGCTGCACTTTGTCAATTGAAATATGATGTTCCTACTACTCAATGTCCTCATTTTCCTTGGAAGACTACTCCCATTCTGCCAGTTTCTCAGAGTCCATCACATTCCCTCTTTTCCTGCTCCAGCTGTGCTATGCACAGTGTGTTCAGATTATGTGGTGCAGTCTATCCAGATATGATGCAAGACGGATCCAAGTAGTGGAGCCTTATCTTCAGAAGCCTATCATTTGCTTTGCCAGGGTCCTAGGTGAGGAATCAACTGATTTGTGCATTCACTCCATCGTCACAAGGTTGTGTAATGAAGTCACTGGCCGCGATGTCAGTGGATAGCTGTTGTTCATCAGTCTTGCAAGGTCTCTGGGTTCGCAAACACAACAGGAACACTAAAGTTCTCAAAGGTCTTGACAGCTCCCAGGTACTGGGGACAAACCTCTATGAAGTTGACCCCAGTGATCACAGATTACTTGCACACTGATAGAATGGAACGCTTTTCTATTGATGAACTGTGCTGGGATACAGCCCTATCAGCACAACAGTGTGTGCAGTTGACAGTGCTCTGCTGGCGGGGAAAGCCAGTTATGTTGACGAATCCAACTCCCAGGCTGCAACACTGACCTTGCCATGGGAAATGAGATGAAGTGTGGTGACCAGGCATTAAATGGCATCGGACACAGTCTTGATGCATTTGTGAGTGGGTGGTTGAGAGGTCTCACATCGGGGCTCTCTGAAAGGAGCCTGTTGTGAAAAGCAATACAGCAGACATCTAGGATGGTCACCTACTGCCTCAGCCTACAGGTCCCACTCCAGCAACCAGCTTAGTTTATTCACAGTGGCCCAGGACAGCCTCAGTATGTACTGATACCCTACATCACTCAGCCGAACAACAACGACGAAAGACTCTGGCCCTCTTCTGTCTCCAATGCACTCTGAGGAACCTTTCTGCCATTACCTCTTCATGTGGTGGAGGTTGCTCGGCTTCAGCTATAGGTCACTGCTGATCCAGGGCTTGTTGAAACATCTCTTAAACAATTTTTGGATACTGTTGCATGGGGATAGCCTCTCAGGGGAAAGCAACAGCAGCAGCCAGATCAGTGGCAACAGGGACGGTCAAAGTGTAGGTGAGCAATAGTGACAGGGGACTGTATAGTCACAAGTGCAGATAAGCATTTCTATGGCTATGAGTGTAACTGTAGGATGGTGTGTTGCCTCCCCAGTGCCAAGATCAAGGATATCTCTGAGCAGGCACAAGATATTTTGAATGGGGAGCGTGAGCAGTAAAAGACTGGGGTACAAACAATATAGAGAGGAACAGATGTATGGTCCTGCAAGGGAATTTAGAGTTAGGTCAGAAGTTGAAAAGCAGGACCTTTGGTATGGTAATCTCAGAATTACTTCTTGCACCATGTGATAATACTTTTTTTGAATTCAGTCATGGGATATGGATGTCGCTAACTGGACTAACATTTTATTGCCCATCCCTAGTTGTCCAAATTTGACGCGGGGTGGCTGTTTGAGGGTAAAACAAAACATCTGACTTGTGGGAGTCTTTTAAAGGCCAAAGCCAATCAGAGTCCAGGACCAGCATGATCCTGTGAGGATGAAAACCAAGGATGGAAAGATATATTAAACGTTTAGTCAAAAAGAAAATGTAAGGCTTAAGAAACTAGACACAATCTTATTCTCCACAATAACCTGGGAGGGATGTTTTTTTCTGAATGGAGATCTGTGACCAGTGGTGTTCCACAAGGATATGTGTTGGGACTTTTGTTATTTGTATTATACATACATAAATATAAATGATCTGGATGAAACTGTAAGTAGTCTGATTAATAAGCTTGACATGAAAACTTGGATAGTGAGAAAGGTTGTCAAAGGATACAATAGGATATAGATCAATTGGATAATTGGTGGAGAAATAGCAGATAGAGTTTTATCCAGAAAAGTATGAGTGTCTGTGAGAAAGTGTGTGTATGTGCACGTGTGTGTGAGTGTAAAGGGATATAAGGCCGTGAGAGGGTGTGTATGTGGGTGTGTATGTGTGAGCGTACGAAAGAGAGTTTGTGTATGAGAGAGGGTATGGGTCTGTAGGAGTGTGTGCATGTTTGTGTGTGTGAGAGAGAGAGGGAGTGAGCATGTGTAGTGCTGTGGGGTCGCCTGTAATGTGACATGAACCCCAAGGTCCTGGTTGAGGTCTGGGACATTCAACCTCAGATATTCGGGTGGCCATCCTCCAAGGTGGACTTTGGGACAAGCAACAACGCAAAGTGGCCGAGCAGATGCTGATAGTCTAGGACCTTGGGTTCCTGTTGCACTACAAGTGAGTCTACTGCACTGCAACACACACACACACACACTCCAAAAGCTAGTACTTCCAAATAAACCTGTTGGACTCTCATGTGGTGTTGTGTGCTTTGTAACTTTGTACACCCCAGTCCAACACTGGCACCTCCAAATCATGATTATCCTGAAAGTGTGAAGGGATGCATTTTAGGAGGTCAAATGCAAGAGGAAAGTATACAGGAAATGGCAGGACCCTAAGGAGAATTGATATTCAGAGGGATCTTGGGCCACATGTCCATAGCTCACTGAAGGTGGCAACACAAGTTGACAAAGTGGTGAAGAAAACATATGACATGCTTATCTTCATTGGTCCGGGGATTGAGTATAAAATTTGGAAGGAGAAAGTGAGGACTGCAGATGCTGGAGATCAGAGCTGAAAATGTGTTGCTGGAAAAGCGCAGCAGGTCAGGCAGCATCCAAGGAGCAGGAGAATCGACGTTTCGGGCATGAGCCCTTCTTCAGGAATGAGGAAAGTGTGCCAAGCAGGCTAAGATAAAAGGTAAGGGAGGAGGGATTTGGAGGAGGGGTGTTGGAAATGTGAAAGGTGGAAGGAGGTTAAGGTGAGGGTGATAGGCCAGAGTGGGGGGTGGAGAGGTCAGGAAGAAGATTGAAGGTTAGCAAGGCGGTGCTGAGTTTGTGGGTTGGGACTGAGACAAGGTGGGGGGAGGGGAAATGAGGAAACTGGAGAAATCTGAGTTCATCCCTTGTGGTTGGAGGGTTCCTAGATGAAAGATAAGGCGCTCTTCCTCCAGCCGTCATTTTCAGCTATAAAATTTGGAAGTTGTGTTGCAGCTACATAAAACTTTAGTTCAGCTAAATTTGGAGTATTGTGGGCAACTCTGGTCACCATACTATGGGAAGGATGTGGAGGCTTTGGAGAGGGTGCAAAGGAGGTTTTCCAGGACGTTGTTTGGATTGGAGTGTATTAGCTATAAGGAAAGGTTGGACAAACATGGATTATCTTCACTCAAGCGTCGGACAAGTAACTTGATGGAAGTATGTATAAGTAAGAGAGGCATGGATGGAGTGGATAGTTGGAGTCATTGTTTTCCCAGGGTGGAAATGTCAAAAGCTTTGGGGTATAGGTTTAAGGTGAGAGGGGGGTTAGCTTACAGGAGACATGCGAGGCAAATATTTTACACAGAGATTGGTAGGTGCCTGGGGAGAAATAGAAGCAGATAAGACAGCAATGTTTACGAAGCATTTGGATAGATACATGAACAGGCCAGGAATAGAGGGATATAGACTATATGCAGGCAATCGGGATTAGTTTTAAATGGTGTCATGGTCAGCACATGTGTGGATGGCCAAAGGACCTATTTCTGTGCTGTATGGTTCTACTTTTTCCTTGTTTCTCTTCTCTCTCCCAGCACTGTCATTATTGTTAGCAACTCCCGTGATCGCACCTGCTGTGGCTGAATCACATCCAATGATGCTTTTTGGGTACATGGGGAACTGAATAGGTTCTTAGCAGTGAGAACAGTTAACAATTCCAGCCATTACAAATAATAGCTTAACATACTCCTCTGTGAGTGAAATATGAAGCATTCTGATATGGAGACCATGTCATTACTCTTCCTGGAACTTTGATATAGGACCCTATTTTGACGGTTCTTCCATCAGTCATTTAGCAAATGGGTAAGCAGTACAATCTAGCTGCTGAATGTGTAATGAAGCCTTTCCCTCCCAACCCCACCTCATCCACATAAGGCATCACTCCATGTAAAGGAGTCTTACATTATACTTACAGTTTAGATGGAGAAGAAATCATTTCCCCTATGCACTCTTGTAGGTTTTGCATTAGCTGTGTGTGCTGTGGCCTGCAGTTACCACTATATTAGTTTGCCTGTGATTATTTCAGCTTCATAGCGATATCTTTCTGAAATGTTTTTATGACCTGCAATGATGCCCCATATACTTGTGCAATGCATGCATTTCCTCTGCATGATTGCAAATGTTGTGAGCCTGCGCAGTGTAAGGACATGATTAGTGCAATGGCTCATTGAAGAGCCTCCTATGGTGTGGAAATGGAGTTTGCAATTGTGATCATCAAACTGACACTGCTCCTGCCCATTCTGGGTGTGGTCTCAGCCATTTTCCAATTGTAGGTCAATTTTAGCAATTTGCAGATCATGGAAGGAAACACAGGTCACAGTGAACGTTGTGCATTCCAGGCTCATCCTGACTGTCAAGTCACTCCTTGTCTTTTTTTACTTAGTATTCCCTGGGTAGCCCCACCCCAACCACATTATACCCCACTCCAAGACTACCATCACCACAAATTGAGATTCCCTCCATCTTCCTTACCTCATGGGCACTGTCACTAGTGTGATGTTTGAAGATACCACAATGATACTGCACTGTACCTGCTGTTTGAGGCTTAAATTGTAATGACTGCATCTTTCCCTCCATCCTCGCATTCCCCGTATGCCACATCCTATTATACACTTCTGACTCCTCCACATATATCGAGCTAATCCCATTCACCACTCCTGACCCTTCCACATTCAAGGCTGTTGCAATCACTAACATTGATCCCTTCCAATTTCTTACACTGACTGTACACCCTGAGTTTCTCCCCTCACCTCCAATGCACATTGCACTGATGCCCAGGGCTGATCATGGTCTAATTCCTGGACTCTTATGAGATTGGCCTTGACCTTTACCACCCAAGTGGACAAATGCCTGTGCCCAAGTCTCTGGACTGTGAGCACACACTGTCCTTGTACCAGGAACACTCAGCATCTACTTCTACTTTGACTTGACTGAGGACTATTTCCTTTGATTGTGATACCATTTGATTGATGCAATTTTATTTTCCAAGCACAATGTAGGCCCATACTGTAGGTACAAAGTTCACATTGCATTGTGTCACACGGCAAAATGTGCACCTTTTATTGATGACTGCTGACAAGCTTCCGGGCTTTGTACCTGCACTAAACAGCTTGACAAGACAGAGGGACAGTGTGCCTTTAATCTCTGGCTGAGGGCCCAAGGTTCAAGAAGACAAAGCTTGACAAGTCAAGCCAGAGCTGCTTTGAGTGAGCACTATGGTAGACACTAAGTGAGTACGTGATGAGAGAGCAAGTGAGCAGCCCTGAGATGCAGCCTGCTATGTGCACTGGGTATATGTTCCTGTGCATAATCTGTCTTACAGCAGCACTGAAAGAAGAGATGCTTGGGAGATCCAAAGTGTACCACTGAAATGTGGTAGCGTACTGTCAGTAGATTGGAGAATTTTAAGGTCACCTCTGGTACTTATACTTCTTCACAGAGATATCTATGATAGTGAGTAACTCTTGCCACTCATTACTGAAGATTTTGATTCAATTGTCCTCTGTTGGACAATATGATTTGTTGCTCCTGATGTTGAGAAAGGCCTCATTGACTTGTTATAAAATTCATCCCGATTTCTCACCACAGCCATGTTGTTCAGGGCCTAGGAGGATTCTGCCCACTGTCTGTCTCTTGCCCAACTCAAATGCAATTATAACTACAACACTCAAGCATTTTCCCCTCACCTTCCATGGTACAGAGCAAGAATTGGGTGTCGGTTGTGGCTCTCTTTCTTTTCAGTAAGAGGCTATGGGTTCACTCTGTAGAATCTAAGGATCTTGTGATGGAATGGTTGAGTCTCTATCTCCAGGCCAGATGATCTGGGTTCAAGACCCATCTATTAAAGAGATATGTCCTAATAGGTTAATTAAAATAAATGACTTCAGAGTATTGTTAGTCTTTGTAATCAATGACTCCAGCAGAGACGTTGAAGAAACAGAGCAGTAGCAAGATAAGCAAGTTGTGCTTTGTATAAGCATATAAGTGTTAGATCTCTCACCAACTGAGATGAATACTGTAGTTGCCATGATTAATTGGTATAATTAGTTTATAAAGGTGAGTCAACAAGGTTATCTGACTTCTTGATTTAAAGTGCACCAGAGGTCTCAAAATCAATGGAATGATGATCATTTTGCCTCACTGCTGGTTATTTATAGGCTTCCAGAACTTTAAATACTTAAGAAGCAAAACATTGCAGATATTGAATACCTGACATAAAAACAGGAAATGCTAGAAAACCTCTGCACCTGTGGAGTGACCTTATTCCAATAGCAACATTTGGATTTATATAACACCATAATGTAGTAAAGTATCTCATGGCATTTCTTGGGATCAAATACAAAATATAAAAAAAAGTTGATCAAAGACTAGGACAAGCAGAGAGATGTATAGGTTTAGCAAATAAACTCCAAAGGTTGGCTAAAGGTGTGACCGCTGATGTAGCAGTGAATAAAATTGGGAGTTTGCACAACACCAGAATTAAAGGAGTACAGCTACCTCTGAAGGTCTTAGGTCTGTTGATGATAACAGATATGGAGAAGTTCGAGACTCTGGAGCAATTTGAAAATAAGGATGATAACTTCGAAATGGAGATGAATCATGAGACCAGAAATGATCTCTCCATACTTACTGCCTGCCTGACTGAGTGCTTCCCCTGGAAAAAAGCATGATTTTTGTTAGTGAATGTTGCACACCCTATTTGGGTGACGTGGCTATTGTAGATGAATAGCTGTCATTATGAAAATCTGAATTTTCTTTCATGAGGGCTTTGACAGCTAGGCCAGCATTTATTGACCATCCCAGAGGGCAGTTAAGAGTCAAATCACATTGCTGTGGGTCTGGAATCACATGTAGGTAAGACCAGGTAAGGATGGCAGTTTCCTTCGCTAAAAGGCATCAATGAACCAAATGGCCATCATTTCATGGTCATCATTAGACTCTTAATTCCAGATTTTAATTGAATTCAAATTCCACCATTTGCCATGGCAGGATTCAAAGCTGGGTCCACAGAACATTATCTGGGTCTCTGAATTAACAGTCCAGTGATAATGCTACAAGGCCATTACCTCCTGATTTATGTAAAGATTGATTTCAGGTAAGTGGGAGGATAAAATAAATTGAAAGGTAACTGAGGCTTACGGTCCATTAATTAATTGTCTTTTCACACTGCTCTGAGATCATTGGGGCTACAATGGAATGCAGTTCTATCTTTCATTAATGTTTTCTGAGCATATGCCTAGATAGCATCTTGCTCTTCGAGAATAGATGTTCTCACTCCATATTAGCAGATGTCGTGCAAAATTTAAAAACATTGCTGCACACCTCCTCTCAAAATCAGGTGTCATTGAACTTTACACTTCAAAACATTTTGAATACTCTCAGTGTCACAAATGGCTACAAAGCATTTTTTTCTTTAAGGATAACACCACGTGCTCATCATTCATGATGTTGGTCTCCTGCACCCTCGGCAGCCTGTAAATCTGATGAGGACTGCTGACTGCATACAGAAATTATGACGCTATGGAGGTAATTGATTACCTGTCTGCATTAAAATGGATTGGCCTTGCTTAATCATGCATGATCACTTGTCCAATTCATGGTGTTATCCAAACCTGAGGGCTATTTTCCACTAAATGGGTAAATAATGCACACTGGAGACTGTTCAACCTCTACAGGTCATGTTGCTGTTATCTTGTTTCTCATATAGCATCTACTTCAAGAATCTCACCAAGATGATATTCATAAAGAAGTATAACTTGTAAGTTGTAAAAAGAGCAATATATTTCTTATTTCATATGGCAATGTATTCAGAATAATAACTAGCCCAGTAAGGACACACACAATGGATTGGATGTTGGTTCTGACATGAAATATTTAAATGTCACCTTGTAAACAATCGCCAGTTTCTTCATTGTATCTTTCAATGAATAATGATTTCAATATTATATTTAACATTTGAAGTGCAAACGGGTTGTTGTAGTGTCAGAAATGCTATCTTTTTGGTTGAGATATTGTTATCACCATTGGCAATCACTCTCTACTGAGTATGATTATATACACAGGAAATCCCATGTCACTGGTCATGGATTCTGTGGGTCCCTGTGTGGCTGATGAACCTAATCTTAGAGCCACATCTCTGACTACACATTTGACAGATGTTTCCAGGAAATGGAATTGGTCCCTGACCTTGAGATCACTGGTGTTCCTTTTTCCAGTTCCTTCTCGATACTCCCTCTTACCAATGGATGTTCTCAAAACAATTTCATCCATCATACCAAGCTTCCTCCAAGGTGTTGTCTTCTGGGTGAATGCTGCCCACACATTGACATCTATGTTGCATTTCCTTAGGCAAGTCTCCAAGGAATCTTTGAAAACCTTCCTTTATCCTTCTCTCATTTGAGTGCCTTCCTTGACCTGTGCAAAGACTTCACTCATCGGAACTCAGGCATCTCAAGCACATGGCTGGACTAACAGAGTTGATTGGGATGATCATGACCTCAATACTGGTGCAGTTCATGCTTCAAGGGCACTGACGTTAATATGCATGTCCTCCCAGCTGATGCAGAGAATCCATCTCAAATGGTATTGGTGGTATTTGACAAGGCTCTTGAGGTAGCATCTATACGTAGTCCAAATTTCAGAGCCTTATAGAAGAATCAAAAAGATAACAGCCAGAGACATAAGGATCTTGGTATTAGCACAGATGTCACGGTCATTGATGGCTGTCATACCTAAGCATTTGAAGGTGGCACTCACAGAATGCATGCGATGTTGAATCAATGTCAGCCTTAGATAAGAGATCAATTCTCAGGTAGGGTAATTGTTCCACAGTTAGGAGTATTCTCAATTGATCTTAAAGGAAGGAGGGACTGGAACCTGGCCTGGGGAAGGTTGGTTAAGAATTTGAGTCTTCTTGAAGTTGAGCTGAGATAAATTCTTCAGTATGCTTCCACACAGATGGTAAGTGTGGCTTGGAGATTCACTTCTGCGATGCCATCAATGACATTGACATCCACATCCTGAGGTCCCACAGGCAAGGTCAGTCTGGTTCTTTTTGGATCTTAACCGATTGAGGTTTAGAAGCTTTCAGTCCATTCTGTAGACAATGTCCGCAACCATTGGGAAGCTTGTTCTTGACAAAATGATGAATGGTGGTGATGATGATGGAGAACAAGGTGAGAGAGATGACATATCCTCTTTTTGACCTCAAAGGATCCATATTACTGTTAATTGCTCACTTTGACAGGGTCTTCCACAACACTAACTCATTGACTCAGTCAAAAGCCTTGGTCAGATCAACAAAGGTCAGACAGAGTGGTTGGTGTTGTTCCTGACATTTCTCTTGGGGATCCCACTCAGTGAAACTCATGCCCACAGTTCCATTGTTTTTATCAGAAGCCACACTGGCTTTCAGGAAAGATTCCCTCTTTGATGAGGAGAAGGTGCCCAGCGAGGCAAAGGTCTTCCAAGTGATGGAGAATAGGGGCATTCCTCAATATTGCCACAGTGTACTTTGTCACCTTTCTTGAAGATGGTGGCAATGGAACTATCCCTGAGATCGAAAGGAATTTCTTCTTTGTCCCAGATTTTCAGGAACAGTTGATGGAGATTACACATAAATTCTGTTCTTCCAAGTATGAAAATATCCATTGGAATTCCACCTACTCTTGTGGCTTTTCCATTTGCATATATCTAATGGAGGCTTCAACTTCTGCTACACTGGTGAGAGTCCAAGATCATCTTTGATGGGGAGTTAGGGGATTCCTCGAATATGTCTTTGTCAATGATTGTATAGCAGTTTAAGAGCTATTTGAAATGTATGCACCATCAGAGGCTGATGTCTTCTCTATCTCTCAAAAGGATCGATCCTTACTCCTCACTGGTTTAAGGCCAAGTGTTTTATATCCATATATTTCCTTGACATCACTGAATGAATTCCTGGTGTCTTGCTTGTTAGCAAAGATTTGCAGGTCGAAAGCTTTCCTGATCAACTAATGATTCTTGATTTCCTTCATTCTTCTTTGTAACTTTGTGGTTGGATGATTCTCCTCTACGCCTCACTGCTGATGTTGTTTTGCTAGGCATGCAGAGCATTCCTTTTCTTTTCAGTGACGCCTTGTATGATGTGATCATTCTCATCAAATCAGTCTTGATGCATCCTGGTCTGGCAGTCAATGGTTTCTTCACACTGTGAGATAGTGGCTGCCTTCAGCTGTTTCCAGATATCATCCACCCTACTAAAATGAACTCTTTGGAGATTTTGGTGAAAATAATGTTGAAAGTTCACTAGTCCATGTGGCTCTTGTAACCACTGAATGTTGAGATTTTTCTTTGTCTTCGGTTAATTCTGGCGGAATTTGATAGACATTGAGGAGTGGATGAGCCAGTGGTCTGTCCACCTGTACCAGTCATCGCTTTGGTCATGAGGACATCCATTTGGTCCTAGGATTGAACAATATGTAGCCAATGTTATGTCAGTGTTTTGATTGTGGATGCCTCCAAGAAATCTTAAATTTGCCTTTTTGGTACAGTAGTCTGTTGGTGAAGACTAGCTGGAGTTCTGTATGTTTGGTGAGCAGCAGAATCGCATTAGAGTTGCAATTCCTGACTCTTCCTTTCTATTGGTTCCTTTCCACAGATCGGCATCCTTTCCAACCCAAGCATTAAACTCTCCAAGAAGGATAATTTTATCTTCCTTCGGGATATTGATCAGTATGGTGTCCAGGGTGGAGGAAAAACCATATATGGCATTAAGGGTTAGGGTATAGGCATTCTTGACCTTTGCCTGTTGGTCCTTGGTAAATTGTAGATGGAGAGTTATGAAGCAATCTTTCATGCCAAAAGGGAGCTCCACGAGTCAGTTAATGGATTTGTTCTGGATAATTAATCTAATCCCAAGTGGGTTCATCCTTGGGGTTTCTTCTCGGAAGAAGGTGTAATCCCCACCTTGCACTTTGATTGCTCATCGAGCTTCCTGAAGGGCAGTCATATCAATGTTGAAGTGCTGGAATTCAAGTGCAACAAGGGCAGTTCTTCATTCTGGACAATTCTTTTGTTCGTTATCTATGAATGTTCTACATTTCAGGCATGGTGATTGAATAGCACTTTGATTTTCAGACTGCAAGTAGGTGGGCCTGCTAGATGCAGCTTTCCAGCCATGTTGCTGATAGAACAGCGTCTGTTTAAACCACTGTTTCTAGCCCTTTCCCTCTGTGGGGTGAGCAGGGTGGATTCTAAAGAGGGTTGGGAGAATATGAGCACTGCAGATGCTGGAGATCAGAGTCGAAAGCTGTGGTGCTGGAAAAGCATAGCTGCACAGGCAGCATCTGAGGAGCAGGAGAGTCGATGTTTGGAGCATAAGCTCTTCATCAGGAATGAGGGGATGGCCTAAAGAGATAAACAGGAGGGGACTGGCATTGGGGGGAAGGTAGCTGGGAATGTGTTAGGTAGATGAAGGAGGGGGTGAAGGTGATAGGTCAGAGAGGAGAGTGGAATGGAGAGGTGGGAATAAAGATGGACAGGTAGGACAGGTCAAGAGGGCAGGTGGATCTGGGATAAGTTGGGGTAAGGGGAATTGAGGAAACTGGTGAAATCCACATTGATCCCGTGTGGTTGGAGGGTCCAAGGCGGAAGATGAGGCATTCTTCCATCAGGCTTCGGGTGGTAAGGGTTTAGCGGTGGTGGAGACCCAGGAAGTGAATGTCCTTGTTGGATTCGGAGGGGGAGTTAAAGGGGCACCATTCAGTGGAGATGAGGCAGTGGGATTGTTTCGTGTGTGTGCCCCGGAGATGTTCTCTGAAACTTTCTGTAAGTAGGCGTCCTGTCTCCCCAATGTAGAGGAGACCACATCGGGAGCAACGGATACAGTAGATGACGTGTGAAAGTACAGGTAAACCTCTGATGGATGTGGAAGGCTCCTTTGGGGCCTTGGATGGTGGTAAGGGAGGAGGTGTGGGCACAGGTTTTGCCATTCTTGCGGTGGCAGGGGAAGGTGACAGAAGGGGAGGGTGGGTTGGTGGTAAGGGGGGAGGGAGGGGGGTATGGACCTAACAAGGGAGTCGTGGAGGGAATAGTCTTTACGGAATGCAGGTAGGGGTTGGGAGGGAAATATATCCCTGGTGGTGGGGTCTATTTGTAGGTGGCAGAAATGGCGGAGGGTAATGCGATATATCCAGAGATTGGTGGGTTGGAACTTGAGGACCATGGGGGTTCTGTCCTTGTTGCGGTTGGAGGGCTGCTCACTCCTGAAGAAAGCTAGCAAAAGCGAAACTCTCTTCATGTTCTTCTTCCAAGAGTGAAACAAATGAGACTGATGTCCAGGACGTCCAAATGTCACAATCCTGTCCCTGTCACATCTTTTAACATGGGAATGCTGTTGCACATTAGCAGACACACGGCCCTTGATGGATAGTTGATCCAGTGACAAGGAAACCTTGTCAATAACTGGAGATCTTCCTCCTGCTGCAGCCTTCATCCACCATCCTGGCTGTTGATATCACATGCATATCTTTTAACTGGATCATCATTGAGAACATGTCTGGTTCCTCCCCTCTGATCTTACCTTCATGATGGTCGCCCGGCCAGGAGCTGAGACGTCCTGATGGTATCGCTGTTGGAATCAATAGAACACTCAAGCCTCTCCACCGCAGCAAGGTAGCAATTTAAGAAGGTGAGATATTATACTGAGTCCTTATTTACATCCTCAACTATAGATAGAGATTCTCAGGGCACCATTCAGTGGAGAGGAGGAATTTCAGTTCCAATGAAAATTTTAACACTCATTTCAACATTTTCATAATCAATCACATGGTCTTCAAATAAAACAACTGAAAGCTGCTGTTACCACCTATTATTTCCCAGACTCCTTTCCTTGTGTCTTCTGTTACCTACTACTACCAAAAACTGCTTTGTACGATTCCTCTTGTCCTTTAATCAGTCCTGGCTCCCAGTTACTAATCCATACGTTTCATCAGTGACTACAATGGAAAGAAATTAATTGTCTGTATTTCCTGGGGATCACCACTTACCAGAAGCTGAATTGGACAAGCCATAGGAATAATGTGGCTGTAAGAGCAAATCAGAGGCGAGGAACGGTATGGCAAGCAACTTGCTTCCTGATCACCCAAAGCCTATCCAATATCTACAAGACACAAGTTGGAGTATGATGGAATATTCCCCACTTGTCTGGATGATTTCCACTTCAATCACACTCAAGATGCCTGACACCACCTGGGACAATGCAACCTTCTTAATTGGCACCACAGCAAATAAACATTCAAATTCTTCACTACCAATGCATAATAACAGCAGTGTGTACCATTTATAAGATGCTCAGTAAGAATTCATGAAGGCTCCTTGAACAACACCTTACAAACGCACAACCACAACCATCTGGAAAGACAAGCAGATACATGGGAATACCACCATCTGAAAGTTCCCCTCCAAACCACTCAATTCCAAGTTTGGAAATATAAGGTCATTACTTCAATATCACTGGGTCAAAATCCTGGAACCTCCCTCCTAAGAGCATTGTGCATTCACCTGTACCAAATTGACTGCTACAATTCAAGAAGAAAGCTTAACACTATCTTTTGAAGGCCAATGTGGAATGGGTAATAAATGCTGGCCAAGCCAGCAATACCTACACCTTTTTGATATATTAAAAAATGAGACTTTAAGACCTCTAGCACTACTTATATACATATCCTCTTTCTCTATTACGTTTGACATTTCCTTTCATTATACCCATCCCAGACTCCACCACTTTCCCTACCTTATTTAAATTTATTTTATCTCTAACATTTTCTCTGATTTACAAGAGCTCATTGACCCGAAACGTTTACTCTGCTCTCTCCTCCACAGATGATTCCTGACTGACTGAGTATTTCCAGCATTTTCTGTTTTTATCATAACTCAGTTTTATTGGAAATCTGCACTTAAATGATATCGCCAAACTCTTGTGCATGCACCAGGCAGTAAAAAATGAAGTAAGTCAGAATGACCTACCTTTTCTGATTTAAAGTGTCAGCATTTTAATCAGAATATTCTATCTTTACGTCTTCTGTATAAGACAAATATAAAATATTTATGGCATACAAAAAATCTGCTTGAAAAGATGTTTAATATGACAGACATCAAGCCTGGTGAAAAGCACACTGATAAGCATGTTAAAAGCAGTGAGGACTCAGCATTGATACAATTTAAACTCAAGCAATATTTTCTATCTGCTGAAAATGTGCAACCTGTAGCTTTTGATTTGTTTTCGAAAGGTTAGAGCCATGTGTGGACTAGCAATAGATATTGTGTACTTGTCTAATTATCTTACTGCCTATAAAGAGATAACTCACAGTGGCATGCTGCACAATTTACATTTTATAGAAGTACAGGACCGTACAAGTTAGATTTTTTCAGAAGAATGCCTTATGAATATTTTTAATGAATAATTATTATGCTTGATCTTTTAAAGATTTTTGCAAAATTCTCTGCCATTGAAACTGCAGAGTATTGAGCTGAGAAATAAAAATTACATTCATATAGCACTTTACATGTCCTGAGAACCATCAGTGAAACACAAAAAAATTCATTCATTTCAGATGATATTAAACATTTGCTGATGTTAAGTTGGTATGTGCATCAGTGAATTTGTTTAGGCCAGGTTCTCACATAAAACAGTGAGATAAGTTATGAGTTCATTTATTTTTTTGGCGGTATTTGTTGAACCTTTAATTTGCAACAAGTTTTTTTTTAGTGAGGATATATAGCTCAAAGATGACCATGGATATAAATTCAGTGGCTGTTTGGCAAAGCCCTGAGTGGAAGCATAGAATGTCACACCTGAAGGTGCCAACAAGCCTACAAACAGCAACTTTTCAAAAAAATTAGTTCCAAACAAACTGGACTGTGAAGACCTGTGACTAACGTTTTTCAGCAGAGTGCCATCTTGTTTGTCCCAAACTGCAAAGATATCAGTGATTTATGCTTTCAAGAAATTGAATAAAAAGCTGTTTGAAATCAAACGCAATCCCTGGTCTATACGAGTGGGTCGATGTGTTAGTGTGGGGCTTGTGTTCCGTGAAGCTAATGGCAATGTCCTAAGTACCCCCGTGCTGCAAATATTACATGGATTGACTGTCGTTTATGCATTTTTGAGCAAAATAGAAGGATCTGCAAATATAATTCTGCAGATACAAATTCATCTCATAAACTTATATGTGCGCATGTAAGAGAGACGGAGTGATTGTGCGCATGTGGGTGTGAATGTATGTGAGAGAGTGTGTGTTTGCATGTGTGTAAGCTTGGTAAACTGTGCATGTGAGTGTGATGGGTATCGGCCTGTGAGAGGAGTGCATGCATGGGTGTGAGAGTGGGGGTGTATGTATGTGTGTATGAGAAAGGGTCTGTGTGTGTGTGTGTGTGTGTGTGGAGTGTACAGTACAATGGGGTCATCTGTAGTGTGACATGAACCCAAGATCCCAGTTGAGGCCATCCCCATGGGTACTGAACTTGGCTATCAGCCTCTGCTCGGCCACTTTGTATTCCCGGAGTCCCCCTTAGAGGACGGTTACCCAAAGGTCTGAGGCCTGGTGATTGTTGTGTGTTCTAGGCAGGGGTGTTCCCTCCCAGTTGGAGAACACTTCAGCGGTCTGGGACGTTTGACGTCGGACCTTCAGGTGACCATCCTCCAAGGCGGACTTTGTGACAGGCAGCATCTGAGGAGCAGGAAAATCAATGTTTCTTGATGAAGGGCTTTTAAGGTGAAAGGCAGGAGGTTTGGAGGAATTTGTTTTTCACCCAGATGGTGATGGGTTCTGGAATGCACTGGCTGGGAGAATAATTGTGAGAGTAACCTCAAAATCTTTAAAAGTACATGGATGATCACTGATGTGTCAAAACATTAATGGTTATGTTTTATTACAGGAAAGTGGGACTGGTGTCAATTTAGAGTATTTTTGGTGGTACAGACTCAATGGGTCTTTTCTGTACTGTATGATTCTATGATTCAAGGTACTCTGTTCATTTTGGGTGAGCTCCCATGCCCTGCCATTTCCCTGTGACCCCCATGTTGTTCCTATTTCCATAATCATCCAATCCCTCTTGAACACCTTGATTAAACTTGTCTCCACCACATTTTCAGGCAGTGCATTCCAAACCTAACCCATTTGCTGTGTGAAAATATTTTTTTTTCCTCACCATACATTTGCTTGTCTAGTGAACTACTTTTTAATTATCCCCTCTGGTTCTTGATTCATTTGAAAGTGGGAATACCTCCTTACTATCTTCTCTGTCCAGACTCTTCATGATTTTGAAAACTTTCATCAAGACTTCCCTTAGACTTCTCCTCTCTAAGGAAAACAGTCTCAAAACCTCCAGTGCAGTCTCATAATTGAATCATGTTATCCATGGAACCATCCTGGTAAACCTCTTTTGCACTGTCTCCAATTCTAAGGTGTAAGGAAAGTCTTGATGAAAGTTTTCAAAATCATGAAGAGTCAGGACAGATAGTGAGAAGGAATTCCCACTTTTAAATGAATCAAGAACCAGAGGGGATAATCAACAAGTGGTTTACTAGATATCTTGTGTAATTTGAGCAAGACCTCACTACTTATATACTCCATTCCCTTTGAAATACAGGCCAGCACTCCGTCAGCCTTCCTTACTACCCATCAAACTTGGATGCGAGCATTTTGTGATTCCTGCATAAGATGCCCAAAGTCCAAATTGTACTGTGCTACAGCTTTCTACAGTCTTTTTCCATTTAAATAGTATTCAACTCTTCAATTCTTCCTCCAAAGTGCATAACCTCATATTTTGCCACATTATATTCCTTCTGCCAAGTTTGTTTCTATTCCCCTAACTTGTCGATATCCCTCTTTCTGTCATTGTCACTACCTGCCTTCTTACCAATTTTTTTGTCAATGACAAACTTGATGGTAATATACTCATCCAAGTCATTTCTATCCCTCCACATTAACTCAATCTGCTGGTGGAACCTTTTACACATAGCAAAGCTAGCAATAGAAAGGGTTACCTCTGGCCCAGGGATAACACTTTTGCTTCATACTTTCAAGTTTCATCCCAGAGACTTGAACATTAAATTTATGTTATACTTCAGTACTACACTGTTGGAGGTGCTGTCTCCATGAGTTAACTAATGGCCAAGAAGCCAATTAAAAGCTGAAGAGAGTTCTGTCCAAAGTTTTTGGTCTGAGTCCTTCCTCGACTTCAGGGATGCAAATCCTTAATTCTTTGCTGGATCAATTAATTTAAGCTGCTTGTTCAATCTTTTTATCAATGTGTGTTTTTCATACAAAACTGTTCATAAACTGAGACTTATTTGGTAAACATACTTGATGTATATAACCACTGTCAATTCCACCTGAAAAAATCATTTCTTTCAACATCTTTAAATGACAAAGAAAATATTTTAATTAGTCATCTCCTTCAATCAGAGCTCCACCATGATCATTCTCACATTGCACAGTTTAATTAGTATCAGATTTAGTATATTTAAAGATGTTCAGTTGCTATGTTTTTGCCTCATTTAGATTCTACATGTGTTTTTCAATCTGTTACGACTGTTCTGCTATTATCACCATTCTACTTTGGTTATATTTTAATTGATCTATACCATGTATATACAACTTATTAAAATAAGTTAGGGCACAGACAGCAGGGGCATTATATTAATAAATATACATAGTATTTTACTGAAACTGAAAATACTGTCAGAGTTTTACCATACGGTTAATAGTATTTCTATATTTAAAAAGGCCTTGCAAGAATATACTAAATGATGGTAAGCATATATTCCATGCTTGATCAGTCTTACTTAAGTCATTTGAAGCAATCATGAAAAGTATTGATTTGGGAGTGAGGTAGATGTAGTATGTTTATATTTTCATAAACGTATGCTGTTGTACTACATAGGAACCTTATGACTAAGGTCAGTGGATATGGAGCCAGGGAACGGGTATCATAATGGAACGACAAGAGGCTACAAAACAAACAATGGAAATCAATGTTAAGGACAACTACTCAGACTGGCAAAATGGAGAAGCATGGTGTTCTGTAAGGAACAGTGTTGGGACTACAACATTCACAGTTTAATTAACAATTTAACATGGGAATTTGAAGAGCAATTTTTAATTTGCAGACACTATCAAACTGGAGAGATGTAGTTAATACAATGGATGGCTTTGACAAAAGCCATACGTCTACGGAAATTAGATCTGACTTTAAAGATCCCTAGATTTGACACAAATCTACTTTATAAAAAATTGCTACAAGAAACTGTTATTCAACAGCAGCATATGTTCTGGATTACTGCAGGCAATGCCATAGAAGATCTGCTGTTAATAAACAAAACTGTTTTGTTTCTTTTTCAGGGGGAAATCTCATTGGACAGCATCGGATAGCTGAAAGGTATTTCACAATGTGAAATTAATTATAACTTGGAGGCTTTGTGTCCACTCTTTTCTCCAATTTGTTTTTATTCCTTATCTTTTTGACATGAACAACAGTCTGCTTCCAGATTTGTATCAGTGTTACTCTGCTGAAAGAGCCTTATGAGGTAAACAACCTTCCTTGACTTTCCCTGTTTTTCACGGATAAAAAGAAGCGTAGCAGTTGGTATAGCTCAGGGAGATTTAGCTAGCATTGGGAACACAGGAGTACAGAAGATGCTAACGGGTGAATGGTGTCACATTATTCCATGGCCACCAGATGTTGCTCCTCTTAGAGTATCTCATCTCTAATAAAAATATAAAGAAACTTTAATTCTAGCAATATGTTTTTGCAAATTTATTGCATTTGGCCTATATTTACATGTCTACCTTAACTTCATTCTATGCAGTAGGATCTTACTGAGACTTAATTTCTCTGGTCTTGTGTGGGACAATAAGCAGCAAGGAGAACGTGAGGACAGCAGATGCTGGAGATCAGAGTCGAAAGCTGTGGTGCTGGAAACGCACAGTAGGTCAGGCAGCATCCGAGGAGCAGGAGAATCAATGTTTTGGGCATAAGCCCTTCAGCAGGAATGAGCAACAAGATTATGCCACGAATCCTAAACAATCACAATCTCTTCCCTCCATCCCTCTCCTTGGTAGGTCCTCATTAAATGTATTCTGCCAGGTCTCATTGGCCGGCCTTGGCTTGTTTTCTCACCTGGTAGTATCCATTCAACTGCTACTCTAGCAGGGCATATAGTCAGGAGGTGACATACATGCCCTACCCATCCTATTCATCCCTTTCTCATCATGTTCTGTTCCTGGTGCTGACCAGCCCTCTATAGTGCTTCTTCTTGCTGATGTTCTCTCTTCAAGTGATGCCTGGAATCACATATGGGCAATGCCATCAGCATCCAATTTATATCCTTTATGAATGATGCAAGATATCCAACTTAGAAGACACGTTCTCTGCCCTATCTTGTTGGATTGCAGTTGGTACTACAATAGACGTGCAGATTCATAACTTCATGGCCATATTGATGGTGTTGGATGCACAGGCTGTGGAACTTCTAGAAGAACTTCTAGAACTTCTAGAAGCTCCCACTCATTTTGAGTGGGAGCAGCGGCCGAGTTGAGGTGAACCCGGGAGACTACAGCTAAGGTAAGAGTTTTTTTCAAAATTACTTACCTGTAGCGGGCATCGGTGTTTTGTTTTCTCTCTCCTTCACAGAAAGAGCGGGAGCAGCAGAGGAAGTGACGGCAAGCAGAGGGGCAGCCGAGACCCGGAAGCAGTTAGTGTAAGCTTAGCTGGGTTAGTTTTTTCCCCCTTTAAAAGCGTGAAGGAGAGGAACCCGAGGCACTACACGGGTAGTGCCTCCCACCCGCCCTCCTCCTCTAACCTAATAATAACATCTGTTGTGGCAAGCAGGTAAGTGCTGAATTTTGCTTGTATTATTTAGACACAGTTTTTTTTTAAACAGTTAGCTTTAGAGGGATGGCAGTGAAGGCAGTGCAATGTTCCTCCTGCAACATGTATGAGGTGAGGGATGCCATCGACGTCCCTGCCGATTACACTTGCAGGAAGTGCACCCATCTCCAGCTCCTCCAAGACCGTGTTAGGGAACTGGAGCTGGAGTTGGATGAACTTCGGATCATTCGGGAGGCAGAGGGGGTCATAGATCAGAGTTATAGGGAAGTAGTAACTCCAAAGATGGCAGATAGATGGGTTACAGTGAGGGGGACTGGGAGGAAGCAGCCAGTGCAGGGACCTCCTGCGGCCATTCCCCTCAAGAACAAGTATACCGTTTTGGATACTTGTGGGGGGGATGACTTACCAGGGGTAAGTAACGGGGCTCAGGTCTCTGGCACGGAGCCTGTCCCCGTTACTCAGAAGGGAAGGGTGAAGAAGAGCAGAGCAGTCGTAATTGGGGACTCGATAGTTCGTGGCACAGATAGGCGGTTTTGTGGGAACGAGAGAGACTCACGTTTGGTATGTTGCCTCCCAGGTGCAAGGGTACGTGATGTCTCTGATCGTGTTTTCCGGGTCCTGGAGGGGGAGGGGAAGCAACCCGAAGTCGTGGTCCACATTGGCACCAACGACATAGGTAGGAGGAGTGCTGAGGATGTTAGACAGGCTTTCAGGGAGCTAGGTTGGAAGCTTGGAGTTAGAACAAACCGAGTTGTTGTCTCTGGTTTGTTACCCGTGCCACGTGATAGAGAGTCGAGGAATAGGGAGAGAGAACAATTAAATGCGTGGCTTCAGGGATGGTGCAGGAGGGAGGGGTTCCAGTTTTTGGATAACTGGGGTTCTTTCTGGGGACGGTGGGACCTCTATAAACAGGATGGTCTACACCTGAACCTGAGGGGAACCAGTATCCTTGGGGGGAGGTTTGCTAGTGCTCTTGGGGGGGGGGGGGTTTAAACTAACTCGGCAGGGGCATGGGAACCCAGATTGTAGCTTCAGGGTGCAGGGCCTGGAGTGTAGGGAGGTGAGGAACATGGCATCAATTTCCAAGGAGGGTGCCTGTAAACAGGGAAGTGGCTTGAAGTGTGTATACTTCAATGCAAGAAGTATACGAAATAAGGTAGGTGAACTTGCAGCGTTGGTTGGTACCTGGGACTTCGATGTTGTGGCTATTACGGAGACATGGCTAGAACAGGGACAGGATTGGCTGTTGCAGGTTCCGGGATTTAAATGTTTTAGTCGGGTCAGAGGTGGGGGTAAAAGAGGGGGAGGTGTGGCATTGCTTGTCAAAGATAGTATTACAGCGGTGGAAAGGACGATGGATGAGGACTTGCCATCTGAGGTAGTTTGGGCTGAGGTTAGGAATAGGAAAGGTGAGGTCACCCTGTTAGGAGTCTTTTACAGGCCTCCTAATAGTCCTAGAATCATTGAAGAAAGGATTGGGAAGGTGATTCAGGAGATGAGTGACAGTAATAGGGTGGTTGTTATGGGGGACTTTAACTTTCCTGATATTGATTGGGAAAGCTATAGCTCAAGTTCGTTAGATGGGTCAGTGTTTGTTCAATGTGTGCAGGAGAGTTTCCTGACACAATATGTAGACAGGCCAACAAGAGGTGAGGCCATACTGGATTTGGTTCTGGGTAACGAACCAGGCCAGGTGTTAGAATTAGAGGTAGGTGAGCACTTTGGGGATAGTGACCATAATTCGGTGATTTTTACACTCGTGATGGAGAGGGATAAGTGTGTACTACAGGGCAAGAATTATAGCTGGGGTAAGGGAAATTATGATGCGGTGAGGCATGACTTAGGATGTGTGGCTTGGAAAAGTAGACTCCAAGGCAAGAGTGTAAATGATATGTGGAACTTGTTCAAGGGGCAACTATTGAGTGTCCTTGATAATTATGTACCTGTCAGGCAGGAAGGAAAGGGTCGTGCGAGGGAGCCGTGGTTTAATAAGGAATTGGAATCCCTTGTTAAATGGAAGAGGGCGGCCTATCTCAAGATGAGACGTGAAGGTTCAATTGGGGCGATTGAGAGTTATAGGGTAGCCAGGAAGGACCTGAAGAGAGAGCTAAAAGCAGCAAGGAGGGGACATGAAAGGTCCTTAGTAGATAGGATTAGGGAAAACCCTAAGGCTTTCTATAGGTATGTTAGGAATAAAAGAATGACTAGGGTAGGAATAGGTCCAGTCAAGGATAGTAGGGGGAAGTTGCGTGTGGAGGCGGAAGAGATTGGGGAGACACTGAATGAATACTTTTCTTCAGTATTCACTCAGGAACAGGGCATTGTTGTCGATGAGAATACTGAGGCACAAATAAGTAGAATGGATGGCTTTGAGGTATGTAGAGAAGAGGTGTTGGAAATCCTGGAAAAGGTGAAAATAGATAAGTCCCCTGGGCCTGATGGCATTTATCCTAGGATTCTCTGGGAAGCAAGGGAGGAGATTGCAGAGCCATTGGCCTTGATTTTTATGTCCTCTTTGTCTACAGGAGTAGTCCCAGAAGACTGGAGGATAGCAAATGTGGTTCCCTTGTTCAAAAAGGGGAGTAGGGATAGCCCTAGTAACTATAGGCCGGTGAGTCTCACTTCTGTTGTGGGCAAAGTCTTAGAGAGAATTGTAAGGGATAGGATTTATGCACATCTGGATAGGAATAATGTGATCAAGGATAGTCAGCATGGTTTTGTGAAGGGCAAGTCGTGCCTCACAAACCTTATTGAATTCTTTGAAAAGGTGACGAAGGAGGTTGATGAGGGGAAAGCGGTAGATGTGGTATATATGGATTTTAGTAAGGCGTTTGATAAGGTTCCCCATGGTAGGCTACTGCAGAAAATACGGAGATATGGCATTGAGGGTGAGTTGGAGGTTTGGATTAGGAATTGGCTGGATGGAAGAAGACAGAGGGTAGTAGTTGATGGCAAAGTTTCTTCATGGAGTGCCGTCACTAGCGGTGTTCCGCAAGGATCTGTTTTGGGACCATTGCTGTTTGTCATTTTTATAAATGACCTGGAAGAGGGGTTAGAAGGTTGGGTGAGCAAGTTTGCGGATGATACGAAAGTCGGAGGAGTTGTTGACAGTGAGGAAGCATGTGGCAGGTTACAGCAGGATATAGAGAAGCTGCAGAGCTGGGCAGAAAGGTGGCAGATGGAATTCAATGTAGCTAAGTGCGAGGTGATTCACTTTGGGAAGAATAACAAAAAGATGGGGTACTGGGCTAATGGTCGGATACTTGGTAGTGTGGATGAGCAGAGGGATCTTGGTGTCCATGTACACAGATCTCTGAAAGTTGCCACCCAGGTAAATAGTGCGGTGAGGAAGGCATATGGCGTACTGGCTTTTATTGGTAGAGGAATTGAGTTCCGGAGTCCTGAGGTCATGATGCAGTTGTATAAGACTCTGGTACGGCCGCATCTGGAATATTGTGTGCAGTTTTGGTCGCCATACTATAGGAAGGATGTGGAGGCATTGGAACGGGTGCAGAGGAGGTTTACCAGGATGTTGCCTGGTATGGAAGGAAAATCGTATGAGGAAAGACTGAGGCACTTGGGGCTGTTTTCACTAGAGAAAAGAAGGTTTAGGGGTGACTTGATTGAGGTGTACAAGATGATTAGGGGGTTAGATAGGGTCGACAGTATGAACCTTTTCCCGCGTATTGAGTCGGGTATTACAAGGGGGCATAGCTTTAAATTAAGGGGGGGTAGATATAGGACTGATGTTAGGGGTAGGTTCTTCACTCAGCGAGTCGTTAGTTCATGGAATGCCCTGCCAGTAACAGTGGTGGACTCTCCCTCTTTATGGGCATTTAAGAGGGCATTGGATAGGTATATGGAGGATAGTGGGTTAGTGTAGTTTAGGTGGGCTTGGATCGGCGCAACATCGAGGGCCCAAGGGCCTGTACTGTGCTGTATTCTTCTAAGAATTCACTTTGCGAATTCTTTTCTGGATGCTGACCTGTACGTCATCCTTTCTGGAGTTGTTGCTTCTGAGGTAGAGGAGGTGAATATCATCCACAATGCTTTGTTGGTTGATTATGATGGGATTCCCTTGTTGTCATCATTGCCTTGCCTTTCTTACAATTTATTTACTTGTAGGACTGAAAGTCATGTTCAAAACTCAGCTTTCACCCAGCAAAGCAAGGTTTTTTTTTATTGCGCAAGTCTGTAAAAGTGAATTTTCTATGAATGCCCAAGGCTGTACTTTGCCTTCTTCTGTACACTGCCTTCTTCATGACAAAATCAATAACCAAGAGGAAGAGGAATGGGGAGAATATGCAGCATTCCATCCTTCTCTGGTGCCCATGGCATCTGAGTCCATCTTGATGCAGCTGTTTTAAGATGTTAAAGTGTAAACAGTATAAAGCTTTAAAGATGTTAAAATACCCAACTGGGATACTGTCTTGTGATGTTCCAGAATGGCTGCCAATGGATGCTATTGAAACATTTCTGGAAATCAGTGAATGCAATGACATACTGGTACTGATGCTTTAGATTCTTATCAATTCTGTTCTGTTGGACTTTGGCTCAATCTACAAACTTACTTTCTTCTATGTGTGAGCCAAGTCCTGCGTGTTCTTTTAAATGAAGCAATAGGAGAAGATATACGGTCTCACACTCTTAATTTATTTTACACAGTAAGTGGACAAAGCATTCAGAGCTCTGGGTCTAAACCTCTTTGTCCCTGACAAACTACAAAAGTGTGCCAGTTCAAAAAGAAAGACCTCGTTTTATCCCTGCCCCAGTCTTTTATACAATAAAAAACGTCATATAAACACTGAGGTAGAATTATCTTCTGATTGGGTGTTAGTCTGATTCCATTCCCCGCCTCCTCGCATTCCTAGCTGTCCGACCCCACGTGACCTTCTTTTGCCCACGAAATGGGGCATCACGTGACCTCCTCGACCCACTTCCGAGGCGCGAAACGGGACATCACGTGATCGCCCGCCCTCTTCTGAGTGCGAGACGGGGACGCCACGTGACCGCTCCGCGCTCTTCCGGGTGTGAGACGGGGACATCACGTGACCGCCCCGCACTCTTCCGGGTGTGAGACGGGGACGCCACGTGACCGCCCCGCACTCTTCCGGGTGTGAGACGGGGACGTCACGTGACCACCCCCCCTGCTTGGGTTACAGAGTCACCACAGGGTTTTGAGTGCTGAATCCATCCAGAGTCACAGCCAGCCTTCTGTTTTTAAAGTAAGGAATATATTTACAGTTCCTGTGCATAATGATCTGCTCACGACAGGATCTGCCCCCTCAGAAACCTACCTCGTCTTGACAGCAGATAGTGTCTAATTCTGTGTTCAACCTGTTGAGGAGAAATAAGGTTCGGATTAAGACATTGGCAGCAGTATTATGTTCCTCTGCCTGTTGCACTCACCTTTGTTTACTTCCTTTGGCTGTTTGACAGTTGATCTTCATATCTAGTAATTTGGAACACTCTTGGCTGTCCAGAACTTACAGAGTCTTCAAGTCATAGAGTCATACAGCACAGAAACAGACCTTTGATCCAACTCATTCATGCTGATCAGATTTCCCAAACGCCATTAATATTTGTGACAAATTTCAATATTCTTTTGATACCTTGTCAATCTTAGTTGCCTTGTCATTCTTCAGGGTCTTGGTGAGCAGTTTTGGGCTCCATATCTAAAGGAGGATGTGTTGGCATTGGAAGGAACTCAGATGACATTAACAAGAATGATCCCAGGTACAAAGGGCTTACAGTATGAGAAGAGGTTGAGGACTCTGGGTTTGTACTCGATAGTTTTCAGAAGAATGAGGAGGGATCTGATTGAAACTTACAGAATACTGAGACACCTGGAGAGAGTGGATGTTGCAAAGATACTAAGAGAGGCCAGGACACAAGGGCATGATCTCAGAGTGAACGGACAACCCTTTAGAACTGAGATAAGGAGGAATTTCTTCAGCCAGTGAGTGGTGAATCTGTGGCATCATTGCCATTGAAGGCTGTGAAGGCCAAATCATTGAGTATATTTAAGATTGAGATAGATTGGTTCTTGATGAGTAAGGAGAAAGTGAGGTCTGCAGATGCTGGAGATCAGAGCTGAAAATGTGTTGCTGGTAAAGCACAGCAGGTCAGGCAGCATCCAAGGAACAGGAGAATCGACGTTTCGGGCATAAGCCCTTCATCAGGAATAAGCCCTTCATTCCTGATGAAGGGCTTATGCCCAAAACGTCGATTCTCCTGTTCCTTGGATGCTGCCTGACCTGCTGTGCTTTACCAGCAACACATTTTCAGCTCTTGATGAGTAAGGCAATCAAGGGTTAAAGGAAGAAGGTAGGATAATGGGTTGATTGGTATATCAGCTATGATTGAATGGCAAAGAAGAATCAGTGGGCCAAATAGTCTAATTCTGTTTCTATATCATATGATCTTATGGTCAATAGGTTGAAGCATATAATGTTGAAACATAACTAGAGTTAGTTCTTTTTTAAAAAGTGTAGTTCTTTCCCTTTTACTGAGATTCTAGTTTCACTCAGATTATATTGCAAGTGTGTTCAATATTTCAACAGTAATGGCACAAAAGTACTCGATTAGCAGTCAAGAGTTTCAAGATTAGAGTGGTGCTGGAAAAGCACGGCAGGTCAGGCAGCATCCAGGGAGCAGGATTTTCCTGCTCCTCGGCTGCTGCCTGACCTGCTGTGCTTTTCCAACACCACGCTAATCTTGACTCTGATCTCCAGTATCTGCAGTCCTCACTTTCGCCTCGTTAAGAGTTCCAGTTACTTGCTTTTTTTTCTGAAAGCCTTAAAGGTAAACACAAATCTTTCTTCTACATTCAAATGCTTTGGTTTATTGTGAGAGGGGGATTGTGTACTTAACAACTGCAAAATGCTCTTCATTTTAAAACTTTGAAATTCCTATGCACTTGCCTTGGAACATAATTTGTAACTTACTCAAAAGTGATTCACTTGCATGGGTTAAAAATTGGGTTTTACCAGACAAATGCATACATATGTCCAACCAAAGCAGATGTAGTAGATATATACAGTCAGATAGTAGTGCTGCAGTTCACCATTCAATTCCTTGATTATCTATTTTATTTGGTTCTGGTCTCCTAAGATAATAGTTATGCAGTGAAATACCACTATAGTTGGCAGTTTTGCATCAGAATTGCACTTAGGGAGTTCATGCACAGGGGACTTAATGTCTACCATTCAAAAATTCAGACATTCTCCCACTTGCTTATGACCCAGACTGAGCTGGTTATGTTATTTTATGCTACAAATATATAATAATCCAAACCAGAGCACAATACATTACTGAAAGTGATCATAAATTAATTAGAATGTTTGAAATTATAATATTCAAATGACAGTTCAATGAGGGTTTTATTCTAATTAATTGATTACAGGCTTTACAGTTGTAAATTAAATTTACACACATTTTACCCATGCATTATAACCCTGTTCTTGTAATATTTAATTTTGTAAGCTGAAACTCTTTGATGGATTACTGCAATTGGGAAAACTTTTGAAACCTCAATGGATTTAGCCTTGACTTCTTGACAAGGTTTACTGCTTTCAAAACACTTGTCTGCAGTACTTCCAAGTACATTACAGAGATGAGCACTGCTGGTTGGGTTGTAGAGCAATATAGAGGAGCTTGTACCTAATGCACAGGAGCAGATGCAGATTTTATAGTCTAGGAGATAGATCAGTAGAGAATAAAGTCCTTTCAATGTCTCTGCTGCTCTCATACCTGCAGATATTAGAAATGGTGCCCATGTTGTTCCATTGCCATAGCTAGAAGCTGCCGGCTTATTATTTTATGCTACAAATATATAATAATCCAAACCAGAGCACAATACATTACTGAAAGTGATCATAAATTAATTAGAATGCTTGAAATTATAATATTCAAATGACAGTTCAATGAGGGTTTTATTCTAATTAATTGATTACACGCTTTACAGTTGTAAATTAAATTTACACACATTTTACCCATGCATTATAACCCTGTTCTTGTAATATTCTAATTTTAGATTAGATTAGATTACAGTGTGGAAACAGGCCCTTCGGCCCAACAAGTCCACACCGACCCGCCGAAGCGAAACCCACCCATACCCCTACATTTACCCCTTACCTAACACTACGGGCAATTTAGTATGACCAATTCACCTTACCCTGCACATCTTTGGACTGTGGGAGGAAACCGGAGCACCCGGAGGAAACCCACGCAGACACGGGGAGAATGTGCAAACTCCATACAGTCAGTCGCCTGAGGCGGGAGTAAGTGTGGAGTAAGTGATTCAGTGCTTTAAAATGTGTCATTTACCTTCTGCTGTCTGCTATGATACCCTAGACTTCTTGGGCGGCACGGTGGCACAGTGGTTAGCACTGCTGCCTCACAGCGCCAGAGACCCGGGTTCAATTCCCGCCTCAGGCGACTGACTGTATGGAGTTTGCACGTTCTCCCCGTGTCTGCGTGGGTTTCCTCCGGGTGCTCCGGTTTCCTCCCACAGTCCAAAGATGTGCAGGGTCAGGTGAATTGGCCATACTAAATTGCCCGTAGTGTTAGGTAAGGGGTAAATGTAGGGGTATGGGTGGGTTTTGCTTCGGCGGGTCGGTGTGGACTTGTTGGGCCGAAGGACCTGTTTCCACACTGTAATCTAATCTAATCTAAAATTAGTGTCATAGGGCATGATATCAGCACTCATCAGTGTATGATGACACCTTCAAGGCTGAAGTTTGAGTTTGTGTTTGCATGCTTTGAAGCATTGCTGGGAATTTAAATGGCTACCACACATATTCTGAAATGGAATCTCTCCCTCTGACTTGAAAAGGATGCCTGCTTAGATAAGATCTGTGGAGTAAGTGATTCAGTGCTTTAAAATGTGTCATTTACCTTCTGCTGTCTGCTATGATACCCTAGACTTCTGGCAGCAGGACAAAATGTCTGGCACATGATGTGCTCTCTGAGGAGGCTAGCACCCTTGCTCCCTGATGTGTTACCATCTCAGCTGATGTCCAGAATGCTGTCAGAAAGCCAGCTGAGAGAGACTGCCTTAACAGCCCTTTGCATCCGAACCAACTCACACCGGAGTCACACCTGTTGATTGTCCGAATGTCTCAGCACAGCTTCATCCACCTTCTATTGAATCACCGCACATGAGGAATAAAAATTGGACATTTTATGTTCGGAAGAAAATTACAGTTTGAACACTGTATATCAATTTTAAAGAAAAGTTATTCAGCATTTACAAATCTGGTATCTGGTGGCTAATTTGCATTCTCAGAATGTCGGCTGAATGATTGACTGTTCTATTATGCAAACTGAAGAGATTTGTGAAGACATTGTTAATGCAAATAATTCTTATAATTTTTCAGGCAAGTACATTGATTAGGTCAATGAAAGCGGACAGAGACTCATTGTTACCTTGCCACTCTGATTGCCGGGCATTATCCTGGATGCTTAAACTATTCATGCCACTTCATTTTCTCCAACGTTTCCACTTGCCAGAATAAAGAAGCAGAAAAGTCATCCACTGTAAGCTGATAACGCTAATTCTGGGAGACTAGACAATCACAGGCTCTCTGCCTCCATTCCTGATGAAGGGCTTTTGCCTGAAACGTCAATTTTCCTGCTCCTTGGATGTTGTCTGACCTGCTGTGCTTTTCCAGCACCACTCTAATCTAAACTCCAGCATCTGCAGTCCTCACTTTTGCCTAATCACAGAATAACGCAGCACGGAAAGAGGCCATTCTGCCTATCGTGCCTGTGTCAGTTTTATGATAAAATTATCTGATTAGTTTCACTTCCCTGTCTTTATTGTCTAGTATTTATTCAATTCCTACTTGAAAGTTACCGCTGAATTTCCTACTGCCTCAGCCTAAGAATAGAATAGAATAGTAATTTATTGTCACTTGCATTTCGACAAAGAAAACAGTGGAAAATGTTTAAGTTGCCATACTCTTGTGCCTATATTAATAACAGAAAGCACGCATGAAAAGAACACAAAATGCATCTTCAAGGAAAAGGCAGGACCCACATGCTCCACCATTGCAGAAAGCTAACATCGAAGCAGCCGAATCCAGGGCCGTTAGAATTCTGGGCTGGATGCATCATGGCAACAAGGTTGCTGAAGGAGACCACAACTTCGTTGGGCTCACCAGGACGTGGCTGCAATGGCAATGAGGAACAGACGACATTGCCTTCGCCACTGCAACAGACTCCCAAACTATTCCTCCATCAGCCGGCCAACTGTGAAGCTGCCACCTCATCGTCAATGCCAGAACCTGGCCTGATGATGATGACACTGCTAAAGCCACTTCTGAATCCACCGCCACCAATAATTGCCCTCTGGATGAAGCTCTTCACCAGCTGTACACCAGGAGGTAACTAGAAGCAAAATCTTAAAGAGAAATAAAGAAAGTAAAAAAACAAAAAAAGGAAAATGGACAGATCAGACAAGCCCCAGGCTGCTTAATCCACTGCTGCCATTTTCTAGAGCCAGTGCACTCATTTCATTCAGTGCACAAAAGATATTTCCACATATTGCCTCTGATTGTTTTATTCATCACTTTAAATTGGTTAAATCCTCTAGTTAACAACGACTCTACCACAGGAATTGATTTCACCTTATTTATTCAATAAAAATCATTCATAATATTAGGTACATTTATTATATCTCTTCTTTATATTCTCTAGTCTAAGAATAACAACTGCAGCTTGTAAGTCTCACTGTGTAATTAAAATCCCTCACTTACTCTACAAAATCTCAAGGCTCTTGATATCATTCTTACAGTATGGTACCTGGAATTGAACATTATACACCAGCTGATGCTTACGCATAATCCATGAATTTGTGTTCAATGCTTGTCTTAATAAAACCAAACCTTCAAAGTCTTAGAGTCATAGGGTCATACAGCAAGGAAACTGACCTATCGGTTCAAACAATCCATGCCAAACATAATCCCAAACTAAATTAGTCCTGCCTGCCTGATCCTGGCCCATATAATTCCAAACCTTTCCTATTCATGTACCAAAGTGTCTTTTACAAGTTGTAACTGTGCCCGAATCCACCATTTCCTCAGGATGTTCATTTCACACATGAACCACCCTCTGTGTAAAACTTTTGCCCCTCATGTCTTTTTTACATCTTTCTCCTCTCACCCTAAAAAAAACCTAAAAAAAAATTTTTCTTAGATTACAAAGAGATCCTTATCAAATAGATCAGTGGGTTGAAAATGACAGGTATTACAAGATATTGCATTTTGCTACAAAAAACAAGGGCAACCTAGGGAAAAGACACCTACCATTAACTCTCGCTATTCCCCTCATGATTTCATAATTCTCTATAAGGTCATCTCTCAACCTCCCACACTCCAGAGAAAAGAGTCCCAGGCTATCCAGCCTTTCTTTATAACTCAAACCTTCCATACCCAGCAACACCCTGGTAAATCTCTTCTGAACCCTCTCTAGCTTAGTAATATCCTTCCTAAAACTGGGTGACCCGAACTGGACACAATATTTCAGAGCTGGCCTCAACAATGTCCTGTACAATCTCAACATGACGTCCCAACTCCTATACTCGAAGGACTGAGCAATGAAGGAATCATGCTAAATTAACCAACCTGTCAGTATATGATGCAAACTTCAAATAATTATGTACCTGAACCCTTAGGTCCCTCTGTTCGACAATACTACTCAAGGCACTGCCATTAATTGTACCAAAATGCAATAACTTGCATTTATCCAAATTGAACTTCATCTGGCATTTTTCAGCCCATTGACTCATTTGATCAGAATTCCTTTATAGTCTTAGCAAACTTTCTTTACTGTCTACTATGCCACCAGTTTTGATGTCATCTACAAACCTACTTGCCATGCCTTCCAAATCCAAATCATTTACATAAATGACAAACAAAAGTGGACCCAGAACCAATCCCTGTGGAACACCATTAGTGACAAATCTCCAGTGTAGAAAGCAACCTTCTTTCACCACTCCGTCTCCTGCCGTTAAGCCAATTTTGTATCCAATTAGCAAGTTCACCCTAAATCTTATGTGACCTAACACTACTAATTAGTCTGCCATGTGGAACCTTGTCAAAGGCTTTACTAAAGTCCAAGTAAACAATGTCTACCGCTCTGCCCTCTTCAATCTTTTTAGTAACTTCCTCAAAAAACTCAATCAAATTTGTGAGATATGAGTTTCTTCAGACAAAGCCATGCTGACTGTCCCTAATCAATTTTTGCCTCTTTAAAGGTTTATGAATCCTATCTTTTAGAATCATCCCCAACAACTTGGAGAAAGTGTTTGGAATGCTTTTCTTTATTGGACTAAGCACTGAGTGTAGGAGTTGTGAGGTCATGTTACAGGTATACAGGACATTGGTTAGACCACTTTTGGCATATTGTGTGCAATTCTGATCTCCCTCTTATCGGAAGGATGTTGTGAAACTTGAAAGGGTTCAGAAAAGATTTACAAGTATGTTGCCAGGGTTGGAGGATTTAACTGCAGGAATAGGCTGGGGCTGTTTTCCCTGAAGCATCAGAGGTTGATGGGTAACCTTTTGGAGGTTTATAAAATCATGAAGGGCATGTATAGGGTGAATAGATATGGTTTTTTTCCCTGTGGTGGGGGAGTCCAGAACTAGAGGGTATAGAGGGGGAAAAATTTAAAAGAGACCTAAAGGGGCAACTTTTTCATACAAAGGGTAGTGCATGTATGGAATGAGCTGCCAGAGGAAGTGGTGGAGACCGGTACAATTACAACATTTAAAAGGCATCTGGATGGCTATATGAATAGGAAGCATTTTGATGGATATGGACCAAGTCTTGGCAAATGGGACTAGATTAATTTGGGATATCTGGTCGGCATGGATGAGCTGGACCAAAAGGTCTGTTTCTGTGCAGCACATCTCAATGACTCTATGATCCTAATTTACCCACAACTGAAGTCAGACTCACCAATTTATAGTTCTCCAGCTTCTCAGTCAAATCCCTCCTAAACAAAGGCACAACATTAGCCATCCTCCAGTCATTAAGGAAACTTCACCCTTAGTTATAGATGATGCAAATATTTCTGCACAATAAATCATGTTCCCTCCACAAAACAGTGCCATTTAATTTACTTTACTACTCATTCTTCCTACCAAAACCTGTCACTTCACCCTCTTCGACACAGAATTTCACCTATTTGTCGATCCATTTCAGCATTTTCTAAGTGTCCTCCTGAAATATATCACTGTCCTCCTCATTGTTTGCTGCATTTCTGAATCAAATCTGCAAATATACCATGTATACAATCCAGGTTATTGATTTTTTTTTTCAAAAAAGCAGTGATGTTAATACTGCTACTTAATGAAATAAAAGGATATTATTTTTATAGTTGCCAACACCCTATATAAGCCACCACAATGTGTGCTGAAGGCCAATTTTCCTATTTACCCTGGGACACTGATCCGGATCAATCACCCACAATATGGGGTGCTGAAGGCTAGTTTTGCTGTTTACCTAAATCACTCCGAATCAATCACCCACAATGTGTGGTGCTGAAAGCCAGTTTTCCTGTTTAGAGCTGAAAATGTGTTGCTGGAAAAGCGCAGCAGGTCAGGCAGCATCCAGGGAACAGGAGAATCGACGTTTCGGGCATAAGCCCTTCTTCAGGAATGAGGAAAGTTTGTCCAGCAGGCTAAGATAAAAGGTAGGGAGGAGGGACTTGGGGGAGGGGCGTCGGAAATGTGATAGGTGGAAAGAGGTCAAGGTGAGGGTGATAGGTCAGACTGGGGTGGGGGCGGAGAGGTCGGGAAGAAGATTGCAGGTTAGGAAGGCGGTGCTGAATTCGATGGATTTGACTGAGACAAAGTGGGGGGAGGGGAAATGAAGAAACTGGTGAAATCCGAGTTCATCCCTTGTGGTTGGAGGGTTCCTAGGCGGAAGATGAGGCGCTCTTCCTCCAACCGTCGTTTTGTTGTGGTCTGGCGATGGAGGAGTCCAAAGGCCTGCATATCCTTGGTGGAGTGGGAGGGGGAGTTGAAATGTTGAGCCACAGGGTGGTTGGGTTGGTTGGTCCGAGTGTCCCAGAGGTGTTCTCTGAAACGCTCCGCAAGTAGCCGGCCTGTCTCCCCAATATAGAGGAGGCCACATCGGGTGCAGAGGATGCAATAGATGATGTGTGTGGAGGTGCAGGTGAATCTGTGGCGGATATGGAAGTTTCCTTTGGGGCCTTGGAGGGAGGTGAGGGGGGAAGTGTGGGCGCAAGTCTTGCACCTCTTGCGGTTGCAGGGGAAGGTGGCGGGAGTGGAGGTTGGGTTGGTGGGGGGTGTGGACCTGACGAGGGAGACACGGAGGGAGTGGTCTTTACGGAATGCTGA
This sequence comes from Chiloscyllium plagiosum, assembly GCF_037043375.1. Taxonomy (NCBI): domain Eukaryota; kingdom Metazoa; phylum Chordata; class Chondrichthyes; order Orectolobiformes; family Hemiscylliidae; genus Chiloscyllium; species Chiloscyllium plagiosum. Next base: position 28,966,891 of record NW_028270146.1, read on the forward strand.
TAGGGGAGGGAAATATATCCTTGGTTTTCCTGTTTACCCTGGGATACTGATCACTCCGGATCAATCACCCACAATGTGGAGTGCTGAAGGCCTGTCTTCCTGAGTACACTGGTACACTGATCCTCCAGATCAATCACCCAAAACGTGGTGCTGAAGGCCAGACGTTTTCTTCACCACCCTGTGTACTTGCGATGCCACTTTCAAGGAACTATGGACCTGCACCCTGAGGTCCCTCTGTTCAACAACACTCTCTAGGGTCCTACCATTAATTGTGCAAGTCCTGCTGTGATCTGCCTTACCAAAATGTGGCAACTCATGTTTATTTAAGTTAAACTCTATCTGTTAATCCTTGGCCTTTCATTAGCAGGGGGATTGAATTTAAGAGCTGCAAGGTTATGCTGCAGCTCTCTACAGCCCTGATTAGACCACACTTGGAATATTGTGTTCAGTTCTGGTTGCCTTATTACAGGAAGGGTGTGGAAGCTTTAGCAAGGGTGGGCCATTGGCCTATCTGTTAAAGCTTGACTAAGTTGAAATCCTGTACAGTAAAAAATAACATTGAGGTCATCATTTCTGTTAGGTATCCTTCAGATCACAGTGATTGTATATTCCATATGTTTTAATCATGGAGTTAAAATAGCGATTGGCAGGTTCCAGGCTGTTATTGGGTGATAAGTTGATGTTATGTTTTAAGCAGTTCACCCACCCCAGTATACTGGCAGATAAAGTTAATATTTGATGCAGTTGCTAGAAGTCTAACATTGAAGACAAAAGGTTAAGGAATCATACTGCATTCTGACACAAATGATTTAGATTTAAATTTTGTGTAAGTCTTAAGTATCTCTGTATGTTCAGTAATACATTTCTTTAGAGCTGTTAAATGAACTTTCTTGCCTATTTATTGATGAAAATAATCTCATGGAATCTCTTATAGAAGATCAAGGATTTCTATTACTTCATGCACATGAGTAGATTTGCTTTAATTGCATTTAATGGTATGGGGAGGGAAGGAGAATGGGGAGTGTCATATCTTATAGAAATTGATTGCTGTATTTATCTGCATAACATTATTAAATGTAACTTCACAGCAGTTCATTGCCTTACTTTTGAATTCCTGCTCATGTTAAAGTGATTGACAAATACATACCAGATGCAGAATTCACACAGTTATATTTTATATGAATTTGTCATAAAACTGTTAGGCAGTTTGTCATGGAAATAAAAGATATGAAACCTAGACTTATGTAGCATTAGCATCAATGATATTTTACAATGTTAATGCAAATTGCAATTAACATTCAGTGTAGTGAGACTGCAGGATCCTCAAAACTCATTTTTTTCACAATAAACTATCTATTAATTCTTTGTTAATCAAAAGATTGAAATTTGCCAAGTCTATATTAGCAAACTGTTTCATGCGAAATATTGAGCTGTTTTTGTCTCATAGTAAAAACTGGTTTAACCTCAGTGCTTGCAAAATCTTATTTTTAACTGACTATAGCATTCTAATCCGGACAAATATAGATGTGTTTTAATCAGCCAGTTAATTAATCTAAAGCAATGAGAAAGATGGTTGTAATTTTTCACACCAAATACTTCTTTTAAATGCTGCGATGCTTCAACACTATTAAATCTATCTTTGTTCATGGACCAGCATTCAAATTGAAACACTGCATTGAGCAAATGCCTTCAACTCAAAAGGCAGGTCAGTACATGAGGGGAAAGAAAGACAGAAAATGACTCCCTTCTGAATGATCACTGAGAAAAACCTAACAGTGACTACTCCCCATAATGCAGCATGAAATTATGTCTCTTGCAAGTTTCTGTTTGTTTTTATTTGCATTTCAGGGAACATGAAGAATAAATACATTCACAGGAGCCAATGGTAGTATTGCATTCCAGGAGAATTGCAAGATTGCCCCATGGTTTCTACTATTCCTACCCGCAATCCCCTCAGCGACCGAAGATCCAGACTTAAGTAATATTAATTAACTTTTTTTTGTTCCTTAATGGAATACAGGTGAGGCTGGTAACAGCAAGCATTTATTGCTCAACCCTAACTGACCTTGAGAATGATTCGGAGATGCCGGTGTTGGACCTTGGGTTCATGTCACATTACAGGTGATCACCATTGCACTACACACACACACACAGATATTCCTACACACACACTCTCACATACACACGGACATAGATACACACAGACGTGCACAGACACCCACAAACACTCTTATAGACACACAGACTCCCACACATGCACCCCATCACAGATTTAAGACACTCTGCACTCACTACACACACACACACACTTTCTCACACTCACAACCCCCACCCCAGGCAGACACACACACAGACAGACAAAGACCCACATGCACACATATATTTTGTGTGGTAAATTTTTTTGGTACTTTCAGAGTTACATTGCACTTTGCTCAAAAACCACATACATTCATGTTGAACTCTGAGCTCAAAAACTGCATGAATTTATGTAAAACTCTGTTATCTCACTTTTTAGATTGGAATCAATCTAAACATCAGGTCATAGACAGAGAACACAGGGGGCTAACACCTTCAACATATTGTCTAGCTATCACCATTGTTAACAGCTAACCCGAGAATGCAACTTAAAAAAAAAGGGTTTTGTGATTTACACATGAAAGAAGTGAAACTATCACTAAATTCTAACAGATGAAAGGCTTAACAGACAATCAATTCTTCAATGTATAATTTCAGTTACATCACACTGCAAATTTTTGCTATAAATTCTGTGTTACGATCGAGCCCTCCACAATCACCTGATGAAGGAGCGTCGCTCCGAAAGCTAGTGTGCTTCCAATTAAACCTGTTGGACTATAACCTGGTGTTGTGTGATTTTTAACTTTGACCTTGAGAAAGTTGTGCAAATTACCTCGAACTGTTGCAGTCCATATGATGAATAATGCTATTGGGTAGAGAGTTCCAGAATTTTGGCCCAGTGACAACTTTACATTTCTGAGTCCAAATGATATGCCACTTGGAAGGGAACTTGTAGGTGTCAATGTTTCCATGGTTGAAACATTGAAGATGTTGAATTTCTAAATGGGAAAGATTTGAATATGGATTTTAGAGACTTTGTGAAGAGGATTTGGTGAATTTTAATAGTACATTCTTTAGATTGCACACACTGTGGTCATGTTATGTCCATGAGACAATTTCAAACTGAATGAAGTTTGGAGATTCTCCTGAAATCGTATCTTCTGCAACTGAAAGATGCTGGGATAGAATATTTGTAGTCCAACTTATTGATCTGAAGCAACAGCAATTTCTAGAATTAAGTTTTAATGATTTGAATAAAGAAAAATCCAGATCAGAAGAGCTCTGTACCCAGTTTTTGTGTTGTAAATTTTATGCAAGAAAGAAAGGCTACACATTGTTTCAGATGGCAGTTGACTTAAAAGACATTCACCACAAAAAAAATGAGTAGGGGACAATTTTAAAGGAATTCAGATAATCATTTTTCTTACATAGAACTTACGGAAGCGAGACAGATCATTCATTGTTGCAGATCTATGTCTACTCAAGGACAAATAAGATGCTACAATACAAACTGGTCTAGCCAGTAATACTTGCATTCCATGAATTCATAAACCAAATGACCATAGGGTGTAGGAGCAGAATGAAGCTATGCAGCCCATCGAGTCTGCTCCACTATTTAATTGTGGCTGATACGCTTCTAAACCCCATTCTCCCACCTTCTCTTTGTAGCCCTTAATCACCTTACTAATCAAGAACCTATTTATTTCAGCCTTAAATCCACGCAATAACTTGGCCTTCACAGTACCTCCATAGCAAAAACTATGGCTGAAGAAATTCCTCCTCATCTTCAACCTGAGGCTGTTCCCTCAGGTCCTAGTCTCTCCTACTAGTAGAAACATCTTCTCCACATCAATTCAATACAAGTCTCTCAGTATTCTGTAAGTTTCAATATTAACTCCCCTCATCCTTTTAAACTCCATCGAGTACAGACCCGGAGTCTTCAACCACTCTTCATATGACAAGATCTTCATCCCGAGGATCATTCTTCTAAAATTCCTCTGGACACCTCTAATCCCAGCACATCTTTCCTTAGATACGAGGCCCAAAGCTGCTCACAATATTGCAAACGCAGTCTGAGCAGAGCCATATACAGCCTCAGAAGGAAATCTCTACTCATGTGTTCTCATCTGTTTATAAACAAAAGGAACCAGCCTGCTTCCTGAAAGATGTTTACATGGAAATTGTAGAATATTTCAAGCAAACTTACAATCCTAGTAGATATAGAAGGGGTTTCATGGAAAAGAAGAACTGTAATTGTTGCACAACTGCATAAGACTGAGAGGTAAATCCGACATTTACCGGCCAGTCAATATAAGGCCAATGATGGCAAAAGTTTGACATGTATTGACCTAGATGAATTAGTGGCTTTTCAAAACATCTGAGTTAGTAAAGGAATGCTATGGTTTAGACAAAGCATCATGGGCTTTCAGATGACACAATGCAGGCTCCTTGAGCACCTCTGCCATTCAATAGGATCGTGTCTGATCTGATTGCGGCCAAAACTGTTTCTACCATTCCAGCCGACTCGATACATCTTCCTGAAATCTACTGTCCTCTTCATTGTTCACTACGTTTCTGATCATTGCATAACTTAAAGGTTTTGAAATTATTTTCCATATGTCTAGTTCCAGACCAGTAATATATATCAAAAAGAGAAGTGATCCCAACAGTGAGCCTAGCGAAAAACCATCCAGTCTGTAAGCAGACACTTACCATTACTCTCTGTATTCTGTTCCACAGCCATTTTTGTTTGTAGAACCTGCTCCTTTAATCCCATGGGCTCCAGTTTAGTTTAGATGTCTATTATATTGTACTTTATTAAACAATGTTGAAATAGCACAGCCAGGAAGCCTAATGGGATGGAGGCCTTAGCTATGAGTAGAGTTGAACATATAAGTAAGAATGTTACGCTTAATTTATACAGGGCATTGTTGAGACCACATCTTGAATACTGTGTATTGCAGAAGGATGTAAAAATATAAAGGAGGCAGCTCAGAGGAGGTTTTTTGATTAAATTTAATCGAAAAAGGTTGCAAATGACTTTATTGGAGGAAAAATAATATTGTGTGACAACATAAACTGAATAGTATAATTTCAAATTTAGTGCAAAAACTGATAAACCTGAAGTGTAAGTATCCAACTCGGAAAATAGTAGGCTGAGTTGAGAAGGCCTCTAATGCTTATATGATCCTGAGGATTATAATTAGAGTCACGGGGCTGGATTCATTGTTATACCCAGACGTATGATGGGAAGCAGCAGTATTGTATAATGGAGTGGGATGATGCAAAGTGGAAATTGTATTAACTTCCTTATTTCTTCCTCCAAGGACTACCACTATGACCATTAAGTTCTGCCCATAGGGTAGGAATTAAATTAAAACTTTATAAAACAAAACAGGCCCTCAACTGGATTCATGCACCCAATTCTGAACATCACACTTCTGGAAGGATGTTGAGATGTTAGAGAGATGGCAGAGGAGATTTAGTAGAATTATACACATTCAAAAATCACAGTTAAGCGGAAAGACACAGAAACTGGGATCATCTTCCTTACAATTTGATAGACATGTTCAAGATGATAAAGAGAAACTCTTTCCAGTGGAGGATGTGTCAGCAACAAAAGGACATTGTTTTAAGGCAGTTAGCTGAAGTACCAGACGTGACACAAGAAGGTTTTCTTTGACACAGCAAATTACTATGATCTGAACTCTCCTGTGTGAAATTGGTGGACATAACTGGTATAATAACTCTTTAGTATGCATAAGTATTTACGTGGAAATGTTTACAGGGCTACAAATTTTATTTTAGTATCTCTGCATCAACACTGAATGTAAATTAGGGCCAAAAATTTCTCTATTAGAGGGTCCAAGGAAATATTGGCTGTGTATAATAAGTGCTTTCAGTGAAATATAGCAGATGTGGAGATAACTGTGGGTGGCACGGTGGCTCAGTGGTTAGTACTGCTCCCTCAAAGCACCAGGGTCCCAGGTTCAATATCAGTCTTGGGCGACTGTCTGTGTGGAATTTGCACGTTCTCCCCATGTCTGCGTGCTCTGATTTCCTCCCACAGTCCAAAGATGTGCAGGTCAGGTGAATTGGCCATGCTAAATTGCCCACAGTGATAGGTGTATGAGTCAGAGGGAAATGGGTTACTCTTCGGAGGATCGGTGTGGACTTGTTGGGCTGAAGGGCCTGTTTCCACACTGTAAGTAATCTAATAAGATGGAATATTTTTCATTGCCAATTTGAAGCAGATCTTGTATAAATACTTAGCTGTGGATGAATAAATGAATAGTCAATAATGGATTGAGATGACAGCATGGCTTGATCTACCATGATAGGTACAACATTTAGTTGATAAGTTTTATGCTTTCTGGCTACCATAAGTTTTGGGTATTGTGGTTCAGTCTTCCATTAACAAGAAATCTTTCACTTAAATAGATTGTACCTGCACTGAATCTGCAGCATTTCATCTTTGTCTCTACTATTGTCTGAAACTCTGAAGTTCCAATAAGTATTTTGCTTTACAGACATGCCATTGTACGTAATAGTGACTATTATATTATAGGAGAAAGTGAGGACTGCAGATGCTGGAGACCAGAGTTGAAAAATGTGGTGCTGGAAAAGTGCAGCAGACCAGGCAGCATCCGAGGAGCAGAAGAATTGACATTTCGGGCATAAGCCCTTCTTCAGGGATGAGCTCATTCCTGAAGAAGGGCTTCTGCCTGAAACGCGATTCTCCTACTCCTCGGATGCTGCCTGGCCTGCTGCACTTTTCCAGCACCACACTATTACATTATAGTCATTCTATCCTCTTGTCACAGAGTCTTGCTAACGTGTGATTGCTGATATCAGTGTCATAGCCATCATTAACATATGCATTCTCATTATACTGCAAATGTTTATGCTTAGTCTGTACTGTAACATGTTTCATAAGCTCAATAGCCTTGTATGTTATATCCGTTTGTTTTTTTGTATTGGCTATGCTCTTGACTAGGCTTTGTACAATGTCAGAAAAGGTCAAAACAAAAATTATTTTATCAAGTGGTATAGCTTGTGGGCCATTTACCCAGTTTCTGAATGGTAAATTCTGATTGGATGTTCAGTGTGGACTCCACCAGAGCCCATTCAGGCACATTGCAAATTGCAGATTTGAAGGGTCAGGAAACTCCTGTCAATTTGTGCCCTTGTTGTTAGCAATCCTTTCAGTGTCATGATTATGTCGACTGCAAGACTGGGCAAATACATTTCCTCCATGTTATATGCTTGTCACAATCTAAGTGAAAAACCAATTGTAATAAATATCTATGTATATTTAGTGACCGTTTTAAAAATGTACTATTAAAAAGCTTAAGAAAGCTGACTGTTGTAACCGTGTGACTGGACTGTCAATAATCTTCCAGAAACTTCTCAGATGTCAACAGTAGCCAGAAAATCACAACCTCCTCTTCAGTCTGGAATATAAACTGTTGCGTTATAACATGCTGTAGGGATGATTGTCTCACAGAATACCCCCTGCACTATAAAATTTCAAGTCACATGAATCTGACAAGATGTGTTAATGAATTTACATTTAACCTCTGGAATGGGCATTGACAGTTGGCTATCAATTCTCATCCTACAGGAGGTTTGGTGCCATTAGACCCACAGTACCTGGTACAAATATATTTTTAATAAAAGAATTTTGAAACAGAAGGTTATTGTTGGGTGACTGTCTATTTGGAGTTTGCACCTTCTTCCCGTGTGTGTGTGTGGTTTCCTCTAGGTGCTCCGGTTTCCTCCCACAATCTAAAGACATGCAGATTAAGTAAATTGATCATCCTAAATAGCCCATAGTGGGGGTTCAGTAATGTGTAGGTTAGGTACATTAGTCAGGGGTAAATGTAGAGTAATAGGGTAGGGGAATGGGTTTGGATGGGATACTCTTCGGAGGGTCGGTATAGACTTATTGGGCCAAAGGGCCTGTTTCCACACTGTAGGGATTTTATGATTATATTTATGGGTTGACACTGTTCCATTTACCCTGTAGTGACAATATGAACAGCTCAAACTCCAAGATCCAAAGGAAAAGCCTTGGGAATGAAAGACAGACAACAAGCAGTATTTGTGCCCTCTGAAAGTAAAACTTCCCTTCGTCAGAACAGTGAAGCAGCAATTATATTTCAGTAAAACCTCCTCTCAAGACTTTCAAGGAGAATTTTAAAGAGAAGAGATTGCCTATAACTCCTCCACAAAGAAATTCTAGTTTGCTAACTCCAGTTTTTAAACTCTTGGGCTCCAAAAACAAGGACATCATTAAAATGGTATTCCTTAGCTATTTATATTTAAGTTGAAACTAATCAAATAGTCTCTTTATCCTTTCTGCTTTTCTCACCCAGTGTCTGGCTGTAAGCATTCATATGTTGCAAAGTCTTTCCTTCCATGTCGTCTGAGACTGAAAAATAAACCCTTTTGCTGGGTTAACTACAGTGTTCCACTTGGTCCTTACAAAGTCAGTAGTAGGAGTTGGGGGGGGGGGGGGGAGGTGGAATATGCACCAACTACTTAAAGTAAAAGGATAATTTGAATCACAATCGATGTAAGGTGAGGTGAGGATCAGGAGAAGTATTTATTATAAAATTTGTAATCAGTTTGTAACAACATAATTTTTTGTAATCATACACTTCAACATCAATGTTGAATAGAACTTAGAATTTAAAATCTTTTTTTAAGACTGTAGAATGAAAATGTTTAAATGCAATTTTCAGTCGTTGGAAGAAGTAAAATAAATATGTGAATGTATTTTCAGGCATTTCCTTCCCTCTTCGTTTTGTGGCTTTTTAAAATATTTCCTGCATACAGTTATTACATTATCTGTCAAAAGCCCTGTAAATCTACGTTTTGTTATGCATGTTATTCTTTCTGTCTGAGATAAGCTGAATTGAAATTCCATATTTGCACCTGCATGGTGAAGTGACCTTTAATTAACAATAGCCTACAGCTAATATTAAAATAAAACACTAAAAGGTAAATTACCAGCAGTATTTGTGTCTCAGATGACATTAGGCTCTGAAAAGGTCAAGGTAAATGGTGAGATTCTAAGAACAGCAGAACAGATTTCAGCAGTATATGGAGAAGGGGATTTGACCTTATTTACAAATGACCAATTTTAATAGTTCACATTTTTCTCCAGCCAACACAGGGAAAGATAAAACATTCAGTGATTGCACCTTTTAAGAAGTCAAAGCCCAATATCACTATAGTCATAGAGTCATAGAGATGGACAGCACGGAAACAAACCCTTCTGTCCAACTCGTCCATGTTGACCAGATATCCTAACCAAATCTAGTCCCCTTTGCCAGCACATGGCCCATATCCCTCGAAAACCCATCCAGATGCCTTTTAAATGTTGTCATTGTACTAGCCTGCACCACTTCCAAAATATAATCCTGTCATAGAGGTCTACAGCACAGAATATGGCCCTTCAGCTGAGTCTGCACCTAACTAGTCTGTCATTTTATTGACCAATGGAGTATCATTATTTCATCATGTAAAGCATACTTTGAAATTTAGGTCCAGTTTTAACCTGCTTTTCACTGTGATTATGGTGCTGAAAGGCATTTACACAATAAGATTGCTGTAAATTAATATTAAAATAGGTTAAGACAACTCCCATTTATTGCAGCTCCAGAACTTTTAAAATGCTCTTTGAACTCTTGAAAAAGCTATATACAGTAATAATGTAACAATCAAAAAGGCTAGAGAAACTCATCAGGTCTGACAACATCTATGGAGAGAGAAACGGTGCTAATATTGCAAAAGAAGATAAGTTTTTCCTGCAGTGTATCAGCGCGTTTGCCTCTAACTAAAAGCTTGATCATTTGAACCCATGGTTGAACGGGTCAATAATAAAATAAAAGAACTGCGGATGCTGGAAATCAGAAACAAAATCAGAAATTGCTGATAACCTCAGCAAGTCTGGCAGCAACTGTTGGGAGAAAGCAAAGTTAACTTTCTGGTCCAGTGACCATTCTTCAGAACAATAATCAATGTGGGACTAAGAATGGTTGCTCCTCCAAAGAGGCAGCACTACTTGACCTCTTTCCGTGTTTTAAATTTCAATGATTCAATGAACTGTGACATTAAATGTTTGAAGGGAATTAATTGACAAGTGAAAGAACAGGGGAGTGAGATTTATTGAATATCTCTCCAAAAGAGCTGACACTCGTACAATGTTCCTAAGCCCCTATTCTGTGCTTATCTTTTTCATTCCTGTGAAGTGATCTTCACTGACTAGGCTAGCTTCACTGGGTAGCCAGCTTCACTGACTAGGCCAACTTCACTGGGTAGGCAGGCTTCACTGACTAGACCAACTTCACTGACTAGATCAGCTTCACTGACGAGGCCAGCTTCGCTAGGTAGGCCAGCTTCACTGATTAGACCAACTTCACTGACTAGACCAGCTTCACTGACTAGACAGCTTCACTGATGAGGCCAGCTTCACTAGGTAGGCCAGCTTCACTGACTAGACCAACTTCACTGACTAGACCAGCTTCACTGACTAGGCCAGCTTCACTGATGAGGCCAGCTTCACTAGGTAGGCCAGCTTCACTGACTAGACCAACTTCACTGACTAGACCAGCTTCACTGACTAGGCCAGCATTTATGGCCAATCCCCGAATGCCCTGGAGATGGTGATATAAAGCTGTCTTTTTGAACTGTGGCAATCTCTGGGATGTACATTCACAGTGCTGTTAAGAATCGTGTTCCTATTTTACTTTTCTATGTGACAACATGAACAGAAGGCTAATAGCAGAGAGTTTTTGATGCATCGAGATTAGAGAAATAAGTGTCAGTTAGGCCCTATTAAGCCCTGCATGCAAATGTTTACCAGAAAATGATTAGTGGACCACTACAGTAGTTGAAGTTATTGTAAAATCTAAGATAGTATCTGGGGTCAAGTTTAAGGCAAAGCAAAAGTGTGTTACAATTGCGTTCACTTTGAGACAAAAAGGCTCAATCTGAAGTGTGGGAGAGTAATTGTTCTCTACATATGTTTTCATAATTCTTTTGTTAAAAGGATTTATTAAATGCATCAGCCAAGGTAGCAAAGGCTGTATTAACTGTCATGACAACAAAAGCAAGTGCTTTATGGAGCATTAATATGCACCATGCCTACATGTTGAAATTTAAAATGCTTCAGTGCCATTTACAATTATAATAGTGCTGATTCTTTGAAATAATTAACTATCAGATTTCATAGGGCCATATACCTAGATCCTCTGTTGTCTGTGAAATAAAGTGGGTGTATAATGGGCCTAATAATGGCCTAATTTGTCCTCATTGGCATCAGCAAAAGCATTGACTTTTGTTTTTAACTTTCTGGGCAAAAAATAATTCCAACATTGTGCTGAAAAGAAGATTTACTGCTTAGAAATATTCACTACACTCCCAATTGAATTTAGCTTGAATCATCTGGTGTTAAAAGAGAGGTAATGGCCTCAAATCTGTGTTTGACACCCTGACTGGCCTATTAATGCCTGATGAAATGGTCTGTTTGAAAGGGGCTTGCTGCTGGGTGCTCATTGCTCTTGTCATTTTCAGATGGTGAGACCATTCCAATACACAGGATGGAATTTGTCACTTTGAGCTGAAAATGGTCCTGGTGTATGATATACAATGTCTTAAACATTTCTGTGGGCAATAAAGAAACCCTAGTTCGATAAGCTTGGTACCAAGAGGCCATAAAGAACAAGATCTCTTCTCCATGCACCACAACAATAACTTTAGCTGGTATCTGTTGTATAAGGGCTTCATACCCTACAGCAACATTGCAATAATGTCAGAGAGCTGCACATCACTGGGCATAAGTAGCACAGCATGAGCAGTGAGCGTACAGGGATATGAACATGCAAAGAAGGTAAATTAGTCCTTACCTAATGTAAGCAGAAGTCAGACATTTATGTATCTAGGATTATCATGAAGTGTAGCATTTAGTAGTAATATATAATAAATAATGTTAATTTGAAGTCTAAACCTAAGTCCAGTTCTTGACTTTACCATCGCCTTAACAAGTCTGTCTTGCACCCAAACTCATAGTGTGGAATCAAACCACACAATAAATTTAAATCAACTTTTCTCCCTTCACTTGTGATGGTCACTCCCTTCCTCTCTGATATTTGATTTGATTTGATTTATTGTTGTCACACGTACTGAGATAAAGTGAAAAGTGTTGTTTTGTGTACTCTATAGACAGATCGTACCAAACAAAATACATCAGGACAGTTGATCAAAGTTCAGAATACAGTGTTACAGCCACAGAGAAGATGCAGAGAGAGAGATAGATCAACCTTAACATTTGAGAGGTCTGTTCAAAATTCTGATAACAGCAGGGTAGAAGCTGTTTTTGAATCTGTTTGCATGTGTATTCAAACCTTTATATCCTCTGCCCTACAGAAGAAGGTGAAAGGGAGTTTAATCAGGGGTGGGAGGTTGCTTTCCCGAGGCACTAGGGAGTACAGAGGAACCTCAATTATCTGAAGGACACAGGTAGGCAGTATTTTGTTTGGTTAATTGAATTCTGGGTAATCGAATGCTGGATAACATAGTTTAACCGAGCACCGGGAGCTTGCGACCTTGCCGGATAATCCGATATTCGGATAATCGAGGTTCCTCTGTATAGATGGAGTCAATGGATGAAAGGCTGGTTTACATGATGGATTGGACTGTGTTCATGACTTAACTATTGACTATAATGACCCCGATTTGGTTGGCCTCAATCTGGTGAGATGCATTAGGCAGGACATTGATGCTCATAATTGATAATGAGGGCATAGTTCAATATCATAGCCAACCCATTGCTCGTAATTTGCTAATACACTTTTCCAGTTTGCTCAAAGTTGAAAATCAAACCTTCTAACATTACTGCTTGCATTGTGCAAATTTTAAATAGTTTGAACATTTTAAAAGTTTTTGAATAACTATCCCAGAAGTCAAGCACAAACTTAAAATCAGCCATTTGCTTGCAATGTTCATTTGCCTTAAATAAATTCACAAGAGCTGTAAAACAAAGTATATCTGAAAAATTATATACAGACTGTAACTGGTAGAGATTGTCTCAAATATTATTAATATCTTAACCTTTTAAATATTTTTAGACTTCCTTAAATATTTATCACCAATTGAAAATTTGCCAGCTTCATTGGCAAATGGGGAAGGTCAGCAGATTGTTCTACTCAGACCTTGGGTAGAAACGGAGAGCACCACTTTGAAGGGTTCCTTTCTAGATCAGGTGTCTGCCAACAGGCAGTTGCTCCCTCCCTAGCCCTAGCACTTTCATTAATATCTCCAACTATCCCCACCTTGGCATTCCCCTCCCTCTCTATATCCTTGGCCTTGGATGCTGAAACAGATTTTAGGTCTCAGCCCAGGCAACTGCTACTATTGGCACACAGCTCCTGACCAATCAGAATGTCCGTCATCTCACTGAGTTGAGACCTTTGCCCAAGTGAAGGTTGAATGGTTGTGGGTCTGCTACAGTCACAGGGAGGCGTTTTCATTTTTTCACTGGTGTGGTGAGAAACCATGCCAACTAAAATTCCTGCTTATTGCAGTTACCATTGTAGAAACGCCAATCCTTTGGTACAATCAAACCAACAGGAAATTCATTGATTGGAACCAACACATTTGTACAAACTGCAAAACATTAGTGCGGCCCATTTGACCCAGTGTGAATTATTCATCATCAGACAGGCAAATTAACTGTCCGTTATCAAAAATCTGAAGTTGATTTCAGAGTACTTTATAAAACTGAAGCCGCTTCTCCATCACTGGACTGTGATAATGACATAATAGCTACTGACCTTTCAAATTCTGCTGTGTTGTCAATTATGTTCCCTCTACCTATTGCAGATGGAATTGGTTTTACACTTAAAATAATTGCACAGCTCTAACCTACTTTCAAGAGTAACTACAACCTGAATATTTCAAAGTTTTTAATCCTGTGTCAACATCAGTCAAAAAAAAATCAAATGTTAGCTGACGTCATTAACATTTAATAAGTTGATTTACTGTAGCCTAATTCGAGAATGCATTTTGGAGTAAAATGACTGTATGTAAAACAATTCTGAGGAGCTGGACAATGGGCACACCTCAGGCCAAGGGATAGGGAAATCGATTAAAGGAATATCGCAGAAGAGGGAATAGCCATATACTTGTGATTATTAAATATAAAGGTAAAGTTACCATATTCCTAATCTGCTATTGGAGACAGAAGACTGATGGCAGTTTAACATGAGGGCCATTATACCTCAGATGTGTGGAAAGGATAGGGATGAGAGTTCTTCAGGGGAACCTTCGCTGGTGCAAGAATTGAATTGAAACCCAAAGAGGCAGCATGGTGGCTCAGTGGTTAGCACTGCTGCCTCACAGCACCAGGGTCCCAGGTTCGATTCCAGCCTTGGGTGACTGTGTGGAGTTTGCACATTCTCGTGGGTTTCCTCCGGGTGCTCTGGTTTCCTTCCATAGTCCAAAGATATGCAGGTCAGGTGAAATGGCTATGCTAAATTGTCCATAGTATTAGGTGCATTAGTCAGAGGGAAACGGGTCTGGGTGGGTTACTCTTCGGATGGTCAGTGTGGACTGGTATCCACACTGCAGGGAATCTAATCTAATCTATTGACATCACTCTACATTGCAAGCCAAGCATCCAAACAACTGAGCTAACTGACCCCCAGTAAACTTAGGAGGTGACGGCCTAGCGGTAATATCACTGGACTGTTTTTTTCAGAGACCCAGGTAATGGATCCTGGGGTTGAATCTCATCATGGCAGATGGTGGAATTTAAATAAATAAAGTTCTGGAATGAAGAGCCTAATGATGACCATGAATCAATTGTCGAATGTCGGAAAAACCCATCTGGTTCACTAATGTCCTTCAGGGAAGGAAACTGCCATCCTTACCTGGTCTTTCCTTCATGTGACTCCACACTCATGACAATCTAATTGACTCTTAAGTGCCCTTTGGGCAATTAGGAATGGGCAATAAATGCTGGTCTAATCAGTGATGCCCTCATCCTGTAAATGAAAAGAATAGAAGCTCTGATCATAATGCAGAATGTTTGGGCTAGGTGGGAGAGAAAGGTGCTGAGATAGGCAACAAACTGACCTGACTTCTGCAGCTTAGGCTAAGGCACAACTGACTCATGGTTCTCACATGTATCATGTCGTATTTATATACTACCTAAACCAATGGGATATGACAGTTGATGGAGTAGATCAGGATACCTCCACCAGGGACTGGAGTAATGACTAACCAATGTTCTGGTTAGTCAATAAATGGAAAAAGGCCATGAGCAAACTGTGTCAAAGAAGGATGGATATACCAGATATACCAATCAGGAATAGAGACCCTTGACGAAATCTTGGGGTGCTTAGCCCAATCCTTTTTGAAAGGTGAGTGTGGGAATTTAATTGGGCAAAAATTCAGCTTGCTGATTGGTGAGTTAAAGTTTTGCTACTAAGTTCTTTAACCTTTCCCATGGGTTAGCTTTCAAAAATCTCTCATTAGCATCCTAGCTCACTAGGATTGCATGCACGGGTATAAATAGCTAAAGATTAGCAACGTGTGTATTCCTAAACCAAACCATACATCAATGAGACATGTATTTGTTGAGGTAGACCTCCAAGTTTCAAATACAAACTTCTTCTATTAATGAGGGAGTAATCCCTCTACACCAAGCTGTTTCTTTGTTCAAATGCATGTAGTGTAATGGGTGAAGCCTTACAGATTCAACCAGTTCACGTGGAGTTTAGTTTTGCTTGTAGGTCGTAAAAACGTAGACCTGATTTTCCCAATGGCCAACAGTCGTTGTTCCAATGTAGATGGGAGTTGAGTGTAGTGTCTCTGTACAACCCCATTGCAGTAGACTCCAAAGGAATTGCCCAGGAGTATGAATATTCTGCTTGAACTCTCTAAAAGTTTCCACTTAAATCAGAGAGTGATGAAATGAAGTAAACAGTTACTCAGAAAAAGATAGACTATTAAATGTATCAGGCTGGCTCTTGAATAACGATTCAACTGACCGCATACTTTCACGACAAACAACAACTCACCTCCCCCCAGATTCCTTACAACCCCACACCATCAGGACCAGACTGACATCCATACCCCGCTCTGGACCCAACACCACTTCACCTGCTTCAGACCTACCCAGACTTTTGGCAATATTGCATCCAATCTGCCTCAGTCTCTTCACCCCCACCCTAGCACCCCCATCCTCTCCTGCTCCATAGCCAATCTGCCATTGGCCACACCAGCCCCACTTCAAATTTGAAACTGAATGGGCCCCATTTTAACTAGACCTGATTTCGCAAAGCTGCTGCCATGTCCTACCATAAACACCATATCATTGACCGACTCCCTTTGCCACTTTGCACCCTGGTGTCCTAACTACCTGGCATTCTAGCCTCTAGCACCTTATCCCTTGGCATTCTACCCCCACTTGGCACTCTATACCCTGGTAAACTATCCATACCCATTTGTTAACTACACATCTGGCACCCCATCCGCAATCCACTCAGCATCAATGCACCTGACACTCAATTTAGCTGATGCCTGACAAGCCTGGCACCCTAGGAGAAAGTAAGGACTGCAGATGCTGGAGATCAGAGTCAAAGTGTGTGGTGCCAGAAAAGCACAGCAGGTCAGGCAGCATCTAAGGAGCAGGAGAGTTGATGTTTCGAGCATAAGACCTTCATCAGGAATGGGGGGGGAAAGGAGGTGTGGTGGGGTGCAAGGGGGCTGAGAGATAAATGAGAGGGGGGTGGGGCTGGTGTGAAAGTAGCTGGGAATGCGATAGGTAGATGGAGATGGGTGGAGTGGCTAGGTGGGGGGAGGAAGATAGACAGGTAGAACAATTCAAGAGGGCATCGTCCTCTTGAACAGGCCTACCTGTTCATCTTCCTTCCCATCTCTCCGCTCCACCCTCTGCTCCGATCTACCACCTATCACCATTACTCCCGCCTGCATCTAACTATCACCTTCCCAGCTACCTTTTCCCCCAGCCCCAGCCCCCTCCTATTTATCTCTCAGCTCCCATGGCATCCCCCTTCCACATTCCTGATGAAGAGCCTATGCTTGAAACGTTGACTCTCCTGTTCCTTGGATGCTGCCTGACCTGCTGTGCTTTTCCAGTGCCACACTTGTTGACATGGAAACTTGGCACCTTACTCACCTGGTACCTTAACCTCCTGGCATCCTAATCTCACATTTGTGCACATATTATTTGACAGCAGCTGTCTAAATGTCTGTATAATACTGTGCCTTTCAATTTCAGAAAATGGCAGATGGTCGCTCTGCAGAGAGGCCATAGTTTTCCTGGCCTGACAGTTATGCACAACCAGAGAGCTCTCACCCCTTAATGTTGCTATGGCATCTCCTTCACCCCTTGAGGGGATGGAGCAGCTGGTTAGAGATCAAGCTTCTTCTGTCCCGTCTCGCCTAGCTGGTGAATTCATGGCTTGAGTTATGGAGTGAAGATCTCCAAACATAACTGGCAGGTACTGATTATTCTGTCTCACCATGGCAACTATCACCCATCCCATGAAGACAACTGTGCCCTTGCATGCTGGAGTCACATCAGAAAGGATGTGGGCAGACTTCCCTGCTCTCGGCTCCAGTCTGCTCATGATCTCTGGCACTTCTGATTAACATTTCCCTGCTTGCCGATGTAAATCCATCTACTGATCGATGGCCCAAGTGCTAAAGTCCATCATCTGTCAGAGGCTTATTCTCCTGCAGTCACCTCATATCAAAAGTCTTGACCACTTCTTCTTCCTGTAGCTGTGGGACTTTGCCAGTGCCATGGTCACCAGAATGTGACCCCAAGTTTATTTTAGAAAAAGTACACACCGAGGTGCTGGTGGTAGTGGGGATGGGGGTGGAGGTGGGGGGGCTGGCCTTGAAGGTGCATCCTCTGAAGTTCATGAATTTCCTCCTCAGAGGTGCACTGTGAGATGCTGATAGAGATGGGCAGGGTTCTTCTCTATTTGGTTCTGAGGTAGGGAATGGAAGCCATAGACTGCGTAGAGAAAAACATAAACATTTTCAGGTGTTGCAGTTCGCCCTCCTCACTCATGGCTTTATGAAGATGTTTGTGTTTGATATGTAGCTGTGAGGCTTTTACATGAGTATGGATTTGCTTTCCCCCCTTCAGCACAGACACATTCCCCTTGCTCTCCCACCAGTTGGGTGACCTGTTCCTGAGAGTGGGCAAGCAGTCTCATACCAGCCCACCACACTCACCACCCCTCCCCACTGTCGCGATACATTCTCTCTTGCAGAAGGAGAAAAGTATTGAAAGGCATTTGCTTGATTACTTTAGCACTATGTCAATCTTGACAGATAAAGGTCAAGATGTCAGTCTGTGACCGCCTGTGAGATATGGGGCAATTTAGAAGGTGATATGGTCAAACAGCCTATGCATATTGATAAATTGTGAACTATATTTTGTATCCTCGTATATCCTCGTAAATCTCTCTTGAACCCTTTTCAAAGCTTCCACATCCTTCCTGTAATGCGGTGACCAGAACTGTACGCAATGCTCCAAATGTGGCTGCACCAGAGTTTTATCCAGCTGCAGCATGATCTCATGGTTCCAAAACTCAATCCCTCTACCAATCAAAGCTAACACACCATATGCCTTCTTAACAGCCCTATCAAACTGGTTGGCAACTTTCAAGGTTCTATGTACCTGGACACCAAGATCTCTCTGCTCATCTCCACTATCAAGAATCCTACCATTAACCCAATACTCTGCATTCCTGTTACTCCTTCCAAAGTGAATCACTTTACATTTTTCCACATTAAACTGATATTGATTGGGAAAGCTATAGCTCAAGTTCGTTAGATGGGTCAGTGTTTGTCCAATGTGTGCAGGAGGGTTTCCTGACACAATATGTAGATAGGTCAACAAGAGGTCAGGCCATACTGGATTTGGTTCTGGGTAATGAACCAGGCCAGGTGTTAGAATTAGAGGTAGGTGAGCACTTTGGGGACAGTGACCACAATTCGGTGACTTTTACTCTAGTGATGGAGAGGGATAAGTGTGCACTACAGGGCAAGAGTTATAGATGGGGGCAGGGAAATTATGATGCTGTGAGGCATGACTTAGGATGTGTGGCCTGGAAAAGTAAGCTTCAAGGCAAGGGTGTAATTGATATGTGGAGCTTGTTCAAGGAGCAACTATTGAGTGTCCTTGATAAGTATGTGCCCGTCAGGCAGGGAGGAAAGGGTCGTGTGAGGGAGCCGTGGTTTAATAAGGAATTGGAATCCCTTGTTAAATGGAAGAGGGTGGCCTATGTAAAGATGAGGCGTGAAGGTTCAATTGGGGCGATTGAGAGTTATAAGGTAGCCAGGAAGGACCTGAAGAGAGAGCTAAGAGCAGCAAGGAGGGGACATGAAAGGTCCGTAGTTGGTAGGATTAGGGAAAACCCTAAGGCTTTCTATAGGTATGTCAGGAATAAAAGAATGACTAGGGTAGGAATAGGTCCAGTCAAGGATAGTAGTGGGAAGTTGCGTGTGGAGGCTGAAGAGATTGGGGAGACACTGAATGAATACTTTTCGTCAGTATTCAATCAGGAACAGGACATTGTTGTCAATGTGAGTACTGAGTCACAATTAAGTAGAATGGATGGCTTTGAGGTATGTAGAGAAGAGGTGTTGGAAATTCTGGAAAGGGTGAAAATAGATAAGTCCCCTGGGCCTGATGGCATTTATCCTAGGATTCTCTGGGAAGCAAGGGAGGAGATTGCAGAGCCATTGGCCTTGATTTTTATGTCCTCGTTGTCAACAGGAGTAGTGCAAGAAGATTGGAGGCTAGCAAATGTGGTTCCCTTGTTCAAGAAGGGGAGTAGGGATAACCCTAGTAACTATAGGCCGGTGAGTCTCACTTCTGTTGTGGGCAAAATCTTAGAGAGAATTGTAAGGGATAGGATTTATGAACATCTGGATAGGAATAATGTGATCAAGGATAGTCAGCATGATTTTGTGAAGGGCAGGTCGTGCCTCACAAACCTTATTGAATTCTTTGAGAAGGTGACTAAGGAGGTGGACGAGGGGAAAGCAGTAGATGTGGTGTATATGGATTTTAGTAAGGCGTTTGATAAGGTTCCCCATGGTAGACTACTGCAAAAAATACGGAGGTATGGCATTGAGAGTGAGTTGGAGGTTTGGATTAGGAGTTGGCTGGCTGGAAGAAGACAGAGGGTAGTAGTTGATGGCAAAGGTTCATCTTGGAGTGCCGTCACTAGCGGTGTTCCGCAAGGATCTGTTTTGGGACCATTGCTGTTTGTCATTTTTATAAATGACCTGGAGGAGGGGTTAGAAGGTTGGGTGAGCAAATTTGCAGATGATACGAAAGTCGGAGGAGTTGTAGACAGTGAGGAAGGATGTGGCAGGTTACAGCGGGATATAGATAAGCTGCAGAACTGGGCAGAAAGGTGGCAAATGGAGTTCAATGTAGCTAAGTGTGAGGTGATTCACTTTGGTAAGAGTAATAAAAAGATGGGGTACTGGGCTAACGGTCGGATACTTGGTAGTGTGGATGAGCAGAGGGATCTTGGTGTCCATGTACACAAATCTTTGAAAGTTGCCACCCAGGTAAATAGTGCGGTGAAGAAGGCATATGGCGTACTGGCTTTTATTGGTAGAGGAATTGAGTTCCGGAGTACTGAGGTCATGTTGCAGTTGTATAAGACTCTGGTGCGGCCGCACCTGGAGTATTGTGTGCAGTTTTGGTCGCCATACTATAGGAAGGATGTGGAGGCACTGGAACGGGTGCAGAGGAGGTTTACCAGGATGTTGCCTGGTATGGTAGAAAGATCGTATGAGGAAAGGCTGAGGCACTTGGGGTTGTTTTCATTGGAGAAAAGAAGGTTTAGGGGTGACTTGTTCGAGGTGTATAAGATGATTAGGGGTTTAGATAGGGTCGACAGTGAGAATCTTTTTCCATGTATGGAGTCAGCTATTACAAGGGGGCATAGCTTTAAATTAAGGGGGGGTAGGTATAGGACAGATGTTAGGGGTAGGTTCTTTACTCAGCGAGTCGTGAGTTCATGGAATGCCCTGCCAGTAGCAGTGGTGGACTCTCCCTCATTATGGGCATTTAAGTGGGCATTGGATAGGCATATGGAGGATAGTGGGCTAGTGTAGGTTAGGTGGGCTTGGATTGGCGCAACATCGAGGGCCGAAGGGCCTGTACTGCGCTGTATTCTTCTATGTTCTATATGTTCTATGTTCTATGTTCTAAACTCCATTTGCCACCTCTCAGCCCAGCTCTGCAGCTTATCTATGTCTCTCTGGAGCCTACAACATTCTTTGTCACTATCCACAACTCTACTGACCTTAGTGTTATCCGTAAATGTACTAACCCATCCTTCTGTGCCCTCATCCAGGTCAATTTTTAAATGACAAAAAATCAATGGACCCAAAACAGATCCTTGTGGTACCCCACTAGTAACTGATCTCCAGGATGAAAATTTCCCATCAGCCACCACCCTTAGTCTTCTCTCAGCGAGCCAACTTCTGATCCAAATGGCTAAATCACCCTCAATCCCATGCCTCCATATTTTGTGCAATAGCCTACTGTGGAAAACTTTATCAAATGCCTTACTGAAATCCATATAGACCACATCAACTGCTTTACCCTCATCCACCTGTTTGGTCACCTTCTCAAAGAACTCAATAAGGTTTGTGAGGCACGACCTACCATTCACAAAGGATACCCTTCACCCTTACACATGAAACATCGACTTCTGCACCTCCTAATGCTGCCTGGCTTGCTGTATTCTTCCAGCCTCCTGCCTGTCTACCCCTGTCTAGGCTGCCTCCATCAGTCCACATGGCCCCTTGCAGCAATCCCGAGGGAAACACACTTTGCTTTTCTCCTGAACTGCCATCAGGAGAACTTCTATGGAGGGATAATTTAACTGTGGCCTCACTTTTTTTGCTGCCTCTCTGACTTCTTCAGACGTGGGTGGGAATGATGAGCAATGGTTGACCAATCCTCCCTAGTTGCCTGGATGTGCCATTGAGGTGCCATTAAATATGAAAGTTGAAAAATGGAGCCCAGAAGGTCTTATTAGGGGATGGAAATTTCTGTCAACCTGTCCATAAATGTTGCCATTTTACCCACACATGAATGTGTAATAAGTCTCGCAGAAATTAGATACACAACAACAAAACCTGGCGTGGCTCCCAGCAGGAATGTCTCCCTGTTTTGGCCTCCACACTTAGACTCAAAAAAAACCACAAGATTCTTCCCCTTAATTCTGATCCTGACTGGAGATACAAATACATACTTAACTTTTCAGGAACTCTTCATGTGATCGCCTCGGCCCAGAGCCTTCTCAGACTAATGTAGCCCAGGAGTCCACACAGACAGCAGCAAAGTGGATCAATGTTGAAACCACATGCCTTTTTCCATTTCGTAACTCTTGCTGCATTCTAGGAGTTAAAGGTTGTGAAGCCACTTTTACAGCCACTGAGATAAAGCAGGTGTGTAAGGTGAGTGAAGGAATAGGGTGTCAGTGGATACATGAGGGTTGCAAATTTGGACAATGGTTTGAGATGGTCATGAAGAGATTAAGTTGCCAGTCTATTTGAATGAAGGTAGGGAAGGGAGTAGGGTGTGAGGTAGGTGAGTAGTTAGGATGCCATGTAGGAGAGTGTTGGGGTGCTAGGTAAACAAGGAGATAGCTTAACAGTGAAGGAGCAACAGGTAGATGAGGTAGCTGGTGAATGAGTGCTTAGAGTGTGAGGTGGGCGAGGATTAAAGTACCAACTGGGTAAATAGTTGTGGTGGGACATGGATAGGATACTAGGTTGGAGAGGGGTGAGTTGTCAAATAGGTAAGTAGATAAGGTGGCAATTGGGTTAGGTGCCAGACAGGTAAGTGGATAAGATGGCAATTGGGTTGCTTACCAGATGGGTAAGTAGATAGAGTGGCAGGTAGTTCAAGGGCTTGTGGTTCCACGTGGAATGGAAGGAATTCAGCTGTAAAAACTCAGCAGTTCTGGCAGTATCCATAGAGAGAAAGCAGAACTAATGTTTCAGGTCCAGTGACCTTTCTTCAGATTTTTCTGATTTCCAGCATCTGCAATTCTTTGGTGTTTTTGCTTTATCTTGTTTAGGAATTCAGATGTCCTTGCTGGAGCAAATGATTTGGTGATCAATCAAGTGTGCAATGGACCAATTTAACAGTCATATATAAATTCGAACAATTTTTATTTACACTAACATTTTCTGGATAACTACTCATTGTAGTCAGTCAGATCCTTTCAAAGAGTTTTTCAGAAGGTTCCAGCCACTCAGACATTGCTTGTTGGATGTTTTTCAGGGACTCTTGCTGCATTGGGATTTCCTCATGGTTCTGATCGCAACACTGATCGACCCTGTTGTAATGAGTACCGACCCATTGGAAGATCCAGGCCAATATTATTTTGGAATAACTCCTGACTCATCTCTCCATTGGGTTGACCTGGCAGGAAAGTCATAACCACTGCTTAATTCAGGCCTCACAGTTAATGTTCTTTTCATTCGTTCACAGGATGTGGGTAGACCACCATTTATTGCCCATCCCTAATTGTCTAGAGGACAGTTAAGAGTTAATCACATTGCGGGAGTCACATGTTGGCCAGACAAGAGATTTCCTTCTCTACAGTGCATTCACAAAATAGATGTTTCCCCCATCCTCAAAACAATTGGCAATAGTTTCATGATCACCAGTACAGCCTTAATTCCAGACTTTTATTGAACTTAAATTCCACTACTTAACATGTTAGAATTCAAATTCAGAACATGACGTGGGTCTCTGGATGTAGAGTGTTGTAAGAACACCATTGGGCCATTGTCTCTTTCTTAAACAGCTGTCAGTTATTTGTCCATTTGTCAGACAGCAACACCATCAGAGCCTAATCAGAAGATTTTAAGAAGGATCTTGCAGGTTTCTGGTGAGATGTCCTTCTGAGGTACGAGTGAAAACATTTTGAAATGTGAATGAGTAAATCCCACTAGTC
Source organism: Chiloscyllium plagiosum (assembly GCF_037043375.1). Lineage (NCBI taxonomy): Eukaryota > Metazoa > Chordata > Chondrichthyes > Orectolobiformes > Hemiscylliidae > Chiloscyllium > Chiloscyllium plagiosum. The sequence continues at coordinate 28,991,019 of NW_028270146.1, forward strand.
CACCCATTTTCTGCCAGGAGGGCATTTAAGTTTCCCTCTATAATGCATACAGTAATCATAACTGTCAATAAAGATAAGTCTTCAATGAAAATGGAGATGCTGCCATTTCAAGTGCACATGAAATCTTCATGCATGTTAGATTATCAGACTCATTCATCATCTCATTGCATCCATTTCAGAATGTCAGTCTGACTAGTTTCCCATGATTAATGCCATGCAAAGCCTATTGAACTGAAACAGCCTTGATTTAATGCTAAACAAAATAAATCCCACTCATTGATGCAAATTTTCAAAAATGCCATGCCATGGCAGACATTTGGAATGTCAGATGAAATTCCCTTTTAAGTGGTTTCTGCCAATAATCATATAGATTTGTCATCAGTCGACCAATGTTGCACATTTGAAATTGCTGCACAGTGAATTAATATTGTGGCAGTTTCCAATTCCATTTTTAGTCAAAAATGGGTTGTGGTAAATTAATACCCTGGCAGGAGTACCCTCTTAAGAACTAATGTGCCTTAAGGTGAGTGCATTTAAAAAACATTATTTGACCCAAGTCATCTAAGAAGTACTGTGGAAATCACTTAAAAGTAGAAATTAACTTCTTATTATTAAGTTTGATCAGAATAAATGCTAAAAAAAACCTGATAGACAGAACTAATCACAGATATGATTCTCCTTTTGAACAGATCTTAATTCTCTAATGTATCCCATTGATTTTCATGTTGTCAAAAATCTTTGTCATTTGATTTCACAGTGATTAAATTAGATTACAGTGTGGAAACAGGCCCTTCGGCCCAACAAGTCCACACCGACCCGCTGAAGCGAAACCCACCCATACCCCTAACCTAACACTACGGGCAATTTAGTATGGCCAATCCACCTGACCCTGCACATCTTTGGATGGTAGGAGGAAACCGGAGCACCCGGAGGAAACCCACGCAGACACGGGGAGAACGTGCAAACTCCACACAGTTAGTCGCCTGAGGCGGGAATTGAACCCGGGTCTCTGGCGCTGTGAGGCAGCAGTGCTAACCACTGTGCCACCATGCTGCCCACTGCCCCCAGTGATCTCTTGTTCATTTGCAATGCAATTTTTGCTATTGAACATTGTATTGCAGTTCTAAGGACTGCTTTCGAGTTATGTTTGCTTGTATTAAAAAGGGCTTTAATGTCAGAAAGCTCCACATGGGAACGTAGTAAAGCAAAATGATGAGAGCTGTTCAAGGAAATATTTGGGCACAACTTCAAAGCTTGGTGGAAAGGTTGATGTTCAGGATGGTCTGAAAGGAGGAAGGAGAGTTGGAGAGTGTGATGAGAGATTTCCAGAGCATGAAATCTTGACCAATGAAGGCACAGTCATTAAAAATGGATCATTTAAGATTGGGGATGCGGAAGAGGTCAAAATTACAAAAATGCAGTTTCCTGAGATTACTGTGGGGCTATAAGCCACAGCTTGGTGTGGAGTAAGTTCCAACATCCTCCTCAAATGACTGGAGGAGTTTCCAGAGATGGAAGTGGTAAAGACTGAGATTTTACATCAAGGGTGAGAATGTTAAAAACTAGGAGTTTCTCCACCAGGAGCCTGTGGAGGTCAATGAGCAATGAGAGGTGATGGGTGAAAGACCTTTTGTGCACTCAGAAATGGGAAACGGTTTCAAATCAATGTATTACAATGGACAAATGTTGAAAATCAGTGAGGCATGCATGTGAATAGTCAAACCTAGAGGAAACAAAAGCATGGTGAGAGCGGAGAAATTAGAAATAAACAGGGGCAGGAACAAAATGACCAAAATTATGGAGGAGGAAACAGAAAGTCCACGTGATTGCATTTTTATGTTATTAGAAGGTCATCTCAGGCCATAATATGGCACCACGTCTGTGTACCAGCTAGTTGAAGTTCAGACAAATGTCAGGGGTGGCTACAAAGCAAGTTTGTCACTGGGACTGAAAGCAATTGAAAAGATCTCTCGATGTTCCAGTGGGATACACTTCTGCTGCTCCATTAAGTTAATGTGGACAAGTCACCTGATAACTGGAAGATAGTAATGATGTTGAAGGAGATGGTAGTGAGGCAGAGCTAGTGGTTCCTGCAAACATGTGGAAGTTAATATTTCTGGATGATGTCACAGGTAAATAAGAAATAGGGGGTAGCCAAAGATTGATGTTTGAGGGACACAAAGGGATCAGAGTACACAAGGAGGACAGGCCACTTTAGATGATTCTTTGGCTACAATTAGATAGACAGGAATGGAACAAGATGAGTCTAGTCCCACCAAACTGAAGGGCACTAGAGAGGTGATGGAACAGGATGGTCAACTATGTCAAAAGGCTACAGACAGGTTGAGAATATTAGGCGGGATATAGTCACAAAGCGTGGCATTTATGACTTTGAAAAAAGCAGGGACAGAAACCTGATTGAAAAGATTCAAATAAAGAGCTCCAGGAAAGGAACATGGAAGGCATATTCACACTCCAGTCTGCCTACCGAGGTCGGACTGTGAATCATCTCACTATTCTCTTACTAGGAAAGGTGTTTAAGTTATTAATGGATATTTTGATGTTTGTGATGCATTACAAAAACACATTATATCAACACACGTCATGAAATGACCTGACTATGACGTACAATCTAATTTTATGATGCATCACCAGATGAAACAGCATTGCTCTAGTGAAAACAAAGTTAATTAAAGGTGAAGAACAAAAGCTTGTCTTTCCAGTGATGCCTATAGCATAAAGAAAATACAAACAAAGCCTTTATTTTTCTGGTAATACTGCTGCTTTTACTAATATGGAATTATTGAGTTATGAAGTGCGATGGAGTCATAATAAATAGAACACAATATCTGAAAAATCAGTAAAATGATAAACAGGCATCACGGTGGCACAGTGGTTAGCACTGCTGCCTCATAGCGCCAGAGACCCGGGTTCAATTACCGCCTCAGGCGGCTGACTGTGTGGAGTTTGCACATTCTCCCTGTGTCTGTGTGGGCTTCCTCCGGATGCTCCGGTTTCCTCCCACAGTCCAAAAATGTGCAGGTTAGATGAATTGGACGTGTTAAATTGTCCGTAGTGTTAGATGAAGGGGTAAATGTAGGGGAATGGGTCTGGGTGAGTTACGCTTCGGCGGGTCAGTGTGGATTTGTTGGGCCGAAGGGCCTGTTTCCACACTGTAAGTAATCTAAATATATAGGTACAATCTCGCTCAGTGTTAGTGAGCAGTATTTATACCATTATTAAGACATGAGTTTGAACACAGCCAAGACTGAAAATCAAACGTTCCTTAACTAAATGTATTTTAGTTGCTGTCTCAATGCAGTTACATGATGAAGCTTTTGCCCGAAACATCAATTTTCCTGATTCTCGGATGTTGCCTGACCTGCTGTGCTTTTCCAGCACCACACTCTCGACTCTAATCTCCAGCATCTGCAGTCCGCACTTTTGTAGTTACAATGAGTCAGGCCAGAATCATAATGTTTAGAACATAGAACATAGAACATAGAAGAATACATAATGTTTCTGTTATATCACTTCATTTACAAGGCTATGTAGCTGAAAAATGTAAAATTCACACTTATTTAGCATAGAATCTTGGAATGGTCAAAGTGCACAACACCATTCATCTGTCATGTTAGTATGGCTCTCTACATGAACAGTAGGCTACTCCCATTCCCCCAAACTCAGCGTAAAATCTGAATGATCAGGATTTCAAGCCTGTATTCAATTGATTGATTTATTGTTGTCACATGTACTGAGATACAGCGAAAAATGTTTTTTGTGTGCTGTGCAGGCAGATCATACTATAAAAAATGCATCAGGGTAACAGAATAGTGTGCAGAATACAGAGATACAGCTGGAGAGAAGGTGTAAAGAGACAGAGATTAGAATTAACATTTGAGAAGTGCATTCAAGAGTCTGTTAACAGCGGGGAGCAATACTAAATTTATTGTAACAATACTGAAAATATTTACAGCCATATTTGTCACTATTGAGAAATAGATTCTTAGAAATATGAATGGTAATCATATTCTTCACAGGCAAGTCAGCCTGAGGCAGGGAACATATAAAGCCTGACCTGGACACATTTTAATTAGAATCTTTCCTATTATCAATCTCAAGATATTTCTAAAAGTCACTTCATATTGTTGATCTGTTCAAAAGAAAGTTTGCACACCATTGAGGCCAAAGCAAGGGTTTGCAGCTTTTCATTATTAGCATAAGAGTAGTAAAGCCATTAGGAGCTTGACTCATTCATTCCAACTGATTCAAAACAAAGCTTTCAGGCACACCTTGTTTGTAGGAGCACTATTTATTTGTTTGTGAGACATGCCATACTTTTAAGTTATTTTTTCCTGTGGACATATAGCGAGGAAGTTTACATTTTCGATGTATTCTGTGGTTATAATTTATATATCGTCTTAATTCAGCTCACATGGAATTTAGGAACACAGATACGCCATTCAACTTGAGCCGATTCTCCAGTTATGCACAAATAAAGTCCTCCTCAGCTGAAACTTTATTGCTGGAACAGCACAGCAGGTCAGGCAGCATCTAGGGAACAGAAGATTCGACGTTTCGGGCACATGCCCTTCTTCAGGAATGAGCAGAGAGTGTTCAGCAGGAGAAGATAAAAGGTAGGGAGGAGGGACTTGGAGGAGGGGCGTTGGAAATGTGATAGGTGGAAAGAGGTCAAGGTGAGGGTGATAGGTCGGAGTAGGGTGGAGGCGGAGAGGTCAAGAAGAAGACTGCAGGTCAGGAAGGCGGTGCCGGGCTGGAGGGATTTGGCTGAGACAAGGTGGGGGGAGGGGGGATGAAGAAACTGGTGAAGTCCAAGTTCATCCCCTGTGGTTGGAGGGTTCCCAGTCGGAAGATAAGACGCTCCTCCTCCGACCGTCGCGTTGTTGTGGTTTGGCGGTGGATGAGTCCAATGACCTGCATATCCTCGGTGGAGTGGGAGGGGGAGTTGAAATGCTGTGCTACAGGGTGATTGGGTTGGTTCGTCCGGGTGGCCCAGAGGTGCTCTCTGAATCGCTCCGCAAGTAGGCGGCCTGTCTCCCCAATATAGAGGAGGCCACACCGGCTGCAGCGGATGCAGTAGATAATGTGGGTGGAGGTGCAGGTGAATCTGTGGCGGATATGGAAGTTTCCTTTGGGGCCTTGGAGAGAAGTGAGGGGGGAGGTGTGGGCGCAAGTGTTGCACCTCCTGCGGTTGCAAGGGAAGGTGCCGGGAGTGGAGGTTGGGTTGGTGGGGGGTATGGATCTGACAAGGGAGTCGCGGAGGGAGTGGTCTCTACGGAAAGCTGATAGAGGAGGGGAGGGAAATATATCCTTGGTGGTGGGGTCCGTTTGGAGGTGGCGGAAGTGACGGCGGATGATGCGCTGTACATGGAGATTGGTGGGGTGGTAGGTGAGGACCAGTGGGGTTCTGTCCTGGTGGCGGTTGGAGGGGCGGGGCTCAAGGGCGGAGGAGCGGGAAGTGGAGGAGATGCGGTGGAGGGCATCGTCGATCACGTCGGGGGGGAAATTGCGGTCCTTGAAGAAGGAGGCCGTCTGTGTTGTGCGTATTTTGAACTGGTCCTCCTGGGAGCAGATGCGGCGGAGACGAAGGAATTGGGAGAATGGGATGGCGTTTTTACAGGGGGCGGGGTGGGAGGAGGTGTAGTCCAGGTAGCTGTGGGAGTCGGTCGGTTTGTAGTAGATGTCTGTGTTGATTCGGTCGTCTGAGATAGAAACAGAAAGGTCTAGGAAGGGGAGGGAGGAGTCCGAGACTGTCCAGGTGAATCTAGGAAGGGGAGGGAGGAGTCCGAGACTGTCTAGGAAGGGGAGGGAGGAGTCCGAGACTGTCTAGGAAGGGGAGGGAGGAGTCCGAGACTGTCTAGGAAGGGGAGGGAGGAGTCCGAGACTGTAGGAAGGGGAGGGAGGAGTCCGAGACTGTAGGAAGGGGAGGGAGGAGTCCAAGTCCTCCTCAAAAAAGCGAAAGCTTGGAGTTACAAGGCAGCAATCTCTGAGGCAATTATACATTCTGAAATAAATGTATCAACAATTAATTTATTTTCAATATAACCTAATGTAATCCCAGGGACACATTCAGTGAATGAGTTGCTGTATAAAGATGTTTTTATTTTATGATTTTCCTTAATATAAGTTCAATGGAAGGTTTCTTCATAATTTCCTGCTATATCTAAGTTACATCTAAATTGGAGAAACGTGTATACTGAGACAAACCCCTGGTTCACAGTAAGGAACCCATGAAGGACTTTTAATGCACGACCAGCTTCTGCCAATGCTGTTGGCAACAACTCAGCATCTGAGGCAGCTTTTCCTCTTTGTGCTTCATCATGTATCTCCTCAGGGCACACACAGTAAAACAGTGACAATGGATTAAATTTTACCAGAATTTGACTGGGTGCAAGTTTTGGCAAGTTTCACGAAGAGTTTCTCTACATTAGCCTGAGTGGGATTCCTAACTTTATTCTTCAAAATATGTCTCATTAGCTATACACCAAACCTCTATGGTACCCTACTCATCCTATCTTCATTCTTGCTGCAGGCAGATGTACCCCCCATAACCAGGATCTCATGGGATTCTGCTTGTGAACCAGTTTGTTCTGGAGTTTTCCTGTGTAGTTTCTTCATCTCTGGAATTGCCCCAGATGTGTTGGACAGAAGAAAATTGGTAACTGATATGTACTCCGCACAGTAGGATAAAGCGTCAGGTTCACAGACACCATTTTGTGATAACCATTGCCTTTCAGCTATGTTGCATGGGTGTTTGGTTAAGTACTATTGCCCTTTAAATGGTTCCACATTACACGCAAGTTCAGTCCTCTCTCTCACAGATTTAAGTACTTACTCCACCCAGTCTGAGTGTGTGACAGACATTTTCACGTCCATTGAACATTTGTAATTTGGATGAGGGTGGAAGGAAACAGTGGCCACGCGGGAGCAAATCACAGACACAGCTGCTGATGAATGCTAAAATCGTGATATTCCATTCTTGCTCACCCTACCCATCTGCTTTGGTCCCTAGGTTCCAATTCAGCCCACTTATTTAACTGTTTATCACCTCACTTTACCCTCTGAACCTCAGGCAGACCACATCATTATGCCAGACAAGTAATGTACTGCTAACCCCCTCACTGAAGCAAGGTGTTGCTGACTGTAAAGGACGTCCTACTCTGTCATTACTCCTTTCTCTCATATGCTTCATTGTCTTTCCCACTTACACACCGCCCCATTCCATTCACAATTGTTACCCCATCTGCATCCCGGCATGCTGCTGCCAATCTCCACAGCTGAGTTGCTCACTTCCCGACAGAAGAAGTGGCTCTTGATTACGCTTCCTTGACTTTTAGTGGATGGGCTCCCAGGACTTACTGTGACCCACTCCTTGACAGGTTTGAACAGCCAGCCTCAGCCAATGACTGACTATATCTCTTATACAACTGCATATGTAGTTGTAGATGCATATACAACTTCCCATCTGAATTCTGTAACTCTCCAGATTGGTTGTACTGGGCTTGCAGGACTAACTGTGTTCCACACACTTGACTATAAATATATGCACCGCTGAGCACTCCAAGTATCTATCTAACCACGCCAAAACCCCGAGACTATATTGGAGAGCACCTTTAACTAACTTGTGCTGGGACTCCCTTACTGAAAGCTGTCTCCTTTGACTTGATTGAAGACACTGAGACATGGCCATGCAGTGTGTATACTGCAGGCACATGGTGCAGGTATATGATTGGTGTCACATGGTGAGATATCGAAACGTATCCATCCCATTGACTGATCATGTTTGGCACTTGAAATAAGCTGCCCAGCTTTGAATCTGTGCTAAAAGGAAAGGCAAGGCATTGTTGCTGTGAATATCCAGGTAGGCATAAAGTGAATGAACATGAAGACAGCAGGCGAGGAATCCTGAAAAGCAGCTCGGTCCAATCCATGAGCCTGTCCCTGTGTGCAAAGTTTCCTGGCAGCAGCATTACAATGAAAGTTTTCAGCGCAACTGCAAAATGCAGCAATAAGTATCATAAAGAGATGGGAGAAGTGCTGTGAGTGTATGGTGGTGCTGCTATGTGGCAGATGCCAATGTTCATAGATAGGAGGTACAGGTGGTAAATGCCATAGGGTTTGTTCAATGATGTTGGTGCCTGGTGTCCAAGATGGAGGACCAGAGGAGCAAGCTGCGAGCTGGAGGCACCTGGTAATCACTCTGGTTTTCATATCAGGAATTGTCATCATCTAGTTTCTACCAGGCAGGTGAGAGAATGGAAAACTGCAAATAAATAAGGTGAGATTACGTAATAATGACATATTAATGCATTCAAATGATTACATTTTGGCTGCTTGCCACTCATCAGCAAGATTCTCATCTTGCTGTTCAACATTTGATTGGAGAATGGGATATTTTCCGTTCAACTTTGAGAATCCCATTCCTGCCAATCCCACTGTCACCTCCCAACTTTCTCACAAATACCCACATCATGCAGGTACTGGGAAGACTCTGTCTATCATTTCAAAAGTATTTCGTTGTCATTAAAACATTTGTTCCAAAAACATTACGCAAATCCAACTGAAAACAGAAATGTTCATAAAACCTATATCTTTCCTGAACATTCTATTGGTTTGAGACCTAATGACTGTTAATTAGGAAAGCACTTTGCACCTAAAAAGCTTTCACTAACACCAGTAAGCAGATGCCTGTTTTTAGGTGGCATTGGAAAACATTTTGAATGAAAAATTAAGTGGGAACGGTGAGCTTCTCTGTGATGTAGATGTGTGGCAATTCTAGATAGTAAAGCTTCACTTTCATGTTTTCTTTTATATTCTCCTCTTTGTCCTGTTTCCTTCGAGAAAGTCATCCAGTTCTGACATAATTCTACTCCTCTCAGAAGTGCCAAATTGTGCAATGCACAATCTTTATGTGGGAGCACAATGCCAGCCTTTATTGAAAGATGGTCTGAGTCAGTCAAGATGCCATCAGCCAGGCATCCAGTTGGTGCCCCTTGTTGCATAGGCCTCACTGAAAAAAAAAATTGGCTGGAGAGTGAAAAATGAGTCGACAAAATGCAACAGGGCAACGCTCTGAAAATTTCACACAGTCTGGTAAAGTCCCCTTGCTGTAGGCACATGCCAGCTCAACCCTCCTCTCCAGAGAAGACTCAATTGCAGCCTGGGAGCGGTATGTCATATTCCTGATCAGAGGAAATCCTGCCTGGGAAATTAAAGCCAAAAGCTCTCTGTTTTTGACTTGCTGTGACACTGACCTTAATGTACTGCAGTGCCACCCCAAACAGCGATGCATCAATTTGCTGCTGCAGTAGTGGGCTGCAGATTGTGAGATCCTGTTTATAAATCACTTCTGGGGTGAATTGGACACAAAAGAATTGAAATCCTCCTTCACCTTTATGGCCATAGGAAATTGGAGATCTTCTGCTCCTACCAGGAAAATGCAGAGGTCTGCAACAACTTGATGCTATAGCCATAGCCCACTGGTTAGCACTGTTGCCTCACAGCACAAGGACCCGGGCTCGATTCCCTCCTCAAGTAACCGTCTGTGTGGAGTTTGCACATTCTCCCTGAGTCTGCGTGGGTTTCCTCCAGGTGCTCAGGTTTCCTCCCACAATCCAAAGATAAGCAGATTAGGTGAATTGGCCATGCTTAAATTGCCCATAGTGCTCAGGAAGGTGGAGGTTAGATGCACTATTCGGGGGTAAATGCAGGGTAGTTTGGGATGATTGGGTTACTCTTTGGAGGGTCGGTGTGGACTTGTTGGGCCGAAGGGCCTGTTTCCACATTGTGGGGATCTTATGATTCTAAGAATAGCCTTGGAGGCACTGATTACAACGAATGGAGAGAGAATGGTACCTTCTTCACAATACTACCCTGAGGCAACGCTCTCTGTTCCATCCAGATGCCTCTACCTGTGATACATGCTGTATCTGCTAATCGCTTTGCAACTGACATGGCTGCTGAGCTGAAAAGGCTGCATTTCCTCCTCAGTCATCCAGCCAATTCTGGAATATATGAACATTGACCCTGCTTGAACTCATAGATGAGAAGTGGGAGGGGGCAAAATCAATTAGCATCTGAACTTTTATTATATTTGTCTCAATAACATGCTCCTGTCAGGGTGATGTTTTGATGATGGCTGGCTGCTTGACAATTTTTCCCCTTATCTTGGTGATTTCATATTGACTTCAGCCCTCAGCCACTTTCTCATGTTCATTCATCTTCAATGACCCGCTGAGCTGTCAACACAGTGTATGATCCCCTGGGAAAGACGAATTGCAACTGTAAAATGGCTCCTGATGTATGTGGCAATTGTCTGATTTGGCTGCCCCATCTCGTCCACTCGCATTTCCCAACCCTTCCCTGACCAAGCTAACTGCAATTTCTGTTTTGGTTTTTCATCACCACCTATCCCTTTCATCTTCTCCAATCTCACTTCCCATAATCACACCAGCAGAGGAAAATTCTACTCCATGTGCTTTATTAATGTTAATTATGCTGATTACTACGCTATACAGAGCCCAGCTAAAATCCAGTGATCTTCCAAATTATTCTAAATGAAACTAATTGCTCATTCTCATCAAAGTTCAAGATAATAATTCTGCTGGACTTTCAGTTATAGTCAGCTCTGAACATCCTGGGGTTTACTATTGACCAATAACTCATTTGCCGCATAAATACAGTGGCAGGTCAGAGGCTATGAATACTGCAGTGAGTAGCTCACTTCCTGACTCCCCAAAGCCTGTCCACCATTTACAAGGTACAAGTCAGGATGGTGATGGAACACTCCCCACTTGCCTGGATGAATGCAGTTACAACAACACTTGAGAAGCTTGACACCATCTAGGACGAAGTCGCCCGCTTGATTGGCATCACATCCACAAGCATCCACCCCCTCTACCACTGATGCTTAGTAGCAGCAGTGTGTACTATCTACAAGATGCACTGCAGAAATTCAGCACAGATCCTCAGACGCCACCCTCTAAACCCACAACCACTTCCACCTGGATGGACATGGGCAGCAGATACATGGGAACACCATTATCTGCAAGTTTCCCTCAAGCCACTCATCACCCTGACTTGGAAATATATCACCATTCGTTTACTGTCACTGTGTCAAAATCCTGGATTTCCCTCGCATTGCAGATCTATCTACATCATAAGCACTGCAGTATTTGAAGAAGTCAGCTCACCATCACCTACTCCAGGGCAACTAGGGACAGGCAACAAATACTGGCCAGCCAATGACACCCATGTCACATGGGTGCAGTTTTGTTTAAAATAACAGCTTTGTCACCATTTTACTGGTTATAAATTCACCTCAGCAGAGTTCAGATCATTGGCAATGATTGTTTCCACATATACATAGCCTCTGTCAGATATTTCCGATGTTTCTTCAGTTTGGTCCTCAAATTTTCTCAATCTCTTGCTATTCCATCTCATTAAATAAGCTGAGATTCTGCCATAAAAGGAGATTGTTACAGGACACTGAAAACAGAAGGGTAATTGCAGCTGGAGATGAATTGATGCTTTCTGAATTAAATACCTAAGCCGAATTTATGCAATAGATGTCAAAGCTGTTGGTAGCAAAACTCAAAGCTGCTGACAGAACAGCAGAAAATACCGCTTTGAAGCAGAAGAACTCAGCTGTAACCAAGAAAACCACCATGGTCCTCTGAGGAAGGATATGCACTCTTAAATATAAATTAAAATTTCAGAATGACAAAGTTATCAGTTTTACATTATCATCAGAAACAAATGGGAAAACAAAACAATGTTCCAAAAAAAATTTGTGAATTGAATTAAAAAGAATACAATGTCAAGATTTTTTATTTGACTGAATACCTACATAACATTAAATATGTCCATAAAATTAGTTAGAGGCTTTTACTCAACAGAAGAATTAACTGTTTACAAACTGACAAACCTGTATCCCCTGGAAAAGAATGCAGTTTTTACATTAAAGTAATAAACTTGTGGGCGGCACGGTGGTTAGCACTGCTGCCTCACAGCGCCAGAGACCCGGGTTCAATTCCCGCCTCAGGCGACTGACTGTGTGGAGTTTGCACGTTCTCCCGTGTCTGCGTGGGTTTCCTCCGGGTGCTCCGGTTTCCTCCCACAGTCCAAAGATGTGCAGGTCAGGTGAATTGGCCATGCTAAATTGCCCGTAGTGTTAGGTAAGGGGTAAATGTAGGGGTATGGGTGGGTTGCGCTTCGGCGGGGCGGTGTGGACTTGTTGGGCCAAAGGGCCTGTTTCCACACTGTATGTAATCTAATCTAATCTAATCTAAAAACTTAACGTACAAGGTAATTCTGCATTTAACTGGGATGACGACAATTCAGATGCGTGGTTAAATGTGACTTCCTTTACAGTCATGGGTATTAAAACAACCAGACAGAGAAGAAAATGGAGACCAGAAGTTAAAACCTGAACTGCGTGGTCCTAAAGATCAACTACCTGGTGACAATAAAAATGGCAAAGTAACGCAGTGTTTAGCACTGTTGCCTCACAGCGTCAGAGACCTGAGCTTGATTCTAGCCTTGGGTGACTGTCTGTATGGGGTTTGCATATTCTCCCCATGTCTGCATAGGTTCCTTCTGGGTCCTCCAGTTTCCTCCCACAGCCTAAAGATACGCAGGCTACATGGATGGGCCATGTTAAATTGCCCATAGAGTCCAGGGATTTGCAGGCTAGGTGGATTAGCCCTGGAAAACGCGAGGGTCATGACGATAGGGTTGGGGGGTGGCTCTGGGAGGGCTGTGCAAACTCGATGGCCTGAATGGCCTGCTTCCACACTGTAGGGTTCTATGATTCTAATGTTGAGTCTGGTTGCAATGGGAAACAAGTGGAACTACTAAATCCAGGGTATCCAGCTTTAGAAATGCTATGATAAAGAAGTTCACACCTTCTGATGTTAGAAAGCCAAAGTGATTGTCAGCAATCAACAATGTTGTTCTTGATCAAGTCAACTAGACCAAACCAAGTATATCAGGACATGGAAAAGCTGGAATACTGGTGTTAAATGAGAAAGGATGCTTGCTACAAAAACTGGCAGAAAGCAAAGTGATTGGTTGTAAACGAAAAGCTCATTCGTAAAACTGTTGGAATCCTCAGAGCTCATGCAAACTGGATTTTAAATCCTTACTGTCAAATGCTGTTGATTGTTCCAGATTAAGCAATAAGCTAAGGCAAAATGTTTAATGGTGCAAAGTGACAAAATGAAAGAGAACATTACTCATACTCCGTGTATGTAGTTAATAGTTAATGTCGCAATAATGTCATACTTTGCTAGTGTTGTGGAAAAACTATTACTATGATAATTTTCATTTTTTAGGCAGAAAAGATGTTATGAATTTTGAGATTTATAAGGTGATCATCTTAAAACTGTTCCCTTTAATTAAAGCGAAGATGATTAATGGAGAGGGGCTTGTGGTTTCAGATTAGTTCTGCACAAGCCAGGTTCATGTGACACATGAGGAGAAGGTACCCAGGTCAAATGCTTTTCAAAGTCAGGTACAACAGTGAACACAAAGATAATGGCACTTTCCTAGCTGCTGTAGGTTTTCAGGTTCTGGTGAGTACAAAACAGGCGTTACGTGCCCAGAAGAAAATGACTGCTCTTGGGTTAACTCAAGCAAAAGCTGAAAATGTGTTGCTGGAAAAGCGCAGCAGGTCAGGCAGAATCCAAGGAGTAGGAGATTCGACGTTTCGGGCATAAGCCCTTCTTCAGGAATTGGATGCTGCCTGACCTGCTGCGCTTTTCCAGCAACACATTTTCAGCTCTGATCTCCAGCATCTGCAGTCCTCACTTTCTCCTCGAAGATTTTAACTCAAGCAAAAGGCCAGTGAAAATGGAATACATGTCTGAGAATGTAAAGATAGTGGGAACATAGAGACCATGCTTAGTGATTGGAACAAGGTCAACTAGGTGAACGTCAGTGGATATGAGTTCCCTGACTGGGGCTGTTAACCTGGTCCATTTCAGCAGTGGGGGGTCAAGAGGGCTTAAGACAGGGGGCAGTCAGGAAGGTAAATCTGAATATTAAATACTTACCTTGTGAAGCAGCGGAGTGAAGGCTGAACAGGGGCAGATGCAGACACGGCGACTGTTGCATATGTGAACTGATAGAGTCGGGCAGTGGCTAAACCTGAAACATGACGCGTGTAGTCTCCCACCCGTCTTCCTCCTGTAACAAAAACAAAAAGGGGCTGTATGCAGAGTTGGGAGGTTAAGGATTTTTAAAATCTCTTCTGGCAATTTTGAGCAGAGGGGTTGGAAACTAGGGCAGGTGCATGCTCCTCTTGCAGGATGTGGGAGGGACGGGTCAACACTGGTGTCCCTGCTGACTTCACCTGCAAGAAGTGAACACAACTCCAGCTCCATACAGACCGTGTTAGGGAACTGGAGCTAGAGCTGGGTGAACTCCGGATCATTCAGGAGGCTGAGGGGGTGATAGAGAGGAGTTATGGGGAATCACACTTAAGTTACAGGATAAAGGTAGCTAGGTGACCATCAGGAGAGGGAAAAGGAATTGGCAGACAGTGCAGGGATCCCCTGTGGCCATTCCCCTCAATAATAAGTATACCATTTTGGATATTGTTGAGGGGACAACCTGCCATGGGAAAGCCACAGCGGCCAGGTCTCTGGCACTGAGCTCAGAAGCGCAAGGGGGCAAAAAAGAGAGCAATAGCAATAGGAGATTCAATGGTTAGAGGAACAGACAGGAGGTTCTGTGGTTGCAAGCGAGAACCCTGGATTATAGGATGTCTCCGAGGTGCCAGGGTCAGGAATGTCTCAGACTGAGTCTGCAAGATTCTTAAGAGGTAGAGTGAGCAGCCAGAAGTTGTGGGACACATTGGTACCAATGACATAGCCAGGAAAAGGGATGAGGGCCTGAAAAGTGAGTATAGGGAGTTAGGTTAGAAGCTAGAAGGCAGGACGAACAGAGCAGTAATCTCAGCATTGCTACCGGTGCCACGAGCTAGTGAGGCTAGAAACAGAGAGCATGTGCAGATGAGCATGTGGCTGCAGGGCTGGTGTAGGAGGGAGGGTTTCAGTTATGTGGATCTTTGGGATACCTTCTGGGGAAGGTGGGACCTGTACAAGAAGGATGGATTGCAACTGAGGGGCACCAATATCTTGGGCAGGAGGTTTGCTGGAACTGTTCAGGAGGGTTTAAACTAGATTGGCAGGGGGATGGGAACCAGAGCTAGGATTGGAGGGTGGGGAATCTGGTGAAGCATGCATAGAGTCTGTGAGGAAGGATAGACAGTTGATAGGGCAAATTTGCAGTCAGTGTAATGGGTTGAAGTGTGTCTATTTTAATGCAAGAAGTATCAGGAAAAGGATGATAAACTGAGAGCATGGATCAGTACTTGGAACTACAATGTTGTTGCCATTACTGAGACATGGATATCACAGGTGAAGGAATGGTTGTTGGATGTTCTGGGGTTTAGATATTTCAAAAGGAATAGGGAGGGAGGTAAAAGAGGTGGAGGAGTGACATTGTTAATCAGGGATAGTATAACCACAGAAAGGGAGGCCGCTGAGGAGAGTTTATCTATCGAGTTATTATGGGTAGAAGTCAGAAACAGGAAAGGAGCAGTCACTTTATTGGAAGGTTTTACAAGCCCCTCAACAGGAGCAGAGACACAGAGGAGCAGATTGGGAGGCAGATTTTGGAAAGGTGCAGAAGTAACAGGTTTGTTGTCATGGGTGACTTCAACTTCCCTAATATTGATTGGAACCTCCTCAGTGCAATTAACTTGGATGGAGCTGATTTTGAAGGATTCCTGACTCAATATATAGACAGGCAGACCACAGGGGAGGCCATATTGGATTTAGTGCTTGGTAACAATCCAGGTCAGGTGACAGGTCTTTTAGTGGGACAGCATTTCGGTGATAGTGATTACAACTCCATGACCTTCACTATACTCATGGAGAAGGATAGGAGCAGATAGTATAGGAAAGCATTTATTTGGGTGAATTACACTGCTTTTAGCAGGAACTGTGGAGAATAAATCAAGAACAGATATACTAAGGGAATTACATGACAGAAATGTGGAGGTTATTCATGGATCACTTGCTGCGTGTGCTGGATATGTTTTTCCCACTGGCACAAAGTAGGGATGGGAGGTTGAAATAACCTTGGATGACAAATGATGTGGAGCATCTAGTCAAGAGGAATAAGGCAGCTTAAGGCCAAGGAGGCAAGGATCAGGCAGAGCTCTAGAAGGTTACAAGGTAGCCAGGAAGGAAGTGAATAATGGACTTTGGAGAGCTAGAAGGGGTCATGAAAAAGCTTTAGACGATAGGATTAAGGAAAACCCCAAGGCATTGTACACTTATACGGAGAAGAGGATGGCCAAAGTGAGGGTAGGGCCAATCAGGGATAGTGGAGGGAAGTTGTACCTGGAGTTGAAGGAGGGAGAGGAGGTCCCTAATGAATACTTGGTTCAGTATTCACCAGAAAGAGGAACCTTGTCGTTTATGAGGACATCATAAAACAGGCTGATCTGCTTGAACAGGTTGAGTATGTGCTGGACATTTTGAAAAACATTAAGATAGATAAGTCCCCTGGGCCAGATGGGATGTACCCAAGGTTGCTATGGGAAATGAGGGAAGAGATTACTGCACCTTTGGTGCTGATCTTTGCATCCTCACTGTCCATTGGATTAGTGCCAGATGATTGGAGGTTGGCAAATGTAATTCCCTTATTCGAGAAAGGGAATAGGGATAACACTGGGAATTATAGACCAGTCAGTCTTAGGTTGTTGGTGGGCAAAGTATTAGAGTGGATTCTGAGAGACAGGATTTATGATTGCAAAACCATAGTTTGATTAGGGACATCATGGCTTTGTGAGGGGCAGCTTTGGCCTCACAAGCCTTATTGAATTCTTTGAGGATGTGACAAAACACCTTGATGAAGGTAGAGCAGTAGATGTGGTGTAAATGGATTTGAGCAAGGCATTTGATAAGGTTTCGCATGGTAGGCTCATTTAGAAAGTAAGGAGGCATGGGATACAGGGAAATTTGGCTGTCTGGATACAGAATTGGCTGACCCATAGAAGACAGAGGATGGTAGTTGATGGAAAGTATTCAACATGGAGCTTGGTGACCAGTGGTGCTCCACAGGGATCTATTCTGGGACCTCTGCTCTTTGTAATTTTTATAAATGACTTGGATGAGGAAGTGGAAGCTTGGGTTAGAAAGTTTTTCAATGACACAAAGGTTGGTGGAATAGTGAATAGTGTTGAGGGCTGTTGTAGGTTGCAACAGGACATTGACAGGATGCAGAGCTGGGCTGAGAAGTGGCAGATGGAGTTCAACCTGGAAAAGTATGGATTGATTCATTTTGGTAGGTCAATTTCAAATGCAGATTACAAGGTTAATAGCAGGATTCTTAGCAGTGTGAAGGAACAGAGGGATCTTGGGCTCTAAGTACATAGATCCATGAAAGTTGCCATCCAAGTTAATGGGGATGTTAAGAAGGCTTCTGGTGTGATGGCTTTCATTAGCAGAGGGATTGAACTTAAGGGCAGCAAGGTTATGCTTCAGCTCTATAAAGCCCTGGTTAGACCACACTTGGAATATTGTATACAGGTCTTGATGAAGGAGCACCTGATGAAGGAGCCGTGCTCTGAAAGCTTGTGACTTCAAATAAACCTGTTGGACTGTAAGCTTGTGTCATGTGACTTCAATTTAATTTGTGATTGAAAGCAAAGTCCATTATTCTGAGGAAGAGAGATTGGACCTGAAACATTAACTCTGGCTTTTCTCCATGGATGCTGCCAGAACTGTTGAACTTTCCAAACAATTTCTGTTTTTGTTTCTGATTTTCAGCATCCACAATTCTTTTGGAGTCCATTATTCCCAAAAAATTGATCACAATCCTCAATATCAACAACTAGAAACTGCACCAAATCAAGGTTCGTCACAACTGTGTTGGACCACAAATTGCAACTGTGTTACAAATTGTTTAATTATTCACTTCTGTTATTATACTCTAAAGAGGTACAAGCATAAGAGATACAGTTAGTAAGTTTGCAGATGACACCAAAATTGGAGGTGTAGTGGACAGCGAAGAGGGTTACCTCAGATTATAATAGAATCTGGACCAGATGGGCCAATGGGCTGGGAAGTGGCAGATGGAGTTTAATTCAGATAAATGTGAGGTGTATAAATGCAGGACTTATACACTTAATGATAAGGCCCGAGGGAGTGTTGCTGAACAAAGAGACCTTGGAGTGTAGGTTCATAGCTCCTTGAAAGTGGAGTCGCAGGTAGATAGGATAGTGAAGAAGGCCTTTGGTATGCTTTCCCTTATTGGTCAGAGTATTGAGTACAGAAGTTGGGATATCATGTTGCGGCTGTACAGGACATTGGTTAGGCCACTGTTGGAATATTGCGCGCAATTCTGGTCTCCTTCCTATCGGAAAGATCTTGTGAAACTTGAAAGGGTTCAGAAAAGATTTCCAAGGATGTTGCCAGGGTTGGAGGATTTGAGCTATAGGGAGAGGCTGAGGGGTGACCTTATAGAGGTTTACAAAATTATGAGGGGCATGGATAGGATAAATAGGCAAAGTCTTTTCCCTGGGGTCAGGGAGTCCAGAACTAGAGGGCATAGGTTTAGGGTGAGAGGGGAAAGATATAAAAGAGACCTAAGGGGCAATGTCTTCACGCAGAGGGTGGTACATGTATGGAATGAGCTGCCAGAGGATGTGGTGGAGGCTGGTACAATTGCAACATTTAAGGGGCATTTGGATGGGTATATGAATAGGAAGGGTTTGGAGGGATATGGACCAGGTGCTGTCAGGTGTGACTAGATTGGATATGGATATCTGGTCGGCATGGACGGGTTGGACCGAAGGGTCTGTTTCCATGCTGTACATCTCTATGACTCTTTAACCAAATAATGAAAATTTACACAAGGCATGGTAGGCAATGGACAGAAAGGATTCAATCCTGCTTGCTGCATCAAACTTACTTGAACAAAGTTGCTGCTGAGTAAGAAAGACAGAGGCAATGGTAAAATAGTAATATCACGGGATTATCAATACAAAAGGATAACTATGGACATGAGTTCAAATCATCACAGCATCAGATGACTGAATTTGAATAATAAATATTTGCAAGTGATAAGCTTGGCTAATAATAAACAAGCAATGATTGCCAGAAGAATCCTTTAGGGAGTGAAATATGTCATCATTAAGTCAGAGCCACAGCAATGTGACTGACCTTTAAGTGTCCACTGAAATTGTCTCACATCCACTCAGTGATGTTTCCATAACAGAGAATGTAAAACTTGATTGGAAGAAAATTCTGCAACACTGTTGTAATGTAGAGCTCAAAAGCTTACAAAGAAAACACTGTGACAATGCTATTGTTTTAAATTTTGAAAAGACTTTAAGCATTAAAACAACAATGACTAAAAGGATCAGTGTTTATCTGTTGCAAGATAGTTAAATATTTGAGGAAAATAGAACAAATAGCACTGAGATACAACTTATTTAAAGTGGTTTTTATAGCAATAAGAGGAATTAATCTATTAAGAAGAAATGACAGAAGAAATAATATTACCATCAAGATTTAATTTCAGAGATGGGTCAAACTGAACATAGGATTATACATCTTGGAGAAAACAGTTCTTAAATGTAGAAGATACAAAATTGCTTCAAAATTAAATAGTACATCTCAAACTGAATAAGAAAATAAACTATTAAACTCAGTGTTTCAAATATTAGATTATACAATGGCTAAATCACTAAAATACAAAAGAATACACAGCTATTTTTGAAGCCATTCTAACAACTTTTCATAATTACCTTAATCTGACAACAAACAAAATTCTCAAAAGGGCAAGAAGAGTTCAGCATACAAAGGAATCCATAGATAATTTCATTTGTAATCTCATCAGATTTATAGAAAACAATGGCTACAAAACTCTGAAATCAATAAAAGACAGTTATTGGAATTGTTGGTGAGTGTTTGTCAGATTTATTATGGTAAATAGTCCAAAGAAGACTTGAATTTGCAAAAGGCTATTCGAATTGTTCTAGAGGCAGAAAGTGGTAGGCTCACAAACAGATCCTTAATGTAGAAAGATAAACTTATCATGGTAGATTAACGGAACCAATACACTTGGCAAGCAAATGTGATAAGCCAATACAAAGAGTAGGCTAAACAATAGATACTAAGAGTCAGTATGAATGCTGTGGAATGTAAAAGCCCAACAAGCACAAACTGTGCCCAGCAATGAAAAAAGAATGCTATTTCTGTAAAACTACAGATAATTTCCAGAAGTTGTGTAGAAATAGGAAGCTTAGCATCTTTGAGGACAAAGCAGCCTGCTTGATTGGCCTCCATCCATCAGCTTCAACATTCATTGCATTCATTCCTAATACACACTGGCATTAGAGTGCACTTTCTCCAAAATGCACTGTAGCACTCACCAAGGCTTCTCTGAATATATAATGGCATCAGATAAATAGACACCTGCAAGTCCCCCACTGGTGTACACACACACACACACACATTCCCACTCTCTGGCGCTATCTTAAAACACAGAAGAATAAACCAAAAATCAGAACACAATGGCAGAAAAATAACAAAATAAAGAATTAGCATTCAACATTATCAGCTTTAACAATATTATTGTTCCTTCACTGTCACTGGGTCAAAATCCTGCAATTCCCTATGAACAGCATTGTGGGTATAGTACATACCAAGGGCAGTAGTGTTTCAAAAATACAACATACCATCCTTCCCTGAACAGCAATTAAGGACAGAGAACAAATGCTTGTCTAGCCAGCGACACCATATCCACGACAAAAAAAGACATTGAAATTTGGGTGCGAACTTAAATTGTGTCCAGAAATTTATATTTTCACAGTGCATTTCAATTCAAGACAGGTGCAAATTGGAAACAAATGCTGAAAAACTGAATTAGTTTCATCTTAGTACTCTTCATTTAGTGCCTAGAAAATGTCTTTCTATACAAGTACATTTCCATGCTAATAGCTTGACACTCAGCAATTAAATGTGTCAACGTTTTCACAAAAAAACATGTAAACCACTGTGAAGATTGAATTTATTTGCAGCAAGTAATTGTTCACAGTTCAGAATTTACCTTGTACAAGCGAGTCAAAGCCTTAATGCAGATTGTAGTCAAGATGGAAAAGAAGTAAAAGATGAGGAAGTTTGAAAAGTATTGATTTGATGATGACTCAGAGGAAGGAAAAGAGTTAAAAATGGAAAAGAAGATAAGTTAACCTAGTCCAGTATGGCTTAGCATTGTTAGGTTGCCTTTAATTATTATCATTCAGGGTTTTGCTAGCTAGTCCAAAATTATCAAACATAAGAACAAAAGAATTAGGAAGAGGAGTAGGCAATTCAGCCCTTGTCATTTAATACAATCATGACTGATCTCATCTCAGTCTCAACTTCACTTTCCTACCTGCTCCCATAACCCTAAAACTTGTTACTAATTGAAAATCTATCTATTTCATTCTAATTACCCTGTAGAAAATGGTGGTGAGCTGCCTCCTTGAACCATTGTAGTCCATGAGTAACTAGCCTCACAGTATCTCCCTCCCACCATCGAGAGCAAGTTCCAGGATTTTGACCCAGCAACAGTGAAGGGGAGTCGATATATTTCCAAATCAGGATGGTGAGTGAGGAGGGGAATGTGCAGGTGGTGTTAACTTCAGTGTAATGCTGCCTTGGGTGCTTCTCGGTGGAAATGATCATGGGTTTTAAAGATGCAGTCGAAGGAGCCTTGTTAAATTTCTATTGCTAAAGCACCAGTGATAGAGGGAGTGATGGTTTCAATGTGGTCCCAGTTAAGCAGGCTGCTTTGTGCTGGATGGGGTCAAGCTTTGTAAGTGTGTTTGAAGCTGCATCCATCCAGGCAAGTGGGAAGTATCATAATGCTCCTGACTTGTGCCAAGAAGTACTGGATGGGCTTTTGAGAGACAAAGGTGACTTAGGCACTATAGGATTCTTAGCATCTGGCCTGCTTGTGAAGCCACTGTATGTTTATAGCCAATCCAATTCAATTTCTGGTCAATGGTAACAGCCAGGTTTTTAATAGTGAGCCATTCAGCAATGGTAATGCTATTCGATGTTGCAGTATGATGGGTATGATAATATTCTCTGTCGCTGGAGATGGTAATTACCTGGTATTTATGTGACATGAATGTTCTTGACCACTTCACAGCCACATATGAATCCAACCAGTGAAGATTTTTTCCCTCTGATTCTCATTGACTCAGTTTTTGTTCAGGCTCCTTGATACTATACTCAGTAGAGCACCACTTTAATTCATGGTCAGAGAATGTGGAGTTTTCACGTTTTCCATGTATCTGCATGGGTTCCCTCCGGGTGCTCTGGTTTCCACCCACAATGCAAAGATGTGCAGTTTAGGTGGATTGGCCATGCTGAAAAGTAGTGTGCAAACTAGATGAGTTGGCCATGGGACATGCAGAGTTACGACACAGGGTGGAATGTTCTTTCGAGGGTTGATGCAGACTCGATAGACTGAATGGCCTTTTTCCACACTGTGGGATTCTATGAATGCTGTAGAAACTCAGTAAGTCTACTGCATCTGTGGGAAGAGAATCAGAGTCAATGTTTATGAGTCCAAAGGCTCTGCTTTGGAGCTTAAAGTCTTTGGACTGAACCATTAACTCTGTTTCTCTTCCCACAGATGATGCCAGGACTGCTGAGCTTCTCCAGAATTTTCTATTTTATTTCAGATTTACAGCATCCACAGTATGTTGTATTAATCCACCTCTCTGAGTATGTTCAAAAGGATTTGATCAGAGTGATGGAAACTTCTTCATTAACAATAATGGTCACCCATTGTTCATTGATGGTCATCATCATATAATTGGAACTCCTTTGATATTTTGGAGAACTTTAATTGTACAAATCTGAATTTTGTTATTAATGTATACAGCGCAGAGAACTGCAACAGATCTCCAGTTAGGATTCCTGCCTGTCTGAACTTACAGCTGAATTGAAAGTTGAAAGCTCTGCAAAATTTGTTTCCAAAATGAATCCTAAATTCACCTGAAATTTACTACTATCTTTGCCAGGAACTGCTATCACGTCTCACTGCCTTATAACCAACTCTGATGGAAGTCTACAATTCCTCACATCAACTATTTACACTCAGTGCCTCAAAGTATATACTATGTAAGTTATTTCCACTGGTACCTACTCCCCATCTGATTCCGAGATTTAGTTTGGGTATCAATGACTCAAACCTTGCAATTTGCAGAAACAATTATACCTTTATTGACTATGTATTGTGACACAAACATAATCCAGAAATACTTCAGACATAAGATTCAACACTCACCTTGTGCTTTAATTTCCCTGAGAGATGCACACAGTCAGATGGCCAGTCTATCTTCTGCTGTTCTGTTCTTGGATAGCTGACTAAGCTGCCTTCTATTTTTTATCTTCAACTGCAGCCACAGCAACAACAACACCGAGCCAATTGAGACTGTGCCTACTTTCCAATGTTCTGATTAACAACATCCCATGACTGGTCCATTTCTCACCCCCGCCAACCTTTCCTAGAGCAGAAGAGATCTTTCAACACATTTGGTTAATCTCCTTCTAAATCTGGTGGCACTGGTGGCTCAGTGGCTAGCACTGCTGCCTCACAGCGCCAGGGACCTGGTTCAATTCTAGCCTTGGGTGACTGTCTGTGTGGAGTTTGCACGTTTCCCCATATCTGCATGGGTTTCCTCCCACAGTCCAAAGATATGCAGGCCAGGTGAATTGGCCATGCTAAATTGTCCATAGTGCTAGGTGCATTAGTCAGGGGTAAATATAGGGTAGGGGAATGGATCTGGGGGTGGGGGGGCTAACTCTTCAGAGGGTTGGTGTGGACTTGCTGGGCTGAAAGGCCTGTTTGCACTCTGTAGGAATTCTAATTCTAATTTTAGCTTATTCTAGCATGAGGTCTGTTTCATTATGACAGCAGTGATACAATCCCACCTGTTTGTCCCAGTTTTCACTAAGCAACCAATGCACAGGATCAAATATAAACTGCAAAATTTCCACTTAGTCAATTATGTTCTACCCAAAACAGTATTAACTTTATCCTAAGTAAAACCACAAAACTGTATGTTTGTGTCACATATTTCTGCCACAAAGGAAAACCACATAAACCACAATTTGTAACCTCAGATTTGTATTTGCTATTAGCTAAATAAGATGGCAAGTATCCCATATTCTTTGTGTTTAGCTATGTTGGCCTTACAAGTGAACAATCCTGGATTGACTCAAATAACCTTTTCTAGGTTTTGACATAATGCCAACAACTAGCAATTGTGAACAAGACCCTTCCCTACATTAAATCTTTATGGAATGATTATTTGACAACCATTGTTCAGTTTTAAGATTGTGTGTGTGTGTGAACTAATGTCAGTCAACTCTGAAATTGCAACTGAGGACTACAGATTTAAATCTAAGAGTGCTGTGTACTGTGTAAAAGTTTGGGATTGGGGAAAACATTGCTCTGTCTTTTCAAACTTAAACCACTCTATTTACAGACAGAAAGTTGGTGGCATAAAATGATTCAGTTAGAAAGAAACACTCAAATTAATTGTTAAATTTCATGACATCACCTGAAGTACTGGAAAATTGCTTCTTGTTGTGAATTATGACTGCTATTTTCTGCAAAATAAAATGTGTTGTTTTTTTTATTAAAAAGTCAATTTCAATTTTGTATCTTTTTTCAGATTTCCTTAGTGACTTTGCTAACAGGCCTTTTATTAAATCTGTTTCTTTTCTTGCAAATGTGAAGAGATGAAAATTATTTTTTAAATTGTTTGAAATAAAGAGCAACATGAAAGTAAGTGAACATATTGTGCATGGTTGAAATGGAAGAATAGTAGGTGGTTTGATTGCCTACATCAGTTTGTACTGAGACTCCCATATAATTGCAGTCAGTTTTCATTTCGATGATTCACACTGAACATGGTCTCTTAAGATCAGCATGGGGCTGCTCAGGTTAAATTCATGCACCTGGCAATGATGTCAAATTCCCATCCTCCTGCACATTTTGAGCATTCTTCTCCCTAAATAGCAGATTTTGGGAATTACAGAATGGCTCAGGTTAACACCTCAGGTTAACACTTGGGTCAAGAGAGTGGAAGATGTTTATTTGAACAATCTGCTCCAACTGTAAATTAGCATCAGCGGCATCAGCACAGCCTCGGCTGTGAATTGACTGACTCAAAACTATTTAATTGCTCCATCTTTACCAAAGAGAGTGCTTGAATTGCATCAGTATTGTTATTTTTGAATAGGGTTTACTGAAAGGATAATGGAGTGTAATGAATAGGCTCAATGTACGTAATGGAAAGAGCAGCAATCAGGTGCATTTTCTTTCCAATGGAAATATTATTCTATCATATGTTCATAATTAAAGCTCAAAGAAGATTGCTGATTGGTGCAAGCTGTCTCTTTTCTATAGCTGTGAATGCAAATTAAAAATAGATCATTTTACCAACAACCACTCATGAAACCTCAAGACAGTTTTTCATTTGAGGGTCAATTTTGAATAAATCCATAGTACTGACCCATGATTTGCTGCCTTCCTTATCTACACATGCATAAATATATTGTTATGTCTTGTGTTGCAATCTTTCCACTTAAAATTGCTCTGTAAAGCCATATTGATATCGTTATACCTTTTGAGATTGTCATTTGACCTCAAAATGGATGCAAATGTTCCGGGCTTTATGAAGTTATCACATTATGTGCCCAATCCAACTACTGTCTTTGAAGAAAAACAAAATGATTGTGGATGCTGGAAATCAGAAACAAAAACAAAAATTGCTGGAAAAGCTCAGCAGGTCTAGCAGTATCTGTGGAGAGTTAACATTTCAATCAGAGTTAACATTTCAGCTCCAGTGACCCTTGCTCAGAACTCAGAACCTGGTTCTGAGGAAGGGTCACTGGACCTGAAATGTTAATTCTGATTGGTCTCCACAGATACTATCAGACTGCTGAGCTTTTCCAGCAATTTCTGTTTTTGTTTCTGGTTTCCAGCATCCACAATCATTTTGTTTTTTCTTCTCCGAACGCAGAATCTAGTTCTGAGGAAGAGTCCCTGGACCCAAAACATTAACTCTGCTTTCTCTCCACAGCCAGACCTGCTGAGCTTTTCCAATAATTTCTGCATTTGTTAATGTCTTTGAAATGTCAGACTAAATTGACGGAAGGGGTATCATGTTTCGATGAATCTCCCGCCTTGAAAACTTTAAGAGGAAGAAGTGGACATTTTCCCCTTGGCTGTGAATAACTATGACCCACCACTCCCTCACAATTTATGATTCTCAAATAATATCAATTTTCCACAACAATAAATTAGAACAGAAGAGAAAGCCTACAAGGGTTTTATTGTTGCCTGTTTTAACAGAGGCACTCCTACAGTTTTAATTATGTTGCTTCGTTTGCACAGCATTTTTATATTTGTCAACAGTCAGCATTTCATGGTAATGGTCATTGTTTTGACGATTAGTCACTGCAACACTATTTACTGGGAACATTCAGTGCTGCTGGGCCTCTTATGCTTTGATTTATGAATCATATTAAGCTCTTGACCGACCAATTTTGTGAGGATATACCTGAAATTTATCATTGGATCCTGAAGCCTGAATCATAAGAAAAAGGGTAGTGAGGTGAAAAGTTTTATGTCACTTGCTGACATGCCAGTTCCCCAGAACCATTATATATCCAGAATTTCTTGGAGGCAAGATGGTTTAAGGCATTGGCGATATCAGGCTATCCACCCACCAGTTGTATTAGTTAGGCTGATTACACTTAATACTGATAAGACACCACAGACCAGATGCTTTTCATCCAAAGATACTGAGAGGCATAAAAGTAGAAACTATGAAGGCACCAGCCATAATTTTCCAATCCTGTTTAGATAAAGGGGTGCTATCAGAGGACTGGAGAATTGAGGACATAAAACCTTCTTCCAAAATGGTGTCCAGTTACTTTAGATAGACCCACAATGGTGGAGGGAGGGAGGTCCAGGATTTTGACAAAGTGACACTAAAGAGACAATGATATATTTTCAGGATAGTGTGGGACTTGGAGAGGAACTTGCAGGTACTGGTGTTCCCATGCATCTGATGCCCTTCTCCTTCTAGAGTGTAGTGGCTGCAGGTTTGGAAAACATTGTCTAAGGAAACTTAGGAGAATTTCTGCAGTGCATCTTGTTGAGCGTCACTATTGGAGGAAGTGGATTTTATGGGTGTGTTGCATTTCAAGCAGGATGCTTTGCCCTGGATGGTGTCAGAGCTTCTTGAGTGTTATTTGAGCTGCATTCATCTGGGCAAATGGGAGTATTCCATAACACTCCTGATTTGATTTGGAGATGTTGGCGTTAGACTGGGGTGTACAAAGTTAAAAATCACACAACACCAAGTTATAGCGACGCTCCGAAAGCTAGTGTGCTTCCAATTAAACCTGTTGGACTATAAACTGGTGTTGTGTGATTTTTAACTTTGTACTCCTGATTTGTGCTGTGTATGTCATGGACAGTATTTGGGAAGTTAGAGGGCAACTGTAGGATTCCTAGCCTCTGGCCTGATATTGTAGCCACATTAGTAATGCAGGTCAGTTTCGAGTCAATAGTAACCCTTGGATGTTGATAGTGGGGGATTCAGTGATTGCAGGTACAATTGAACGTCAAGAGGAAATGGTTAGGTTCTCTCTTGTTGGAGATAGTCATTTCCTTGCACTTGTGCCACTTATCAGCCCCAGCCTGGATACAGTTCAGGTCTTTGTTGCATTTGAACATGGACTGCTTCAGTATGTGAGGAGTCACGAATAGTGCTGAACATTGTGCAATTATGAGCAAACACCCCCACTTATGACCTTACATTAGAAGGCCATTGATTAAAAAGCTTTGCTGGGTCAACCACACTACCTTAAGAACTCCTGCAGAGGTGTCCTGGAGCTGAGATGACTGACCTTTAAGAACCACAGCCACCATCTTATGTGCCAGGTATGCCCCCAACCAGTGGAGACCTTATCCCCTGATTCCCAGTTACTCTAGGTTTGCTAGAGCTCCTTTATGCCAGTCTGTCAAATGCAGCCTTGACATCAAGGGCAGTCATTCTCACCTCACCTCTGGAATTCAGTCTATTGTCCATGTTTAAATCAAGATTGTAATGAGGTCAGGAGCTGAGTGTCCCTGGCTGAACCCAAATTGGGCTTCATTGAGCAGGTTATTGCTGAGGAGGTGCTGCTTAATAGTACTGTTAATGACACCTTCCATCGCTTTACTGAAGACCAAGAGCAAACTGATAGACTGGAGAAATTGGGACTGTTCTTGGAGGATAGAAAGGTGAGAGGAGATTTGATGGAGGTATTCAGAATCATGAGGGGCTAGATGGAGTAGCTGGTGAGAAACTGTTGCCATTCATGCAAGAAGTGAGAACAGACATTAGACAATTGGCAAAAGGATCAATGATCACCAGAGGAAATACTTTATCATTCAGGGGAGTGAAATGCACAGGCTGAGAGTGCTGAGTAAGCACTTTCAACCAAGGCACTCAATAGTGAATAGATTCATCAGAAAAATACAACAAAAAGCAGTGTTATGAAAAAAAGGTGGGGGCTGAGACTTGGTGACTATTTTTACAAATAACCAATACGGATATATTAGACTGAATGATTTGTTTTCTTTCTATGTTTACTGAACATGGGATCATGTATGGATGTTATCAATATGAACTAATAAGACAATTTATAAGGTTAGACGCAAGTGATGATTAATAAAAATAAAAATGCATAAACTTGGAGATAACCTTGTCACATGGTATGTAAATAGTTGGAGTGTAAAAGTTGAAGGATCTGTATTCTGATTGTCAAATTGCGGCAAGTGGTGTTCCTTGGTTATCTATAATGAGGCCTTTCCACCTCATCAGAAAAGATCTTAATGAAGAAATATTGTATATTCAGTTTTGCAGATGGCATTAACTTAGGAGCCATCTTAAATTGCATGGCTGGAAACAAGTCGTTGTAAAGGATAAAGCCAACTAAGTGAGTAGTCAAAACAACTAACAAATTTTGAACCAGAAAATCAATAGGCCATTGATGTTGCAGAGACAAATTAGCATGTTGTCATGGTAGTGGGATACTAGGACCCATAGAGTTAGAATGGTATTTCAGTGTCCATGTAAACAAACCATTTAAAGCTAGTGTACAGCTCCTGAAAATGTCCCTGTTTTTGGAATGCAGTCTGACTGCAGCACTGTGCAGCTGTACATTTACACATCTTAAAGGAACTTTGTCTTGTGAACAGGCAATGCAATACAAATTTTGGACAGCTGAGAGGTCATGCTTGTCACTGGCTTTGAAGAAAGGCATCTAATGATCTTTGTAGCACAGATCTTCCATTTATCAATGGCATTTTAAAGTTGGCATCAGTCAAAGTTACTCAAGAGGTACTGCAGCAATAGTGCCATAAATAGTTCACACAGTTCTCCCAAGTTACATGTCTTAACCAAGGTTATCTCCAATCTCCAATGCCGTTCAGGTTCTAGAAAGATTCTACCCTGTATATCAGCATAAAACGGATTGGCAATTCAGTAGATTCAGATTCACCCTGGCTTAACCTCAACACTTTCAGATAGGTAACACTTACAGCATTTGAGAACTGACCGATCATTTTGATATGTCAAATTGATAAACAATTTCAATGAGGAGGATTCCTGTAATCTGCATATTTGTAACAAAAGGATGAATAGGCTCAGTTTCTTTGTTAAATAAATACTGCTGTTAGCTACAGTAAATTGATATTTTTTTAAAAATACTCTCTCATGGGCTGTGGATTTTGCTGGCTAGGCCAGCATTTATTGCCAATCCCTAACTGTCCATCAGAAGGGTCATTTTAAATTTTCATTTCCGAAGATGATCAACTCCAGTACAGTTTTGGACTTAGAAGAGCTGAACCCAACTGTAATCGTGTTTTAGAGCTTTACCTTACAACTTTTGGGACCTAGCCTTGGGTTTCATCAAGTCACAAGGAATGTTTTTTTTCTCTTTGGCACATATAATCTTTTTTAAAAATTCATTTTTGTTCTTACTAGTTGTAAATCCTTGTACAAAATAACCCTGGACAAAGCACTTGATTTTTCACAGCTCGATTCTAGAAGGTCAGTAGTATCGTGTTATAGAGAAGAGATGGATGAATATTTAAGGTTAAGATTGCACAGCATGTTTAATGAGGTAGCAGCAGAGCACTGTAATGTCAAGGGTATTCTGTTCATTCTTACTTTAATTTCCTCTTCCTGTTATTTTCAAATGATTAATTTCATTATTTTTGCATTGGAAAGTCAACAACAAACATCAAACAGATCGAAACGTGTAAATGGGTAGTTTTTAAAGAATTAACAATTTCTTAGTCTTTTCTTATTTTATTTGGTTTAGTGTCATGTTGTTTTCAATGTTGCTTATAACTTAGTTATTATATCATCTGACCAATGTAACAAAAACTTGACTTTATACAATTATGCCAACTTATCTCTTGCTACAACTTTAAATCAATTCTAAAATATCAAATTAAATCTATATGATTGCTGCATCAGACTTATAAGGGAGAATTTGAACAGCTGAAGGGGTTTATTTCAGATAGGATGTTAAAATATAAAAAGAATCTGATATTAAAGACAATTGACCTTGCTTCAACCCATCCATTTCTGATTTAAATGGAGACAAGATTGAAGCATCAACCTACTGTAATTAGGTTGTCTTCTCTGTTCCAGCCTTAAACCAGGTTGGCCACTTTCTCCAGGCTATGGCAAACCATTTCATTCCCTACCTGTTCTATCTCTGCCTGGAAGCAACTATAAACAAGATGGTCTTGGAAATTATCAGTGCAAACAATTAATGTCTCTGATTAGTTTTAAGATGAAGAGGTTAGCATTGTTTGTTTTCCCATCACTTTGGATGATTAATTGCATATAAATAAATGTAGTTTGTTTAGACTTCAATGGTTTGCAACAAAAGTCTGCAGTATAAACAGGGTTTGTGCGTGGGCAGCTGGGTCTAAACTAATTGCTTTATGCTGCATATGTGTCAGTGTTACAGCACATCTGATTACAATTTTGCTTAAAGGATTAAAGGCATTGTTAATTTAGGTAAGTATATGATAGAAACAACTGCAGAACCTTCTTGTTTTTATCTTCCATTTACAATATTGTTCCATCATTAGCTTACAATCTGACATAAAAGTGAAAGTCAAATGATTGCTTTGAACTTATCTCCTTCCTAATTCTGATTGCTGCGCTGAACTGCCTTCTACATTTGTCAGAATTTAAATCAAAGACTGAAGCCCAAAATTATTGAACAACGTGAAGCTTTGTTGTGCACTCTCCTCTCAAAACAACACTGAAATAATGTAGGCTTTCCTTAGTATTGTAGCTGCACTTCAGAGCTGTAATAGTGATGCCTTCTGTGCTTCCTGAGCAGAAGAGAGTTAATTAGTATAGTGACACTTCAATTGCTCTATACGACTCATAAATCATTTTGATCTCTCTCATAAGTATGGATGAGACTTCAAAGGGCAAATGTATCCGTCATCGTACACTTACATTTTTAATAATGCTCCTAAACTTCAAATAATCTAATTTACAATTAGACACAGTTTATAATGTACAGATATCCATGAGTCGACTGTTAATTAAATGGGCTGAATTACTGCATTCGGGATGACTTACTTCCCACTTAGGTAATAATTAAGGCATGCCCCAGTTATAATTATCACCATATCGTTTATGTTCATGATCCCCCAAACCATGAGATCAATTTGAAAGCTTGTAGAAGATGCTTACCTCAAACACCTAGCCTTCATCTAAGCTGGTGAAGATGTGGGGAAGAGATATCAACAAACCCAATCTTCTGGAAAGTAAGGATAAGAATCTAATCGTTGCCATAGTGCCTGGATGAATTCAATGTCTTGCTGTAAAGAAATGCACAATTAATTTTTTTGCATCATAAAAATGATTAATACTGTAGAATTCAAATCTAGCCTCTCGTGGTTGGTCCACTTGTTTTGCATGCCTTCCTGTGACTGATCAGGTCACTGTCCTTCTGACTCTGACTTCTTGAAATATAAGGTAATGCTTCAAATTGCATGATCCAATTGTGTTTCAGTGGCTTATCATTCCCATCATGGCTCACAAATGATAGTCCTCAAGTACATAATACAAGAAATGTTTCTTTGCCTGCCACACTGTCAAGAAAAAGACATTTTGAGAAAGCAGGAAGAAAGGTTTGTGCACATTTCCATTGTCTGGGAGGTAGGGATGGAGACAGAAGATCTGCTGGTGTAACTACTGTCTTAATGCTATGCCACTTCCCTTGTCAGATTAAACTGTCTTTGGTCAGAATTATTTTCTGTTCATCCCAGTGTTCCTCTTACTCTATCATCTCCAACCCAATGAATGCTGGGCAAAGGATCTATACCATAACATTGTTCTACAGTCAGAAATACAAAATACATTAAAAATGCCTCACAAGTTGTTCTTTGCTTCTTTCCATCTTTTACCTTAGCATTTTTGCTGAGAAGACAGTTTGTAGCCGATGAATTGAAAGATGAGAAATACTTGAGCACTGGTGATCATAAATTTACTTCCAATGAGAACCAGAGTGTAAGTAGTTGTTGGGGACATTCTCCTAAGAGCAAAGGGGTCAAGGCTGCTTCCTTCTGGCTTCCTCCTCCTTTATTCATTTCTTCTGTTGACGTGGCTTTGGATTCCCTGTTGTGATTGCTAGCATACCCACAGACCTGGGTATTGGAGTACTTTCCCTGTGCATTCTAGGCAGCAGAACAGTTGTTTCTGGACTTTGATGGCTTGCTCCTTAATGATTCCTGTGGCTATATTGCGCTTGCTAAATGATATCATGAGTCTAGTGAGTAAAGAGTGTCCCTTGTCACCAAGTAGTCAATGACTGGTTCATTATTCGAGCCAAATTCCTGAAGAAGGACTCATGCCCGAAACGTCGATTCTCCTCCTCCTTGGATGCTGCCTGACCTGCTGCGCTTTTCCAGCAACACATTTTCAGCTCATTATTCGAGCCCAAAGGCAACAGAAATGGCTGACTGTGTCCAGATGAATGTGTTGTTGTTGTTGCTTTCAGGATAGCAGGCACTCAAAAGCACATTGATGAAGTGGTAGCTCCCACATGTAATGATCCAACGATGAAAAGATTTAAGGACACAATGACCTTGATGGCCATTGGCAGTGCCACCCTCACACTGCTCTGCTTTTGTGAGTGATATGTAAGAGGTGGCACTGATCATTCATTACCTTCTTTTTGAAACATAGCCACTTCAGACAATGCACCTTTCTTGTACAGAGAATAGAGAGGTATTCCTTAACTATCCTTCCTAAATATGGTAGCTCCCTCTCTCGAAATAGATTTTCTCCTGATTGACCTGTCAACTTCTCTAACCTCCTTGGCTAGATCCACCGCAGCACCTTGAAAGTCTAAAGGTTTGCAAAGATTTTCAAGTATCAATAAACGCAATATAATTGCAGCACCAGGAGTCAATAGGAAATAGGAGAGTGTATTTCATCATCTTCCCATTGACTGGAGAGAAGTAGGAAGACAGAATACATGGCTTTATCAGCTAGCGCAATTCCCATGATGTCATGCACTGCATATACGGCTGTATTGATCTCACAGAGTAACAGGGAAATGCAGCAGAAGCAAAGATGGACCACTTCATCAATGAGCCACTGGTGTACAACAATAAATCAAACATCCTTTTGGTGAATTTCTTGTAACTGCACCGATGAAAGAAAGTCAGACACAATTTCTTGAAAGTTGAAGGGTTAACCAGTTTTATAACTAACAGGGGACTCTGTCAGTTTGTGGGGAATGATTAAGAGAAGGGGTAAGCTGGTATTGCATAGTTGAAGTTGATGGACTGATCACCAGTTATCTGTAAGGGGTGATTGATGCTGTGATCTGTACATTCTGAATACTCCTGGTGCTTGCAGGGCACATCCACATTTGCACACTTTGCAGGTCACTTTGCAATGATCCAGGCCAACATTTTTGCAGCTTTCAGGTCCCACTGTTAATTAGGTCTGGCTATGATCTATGTGCATCACCAGATAGGAAATGATGGAAGGTGCCACGTGGTAAATTCTCTGGTGTTTGAAATCATCCAAGTAAGACGAGCTGTCAAGAGGTCTCCAGAATTGTTCTCCACTTAATCTTCATGGGTAAATAATCAATTTGAGTTTACCAGTTCCATTTAAGTGATTTTTGTGCTTGTTGTATTATAAGAAAAGGAAGCACAACAGACTTGTGCAGTCCACAGTCAGCTAAGTGTTCTGTTAATTATTTTTTCTCTATTTCTTTTCAAAGCTGTAGGAGTCAGTGTCCATTGTAGGTGAAGGGGACAGTGGAACAATCAGCCTCAGACTTGGACAAGTGACAGGATATACAACCAAGTCCATCCATATTGGCCCTTGTTATTTTATTAAATCCAGTACAAACTCATTGCTGATGGATTGGTTATTTTGCTTAGCAACTTGTGGATAAAATAAATGTTTTTGAAGTGTAAAGGGATGAATGCATCAATAGTAATTCCTTAAAAACCCTTTGGGAAATTTGCCTCAATAATAAACTCATGATGTAGCTGCAAACCTCTGACACCACATGCAATGCACAAAATCAGATGTCTAAAGTTTGTGACAAAATAAAGTATGTTACAAGCAGTCAACAATATTAATATTACTTGACATCTGTAACAAATTCAGTCTTGTTTCATAACTTCTGTCAGTCATTTGGGACAATGCATCATGTAAGATATCCCAAAGAATAGTTGAGTAGAGAGTGAGGAATAAAGAAGTTGTATTTGCAGTCTGGCAGTCTGAGGAGTAAGAAAATTGGAAAGTTCAACCGACTACTCAGTGATTTTGACAGAGTCCAACTCTGTAAGGTCTTATGTTGAGTAATATTCTGCCTTCATACTGGACACCTGTACAGAGAAATATAAGTGATGAGCATATTAGCAAATCTTCAAAACTTTAAAAAAATACTAGTAGTCATCCAAGACGCATCAATGAAATTCTTATTATCTACCTGGATCAGAAAATCTTGCTGCTGTTGTAACCGACAAATGGATGAAGTCACATTTCTAAAAGACTCAGTGGATGCACTGCCAGTGCTTGCCTTGACATAATTCAGCTCAAACATTATGACGCAAAGATATCCTGGTTATAGACTACAGCAGTCTATGTTTATGTAGCACCTTTACCACAGCAAAACATCCCAGGACATTTGAGAAGTGCAATATCAATAAACATTTGTGACACTAAATTGCATGAGGAAGCCTCTGGATGGATTACCAAAAACTTGCTCAAAGGAGTAAGACGTAAAAGATGAACGAGAAATGGAGAAGTTGAGAAGATGGAACCCTGATAGTAATCTCAGCCAGTGAGGGAGTTGAACCTTTGCTGTTGGTGTCAATACGTATCATAAAACCAGCCAAACACGCTAAATGAACCCACAATAAAGGTGTACACCATTAATGCTTCACTGGACGAATGATGCAAGTTTGAAGCAATTGTAGCACAATAGCACCATCTGCAAGTGCTTCACTCTGGAATAGTTCTAGTGGAACATCCAAATTCTTGTGAGGCATGGCATGTCTCACTCACCATGATAGTTCATTTTCTGCACAAGGACTTTGGGATAAAATGTGTTGGAATTCCTATTAACTAGAGAAACTGCAAAAATAACACAATGCTCCACTGCAGCATATGAAGGAGAGCTAACAGAGAAACATTGCCAAAGAAGCTCCAAAATTTCATCTGTGACTTGCAAGCATGTCAACACATTCCAGAGATATCCTCAATGTTAGAGTTGGCAGACTCCATTCTGATGGTACACATGATGCACTGCATTGATATTGTCAGATTGGTGAATACTTAACTTCCATCCAAGTGATAAACACCAAAAAGCATGGAGAATATGCATTATATATCAAAACTGACAATGTGTCAGTGAAAATACCACCCTTTTATGCATCCGAACAAATATGCTTTCAGGAAACTGGCACAGAACAGTGCAGTCTGCACAACACAATTGCTTACAGTGAGTCTGACATGGAATGCATTGTCTTTATTCATCTTAGATATTAATACTGATTCTTCGTACGGACACCGGAAACCTTTGATTTAATTGAAGTAGACAGATCTTTTCTTATAGGTTTGCCAGTATGCATGGCTTACCATGACCCATGGGGTGAGAAATCATCAGTTACAACATCAAAGATTCCAGACTGCAACTTCGAGTCAATCCATCACCTAACTAACCTTTACCGAGACAGGTTAGATGCTATTGTCAATCTTAAAGGTGATGCAGTGTTACATCTGAAAGATAATGCCTAACCCTACATCAATTCTCCCTGTAACTCCAGAACCGACAATCAAGAAAAGCTCAAAGTGTGATCGGATTACATGGATCAAAGCAACATCACCTGGAAAGTCAGTGTCTTACTGGTCCACACAATTCCATTACTTTTGTGTTTTGAAGAAATTTGGCACTATCTGTGTATGGTTTGATCTAAGGAAAATTAATCAATGCATTACACTTTTGTCCATACAAGAGTCCTACCTTGGAAAAACCAAGTTCTCAGACACCAAACAATTTTCCAAGCTCAATGTTGAGAATGTGTAGTGGTTAAAACATCTTTCCTGCTTGTACAGAAACTAGAAATGAAGACTTTCAGTAGATCCTGTTTCTTCAAGCTATCATTCAGATTATTCAAGAGCATGGGCATATTCCAACAACATACATTGTGTCATCAAGAATCTGTCATGTTGTCTGCTTTGCAGAGACATTGAAGTTTTCAAAAGTATTAACCGTAATAATGACAAATACTCTAACTACTCAGAAAAACAGCAAGAATTTCTGGTCTTCTTTTCAACAGAGAAAAAAAACCTGTCAAATCAACATGACCCAAATCAATTTCCTTGGTGCAATTTGCTCATTAACAGGTATTGGACCTGATCTGACTGAACTAGAAGAAGTAAAGAAAATGTCTACACTGTTGACTTACAAAGGTATCGTAGTTTCTTTAACTTTTTATTTGCATATGTTTTGAGCTTTGTGAGCAAAGTATCTCCTCTTTGAGATCTTTCTACATTAATACATATGACAAGGAGATTACCAGCATATTTTTCAACACTCAAAAATGTTGTGTAAACCAGTAAGTATGAACTTCAATATTATGATCCCACTGAGCTTACCATTGTGGGAGTAGATGCATGTTAGAAAAGTCTCAGACCATATCTGCTACAGGATGGATAGTCTGATGGGCTTGATTCTAAGGTCCTTACAACAACTCAGATTAACTCCACCAATAGTGGACTTTTTGGGAAACAGCAGCTTCACATTTATAGTTCGGTGGGCACTTCATTGTTCACGCAGACTAAAAGTGGTCTGTTGAAAACATCTCATGAGTGCACCTCCATGACTGCAATCTCAACTTGTGAAGATCTAACTGTGCAATTTAAAAGTACAACATAAATCAGATTCTCAAATTATCATCTCTGATACAGAAAGCTGATTTCCAAATCCATGAAACCATAAAACATAGGAGCAGAAGTAGTCCATTCAGCCCAGTGAGTCTGCTCCTTCATTCAATGAGAACATGACTGATCTGATTATCCTCAACTATATTTTGCTGCCTTTTCCTCATAAAAGTTGATCCCTCTTCTGCTACAGATCTGTTTATCTCAGCCTGGAATACACTTAAGGACCCATACTCAAGAATCTTTTGCGGTAAACATTTCAACTGATTCACTACCCTCTGACAGAAAAAGTATTCCTCCTCATTTTTGTCTTAAGTAAGTAGCTCCTTATTCTGAGATGATGTCCTCTTGTCCTAGATTCTCTCACATGGGGAAACAACCATTCCGCATTGACCCTGTAATGTTCCCTGAAGAATCTCTCATGCTTCAATAAGGTTGCCTCTAATTCTTCCAACCTCCAATGAGTGTAGAAAACATCAAAAAACTCATTTGAGCACGAGGAGAGAAATGCTCCATGAAACGCTCCAAATTTGGCACTTACCCAGAATTGTGAAATTTGGTTCGATGTATCTATATGCATCCTTACAAGTGATTATCAGGAAAATGATTCTCATTCCTGAAAGGGGAATGGCAGATACCCCCTGGACCCGATCACCTCTTCTCCTCACCTCAGCAAACCTAACACCCCTCCCTTTACTGTCCTTCCCCAACCTCAGACTCAACCAAATACCCCCTGCTTGACAGTAACTCTCTCTAGACAGCACCACTCTAATCTAAACCCCAGTAACTCTCTCTAGCCTACCTTAAGCCCTCATCTATTTGCCTGCCTACCTTCCATGCTATCGACCCACCTATTGCTACATTGCCACTTTACTGAATTGTCAACCTAATTACCAACCTGACTCCTACTTTACACATGAATCAATCGACAAACTTTCTAACTTGCTGTCCATCTATCTACGAAATACCCACTTACCCTCCCCACCTACCCATCCCGAATCTTACCCCATACCCATTTATCTCATTATGTACCTCATTACCTACTTATCTCACCCTATTACCCACTGACCTGACTCATCCAAATTGAATCTCTGTCAAATAAAATGGACTTACAATCTTTAAAATAAATAATTGTCAAAAAATCATTACATTTACAACTAATCAATAAAAGTATAATTAAATGCTTAAACAGGACAGAAGAAAGCATTAAAAAGCAAGACAACACATGCAACAGTTTCAAGACACTTACCTTGCAGCTTTAATGTCTTGGACGTTTGTTACTAATCTAGTAGGAAAATCCCAGATCTTCTGGTTTACGGACATCATAGTTTCAACACTTTTATACAGACTTGGAGGTCTAGCTGAAAAGAAAAAAACATAGAAAGGTAAGTGGACAGTTTTAGTGTGTATTACTGACAGTTCGGTCCGTTCAGACAATAGTCAGAATTTCTGATGGTAGGTTGCTCCTGAAAATTCTTAACAGCATGGAACTTTGAGTCCAACTTCTTTTTTAACAATGTACAGCTTTTGAATGTAAAATATTATTCAAGCTATTTGACAAATGCACTCTATTTAGAATTATATTAGAATTCTTCACACCCACGCTCTCCATTCTCTCCACATATTATTCAGCATTCCTGATGCCTCAACCTCTGAGTTTAATACCCATACAAATGACTGTCATAAATCATTCCATGTTATCCTGTAGTTTGGTAACACAGATTATTTTTCACTTTGTATTGTTACCCACTTCGCTACTATTTCCGAATCCAATTGCACGGAAACCTTTATTGCCTTCATATTAACCATCACTATTTTAATTGAGGAACCTAGATTGTGGAGTAGGGTTGAGGGCAACATCTGCTCCTTGTGGTCCATAAAGCATTGAAAAAGATACAGAAACAAATGCGTTGGACTGTAGAGCCAACTGGCTTCTTGTGCTGTGGATCAAGTGCAGAGTACCTTTGTCCTGATGTTGACGTTACTATCAAGTTGTTAATTTGTTACGTTATGTTAACTCCTGCATGCACATAGTTCTCAATGTTTACTTGAATTGTCACATGTGAACAAGAATTGAGGCAAGAGTTTGCTACGATTGGATACTTAGGAAAACAGACCCTGGTTTAACTGTTCTATTTCTCCTCCAGCTTTGAATGCAAGTTCCAAAATAAGAACAATAGACCACCCCTGAGAACAAGAGTGTGATGCTGGAAAAGCACAGCAGGTCAGGCAGCATCCGAGGAGCAGGAAAATCGACGTTTCGGACATATGCCCTTCATCAGGGTTTCTGATGAAGGGCTTTTGCCTGAAACATAGATTTTTCTGTGCCTCAGATGCTGCCTGACCTGCTGTGCTTTTCCAGCATCACACTCTTGACTCTAATCTCCAGCATCTGCAGCACTCACTTTCACCTCCTAAGAACACAGAGGCTTTGAGCTTTTGGTCAGCTTCGGTTTAATCTAACTTCTCACGCATGCCATTTCTGATTGAATAAGTCAGGGTGAAGGATGAAGTCAAATTTCGTTTGGTATTTATTTCTGCGATGTGGGGCTCATTGGCTGGCCACATTTATTGTCCATCCCCAGTTGCCCTTGAAGAAGGTGGTGGTGAGTTGTCTTCTTGAACTGCTGCAGTCCACCTGCCGTGTGTTGACTGACAGTGCCATTAGGGAGGGAATTCCCAGATTTTCACCCAGCGATATATTTCCAAGACCTGCTTTTTATGTACAGGATGTGTTTGGGCAATTTTCTACATTGTTGGTTGGATACCAGTGCCTTAACTGTACTGGAACAGCTCGGCTAGAGGAGCAGCAAGTTCTGGAGCACAAGTCTTCAATACTATTGCTGGAATGTTGTCATTTGCATCATTCAGTTTCTCCTACCATTCCTTGATATCACGTGGAGTAAGGAGAAAGTGAGGACTGCAGATGCTGGAGATCAGAGCTTAAAAATGTGTTGCTGGAAAAGCGCAGCAGGTCAGGCAGCATCAAAGGAACAGGAGAATCGATGTTTCCGGCATAAGCTTATGCCCAAAACATCGATTCTCCTGTTCCTTTGATGCTGCCTAACCTGCTGCGCTTTTCCAGCAACACATTTTTAAGATCACGTGGAGTAAATCAGATTGGCTGAAGATTGGTATATGTAATGCTAGATATCATAGGAGGAGGCGAAGATAGATCATCCACTCAGCATTTCTGGCTGAAGATTGCTGTAAAAGCTTTAGCCTTACTGTTTTTCACTGATGTGTTGGGTTCTTCCATCACTGAGGATGGGGATATTTGTACAGCCACCTCCTCATCCAGCAAATTGTTTGATTGTCCACCCTCATTCACAACTGGATGCTGCATTACTGCAGAGCTTAGATCTGATCTGGTAAATGGCGGATCACTTAGCTCTGTCTATCACTTGCTGCTTATGCTGTCTGACCTGCAAGTAACCCTGCTTAGTGACATCAGCAGATTGACACCTCATCTTCAGGTATGGCCAGTGCTGCTCCTGGAATGCCTTCCTGCACTCTCCGTTGAACCAGGGTTGATTCCTTGGCTTAATAGTAATGGTTGAGTGGGTCAGATGGTGGATCATGAGGTTACAGATTGTGCTGGAGTACAATTCTGCTGCTGTTGATGGGCCACAGTGCCTCACGGATGCCTAGTCTTGAGTTGCTAGACCTGTTCAAAGTCTGTTCCATTCAGAACGGTGAAAGTTATTCTCAATGTGAAGGCAGACTTCGTCTCCACAAGGACTTTGCAGTGCTCATTCTTATTGATTCTGTCATGGACAGATGCATCTGCAGCTGGCAGATTGGTATGGATGAAGGCAAGTATGTTTTTCCCTCTTATTGGTTCCCAGTCTTGCAGCTGTGTTCTTTAGGACGCGACCAGTTCAATCTGTAGTACTGCTGCTGAGCCACTCTTGGGGATGGACATTGAAATTCCCCACCCAGATTACATTTTGCACCCTGGCCACCCTCAGTGCTTCCTCCAAGTGTTGTTCAACATGGAGGAGTACTGATTGATCGGCTGAGGGAAAACAATATGTGGTAATCAGCAGAAGGTTTCCATGCCCATGTTTAACCTGAAGCCACGAGACTTCATGGGGTCTGGAGTCAATGTTGAGGAGTCCCAGGGCAACTCACTCCCAACTGTATACCACTGTGCCACCACCTCTGCTGGGCCTATCCTGCTGGTGAGACAGAACAGGATGGTAATAGTGATGATGTATCTGGAACATTGTCTGTAAGGTATGATTGGGTGTTGGACTGGGGTGTACAAAATTAAAAATTACACGACACTAGGTTATAGTCCAACAGGTTTATTTGGAAGTACTAGCTTTCGGAGTGCTGCACCTTCGTCAGGTGGTTGTGGAGCGGAGCAGCACCCAGAAGGTTAGTGCTTCCAAATAAACCTGTTGGACTGTAACCTGATATTGTGTGGTTTTTAACATTGTCTCGAAGGTATAATTCCATGAGTATGACTATGTCAGGCTATTGCTTGAGTCATCTGTGAGACAGGTCTTCCAATTTTGGCACTAGCCTCCAGATGTTAGCGAGTAGAACTTTGCAGGATCGACAGGGCTGTTTCTGCCAATGCCTATTCGGATACCTCGGGCGATGCCAGATGATTCGTGCGATTTCATTTCTTTGAGACTTTGCTGTTATTGGTACAACTGAATGGATTGCTAGAACATTTCAGAGTGTAATTGAGAGTCAACTACATTGCTGTGGGTCTGGAATCACATGTGGGCTAGACCAGGTGAGGATGGCAGATTTCCTTCCTTCCCTGAAGGAGATTACTGAAACAGAGGGGTTTTTCTGACAATCTACAATGATTTCACGGTCATCAGTAGATTCTTAATTCCAAATGATTTTGTATTTGAATTCCACCTAGGTCTTGAACCTGGATTCCTAGAACATTACCTGGGTCCTCTAGACTAATAGCTTAGCAACAATACCACTAGGCCATCACCTTCCCCCTGACGTTTCTCCTAAAGAGAGTAATTAATTTGCTGTATGGTATAACAGGCCTCTAAACATGCTTCTAAACCAACTGCTGTTCTTGTGAAAGTCACATGCATCAGTGAGCTAATCTGCCTTGAGGGTGATCAGACCCCAGCCTGTGTATTAGGCATATTTAATAAAAGGTACATTTTCAAATATCGTGGTGCATAATTTTCAATTATTATGCTTGGCATGTGTTTTAATTGATTTAGTCTAATCTTATTCGCATATCCCTGCTGTGTTCATAATCCTGAAGTTCTAAGTTAAATGATTGGAAATACAAAATAATTAAAAACAAATCATTGCATCATCAGATATCATGGTTTACATGCAAAAAAAACAATATTTGAAATTGCATTAACTTGCATACTTAACCAGGTGAATGTTTGACAACTCTAGACCAGTGAGCCTGACATTGGTGGTGGGCAAGTCGTTGGAGGGAATCCTGAGGGACAGGGTGCACATCTATTTGGAAAGGCAAGGACTGATTAGGGATAGGAGAAAGTGAAGGCTGCAGATGCTGGAGATCCAAGCTGAAAATGTGTTGCTGGAAAAGTGCAGATGATTAGGGATTAGGGATAGTCAACACTGCTTTGTGCATGGGAAATCATGTCTCACATACTTGATTGAATTTTTTGAAGATGTAACAAAGTGGATTGATGGGAGCAGAGCAGCAGACATGATCTATATGGACTTCAGCAAGGCGCTTGACAAGGTTCCCCATGGGAGACTGGTTAGCAAGGTTAGATCTCAGGGAATTCAGAGAGAACTATCCATTTGGATACAGAACTGGCTCAAAGGTGGAAGACAGAGGTTGGTGTGGCGTGTTGTTTTTCAGATTGGAGGCCTGTGACCAGTGGAGTGTCACAAGGATCGGTGCTGAGTCCTCTACTTTTTGTCATTTATACCAATGATTTGGATGTGAGCTGAAGAGGTATAGTTAGTAAGTTTGCAGATGACACCAAAATTGAAGGTGTAGTGGACAGCGAACAAGGTTACTTCAGAGTACAACTGGATCTTGATCAGATGGGCCAATGAGCTGAGAAGTGACAGATGGAGTTTAATTTAGATAAATGTGCGGTGCTGAATTTTGGGAAAACAAATCTTAGCAGGACTTATACACTTAATGGTAAGGTCATAGGGAGGGTTGCTGAACAAAAAGACCTTGGAGTGCAGGTTCATAGCTCCGTGAAAGTGGAGTCGCAGGTAGATAGGACAGTGAAGAAGGCGTTTGGTATGCTTTCTTTTATTGGTCAGAGGATTGAGTACCAGCGTTAGGAGGTCATTCTGTGGCTGTACAGGATATTGGTTAGGCCACTTTTGGAATATTTCATGCAGTTCTGGTCTCCTTCCTATTGGAAAGATGTTGTGAAACTTGACAGGGTCCAGAAAAGATTTACAAGGATGTTGCCAGGGTTGGAGCATTTGAGCTCTAGGGAGAGGCTGAATAGGCTAAGGCTGTTTTCCCTGGAGTGTTGGAGGCTGAGGGGGTGACCTTATAGAGGTTTACAAAATTATGAGAGGCATGAATAGGGTAAATAGACAAGGAATTTTCCCTGGGGTGGGGGAGTCCAGAACTAGAGAGCATTGTTTTATTGTGAGAGAAGAAAGATATAAAAGAGACCTAAGGGGCAATTTTTTCATGCAGAGGGTGGTGTGCATGTGTGGAATGAGCTGCCAGAGGAAGTGGTGGAGGCTAATACAATTGCAATATTTAGAAGGCATCTGGATGGGTATATGAATGGAAAGAGTTCGGAGGGATATTGACTGGGTGCTGGCAGGTGGAACTAGATTGTGTTGGGATATCTGGTTGGCATGGACGTGTTGGACTGAAGCATCTATTTCCAAACTGTACATCTCTATGACTCTGTGACTCTATAGATGCAACTGTAATCCATTAACACATACCTTATTTGTTGCCCTATGACTTAAGAAGGCAGATGTAAACATTGTGCAAGTTTGCATGAAGAGGGTAAAATGGTTATCATGGTTTAGCCACTCATTTTACTCTTATTTGCAGTCCAACTGCAGTCAACCCAT
Organism: Chiloscyllium plagiosum; assembly: GCF_037043375.1. Classification (NCBI taxonomy): domain Eukaryota; kingdom Metazoa; phylum Chordata; class Chondrichthyes; order Orectolobiformes; family Hemiscylliidae; genus Chiloscyllium; species Chiloscyllium plagiosum. Next base: position 29,035,672 of record NW_028270146.1, read on the forward strand.
GTCTACTTCTCCACTACCTCTGATCCCATCACTGCTCTTACTTTCCACTGAAGTCAGTGCAAATGTAAAATCTACTGTGAACTTCTCAAAATAGGCCATTCACCTTCAGTGGGACAAATTTCAAAATGAAATTGCTCATCATCATCACCTTCTGATTGCACCTCAGTTGATATTTTCCCTGTACAGTTATTTATATTGCCTCGTTCTGTCTAAGCACCCTATGATCTGGGTGTCGTGGTTTGATATGATCTGCCTGTACTGCTTGCAAAACAAGACTTTTCACTGTACTAAGGTACATGTGACAACAATAAAACAAATCAAATCAAATCAATTTTGGAAATGTAATTTGGTCAACTAGGGATAACCTTCAAACTCCAAAAATGAAAATAACTAGTTCCATCTCAGTTTTTAAGGCAAATAATCAAATGTTATTTTAAATCTCTATTTCCATACTACATGTGTTTTTACAAAGCTTACCACAATGATTCCTGATGAAGGGCTTTGCCTGAACTGTCGACTCTCCTGCTCCGCTGTGCTTTTTCAGTACCACATTCTCGACTCTAACCTCCAGCATCTGCAGTCCTCACTTTCACCTTCCCACACTGATTGTCAAACTCAAGATCACCAACAAACAGGAACATATTCAGCTTATACATCTGTAACTATTTAAGAATGCTGATAAATAATATATTTCAAATAAATAGTCGTTCAACAGATGCCGTTAGGGACTGTGTTTAAACTCCAATTTCTGTAATTTTGAAAACATGAATTTCTAAACTAGCACAGAGAAAGTATGTATTTATAGGCAGAAGAAATTGATCTGATTTATGAGCAGGTTTCTACTTTGTTTATAGTTAATTTTGAAAGAGTAGTATTAACGTGAGTAAAGGTAAATAAAGTAATTTAAAAGTACAAGGTTAAGTTATGACAGGACAACTCAGCCAAGTGGAATGCCTGCCCTGTTGCATGTGGGAAGTTATAGGTGATTCATGTGATCTAGACAGGCCCCATGTGCAGAAGTTTGAGCTCAAGAGCTCAAGCAGTGACTGAAGTCACTGAAGAGGATCCATGTGACAAGAAATGATGTGGATGGCATGTTCAGAAAGGTGGTAGCCCAGGTAATCCAAGACAAAGAGGCAGGTAGTGCAGGAGTCTCCAGAGGTCCTACTCTCTAACCAGATTTCTGTTCTGGATACTAGTGTTGACGATGGATCCCTGAAGGAGTGTGGCTAGAGCCAACCTCATGCACCATGGGTGACCCAACTGTATAAGAGAGGGGAAAGGAGAGTTTAAGATAATGACAATGATAATAACAATAATAATAATAATTCAATAATGATGGGGGATTTTTACTCAAGGATGGTATATTACATCCTGGTGCTCGGATCAAGGATGTCACAAAATGGCTGGAGAACATTCTTCTGTAGGAAGGTGAACAGCCAGATGTCATGGTGCACATGGATAGTAACAACATGGATAGGAAGGTGAATGTGGTCCTACAAACAGGATTTAGGGAGGTGGGTAGAAAATGAGCAAACAGGACCTCGAAGTTACTAATAGTCAGAATGCTGTCAGTGCCATTTACAGTGGTTACATGAACTGGAATGTAAGACAGATGAGCGCATGGCTATAAAGATAGTGTAGGAAGGAGGGCTTTAGATTCCTGGGAAACTGGGACTGGCTGTGAGGCAGATGGCTTCTGTACAAGCCAGACAGTTTGCTTCCAAACAGAACTGAGACTAAATTTTTCTAATGCTGTTGGGGAGGGTTTACCCTAACTCAGCAGTGGTGTGGGAGTCAGAAGACAATAGTAGATTGAGGGACAGATAGCACTGAAATAGAAAATAGTAAGTTACTCGGTGTGAGTGAGTATGATGACAGTGACCAAAGAATCCAATCTGGTATACGACCATAAGACAATAAGACGTAGGAGCAGAAATTAGGCCATCGAGTCTGCTCCGCCATTCAATCATTCGCCCGTACCTGTTTTTTTTGTTTTTGCCACTGTTTACCTCTTATTTACTTATCTATGCTACTTAACTCCGTGGTCTGCCTGTATTGCTCACAAGTAAAGCTTTTCACTGTGCCTCGGTACACGCGAATAATAAATTCAATACAATTCAATTCAATTTAATCAAGTTTCTCAATCTCATTTTCCCATTTTCTCCCCATAACCCTTGATCATCAAGAACCTATCTATCTCAATCTTAAATATACTCAATGGCCTCTGTGGCAGTGAATTCCATAGATTCACCACTCTCTGGCTGAAGACGTTTTTCCTTATCTCCATTCTGTAAGGTCTTCCCTTTACTCTAAGGCTGTGCCCTCGGGTCCTAGTGTCTCCTATTAATGGAAACATCTTCCCAACAATCACTCTGTACAGACCATTCAGTATTCTGTAAATGTCAATTAATTCCTCCCTCATCCTTCCGAATTCCATCGAGTATAGAACCAGAGTCCTCAAATGATCTTCATATGTTAAGCCTTTCATTCCTTGGACCATTCTCGTGAACCTCCTCTGAACACACTGTAGAGCCAGTACATCTTTTCTGAGATATGGGGCTCAAAACTACACATAATATTCTAAATGTGGCATGATCATGAGATGGTGTGTGTCAGAACACACAATGGTCTTGACATAACATTACAATTACGCAATTGCAGTTAACAGTGCAGAGTCGAGAGTGTGGTGCTGGAAAAACACAGCAGGTCAGGCAGCATCTAAGGAGCAGGAGAATCGACATTTCGAGCATAAGCCCTTCATTAGGCAGGCTCATGCCCAAAACGTCGATTTTCCTGCTCCTCGGATGCTGCCTGCCCTGCTGTGCTTTTCCAGCACCACACTCTCAACTCTGATCTCCAGAATCTGCAGTCCTCACTTTCTCTCAGTTAGCAGTGCAACCTGATGTGCAGTACAAAATTGCAGAAACATTGTATAAGTGGACCGAATGTGCCATGGGTATTCTCCGGGGCGGGACATGCATTGGTTGCCAATGTCAGAGAATGTGAAATTGCGTGACCACTGCCCGTGGACCATGCCCTGAGAGGCTGCTGCAACATAGAGGTCCTTTGAATCAAGCAGTGTTCTGAGGTCGTGAAGTACGTGCTTTGATTCCATGTCGAGATATCTTTGTCAATGTCTAGCTTGTTTGGCTCATTTAGTAAGGTTGGAAGCTGAATATGAATGAGGCAAGTTGGGACATTAATAAGGTGTTTAACAAGCTCTAAACCCCCTTAATTGGCAACATGCTGCCGCTGAGTGAAAAACTCAGCATGTCACTCAGCAAATGCATAAAAGATGCTGCAAGATGCTCCCAACATCGAGATAGGATTTGGCAGAGTTCCCTTTTGATTCATGCACTAGCACACATCATTAAGACACTGTAAGATTCCATCCTTTATGTTCTCTTTAGCACTAGACTACACTTGCCTCCAATCTCAACATTTCACTGGAAATATTAGGAGCCAAATCCAAGAATCACTTGATTGCCAAGAAAGAGCAATCATATTTTCTGCAGACACTATGAAAAATAATAAACACAACATTAAACATGCATTCACACAGGTACAAAGTTGAAATGGGATAGCATCCAGTTCAAAAGAAATATAGAAAAGAATATATGATTTACAGTCATAGAGTCTTCGAGTCAAAGAGATGTACAACACGGAAACAGACCCTTCGGTCCAATTCGTCCATGCCGACCAGATATCCCAACTTAATCTAGTTCCACTTGCCAGCACCCGGCCCATATCCCTCCAAACCCTTCCTATCCATATACCTATCCAGGTGTCTTTTAAATGTTGCAATTGTACCAGCCTCCACCACTTCCTCTAGCAGCTCTTTCTACACACGTACCACCCTCTGTGTGAAAAAGCTGCCCCTTCGGTCTCTTTTAAATCTTTCCCCTCTCACCCTAAACATACGCGCTCTAGTTCTTGACTCCTCCATTCCAACCTCTATAAGGTAACCCCTCAGCCTCCAATGGTCCAGGGAAAACAGCCCCAGTCTAGTCAACTTCTCCCTATAACTCAAATCCTCCAACACTGGCAATATCCTTGTAAACCTTTTCTGAACCCTTTCGAGTTTCACAACATCTTTCCGATAGGAAAGAGACCAGAATTGCACCAGATATTCCAAAAGTGACCTAACCAACTTCCTGTACAACCACAACATGACCTCCCAACACATATACTCAATATTCTGACCAATAAAGGAAAGCATACCCAAAGCCTTCTTTACTATCCTATCTACCTGTGACTCTACTTTCAAGGAGACATGAATCTGCACTCCGAGGTCTGTTTGTTCAGCAACCCTCCTTAGGACCTTACCATTAAGTGTATAAGTCCTGCTAACATTTGCTTTCCCAAAATGCAACACCTTGCATTTATCCTTGACCTGTACAATTTTAACCTGAAACTACAACTGTTTAATTGATGTGTTATATCTGCAGCCTTAGCAAATTTTTCAGATGTCCTTTCAGTGCTCAGGGTCCTGATGCTCCTTTTTAAATCAGAACTGTCACTTAGTCATCCCCTTTTTGAGAGGCTGAGAGAGCATTTTTTCCTTTTGATTTCAGTCACAAATCCTTCTCTCCTGGTCTGTCGCATTTAGCTCCCCAAACACAGCTGGCCTGTGTATTCCAGTGGGCAAGTTCCTTCTTTCCAAAGTATCAATTGTAGGTTATGTCTTTTATTGTTATTATGTCAAATTATCACACAGTTGTGAATTACAATAGGAGCTGAGATTTCTTCATATATTACAAGTTTCTCTGTCTTTTAGTAAAAATCTTCATTTCAGATCTGACCCATTTGGTTATTCAACATTGTTTCCCAAAACTTGGCTAACTTGATTAGTCTGAGGATTACTGTGGACAAAGGTGCAAAGTTCTTTTAAAGTTTAAAGGCTAATTATTTTCATAAAATCCAATACTGCTTACTTGCAATTAGCACTTAAATTTCTTAAGATTCTTGATCAGTAGGGAAATCAAGCATTATGGGGAGAATACAGAAAAGTGGATGTGAGGAATATTAAATCAGCCATGAATCGTGGCACAACTTGCGAGCAGAATGGGCTAGACCTTTTCTTACTTCTTCTGGTCTCATAAAGTTGCTGTTTAAAAGTTTTAAAAGTCTCCCAACCTGGCACATGTTCAAATCACCCTCTACTAGACAACAAAAGATTAGTTAATTATCTAACAGGCCAAAATTGATTTCATAACTAGTTGCCCATAAATTCATTTCAATCTCAGCAGCAGAAATAGGAGAGATTAAGTACAATTGAGCAGAATGCATATCCAGGAGTTTGGTCAGTAAGGTAGTTGGGTGAGGAGGGGAAGATGTTGTTTCATTTTATATATTTGTCAGCCTCCAGGAGAGCAGAAGCTGAAAAGCTACACGGCAGAAAGTATAGAATGAAGGGTGCTCAGTACTGCTAAACTCTCTAAAGACATTTAGAGGTAAATAAAAGGTGATATTGCAAGGAAAAGGCTAAGTGATTGGTTGATGAGTAATTTATTTGTGTATCTTATTTAAAGAATTTAAGAAGTCATCAATATGTGTGTGAGTCCAGATGGCTGCTTTGTCATCTGGTTATTGCAACTAACAGAACTTTTTAACCCTTAATGAATGACATAAACCCTTAATGAATAACAATCATAAATTGTTAAACCTTATTAAGATTATAAAATTTATTGGGGGTACTAAGATTTACTGGAAGTCTCAGGTTTCTTAATTATTGATGAATTGACATGGCAGGGCAGGTGATGTGCTGTGACTGCAGGATAATGGAGCTTCTGGATACCAGTTGAATCCAGGGCAAACACAACTGCAATAAATGTTTACAGCTATCGGAGCTATGGCTCAGAGTTATTGAGCTTGAGGCCAAGGTGCGGACACTGTGACACATCAGAGAGAGAGAGAGAAAGGTACCTGGATACTTTATTCTTGGAGGCAGGATAGGGTCTTCTGATTCAGTCAGCAGTCAGGGACAGGATGATGTGGCTGTAAGTGAGACAGGTAAGAGGACCCAGACATCAGGAGGGTGGAAGCTTTTGTAGTTGTCTAACATGTTTGAGTTTTGCTTTCAGTTTATTTGGATGAGAATGAGGGTTGCATGTTTCGTGAATTAACTAACCATGGCACTTTGGTACAGGTAGATTGTCAGTGGGATCACAAAGAGTGAATATAGTGGCAGTCGGGGACAATGTAGTGAGGGGAAACTGTTCTCAGTAGCAATGTGTGTGAGTCCAGATGGCTGTTTTGTCCTCTGGTTCCAGCGTTTAGAATGTCTTCCCTGCGCTGGAATAGAGTTTGCAGTGGGTGGGGACCATCCAGTGGCCATTATCCACATCAGGAAATATGATGAGTGAGATACTATATTAACAAAACAGAACCTCAAATTAACAATCTCTGTATTGCTATCTGGTCCATATGCTAGTAGGATGAATAAGATAAGCAAAATGAATGGATGGCTCAAAGGCTGGTCATTAGTCATAGAGTCATCGAGATGTCCAGCATGGAAACAGACCCTTCATTCCAACTCGTCCATGCTGACTAGATATCCTAACCTAAACTAGTCCCATTTGCCAGCACTTGGCCCAAATCCTTCTTATTCATATTCCCATCCAGATGTCTTTTAAATGTTGCACCACTTCCTCTGGCAGCTCATTCCTTACACGTGTGTTTTGGTTCATGAACACTGGCCCCAATACTTGGTAAAGTTGGCTCTGAAGTGTTGTGACGGCCCATACCTGATCTATGCTGGGACTAGTTTCCTAGTAAACTGAATACCCAGTGAATTACAGAAGGCTTTTAATTAAATTAAGGATCGATTCTGAGTGGGTGTCACAAATCATGAGGTAGAGTCAAGGCTGGAAAACAAAGTAATAATGTAACAAATTTAGGGAAGAAGACAGCAGGAAAGGAGAGACAGAGAAAAGTAAAACTTAAGAATGCATCAACAATAAAGATTAGCTTTTACAAATATAACGAAAGACAAAACTAGAGGTTCTGTAGTTGAATGCATGTAGCATTCGTAACAGTGTGAATGAATCAATAGCACACATCGATAAATATGACCTGATAGCCGTTATAAAGATGCTGCTGTGTCCTGACAAGGATTGGGTGCTGAAGATTGAGGGGAATATGGCATTCAAGAAAAATAAACTGGGAAAAGGTGGAAGAGTGTTATTATTAATCAATATTGCACAAAAACAAGTTTGAGATGACCTCAATTCAGGGTGTAGAATTGGATCGGGGACAGATGAAAAATAGGAAGAGCAATAAGTCACTGCTAGCAATGGTCATGTAGATGAAGAATTCATAACTCTTGGGCCATTTTTTTTGTACAGGGCTTTCTGGAACCAACAAGAGAGCAGGTTATATTTGATTTGGTATTGTGTAAAGAGACACGATGAATTAATGACTACAGTGTGAGGCACACCAAGGTAGCAGCAATTAAAATATGATTGAAATTTACATCCCATTAGAACTGGAGTGAGTCTAAGAGGACTATTTTAAACTTAAATAGAAACGACCACGGGGGTGTGAAATTGAGACAGCTGAAGTGAACTGGAATAGTAGGATCAAAGATAGATTAATACAGAAGGACAGTGGCAGACATTTATGGGAACACCTCAGAATACACTTACATCTACTGTAAGAACAATTCCAGTGGAAGATCTACCATTCATTGTTAAGTCAAGGAAAGCATCAAACTTAATGTGAAAATAATACATAAACCGAACTAAGGTGCATAGAGGTCAGGTGATTGTTATGTATGTAAAGAATGTTAAAGGATGACAAAAATCATGAGAATCATGAGAAAGTAATCAGAGTATGAAAGGAAAGTTAACTAGAAGGATAACAAGACTTCCTACTGGTATCTAAAGAGGAAAAGGATAAGTAAAGTTCATCGTCTACAGAGTGAGAGTGTGGAGTTATTAGTAGATAATAAGAAAATTGTGGATGAAAGAAACAAATATTCTGCCTTCACTACATAGTGTCCACAAAGAAAATATCCCAGTAATAACTGTAAATTAGCATAGAGAGAAGAGCTTAGTGAAATTATAATCACCAGGGAAGCAGTGCTGAGCAAACTGATGACGCAGCAGGATTACAAGTGCTCGGATGCAAAATGACGTCATCCGATGATCTCAAGAAAGGTTGCTGATAAGGCAGGGTAGATATATATTGATGCTCATTTTGCAAGACTCCTCAGGTTTCAGAAAGATTCCATCAGATTGTAAAGTAGCAAACATACCGCTTGTAATCAAGAAGGAAACGGAAGAAAACAGGAACTTTATGTATGTCATGGGAAAGGTGTTAGAACTGATTATAAAGGAGGTTATATCAGTGAAATTAGAAAAACACAAGGTAATCAGCATGAGTCAGCATAGTTTCCTCAAAGGGAAATCATATTCAACCAACTTACTTGAACTGTTTGAAGGTGCAATTTTCTTTTGTCTTAGCACTTGCCCTTACTGACCAGGTTTCCTGAACTAGTCCAATTTGCATGAGTTTGGCCCATATCCCTCACTACTACCACCTTTACCACCTCCTCAGGCAACTCATTCCACATACATGCCACCCTCTGTGTGAAAACATTGCCCCTCAGGTCCATTTTAAATCTTTCCCCTCGTATCCAAAACCTGTGCCCTCTCGATTTTCGATTCCTCTATCCTGGGGAAAAGACATTGGCTATTCACCTTACCTATGCCCTGCATGATTTTATAAATCTTTAAGGTCACACCCCAGCCTCCTACGTTCCAGGGAAAAAGGTTCCAGCTTATCCAGCCTCTCCTTATACCTTAAACCTTCCAGCCTCGGTAATACCCTTTCCATTTAATAACGCCCTTCCTATAGCAGGGTGACCAGAATTGCATGCAGTACTCCAAATGTAACTTACTAATATCCTGACAGCTGTAACATAATATCACAATTCCTAAACACAAGGAATTCCTTTTTAAAATCAATTGGTCACTGAAAATCCCAGGTTTTAAAATCAAATCAATTTGAAAATTATTTGTAATTTTTTATCACTATGTAATAATGTGGAAATCTTTCCAATCAGACTACTGCTCAACAAAAAACAAAAGAACTGTGCACGCTGTAAATCAAAAACAACAGAAATTGCTGGAAAAGCTCAGGAAGTCTAGCAAATTACTGCTTCATCACAACACAGAAACAGTTTTAATTAGAATCACACATTACAACCCTGTTCCTCTGTGATATATGTCAATTGTTCTTCTCAAGCTCTTTGCAATGTTTGGCACAAACGAATCACTATGTTCTCCCAGGTTTACATCCCCAATTCAGTTACTGATCATATCACAGCCAGATTCTCCCCAGCCAAAGGTTCTGCAACCATTTCCTCTAGTTGCCTTTGAGTCTCTAAAACTACATCCTTAGTTCCCATTTCTTTCCACATCCATATAATGACCCTTGGTAACATCACCTGAAGACTTGGGGTCCATTATTAAAACAGTGCTCTCTCTGAGATTGCTTCTCTCGATGTCTGCATTTAAGACTTGCGCAAATTGAGAAGCAGCGATGCATAACAGAGAGCTGCATTGATATTGCCCATTTTACATTGTCACATTATGACAGAATTACCCCGCATTTCGACTTTTCAGAGCTGATGATTGCAAAAGGTTTCAAAATATTAAAGTAACTTGAGTAGATAGCCATGGGAAAAATGTTTTTGGTGGTGAGAGAGGCCAAATCTCAAGGCTATAAACAGAAATTAGTTGCAAATTAATCAAATATGGAATTCAGTAAACACTTCTTAAACCAAAGGTGCAGAATGTGTGAGCAGAGTTGAGGTGAAGCATTTTAAAGGGATATGATGTCTAGTGGAGTTCTGCAGGGGTCCGTGTTGGGACTGCAACTATTCATTTTATACATTAAAGATCTGGATCAATGAACTGAGAACATTGTTGCTGAATTTGCAGATGATGTATAGATAGGTGGAAAGATATTTAGTGTTGAGGAATCAGGAGGTGGCAGAGGACTGGGACAGGCTAGGAGGGTGGGCTAAGGAGTAACAGATGACAAACAATGTGGGAAAGTGTGAGGTTATGTACTTTGGTCGGAAGAATAGTCTATTTTCTAAATGGAGTAAAGCTTCAGAAATCTGAAGCACAAAGGGACTTGAGAGTCCCAGTTCAGCATTCTCTGAAGGTTAACATGTAGGTTCAGTTGGCAGTTAAGAAGGCAAATGTGATGCTAACAATCATTTCGCGAGGACTAGAATACAAGAACAGGGTGGTGAATCTGTGAAACTCATTGCTGTAATGGACTGTGGAAATCAAGTCACTTTAAGTGTATTTAAGACAGAGATGGATAGATTCTTGTTTGGTAAGGGGATCAAGGGTTACATGGAGAAGCAAGGAGAATGGGATTAAGAAACATATCAGCCATGATTGAAAAGCAGAGCAGATTCGATGGTCTGAATGGCCTAATCCTGCTCCTAAATCTTATGGTCTTATAATCTTCTGGCTTCTAGCCACAATGTTTTTTATGGCTGGCCCTGTCATGACTTGGAACTTGTTATAATAAGGAGAAATGTGAGCAAGTTTTGAAAATAAATTAGAAGGAAAGAGGAAGAGAGGTCTTGTGGCTTCTAACTCAGAAATCATTCACACAATGTAAATGACAAAGTCATGATGTTGTCAGCAAGGTAAGAAACCTTTGCAATTATTTTACTTCATCGCAATTCTCAGTGGGATCTCAATAATGCCACCAGCGATGAGTAACTTTGATCTAATTCAATTCATTTTATTTAAATTAGAAAGTGCTTTCTGAAAAAGTAGCATACGGAGAAGTGTGGACTAAGTAAAAACACCACTTGAGTACCATATTCACTCTCGGCTGAATGTATTTTTAATGAGTGTTCAAACACTCCCAAAGAACTGTTAAAAAAATTGGAACACCGATTGAAGATAATTTTTTATTGTTATTTTTGATGCTTTGAGTTAGGTTAACTAGAGTTTTTTTCTGGATTCTATTAGTGCAAAAATCCAAGCAAATATAAAAGGCAACTTTAGTCATGCTGAGGCTCAGTCAAGCTTTTTTTGTCTTTGTAAAGCTGCTTTTTCTGATAATCTCCTTCACACAGAGTATGGAATATTACGTTAATAACCAAGGCAGTATTCCAAATGATGAAAGGTTTTGACTGATGCATGGAGAAACTGGTTCCACTGGCAAAATGTAACTGGCTATTGAACCTGAGGAAGCGTATTTTTTAAACAAGGAGTCTTATAAACTAGAGCACATGGTTTGAAAGATTAGTAGAAGCAGAGTCAGTAGGAACTGTCTAAAGGAAATTGGGGAGAAAGTGAGGTCTGCAGATGCTGGAGATCAGAGATGGAAATGTGTTGCTGGAAAAGCGCAGCAGGTCAGGCAGCATCCAGGGAACAGGAGAATCGACGTTTCGGGCATTAGCCCTTCTTCAGGAATGCGTAAAGGAAATTGGGTACCTATTTGATAAGGAAATACTCACAAGGGTAGAGCAGGACTGAAATTGGCACAAATTAGATGGCCTATTTCAGAGAGCCTGCAGAAGTTCAGTGGGCCAAATGGCCTTCTACTCAGTTGTATGATTCTTTGGCTGTATTGTGAATTAAGGAAAACCTCAGTTTCTCTATGCTGTGTTCAGTTTTATGGATTGAAACTCATAAAGAATACATTGGCATTGAAGAGATAAAACACAGACTCACCACAATTCTACCAGTTCTTAATGAGTTAAATTATGAGGACTGATAACTTTTTCCAAGAACCAATCTATGGACAATGGGCCAAATAGCAATGTCAATGTTTTATGTTTTTAATGTGCCAGTTTGATACGTATCTTTTTTTGTCTTAAGCTACACAACATCATGGAGACAACAGCCATTAGCCCTGGAGCACAGTGATAATGAAAATGGATCTTCTAACTATATTCTTTAAATCATTGAATGATTTCACTAATCATTGCTTAATTGCACTTTTTTTGTTCTTTTTTAGTTGAAGAGTCTTGTTTAGAGAACAAATTGTTCTTTAAATAAAACAATTTCTTTCGAAATCATAAGCTGCCTTGAAGGTTTGTGTTATTCTGGAATCTACACCATAGCAGCAGCTGTGGTTGAAATGGATAGCACACTCAAATCTCAGTCAGAAGACTATGGCCACAAAATCTGAGCTGTTTCTTCATTGCAATGTCAACAGAATAATGAATTTTCAGAGTTGTGTCAGTGAAGTGTTTAAAACAAGACCCTCTTTCTTTCCCAGTAAAAGATTTACACAAAGGAGAGTAGGGTGTTATACAATGAACAATCATATGAGTGAATATTAATAGGCATTATTAAATAGGTCTATAGAGGGCTTGGTAAGTGAGGACATCAGATAAACCCTACATGCTCCAATTCCATGTGATCTGGTGTTATGAAAATGGATCTCAGTTTGAACATGCATGTTAGCTAACCTTAGTCTAAATGCACAATTAATACTTCACTCCACATCTCCCCCCAAGTTTGTTTACCGTCATCCTTTTAACCATTAACACTTAACTCTTTCATTCTACATCCAAATAGTGACAAAGTCTCTTTCACTTCAGGCACTAACCATGAATAGCATTCTCAGTTCACTTCTTGGAGGACCAAATGCTTAATAAATATGCTTCTTTGTCTCACAGAGCAGCATGATGACTCAATGGTTAGCACTGCTGCCTCACAGCACCAGGGACCTGGATTCACTACCCACCCCAGGCGACTGTCTATGTGGAATTTACACATTCTCCGGGTGTCTGCGGGGATTTCCTCTCACAATCCAAAGACGTGCAGGCTGGGTGAATTGGCTATGCTAAATTGCTCATAGTGTTCAGTGATATGTAGATTAGATGCATTAGTCAGGGGTAAATGTAGGGTAGGGGGATGTGTTGGAGTGGACTTGTTGAACCAAATGGCCTGTTTCCACACTGTAGGGACTCTACAACAGTCTGGTGGCCCAGTACATTGGTGGAGTCTGATGACAGCCTGTATAAGACAAGAACATCTTTGGAACACCATCAGAAAGTAGAAGTGTATCATTATCAATAAGAAAAAAGGACTTCTGGACCAGAATCTAAGATGTTCATAAATAGCTCCGCAGCCTGCAGACCAAATGGCCAATTGGCTTACTTTCTTTGTTATTATATTAATTTTTTCATATTATATCATCCCTATTCTGGTGAGCTCCATCATTACTAAAAAATTGCTTCTGCATGACAGTTTTCTGAACAGTTAAATGAAAATTTTTGTTTTCCCTTTCAACAGTTTCTTTTTCAAAAGTGTGTCATCACTCAATAATGGTAATAGAAAGTTTTCCTGAGATAATTATGCTCAGTGATCTTCAAGCTCTGAATGTTGCAGCATTAATTGCAGAAGAATAGAAGCTGATTCTGCAAAAGAGTTCTGGAAACATATTTTGTGTTTTGTTTTGTGTTAGCTTCCAAGACTTGATTTTGCAGTGTAACTGCTAAGAGTTCTGCTTTCAGTTCATCAGTCTTTAATGTAGTTGGACTTTTCCAATTCTTGGTTACTTTTCCTATTTCTGAGTTTCTTTTGATGCTCAACTTTAAGCTGCTTGAAGGCAGTATTCACTTCTAAAATTTCTGAATGCTCAACATTTGCATGATCCAGCTTGGAACTTTTCATTGCTGACAGCAACTGAGCAATTGCCGATTTCTGGCCAATTTCTGATGTGTAACGTTTTTCTCTAAATGTGTCAAATTTCTCTTCATGTCATTGATTCATGATTGTAAATATATGCTGCATTCAATTTACTTCTTACAATGCAGTTGGGGCATATTCCACCCTGAGTGAAGTTTGTGACTCTATATTGAAGTTTTGAGATCTCTTTATTGTATGACTGAAGGTCTCTTCTGAATTCATAATCTAAAACATCTCAGATATGGTGGTCATTTTGCTGGCAATATAGTTAATTTGAAGTTTTGCTTGCTTTTATTAATGATTGAACTAATTTAGAATCTCATTCCTGCTTCCATATACTGGCCGGCTTTCGACAGGGGGATGAACTGTTTCATCTAAATGTGGTTATAGTTGCAGTAGGCTGCAACTCATTGGTAGTTACTATGGAATAGGTATACAACATGACCTTTTCTTTCACCTTCAACAGAGGGATGATTCTCTTCATCAGAGACAGAAGAGAGTCTAATAGTGAGATCTGAATAAAAGAGTACAAGAAAGTTGAAAGCCTCTGAAGTTACCACAAGAACCCATGGTATTAAAATAGCGTATTAGCATGGATAGATGACTGACTAACTATTAGATTACAGGAAGTAGAAATAATAGGAGCATTTTTAGCATGGCAACCTGTAACTAGTGGAATGCCACAGAGACCATTGTGGCTGGCCTTCAATTATATTTGTTAAAATGATTGGTTCTACTATTACACACATTTCTTCTACGCGAATTGGCTATAACGCGATTGAAGAATTTAGACCATTATTTGTAGAATGCAAACATTCCTTACTTGTATTAGCTATTACATAATTCTGGCTCCATTGGTTTAAACAATGCTGCTATTATGCACGGGAACAGAACTATTGCATTATATCAGAACTGACTGTCTACCAAAGACTTGGATGCGGGGTGTGAATTTATTATCACCAGGTTTGTGGATGGCACAAACATAGATGGGAACACATGTAGTGAGGATGAAACAAAAAGCCAACAGAGGAAAATAGACAGATGAAATGAATGGGGAAAAAATCTGGCAAATGGAGTATAATGTAGGAAAACGGGAGGTTGCACATTTTGGTAGGATGAATAGAAGATCTGAATGTTATTTAAATGGAGGAGGGCTGAAGAAAGCTGCAGCACAGAGTGATTTTGGGGATTTCATGTATGAATCAGAAAAAAATAGCATTCAGGTTTAGCACGTAATAGGGAGGGCAATGAAACATTGGCTTTCATTTCAAAGGGAATGGTGTATCAAATATGGAAAGTATCATAAATTGCTAAAATTACGCAAGGCATTGGTCAAATCACAACTAGTCTACTGTAAAAAGCTTTGATCCCCTTATCTAAGGAAGGGTATACTGTCGTTGGATGAAGACCCGAGAAGGTTTATTTGGGCGATCCCAGATCTGGAGAAACTGAGGACAGAGGAAATTAAGTAGGTTGAACTTGTACTCAATGGAGTTTAGAAGAATGAAAGGAGACTTTATTGAAACATACGATGTGGAGATGTTTTCTTCCTCTTGTGGACAAGTTTAAGAGCAGAGGGCATAAGAAGAAGGCCATCACCCATTTAAGACAGAGATGAGGAGATTTTATTTTCACATTGAAGATGGCGAATTGGAATAATTCTTTACTGCATTCTGGATTCATGGTGCTGGAAGAGCACCGCAGTTCAGGCAGCATCCGAGGAGCTGTGCTCTTCCAGCACCACTAATCCAGAATCTGGTTTCCAGCATCTGCAGTCATTGTTTTTACCTAACTGTTGAGGTTGGGTCATTAAATACATTCAAAGTGGTGATAGTCAGATTTTTAATCAACTAGAGAATCAAAGGTTCGAGGAAAAGACAGGAAAGTGCAGGGGAGGATTTTTGATCAACAACGAATGATGAAACAGAGCTTATTGGTCAAATGGCTGACTTGCTCTTACATCTTATGGTCTCTGCCACTACTGAGTGAACAACAGCAATGGGATCCTTCTTTGTGACTTTATCTTGAAAGAGCAAGATAAGGTCTAAGATTCCACGTCGTTTTTGTTTTTGATGCATTTATTCTGACATTTTTAGCTCATCATTGGAAGCATCAAAATGGATCAGTCCCCAGCACTGGACCAGATATATCCAAGGTTACTACAGGAAGCAAGGAATGAGATTGTTATGCCTCTGGCAATGATTTTTGCATCCTCACTCTCCAAGGGAGTAGTACCAGATGATTGGAGGGAGGCGAATGTTGTTCCTCTGTTCATGAAAAGGGAATAGGGAAATCCCTGGGAATTACAGACCAGTCAGTCTTACATCTATGGTAAGCAAGGTACTGGAAGGATTCTGAGAGATAGGATTTATAACTATTTGGAAAAACATAGCTTGATTAAAGATAGCGTAGCTTTGTGAGGGGTCAGTCATGCCTCACAAGCTTATTGAGTTCCTGAGGATGTGATGAGACAAGTCAATGAAAGTCGAGCAGTGGATGTGGTGCATATGGATTTCAGTAAGGCATTTGATAAGGTTCCCCCGGTAGGCTCATTCAGAAAATTAGGAGGCGTGGGATACAGGGAAATTTGGATGTCTGGATACAGAATTAGCTGGCTGAAAGAAGACAGCGAGTGGTACTGGATGGCAAGTATTCTGCCTGAAGATCGGTGACCAGTGGTGCCCGCAGGGATCTGTACTTGAGCCTCTGCTCTTAGTAGTTTTTATGAATGACTTGGATGAAGGATTGGAAGGGTGGCTTAGTAAGTTTGCCAATGACACAAAGGTCAGTAGTGTTGTAGATAGTGTTGAGGACTGTTGAAGGTTAGAACAGGACATTGACAGGATACAGAGTTGGGCTGAGAAGTGGCAGATGGAGTTCAACCACAATAAATGCAAAGTGATTCATTTTAGAAAGTCAAATGTGAATGCTGAATACAGGATTAAAGATAGGATTCTTGGCGGTGAGGAGGAACAGTGGGATCTTGAGATCCACATACACAGATCCCTCAAAGTTGCCACCCAAGTTGAGAGGTTGCTAAGAAGGTGTACGGTGTGTTGGCTTTCATTAACAGGGGGATTGAGTTTAAGAACCATGAGGTTTTGCTGCAGCTCTATAAAACCCTGATTAGACCACACTCTGAATATTGTGTCCAGTTCTCATTATAGAAAGGATGCAGATGCTTTAGAGAGGGTGCAGAGAGGATTTACTAGGATGCTGCCTGGATTGGAATATTTGTCTTATGAAGAGAGGTTGAGTGACAATGGTTTTTCACACTGGAGAGAAAGAGGAAGAGAGGTGACTTGATAGAGGTGTACAAGGTAATGAGAGGCATAGATAGAATAGAGAGCCAGAGACTTTTCCCCAGGGCAGAAATGGCTGTCATAAGGGGGTCATAATTTTAAGGTGATTGGAGGAAGGTATAGGGGAGATGTCAGAGGTAGGTTCTTTACACTGAGAGTGGTGGGTGCGTGGAATGCACTGCCAGCGGCGATAGTAGAGTCAGAGACATTAGGGACATTTAAGCGACTGCTGGATAAGAATATGGATGGCAGTAAATTGAGATGTGTGTAGGTTAGGTTGGTTTTAGATTAAGATAAATGCTTAGCACAACATTGTGGACTGAAGGGCCTGTACTGTGCTGTACTGTTCTATGTTCTATGTTCTAATCCTTTGAACGAATGAAACAGTTTCCATTACCTTTTGTAACTCCAGGAAGTAGAGTATCTTGTAGTGGACAGTGATTTCCGGGACATTGAGTTGTCTTCGGTGTTTTCAGTATATATGAACTGAAGAATATTTGAAGCTACACAGAAAATCTGTCTAATAAATAAATATAATATTTAGTATTAATATACAAGTTTAAGTGATTTGTTTTGCATTGGGGAAAAATGTAGCATGAATCTTCCACTCTGATTTTATACAATTTGTTCTGCGGTGTTGAATGGAGGATGATCTGAGAATAATTGACCTACGTCAGTCTCTGAAAGAATTAACACATTGATGTCTGTACACAATTTTTTTCATTTCTTGCCATTAATCATGATATCTGCATTGCAGTTTCATCTTCTCACTCTATACAATGAAATAATCTAAAATTTGGCCATGGGTCTGTCAAATCCCCCAAGAATCATTAATTCTGCCCTTTCCATGTTCTGAACTACTTGAACATCTGCAGATTGTAGTGGTCTTTGCTCAATTTTCTGTGCTGCTGCTGTAGCTGTGATATAGTCCCAATCTTGGTACTCACAACTCTTGACAAAATGGTCTGGGAAATGTTCCTGCTAGTGGTTTTCCACAATGACATTAATAGTGTTCTGTTCCTTCTGCATTTGCTGTTGGTGAATTTTCTGAGTGCATTCTTATTTCCTATGTCTATAAATTCTCTGATCTATGATACTAATTTACTCACTAAGGCTAATTAATTTCCTCATTGCCTGCCCCTTGCTCCATGGTGGGTCTTTTTACCTACTTATTATTCAGCTTTTATGTGGGCCTTCCCACTCTGGGGTTTCATGACTAGATATATGTGGCATGTTGCTTCCTTCAAGGTTTGGTTTGCTGGGCTGGCCTCAGCCTTCACCCGTAACATTCTACAGCAAAAAGACTATAATTCAGATCAGAGCTGAAAATGTGTTGCTGGAAAAGCGCAGCAGGTCAGGCAGCATCCAAGGAACAGGAGAATCGACGTTTCGGGCATAAGCCCTTCTTCAGGAATGAGAATTCAGATACGCATAATTCAGATAATACGTATAATTCAGATACGCATGCTATTACCCTTTGCTTGGGTCTGATCATCATCATCAAACATGTGGTCGGATGGACTCTACACTCATCTGAGCAAATGTTCGCAGGTTTAATTAAATGTGACGACTTACAAAGCATGGTCAGAGAGAACATCCTCTGGAATACCACAGAGTTAGACTTTTGTTCCATGTAATCTGACATTACTGTGACAAAAACGGCTCTGCAACTACTCTTAGAATGCAGATATAATATCATTTACTCCACACTACAGAGTTGTTCTAAGTGTGAAGGCCAAAATGTATCTCACAACCAATGTTACAATGAAAACATTCATACATAACCAAATTATTTGTGGGAGCTTGCTGTGCACAAATTGGTTGCCCCATATTTCCTGTATTATAATAGCGACTACATTGAAGCATATTTCCAGCCAATGAAGTACTTCAGAAGACCTCCTGATGTTTGAAAGAAATACCACTGACCCAGGGGCTTTGAAATCCAACAGGGAAGCAGGGCTTGAAGCAGTGTGTGTATTTTGTGGTGCTAATTGTGTGTATATGCAGAATCAGCTGGCGATGATAAACAGCATGCTGTTAACCTCAGAGGAACCCGTAGGAGAAATAAATAGTGTGTAGAATGCCTGCATTCCTAACAGCGAGTGCACACACTCAGCAGGCAGTTGCTGTGCAGTTGCTAAAATATTATGTCTACATCTAATTTTTCTGTAGCTTATCAGCAGAAAAACTTAAAAATCATATGATTGTTGAAATGTGGCAATGATAAAAGACAAGAAGTGGGAATGGCAGCTATGGGGGTATCAACTTTTTAACTAGAACTAACAAATGATGGAAGAGTGAAGTTGGCTCCATTCAAAGCCATTAAAGATGGGAGAAAAAATTATTGGAGATGACTGATATTTAAGTGCCTTTGAAGCATAGCACATCAAACATTCAGACAATGTATTTTTAGCTTTGCTATCACATCGCCACCAGATCTGGGCCATTCACACAGCCTCACGCACAATCGGAAGTTCACTTCATAGCTCATTTGTGCTGGTAGCTGCAAACTGCTGTATGCCAGATTTCCCATCTCAATCTCGTTCTGAATTTGTGAAGGTGTTGCCTAGCTGCTGGACCTAATGCAGATTCCAATGAAATAATCTAAAATTTGGCCATGGGTCTGTCAAATCCCCCAAGAATCATTAATTCTGCCCTTTCCATGTTCTGATCTACTTGAACATCTGCAGATTTTTGTGGTCTTTGCTCAATTTTCTGTGCTACTGCTGTAGCTGTGATATAGTCCCAATCTTGGTACTCACAACTCTTGACAAAACGGTCTGGGTAATGTTCCTGCTAGTGGTTTGCCACAATGACATTAATAGTGTTCTGTTCCTTTCTGCATTTGCTGTTGGCGAATTTTCTGAAGAAGGGCTTATTCCCGAAACGTAAATTCTCCTGCTCCTCGGATGCTGCCTGGCCTGCTATGTTTTCCAGCACCACATTTTCAACTAATGCAGATTGTAGACAAGCGGGAGTCTGGAAGAACACAGCAAGCCAGGCAGTATCAGGAGGCAGAGAAATTGACGTCCTGAAGAAGGTTTACACCCAAAATATTAACTTCCCCATTTCCTGATGCTGCCTGGCTTGCTGTGTTCTTCAAGCCTACTGCTTGTCTACCTTGGATCCAGCATCTGCAGTTTTTATTTTGTCTCTAAAGCAGGTTGTGGTCAGCTTCGGATTTGAAAGTCAAATGAGAGGAATGTGAAAATTTTAAAAGACATTCTCAGCAGACGAGTCAGTGAAATAAATGAGAAAATAATACCCTGCACTTTTCCCTGTCTTTATGATTTGCCAAAGTGTTTCACATCCATTTAAGTACATTTGAAGTTGAAGATGAATTAAAGGCATCTTTGTAATACAGGTAACACACAACTGCTACTTTGCAAACAGTGAGCTGATGATGTTGATTGAGGGATAAAGCTTGACTAAGTAATTGAAAGAAGTCTCCTGGTATTCTTCAAAAAATACCATAAAATATTTCGTATCCAAGGGACTTGACATCATATCTGAATGAGACACATCTGACAGTGCAGCACTCCTCCAGAGTTGTGAAGGAATCTGGCATTTTAAATGTAATCCTTCACCAAACTGAAACCTTTTCCAAAGTCACGTTCTACCGGAAAACTGACAACAAAGACACAAACCTGTTTTTGTTTGTTAATCTATCAAATGCTTTCACCAATTCCTGCTTCCAATTCAGAACTGTCTCGGTGGCTTGCTTCTGAATTTTGGAGATACAAGTATCTTTGAAATTGTTGTCCAATGTTTCCAATTTGATTTACACCCTGCAGTCTGTCCGCACGCAATGAAGTAGTCAATACAATTGCAAATAAAGAACTTTTCTCAAGGGAAACGCGATACTCCTGAAAAAAGAGTTTGTGAAGATAATCAATAGAGCTGAAATTCTTTTCTTGTAGTTTATTTGCACATTCTATTCTAGACACAGGATTCACAGGAAGTGGGCATCGCTGGCTAGGTGAGCATTTATTGCCCATTCCTAATTGCCCAGAGAGAAGTTAAGAGTCAGTCATATTGCTGTGGGTCATATGTAAGCCAGACCAGGTAAAGATGACAGATTTCCTTCCAGGTGAGTTTTTCCCAACAATCGACAATGGTATCATGATCATTATTAGATTCTTAATTCCCGATTTTATATTGAACTCAAATTCCACATTTGTCAAAGCTGGATTTGAACCCAGGTCCCCAGAACATTACCTGGGTCTCTGGATTTAGGTCTATCAATAATACCACTGGTCCATTGCCTTACCTAAATGTGAAACTCATAGACATTTGGCAAGCCCCAAGTTGGGTGATACGCTAGTTTTAGTGGGCAGCATGGTGGCACAGTGGTTAGCACTGCTGCCTCACATTGCCAGAGACTTGGGTTCAATCCCCACCTCAGGCAACTGTCTGTGTGGAGTTTGCACATTCTCCCCGTGTCTGCATGAGTTTCCTCCAGGTGCTCTGGTTTCCTCCCACAGTCCAAAGATGTACAGGTTAGGTGAATTGGCCATGCTAAATTGCCCATAGTGTTAGGTGAAGGGGTAAATGTAGGGGAATGGGTCTGGGTGGGTTGCTCTTCGGAGGGTCGGTGTGCACTTGTTGGGCCGAAGGGCCTGTTTCCACACTGTCGGTAATCTAATCTAATCTAGTTGGAACATCCAGGTTCTCCTAATGTCAGTCAAATTGAGCAGGTTGCAAGTGAAGTACCTCCCTACTCATAGACTCATTAGTGCCAGAGTTAGATCACAGAGCTGGATACACTCACCATCATAGAGCTCCAGCTTTAGAGCATTTGCAAGATGTGCCATAATTGCAAGCACAGTTGTAAGATAAAAGTTGTCAGTGATCAAAAAAAACTTCAGAGAAACAGAATTATTTTAAGCCATCTTTTCATCAATTAAAAGTGGACTGAATACTAGCAAGAAGATTACATTAATTGCTGCCCCTATGTCTCGTCTATCACACTGTTTAACTCTTCTCCCTGTCTTTCTCTTGCTTTCTTTCTTCCTTGCATGGTGGTGCTGTTGCGGTCTGCCTATCCATATGTTCTCTTCATTCATCCATGGGATATAGACATCGCTTAGCTGGCCCAGTATTTATTACCATCCCTAATTGCCCTTCAAAGATGGCTGGTAAAAACAATGACTGCAGATGCTGGAAACCAGATTCTGGATCAGTGGTGCTGGAAGAGCACAGCAATTCAGGCAGCATCCGAGGACAGGCAAAATCGACGTTTCGGGCAAAAGCCCTTCATCAGGAATAAAGGCAGAGAGCCTGAAGCATGGAGAGATAAGCTAGAGGAGGGTGGGGGTGGGAGAGAGTGGCATAGAGTACAATAGGTCAGTGGGGAAGGAGATGAAGGTGATAGGTCAGGGAGGAGAGGGTGGAGTGGATAGGTGGAAAAGGAGCTGGGCAGGTCGGACAAGTCCGGACAGGTCAGGGGATCGAGTTTCTGGAGGTTAGAAGCTAGGATGAGGTGGGGGAAGGGGAAATGAGGAAACTGTTAAAATCCACATTGATGCCCTGGGGTTGAAGTGTTCCGAGGCGGAAGATGAGGCGTTCTTCCTCCAGGCGTCTGGTGGTGAGGGAGCGGCGGTGGAGGAGGCCCAGCACCTCCATATCCTCGGCAGAGTGGGAGGGGGAGTTGAAATGTTGAGCCACTGGGCGATGTGGTTGATTGGTGCGGGTGTCTCGGAGATGTTCCCTAAAGCGCTCTGCTAGGAGGCGTCCAGTCTCCCCAATGTAGAGGAGACCGCATCGGGAGCAACGGATACAATAGATGATATTAGTGGATGTGCAGGTAAAACTTTGATGGATGTGGAAAGCTCCTTTGGGGCCTTGGATGGAGGTGAGGGAGGAGGTGTGGGCGCAGGTTTTACAGTTCCTGCGGTGGCAGGGGAAAGTGCCAGGATGGGAGGGTGGGTCGTAGGGGGGCGTGGACCTGACCAGGTAGTCACGGAGGGAACGGTCTTTGCGGAAGGCGGAGAGGGGTGGGGAGGGAAATATATCCCTGGTGGTGGGGTCTGTTTGGAGGTGGCGGAAATGTCGGCGGATGATTTGGTTTATGCGAAGGTTGGTAGGGTGGAAGGTGAGCACCAGGGGCGTTCTGTCCTTGTTGCGGTTGGAGGGGTTGGGTCTGAGGGCGGAGGTGCGGGATGTGGATGAGATGCGTTGGAGGGCATCTTTAACCACGTGGGAAGGGAAATTGCGGTCTCTAAAGAAGGAGGCCATCTGGTGTGTTCTATGGTGGAACCGCTCCTCCTGGGAGCAGATACGGCGGAGGCGGAGGAATTGGGAATACGGGATGGCATTTTTGCAAGAGGTAGGGTGGGAAGAGGTGTAATCCAGGTAGCTGTGGGAGTCGGTGGGTTTGTAGAAGATGTCAGTGTCAAGTCGGTCGTCACTGATGGAGATGGAGAGGTCCAGGAAGGGGAGGGAGGTGTCAGAGATGGTCCAGGTAAATTTAAGGTCAGGGTGGAATGTGTTGGTGAAGTTGATGAATTGCTCAACCTCCTCGCGGGAGCACGAGGTGGCGCCAATGCAGTCATCAATGTAGCGGAGGAAGAGGTGGGGAGTGGTGCCGGTGTAATTACGGAAGATCAACTGCTCTACGTAGCCAACAAAGAGACAGGCATAGCTGGGGCCCATACGTGTGCCCATGGCTACCCCTTTGGTCTGGAGGAAGTGGGAGGATTCAAAGGAGAAATTGTTAAGGGTGAGGACCAGTTCGGCCAAACGAATGAGAGTGTCGGTGGAGGGGTACTGTTGGGAACGTCTGGAGAGGAAAAAACGGAGGGCTTGGAGGCCCTGGTCATGGCGGATGGAGGTGTAGAGGGATTGGATATCCATGGTGAAGATGAGGTGTTGGGAGCCGGGGAAACGGAAGTCTTGGAGGAGGTGGAGGGCGTGGGTGGTGTCTCGAACGTATGTGGGGAGTTCCTGGACTAGGGGGGATAGGACAGTGTCGAGGTAGGTAGAGATGAGTTCAGTGGGGCAGGAGCATGCTGAGACAATGGGTCGGCCAGGGTGGTCAGGCTTGTGGATCTTGGGAAGGAGGTAGAACCGGGCAGTGCGGGGTTCCCGGACTATGAGGTTGGAAGCTGTGGGTGGGAGATCTCCTGAGGTGATGAGGTTCTGTATGGTCTGGGAGATGATGGTTTGGTGATGGGGGGTGGGGTCATGGTCAAGGGGGCGGTAGGAAGAGGTGTCCTCGAGTTGGCGTTTGGCTTCAGCGATTTGAGGTCAGTGCGCCAGACTACCACTGTGCCCCCTTTGTCCGCTGGCTTGATGGTGAGGTCAGGATTACCCACCTTCTGAGGACCCCTTCGCCCACCTCCAACACACTGCATCCACCTGGACACCCCGCGCTGGCCTATTACCTGCCCTCGACCTCTTCATTTCCAACTGCCGCCGGGACATTAACCGCCTCAACCTGTCGACCCCCCTCCCCCACTCCAACCTCTCACCCTCACAACGCGCAGCCCTCCAATCCCTCTGCTCCAATCCTGACCTCACCATCAAGCCAGCGGACAAAGGGGGCACAGTGGTAGTCTGGCGCACTGACCTCTACATCGCTGAAGCCAAACGCCAACTCGAGGACACCTCTTCCTACCGCCCCCTTGACCATGACCCCACCCCCCATCACCAAACCATCATCTCCCAGACCATACAGAACCTCATCACCTCAGGAGATCTCCCACCCACAGCTTCCAACCTCATAGTCCGGGAACCCCGCACTGCCCGGTTCTACCTCCTTCCCAAGATCCACAAGCCTGACCACCCTGGCCGACCCATTGTCTCAGCATGCTCCTGCCCCACTGAACTCATCTCTACCTACCTCGACACTGTCCTATCCCCCCTAGTCCAGGAACTCCCCACATACGTTCGAGACACCACCCACGCCCTCCATCTCCTCCAAGACTTCCGTTTCCCCGGCTCCCAACACCTCATCTTCACCATGGATATCCAATCCCTCTACACCTCCATCCGCCATGACCAGGGCCTCCAAGCCCTCCGTTTTTTCCTCTCCAGACGTTCCCAACAGTACCCCTCCACCGACACTCTCATTCGTTTGGCCGAACTGGTCCTCACCCTTAACAATTTCTCCTTTGAATCCTCCCACTTCCTCCAGACCAAAGGGGTAGCCATGGGCACACGTATGGGCCCCAGCTATGCCTGTCTCTTTGTTGGCTACGTAGAGCAGTTGATCTTCCGTAATTACACCGGCACCACTCCCCACCTCTTCCTCCGCTACATTGATGACTGCATTGGCGCCACCTCGTGCTCCCGCGAGGAGGTTGAGCAATTCATCAACTTCACCAACACATTCCACCCTGACCTTAAATTTACCTGGACCATCTCTGACACCTCCCTCCCCTTCCTGGACCTCTCCATCTCCATCAGTGACGACCGACTTGACACTGACATCTTCTACAAACCCACCGACTCCCACAGCTACCTGGATTACACCTCTTCCCACCCTACCTCTTGCAAAAATGCCATCCCGTATTCCCAATTCCTCCGCCTCCGCCGTATCTGCTCCCAGGAGGAGCGGTTCCACCATAGAACACACCAGATGGCCTCCTTCTTTAGAGACCGCAATTTCCCTTCCCACGTGGTTAAAGATGCCCTCCAACGCATCTCATCCACATCCCGCACCTCCGCCCTCAGACCCAACCCCTCCAACCGCAACAAGGACAGAACGCCCCTGGTGCTCACCTTCCACCCTACCAACCTTCGCATAAACCAAATCATCCGCCGACATTTCCGCCACCTCCAAACAGACCCCACCACCAGGGATATATTTCCCTCCCCACCCCTCTCCGCCTTCCGCAAAGACCGTTCCCTCCGTGACTACCTGGTCAGGTCCACGCCCCCCTACGACCCACCCTCCCATCCTGGCACTTTCCCCTGCCACCGCAGGAACTGTAAAACCTGCGCCCACACCTCCTCCCTCACCTCCATCCAAGGCCCCAAAGGAGCTTTCCACATCCATCAAAGTTTTACCTGCACATCCACTAATATCATCTATTGTATCCGTTGCTCCCGATGCGGTCTCCTCTACATTGGGGAGACTGGACGCCTCCTAGCAGAGCGCTTTAGGGAACATCTCCGAGACACCCGCACCAATCAACCACATCGCCCAGTGGCTCAACATTTCAACTCCCCCTCCCACTCTGCCGAGGATATGGAGGTGCTGGGCCTCCTCCACCGCCGCTCCCTCACCACCAGACGCCTGGAGGAAGAACGCCTCATCTTCCGCCTCGGAACACTTCAACCCCAGGGCATCAATGTGGATTTTAACAGTTTCCTCATTTCCCCTTCCCCCACCTCATCCTAGCTTCTAACCTCCAGAAACTCGATCCCCTGACCTGTCCGGACTTGTCCGACCTGCCCAGCTCCTTTTCCACCTATCCACTCCACCCTCTCCTCCCTGACCTATCACCTTCATCTCCTTCCCCACTGACCTATTGTACTCTATGCCACTCTCTCCCACCCCCACCCTCCTCTAGCTTATCTCTCCATGCTTCAGGCTCTCTGCCTTTATTCCTGATGAAGGGCTTTTGCCCGAAATGTCGATTTTGCCTGTCCTCGGATGCTGCCTGAATTGCTGTGCTCTTCAAAGATGGCTGTCAGCTGAGCCACTAGAGTCCAGCTTAAATCTAATTTATTTCTACTTCACCACCATGGTGAGTGCTGACAACTTTACTAATTTTCTTGACACCAAATCTGGACCATTCACAGATTTAGATTTAGATTTAAGTTTTATTGTCATGTGTCACAAAGAATCCATGCAGAAATTTATCCATACACGCACACACATGTTGTCATAGACAGGCAGGCATGAGCACATGTACACATTATTATATACTCACACACTTACTTTCGGGCACACAAGTGCATATACATACAACTAGGGCTCTCTTAGATAAACTGAACATTTTGAGAGTGCAAAAAGATGACTGCATAATCAGACATGTAAACCTGAAACGAAAGCACAAAGTAAGACAATCATTGTTGAAAAGTGGAAGATTTGTGCTTGTTTAATATCCAGCTAAATGAAGTATTTAATTTTACCTCATGTTTCTTTTCTTTGTTCTATTTTCACTGTTTTTGACAGTTATTGTGTTGATTTTGTTCTGTATTTGTGGTCAAATATGTAAACAGTACTCCAAACATCCTGTTCAACGTGATCTGGATGTTTCTTTTTCTTTTGGCTGTTTCTTCTATTTCTGCTTCTGTTTTTAATCCTGTCTTTTGTACACGAAGATGGCTATGGAGAATGGAGACTTTGTACACTTTTCACTATATTCCTGTACTCAAGTACACGTGACAATAAAAATCTAGATCTAAATGTAAAAATCTAAAATCTAAATCTAAATTTTGCCAGGTGCTATAGTAAGAAACATAAAGTGGCATAACACGATATTAATAACAGATACATCAACCTGTTTGTGTAAAAATCTTTGTCTTCCTATAACACATATCAATTCTGATTATTCTCCTCCAGATGTGATCGACAAAATTTCAAGCAAAACATGAAACTAATACTAAACAAGGAGCGAACTCCTTTTGTTTATTTTCACTTTAATCTTTCAAAGACCAAGCATGATATTGTGACTTTTCTAGCTGAATATGATGTATAATCTACTTAAACCATGTCCTTGTAAAAGAGTGTAGTGTTTGAAATTCTTAACAACTGTTCCATACTTGATGGCAGCAAATTAATATTATTTGAGTATTCCATCCATATTCCTGGAAGATATAAAATCCTGACACTGAGCCAAGGTTGGCACTTGAATATTTCTGAAATATTAAAAACCTTGCCTGATTTCCAACTAGTGTTCGGATCCTGAAATCAGATCCCCACGATGTCCTGAGCCTGTCCATGTTGTCATTACACTTGCCAACACCACTATCTGGGAGGCAGCCTTCCAAATGACCAACTCCACACTCAGCATCTTGTTCAGGACAATGGACATACTCTCCAGGCTGGAGGGTCATTGAGAGGGTATGCAGAGATATGGGGACAACAGCTCAATGTGGGCGGGTGCTGCAAGTGTGGGATAGCAAGTGCAATGCTTAATGGAATAAAGAAGGCAAAATCAGAAGGCAATCAGAAGGAATATTCTTCCACAAGGAGTAATAATGGAAGGAGCTGTGGTCTTTCATATCCTTGTTGTATCGCCGAGTAATGGAGCCCCTGGATCCAATAGCATTCTAACATTTTGCCAGGAGATTGTCTAACTGAGCTGTTGCTTCCATAATTGGCAGAGTGGGCCCTCCAATATTGGCAAGAAATTTAAGACTTGGACACAAAATATCCTGAAATTGGACCTTCATTGCAGGAATTAGATGCCCACCCCCATGGCTCAAAGTTGCCAAGAGACAGGAATATGATGGAGCCTGTAGTTTCCTCCTTTTATCCTGGATCTCCTCAACCCTCAACCTAATTCCAAAGGGTTTGAAAATCCAGCTCCTTATGTCCTGTTATGTTTCCTGTTAACTGGGTCTATTATAAGTACCTCTCTCAGCACTTATCATCTAAACATGGCGCTCAATAATTGCACATTCTACTATCGCAGCTTGGATTTGCAATCTGAGTTCATTATTCAACTCTGCAGCATATCCCGATGCTTCAATGAACCACTTCCCAAACTGCCTTTCAATTTTCTAACTAAATATAAATTGTCTTGAAACAAAATCATGAAATATTGTGAAGAATGGACCTGAAATGTTAACTCTGATTTCTTTCAGCAGATGTTGCCAGACCTGCTGAGCTTCTTCAGCAATTCCTGATTTACCACATCCACAGTTCTTTTAATTTTATGAAATGTTCAAAGTTATACGAACTAACTAATACTTGAACGAGTTACGTGACATCTGCCCATTGGGATGAAAAGGACCATTCTGAGAAGGAACGAGCCAGTGTGAGATTTAAGGTAGGATTTTCAGGTCCAGAATAATACCTGTTCAATTGTCCTTATGTGGTGACCAAAATGTTTCAGTAACTGTAGTGTGTGTACTTTTAAGGTGAGCCTGATATCTGTTGAGTTTCTTATTGCTTGTTAGCTAGTCACATGGCATGAATGTGATAAATCTTCACTAAATGTCAAGATCAAACTAACCTCCTCAAAGAGTCAGAGTTATACAGCAAGGAAACAGGCCCCTCAGCCCTACTCATCCATGCTGACCATGTTTCCTAAACTGAACTAGTCCCATTTCCCTGCATTTGACCCATTTCCTTCTGAACTTTTCCTATCCATGTATCTGGCTAAGTGTCTTTTAAATGTTGTTATTTTCACTTATCTCTACTACTTCCTCCAGTAGGTTGTACTATATACATCCTCTATGTGAAAAAGTTGTCCCTCAGGTCCATTTCAAATATTTTCCCTCCCACCATTAAGCCAATGGCATTTAGTTTTAGACCCCTTACTCTTGGAAAAAGACCTTGGATATTCATCTTTTTCTATCTAAAGAGATTTTAAAAATCTCTTTAAAGGTAACCGTCAGCCTGCTAAGGTCCAGGGGAAAAAGTCCCAGCCTATCCGGCCCCTCCTTATAACTCAAATCTTTCAGTCTCAGTAACATCCTTGTAAATCTTTTTTTGCACTCTGTCCAGTTTAATAATTTCCATCCTACAGCAGGGTGACCAGAATTGTACGCAGTACTCCAAATGTGGCCTTATCAATGTCTCATACAGCTGTAACATGACATCCCAACTCCTGTACTGAATGCTTTGACTGATGAAGGTAAGTGTGTCATCTTCACCACCCTCTCTGCCTGTGATGCCACTTTCAAGGAGCTATGTATGGAAACTTCCAGGTCTCTGTGTTTGACAACACTCTCCAGGGCCCTGCCATTAACTATAGAAGTCCTGCCCTAGTTTATCTTACCAAAATACAACACCTAGCATTTATCTGAATTAAACACCATCTGCCATTCTTCGACCCAGTGACCCAGTTGATCAAGATCCCAATGTACTTGTAAAAATCTTCACCGTCCACTATACCATCAACTTTGGTGTCATCCGTAAACTGACAAACCATTCTCATTCAAATTATTTGTATAAATGTTGAACAGTGGATCTAGAACTGATCCTTGAAGCAGACCGCTGGTCACAGGCTTCCAGTCTGAACAATAGCCTTCTACCATGAACCAGCTTTGTCTATTTAACCTCTTGGGTGGGTCAAGACAAAGCTTTCAGTTGTTTTTGCAGGCATATACAACCTTGCCAATTCAGAATGTTAACCAAGGTTAGCTGTGAGCAATAAGGCACCAAGCAATAAAGTTTTCTTGAGCCAAAGCCAAAACAACATGATTTTTAAAAATTAATTCATGGATTTGGGTGGCATCAGCTAAACCAGCATTAATTGCCCATGTCTATTGCTCTTGCATTGAGTGGCTTGTGTTCAAATGGATCTAGAGGCATCACTCATTGTTAGAGTATCATAATATGACAAAGAACTGTGAATGCTGAAGGTTTGAAACAGATTGCTGGAAAAACTCAGCAGGTCTAGCAGCATCTGTGGAGAGAAAGAAGGATTAACACTTTGGATCCAGTGACCCTTCTCCAGAACGTGATGCTACCAGACCTGTTGACCTCATTTATGACCCAAATTGTGTGCCTGGATCTTGCAGAAATGTAAATATGGGACAGGCAATACCTTTCCTATCCAGAACTCTCTAATAAAGTCTTCAGCTGAGTTAGACACTTTAGAGAGTTTGATTTACATACTTGAACAGTTCCCTGGGAAACGTTTGACAGAGGAATCCTTGCCTAACTCCTGAATAACGACATAATTGACCCAATATGACTCACTTGTTGACCCCACAGTGGACCCTGACACAATGTTCTCAAGGGCAATGAAAGATGGACAATAAATGATGCTCATATCCTACAAGTGAATATAAAAAGAAAACTGACTAGCTTCTAACACTGAAAACCCGTCCTGACTCAACCTGACTACCCATTGACCAACCTACACACTCACCCACCACAACCAAATGCCACCCTGTCATGCTCATGGCCTGCTATCCGACAACATCACCCATCTGTCGATCTGACACCTTACCCATCTTTCAACCTACCCAGTTGCCACCTATCCAGATGGAACTCTCCCCACTTACCCACTTCCCTCACCCACATACAACCCGAAAGATTCATTCATTCTCTAGCCCATTTAATCTCACACCAATTCAGTAACACAAAGAAAAATATATTCCGATCTTTACCAGAATACAACTGTGAAAATTCTCTCTGCTGCTTCCTGCAAGGATTCCTGCACTGAGGGTGAGCCACAGCTTCCCCCATTTGCAGTTTGTCCAGAAGATCATATCTAGGTAAGAAGGTAGTTTTCTCTCTCATCACTGTTGGAAACTGTGATTTGGATTCCAAGTGGAAGGTTTGATTGTGGTGTATATCTTTTGACCTTGTCTTCATTTGTTTGTGTTTCTGTGCGTATCTGTGGACAGGATATGTATATGTGGAAATGTGCAGCCATAATTCTCAGCACGTAACATTAATACTGCTAGCTGACAATACATCCCAACTGTTTCTCCACAATTCAATATTGCCTAAAGTAATAGGAATGTAGAGATCTGGTAAAATCTAATTGAATGGTGGAACAGGCTCAACAGGCTTAATGGACTACTTCTGTTCCTTTGTTTCTGAGTTCCTTCCTACTCTGTGTGCAATTATATTCTCATTTATGACTAATCATCACAATGATGTTGTTTACTGTTGTTTCAGACTTCAAATGTAGATGAGGCACAAATAATTTTGTGCAATGCACTCACCATACTCCTGATAAAGCATGAGTGCTACAATTATTGTTTCAGCAGGTTTAGGGTCTGACAGGACTTCACTGTGATAGTCATAGGCATGATTATAATCGATCCCATGTGGCAATAATGAAACAGGTTTGGGTCAAATGGGGAGTAAAATTATGCAGAGTACAAAGCCAAGAATCCCATCCTTATCATCTCTGTTCCATTTCAAGGTGTTACTTGTGATTTATTTCACTGCTATTATTCAAGGGAAAGTCATATACAAATTCTACAGATTATGACTATAGAAATATAAAATGCCCTCCCTTTCCCAACCGGTATGTTTGTTTAAACGCAGTTACATCTCCTAATGTTTTTTCAGCTTTGTTGAGAGGTCATCAACCTGTAACATTTTCAACTCTGTGGGTGAATGGGTTTTGAGTGAGTTATAATCTGGCCTGCTAACTCTGTTACTCTTTTTACAGATGTTGCATGAGAGGAGGATTTCCAGCTTTTTCTGATATTATATTTGCTTTTCAGTGCCTGAAGTATTTTACTGATCTGAAGAATGTAAGAATTTGTATAATATAAATAAGGGTTTACACTTTTATATCAATGGATATACACTTAAAAACCTCAAAAGTGCTAAAGTTAAAAAAGGAAAGCTGGTATTTATATTGTGCTTTTTGTAATAACTGAACATTAAAAGCTTCACAGCCAACAAAATACTTTTTGAAGTAATCACTGATATAATTTAGGAAATATAATAGCTCATTTGCTCTTAACAAACCTCTACAAACAAACATGCAGTAATGAGCAGGGAGAATCTGTTTTTTGATGACGTTGATTGAGGGAGAAACATTGGCCAGGACACTCATTCCTGATGAAGAGCTTATGCCCAAAACGTCGACTCTCCTGCTACTCAGATGCTGCCTGACCGGCTGTGCTTTTCCAGCTCCACACTCTTTCACCTGTGTTAATGCCCCTATCTTTCTTTGAAATAGTGTAATAGGATTGTTTATATTAGCCCAAGTAGGAGATGGGGCCTTGGTTCATATCTGATCTGATAGACGGTACCCCGAACAATTCAACATTCCCTCAGCGGAGGTTATTTCTGCAATCAAAACCTATGACTTGAACCCAATATCTTGATTTTAGCATTAAGCATACTACCAGTTGAATTATAGCTCGCACAAGTACATTGTGGATCTTTGCATTTTAACAGTACACCAAGGAATCTTATAAAAACTCATTCTTCCAGTTAATGTGTACCCTAGGAAGAGCTTTGCAAAACAACTAGCAAAGAATCAAGTTGAGTCAGACATTCTCATACTCTATAAAATTAAGTCACAATCCTTCAAAAAGCTACAAAATATATACTTCTACTCTGTAAACCCATTATTCTGCAAAATCATTTCCAAGTCTAAAAATAAGTTCACATTGAGTAATTTTAAGCTAAAAGTACATTGGATAAATTGACTATACCTCAATTTAATAGAATTCTGGGAGATCGGATTATGTGCTGGCTGTGGCTCAGTGGGTCATATGCTTTCTTGTGAGGAAAAGATTCAACGTTGACACTCCAGCCCTGTCCTGAGGGGAGTGCTGCACTGTCAGTGGAACTGTCACTTGAAAAATATTTTAAACCAAGCCTCCATTTACTTTATCATATGGATATGAAAGATTGTATGACATTATTTTGAAGAAGCAGTGGGGAGATATTATTAATATCCAATCCAGCACTTGACTCTCAACCTACATAGCAGATGCAGATTACCTGGTTTTTAAAATCATTTTGCTGTGCATAACCTGGCTGTCACATTTCTTATATTAGAACACTTCACAAGTACTTAATTGACAACAAAGTGTGTTGGGATTTTCTATGATTGTGAAAGTTACTGTATAAATAAAAGTCTTTTTATCTTTTTATTTACACAATTAAATATTTTATGCAACACATTTCTAAAACTAACCATTCTACCTCTATTCTCAAGATACTAAGAAATAGTGTAATTGAGATTGTAATTACTTTTCTTGAAATAAAAAAAATATTACTTTGAGCAACTAATCGATTTGAATCTCATCAATTATTCAATGTACTTGAAATCTCTGTGACAGTCTCTTGGTGTTCAATATCATCTGAGTGTCTGATTCTATTGAATAACATAATGTACAAGTGAACAAAACTCATCAGTGAGGTTTGGTATCCCTGAGTTAATTCACAGTTGTTTATGAGATTGAAGCTCATAAGAAGAATTGATGATCATTTTTATCTCACATTTATTTGTCATTTAATAGTAACTCTCATAATCAACTTAAATAGCAGTATTGAATTGTAAGCCATGTTTCTGTTTCTTTTCAAATGTGAACTGTCCAACCACAATTAGTCAGTGCTAGCAGAAAGGGAACCATTTCATTCTTCACCTTTGTGTTGGCTTCTAGCATATTCCCACAAATTGTTTCAAAGTTTTGAATTAAATGTAAAAACACAAGCAAGTGCTGGAAACCAGAAGCTAAAACAGAAACTTTCGGAGCTAGTCAGCAATGTTATCAACATCTGTCGAGAAAACAAGTGAGCAAACAGTACAGAATCATCAAAATTGGGAAAAGTTAACAGAATTTAAACACTACAAAAACAACAATTTACATTTATCTAGAATATTTGAATGCCTAAGGTTCTTTTCAAGTGTTAGCTAATCAAAATTTGATGCTGAGCTACATAAAGAGGCATTAACTCACAAGACAAAAATCTGGGTAAACAAGCTAATGTTTAAGTAGAAAGACCAATATAATGCTTCACATTGTTCCATAATAATATAATTTTAACCAATTATCAATCTCCTGTTTTGAATTTCAGCACTTCATAGGTCATTTTGCTTCCTCTTCCTCGAATATTGGAAAAACAATATTAACAACAATATGTAATTTAATGAGAAAAATTACTCTGGTGGACATAACTAAGGTCGAGATTTTCAAAGGTCTGTGGGAAGGGGACCCAATGCATGTGTGATTGGAAAATCATAGTCCCAGGAATTGCCTTGGGAATGTTTGAATTTTCAAGGGGCTGGCTGCTGAGAGGGAACAGGAAACATACTCTCCACCAGTTAATTGCCCTTTAATCACCATAAGAAGCTTGTTAAGGGGGTTTAAAAGTATTAATCTTGAATTCAGGAAATCTGAATCATTTGGTGCATGTTTGTGCACAGCTGCTGTGCTTGCTATGGACAAAAAAAAATTGTCTCCATGTAATTTAAATGAATCTTTACAGCATAACAATAAATGTTATACTGCCATTCCCAGCTCCATCAATGTTGCTGGCCCATGACCAAGCAATAATTCAATTGACCAATTGTTAGATTTCTTAGGCTAGACAATGGCAGACTCTAATTTGGCTGTTGCCACTCTTAGGCACTGGCATGGCTCAGGTAGTTCAAACCTGTTGCTAAGCTCACCTCCTGCCCAATTAGTGTATTTGAATTCGAAGAGTATGTCACAGGAATGATGTTGCTCAGGCATAGGGGTCAGTCAGGACCCAGCAATCATCTGACTGTTCGGATTTTTACCCTTATATAACAATCTGGCTGAACCTGACATTATTGTCTGTATTTGATTCAGAGTATTGCCTACATTGGGATACCTCAATTGAAAATATAGGCAAATACAATGACATAGCACTGCAGACAGATTATTTATCTTCTTCACAAGACAAAGGACTGAAAGGTAATTGCGTTTGGACTAGACTTCAGTTTTTGAGGTACCTTGTGCCACCACTAATGACTAATACCAACTAGCTTTGTGGTAGAGAATTGGAAAGAGAATGACTACTGGAAACTAAATTTCAAAAACAGCTGAGAGAAATAAAAAGGTGTTTGATCTATCAAATGGGACATCTGACGAGCTATTGAAAATGCCTGTCTCAGTCTTGCTATTAAAACCTATCACTTATCATTTTATATCTTGAAGACAAATAATCAGGCATAGTGTTGAAAGTTGAGAAGAAATATCCAGTTATTTACAAATGGCAGTTCGATAAAACTGCCTGCATTGTCATATAAAACCATTAGAAGGCACATCACACACTTTAAGGTGTGGGATAGAAAAATTACATACAAATCCAGAGAACTCACTGGAAGTGTTCAAAGTATTGGTGTGCATCTAAACCTATAGTTTTAGCCTTTTTATTTTGTTTATGATCATACTTAAATAGTAATTAAATAAATACAGTACATGGTCTGAACTCATTTCTGTCAGTTAACAAATTCACAGTAAAACAATTGATATGACTGCAAGGAATCTTCAGAGAGCCAAGCTTAGGAGCAGCATTTCAAAAAAAAGTTGGGGCACAATTCTTCTTCACATCATGTCAAGTGTAAACACTTTAATAGAACTTGGAACATCTGCACTTAATCATTTGAGATGTTGATGCATATTCAAGAAGGTGACGTTGAAGAAACCAGAATGGCTAGGTGCCACAGTTTCACTGCAAGTCTTCCAAACGGTTTCAGGCATTTTATTTCAGACAAAGAATTAAAAGGCAGTTTTGATGTCCATAAACCATAAGACAAGATCATCACAGGAACTGTAGAAACAAAGATTGTGTGTGTGTTTGAGAGAGAGAGGGTGTTGTGTGTATGAGTGTAGTGTGTGTGGAGGCTGCGAGTTCAATTTCAATCATCCTAGACATCTGCAGACAATTTATTTCAAAGCAAGGAATGTTGCTCATTAGCTCTTGTGTTAAGGCAAGATTTTGAAAAGTGATTCAACACAATATTATTCTTCGTCGATTGATCTATTACATGCTTTTCCTTCCATATTTCCCGTTTGTTTCTCACTATCCTGTTGGGGCCTGTATAGGATCAAATATCTACTAGTTATCCAGTAGAATGGATGGGAAAAGAAACACAAGTGTTGAGTAAACTGAGGAAACAGAAAACATATGAATGGTATGTAATAGGATTGAAGAAGTAAAAATAAAATTTGCCTGAGCAAATTTATATTCTGTCTATATTCACACAACATTGGTAGATAGCAATACGTTTAATGATTCAATATTCTCAGATAATTCAATTTTTCTTGAGTTGCTATTCTTTCTATTTATTAAAATTAATATCTTTAGTTATCATCTAATATGAATAATATACACTTTCTGTCGGTTTCCTCTATTCTCCATAAATTCACCAAAATAATGAAAGTTAGTGAGTATTCAATTTTATTTTTCTTGTCAGTGTTGAAATGGTTCTTTGGTATACCCAAATGTGTTAATTGTCAAACTTACGTTAGTATCAGAACGTAATGAGCAGATTCTGTTGTCAAAATAAAAGTGAGGTTCATGAGGTTCATTGATCTTTGAAGCTTTAAAGTCAGGAGCAGGCAATTAAATGTTCTAGCATTTTATGTGATCATGGCTGATCGGTAGGCCAACTCCTAAGATTTTTTGCCCATATCCCTTAATACTTTTGCTCAATGAAAAAAGCTATTTCAGATTTAAAGTTCATAATTAGAGTCATAGAGTCATGGAGATGTAAAGCATGGAAACAAACCTTCGGTCCAACTCGTCCATGCTGACCAGATATCCCAACCTAATCTAGTCCCATTTGCGAGCACTTGGTCCATATCCCTCTAAACCCTTCCTATTCATATACCTATCCCAGATGCCTTTAAAATGTTGCAATTGTACCAACCTCCACCACTTCCTCTGGCAGTTCATTCCATACACATACCACCCACTGCATGAAAAAGTTGCCCCTTAGGTTCCTTTTATGTCTTTCCTCTCTCATCCTAAACTTATGTCCTCTAGTTCTGGACTCCCCCATTCCAGGGAAAAGATTTGTGTCTATTTACCCTATCTATGTCCCTCGTGATTTTGTAAACCTCTATAAGGTCACCCCTCAGCCTCCGACACTCCACGGAAAACAGCCCCAACCTAATCAGCCTCTCCCTCTAGCTCAAATTTCACAACATCCTTCCAATAGGAAGGAGAACAGAATTGCACACAATATTCCAACAGTGGCCGAAACAGTGTCCAGTACAGGTGCAATATGACCTCCCAACTCCTGTACTCAATGCTCTAACCAATAAAGGAAAGCATACCAGATGCCTTCTTCACTGTCCTATCTACCTGCAACTCCACTTTCAAGGAGCTATGAACCTGCACTCCAGGATCTCTTTGTTCAGCAACACTCCTTAGAACCTTACCATTAAGTGTATAGGTCCTGCTAAGATTTGCTTTCCCAAAATGCAGCACCTCGTATTTATCTAAATTAAACTCCATCTGCCACCCCTCAGCCCATTGGCCCACCTGATAAAGATCCTGTTGTAATCTAAGGTAACTTTCTTCGCTGTCTACCACACCTCCAATTTTGGTGTCATCTGCAAACTTACTGACTGTACCTCCTATGTTCATATTCAAATCATTTATATAAATGATGGAAACTAGTGGACCCAGCACCGATCCTGTGGCACCTCACTGGTCACAGGCTTCCAGTCTGAAAAACAATCCTCCACTACCACCCTCTGTATTCTACCTTTGAGACAGTTCTGTATCCAAATGGTTAGTTCTCCCTGTATTCCATGAGATCTAACCTTGCTAACCAGTCTCCCATGGGGAACCTTGTCGAACGTCTTACTGAAGTCCATATAGATCACATCAACCTCTCTGCCCTCATCAATCCTGTTTGTTACTTTTTCAAAAAACTCAATTAAGTTTGTGAGACATGATTTACCATGCACAAAGCCATATTGACTATCCCTAATCAGTCCTTGCCTTTCCAAATACGTGTAAATCCTGTTCCTCAGGATTCTCTCCAACAACTTGCCCACCACCAATGTCAGGCTCATTGACCTATAGTTCCTTGGCCTGTCCTTACTACCTTTCTTAGATTGTGGCACCACGTTAGCCAACCTCCAGTCTTATGGCACCTCACCTGTGACTATCGATGATACAAATATCTCAGCAAGGGGCCCAGCATCACTTCCCTAGCTTCCCACAGTGTTCTAGGGTACACCTGATCAGGTCCTGGGGATTTATCCACTTTTATGAGTTTCAAAACATCCAGTACTTCTTCCTCTGTAATTTGGACATGTCACCATCTATGTCCCTACATCCTATACCTTCCATGTCCTTTTCCACAGTAAATACTGATACAAAATACTCGTTTAGTATCTCCCCCATCAACTGTAGCTCCACACA
This sequence comes from Chiloscyllium plagiosum, assembly GCF_037043375.1. NCBI lineage: Eukaryota > Metazoa > Chordata > Chondrichthyes > Orectolobiformes > Hemiscylliidae > Chiloscyllium > Chiloscyllium plagiosum. The sequence continues at coordinate 29,074,623 of NW_028270146.1, forward strand.
AAGGATGCCTTGCTGATCTTTGAGGGGCCCTATTCTCTCCCTAGTTACCTTTTTGTCCTTAATGTATTTATCAAATCCCTTTGGATTCTCCTTAACCCTATTTGCCAAAGCTATCTCATATCCCCTTTTTGCCCTCCTGATTTTCCTCTTTAGTATACTGCTACTGCCTTTACATTCTTCGAAGGATTCACTCGATCTCTGCTGTCTATAAATTGATCCAGCATCCACTGCCTTTTATGGAAGAGAGTTCCAAATATCTACCAGCCTTTGTGTATAGAAATGCTTCCTAACATCTCTCCTGAACAGTCTGGTTCTATTTCTCAAACTATGGCCCAGTTCTATAATCCTTAACCAGTGGAATTAGTTTATCTTTCTCTACCCTGTCTTTTCCTGTTAATTACTTGAAGAATTTGAATGATAAGATCACCCCTTAATCTTCTAAATTCAAGAGAAAGCAGCCCTAGTTTGCCTAATCTCTCCTTCTAACTTAACCCCTCAAGTCCGAGTATCATTAATGTAAACTCTTGTTATACTCTCTCAAAAGCCAATATATCTTTCCTAAGCTGTGCCCAGATCTGCTTACAGTACTCCGAGAGGGGTCTAACCAGGGTTTTGTATAACTGCAGCATAACCTCTGCATCCTTGGACTCCAGTTCTCTCGATATAACGGATAGCATTTCATTAACTTTCTGGCATCTGTTTGTGACATTTTAAAGATCAATGCACCTGAAACCCCAAGTCTCTTTTGACATCCACTGTATTTAACTTCATATCATCTAGAAAATACTCTGAGCTATCGTTGTGGTTCTGTTCGCCGAGCTGGGTATTTGTGTTATAGACGTTTCGTCCCCTGTCTAGGTGACATCCTCAGTGCTTGGGAGCCTCCTGTGAAGCGCTTCTGTGATGTTTCCTCCGGCATTTATAGTGATTTGTACCTGCCGCTTCCGGTTGTCAGTTCCAGCTGTCCACTGCAGTGGCCGGTATATTGGGTCCAGGTTGATGTGCTTATTGATTGAATTTGTGGATACGAAAGCAACCACCCCAACACACACAAAAGAAGTTGCATCAAGGCACTGTGCAAAAGGGCCACAACAAACTGCCGTACACCAGAACTGCAAAAAGAGGAAGAAGAACACCTATACAATGTATTCGCCAAAAAGGATACCCCCGCAATTTCATCAACAGATGCCTAAGGGAAAGACAACGGAATGAGGACATGCCACATCCCAAAGGACTAGCCACACTACCATACATCAAAAACATTTCTGAACTGACAGCCAGATTACTGCAACCACTAGGACTCATAACAGCACACAAACCAACAGCGACTCTCAGAAAACAACTCACCAGGATGAAGGACCCGATACCCAGCATGAGCAAAACCAATGTAGTGTACAAAATCCCATGCAAGGACTGCACAAAACACTACATAGGACAAACAGGAAGACAGCTAACGGTCTGCATTCATGAACACCAACTAGCCACAAAACGACATGACCAGCTATCCTTAGTAGCCACACACTCAGATGACAAGCAACATGAGTTCAACTGGGACAACACTACTATTATAGGACAAGCCAAACAGAGAACAGCCAGGGAATTCCTAGAGGCATGCACTCATCCACAGATTCAATCAATAAGCACATCGACCTGGACCCAATATACCGGCCACTGCAACGGACAGCTGGAACTGACAACCGGAAGCAGCAGAGACAAACCACTATAAATGCCGGAGGAAACATCACAGAAGCGCTTCACAGGAGGCTCCCAAGCACTGAGGATGTCACCTGGACAGGGACAAAACGTCTGCAACACAAATTCGAAGCTCGGCGAACAGAACCACAACAACGAGCACCCGAGCTACAAATCTTCTCACAAACTTTGAACTCTGAGCTATCTTTTCTCTGTCCAAAGTAGATAACCTCAGATTTCAAGCTTAAAATTTCACCAACTTCACTGGCACAAGAAAGTTGATTTGAACATAAGAACCTGAGAACTTGGAGCAGGAGTCAGTCATCTGGCTGATCCTTTTGTGGACTCAGCCTCATTTACCACTCACTATAATCTTCAAAAGTCTGTCTATCTTTGCCTTAAAAACAGTCAACAAAGTAGCCTCAACTGCGTCACTGGGCAGGGAATTCCACAGATTCGCAACCTTTTGGGTGAAGACGTTCCTCCTCATCTGAGTCCTAAATCTGCTCCTCCTTATTTTGAGGCTTAGTTTCATCTGTCAGTGGTAACAATTCCCCTGCTTCTATCTTACCCATTCCTTTCATACTTTTATATGTTTCTGTAAGATCCGCTCTCATTCTTCTGAATTCCAATGAATATAGTCCCAGTTTACTCAATCTCTCCTCATAAGCTAACCCTCTCAACTCCAGAATCAACCTGGTGAACCTCCTCTGCATCCCCTCCAGTGCCAATACATCTTTCTCAAGTAAGGAGACCAAACTATTACATAGTACTCTAGGTGTGGTCTCAACAGCTGCAGAATAACCACCCTATTTTAAAACCCCACATTTCTAGCAATGAAGGACAATTTTCCATTTTCCTTCTTAATTACCTGCTACACCTGCAAACCAACTTTTTTGTGATTCATGCACAAGGACACCCAGGTCTCTCTGCACAGCAGCATGCTGCAATTTTTCACCATTTAAATTATAGTCCATTTATCTACCAAAATGAATGACCTCACATTTATCAGAATTGTACTCCATCTGCCAGACCATTGCCAACTCACTTAATCTATCTATATCCCTCTGCAGACTTTCAGTGTCCTCTGCAGACTTGCTCTACCACTCATCTTATTTCATCTACGAATTTTGACACACTACACGTGGTCCCCAATTCCATATCATATATATAAATTGTAAACAATTGCTGATCCAATTCTAATGCCTGAGGCATGCAACTAGCCAATGATTGCCAAGCAGAAAAACAACCATTTCTCCCAACTCTTTGCTTTTTATTAGTTAACTAATCTTCTGTCCGTGTTGATACATTATTCATAATTCTGTGCACCGTTATCTTCTGTTGCAGTAGTTTGTATGACACCTTGTCAAATGCCTTCTGGAAGTCCAGATACACCACATCCACTGTTCCACTGTTGTTTACCACACTTGTAATCTCCTCAAAGAGTTCCAGTAAATTAAGCATGACCTGCTTTTCATGACCATGAGACAACTTCTAACCAGATGTCTTGCTATTTCTTCCTTGATTGTAGATTCAAGCATTTTTGCCATAACAGAAATTAAGCTCATGGACCTGTAGTTACCCACCTTTTATCTCCTACCATCTTTAGACAGTGGTGTCACAGTTGCTGTTTTCCAATCTGCGGGAGCCCTCCCAGAGTCCAGCAAATTTTAATAAATTACCACAAGCGTATTTGTTATTTCCCCTGCCATCACTTTTAGCATCCTGGGATGCATTCCATCAGGGCCAGCAGACCTGTCTACCTTTAGCCCCATTCGGCGAAAGTGAGAACTGCAGATACTGGAGATCAGAGACAAGATTAGAGTGGTACTGGAAAAGCACAGCAGGTCAGGCAGCATCCGAGGAGCAGGAAAATCAATGTTTCAGGCAAAAGCCCTTCATCAGGAATGGCTTTAGCCCCATTAGCATACCTAACACTACTTCTTTAATGATAATGATCATTTCTAGGTCCTCACTTGCCATAGCCTCCTTGTCATCAATTACTGGCATATTATTTATCTCTTCCATTGTGAAAACTGATACAAAATACCTGTTCAACGCCTTGGCCATTTCCTCAATTTTCATTATTCAATCCCCTTTCTCATCCTCTATAAGACTAATGCATACCTTAGCCATTCTTTTTTGTTTTATACATTTGTAGTAACTTTTGCTATCTGCTTTTATATTCTGTACACATTGAAAACAGCCATTTCAACTCATGAACAATGCTGTTAGATGCTGTGCTGCAGCAAAGTTTGTAAGTAACATTATACAACCATTACGATCTCTGTATATTTAAGCACAGATATGAATTTATCAGAAAACAATAGAAAGAATTACAGGACAAGATGTTGAATCTTAAGTATTTTACTGTAACAAAGAAACTAAAAGCAACATACGGCTCGACTTTATGGCCTTATGCTGGCATTTTCAAAAGGGGCTTCTAAAATGCAGGTCATGGCCTGCCTATTGCCTATCGGTTCACTTCTTTGACCAGTCTCCCACTTTATAGGTAGCGTGGAGGTGCAAGACAAGCTCATCATTGTGCCTCAATAGATACATACATGCCTCATCCTGCCTTAGCTGTTATTTTACCAATTACAGGGAGAGTCACATCAAGCAGGTAGCCTGATAGCATTAGTTGTGTGGACTGGTGTCAAACAGGGCTATGGTACCTTCTTATGGTGTCCTTATGTCCGTTAGAGGTAGCACTCCTCAAAGGTCAGACCCTCCTTGAACCCATCACATGTCTCCCAGCTCCAGGATCACAAACCAAGTGTCCAATGGTTTAATTGTTCTGTGTTTGATTATGTGAATCTCTTAACAATTGATGTGCACTGTGCTTGATTTGTTAAGTCTGACTATGGTAAATTGACTCAGAGAGAACTGAAAAGCTGAGAGCTGGAAGTTGCTAAAAACATAATGCAGACTTTTTGTGGTTGTACTATATATCTATATGTATAGAGAGCACTGTAAATAACCTGTTGCACATTAGAAACTGGAGTCTTTTCTGCATTACTTTGGGATGTAAAATAAACAACATATCCATGAAATGCAACAATGTCCAGCCTCTCTCAATATCTTACACTTGATTTCAGTCTGGACTTTACGTCTCTTTCAGTGAGAACTGTCTGTAATCCCAGTCTTAGCCAGGTAACATGCTGCAAAATTTTAAATATCAGGGCAACTGGTATCATCAGGGATGCGTTCTTCAATGATCCTTCTCATGGCGCAAAGGGAAGCTCATCCACCTGACAATTATGGCCAGTACACAAAACAATGCTTAACAATCAATCGATACACCAAAATAAACAATGATATGGCTTATTTTATAATCAAAACTACTTTATGATTATTCTGCACTTTACCCCAGGCAGTCATCCTTGATGATTCATTCTAATATTAATATTAGCTTTTCAGAAAGTTTTTTCACTTGTCACACGAGGATTTGTCCAGGGCCCTCTGAAGTCATGTGACTAAGTCTTCCAAATATTCCTTAATTGGCATCCAGTAGCAAGGCATTCTCTGATGACTATTTGGTTGCTCAATCTTGAATATTCCTCCTCTTTGAATGTAGAATCTACTCTTATCAGCATTCTGTTTGATAGTGAATCCAAAACAGTCTTTGTCTCTGTTTTCCACAGCAGAAGCTTTTTATTTCCTTCTCCGGCTCTCGGTTGGTGGGTCTCTTTATACAGAAAAGAAATACGCTCTCTTTTATCAAAATGTGAAAGCTATCTCTTGATTTTTAATAGATTTCAGCCTGGGCCTCTTTCCCCATGGCAACCAAATTGCATGGAGCTGGCTCTTGCAGAGTCTAATATGATCTTACCATCTCTCTATTCAGAATATTCTGTTTCACTTTAAATTAAAATAGACATTTTATTTCACACTGTCTTATAAAGTCTCCCAGTGGATGACAAATGCTCAAAAAAGCTAATCCTTATGATACTGCACATGCATGAGGATTCTTGCTTAAATTTCAGAAACTGAGATACCGAGGATATTTTGTCCTGTTGAAGATGGTTAGGTGTTCACCTGGTAGTTTGTACATTGATGACAGTCTTGGAGTGACAGTAGAAAGTCTCCAATTTTTTGACAATCTTGCCACACGCACATAGTCTATGACTGCAGAGAGAATGGAAGAGTTCAGTTCAAACACAACTGTTTGATGATGCAGAATGTGTTCTTCCTTAAAGCCCTCTGCCCCCACAGCTCTCTGTGGCAAAGAGTTTGAAAGTCTCACAATCCTCTGAGAGACAAAATTCCACTTTATCTCAGTGTTAAATTTGTGCTCCGTTATGCTGAGACTGTGCTATCTGGTCCTCGACTCTCCAATGTTGGAAAACATCCTCTCATGTCAAGCCCCTTAAGAATTGAATATGGAAAATGGTGTTGAAGGATCCTTAGTAAATTGTTGCAGTGCATAATACATGTAGTGGTACTGGGAAAGATTATTGAAGGTGGTGGGTGGGATGCAAATTCAATGGGCTGCTTTGCCCTGGATGTCAAGCCTCTCAAATGTTGTGGAATTACACTCATCTGGGAAAGTGAAAAATATTTTATCATAGTCTTGACTTGTGCCTTGGATCGTTTTTGGGGGAACAGGAAATGAATTACTCACTGCAGAATTCCTAGTCTCTATCACACTGTTTTTGCCACAGTGTTTATACGGATGTTGATAGTGAAGGTACAGCAATTGTAATTGAATATCAAGCAATGCTGTTAGATTCTCTAGCATTAGAGATGGTCATTGCCTGGCAGCAATCTTTACCAGGGGCCATATGTGCATGAAAACATGGCCACCAACATCCCAGCAGTCAGATCAAAGATTTGAGCTATCCACCTCCAGCATTGCTGAAGCTACAGGAGTTATCATAGAATTCTTACAGTGTGGAAACAGGCCATTTTGGCCCAACAACCAAAACTCTGAAGAGTAACCCACGCAGACTCATTCCCCTACCCAATGACTCTATATTACCCCTAATGCACCTAACCTACAAATCCCTGAACACTATGGACAATTCAGCATGGCCAATCCACCTAACCTGGAATGTGAGACCACCCAGAGGAAACCCTCACAGACACGGGGAGAATGTGCAAACTCCACACAGATAATCTCCAAAGGCTGAAATCAAATCTGGGTCGCTGGCGCTGTGAGACAGTAGTGCTAATCACTAAGCCACCTGTGCTGCCCATAAAATTATGCTATATTGAAGTAAAAGGGTATGTACATGAGTGTTTAAGATAGTTTAAGACTGTTCTGTGTGATTGCATAAAATGCCATACTTCATGTTGCTTCCTTATGTAACTCATTCTTGGCTGCTAGATTGCAATGCATGCCTATATTATTGCAATACGAACTCAAAGCTACCAATATCCAAACACTGGTGAAGCAAAATGAACCTCTTGTCCATGCCATGGGATCTTTAAAGTCTCATTTGAAAGATAACACTTCAAGCTGTGTACTTCTCTGAAGGTGGCAGTGTAAATTATTTGTTTGAGTCTCTGGAATGAAACTTGAAGCCATGACATCTGTCTCAAGCAATAGTTGAATCATGTGAGCAAGACCCTTGATACTTAGCTAAAATGGAAATGCTTTAGCATGCTATGAGTAACAATTGTCAGTGTATATATGTGCCAACAGGTGATTACTGTATATTTTACTTGTTTTCCTGTAGCTCAGTATTTTTTTCTATCATAATCAGGCGATTTCCTCATTGCCTTGTTGTTGATTTTTCTGCTGCAAGGTTGTATTGGATGCAAAATGGTCTATCCCTTAAGGACACAGCTTATAATTGTCAGTAAGAGCAGAAATGTTCCCATTTTGTCTCACTGGACGAGTCAACAGGATTGATATGATTGGATTTCTGATTTAAGAATTGAGAGAGAGATAATGAAAAGGTACAGATACAGTTAAAAGCTGTTGATCCTACGCTTTTTTCCATATCGCAAGATCTGTTAAACTACCATGTTTATTTGCAACCCAAATTACTAATGTATTGCATTTACTGCTATAGTAATGACAAAATTTATCAGCTAAGCCTTTGTTAAGCTCAGGCTAATTTCCATTTCAGTAATACAGAATATTTCCCATATACATACCCATTTCATAGAATTCTGGTTATATTTAACTCCAAGTTGCCAAAGAATGATTTGGGTCATAATTTTGTTAATATTAATTAACTGAATATTGATTTATTTTGCAGTCAGGCAGCAAATTAAATCATGCAATTTGAGACCAGTGTGAGACCACATGTCTACCTAAATGTATGGAAGATCTGGTCATGGGGGAGATGGGCTGGGGGAAGGTTTAGGTCACAATGACAAATGCTAAGAAGTTCATTATGAACTGAGTTGGAACACTGCCACCTTCAAAGGAAACTTACAAAGCATTAAATGAATGTAAAGTGACTGTGAGACGAAAGTTAGATTCCATTTAATATTGATAAGTCCTCCCAAGTTCGGCTTGTCTGAAATTGGACCTAAACAATGGAAGAAGGGAGACACAGTGATCAAAATCAAACTGGACATGAAATCCTTCCTAGTCAGCTGGGAGATGGCCAGCTTAGATGAATAAACCCATCAGCGCTGCTAAGAAATTCTGTGCTTCAAATGGAAAACCTGCAACGGAATGAGAAATGGATATGTCAGCCATAGCCCATTGAGGAATGAAAAGAAAATTAAATTTTCTGATGAACAATTGCACCCAAATGCTAACCTAGCTTTTTGTTCCCAGATGTAGGGAAATTGCTGCTGTATAATTTCAATTCTTTCATTCCAGGTGTTCAGCATTCACTTACACGTTTGGCTATAATTACAGCAAAAACAGATTTAAAAATATTGAACAGAAGCAGTCTATTGTATAAGTCTGACTAAAATGGTGAAGGGGTGATAGTGGGCTCATGAACCTTTCCACCTCACACATATGTCTTTGGCTGGAATCTGCCCTGTACTGAGATGACCTTGATTAAAGCATTAATGATATCCTCTGAGACTATAATGTATCATCTCACCTCGTTTTCCTCACATTCATTGCAGAGCTTGATTTATCTACAAATCTTTCTCGTTGGTCATCTCCAAGGGGATGAGTTGAGTATTTCCAGCCTTGCTGATCCATTAATGTCACTCCAGCGCTAGCTTCATCCAAACAGCAACTTGTCCCTAGCTGCCCTGTTAATTTAATCACTCACTGAATTTACACATTCAACATCCACTAAAGTAATCCCATAATGTTAGAAATTGTAATTAAATGATATTAAAAATTGTTCACGCCAAAGCGATTCCTCAGATCGAAAAGAGAACAATCTAGACTGTTCAATTCCACTCTATTATTAAAACTTGCTTATAGGAATGCAGCAACAGGTCAGCATTTATAGCCTGGAGTGCAGTTAAAAGTCAACCACATTGCTGTGGGTCTTGAATCACATGAAGGTGAGACCAGGTAAGGATGACTGATTGCCTTTCCTAAACAACATTAGTGAACCAGATGGAAAGATAATAGCTATGTGGTTGCTATTAGGCTTCTGCCTTTTTAAATTTAAATTCCAGATTTTTATTCAATTTAAATTTTACTATCTACCATAGTGGGATTCCAACTCCTTTCACCACGACATTAACCAGAAACTCTGGAGAACTAGTCTAGTGACATTACCATTATGTCACCATCATCCCACAAGCAATATCTCAAGTATGCAACAAATTTTGGATGTAGATTTGCTCGCTGACCTGGAAGGTTCATTTCCAGACGTTTCGTTACCTTACTAGGTAGCATCCTCAGTGGACCTCATGCGAAGAAATGCTGAAAATTCCTGCTTTCTATTTATTTATTTGGGTTTCTTTGGCTTGGTGATGTCATTTCCTGTGGTGATGTCATTTCATGTGGTGAAGTCACTTCCTGTTCCTTTTCTCAAGGGGTAGTAGATGGGGTCTAATTCGATGTGTTTGTTGATAGAGTTCCGGTTGGAATGCCATGCTTCTAGGAATTTTCGTGCATGTCTTTGTTTGGCTTGTCCTAGGATGAAGAAACCCAAACAGAAAGCAGGAATTTTCAGCATTGCTTCACATGAGGTCCACTGAAGATGTTACCTAGTAAGATAACAAACTATCTGGAAATGAACCTTTCAGCTCAGCAAGCAAACCTACATCCAAAACCTCAACCTGAGCAACAAATCTTCTCAAAACTTGTTACGCAAAAAAGTTCTTATGAGAGATTTTGAAATAGAGTCATAGAGTCATAGAGATGTACAGCACAGAAACAGACCCTTCGGTCCAACCTGTCCATGCCGACCAGATATCCCAACCCAATCTAGTCCCACCTGCCAGCACCCGACCCATATCCCTCCAAATCCTTCCTATTCATGTAACCATCCAAATGCTTGTTTAAGCTTTACATATTTTTTTCTTATTTTCTACTTGTTCCAGCTCTTCATTTTTTTTCTTTCTGCTTGCAATTTGGCTGAGGTGGCCTTCCTTCTCTGTCATCACTGATACTTTTACTAAATTCTTAATCAACATTGATTAAGCTGATTGTGTTACCTCCGAATATCTCAAATGCCCCTTTGCTATTACCAGTTGCACTTCCAACACGATATGGAGAAAAACATGTAAGTCCAGGAAATGGCAGTATTGCAGTAAGATAGCCAACTCCAATTAGATTCAGTCCAGTCATGTGTGGTGAGCAAAGATGCAATATTTAGACCCAGGATTCACCTCCACATTGCGCAGCACCTCTCCCCATGCTCGTTCATTTGTCTCTCCAGGAACAAAGGTGCTTGGTGGCTGAAAGATTTCCTGAATCACTAACTACCATTCTAGTTTGCATTAGAATACTCAATTTGACATCGATTGGCTTTGTACAGACAGAACCAGGAGTTCCATAACCTTAAGACATAGGAGTGGAAGTAAGGCTGTTTGGCCCATCGAGTCCACTCCGCCATTCGATCATGGCTGATGGGCATTTCAACATCACTTATCCGCACTCTCCCCATATCCCTTAATTCCTTGCGTGATTAAGAATTTATCAATCTCTGCCTTGAAGACATTTAACATTCTGGCCTCCACTGCGCTCTGTAGCAATCAATTCCAAAGGCCCACCACTGTCTGGTTGAAGAAATGTCTCCTCATTTCCATTTTAAATTAACCTCCTTTAGTTCTAAGCCTGTGCCCACGGATCATACTATCCCTGCCTGACAGAAAGAAACTCCCAGCTTCCACCCTTTCTAAGCCATGTATTATCTTATAAGCTTCTATTAGAGCGCCCCTCAACCTTCTAAACTCTAATGAATACAATCTCAGGATCCTCAGCCATTCATCTTATGTTAGGCCTACCATTCCAGGGATCATTTGTTTGAATCTCCGTTGGACACGCTCCAGTGCCAGTATGTCCTTCCTGAGGTGTGGGGCCCAAAACTGGACACAGTATTCTAAATGGGGCCTAGCTAGAGCTTTATAAAGTCTCAGTAGCACATCATTGCTTTACATTCCAACCCTCTTGAGATTAATGACAACATTGCATTTGCTTTCTTAACCACGGACTCAACCTGCAAGTCAACCTTTAGAGAATTCTGGACAAGCACGCCCAGATCCCTTTGTACTTTGGCTTTAAGAATTTTCTCACCTTTTAGAAAATAGTCCATGCCTGTATCCTTTTTTACCAAAGTTCCAAACCTTGCATTTGCTCACATTGAATTTCATCAGCCATTTCTTGGATCACTCTCCTAACCTGTCTAAATCTTTCTGCAGCCTCCCCACCTCCTCAGAACTACCTGCCTAACTTTGTATCATCTGCAAACTTTTCCAGAATGCCCCCAGTACCTTCATCCAGATCATTAATACTGAAGTGAACAGCTGCGGCCCCAACACTGAACCCTGCCATTCCGAGAAAGAACCTTTTATCCCAACTCTCTGCCTTCTGTCAGATAACCAATCCTCAATCCACGCCAATAGCTCACCTCAAACATCATGGGCTCTCACCTTACTCAGCAGCCTCCCATGAGGCACCTTATCAAAGGCCTTTTGGAAGTCTAAATAGATAATATCCACAGGGTTTCACTGGTCTAACCTACTTGTTACGTCTTCAAAGAATTCTAACAGGTTTGTCAGGCATGACCTCCCCTTACTAAATCCATGCTGACTTGTTCTAATCCGACCCTGCACTTCCAAGAATTTAGAAATATCATCCTTAAAGATGGATTCTAGAATTTTACCTACAACCGAGGTTACATTAATCAGCCTAACCATTGAAGCTTACCTCAATTTGAGATCATCTGGTCTCGGAAAGCTACACTAAATCAATCTGGCAACCTATCTGATACACAACATAGGATTACAGGAATAGGGTAAGGGGGTCTCGGTCTGGGTGGGATATACTTCAGAGGGTTGGTGAGGACCTGATGGGCTGAATGGCCTGTTTCCATACTGTATGGATTGTATGAATGGTTCCACTGTAAATTCTGCTGCAAGGAGTTCAGAAGCCAGAGCTATGTCCAGAGATTCACCCTGTTCATCTCTTGGAACTCTTTTTGACAGCTCCCTTTCCATATTGGGCACAGCACCCTGAGAAGTCCTGTCAACTGATGTGCTTCTTTCTCTGATCACTTCTTTATCAAGCCCCCAGGAAACATTTGAAGAAACGGTAGGAGATAATTAGATTAGTTTGGCATTGCTCAAACAAAGAACCATAATGTTGAAAATATCGATGATTCTCTCTTTTTTCCATTCTGTCTTCCCTCCTTCTCTCCCTCCTCCTCCTCCTGTGTGGTATAAAATGTGACATTTTCACATTCACAGATATCTATTGACACCAAACTATACATCATGTGGCAAGATGTTTGTACATTTCAATGAAATCAAAATGAATGTAGATATCTGTGGTTGCCAGAGCTAAGCTATTAAAGATCATTACATTTATAAGTAAGTTTAATGCAACAAATTTGAACATTTAATATCAAGGCAAAGGATCTGATGTTCAATTATTCTGTACCATACAGGCACACTTTTAATGGCTCTTGTGAGTTGCTGGTGTATGTGACTTGGAGTCCGGACATCAGCCATAGTAAGGACATTCAATTATAGTACACAGATTGAGCTATGAAGCTGTAATGATGTCATTACGCTGGGGACAAGTGCAAAACAAGCCTCTGCATTCTCAATCACCATCCTCCAATATTACTAAGAAACCTTACTGCTCCTTTCTGCATTGACTCTATGGCTTAAATATTCCCTTTATGCTTGGATGCACAGAACCGAACACAATATTCAAGGTATGATCTGAACAGTAATAGTATGACATCTTCCAATTTACACTCAACTGACCGAAGATTGCAAATTACACTCTATTTGTGTATTCCACAATGTTTTGACATGTTTAGAGCAGAAGATAATGTCACTCCAGATCCCTGCTGCTTCAGTTTTAGTCATTTCCACAGCATTCATATAATATTTCTGGCAGCCAGTCTTTCTGCAAATGCACAGCATATTCTACCTGCTTACATTTATGTTTATCTGCAAATCATTTTCTCAACTGCTTATTTAATCTAACTTTTTTTAAAAATTGATTCATTTATCCATCTCCAGTCTAACTCAATACCCCAATCACCTCCATCTCACCTCATCAACATCCATTCCTAGTTGAGTAGTAAGATATTGATGAGGAAATATTGTATCATTGACATTACTTGAATGAGATATTATTCAAGGTTCTGTATGCTTCATTCAGATGGATAGTAAATACTCCATGGCATGATTCAAAGAACAATAGTTAATTCCCCAGTGACTTGGACATGTTTGTTTAACTCAATGAAAGCTGCTTTGCCCACTTCAGTCAGTTGGAAGCATTTCTAACTCAAAGTCAAAGGTCTGTGAGTTAGATACATTTCCACCTTGAGGTAGCTGAGTGGTTAAGCTGATAGGTTACATCTACCTGCTGGATATTGAATAGTTTGTGCTTCTGTGTGAAGTGGAGCTATGAATTATACGACCAATTTTACATCATCAAACTCCGCTGAACTACTTATTGTGACAGATGATTCCAACCAGGAAACGTTGTCATACAATCCAAACTCTATAGCATTCCCTCCCCCATGCCATGCCATCCCACACCTGGCATTGATCACCGATGCCAAATTCCTTATTGTCCAGATTGTACAGGCTATTGTTAATATTAGAATCAGACAATGGGAACAATACAGAAGGTGGCCATTCAACATGTCATATCCATGCTCGTCTCCTCTGCAGTAATTCACCTAGTTCTACGTCCTTGCCTTTTCTCTTTGGCCCGGTGCATTTTTCTTCTCAGGTAATGACCCAATGCCCTCTTGATGTTATGACTGAATCTAAATGGTAAATTTTAGAGTTGAATCAGTTGTGACACGAAGACATTTTTCCTTTGTTGTTTTGCCAGTCACCTTAAATCTGTGGTTTCTGATTGTTCCACAAAACAAATAAATTCATACTGTCTAATCTGTCAATTGTGGGCGGCACGGCGGCACAGTGGTTAGCATTGCTGCCTCACAGCGCATGAGACCCGGGTTCAATTCCCGCCTCAGGCGACTGACTGTGTGGAGTTTGCACATTCTCCCCGTGTCTGCGTGGGTTTCCTCCGGGTGCTCCGGTTTCCTCCCACAATCCAAAGATGTGCAGGTCAGGTGAATTGGCCATGCTAAATTGCCCGTAGTGTTAGGTAATGGGTAAATGTAGGGGTGTGGGTGGGTTGCGCTTCGGCGGGTCGGTGTGGACTTGTTGGGCTGAAGGGCCTGTTTCCACACTGTAATGTAATCTAATCTAATCATATAATTTTAAAAATTTTATCAAATTGCCTCTCAACTTTGTTTTCACTAAAGGGAACACTTCTGGCTTCTCAAGTTCCTCATCCTGGAATGCTTCTCGTGAATTTAGAACAGTAATGGGGACTGACATATACTGTCTGATCTCTTCAAGCAGCTGGTCTCTTCATCACTTGAAATGTCTCTGCCATCTCAAAGATTCCTGTCAGGATGGAAACGTTACCATTCACATGGATGATCCAACTCCTTCATGTTGAACACCACTTGGAGGAAGTAATAAAGGTGGCAAGGGCATAGACTTAAATCTCGGAGGCACTTCAATGTCTACCACCATGAATGGCCTGACAGCATCACTGTGTTCAAGAACATTGCTGCTAGATTGTGTCTGTGCCAGGTGGTGAGGGAACCAACAAGAGGGAAGAACATACTTGATCTCATCTACATCAACATTCCTATTATGGATGCATCTGTCTGTCACTGTACTGATAAGAGTAACCTCAACATAGTCCCTGCAGAGATGAAATCTCATCTTCACACCTAGAACATACTCCACTGTGTTGTGTGGCACCATATCTGTGTTAAATGGAATAGACATCAAACACATATAACAAAGATTGGGCATCCATTGGAAAGCAGCAGCTGAAGCAAACTCAAATGCAATCTCATGGCCCAGTATAATCACCACTTTCCTATTACCATCAGACCTACAGAAAGGCATGCCAGGAACAGCACCAGGATTACCTAAAAATAAGGACTGCTTCTGACCCATGCTGCAGAAACAGCAAGTGATACACAGAGCTAAGCAATCCCACAACCAATGGTTCAGATCTAAGCTCAACACATATTACCACATCCACTCATGAATGGTGATTGACAAGTAAACAGCTCACTGGAGGAGAAGGCTCGACAATGTCCTCATACTTGATATTGTGGGAGCCCAGCACATCAGTACAAAAGATAAGACTGATGTATTCACATCAATTTTCAGACTGAAGTGCCAAGTGGATGATCATCTCAGCCTCCTCCAGAGATCTCCAGCATCACAGATACTGGTCTTCAGCCAGCTTTTTTCACTCCACATGATGCCAACATATGATTGGAGACACTGGATACTGCAAATGCTATGGGCTCTGGCAATATTCCAGTAGTAGTACGAAAGACTCCTGCTCCAAAACTTGCAATGTCTCTAGCCAATTTGTTCCAGTACAACTACAACACTAGCACCTACTCAACATTGTCCAGATATATTCTGTACACAAAAGCAGAGCAAATCCAACCCAGTCAATTATCATCCCATCAGTACTTGATCATCAGTAAAATAATGGGCAGTGTCAGCAACAGTGCTATCGAACAGCACCTATTCAGCAATAACTTGTTTAGTGATGCCCATCAAGGCCACTTAGGTCCTGACGTCATTGCAGCCATGGTTCAATCATGGACAGAGTAACTGACTTCCAGAGATGAGGTGAAAGTGGTAGCCCTTGAAGGCAAGGCTGCATTTGACTGAGCGTGGTATCAAGGAGCCTGAGCAAAACTGGAGACAACAGGAGCAAAGTTTTCCCTGGTTGACGTCAAATCTGGCACAAAAGAAAATGTCTGTGGTGTTAGAGGTCAGTCATCTCAGCTCCATGGCAGGAGCTCCTCAGGTAGTGACCTTGGCCCAATCATCTTCTCTGCTTCATCGGTTACCTTCCCTCCAACATAAGGTCAGATGTGGGGATGCTCGCCAATGATTACACAATATTTAGCACTGTTCACAACTCCTCAGATCCTGAAGCAATCCATGCCTAAATGTTGTAAGACTTAAACAATTTCCATGCTTGAGCTGAGAAGTGGCAGATAACATTTGCACCACACTAATGCCAGGCAATAGCCATCTCCAGTAAGTAACAATCTAACCCTCTCCTCTTGTCATTCAAGGGGATCACCATCAGTGAATTTCTTACTATCAAAGTCTTTTTAAAGGGGGTTGGGAGAGTTTACCATTGAGCACAAACTGAACTGAACTAGTCATATAAATATTGCTGCTTCAGGAATAAGTTAAAAGCTAGGAATCGAGCAGCAAGTATCTCACTTCCTGATTCCCCCAAAGCTGGTCCATCATCTGAAAGGCACAAGTCAGGCCAGCGATGGATTACTCACCATTCAAACAACCCTTCTATGTTCTTATTATGATTCTAAGATAAAACTTAATACCATCAAGGATAAAGAAGCCTGTTTGACTGGCACCATAATTACAAACATCACCACAGATGCTCAGTAGCGGCAGTGTGTACCAGCTACAAGAAGCACTGCAGAAATTTACCAAAGCTCTTTTTACAGCACCTTCCAAACACACAACCACTTCTACATAGCACAAGGACAGCAGATGCATGGGAACACTACCACCTGTAAGTTCCCCTCTCAGTCACTGACCATACTGACTGAGAAATACATCAACGTTTCTTCACAGTCGATAGTTCAAAATCCTGGAACTCACTTACTATTGGTTTTGTGGATTTACCTTCAGCACACAGACTGCAGAGGTTCGCGAAGGCAACTCACCGTAATCTTCTCAAGGGTAACGTAGAATGGACAATAGATGCTAGCCCAGCAGTGATGCCCATGTCATGAATCAATTAAAAAAAATGCATTATTAAAGTTTACAAAGGATACTTAGACATCACTCCCACGCTCACTATCTCTATTATTTATAAGGACAAGTGTAGCAGGTATATGTGAACACCCCCACCTGCAAGTTCCCCTCCAAGCCTCTCCACATCCTGACTTGAAAATATGTCACTAATCCTTCAGTGTCGTGAGGCAAAATCTTGCAAATCCATCCTTAACAGTCACTCTCTGGACCAAAGTGGATCAAGAAGGCAGCTCATCACCTCCCTTCTTAAGGGCAACTAGGAATGTGGAACAAATACTGGCCCAGTCAGAGGTGCCCACATCCTCTGAGTGAATGACTTGAAAAACAACAAGTTTCCAGAAGCTTGGCATAATCTAGGAAAAAAACAATTTACTTAACTGGCATTTCTTCCATTGGAACTAATTTCTATCCATTTCACCCTTGTTGCTGCAGTATTTACTTTGCAATGCAGCAACTCACCAAGCATACTTCCAAGGTGCCACTCAAAGAAGGGTGTGTGATTATATTATGGGAATGTCATCACTTCCATCCTGGCTTGCAAAACTGACTCTTACTTATCAGTGGGTAAGAATCATGGAATTCCCTACCTAACATGATAATGAGAACTCTATCAGCACAAATATAGCATCACGGCAATGAGAAGGCCCATCACCATTTTCCAAAGCATACATCTCAATGCAACACTTTTATGTAATAAAATGCATCGTGTACACAGAATTAACTTAATCAAGTTTTCAAATGAAGTGAACATAATAGGCATTGAATTCTATGAGAGATGTGGAGTGGACAATTGCAAAGAAAAATTTGTCACTGTCTTGTATTGTTTCTGGTTCAGACTGTTTTGCAGTCACAATGTTCCTTATTGCAACACAGTTGTTGGACCAGATTTTTGATTGAACTCCTTGAATGACAAGATAAACCCAAATTTGCATGGAATGTGTAGCGCGATCCTTGTTATGCCAGAGTAATTGAATGTTTTCTGCAATATACAATTTGATCTAGGCATTGTCAGGTAAGCAAACAGGTTTCATCAATAATGTGAGAGAGGAAGTTGCAATCATCTAAGCATCATGAAATAGTAGCAGGCACAAAGTGAACCAGAATTTTTCCTTTATAGGATCCTTGTTATGTTGCGTTCTACAAACATAATTTCAGTTGCACTTGGCTGGTAATTCAAAATCAAATCTTTGTATTCTAATTAGTGGATTAGTAACTTTATTTGCAGTTTCACTTTTCTTCCCTTCTGACAGTGGTGTTAACCTACATCCTGCAATCCATAGAGTGCCAATACATTTGCATATTGAATGATGTGCTCGGCTACAATCAGGCCACTTGTAAGGAATTTCTGGGTTTTTTTGCTATTGCCCAAGTGAGACATCAGATTCATATTTTCATCAACATCCAGGATCAAAATGTCAACACAACAAGGTTGGGGATTAACATGTGCCAACAGGCAGGTCCCACATGCAGTGTTTTCTCTAGTCATCTTTCCAGAAGCTGGTCAATTGCATGGCCATGGATAATCAAAGGCACACTCACAATCCCAAACTGAGTTAATGAGTTCAGTGGGTCTGGTGTATCTTGCAATAATCACATTGGACAATGTCACACTTCATTATCATACAACCTCAGGTTTAAGTTGCTTTCAGGCATCCCTCTACATATCATTAAAGAGCATCTAAAGAATGGTCATTGACCTGACACGTTAACTCAGCTTCACTCTCCCAAATTGTTCTAGACCTGATGAATGTTTCCAATGGTTTCTGTTTTTAATTTCAGATTTCCAGCTGTTGAAGACTTATCATTTTGCCAAAGATAATCTGTTTCATTTGCTGCAGTAATTGGAAACAAAATTATAGTGATGGAAATCATAAGACAAACATTACCCACTAATATATTGATTGAAAGATGCTACTTGGATAATGGACCCACGCCTTGGCAGGGAACTTCACCCTCAAATTGAGAATTGCAACGTATACTGTTTTCATGTCCATTCCCAGGAGAACAGGTCGTAGAAAATGAAAAGTTAATGTCTGACATTTCACTAAGGGACCACAATTCCTATCTCTGCTAATTTCAAATAAAAGATAGTCTTGTGTGATAAAGTAAAATATCATCAATAATTAATTCTTATGGGCTATTTCCTTTGAACATCCGTATCACTATCAAAACAGATTCATGAATCTGATTAAAAAGACAACTCAATTTGTGCTTGATAATGTCATTAATGATATATCCAGCACCATGCTACATATAACAGTAACTCCATTTTAACCACACTTTCTTGGCTATTAGGTGCTTTGGGAATTTTTGATAATGAAAGAATGCATAATGATGTTGGTGAAGAAGGATCTTGGCTCAAAAGGATCGACAAGATGCACTGTAGTAGCTCACTAAGGTAACTTCAAAAGCATCTTCCAAATCCACGATTTCTATCACCCAGAAGACAAGAATTTCAGATGTATGGGAATACCATCGCATAAAAGTTCCCTTTTTAGTTACACACCATACTGACTTGGAAATTTCTTGACATTTTTTCACTGTTGTACATTTAAAATCCTAAAACTACCTCCATAACAGCACTGTGGCTGTTTCTAAACCCAAAGTACAGCAGCGCTACAACAAGGCAGCACATCATTACCTTCTTCTGAAAGATTAGGATGAGTGATAAATGCTGACCCAGTCAGAGAAACTCACATCCCATGAACAGTTTATAGCTATGAAAAGAGGCTAAATAAGCTCAGGTCATTGTCTTTGGAGCACAGAGGGTTGTGCGGTTACCTGGTCAAGGTGTAGAAGATTATGAGGGGTATAGACAGGGCAGATAGAAAGCAGGTATTCTTCTTAGTCGAAGGATCAATAACAAGGGGACATAATTTTAAAGTGAAAGACATGAGATTTAGAGGGGATTTGAGAAAACCCTTTCACCCAGAGGATTGTTGGCGTATGGAATACACTGCTTGGGAGGGTAGTTGGGTAGGATCCCTCACAAACTTTAGATTTGGATGAGCACTTGAAGTGTCATAACATTCTAGGTTGTGGACCAAGTGCAGGAAAATGGGATGAGTGTAGGTAAAAGTGTATTGATGGGTGGTACAGGCTGAATTGGCTGAAGGATCTCTGCTGTACTGTATGGATCTAGGATTCTATGACTTCTGCCTTGATGTCATCAGGTTGCCTCTCAAGTCATTTGGGCCATATACTAAAGAAATATATTATCATCATCCATTAAACAGATATTAGGTTAAAATGATCAGGCACACAAATTCCTACTTTCGGAAGATTATTACCAATGCTTCCACTATATCTGCAGCCTCTTCTTTGAGACTCTAGGATGCAGGCCATCGGGCCTATGGGGCTTATCACCCTAAAATCACATTGGGATTATCATTCCCTTTTGGAAAGTGATGGTTCTCAGTTACTCTTTCCAACTTGTCCATTGATTTTCACCAATTTTGTTTCTTCTGCTTTGAAGGCAGACCCAAAATATGCATTCAAAGCCTTTACCTTTTTTTTTGTTTTCTATTGTTAATTCCAAAATCTCACCCTTTATGGGACAAGTGCTTTTCTTATCAATAAACTTACAGATGTAATTTATTTTCTGCTCAGTTTTCATGCAGGTTCCTCATTCTACACTCTTCGAAACATCAACAGCACCCTGACACAGCACAGCACAGACACACCCTTAAAGACTAGACGTGTCCAGCCATGCTGCACCGGGTACAGTTACCACACAGGGTCTGGGCCCGTCTGCCTATCATGTTTATTGCCTTATTCACCTGGTGCCTACTGGCATGCTGCAGCATAGATGGCTCATCTTTTCAGTGCCAGTTGGCGCAGTTACCAGGCAGTTGGCCACACCGTATAGGCCTGTACCATGAGGCAGTAGCATTTGCACCAAACACACGGCACCTGCAGCAAACAGTCGATCATGTCCCAAAGTCCTAGGGTTTTTGCAACAATTAGAGCTGAAAATGTGTTGCTGGAAAAGCGCAGCAGGTCAGGCAGCATCCAAGGAGCAGGAGAATCGAAGTTTCGGGCATGAGCCCTTCTTCAGGAATCATTCCTGAAGAAGGGCTCATGCCCGAAACGTCAATTCTCCTGCTCCTTGGATGCTGCCTGACCTGCTGTGCTTTTCCAGCAACACATTTTCAGCTCTGATCTCCAGCATCTACTGTCCCCACTTTCTCCTTTTGCAACAATTAGTCAAGGGCAGGCTCTCATACCAGCTCTGGGCACGGTCATGGTCAGCTATTTGGTTAGGGTGGCTTCACTCAAGGGGTCTGTACCTCTGCATGTCAGGGATTGAGTCAGTGGCAGTCCTATGTCTTCATAGGGACCAGTCCAGGGAGGAGAGGAAGGACTATCAAAATCACATGTAGCCACCAGCCAGGGCTCTGAAAGCTCTCGGCTCCTCAGGTCACTTGAGAAGGCAGGCCACTGTTGGCCAGACCCACAGAAAATAGGGGGAGGTGAGCTGGGAGGTAGAGGTTAACAGATGTGGGTGCACGTGGCCAATTTCGATGGAGCCTTGAGAAAGTTGAAATCTGTGGATTTGACAAGATGAGCATTAGGAAGGGGATGGTAATGTTTGGTGCTCACTGACATGTTTACACTGAGGCTGTAAGCTATGGGCTGAGGACCCTACACTGTCGTCTTCCATTGTGAAGCAAATGGACAATCAGCACTGGCTGAGAAGATGGCTCCTACCACATTCAGAACGAGCAGGGTAAGTGAGCCAATGTGTGAAGGATGTGGCTACAACAGCCACAGGTCACTGGGCTTTCACAAGGGACTAACACTGCAGCCCAATCCTTCACAGACTGGAGATGCCTCCTACCAAGGTGGCAATCCCTGACCAGGCTGGTGTGATCTGATGTTGTGCCCTCCTCTGACGGTTCTGCAGGAAGAAGACATCCCTACTCTGGGCTACTTTCTCCATCAGGACCTTCACAATCCAGTCAGAGAAATGCAGTGCCAACGTCTCCATATCAGGCATCTCCCAACTCAGTCTCATAAAATTAACAGGGCAGCATCCAGATGCCAGCACTTCTCCAGGTGCATAGTGGGTTTTCAAAGATGGCGCTGAAGCAAAGGATGCTGATTTTTGGGCTGATATCCTGTGAGTGACCAGTCATTCCAGGAATGAAATGTTCCAGGAATCGTAATTCACTCACATTAATATTTATTTTGCATATATCTTCCCAAATATTCAATGCTCTCTGCCACTTTCAAAAATTCAATGAACTGTTGGCCTATGGGTAGGTAAGTGGTAGAAAGCTGTTCTATATCAATCTCTCCCTTATTCTTCTGAACGCCAGTACAAAACACCTGGCAACAAAAGAAAAGAAAAAGGCTGGGTCCTAAATGTGTCATTTTGCATTGTACTTATAAGTGTATTTTGCCCGGTATCGGATTTTAACTGTGTTGTTCCAACACTTGATTAAGAAGCCTTGAATAACACAGAAAACATTAAAACCATTGGGAACACCATTGGAAGGGACTATTCGTTTATCTATATTTTTGATCTATTCTGGTAATCTCCTTATTACTTCTATGTTAAAGGTTTCTCTTATTTCAGACAACTAATTAAAAATAATCAAATGTGCGCATTTGTTTGAAAGGTTGATGATGCCTCAGTAGGGTAGGATCAGAAATTGATGTTACTTTGGTAGGTTCAGCTTGTATTTTATTGCTAGCTATATCCAAAGACACATTGTAATCAGGAATTTGAGGTGCCTAGAATGGCATAACCAAAAGTACTTAAGATACAAGTCAACACAAAAAGATCTGAACATTTAATGTTATTATCACTCCTGCCTTTCACCTTAAACAGCAAAAATAGGATGAAATGAATTCACTCCAGTGTTATCAGTTATGATCTAATCTTGTCACTTAACTATCTGCATCATCCTGTTCCAACTCATACATGAAGTAATCCAGTCTGCGCTTCCTTGAATTTCCTCCGCTATTCCTTGTACATCCAATACAGTAAAGTAAAGGTATTAACATCAGAAGCTTGCATAATGATTTTGATGATGACACGGTAATGCTTTCAGTCACATGATTGCAGTGGAAGAGAGCAGAGCTTTAACATTGCGTGAAGGTAATGGGCAGAATTTTCACTTGCCTGGTGTGACGTGGGCAATAGTGAGGAAGTTGGAAAAATACGATGAGAATAACAAAGTCAGAATCTTGATAATCAGGAAAATGTTTTGCAATATTCCCTTTCAACTTTAGTTGGCAACTTAATTGTATTTACATGTCATGAATTGTCCAACTTGTTTGATTTTTACACCAATTAAAATTCTTCTCTCCGTCCCTGAAAAACAAAATTCCTGACACGCAAGTCAGATTAGGCACTTGGCAGCTTTATGATTTATCCTGGCCATTATCCAACTGTGCCTTCACCACAATGTCCCTGTATGGTACATAGGCACTACCCTCATCCACATTTTGTCCATGCAACTTGGCAACAGCAGATACCCAGCCTCGGCTGATTAGATTTGATTCCCTACAATGTGGAAACATGCCCCTTGGCCCAACAAGTCCACACCGACCCTCCGAAGAGCAACCCACCTAGACCTATGGTGACTAATGCACCTAACACTATGGGCAATTTAGCACATCTTTGGACTGTGGGAGGAAACCTCAGTTGTTAACGAAACCAACACATATAAAACCATGCAGACACAGACAGTCTGAGGTGGGAATTGAACGCGGGTCTCTGGTGGCGTGAGGCAGTAGGGCTAACCACTGAGCCACTGTGCCCCCTAAAGCAATCCAGGCTTGTTGTGTTGAGCATAAATGCTTAACACACCGAAGCGCATCCAGCGACTCGAACGTATGGCAGCGGTGGGATAATGAGATGCATGCGTAGTGGCAGATTGAGAGCGCATGGTGGTCCTGTGAGAGTAAGCTGGCATTTATCCTGTAGAGCACAGAAGATCATTTGAACAATCCTGCATGTTGAGAGTTCCTTTTAACCCAGATCATAGGACTGCCCTGGGTTCAGGTTGGCGATGACTGGCGATGCTGCCATCCTGCGGGAGTCAGCTGGAAAAGGAACTGCACTCCTCTTCACTATCCTACCGAGCAACACCTCGAGATCCCTTTTCATAGAATGTGAGATTTTCTCTATGGACTGTGCCGTCACTGATACGGAATGAATACAACCATGTGATTCGCAGTTTCTGAAGCATGCTTAAACTACGTTGCCCATCGGGTGAGTGCCAGAATGTCTGAGCAGTCAGAAGCACTTCTATCTCTCCTGCTGTGTGGTTCCATGTGAGCTTGAATGCCTAATAAATGACGCTAAGAGTGGATGATTGGGTGAGTGATGTCACTGTGGGATATGGTGGACATTCATGAATCATATCTCAACAAACATTGAAATGAAAATGAAAACGTTCTGTCAAATGTGTTGATAGCTCAACCCGTGAGTAAAGAGTTCTTCCAGAAAATTCCACAGACTCAGGAAGCATTACTTTGTGAGGCCAAACAGAGTTGGACTCAGCAAACCATGACAACAGCAGAAAAGAAAAAAGACCTTAAAATCAGCTACTGAAGCAAACCGCCTGATCAAGGATTTGTTTTCTTTCTTGAACTCTCACATGATGCCAGGGGTCATTCTGATAACAGCAGAAAGCTGGGAAAGATAAACTAGAAATGATCCAAAGCCACAATAAGCAAGTGGACGTGATAGACAGTGAAACAGTTCCAGGACTCAAGAGAAGCACAAAAACTAACCTAGAAACATTGCAGGCCAATGAGAGACCATATTAGGCCCAGAGATGGGAAGAAAAGATTCACCAGCTATGGAACTGCTTGCGGATTAGAGGGTCAGAGTTCAGGTCAGTCAATTACACTGCAGGAACCATTGTTATTGATATATGAGCAAAATAGTGCTTTGGTGGGGACAGAGCATAGCAAGAAAAGTTATTCTGGCTGTAATCGATGTTGACACTTCAACATGTGATGTTGAAATTTAATTATTGAAGGGGTGACATTTAATAGGAGAAACAGAGGCCATGGTAAAGCATGGAATCACTCATTAATGATTTTTTAAGGTTGACAGAGAATCACTCTTGTGAAGGGTTGCTGGTAGAATTGATTTGCAAATAGATCTTTGGAGGACCAGACATGGCCAGTCAAACCACCATCTGCAAGCCAGAGAAGGTAATAATATCAAAGGTAGCAATGCACATTCTTCAACTGCTGGAAAGGAACTCCAGAAACGGTTGTTTCAAGCCCAAAGGTGGCTCACTAGGGAAAAAAAAATGACTGATGGAATTCAATTCCAAGGCTGCATTGGAAAAAAACCATTTGCAAAAGCCACCATTCTGAAATGAAAATAAATGCATCAGTCACTATTATAATGTGCCAAATGGGAGGAATGTCGAGCAGGAGGAGCACTGCGACAGATCTGACATAAAATAGATCATCGTATCGCAGCCTGTAGTTTCAAAACATAGACAACTGGAAAACGAAAGGAAAGGTCCTGACAGCTTCACTATGAGCAAAAGGTTGGAAAATATCAAGATCATAAAAAAAACCTTTTGAGGAAATCAATGATTCTGAAAACATTTAATAGATGTTAATTTGGAAATAATGGGGACCCTACAGGGTTTAAATTAGATACTTTAGTTGGAGGTATTCTCATTATGATAGAATCATAGAATTGCTACGGTGTGGAAGCAGGCTATTCAGTGCATCGAGTCCATACTAACCCTCTAAACAGCATCCTACCCAATCTCTGTAGCCTTGCCTTTCCCATGGCTAATCCAGCAAGTGTGCACATCCCTGAACACTATGGGCAATTTAGCATGGTCAATCCATTTAACCTGCACTCCTCGGTCTGTGGGAGGAAACCAGAGCACTTGGAGGAAACCCACGCAGACACGGGGGGAATGTACAAACTCCACACTAACAAACCCACGGGTAATTCAAACTTGGGTCCCTGGTGCTGTGAGGCAGCAGTGTGAACTACTGAGCCACCGAGTCACCGGGGCACTGGTAACATCACTGGCAGGAGTGGCGGGAGGGAGGAGGAGTAAGTAATAGGTGGAGATGACACCCAAACAGCAAGAGCAACAGTTGGACAGATAAATGGTAGCCTGGGGGGATCAATAGCTGTTTATTGGGAGAATTGGTAGCTGACAATGTGATGACATGACCTGGTGTGTGAATGCTGGGGTAAGGACATGGGAGAAGTTGCTTGGTCCAAAAGCCCATTCTAATGCTGTGGGGCATGGGTTTAAATCCCATCATGGCAACTACTGGAATTGAAATTCAATTAATAAATCTGCAATGAGTGTCAGGAATGGTGACCATGTAATTATTGTCATAAAACCCCAGCTGGTTCACAATTTTCCTTAAAGGAAGAGAATCAGCCTTCCTTACCTAATGGGAGAAAATGAGGACTGCAGATGCTGGAGAGTCAGAGTCAAAAAGGGTGGCACTGGAAAAGCAGGTCAGGCAGCATCCAAAGAGCAGGAGATCCTGCCTCATCCTCAGGTGCTGCCTGACTTGTTCTGCTTTTCCAGTGCCACACTTTTCGACTCATCCTTACTTCATCTCTGATCTGGCCTACATGTGCCTCTAGGCCCACAGCAATATGGTTAACTCTAACCAGCCTTTGGAGAAAGTCTAGAAAGCCATTCTGGTCAAAGAACAATTAGGAATGGGCGATGTTTGGTTTGTTCTAAACCAGCACATCTATGCAAGCACTGCAGTATTCATTTAAGCGCATAGTAAACAAACAAAAATATTTCAGCGCTCCTTTGCACATTAAATGGCTGCCACAGTTTGCAAATTACTGACCGCTCAGAATCAAAGCACTTGAAGGACATCATTTATCAATCGTAATGAATGTCTGGCAGTGGGATGCAGAGCAGTAATTGAATCAGGGAGTTCTAATGATATAATTACACAAACAATCACTCTCATGGTTTACCAATTTGCCAGAGTGTTGAAATTCAGTGAATGCTTCTTACCTATAAATCCTATTTTTTTTATAATATGCTGTGCAAACAATGAATCCAAAAAGAGATGTCTCAACATTAAAGTAGCAATTGATTCACTATGATATCAAGGATTCCGAGACAAACTGAGCTTACTGGCAGCCAAAGAGAAAATACAGTGGCTGGAGTCATAGACATAACAAAAGACTGCAATAGATGTCAGAGGCCGTCAGAGCTCCTCAATACTATTAAACAATGTGACAACTCATTTCACCTATTTCACCAATTATCCTCCTTGGATCAAATGTTCAGACATTACTCATTTATGATGTCAGCACTGACTGATATCTCCTTTGATAATACAGCAACCCAGACCAGGTTATGGCAGGCCAAGACAAATTCAAACTTTAGCAGAAACTTAACAAAGTAATATGACAGCACATAAGTAACTGCAAATGACCATTCTGGCAAGGAAAAGTTGAACTGCTGACCTTAATCTTTAACATCAGTAATATTGTTGTTCGAATCGATATCTTGTGGGACTCAACAATTACCAGAAGCTTAGATGGACCAGCCATATCAACACAGTTAGCAAAACAATTGCAAAAGCTAGAAACTCAGTGGTGATATGGTTCCTCCTGACTCCTCCACCATTTGCCAGGCTGAAGTCAGGGTAATAATGCAATATTCATGCGTTTCTTACGTACGTGCAGCTGAAACATCAAGGAGTTTGGCACCATCTCGAGCAAAGTAATTTAATTCATCGGTGGACTGTACATTGTGGCAGTGTAACAAACTGAAAACAATACAATGATTTTTGTGTTACATCAATTGTGACAGGATTAATTATAAAATCCTGACAGCATGGAAAGACACCATTCAGTCTACCCCAATGCTCTGAACAGCAACCCACAGAATCAAACCTGCCCCCACACTCATTATGGCTGATTCATTTAACCTGATTATCTTTGTACTGTGGGAGGAAACCAGAGCACCCAGCAGAAACAGAGAGAACATGCAAACTCCACACAGACAGTCACCCAAGGCTGGGATTGAACCCAGGTTCCTGGCACTATGAAGCAGCAGTGCTAATCACTGAGCCACCATGCCACCTGTTAATGCAGCAGAAGTTGGAAACAAAACATGGGACTCACTATTCTATATGATAGTATCAGTATACAGGAGATTGAGAGCGGTAAGGTCAGAAATAAGGTTTCAAGGTCGCAAGAGGGCACCGGCATGCAAGAAGTTGATTTTAAGTGTGTCTACTTCAACACCATGAGCATCCAGAATAAGGTGGATGAACTTGCCGAATGGGTTGGTACATGGGACTTCGATGTTGTGGTTGTTTCAGTGACAGTGATAGAGTAGGGACAGGAATGGTTGTTGCAGGTTCCAGGATTTAGATGTTTCAGTAAGAACAGAGAAGATGGTAAAAAAAGGGTGGTGTGTGGCATTGTTAATCAAGGACAGTGTTACGGTGGCAGAAAGGATGTTTGAAGACTCGTCTACTGAGGTAGTATGGGCTTGGTATTCCTGATGAAGGGCTTTTGCCCGAAACTTCGATTTTACTTCTCCTCGGATGCTGCCTGAACTGCTGTGCTTTTCCAACACCTCTAATCCAGAATCAGGTTTCCAGCATCTGCAGTCATTGTTTTTACCTTACTTTACAAACAGGAAAGGAGAGGTCACCCTGTTGGGAGTTTTCTTTAGGCCTCCAAATAGTTCCAGAGCTGTAGAGGAAAGGATAGCAAAGATGATTCAATAGCCAGAGACTTTTCCCCAGGGCAGGATTGAAGACATTAGGAGGAAGGTATAAAGGAGACATCAGAGGTAGGTTCGTTATGCAGAGAGTTGAGAATGCATGGAATGCATTGCCAGCTGAGGTGGTGGAAGCGAAGTCACTGGGGACATTTAAGCAACTACTGGACATGCACATGGATAGCAGTGAGTTGAGGGGTGCGTAGGTTAAGTTACTATATATTACATTAGGATTAAGTCTCGGCACAATATCGTGGGCCTAAGGGCCTGTTCTGTGCTGTACTTTTCTATGTTCAATGTTCTATGATTCTGGATAGGAGCGAGAATGACAGAGTAGTTGTTATGGGGGATTTAGCTTTCCAAATATTGACTGGAAATACTATAGGTCAAGTACTATGGGTCAGTTTTTGTCCAATGTGTGTAGGAGGGTTTCCTGGCACAAAATGTAGACAGGCCAACATTGGGCAAGGCCACATTGGATTTGGTACTGGGTAATGAACCAGGCCAGGTGGTAGATTCGCAGGTAGGTGAGCACTTTGGTGATAGTGACCACAATTTGGTTATGTTTACTTTAGTGATGGAAAGGGATAGGCATATACCGAAGGGCAAGAGTTATAGCTGGGGAAAAGGCAATTATGATGCAATTAGGCAAGATTTAGGATGCAAAGGATGGGGAGGAAAACTATAGAGGATGGGAACAATTGAAATGTGGAGCTTATTCAAGGAACAGCTCCTGCATGTCCTTGATAAGTATGTACCTGTCAGGCAGGGAGAAAGTTGTTGAGCGAGGGAGCGTGGTTTACTAAAGAAGTTGAAGCTCTTGTTAAGAGGAAGAAGAAGGCTTATTTTTGGATGAGTGGTGAAGACTCAGTTAGGATGCTTGAGAGTTACAAGTTAGCTAGGAAAGACCTAAAGAGAGAGCTAAGAAGAGCCAGGAGGGGACATGCTAAGTCGTTGGTAGATAGGATCAAGGAAAACCCTAGGGTTTTCTACAGGTATATCAGGAACAAACAAATGACTAGAGTAAGATTAGGAGGAGAAAGTGAGGTCTGCAGATGCTGGAGATCAGAACTGAAAATGTGTTGCTGGAACAGCGCAGCAGGTCAGGCGGCATCCAGGGAACAGGAGAATCGATGTTTCGGGCATAAGCCCTTCTTCAGGATTAGGGCCAATCAAGGATATTAGGGGGAAGTTGTGTGTGGAGTCAGAGGAGATAGGGGAAGCAATAAATGAACACTTAGTCAGTATTCACACTGGAAAAAGATAATGTTGTTGAGGAGAATACTGAGATACAAGCTACTAGTCTAGATGGGATTGAGGTTCGCAAGCAATAGGTGTTAGCAGTTCTGGTAAGTGTGAAAATAGATAAGTCCCCTGGGCTGGATGCAATTTATCCTAGGATTCTCTGGGAAGCTAGGGAGGAGATTGCAGAGCCTTTGGCTTTGATCTTTATATCATCATTATCTACAGGAATAGTGCCGGAAGACTGGAGGATATCAAATGTTGTCCCCTTGTTCAAGAAGGGGAGTAGAGACAACTCTGGTAATTATAGACCAGTCAGCCTTACTTCGGTTATGGGTAAAGTGTTGGAAAAGGTTATAAGAGATAGGACTTATAATCATTTAGAGAGGAATAAGTTGATTAGGGATAGTCAACACAGTTTTGTGAACGGTAGGCCATGTGTCACAAACCTTATTGAATTCTTTGAGAAGGTGACCAAACAGGTAGATGAGGGTAAAGCAGTTGATGTGCTGTATAGGAATTTCAGTAAGCCATTTGACAAGGTTCCCCATGGTAGGCAATTACACAAAATACGGAGGCATGGGACTGAGGGTGATTTAGCAATATTAATAAGAAATTGGGGCGGCACGGTGGCTCAGTGGTTAGCACTGCTGCCTCACAGCGCCAGTGACCTGGTTTCAATTCCAACCTCGGGCGACTGTCTGTGTGGAGTTTGTATATTCTCCCCATGTCTGCGTGGGTTTCCTCTGGGTGCTCCGGTTTCCTCCCACAGTCCAAAGATGTGCAGGTCAGGTGAATTGGCCATACTAAGTTGCCCGTAGTGTTAGGTGCATTAGTCAGAGGGAAATGTGTCTAGATGGGTAACTCTTCAGAGAGTCGGTGTGGACTTGTTGGGCTGAAGGGCCTGTTTCCCTACTGTAGGTAATCTAATCTAAAAAAAGACAGAAGGTGGAGGTTGATGGGAAATATTTATCCTGGAGTTCAGTCATGAGTGGTGTACCACAAGGATCTGTTTTGGGTCCACTGCTGTTAGTAATTTTTAATAAATGACCTGGATGAGGGCGTAGAAGGATGGGTTTGTAAATTTGCAGATGACAGTAAGGTAATTGGAGTTGTGGATAGTGCTGAAGAATGTTGCAGGTTATAGAGGGATATAGCTTCAGAGTTGGGCTGAGAGGTGACAAATAGAATTTAATGTGGAAAAACGTGAGATGATTCACTTTGGAAGGAGCAACAGGAATAAGAGTACTGGGTTAATGGTAAGATTCTTGGTAGTGTAGATGAACAGAGAGATCTCGGTGTCCAAGTACATAGGATCTTGAAAGTTGCGATCTAGATTGATAGGGTTGTTAAGAAGGCATATGGTGTCTTAGCTTTTATTAGTAGAGGGATTGAGTTTTAGAGCCATGAGGTCATGTTGCATCTGTACAAAGCTCTGGTGTAGTCGCACTTGGAGTATTGGTTCTGGTCACTACATTATAGGAAGTACGTGGAAGCTTTGGAAAGGGTTCAGAGGAGATTTACTAAGATGTTGCCTGGTGTGAAGGGAAGGACTTATGAGGAAAGGCTGAGGAACATGAGACTGTTTTCATTAGAGAGAAAAAAGGTTGAATAGTGACTTAATTGAGACACATAAGATAATCAGAGGGTTAGATAGAGTGGACACTGAGAGCCTTTTTTCTTGGATGATGATGGCTGGCACGAGGAAACATAGCTTTAAATTGAGGGGTGATAGATATAGGACAGATGTCAGAGGTAATTTCTTTACTTAGAGAATAGTAGGAGCGTGGAACAGCCTGCCTGCAACAGTAATAGACTCACCGACTTTAAGGGCATTTAAATGATCATTATTAGATATATGGATGAGAATGGAATAGTGTAGGTTAGATAGGCTTCAGATTAGTTTCACAAGTCGGCATAACGTCGAGAGCCAAAGGGCCTGTGCTGCGCTGTAATGTTTGATATTCTGTGTTCTATCTATCTATTAATCTGTCAATGAGGCAAATGTACGCTCCTTTTACCAAGGGGAAATTGGTAAAATCTTGTGTTTTTTCAACAAGCCATAAATAAGGCAGCATTTAGATTCCTTTCTATCTAAATACAATTGACACAAGGTGGAAGATGACAATACATGTGAGTACAGATGGTACTGTGAGGTCAATGTCAAACAATTTTCAATTAATCTGCTCATGCTTGGTAAGTGGTTGGCTTCTCTCAGAAATAATGACAGACATTGAGGTTTGTCTGTGTTTGTTTTTAATATGGCACCTCATAGAATGTGAGGCTGCAGAAATCTCAACGTGAACAATGATAGGCAGCAAATGGGACTGTGGGCCATCCAAATATTTCCACCCAATTTTGAAATACATTGTGGCTTTCTACTCCACCTGAGCAGAGCAGCAGCATAATGGATTGGTTCTTGGTCAATTTGCCCAAGCTGGTTGATTTTCTTGCAAGCGTTTCGTCTCTCTCCTGGGTGACATCTTCAGTGCTGTCATGTCTGCAGACATTTTTGTTTATGGAACCAATGGGTGGATACAGGTCTCCAGTAATTCATGGAGGAAATAGACCCTCATCTACAGACCACTCCAGCACAAAACTGGAAACAAGAACCACCTGCCACAACTGACAGAACCAGATAAATTCAGGACAAAAACCATATCAACAACATTTCTTCTGGATGCTACACAGCACTGAAGATGTCACCAAGGAGGGAGACAAAATGCTTGCAACAAAATCAACCAGCTCAGCAAACCACCAAGGACTTCAACCATAACCTGAGCTACAGGTCTTCACTAAAATCTTAAAGAAGCATAATGGCAACATTAATGGTACAGAGTTAAAAACCACACAACACGAGGTTATAGTCCAACAGGTTTATTCGGAAGCACTAGCATTCGAAGCTCTGCTTCTTCACCATCTGATGAATAAGCAGTGCTCTGAAAGCTAGTGCTTCCAAATAAACTTGTTGGACTATAACCTGGCGTTGTGTGATTTTTAACTTTGTCCACCTCAGTCCAACACTGGCTCCTCCAATTCATTAATGGTATAGAAATCCAAACATGAAAACTAATCTGCCAGGAAAGTAAGTTTGAATCCAAACATCAATTAATCAAGTAAAGTTGATATAAAAAGCTAGGCTCAGTAATGGTGATCATGAAACCAACAGATTTCCTAAAATCTAGGCACAGAAATCTTCAGCCAGAAGATCCAGATCCTAATTACAAATTGATCATACATTGCATAATGTGTTATAGAGTCATAGAGATGTACACCATGGAAACAGACCCTTCGATCCAACCCGTCCATGCCGACCAGATATCCCAATCCAATCTAGTCCCACCTGCCAGCACCTGGCCCATATCCCTCCAAACCCTTCCTATTCATATATCCATCCAAATGCCTCTTAAATGTTGCAATTGTACCAGCCTCCACCACATCCTCTGGCAACTCATTCCATACACGTACCACCCTCTGCATGAAAAAGTTGCCTCTTAGGTCTCTTTTATATCTTTCCCCTCTCAACCTAAACCTATGAGAGTAGTTTGTAGTAGAAGTGGCAGATGGAGTTTAATTTAGAAAAATGTGAGGTGCTGCATTTTGGGAAAACAAATCTTAGCAGGACTTCTACACTTAGTGGTAACATCCTCAGGAATGTTGCTGAATAAAGAGACCTTGGAGTGCAGGTTCATAGCTCCTTAGAAGTGGAGTTGCAGGTAGATAGGATAGTGAAGAAGGTGTTTGGTATGCTTTCCTTTATTGGTCAAAGTATTGAGTTGGCTGAAACCATTTTCTCAAATGGCCCAGTTGTATCAAACTGATGTGGAAAAGTCAAAACAGAACAAAACTAGATGGACAATGAACTAGGCATGGGATATGACAATAGCATTACAAATTCCAGGCAACCTTTTGAGGTTTCCCCCTGAAATTGACAGAACTTTCCCACAGACTGCATTCAAGCAACAGAAATAGTTAGTCAAACTCTTGGAGTTATACCTTGCAATCAATATTCCAGGCATGTTCAAAACTGACACAGGTATGTCTTGTCCAGTCTGTAGAGATGCTGAAACAGTCAGGAGGGAGTAGATCTGGGAGTGAGTGGACCTGGGATTCCACAATTCTGAAGCAGGCATCTTGCATCAAAATCAAATATGAGCGAAGAAACCTCCTGGTGATATTCAAGAAATGCTGTCTCAATTCCCCTCCATGTTGGACTCCACTTTGAAGAAGTACTAAGTGTAACAAGTGCACAGGGTGCTGGATGGGATACTTTAATGTTCACTAACAAGTGTAGCTCAGCAGCACCACTACTGATCAAACTAGCTGAATCCTGAAGGACACAACTGTTAGACTAGACCTGTAACAGACAGTGAGGGGATTAACCTTATACCCACCAACCTACCTGTCACAGATGCAGCCATCCAAACCACCACTTGCAGAAGTGACCACTGCATTGTGTCTTTGGTGATAGACGGTCTTCATGTGAAGCACATCCAATACTGAGTCGAATGGCGCTAAAACCTGCTAAGGGTAATGGATTCTAGACCAAAACTAGCAATCATAAAGCTTTACACAGCAGTAGAATTGTATTCAACAATGATGTGTATATCAAGGCCTGGCATATCCTTCAGCCTATTATTGCCATCAAGTCAGGAGACCAACTGAGAGAAGTATATAAGAACGTACAACAAGCAGCATCAGTCATAACGACAAATGAAGGGCCAATTGGTGAAGGCACAACAGAAGACAACATACATACTAAACATCAGTCACAGCTTGTGTGGAGCTAGCACACCAGTGCAAAAGGCAGAAGCGTTTTCAACCATCTTACATGAGAAATGAAAAGTGGATGATCCATCTTGACCTCATCTTGAGGTCCCCATTGTCATATGTGCCAGTGTCAGGGAATGTGATTCCCCTCACATAATACCAAGAAATAGCTAAATGCACTGCTACAACAAAGTCAATGGCAACTCTGATTGCATCCAGGCAATGGTCTCGAAGATTTATTTTCCAGACTTAGTTGCACTCTACTTAGGTTTCTCCAGTATGGCTACAACTCTTGGCAGCTATCTGATAAAGTGAAAAACTGTCTAATATATCTCCCATCCAGAAAATGCATTCCATTTGGGATAGATGTTGCCCAATCAGTATTCACTTAATCATCAGCAAAATGATGGAAGGATCAGAAATTGTGTTTATTAACTGCACTTACACAACCACAACCTGCGCACTAATGCTCAATTTGTTTTTTGTCAGCTTCTTACATCACTACAGTCTTAATGCAAATGTGGACAAAATAGCTGAATGCCAGGGATGAGGTGAGAATGATATCAAGGCTGAGTATGGAATCATGGAATCAATGCCGAGAGTGTGGTGCTGAAAAAGCACAGCAGGTCAGGCAGCACTGGGCAGCTTATGCCCAAAACATCAATTCTCCTGTTCCTTGGATTCTGCACCTTCTGCAGTCCTCACTTTCTCCATCGTGGAATCAATACTTGTCTTGGAGTGGGTCCACAGGGGGATTACAAGAATAAAGACACTGTTACATGAGGAGTGGTTGAGGACTCCATGTCTTAAGGCATTGACCTAGATCCAACCATCTTCAACTGCTTAATCATGAACCACTCTACCCCAAAAAGTCAGTTTTGTGGTCATTCTACAATTAGTAATTTTGAGCACTCAACCATCCACATCCTGATCATAAACTTAAATTGGCTTCAAAACTAGATCTGAGTTAGAAAGTCTGCTGTAAGTAACTAATTTTCTGACTCCTCAAAGCTTTTGTGAGGTACAAACCAGTGCCTGCTAAATACTGCTACTTAGGACTCCTGTGATTATTTAAAAAAACTCTTTATTTAAATTAAAGTAGGTACACTTATTTTCTAGGAGAAAGTGAGGACTGCAGATGCTGGAGACCAGAGTTGAAAAATGTGGTGCTGGAAAACACAGCAGGACAGGCAGCATCGAGGAGCAGGAGATTCGACATTTCGGGCATAAGCCCTTCTTCAGGAATGAGGCTGGTGTGCCAAGCGGGCTGAGATAAAAGGTAGGGGGGAGGGAATTTGGGGGAGGGGCACTGGGAATACGATAGGTGGAAGGAGGTGAGGATGAGGGTGATAGGCCGTAGATGGGGTGGGGGCGGAGAGGTCAGGAAGAAGATTGCAGGTCAAGAGGGCGGTGCTGAATCCGAGGGTTGGGACTAAGACAAGGTGGGAGGAGGGGAAATGAGGAAGCTGGAGAAATCTACCTTCATCCTGTGTGGTTGGAGGGTTCCTAGGCGGAAGATGAGGCGCTCTTCCTCCAGGCGTCATGTGGTCAGGGTCTGGCGATGGAGGAGGCCAAGGACCTGCATGTTTTTACAGGGAGCAGGGTGGGAGGAGGTGTAATCTAGGTAGCGGTGGGAGTCGGTCGGTTTGTAGTAAATGTGTTGAATCGGTCACCTGAGATAGAAATGGAGAGGTCTAGGAAGGGGAGGGAAGAGTCTGAGATGGTCCAGTTAAATTTGAGGTTGGGGTGGAAGGTGTTAGTAAAGTGGATGAACTGTTCAACCTCCTCGTGGGAGCACGAGGTAGCGCCGATTCAGTCATCGATGTAGCGGGGGAAAAGGTAGGTGGTGGTGCCAGTGTAGGTGCGGAAGATGGACTGTTCCACATATCCGACGAAGAGACAGGCATAGCTGGGGCCCATGCGGGTGCCCACGGCTACTCCTTTGGTTTGGAGGAAGTGGGAGGATTGGAAGGAGAAGTTGTTAAGAGTGAGGACCAGTTCAGTCAGTCAAAGGAGGGTGTCAGTGGAAGGGTACTGGTTGGGTCGACAGGAGAGGAATAAGCAAAGGGCTTGGAGGCCTTCGTGATGGGGGTTGGAAGTGTATAGGGACTGGATGTGTGGGCCAGTGAGGGAGGCGCAGTTGTAGTTTGGCGCACTGATCTTTACACCCCGTGCTGGCCTCTTACCCGCCCTCGATCTCTTCATATCTAACTGACGCCGCGGACATTGACCACCTCAACCTGTCCATCTCTCTCACCCACTCCAACCTCTCACCCTCACAACGAGCAGCCCTCCACTCCCTCCGTTCCAACCCCAACCTCACCATCAAACCGGCAGACAAGGGAGGCGCAGTGGTAGTTTGGTGCACCGATATTTACACCGCTGAAGCTAGATGCCAACTCGCGGACACCAACTCCTACTGCCCCCTTAACCATGACCCCATCTCCCACCACCAAACCATCATCCGAGACCATCCATAACCTCATCACCTCAGGAGATCTCCCATCCACCACCTCCAACCTCATAGTCCCACATCTCCACACCACCCGTTTCTACCTCCTGCCCAAAATCCACAAACCAGACTGCCCCGGCCGACCCATTGTCTCAGCCTGCTCCTGCCCCAATGAACTCATCTCTGCATACCTTGACACTGTCCTGTCCCCCTTAGTCCAAGAACTCCCCACCTATGTTCGGGACACCACCCACGCCCTCCACCTACTCCATGATTTTCACTTCCCCGGCCCCTAACACCTTATCTTCATGATGGACATCCAGTCCCTATACACTTCCATCCCCCAACACGAAGGCTTCCAAGCCCTCCGCTTCTTCCTCTTCCGCAATCCCAACCAGTACCCTTCCACTGACAGCCTCCTTCTACTGACTGAACTGGTCCTCACTTTTCACAACTTCTCCTTCCAATCCTCCCACTTCCTCCAAACCAAAGGGTTATCCATGAGCACCCGCATGGGCCACAGCTATGCCTGCCTCTTCGTCGGATATGTGGAACAGTCTGTCTTCCGCAGCTACACTGGCACCAACCCCACCTTTTCCTCTGCTACATCCATGATTGTATTGGTGCTACCTCATGCTCCCTCGAGGAGGTTGAACAGTTCATCCACTTTACTGACACCTTCCACCCGACCTCAAATTTACCTGGACAGTCTCAGACTCCTTCCTCCCCTTCCTAGACCTCTCCATTTCTATCTCGGGCAACCGACTCAATACAGACATTTACTACAAACCGACCGACTCCCACAGCTGTCTAGATTACACCTCCTCCCACCCTGCCCCCTGTAAAATCACCATCCCATATTCCCAATTCCTTTGCCTCCGTCGCATCTGCTCTCAGGAGGACAAACTCCACTACTTAACAACCCAAATGGCCTCCTTTTTCAAAGACGCAATTTCCCCTCCGACGTGGTCGACGATGCTCTCCACCGCATCTCCTCCACTTCCCGCACCTCCGCCTTTGAACCCCGCCCCTCCAATCGCCACCAGGACAGAACCCCACTGGTCCTCACCTTCCACCCCACCAATCTCCAGATACATCATATCATCCTTTGTCATTTCCGCCACCTCCAAACAGACCCCACCACCAGGGATATATTTCCCTCCCCTCCCCTATCATCGTTCCAGAGAGACCACTCCCTCTGGGACTCCCTCGTCAGGTCCATACCCCCCACCAACCCAACGTCCACTCCTGGCACCTTCCCCTGCAACCGCAAGAAGTGCAAAACTTGCGCCCACACCTCCCCCCTCACCTCCCTCCAAGGCCCCAATGGATCCTTCCATATCCATCGCAAATTCACCTGCACCTCCACACACATCATTTACTGTATCCACTGCACCCGATGTGGTCTCCTCTACATTGGGGAGACAGGCCGCTTACTTGCGGAACGTTTCAGCAAACACATCTGGGACACCCGCACCAACCAACCCAACTGCCCCGTGGCTGAACACTTTAACTCCCCCTCCCACTCCGCCAAGGACATGTAGCTTCCTCATTTCCCCTCCCCCCACCTTATCTCAATCCCAACCCCCGGATTCAGCACTGTCCTCTTGACCTGCAATCTTCTTCCCGACTTCTCCGTCCCCACCACCTCTCCAGCCTATCACCCTCATCCTCACCTCCTTCCGCCTATCGTATTCCCAGTGCCCCTCCCCAAATTTCCTCCCCACTACCTTTTATCTCAGCCCGCTTGGCACACCAGCATCATTCCTGAAGAAGGGCTTATGCCCGAAACGTCGAATCTCCTGCTCCTCGGATGCTGCCTGAACTGCTGTGTTTTCCAGCACCACATTTTTCAACAC
The DNA here is from genome assembly GCF_037043375.1 of Chiloscyllium plagiosum. Lineage (NCBI taxonomy): Eukaryota > Metazoa > Chordata > Chondrichthyes > Orectolobiformes > Hemiscylliidae > Chiloscyllium > Chiloscyllium plagiosum. Next base: position 29,113,781 of record NW_028270146.1, read on the forward strand.
TCATTTTCTAACACTCCAGCAGATTACCTGCCTCTTCCTGGATCTTTCTATATTACCATGTGATAATCGAATCAAATTACATCATTATATACCAACATCACTACAAATTGTTGTCTTATGACTCTACATTTCCCCCAAAATCCTTACTGCCACTACCCTGTGAACATCTTCAGTTCAAATTGTCCGATTTCATAAAGTTTGATCATCATGGTGTTTTGACCAACCTCCCTGATTTAGTTCTGGTCTAATTTTTATGTCTTTGATACTCTTCACTCTTCTTCAGCCTGTGTACTTCTCTCTTGGGTGGTTGAACCTTTTCTTCCACTCATTCTGGTAATTTTTTCCACATTTCTGTTGATTTCTTATTCAACAATGCTAATGCATTTTATTTCTTCTGATTATCCCGTGATCTGTTGCAACCCTATATGATCGTAGTTGCTGGATTATTTTGTTGATCTCTTATACATTCTCTCTCCTGAGGCTGTAGCTCTGGTAAATCTTGCATTCTGCATGTTTTGTTAAAATTTCTAGCCTGGTGGTCCTTTTGCATTTTCACACTACAATGGTCATTCTCATTGATGAATGACTGTAGCTTCTGAGACAGAGATAAACGTTATGCTCTCAATCTTCTGTATATCAATAACTCTGATGGTAATAATCCTTCCTATGGTTGTGATGACCTGTAAGACTTAAATCTTCATTCTTTTCAATATTGTTTTCATTGTACAAAAGCTTTGTTCATCTTATCCACTTACTTGCGAATAGTGTGGTGAACATGTGACATGAAAAACGTTGCATTCACATGGAAACCTTTTGAACAGTTCAGTTTCAAATTGCAGACCATTGTCTGTGACTTCAATATTCAGAATGCCATGTGTTCAGATTTCATTGTGTGTTTCTACTATTGCTTCTGCATTGATCCTGTGTAGATAGTTTACCTGAATCACCTCAAGTAGTAGTTTATGGCAATAAAGAAAATCTTGTCTTTGTACAATTCTGCTCCCAAGTGCTGGCAAGACTTTGATGAAAAAGATGATGGTAATAGTGGTTCTCTCTTCTCTTGATTGTTCACCACATAAAAAATGCAGTTGTTGATAGTTTCTTCTGTGGAGTTTGAAACAGCTGGCCACTACACTGCCCACTGCATATTCACACAACACTTCCAATCCCAAATAACTGATTAATTCACTGAAGAATTTCTAGTCTAATTGCTCTTTACATTATTGAGTGATTGAAGATTAGCAAGTCATTGATAACAGAAGGAAATCTACACTCCCAAAGTAGTTGTGTTGTATGGGATTATTCAGTACATAGTCTAGCCAACCTTCCAAACAACATTTCCTTTTCTTGTTACATTTGTGTTTTTCAGGTTTCTTGAAGTTTTTCACTGTATCTGCTAAATGTTTTCCAACTTCCGACATGTTTTCAACCTCTTCTATGAAGTCTAACTCTACTTTCTCTGCTGCAGTTACTGGTGTGCTGAACATTGCTTCTGATACTTACCAAGCATGTATTTAGTTTTTCAGTCCTATCTCATTAGCCTCAATGTGAACTGTTGTGCTGTGAGCGGCATGTTAGAAATTAATTTTGCATTCAAAAGAATGGTTTATGATCCCTTTCTAATCTAAAGTGTCGTCGCACTATATATTTTTTGATATTTTCACATGACTATGTTACTGCTATAACCTACTTTTTGAACATTGTTTTGTCTTGATGAATATTCCAAATACATAGTAGACTGGGTCTATGCTTTCTGTATTTCTGTACCTGAAAGAGTGCTGTTCCTAACCCTGTTGCAGATGAATTAGATACTAATATAGTCCATTATGATCCATTGAGCATAATGTGCTAGGATTTCTGCTGAAATCAGGAATTTCTTAATTATGTCAATCACTCTTTCCTGGTCAACATTCCAGTACCATTTCTGACGCCCACATTGTAAGCATCTCAAAAATGCCTTTACCTCTACTAAGCAGGCAAAACCTTCATACTTTTAATTCCAGACTTTTTAAAAATTGGGTTCAAAATCCACCATCTGTCATGATGGGATTTAATCCCAGGTCTCCAGGACATTACAAGTGTTTCTGGATTAATGATTTAGCGATAATTCCACTGCAACATTGCCTTCCCTTTACTATTAATATTGTTATTATTATTTGGCAATTTTACTTTTAATATGATCAAAAATGTATAGTTGACTTATATATCTGTGCTGTTTCTGTTTAGAAGGAAAGGACATAACATTCACTTCATTATTAAGTTTGTATCTGGTATAGATTTGTCTGTAAATTTGTTAATGCATGCATTTTTAATGAGGACTTCGAGTCGAGCTTGAGGTGAACAGTTCAGTGCATTAGATACAAGAGTAGAAAATAAAATTGTTGTTGCCTGGTGACTGAAGACCAGTATCACAGAAAAACTGGAACCATCTAGAAGGTAAAGAATTGTATGTAGGTTCAGTCAGAATGAAAAATAACAACCTATTAATATAGCATTCTCTGAAACAGTCAGAGCTGAAAAAAAAGCTTTGAGTGACTCAGAAGAAAAGTCAAGAAGCAGAAACCTGCTGGAAACTGAGGATATGGATAATGATGCGTCAAGTCGGAAAATGTTAGAAGTCATGAAATAGAAAACAGCAGAAACCAATTATATTTATGCCAAGATCAAACTGGAGACACGGTGACTCTTCACTGTGTTTAAGTGTCTGTGAGGTTGTTGTGGGTGGGGAGAAAGGTGGTTTTTTTTATTAAGACTGTCTACTAACACCAGATATCTGATGATAAATTTCACTGAGCATGCCCACTACCGAACTTTTCAAAATGTATATATGCACGCACATTATAAAACCCATTTTCTAAAATAAAGAAAACTCTACATACCTGTAATTGATAGTATTTTTTTCTCTTCATCTATGTATTTTATTTTCATTTTGTAAAATCATTTTTAAGGGTTTGTTCTGTTTTTAACATTCTGTATTTCAATTTAATTCAGAGATTTCACTTATTATGCATGTCCTGGGTGTCAGCAAACACAGTTATATGTATTTTTGATAAATGTACGAGACCATTTCAATAATGTTTGTTTAATGAAGAATAATTCCCTTTGTTTTGTGTGTAAATAAAGTTTAATGTTCATTTACTAAAGTACATTATGGAGCCCTTGTCATTATGTTATGCGATTGACAACAATGGTAAACAAACTGCAAAAATGATTCTTGTGCTCTCACTCTGGGATCTGACCCAGCCCTGTATTACCATCAATTGGGATCATAGCAGTTGCTAAATAAGTACTTCCATCACAGCGTTTATATTACATGCATTGTGGCTGTGTTGAAGTTGTATTTATTGATTCTATCAGTTTCCTTTCCCATGAGATAAATATCTTCTCTCTCTATCGTTGTCAGTTGCTTTTCTGTGCATTGGAATCATACCATGCCCTTGCGCAATCTCTTTCTCCGGCCAACATTACCAACACATTAAATAATTACTCATCTCACTGTTGTCTGTGGGATCTAATTGTAGGTAAAATGGTCATTTCTGAAGCGAGATAGGTACTTACTAAATGCGATGATTTTTAAAATGTTTTTTCATTGTTGGTTAGATGTTCCATTAGCTGTGATTTTGAGCTTATAATAGATTACTTTCCAGTGTATTTGTTGCTGATAATAAATAAATAAATCAATTTCTCCCCTCAAAATTTTGAACTGAGTTGTACCGCAGTTTTTAATTCATCCCTCAGTTCACTCTGTAAACTGGAATTTATCACACAACAGATCATTTACCTATAAACCTAGTTCCATAAGCTCTCTTCTTTCTGAAATACAAACATCATTATCCTCTCTCAGGCAGTTAATTCCCCAAAGGTGAGAGCTAGATTCAATAACCTCAATATAAACAAACAAAAGACACATGCAGTAGTTCATCTTGAGTCTAAGACAGGAGGCATTGTGCATCTAAAGCTCTAACAGATGCACAAAGGAGAATGACAAAGAGAATAAAATGTTCGAAAGGACGAAGAAGGACAAAAGGAAGACAGAGATGAAAAGACCGAGAGGACAGCAGAATCATCAAACAACAACTTATATTTAGAAAGTGACTTTAAAGCAATGGAATATCCCAAGGTGCTTTAAGGTTTGATGCTTCTCATAGGTTTGCAAGGCTGTTTTATATGTCAGTTTAAAGCCTACCAGATTGCTATAGTTCTGGGTAAATGTGTCGGCCACACCAGGTTATATGGTGGACAAGGACATCAGTGAACCAAAAGATTATTTAGCATAATCCAACATTTTCATGATTATTATTATTTAAAATAACTTAATATTCAAATGTATTAACTGATACAATCTAAATTCCCACAGCTGCTGCAATGTTATTTGAACTCATTTTATTCTTAGTATTATCCCAGGAACAACCAGCACTGTAAAAAGGTCAATGTCCTTCTCCACTCTGCCAGCATGAATGTCACAATCTTCTCACTCCATCTGTTCTGCTATATTCAACTCATACTCTACCATTCCCACTTTGTCTGCAACATCTTCTCTACTTGCTCACACCCACCCTGACAGCCAACACTGGTCACCCTGCATGACCACTGTGCTGCCTACTCCCTCACTCCTCCCTGTATGTACCAACAGTAATATCTGAGCTATCTAACTTCATCTCCCATAATACCTGCCTTTGTTCCATTCTATGAGGAAAACAGCATGTAATAGTGCAGGAAGTACCAAGGAGGAGGTATGGTGTCACTTCAGCTCTTATGATGAAAATGTCCTGGCTACGACCACTCTGAGCAGAGTCTGGACTGATATTAGATACTGCCCTTGCCTAACTGTACCTGAACTCCTGAGTGATGGCTACCTCATTTAAATTGTCTGAGGCCTGACGACAACTGTGACAAGCTTCCTGACTTTACATCTGCACTAATTAGCATTGCACGACAGCAATGCTATAAGCCTTGTAAACGGGACAAAGCATAATAACACAAGGCAAACAAACATGCATTCTGTGAGCGTGCAGGTAGGCTCAATATGATTCAGCACTAAAACAGCAATAGAAACAGCCCAAGATTCAACCTGGTCCAGTACATGGGTTGAGTTTCTGTCTCTGAACACAATGCCCTGCCTGCAGCATTACTATAATAATTGCTGGTGTTACCCTAGGTTCACAACTGAATTGCAGAAGTACCCTGTAGGATGTGCCATGAGGTGTCATAGAGGCTGGCACATGTCAGATGCCAATGTCCATGGATATTGAGTGCATGTGATTAGTGCCCATGAAACCTGTCCTGAACTGTTGATACCCGGTTTCCAATATGAAGTTACTTGGAGCCAACAGTGAGCTGAAACAGGTACTCACTCTCATTTCCTTGTCAAGTTTTCCCAATGTTAAGCTTTTTTGTCGAGTTTGGTAAAACGGAGTTTGAACATTAATTGAACAGATTTCCTGAAGAAGGGCTTATGCCCAAAACATCGATTCTCCTGCTCCTTGGATGCTACCTGACCTGCTGCACTTTTCCAGCAACACATTTTTCAGTTTGAATATTAATGACTTATATTGGGCTGTGAACAAAGTATAAAGGTAACGTGGCCACAGTCCTAACAGACTTTCATCAAGAGATAGACGACTGGTCATGGTTCATCCTGGGGGTCATCATACCTCACTGCAAGGGGAGTGATTGAGAAGGAGAGTCCATCATGGTAACCTCAGCCAGTGCAGGAATTGAACCCACACTATTGGCATCACTCAGCTTTGCAAACCAGCCCTGGTTTCACTGTTGATTAGGAACTCACCACTGCCTCACGAGAATCTTACCACAGCACTTGTGGAAATCATAAAAGTGAAATGAGATAATCTTGACAACAAGATGGACATGGTTTCAGTAGTTGCCCTGTTCTGCCTTACGTTTCGAGGACTACAGAGATTGGGCTGGAGAGTGGGAGTAGAATGGTAACAGACACAAAGGGTTGAGAGGCCTCCTTCTTCACTGCAAAATTCTATGATTGTATCTAACCAGAGCCCACACCACTCAGACCCCTAAAAGATTCCATCATCTGTCCTTAACTGCTATTTCTTAATATTATCTCCTCTATTGCATTCTTTTGTTGTGTTTTATGCCTACATCCATGAGTTTGGCTTCAAGATTAATTGGTCAAGGAGAAAGCAATATCAAGAATTGTTTCCAGTTTTAGGCTTCTTTATAATACTGTTTATTACATACAAAGTTGTATGTATTACAGTACATGATAACATGACATATACAATTTACTGTTGCATTATGGAAAGGCTATTCCATAAACTCTATATGTAAACATGTAATACTAGCCGGTCTACTCTAACATGCTTCTCTACACTTGTTTGTCTCTCCTTTTCTTTCTCTCCCGCAACTCTGCCTACATTGTACTTCTCCTCACAGAGCAGTGGAGAGCTGCTCTGTGACATCATCACATGTTTATCCCAAGGTCCGAGACGGCTTAAATAACATTTGTTAATCCTTGTTTCAATCTCTTGGTGTTAATACAGCGACTAATATACCCCTCAAGATTTGTAGAGTCTAAATTTGCACTTCTTATAATTACATTGGTGAAGAAATCTCAAATCTCAGCACTTGTATCTTTTACAAACATATGGGCGTACAAAATAGGAACAGAAGTAGACCATACCTAAAAACTTCAGTTTGTGGTAATGTTAAGCAGATTGACTGCTAGAACATTATTGATTTGATTTGCTATTGTCACGTGTACTGAGGTACAGTAAAAGTTTTGTTTTGCATGCAGTACAAGCAGATTATAACATACAAAGGTCATAGGGTGATTGAACAGAGTGAGGAATACAAATTTACAAAGAAGATGCACAAAAAGCAAGATCAATATTAGATTTGAAATTTGAGAGCTCCATTCAGAAGTCTAATAACAGTGGGGAAGAAGCTGTTCTTGAACCTGTTGGTCCATGTATTTATGTCTTTTGCCTGATGGACGAGGTTGGAACAGATCATAACCAGGTTAGGAGGGGTCATTGATGATGTTGGCTGCCTTTCTGAGGCAGTGAGAAATGTAGATGGAGTCAATGGATGGTTGATTATACTGGCAGTCAAGGAAGGTGTCCCACTTTCTTCCCATCAGAAACTTTAGGTCATCCAAAGTTGTGCTGTCAATGTTTTAACTTGTCCCATGTCCCATCCCCCAACAGCTCTGACCTACGTTAGCACCCCATCAAACAATCCTTGTTTACAAATCTTTTAATCTCATCCCTATCTTCATAAAATATTCTAGCCTCCAAGTTATCTGCATGCCTCTAATTCTGGCCACCAAGGCTGTGTCTACAGTTGCTGAGGTCTGGAATTTTTTCACTAAGCACTTTCTGTCTCATTTTCCTTCTTTATGGCACTCCTTAAAAGCTAAAATTTTAACCAAATATTTTGTCATCTGACCTAAAGTCTTACACAAGCATAAGAATTTGCTTCATAATGCTCCTGTGAAATTTGAGGCAATTTATTATGTCAAAGGCACAATTTAAATGTAAGTTTTTATTGTTATTAACTGAACTACTAGGTTGCTTCAGTGCTAATCAAGCTCAGAGAATAGAGATCCCAAAAATAATTGATAAGTAACACTTGTTCTGTTCTCTGAAAACCTATGGCCCATAGTCAATGTATTTACTATTGTCAACACTTACAACATCTTGGGTATGGGGTTGCTGATCAAGCAGAAAGTCTTCAGCAAAAATGGCACACCTGCCACTACCTATGAGTTTCTCCTATTCACTCTAATTGAAGCTTTGAATCTTCCTAAACAGCTGATCCTGACAAATGCCTGCAATTATAATGAGCACTTGGTATAATCTGGATAATGTTCTGCTTAACGCTCTTGAGGAAAAGAGCTGATTTTGCAGACACTTTTAATTCCTCAGAGCTCCAGTATATTCATTTAGCCAAGATTAACTACTGAACTGAGAAGTGACAAACTCTCAAACAGGATTGATGGCCTATAGGCTATTTTACATGAGCATGCGGGACCTCATACCTTATGAATAACATTGATGTAAATGAATTTTGCAGTTGTTTCTTAAGAACACTACATAGCTTATAGCTCACAACACTACATCAATCACAAAACTTTCACAAGTCTATGAAAGTGATGAAAACTCTTGCCTTGATAAAATAAAATCCACCTATTTGATGCGGAAGTATCAGCATTTGTTGTGTATGTTAAGATAACTTTGGAGGATGCAACTTGCTGGAGTTAGGCTTAACACTTAGAATACTGCAGAATCTACAGGATAAAATTTAGTTATTCAGTTCAAGTGGTTTTGATGGTGTCTAACCTTCCTCACACCTTGGTAACATTTTCACAGCCTTGTCCCATTTTCCTTGAAGCACAGATTAAGCTTCCCTTGAAACATCTTAATGCCAGCTGCACCATGTGGCTGCTAAGTTCTTATCCTCATAAGGCAACCTGCTGTTCTAGTGTTTCATTGTCGTAAACGTCCTTTGAACCACCTTTAACAAATTATATTCTTCAGAGACCAGACTACGGATAGTATTTAAAATGTGATCTCACTGATGCGCTGCAGAACTGAAGCATAGCATCCTTCGTTTAATGTTTAATTTGTGAATAATAACATTGCATTTGTCTTTTTAATTTTTTTTTGCTGTGTCTGGATTTTGAGATTTGTGCACAAGAACATTGAGATCACTCTGCAACTTAAAATCATGTTGTCATTCTCCTTTTCAGCAATGACCTGCTTTTTTATTCTTCATTCCAAAATGAACAAATTCATGTTTTCCCACATTATACTCCATTTACCAGATCTTTGCTAATCAGAGCCACAAGAAAGTTTGAGTAGTCTCATCCCACAAGCAGAGTCGTTCTAAGATGAGAAAGTCATCAATAAAAGGTACATTTAGTTGGGAATTCGGGAGAACTTCTCTAACCAGAGACAGTTGGAATGCAGGCTTGCTACATGTAAAGTGATTTGGAGATGCCGGTGTTGGAGTGGGGTGTACAAAGTTAAAAATCACACAACACCACATTATAATCCAACAGGTTTAATTGGAAGCACACTAGCTTTCGGAGCGACGCTCCTTCATCAGGTGATAGTGGAGGACTCGATCGTAACACAGAATTTATAGCAAAAATTTGCAGTGTGATATAACTGAAATTATACATTGAAAAATTGATTTGTCTGTTAAGCCTTTCATCTATTAGAATACAGTGATAGTTTCACTTCTTCCATGTGTAAATCACAAAACCTTTTTTTACAAGTTGCATTCTTGGGTTAGCTGTAAACAATGGTGATAGCTAGACAATATGTTGAAGGTGTTAGTCCCCTGTGTTCTCTGTCTGTGACCTGATGTTTGCATTGATTCTAATCTAAAAAGTGACATAACAGAGTTTTACATAAATTCATGCAGTTTTTGAGCTCAGAGTTCTACATGAATGTATGCAGTTTTTGAGCAAAATGCAATGTAACTCTGCAAGTACAAATTCACCCCACAAAATATATGTGTGCATGTGGGTCTTTGTCTGTCTGTGTGTGTGTGTCTGTCTGGGGTGGGGGTTGTGAGTGTGAGAAAATGTGTGTGAGTGTGCGTGTGTGTAGTGAGTGCAGAGTATCTTAAGTCTGTGAGGGGGTGCATGTGTGAGTGTGGGAGTGCGTGTGTCTATAAGGGTGTGTGTGGGTGTCTGTGTGCGCGTCTGTGTATACCTGTGTCCGTGTGTATGTGAGAGTGTGTGTGTGTGTAGGAATATCTGTGTGTGTGTCTAGTGCAATGGTGATCACCTGTAATGTGACATGAACCCAAGGTCCCGGTTGAGGCCCTCCCTATGGGTCCCGAACTTAGCTATCAGCCTCTGCTCGGCCACTTTCCTCTGCTGCCTGTGCCGAAGTCCAACTTGGAGGATGGTCACCCGAAGGTCTGAGGCTGAATGTCCTTGCCCACTGAAATTTCCCCAACTGGGAGAGAACCCTCCTGTCTGTTGATTGTTGTGCGGTGCCCATTCATCCGTTGTCGTAGTCTTTGCTCGGTTTCCCCAATGTACTATGCCTCCGGGCATCCTTGCCAGCAATGTATAAGATAGACAACGTTGGCTGAGTCACATGAGTACCTGTCATGTACAAGGTGGGAGGTGTTCCCATGCATAATAGTGGTATCTATGTCCACAATCTGACACGTCTTGCAGCGTCCACCATGACAGGGTTGTATGGAGTTGTCCTGAGAGCCGGGCAGTTGGCTACGAACAATGTTCAGCACCCACGGACTAGTTGAACCGGGAACATTCCTCGCCACAATGGACGTTTCCGCACTCTACACCAGCATTCCCCACAAGGATGGCATCGCGGCAACAGCCTCAGTACTCAACACCAACAACTGCCAGTCTCCAAACACCATCCTACAACTCATCCGCTTTATCCTCGATCATAACGTCTTCACCTTTGACAACCAATTCTTCATCCAGACATACAGAACAGCTATGGGGACCAAAGTTGCACCCCAATAGGCCAACATTTTTATGCACAGGTTTCAAACAAGATTTCTTCTCTATGCAGGATCTCCAAGCAACATTGTACACCAGGTACATTGATGACATTTTCTTCCTCTGGACCCATGGCGAGGAGTCACTGATAAAATTACACAGTGACATCAACAAGTTTCATCCTACCATCAAACTCACCATGGACTACTCTCGACTGTCTGTCTCATTCTTGGACACGTGCATTTCCATCAAGGATGGACACCTCAGCACCACACTCTACCGCAAACCCACAGACAACCTCACAATGCTACACTTCTCCAGCTTCCACCCAAAACATATTAAAACAGCCATTCCCTATGAACAAGCCCTATGCATACACCGGATCTGCTCAGATGAGGAGGAACGTGACGGACACCTGGAAGTACTCAAGGATGCCTTCACAAGAACGGGGTACGAAGCTCAACTCATTGACCGCTAGTTCCGACGTGCCACGGCAAGGAACCGTAATGACCTCCTCAGGAGACAGACACGTGCTGCAACTGACAGGGTACCCTTCGTTGTTCAGTATTTCCCAGGAGCTGAAAAACTACGCCATGTTCTTCATGACCTGCAACACATTCTCAATGAGGATGAGCACCTCACCAAGACTTTCCCCACACCTCCACTACTTGTCTTTAAACAACCTCCAAACCTCAAGTAGATCATTGTTCGTAGCAAACTGCCCGGCTCTCAGGACAACTCCATACAACCCTGTCACGGTGGACGCTGCAAGACGTGTTAGATTGTGGACATAGATACCACTATTATGCATGGGAACACCTCCCACTTTGTACATGGCAGGTACTCATGTGACTCAGCCAACGTTGTCTATCTTATACGTTGCTGGCAAGGATGCCAGGAGGCATGGTACATTGGGGAAACCGAGCAAAGGCTACGACAACGGATGAATGGGCACCGCACAACAATCAATAGACAGGAGGGTTCCCTCCCAGTTGGGGAACACTTCAGTGGTCCAGGACATTCGGCCTCGGACCTTCGGGTGACCATCCTCCAAGGTGGACTTCAGGACAGGCAGCAGAGGAAAGTGGCCGAGCAGAGGCTGATAGCTAAGTTCGGGACCCATAGGGAGGGCCTCAACCGGGACCTTGGGTTCATGTCACATTACAGGTAATCACCATTGCACCACACACACACACTGATATTCCTACTCACACACACTCTCACATACACACGGACACAGGTACACACAGACACCCACACACACACTTATAGACACATGCACTCCCACACTCACACATGCACCCCCTCACAGACTTAAGATACTCTGCACTCACTACACACACACACACTTTCTCACACTCACAACCCTCACCCCAGACAGACACACACACACAGACAGACAAAGATCCACATGCACACATATATTTTGTGGGGTGAATTTGTACTTGCAGAGTTACATTACACTTTGCTCAAAAACTGCATACATTCATGTAGAACTCTGAACTCAAAAACTGCATGAATTTATGTAAAACTCTGTTATGTCACTTTTTAGATTAGAATCAATGTAAACATCAGGTCACAGACAGAGAACACAGGGGACTAACACCTTCAATCTATTGTCTAGCCATCACCATTGTTAACAGCTAACCTGAGAATGCAACTTTTAAAAAAAGGTTTTGTGATTTACACATGAAAGAAGTGAAACTATCACTGTATTCTAACAGATGAAAGGCTTAACAGACAATCAATTTTTCAATGTATAATTTCAGTTATATCACACTGCAAATTTTTGCTATAAATTCTGTGTTATGATCGAGCCCTCCACTACCACCTAATGAAGGAGCGTTGCTCCAAAAGCTAGTATGCTTCCAATTAAACCTGTTGGACTATAACGTGGTGTTGTGTGATTTTTAACTACATGTAAAGTGGCTGAGATCTTCAGCATAAATGCATTTACAGGGAACCAGATAAACGTTGTTCGATAATGCTCCTGTAAATCACCTTGGAAAGTTTTATTATATTGAAGATACTAAATGAATCACAGAACTATTACAGCACAAAAGGAAGTCATTCAGCCCATCATACTCTCACGAGAAAGTCAAATCAATTTTTTAACCACTATTCATTTGAATCCACTGTTTATTTAATGGCAGGCTTTGAATCTAGTTCTTCCGAGAAATATCTGGGTCACCAGGTTACTAGCCCAGCAACAGTACCACTTCTCCATCATGCTTGCATTGAGTATAACCACAAACATAACATGAGGTGAGTGGTGTGGCCTGTTTCTGTCCTTTACATCCCATGTAACCTTGTGTGATGACTCACTGGTACCTTATAGAGTTCAATGATGTTCCACTTACAACCCTTTTATTCTCTATCAAGAACAATGAATGGAACAAAGTAAGAGTTTGCTTATTATATCACTGTCATCCTCAGAGCATAGTGGGTAGGAGAAACTAAGCAGCTATTTGTTCTGCTGTTCAAGAGCAAGTGAGTGCTCAAGAAAAGTGTCTAGGGATACAGTATATAGCATGAATCCTACTGTACATCAGGGCTCATTACCTTCTGGTAGAACAAGCAGACAGTTATAGTGATCATTAGGGATTCAGGTTGAAGTGATTGCACTTTCAGGACTGAAAGCATCGATAAAAACTCATTAATGCCTGGACTGAAGGATTGTTATCAGAGAGGAAACTAAGGTCTGTGGTTAAGAATTGCTGCTGAAATTGGGAAAAAACAAGTTGGAACCTTTGAGTCCCAGAGACATAAATAGATCATTTTGGTTTCATTTTTTGATTTTGTTTTGATTTGACTTATTATTGTCATGTCTATCAAGATACGGGGAAAAGTACTGCATTAAGTGCCAGCCAGACAAATCATACCTTACATAAGTACATCAGGCTAAGAGAACACAATGCAGAATATAATGTTACAGCTAGAGAAAAAGTGCAGAGAAAGTTCAGCTCTAATATATGAGAGGTCCCTTTATAAGTCTGATAACAGCAGGGAGGATCTGTTCTTAAATCTGTTGGTATGTACTTTCAAACTTTTGTGTCTTCTGGCAATGGAAGAGTGTGGAAGAGACTATTACTGAGGTGGGAGGGGTTTTTGATTATGTTGGCTGCTTTCCCAAGCATTTCAATTCAATATTTATACAGGCAACAAGTTTGAAATTTGATGATGAAACTAAGGTAGATGGTTTGGAAACAAGTGAGCAGGTCCATCAAAAACATTCAAGAGTACAAGAGCAGTTAACAAATGGGCAGACAGCTTATATTGAAATTTGATATAAAATCCCAAAACAATAAAATATTATATGCATTCAGTAGGAAGTGAGAAAAATATATAGGGCTACAGAACAGAGGCCTAGGAAATCAAACACCTAATCATTTAAATGATCATTAGAAAATAAAACCAAAAGACATAAGAGCAAACGTTTGACATTTGACGCATTGAGTTTGCTCAGTCATCAATGAGATCATGGCTGATGCGATAATGCTGAACTCCATTTTGTCACTTTTTCCTTACCACCCTTGATTGCTTTACTAATTAAAAATCATTGTGAACTGGGGTGAACAAAGTCAGAAGTCACACGACACCAAGTTATAGTCCAACAAGGTTTATTTGAAACCACAAGCTTTCGGAGCACTGCTCCTTCGTCAGGACTACAACCTGATGTTTTGTGACTTCTGACTTTATCTCAGCCTTGAATATAGTGAGCGATCCAATCTTAACAGCCCTCTGTGGTAAAGAAGTCCATAGATGCACTATCCTCTAAGAGAAGAAATTCCTCCTCATTGTCGTCCTAACTGAGTGATCTCTGACTTTGAGATTGTGCCCTCTGGTCCTAGACTGTCCCACAAGGAGAAACCAACTTTTCACACATCAGGTAATCTGTCAAGGCCCCTGAGAATCTCACTTGTTTAAATAAGGTTCTGCCTTGTTCTTATAAACTCCAGATAATACAGAATCATAGAAACCCTTCAGTGTGGAAGTAGGCCATTCAGACCATTGAGTCTACACTTATCCCACCCAGACTCACCCTACCTTGTTCCCTTACATTTCTCATGACTAATCTACCCAGCCTGCACATCCCTAGACACTATGGACAAATTTGAATGGTCAATTGACCTACCTTGTACAACTATGGACTGTGGAAGAAAACTGGAGCACTCAAATGAAACCCCCACACAGACATGGGGTAAATATGCAAACTCCAAGCAAATTACCCAATGGTTGAATTGAACCGGGATCCAGGGTGCTGTGAGCCAACAGTACTAACCACTGAGCCACCATGCCGATTCTAGCAAGGCAATTCATAGAGTCATAGAGTCATATAGCATGGAAACGGACACTTTGGTCCAACAAGTCCATGCCAAACATAATCCCAAACAAAACTAGTCTACCTTCCTGTGCTGGGCCCATATCTCTCCAAACATTTATTATTCATGGAATTATTTAATGTCTTTTAAACATTGTGACTGTACCTGTATCCACCACTTCCTCTGGAAGTTCATTCCACACACGAACCATTCTCTCTGTAAAAAAAAATGCCTGTCATGTCTTTTTAAAATCTTTCTCCTCTCACCTTAAAAATATGCTTCCTAGTTTTGAAATCCCCCCCTAGGGAAACGACACATGCTGTTTGCCTTATCTATACCCCTCTTGATTTCACAAATCTCTATAGGTTCACCTCTCAACCTCCTACTCTGCAGTGAAAAACGTTCGAGCCTATCCAGCCTCTCCTTACAATTCAAACTCGCCATTCCTGGCCACATCCTGACAAATCTCTTCTGAACCCTCTCCAGCTTAATAATATCCTTCATATAACAAGAAGATCAGAACTGGGCACAGTACTCCAGAGAGGCCACGCTAATGTCCTGTACAATCTGAACGTAAGATCCCAACTTTCATATTCAAAGGTCTGAGCAATGAAGCCAAGCATGGTAACCACCCTATCTACATGTGTTGCAAACGTCAATGAATTATGTACCTGAGCCTCTAGATCTCTGTTTTACAACACTACCCAAGGTCCCACTTTTAAGTGTATAAGTCTTTACAAAAATTAAATACCCCCCATTTATTCAAATTAAACTCTATTGTCTCTCTTCAGCCCATTAACTCAATTGATCAAGATCGCTTTGTAATCTTGGATAACCTTCTTCACTATCCACTATATCACCAACTTGGTACCATCTACAAACTTACTAACCATGCTTTAAGTTTAACATTTTATTAACATCCTTCAATATCCAGGATCAACCTAATGAAGCTTCTCTGGTCTGCCTCCATTGTCAGGAAGCCTTTCCCTTCAATAAGGGGGTCAAAGTTGTTCACATTATTCTAGGTCTGTCTGATTTAGTGATCTCTGTGGCTTTAGCAAGATCTTCCTACTTTTATACTCCATTCCCATTGATATGAAGGTCAACATTCCATTTTCCTTCCCTGTTACCTGCTTAACTTGGATGCTAAGTTTTTATGATTCAGGTCAGTAAAGTTAATATACGAGCCAATACATTTTAAACATTTGAACTGTGTATTTGATGTTGTGTGCTTTATTGTGGGACTTGAATTCAGGTCGCCAGAGCTTTACTTGGGTGTCTGCATTCATTATGTAGTGATAATGTCACTTGGTCAGTGGATGTGGAGAAGATGTTTCCATCAAAAGCAGAGACTAGGACTTGAGGGGTACAGCCTTAGAGTGAAGGAACAACCCTTCAGAACTGAGATGAGGAGGAACACCTTCAGCCTGAGGGGGTTTAATTTGTGGAACATATTGCCAAGTCATTGAGTGTATTTAAGACAGAGATAAATAGCTTCTTGATTAATATTCGAATCAAGGTTGAGGGGAGAAGGTAGGATTAGATTGAAAAACATATCAGCCACGATCGAATGGTGAAGCGCACTTGACGAGCCCAATTCTGCTCCTCCGTCTTATCGAATAATAGTCTAATGAGAGTAGTAGGTAATGAGGTCTCTTTTAATTATACTCTGTCTCAGGGCTCACAGGTACAGCCATAAAACATTCCCTTGAGGGGTGGCTGCTCAACATTCATTATCTGACAGCTGTCGACACACTGCCTTTAAACAGTTGAAGAAATCTTCAGAGAGGATGTATATTATTTTTTAATTCATTTACAGGAATTGGGTGATGCTGGGTGTGTCAGCATTTATTGCTTAACTCTAATTACCCAGAGCAGAGATAAGAGTTAATAACATTGCTGTGGGTTTGGCTTCACGTGGAGGCCAGACTGCGTAAGGACAGCAGATTTCCTTTTCTGAGGGACGTTATTGAACCAGATGGACTTATCCGATAATCTGCCATGGTTTCATCATTAGTTTGCCAATTTCAGATTTTTAAAAATTGAATCCAGATACCTGCCATGATGAGATTCAAACCTGGGTTTCCAAAATATTGCATAACGTTGCAGAACATATGATGATGCAGCCTCCCACATATATCAGCAGTCTGCAGCACATCCCCAGATGATAGCCGCACTTGAAGAGATTGCCCCCACCATCCCTAATCAGTCAGGGCTTCTGGGGGTAATGCATTAATCTCTCACCTTCAGGAAGATCATGAAGAAGAGTGGGCTTCAGATACCATTGACGTTACGGCCAAGATGTTGTTCCAATGCTTGAGAACTTTCGATGTTACCTCCATATACATTTGTGCAACATGTTGCTATGCTAGGTCAGCATTTATTCTCTCTTTATCTCTCTCGCTCTTTCATCCTCATCAAGAGGCATCAGGTGCAGGCTAGAAATCTGATAAGAGATTGGTACTACTTCTTCCATCGAAGGCCCACCAAACCACATGCCAATCAGGCAATGGCAAGGACAACCGTCGAATCTGCCCTGGGCATCAAGGGGAAAAATCCTACCCAGCAAGATGAGCTGGCCAATCAAATGCTGCCTGAGCAACATCAGAAAGCAGACAATGGTTGCTTCTCAAAGACCCCTCCGCCCCTAGAATCACAGATGACCCAGAATTCTGGTAAGCATTTAGTGAGTAAGGGTTCTCACAGTGGGGTCATAAGGAGTCGGCTCAGGAAAATTAGGGGTTAGGTTTTAGTGAACACACCCCTGCGCAGCGTTCAGTCCCTCTGATCAGGCACTGGCTGCCTTTGATCAAGGGACAAGGAGAGACAAGCTGCCTGCAGGGTGCCACAGCCACTGTTAACATGGCAACAGGTCAATTTGCAGTCTAGCTATTCTCAGCAGTGACAGACTAAGGTGTTTTTTTCACTGAGACTCCAGTTTATTTTTATCATTGGATAAAAGCAAATTACTGCGGATGCTGGAATCTGAAACCAAAAGAGAAAATGCTGGAAAATCTCAGCAGGTCTGGCAGCATCTGTAAAGAGAGAAAAGAGCTGACGTTTCGAGTCTAACTGACCCTTTGTTAAAGCTTTGATCTGCTGAGATTTTCCAGGATTTTCTCTTTTGGTTATTTTTTCATTGCTCCCCTATACCATCTCTGCACTCAAAGGGGGGGCGGGCACCCCATGTTTGTATGTGTGGTAACACAATAAAAAGAATCATTGTGTTAAAACTTTATTCTATATCTTCCACCACCAGGAAAGCATCCATATGGATAGTGAATCTTGAACAAGCAAAGCCTGATAAAGGCAATGCTTACATGAAAAAAAGTGAAGAGGGAGTAAGGAGAGAAGGAGGGGACAAAATCAAAATTGAGTTGGAAGAGACTAAGGTCCTTAAGTTGTCATTAGCTGGCTCCTTAAGGATCTCCATTAACAACCACTTAAAGATCTCAAGTGGTGACTGGGTGCGAAGGTGGCTGGATTACATATTCCCCAAATAAATACCCATCCTGCTTCCAAATTCGCCACGAATTGGAGAAGGTTTTGCCTTGTGTGGGAACTTAGAAACATCATAGAGTATCCAACAGTGACTATCTGACAAATGGTTCACACTATCTTAGCAGTCCATGTATAAAATCACAAATAAGTATCAAAGAACATTGTATACAGTTCTACACCAGTCTAATGCCACAGTATCCCATGTCATCAAGTATATAAAAGCAGAATGAAGAGACCATATCTTACAGCCATAATTGTGGCTGCAAGCAAAATAAAACACGAGCAATATCGTTGCTGAAATCTGCCTCAATTGCATGTGGTGCAGTTGCATCATTCATCACAGAATAGGTAAACCTGTAAATCCCTGTTAGGTTTCCAAATGAAAGAGGCTATAATATATTTTATCTCACTCAGATTACCTCAATCGTAGTTCAGGAATGTCAAAATCCTATCTTCTCAACGTACCTCACCATAACCGCTGCAGGCAGTAAAAAACAAATCAGTATACAAACCAAGTTTGAAGGCTGCAAAGACATTTTTATGGCTGTGCAAATAAAGCTGGCAGCTGGTTTCTTCAGGGTTACGATTTTCATTTTCAGGGAGATTTACTTCAAATTGCTCTAACGTCACATTGCAGCTGAGGTATTAAGACGATTCCTTCGTGCAAATGAAATTAAATCCCTTTCACATCAAATTGCTGCTAACATTCTGAAGTGTCATTGGTAGAAAATACATAATGCTTGTGTCTCTGCAGAACTTGACTCCCTCCATTTTCTTGAGCATTGGTGGTTCACTCCAAGCCTCTTCATAGGATCAGCGGTGGAGCATAAAGGATGTGAAGATTTTACACTATTCATTCCAAAAGGTGAATGGAGTGTGCAAGATTTGGAAATCTGAAAGATTTAAAGTACTGCCATGTCGTAGGTCTAATATTGGTATGTTTACTTGAACCTCCTGCTTTTCTGGCTTCATGGGTCACACTTCCTTTGTAACTGTTGACTTTGCTGGAATTTGGCCTCATGGAATAGATGACAATGTATCTTACTCACTCCCCACACACCTTTTATTCTCACCCCTGGATCGCCCTCACAAATTATCTACTTTATGAATAACTCGCAAGCACTGTTATTGCACTTAAAAATTGGTGAATACCTCTTAGAAGTCTTCAAGTTAACAAACAGACTTTTCAAACAAGCTGTAGAAATAGAGTCAACCATTTGTAAATTGATTAAGCAATTACACACCATCCAAGCACGGATAAAACTCCCCAAGTAAATTAACTGTCCAAGGACTGCTGTGTTTGTAGATTCTGAGGTGAAAGCATAAAATGACAAAACATTTCCACATTTTTATTGTATCAGGCACTGTTTCAATAGAATGAAATGTACACTATTCTTTATCCATTCAATTAACCTCTTTAAATTTTCAGAATACTTTTGTATATTTACAATGTTATATTTTTCATTTGAGAGCTTATCAGGTGGCAGAAGTAAAAATCTGGCATGTACATTGACTCAAAAATTCCAATTAGCGTCAGAGCTATCAGAACTATCATGGCAAAACTGACGCTCTAACCCACCCATGCTTTTATAGGGGTAACCTTCTGATGCTGACCCTCCATCATAGAAAGCCAGATAGTCTTGAACACAAAACAGGTAAAGTGAGTCCAATCCATTTACCTGACCCTAGCTCCATTTTGACAGAGCGGTGAGGAGAGAAGGTGAGGTGAAGCGAGGGCCGCCGGGAAGGTGAGGGCTTAATTTATATTTGGGCAGTGTCTAAACCCGACATGCTACACGTGTAGTATCTCCCTCCCGCCCCCTCTCCTCTATCGGAAAAAAAAAGACTCTGTAAGGTAAGTCTTTTATTTTCTTTATCTTTTTTTCATGTTTTTAATGTATTGTTGGTTTTAATTAGTTCATATAAAGCTAAGTTTACAATGGCAGGGGACCTCAGACCCCTGGCATGTGACTCTTGCTTGATGTGGGAGCTTAGGAATGTGTCTGACGTTCCTGACTCTTACACTTGCAAGAAGTGTGTCCAGCTGCAGCTGCTGTTTGACCGCATGATGGCTCTGGAGTTGAGGATGGACTCACTGTGGAGCATCCGCGATGCTGAGGGGGTCGTGGATAGCACATTTAGTGAACTGGTCACACCGCAGGTTAGGATTGCTGAGGGAGACAGTGAATGGGTGACCAAAAGGCAGAGAAAGAGTAGGAAGGCAGTGCAGGTGTCCGCTGCGGTCAATTCCCTCCAAAACAGGTATACCGTTTTGGATATTGTTGGGGGAGATGGCTCACCAGGGGAGGGCAGCAGTTGTCAAGATCATGGCACCATGGCAGGCACTGCTGTTCAGAAGAGACATAGTCATAGGGGATTCTATTGTAAGGGGAGTAGATAGGCGGTTCTGTGGCTGAAAACATGACTTTCGGATGGTACGTTGCCTCCCAGGTGCTCAGGTCAGGGATGTCATCGATCGGCTGCAGAGCATTCTAAAAGGGGAGGGTGAACAGCCAGTTGTCTTGGTGCACAGTGGCACCAATGATGTAAGTAAAAAACGAGATGAGGCCCTGAAAGAAGAATTCAGGGACCTAGGAGAGAAGTTCAAGAGGACGACCTCAAAGGTAGGATCTCAGGATTACTACCAGTGCCACGTGATAGCCAGCATAGAAATGAAAAAATAGGCAGGATGAACACGTGGCTTGACGAATGATGTAGGAGGGAGGGGTTCAGATTTGTTAGACATTGGGACTGGTTCTGGGGAAGGTGGGACTATTACAAAATGGACGGTCTACATCTGAACCAGACTGGAACCAATGTCCTTGGGGGAGTTTTTGCTACTGCTGTTGGGGAGGTTTTAAACTAATGTGGCAGGGGGCTGGAAACCAGAAGAGAAAGCAAGTAGGTAGTGAGGTGAAGACTGGAGACTGCAAGAATCATGAAGATAGCATTAATAAAGGGAAGAGTAGGCAGAGAGCAGATGAGCTCAAAAGAAATGGTGGCCTGAAATGCATCTACTTTAATGCAAGGAGTATAGTGTGGAAGGCAGATGAACTTAGGGCTTGGATTGGTGCCTGGGAGTATGACGTTATTGCAATCACAGAGACTTGGTTGAAGGAAGGGCATAATGATTGGCAGCTAAATGTTCCAAAATATAAATGCTTCAGACAGGACAGGGTTGGAAGTAAAAGGGGGGGGGGGGGGGGGGGGGGGGGGGAGGTGTGGAGTTGCAGTGCTGGTCAGGGATGATATCGCGACTGTGCTAAAGGAGGACACTATGAAGGTCTTGTGTAGCGAGGCATTATGGGTGGAGCTGAGATATAAGAAGGGTGCAGTTACATTGTTGGGGCTGTATTACAGACCTCTCAACAGTGAGCATGAGGTAGAAGAACAAATAGGTAAACAGGTTGCTGTGGTTCTGTTCGCCGAGCTGGAAGTTTTTGTTGCAAACGTTTCGTCCCTTGTCTAGGTGACATCCTCAGTGCTTGGGAGCCTCCTGTGAAGCGCTTCTGTGGTGTTTCCTCCGGCATTTATAGTGGCCTGTCCCTGCCGCTTCCGTTTGTCAGTTTCAGCTGTACGCTGTAGTGGCCGGTATATTGGGTCCAGGTCTATGTGTTTGTTGATGGAGTTTGTGGATGAGTGCCAAGCTTCTAGGAATTCTCTGGCTGTTCTTTGTTTCGCTTGCCCTATAATGGTAGTGTTGTCCCAGTCAAATTCATGTTGCTTTTAGGTCCGACCTGGTTATATGTCCTAGTAGCCACACACGCAGACGACAAGCAACATGAATTTGACTGGGTCAACACTACCATTATAGGGCAAGCGAAACAAAGAACAGCCAGGGAATTCCTAGAAGCATGGCACTCATCCACAAACTCCATCAACAAACACATCGACCTGGACCCAATATACCAGCCACTACAGAGGACAGCTGAAACTGACAACCGGAAGCGGCAGGGACAGGCCACTATAAATGCCGGAGGAAACACCACAGAAGCGCTTCACAGGAGGCTCCCAAGCACTGAGGATGTCACCTAGACAGGGGACGAAACGTTTGCAACAAAATTTTCCAGCTCGGCGAACAGAACCACAGAAACGAGCACCCGAGCTACAAATCTTCTCACAAACTTTGAAGGTAAACAGATTATGGAAAGATGTAGAGGAAATAGGGTAGTGGTGATGGGAGATTTTAGTTTTCCCAATGTTGACTGGGATACACTTGACGTCAGTGGTCTGGATGGGGTAGAATTTGTACAAAGCATCCAGGAGAATTTTCTAGAGCAGTATGTCAATAGTCCGATAAGGGAAGGGGCCATATTGGACCTGGTACTGGGGAATGAGCCAGGTCAGGTGATAGAAGTTGCGGTGGGGATTTCTTTGGGAACAGTGACCATAATTCTGTACGTTTTAGAATACTCGTAGATAAAGTGGAGAGTGGTCCTAACGGAAGCGTACTAAACTGGGCCATGGCCAATTATATGAAAATTAGGCAGAAGCTGTGAAATGTGGATTGTATAGAGCTATTTGAAGGGAAGTCCACATTTGATATGTGGGAGGCTTTCAAAGATAGGTTAAAGATAGTGCAGGATAGGCATGTTCCGTTGAAGGCAAAGGATAGGAATGGCAAGATTTGCGAACCGTGGATGACAGGAGAAATTGTACAACTAGCCAAGGGGAAAAGGGAAGCGTACATAAGGTCGAGGCAGCTAAGAACAGAACGGGCCCTTGAGGAATATCGGAAGAGTAGGACAAGTCTTAAATGAGGAATCAAGTGTGCTAAAAGAGGTCATGAAATAGATTTAGTGAGTAGAATTAAGGAGAATTCCAAAGCATTTTATTCTTATATAAGAAGCAAGCGGGTAATTAGAGAAAGGATTGGTCCACTAAAGGATAATGAAGGAAGGCCGTGTGTCAAACCTGAGAGAATGGTTGAGATTCTGAATGGTTAGTTTGCATCAGTGTTCACTGAGGAGAGGAACATGATGAATCTTGAGATTAAAGATAGAAGTTTGATTAGTCTGGATGACGTTGACATAAGCAGGGAAGATGTGTTGGGTAGACTAGAGGTTATTAAGGTGGACAAATCTCCAGGACCGGATGGGATCTATCCCAGGTTGCTGAGGGAGGTGAGAGAGGAAATAGCTGGGGCCCTGGCAGATATCTTTGTGGCATTCTTAAATACAGGTGAGGTACCGGAGGACTGGAAGGTTGCTCATATTGTCCCCCTGTACAAGAAAGGTCGTAGGGGTATTCTGGGTAAATACAGACCAGCGAGCCTGATGCTGGTGGTGGGAAAGTTGCTGGAGAGGGTACTGAGGGATAGAATCTATTTATATCTAGAAAGGAATGGGCTTATCAGTGATAGGCAACATGGTTTTGTGTGGGGGAGATTGTGCCTTACCAACGTAATAGAGTTCTTTGAGAAAGTGACCAAGTTAATAGATGAAGGAAGGGCTGTTGATGTCATATACATGGTCTTTAGTAAGGTGTTTGATAAATTTTCCCATGGTAGACAAATGGAGAAAGTGAAGTCACATGGTGTGCAGGGTGTTCTAGCTAGGTGGATAAAGAACTGGTTGAGCAATAGGAGATAGAGAGTAGTAGTTGAAGGGAGTTTCTCAAAATGGAGAAAGGTGACCAGTGATGTTCCACAGGGGTCAGTGCTGAGACCACTGTTGTTTGTGATATACACAAATAATCTGGAAGAGGGCACTGTTGGTATGATCAGCAAGTTTGCAGATGACATGAAGATGGTGGAGTAGCAGGAAGCATAAGGGACTGTCAGAGAATACAGGAGGATATAGATAGACTGGAGAGTTGGGCAGAAAAGTGGCAGATGGTTTTCAATCCAGACAAATGTGAGGTGATGCATTTAGGCAAGACTAATTCTAGAGTGAATTATACAATGAATGGAAGAGTCTTGGGAAAAGTTGATGGGCAGAGAGATCTGGAAGTGCAGGTCCATTGTACACTGCAGGTTGCTGCACAGGTGGATAGAGTGGTCAAGAAGGCATATAGTATGCTTGCCTTCATTGGACAGGGTATTGAGTATAAGAGCTGGCAAGTCATGTTAACATTGGACAAGACATTGGTTCGGCCACATTTAGAATACTGTGTACAGTTCTGGTCGCCACATTACCAAAAGGATGTGGACCCTTTGGAGAGGTTGCAGAGAAGGTTTATGAGGATGTTGCCTGGTATGGAAGGTGCTAGCTATGAAGAGAGGTTGAGTAGGTTAGGTTTGTTTTCATTAGAAAAAAGGAGATTGAGGGGACCCTGACTGAGGTTTACAAAATCATGAAGGGTATAGACAGGGTGGATCGAGATAAGCTTTTTCCCAGGGTGAAGGATTCAATGACGAGAGGTCACACTTTCAAGGTGAGAGGTGGAAAGTTTAAGGGGGATACACGCGGCAAGTACTTTACACAGAGGGTGGTGGGCATCTGGAACGCATTGCCAGCAGAGGTGGTAGAGGCAGGCATGGTGGATTCATTTAACTTGCGTCTGGACAG
The DNA here is from genome assembly GCF_037043375.1 of Chiloscyllium plagiosum. Taxonomy (NCBI): domain Eukaryota; kingdom Metazoa; phylum Chordata; class Chondrichthyes; order Orectolobiformes; family Hemiscylliidae; genus Chiloscyllium; species Chiloscyllium plagiosum. Next base: position 29,138,584 of record NW_028270146.1, read on the forward strand.
ATGCATGAGTAGGTGGGGAGCAGAGGGATACAGATGCTTAGGAATTGGGCAACAGGTTTAGATAGTAGATTTGGATCAGCTCAGGCTTGAAGGGCTGAAGGGCCTGTTCCTGGACTGTACATTTTCTTTGTTCTTTGTTCTCTTTGTTCTTTGATAACTGAAGAGCTGAGAATGCTCCTTGAGGGCAGTAGTGGACACAGCATGGTGCTTTTATGATGTTTTTGTTTAATAATTCTAGGTGCAAATCATTTCTTTTTTGTTAAACATTCCAAGTTATTTTGTGATTTTTAGCAAATGAATGTGTGTGTGGGTAGGAGTTAAGTGGGTAAGCTGATGAGTGTGTTGTAAATGGGTGAAGGAGTAGGGTGACAGGTTCTAGGTGGGTAGGTTGATCATATGGTAGAGCTGCAGGTTCATGGCTTGGTAAGTCATTAGGGTGATGGGTTGTTGAGATGGCAGGTTGATTGTTTGGAAGTTGAGTATGATGGCAAGTTGGTGGTAGGTAGACAGGTAGAGTGGTAGATGGATAGAATGGCAGGTAGATAAGGTGGCAGCTGGGTAAAGGGGGTGTAAAGTGGTCATGGGCAAGAGATAGTGTGATTTGAACAGGAATTGTGTCTAGAGAGGAGTGATGAGGCTGGGTAAGGAGTGGAGAATCAATATAAACAACAGGGTTGTTGTGATGGGTGATCTTAACTTCCCCTATATTGATTGGGACTCGGAGTTCCTGAGTAACAGTGGCATGGATGGGGAGAATTTGCTTGCTGTGTCCAGAACATTTTTTGAAACAATAAGCAAATAATCCAACCAGGGAAGGGGTCATACCAGACCTGATATTAGCAAATGAGCTTGGGCAGATAATTGAAGTTTCAGTCGGGGAACATTTCGGGAATAGTGACCATAATTCTGCAAGTGTTAAGAGTAGTTCGAGATAAAAGTAGTTCTTGGGTGGAAGTACTAAATTGGATGAAGGCTAACTATGACAATATTAGAATTATAGAATCATCATAGAATCCCTACAGTGTGGAAGCAAGCCATTTGGTCCATCGGGTCCACACTGACCCTCAAAAGAGCATTCCACCCAGATCCAGTCCCTACCTTATCCCTGTAGTCCTGCACCTACAATGGCGAATCCACCTAACCTACATTTCCCTGGACACTACGGGTAATTTAGCATGGCCAATCCACCTAACCAGATAGGCAGAAACTGGGGAATGTAGACTGCTACACCTTGAGGATAAATCCACATATGTCATGTGGGAATCTTTTAAAGGCCAGTTTATTTCAGTTCAAGACCAGCATGTTCCAATGAAAAACACGGATAAGGATGGAAAGATTAGGGAACCTTGGATGACAAGAGAAGTTGAGAGCTTAGTCAAAAAGGAAAAGGAGCCATACATAAGACTTAGGAAACTGAAGAAAACAGAGCCCTTAAAGAATACAAAGATAGTAGGAAAGAACACAAATAAGGAATGAGGAGGGCTAAAAGGCAGCCACAAAATGTCTTTAGCAAACAGGGTTAAGGAAAATCACAAGGCATTTTATACATGCATGAGGAGCAAGAGGGGAGCTAGAGAAATAGTGGTTCCACTCATGGGCAAAGGGGAACATTTATGTATGGAGTAGGAGGAGGTTGGTGAGGTCTTTAACAAATACTTGGCGTTGATATTCATAAAGGAGAAGGACATGGTTGATGGTGAGTCTCAGAAACGTATCTTGATATTCTGGGGCATTGGGTGTTTTAAAAAATACTAAAATGAACACATGCCCAGGATCTGATGGGTTCTAACCTAGAATGTTGAGTGAGGCAGGTGAAGAAATTATTGTGGCCTTGTACAAAATCTTTAACCACAAGAGTGGTCCCAGAGATTGGAGAATACCAGGAGAAAGTGAGGATTGCAGATGCTGGAGATCAGAGCTGAAAAATGTGTTGCTGGAAAAGCGCAGCAGGTCAGGCAGCATCCAAGGAGCAGGAGAATCGACGTTTCGGGCATAAGCCCTTCTTCAGGAATGAGGAGGGTGTGCCAAGCAGGCTAAGATAAAAGGTAGGGAGGAAGGACTTGGGGGAGGGGCATTGGGAATGCGATAGGTGGAAGGAGGTTAAGGTGAGGGTGATAGGCAGGAGAGGGGGTGGGGGCGGAGAGGTCGAGAAGAAGATTGCAGGTCAAGAAGGCGGTGCTGAGTCCGAGGGTGGGACTGAGATAAGGTGGGGGGAGGGGAAATGAGGAAGCTGGAGAAATCTGCATTCATCCCTTGTGGTTGGAGGGTTCCTAGGCAGAAGATGAGGTGCTCTTCCTCCAGGCATCGTGTTGCCATGGTCTGGCGATGGAGGAGGCTAAGGACCTGTATGTCCTTGGCAGAGTGGGAGGGGGAGTTAAAGTGTTCCGCCACAGCGTGATTGGGTTGGTTGGTGCGGGTGTCCCAGAGGTGTTCTCTGAAATGTTCCGCAAGTAGGCAGCCTGTCTCCCCAATGTAGACGAGGCCACATCGGGTGCAGCGGATGCAGTAAATGATGTGTGTGGAGGTGCAGGTGAATTTGTGACGGATATGGAAGGATCCCTTGGGGCCTTGGAGGGAAGTGAGGGGAAAGGTGTGGGCGCAAGTTTTGCATTTCTTGCGGTTGCAGGGGAAGGTGCTGGGAGTGGAGGTTGGGTTGGTGGGGGGTGTGGACCTGACGAGGGAGTCACGGAGGGAGTGGTCTTTCCAGAACGCTGATAGGGCACGGGAGGGAAATATATCCTTGGCGGTGGGGTCTGTTTGGAGGTGGTGGAAATAATGAAGGATGATATGATGTATCTGGAGGTTGGTGGGGTGATAGGTGAGGACCAGTGGGGCTCTGTCCTGGTGGGGATTGGAGGGGCTGGGTTCAAATGCGGAGGAGCAGGAAGTGGAGGATATGCAGTGGAGAGCATCGTCAACCACGTCTGAGGGGAAATTGCAGTCTTTGAAGAAGGAGGCCATCTGGGTTGTTCGGTATTGGAATTGGTCCTCCTGGGAGCAGATGCGGCAGAGGCGAAGCAATTGGGAAGATGGGATGGCATTTTTACAGGGGGCAGGGTGGGAGGAGGTGTAATCTAGGTAGCTGTGGGAGTCGGTCGGTTTATAGTGAATGTCTGTGTTGAGTCGGTCGCCCCAGATAGAAGTGGAGAGGTCTAGGAAGGGGTGAGAGGAGTCTGAGATGGTCCAGGTAAATTTGAGGTCAGGGTGGAAGGTGTTAGTAAAGTGGATGAACTGTTCAACCTCCTCGTGGTAGCACGAGGTAGAGCCGATACAGTCATCTATATAGCGGAGGAAAAGGTGAAGGATGGTGCCAGTGTAGCTGCGGAAGATGGACAGTTCATCCACTTTACTAACACCTTCCACCCCGACCTCAAATTTACCTGGATCGTCTCAGACTCCTCCCTCAGGTTACACCTGAACCTCCTACATTTCACTGGAATGTAGGAGGTTCAGGTGTAACCTTATAGAGGTTTAGGTTTATAAAATCATGAGAGGCATTGATAAGGTGAATAGCAAAGGTCTTCAGTCAAGGGAGGACGAGTTCAAAACTAGACGGTATATTTTTAAGGTGAGTGGAGAAAGATTTAAAAGGGATCTGAGGGGTAACGTTTTCACGTAGTGGGTGGTTCATGTACGGAATAAACTTCCAGTGGTAGTGATAGATGCAAGTATGGTTACAATATTTAGAAGACATTTTAACAGGTACACGAATAGGAAAGGTTAAAAAGAATATCAGCCAAACACAGATAAATGAGGCTAGTTTGGAAATTTGGTCAGCATGGATGAGTTGGACAGAAGGGTCTGTTTCTGTACTGTGTGACTCTATGAAGCCTATGATTCTAGGCTTGTCAGAGAATGCAGCAGGATATAGAAAGGCTGGAGATTCGGACAGAGAAATTTTGACAGATGCAGTTTAATCCGGACAAATGCATAGTGATGGATTTTGGAAGATCGAAAGCAGGAGAGAAGCACACAGTAAATGACAGAATCCTTAGTAGCACCAACATGTAGAGAGATCTAACAACACAGGGCTACACTTCCCTGAAAGTGGCAACACAAGAGGATAATTGCACCAAGAAAGCATGTTATATAATTGCTTTCATCAGTTGGGGTTTAGTGTATGAAAATTAACAAGTCATGTTGCACATGTACCAAACTTTAGTTCAGCCATTCTGAACATTGTGTACAGCTCTAGACATCACACCAGAAGAAGGATGTGGAGAGTTTGGAGAGAGTACAGAAATAGTTTACCAGGATGTTGCTTTGGTGGGGATTAGGTATGAAGAGAAATCGAACAAACTTGATTTGTTTTCACTTAAATGTTGAAGGATGTGGGACAACCTGACAGAAGTTTACAAAGTTATGAGAGGCATGGAAAGAATGGATAGATGGAATCTTTTTCCCAAGGTAGAAATGTCAATTACTCAGGGAGTGGGTTTACGGTAAAAGGGAATACATTTAGAGGAGATGAGAGAAACAATTCTTTTCACACTGAGGGTGGTAAGTGCCTAGAATGTGCTGTCAGAGGAGATGGTGGAGGCATTTAAAATAATAATATTTAAGAGACAGATATATGAATAGGTTGGGAATAGAGAGATGTGGACAAAAGGCATCATGGATTGGCACAGTCTGGGTGGGTCAAAAGGCTTGTTCCTGTGCTGTACAGTTCTTTGTTCTTGACTACATTTGCCAATCTGATATTTCCAATCTATATAAAGGCCAAAGTCACCTAATTTATTGTATTTTTTACATGCCCTCATTACCTCCTGTTTTATTTTCTGCTCGACACAATCAATTTTTAAAAATATTCTCATTCATGAGATGAGGGTGTGCCTGGCTTGGCCAACATTTATTGCCCATTCTTCTCTGAAGGACATTAGTAAATCTGATGGTTTTTTCCTGACAATTGAAATTGGATTTATGGTCATCATTCGGCTCTAAATTCTAGATTTTTATTGAATTCAAATTTCACTATCTACCATTGCGGGACTTGAATCTGGGTCCCCAGCACATTAACTGGGTCTCTAGATTAACATTCCAGCGGTAATATAACTAGGTTATCACTTCCCCTTATATCAGCTATGATCGAATGGCTAGCAGCCTAATTCTGCTCCTTCATCTTATAGTTGTTTAATGCTGTTCGAGTTACTCCTGGAAAATCTCCTTGTTATTTCTTACCTGCACCCACATGGACTCTTCATCTTCCAAGAACATTTCCTGAAGCTGAATCCTTTGTTGGTCAGTAAATCAATTTTTATGAAATAGCGATAATTTCCAATATTTACTCAGTACCATTCTCCCACAGATACTAACAATGGTCAGGTAATGAAGTCACAGCATTTTTATGAAAATCCAATATGAAGGATAATAGACTAAGAGGAAAGTATTACAGCTGAGAAGATAGGGTCAAAAAGTAGCAATTAATTTCATTGCAATAAGCTTAGGAACCTCCAGAGTTGTGAAAAATATTGAGAGTAGTAAATATTTTAAAAATAGTTTCAGTAGAGATTCCTTCTAGAAATCCTATTGCCAAAACAAAAGGGACATTGGAATATTTTCCTCATGCATAGTGATGAGATCAGGAAATGTTTAATAGAAATGGCTATTGAGACAAAAACTATCACATAGCTAACATGCAAATGGAATAAGCATCTGAGAAGAAAGAATATGAAGGGAAAGGTTAGGGCATAATTATCTCCAGGTGAAGTAATAGCAGCAGCATACATAGGAAAGGCCAAATTACTTCCTTGTGTGCTATAAAATCTAATGATCTTTTCTTTCTTTGTTCTGGGGTTTGTCAGCTTTTATAAGTTACATATGCTGTAACTGATATGGACACCAATGAAATAGCTTAAAGATGGCTGTCAGTTTGTTTAACCTATTTAAGTCAGACAAAGAACATCTCCACCTTAAGTGACTACTTGAAGCCTCCATTTCAAGGTTCCAATGACAGGAAGCATTAATGTTGGTTCCCTCTCATACACTTTCCTCCAATAATACATCTCTTCAAATTGGAGGTATCGTTTCAAGATAGACCACGCATGCTTGGCTTCAAATTCAATAGATTTGACTTGGATGTTATTTCCTGATAGAGAACCTGAAGTAAGAGGCTGAGGTGGAACAATAGAGCACCAGAAGATTTAAACCTCAGGCCTTGCCTGTTCAATTGGTGTGATCTGATCTAATTTGATTTATTATTGCCATTTGTACCGACGTACAATGAAAAGTTTTGTTTTGCGTATAGTGCGGGCACATCATACCATACATAGTGTATTGAATAATAGAACAGAGTGAAGAATACAATGTTACAGCTGTAGAAAAGCTGTACAAAGAGCGAGATCAACATTTAAATTCAAAATTTAAGAAGTCCATTTCAGAAGTCTGATCACAGTAGGAAAGAAGCTGTTCTTGAATCTGTTGGTTTGTGTGTTTAAGCTTTTGTATCTTCTGCCCGATGAAAGAGATTGGAAGAGACGATAACCGGGGTGAGAGTAGTCTTCGATGATGTTGGCTGCCTTCCCAATGAAGCAAGAAGTGTTGATGGAGTAAATAGATGGAAAGTTGCAGTGGCTTGTGTTTACAACTCTCTGTAGTTTCTTACAGTCTGGGGCACTACATTTACCGTACCAAGCCGTGATGCATCCACATGGAATGCTTTCTATGGTGCATCTATAAAAATTGGTAAGAATCTTTATAAACATGCTGAATTTCCTTAGCCTCCTGAGGAACTCGAGGCATTGTTGTACTTTCTTGACTGTAGCATCAACATGAGTGGACCAGAATAGATTGTTAGTGATTATCACTCTGAAGACCCTAGATCCATGCCTAGGCCCATTCATCTCACTGTTAAACTCAGCAAGAAGTATTCATTAGTTGGTGGACTGAAGCTGAATTTCATGTGACAAGATATCAGGAGTCTGAAGGGAAAATGAGGGCAAATGAGGCAAGCTTCCCAAATGGAGTTAGTCAGATTAACCCATAAGAAAAATAAAAGGAAAATATGAACAGCCTTCAAACAAACCTCTCCCCTGGTCTTTGAGCCTTTTCAAATTCTGATGAAAGGTTAACAGTTCTGAAACACTGGTCAAGATTGTTCCCAGGCTGACAGAGGTAGGTTCTTGGGTGGGAACGGCCAGAAATTGAACTTCAATCAGATATCAGATATATCTTTCGCTGTATCCATAAGGAGAGTGGAAAGCCTGTTACGAAGTTGTGATTGAAAAGATCTTTAAGAGCTGTTATCACCTGAAGTCTGGATGTCCCAGTCACAGAAACTGCTTTCCAAGCTGTCAGCAGGGGTCACCAAGGGGTTGACACCGCAGGAAGAGATTCTACATTAACACTGGCAAATAGGGAAGGCTTGGATCAGTTACACTGCAGAGCTCCAGCCACGGCCTATGAGTCTGTTGATAAAAGTACTTCTCCTCTCAGAGTATTCTGATAGATAATTGCCAACAGCTTGGAAAGAGCTTAAACTAACACTTGACTGTTCTTTAGCTTCATTTCTCTTCTGTGAACCTGTACCACTGCTTGAGACTTTCTGCTTTTATTGCAGAGTTCCTTCCTCCATAGTAGTTTGTTTCCTTTCTGCCTATCTGTTTAACCTTTCTTATATTAACCAACGTTACAACTGTTAACTTAGTGTTCACATATCAATGAGAAAAAAAACCCAAATATTTAAATTTGCATGAAAACTCATTGCTTCAATGTGTGTCAAATTGATGATATTGGATTGTTAAAAAAAATTTGAATACGTAGCTGTGGCAGGGAGGAAGCAAGAGAGAGAAAAAGAGAGGCAATTTCAGAGAATATAAACGCATTTTAAATCCAATGCACCACATGGGGTATTTCTGAAAATGTTGTGCTATTAGGCTCTTTGCATACTACTATGTTCTTATAAAAGGCTGATGCTTGGCAAACATTTTAATGACTTTTTTTTAAATACATTGAAATTAAAGTAGGCTTCTGTAATTATAATAGCAATGAAATTCACAAGTTAAGGTATTGGATTTGTATTTTCAGGAAAATCCTTCCTGTTGTCCTCGCACCAGAGTTTATCATCAGGAGGGTTCAGTGATCTGAGCATGCATTCTCACAGCCACGGTAAACCTAGTGTGCTCTATAAAGAGACACATTTTGTGGAAATAATTGGGACCATTGGCTGAGCATTACAATCTGTAGACGTTAGTGTCACTGTACTTTGTAATATCACTCCACTCCCAAAGACTGGCAAGTTTAAATCTACCTTTCAAGATACATCTCAGTTTCCCTTTCAGAGGTATTTTTGGAGGTTATGAAGAACAAAAGAATTGATTTCAAAGAAAGGGAAAGTTATCACTAGTCCCTCAGGATTGAGGATATCCTTTCATTGTTATTTATTCACAAGATGCAGGCTTCACTGGTTGGGCCAACATTTATTGCTCATCCCGAATTACTACTGTGAAGGTGGATTTGAGATGCCATTTGAAGCTGCTGAAGGCTAAGCATTTCGATATGTCTCTGTGGCTTGCTAAATTGTTTCAGAGACTAATTAAGAGTCAACCACAGTGCAGTGGGTCTGGAGTCACACGTAGATCGGAAGAGGTACGTGAACCAGCTGGGTTTTTACGACCAAAGCACAGCAGGTAAGGCAGCATCCGAGGAGCAGGAAATTTGATAGTTCGGGCAAAGGCCCTTCATTCTTGATGAAAGGCTTCCTGATGAAGGGCTTATGCCTGAAACATCGACTCTCCTGCTCCTCTAATCTTGACTCTAATCTCCAGCACCTGCAGGACCCACTTTCGCCTGGATTTTTACGACTATTGAGTTAGTATTTAATTCCAGACATGTAAAAAAAATCAAAATTTCTCTATGGTTAGATTTGAATCCAGGTCCCCAGAGAATTACCTGGGTCTCCGATTGCCAAAGCAATGACTAGCATGAGATATTAGTTCTGTCCTTCCGTCTACGATTTCATTCAATATTAGCAAACAGCATGGAAAGTTTATACCATATTATTATGAATATTAATATGACATGAACACATGCTGTATACCCAGCCACTGCATGGGAAGTCCAATATTTTCAAAAATGAAAACTTGGACACATGGAACAGCCATGGCTGTGGTGATTAACATGTTGGATAACCAATGGCAGGAATCTGCAGGAGAGGCAGTTGAGGGAAGGACATCGGGCGACATTTCCTGAAATACGTCCAGCTGAGTGGGCAACTTTATGCCATGGATTGTTTGGAAGACATCTTTAAAATAGGAGCCAAAATGGTCATGACAACACATTTGGAGACATCAAGGGGGTGGCAGCAGAGGATATAAGCATGCACCAGATCGGTTTCTATCGGAAGATGAACTAACATCTTTCCAGATTTTCTTCCCAGGCCCGGTTTACGCTTGGCAACATAGGGAAATGCTGATAACCCAGGATGCTGGAACAATATTTTAAGGAATTGTCAGGACATTGGGCCGTGTAATGAGAAATCAATATTATTCTGGAAAAGAAAGCAGGAGATCTCATCACCTTACTACTGTACTCGCCACAGTGTATTTATTCTCACACAGAAAGACAACAATGATCAACCTTATGAAAAGTCTTAATTAGGACAAAGGAAAGATCCTTCTTTTAGATTTAGCTTTATGTGTTAGGGTAATAATAATTGTTCTAAGCTTGTTATTTGGTCAGTACTTAAAACCATCAGGAGATGCAATGTAGAAGAAAATTGTAAGACCCTTCCTCAAATGGGTCATTCGAACTGAAACATTAACTCTGATTTCTCTCCACAGATGCTGCCAGACCTGCTGAGCTTTTTCAGCAATACCTGTCTGCGTAGAAGAAAGTTTCTTTGGTAACTCCAGCTTTAGGGGGTAAGGATTTGATTTGATCTCTGGGCTAGGGACATTTGCCTTTATAATCTTACTGAGAGAGGAAAGCAGAGGAAGATGTACAACATTAACAGCACATGAGTGGGCAAAATCTCTACCCATGTTGAGCATATAATATAGTAACTAGTTAACATTTGGAACGTCTATGTTACATTTTTGTAATATAATTGTGAGGGCTGGTTTCTCAATCAAAAGCCTTCTTCCCTTCTTGCTCCTACAAAATATCCCGTCCACTGACACTCAGCTCGAAACCTTCTCCTTCGGCTTTGATTAGGAAAAACACATTTAACCATAAGACTATTGTGATGAAGCAAAATAACAAGCAAATGCAGTGTGATTTTAAAAGCCATCTTGATTTTTAATCAGACTTTCCTCAGCTTGAAAGAGAAGCATATCCCCTTGAGATCCCCCCTTCTAAATTAGGCAGAGATGTAAGGAAGCATTCATGAGCTGTTACGCATCTGTTATTTCTGCTGATGTTCGAGATTTAATCCAAATGATAATGGCTAATAAAATAAATACATTTTTATGCTGGCAACTTGCTCATAAAACAAGACAGAGATCTGTGAACATGTTTTGCAGTCAGTGTGCTAATTCTGTTTTTATTAGGAATAATTGATGTTGCCTTTATCTTACTTTTTAATCAACTTAAATCCAAGTTTGGAAAAAAATGAGCTTTTTCACTAGGGAGGATCTCGCCCATAAAGTTCAGTGACTAGCCCTAGAGCTATTTCAAGTTATTTCGTGCCTTTTTTTGTTGCTTTTTTTAATTAAAATTAATTGACACTGCCGCTATCTGAGATTCTGTTAGACAAAACCCAACTTCAAATGGATATAAACTTGTGCTCTAGGGAGCTCAATGATAGCAATCTATAAATTCCTTTCTTGCCTTATCTCCCTTCCATCCAATTTTAAATTAAAATTGATGTTGTCATTATCTTATACCTTCATCTGGTAACCCCTTGAGGAAAAAAAAAATCACACCCTCTGCGAAATCTGAATCTCATGAACTGCTCATGTAATTTCATACCAATCCATTGGTATAGTTGCTCAGAAAAAGAGAAGAATATAAAGGAAATAAGCAGAGTAATGTTTTGCAACTTTCAAAGGCTAAGAAATTCAAGTTGACTACTTCAACCCTGTTTTGTATCACCCAAACAATAACGAAAGAAAATAATATTTACATTTTTCAAAGCCTCAGAGACTTTATGGTCGATTAAATACCTTACCAATGTAGGAAACATGGCTGCCCACTTACACATAGCATGATCTAATTAATGGCAAAGTAATAGTTTATTTTAGCAGTTTAGTAAGTAATAAATATTAGTCAGCACATTGCGGTAATAACCCTATTTGTCTTCAAAATAGTGACATGAGATCTTTTACATGTACCAGATGGCAGATAGGATTTGAGTTTAACATTTCATCCAAGCTACTCCATTATTACACACTGTAGTAGCAGTGTTTACCTATCAACTGTAGTGCAGCAACTCACTAAAGCTCCTCCAACAGTAACTTTCAAGACTGTGACCTCTACTGCCTAAAAGGGCAAAGGCAGCAGAAGCACTGGAACAACAAAACCAGCAGTTTCCTACTCAAGGAACTCATATCCTGATGTGGAACTCTACCACTGTTCCTTCACTGTCACTGGATCAAAATCCCGTACTCACTTCCTTACACCACTATAGTTATACCTGCAGCACTTCAAGGAAGGAGTTCACTTCATCTTCTCCAGGGCAATTAGAGATGGGCAGTAAATCTTGGCCTAGCCAGCGATACTTGCATGTTATGAATGCATTAAAAAAAAAGTAGCCCTTCTGTTGTGTTGCAGTGGGATTGCAGCCTCTTCCTTTTATTCCAGGAGTGGAACTTTATCCTACAAACTTTAGATTCAGAAGCAAGAGCACTACCAAGTGAACCACTTCATTATAAATTTGAAAACGTTCTAGTGACTTCCTCTCTCACCATGGCCTGGATAGCATCTATCTCCATGGGAAAGACAAATATAATGTATTCATTTAATATTTTAGCCATATACCATGCCTCCACGTGTAGGACAGCTATTTGGCTCTTACTTGATCTCCTTCCTCTTTTGACCACTCTTACTTTTATATGCCTAAAGGAGACTTTAGGTTTCCCCCATTATATTGGCTGCCCGTCTTCTCATAATTCCTCTTTGTTTTCTGTAATAAGCTTTTTCACCTCATCTCTGAATCTTCTGAATCCCTTTTGGTTCATGCTCGCCTGTTCTAACTCATTAGATGTACACCATGCTATCCAGGCCATGGTGAGAGAGGAAGAAACTCTTTCAACGAAAGTTTTCAAATTTATAATGAAGTATCTTTAGTGGTACAAGTGATGGAAAACAGAAACTAATGATCCGTGGATACTGTTTAGGTTGGAGGAAGGCTTGTAGTGGAGCACTCCAGCACTTTAATGAACCAGATCTTGGTTTTGCAGGAGATAATTTCATAATTTGAGGATGATACAAAACTTGGAATTTTTTTAAACATTGAGGAGGACAATGCAGAACTTCCAAAGAACATATTACTGCGGATGCTGGAATCTGAAACCGAAAGAAAAAATGTTGGAAAATCTCAGCAGGTCTGGCAGCATCTGTAAGGAGAGAAAAGAACTGACGTTTTGATTCTAACTGATCCTTTGTCAAAGCTTTGACAAAGGGTGGGTTAGACTCGAAATGTCAGCTCTTTTCTTTCCTTACAGATGCTGCCAGACCTGCTGAGATTTTCCAGCATTTTCTCTTTTGGTTCCAAAGAACATAGGTGGAGTGAGGAGATAGACGACAAATGAATTTCAATGCGGAGAAGTTTGAGGTGATGGATTTTGACAGGAAGAACATGGACAGACAATATAAAATTAGGTTGCAATTCTAAATTGGGTGCAGGGGCATACTTTTAAAGGTGGCAGCACAGGTGAAGAGACCATACTATATCCTGAGTCTTATTAATAGCAACAGAGAGTTCAAGATAGCAGTGTGGCAGCAGCTCACACAGCCTCTCCAGACCAAGAGCCACTAAATTTCAGGAAACAGGAAGCAGACACTGTTACAAGCTACAAAAACTGCTCCAGTACAAGAACCAGCTGAAAACGTACCTGGATGGAGAGCTACAGCAGGAGCTAAGTGATCTTGGCTTGTTTCAGGGACCAGGCCTCCAAACCTCGGCCTCGCCTGATGTCGGTGATCAGATGTTGAGATGTCAGAAGCAATGAGCGAGGAGGCGGAAGTGCGGTAAGCATGGAGGAGTTCTCGGCTTGCTGCAGAGACCAGGCCCCAATCCTCAGCCTGCCTGATGCCGGCGTCTGGGTGTAGAGTCATTAGAAGTGGTGTGTGAGGGGAAGGAAGCAGGATAAGCTGGCAGTAAAATCAAACCCTAGCTGACCAGCTCTCCCATCCATTCTGCTCTCCAATGTCTGCTCCCTGGACAACAAACTGGACTGCATCCGACTGTGGCAGGCACTTCAGTGTGAGTTCAGAGATTGCTGCGGTATTGTTTTCATGGAAACATGGTTCAGCGACAGAGTTCCAGACACCGCATCCAGATAGACGGGCTTGACTTGTTTTGCACTGACAGAAATGCAGCTCTGTGCAGTAAGGCTTGGGGTGGGGGTCTGTGTCTACATCAACACAACATAGTGCAAAGACTCCATGTTAGTCTCCAGTTACTACTCGTCACCGTTGGAGTTTGTGACTGTTAGCTGCAGGCCATTTTACTTGACATGGGAATTCATCGCTGTCCTTATAGTTGGGGTGTATATTCCTCTCAGTGCTAATGTGAACTGTATGGGGCCATTAGCGGCCTGTAGAATACACATCCTGACGATCTGTTTATTGTTGCTTGAGGTGTCAACCATGCAAATCTTAAGACTATGCTCCCTAAATTCCATTAGCATGCGGGCTTTGCAACAAGAGATGAGAACGCACTGGATCTGGTTTATACAAACATCCCCAACACAGATAGGGCAGAACCCCAGTCCCACCTCAGCTCCTCAGACCACATCTCTATAATGCTACTCCCAGCATACAGCCCGCTCGTCAGACGGGTCAAACCACTTCTGAAGCAGGTGAAAACCTGGCCGGTAGGAGCCATTTCTGCTCTTCAAGATTGTTTTGAGCACACAGACTGGCACGTGTTCAGGGCGGCGGTAACCAATGGCGATTCTATCAACTTAGAGGAGTATGCGGCGTGTGTCACATTAGCAAGTGTATTGATAACATTACTGTATCCAAGAGCATCATTTTTCATCCCAATCAGAAGTCGTGGATGATCATAAAGGTGTGTGCGCTGCTGAGGACCCGGGATTCCGCCTTCAGAGCAGATGACAAGGCAGTCCTAACAGCAGCGAGAGCCAACCTGATCCAGGCCATCAAAGAGGCAAAGTGTGAATATGCACAGAGAATACACAGCCACTTTCAGGACAGCAGCAATACATGGACCATGTGGAAGTGCATCCAGGCCATCACCAACCACAGAACAGCATCGCCTGCTTGTGCTGGTGATGTATCCCTCTCGGATGAGTTGAACAGTTTTTATGCATGGCTTGAGGCACAAAATGATGTGGCAGTGAAGAAATCCACATTTCCCCCCCCCCACCCCATTCCCAATGACTGGGTTCTGTGTCTTACCATGGCCAACATGAGGAAAACCCCATGCAGAGTCAACCCACATAAAGCTGCTGGGCCAGATAACATCCCTGACAGAGTTCTCAGAGGATGCTCTGAAGTACTAGCAGATGTTCTCACAGACATTTTCAACATCTCCCTGAGCTCCTCCATAGTTCCAAATACTTCAAGGCTGCTACCATCGTCCCCATGCCGAAGAGGTCTTCAGTGGCCTGCCTCAACGACTACCACCCTGTTGCGCTAACACCAATCAGCATGAAGTGCTCATGAGGAGCCTCATCATGAGGCATATTAAAACCTGGTGCTCCCCTCACTGGACACTCTGCAGTTCGCATATTGACTCAACAGATGATGCCATTTCCCCCACCCTCCATCTGGCCCCCATTTGGAGAAGAAGGACACCTTAGTCAGACTACTGTTCATAGACTTAAGTTCTGTATTTAACACTATCATTCCTCAGCACCTGATTGGAAAGCTGAGTCTGCTGGGCCTAAATACTTCCCTTTGTAACTGGATCCTGGACTTCCTGACTGGGAGACCTCAGTCAGTTCTGATTGGGAACAGCATCAACAACACCATCACACTGAGCACAGGGTGCCCCCAGGGCTGTGTGCTCAGTCCACTGCTGCTCACCCTGCTGACATACCACTGTGCAGTAATGCACGGGTCGAATCACATCATCAAGTTCGCTGTTGATACGACTGTAGTGGGTCTCATCAGCATGAACGACAAGTCAGCATACAGAGAAGTAATGCAATGGCTAATGGACTAGTGCAGAGCCAACAACCCTTCGTTGAACGTGGACAAGATGAAAGAGATGGTTGTTGAGTTTAGGAGGGCACGGAGCGACCATTCTCCACTGGACATCGATGGCTCCCCTGTGGGGATCGTGAAGAGCACCAAATTTCTTGGCGTTCACCTGGTGGAGAATCTCACCTGGACCCTCAACACCAGCTCCAGAGCCAAGAAAGCCCAGCAGCATCTCTACATTCTGCATAGGTTGAGGAAAGCCCACATCCCATCCCCCACCCTCATCACATTCTGCAGAGGGTTCATTGAGACTACCATGAGCTGCTGCATCACTGCCTGTTTCAGGAATTGCACCGTCTCAGACTGTAAGACCCTAAAACAGATAGTGGAGACAGCTGAGAAGATCATCGGGGTCTCTCTTCCCTCATTACAGACATTTACTCCACACACTGCATCTGAAAGGCTAAGAGCGTTGTGGAAGACCCCACACACCCTTCACTCAAACTCTTCTCCCTCCTGACATCTGTCTCTCACGGCCAGACTGTGCTACAATCTCTTCCCCCAAGCCATTAGGCTCCTTAACATCTGAAATTCTTTGCACAACTTTGAATTGCTGCTAGAAAAATGTCTACTATTTATCATTCTTCTATTACATTATAACTTGTGTGTTTTGCACTTCTTATGCACTTTATGCTGTGTACGATTGTGTAGTTTGTGCTGTCCATGTAGCACCCTCGCTACCGGAGGAATGCTGTCTCATTTTTACTGTATCAGTTGTATATGGAAGAAATGACAAATAAAAGATACTCTATGCTCTATTCTCTAAGAGCAAGATGGAGATGCTGAATAAGACACTTGCTAGACCACAGTCAGTTCTACATGGCACACATTGAATGTGATGGAGAGAGTCCAGATGAGGTTTAAAAGAATGGTTCCAAGAATGAGAAACTTCAGTTATAATGATAGATTGGACCAATTGGGATTGTTCTCCTTTGAGAGACGAAAGCTCAGAAAAGGCCTGATATAATTTTTCAAAATCACAAACAACTTGAGTATAGTAAATAAGTAGAAATTGTTCTTGTTCGTAAAATGATCAAGAACAAGACAGATTGAAAGTGATTTGCAAAAGAAGCAACTGTGGCAGGTGTAAAGCTTTTCACAGAACAAGTAGTTCAGGTTTGGTATGCACTGCCTGGAAGTGTGGTGAAGGCAGGTTCAATTCAGGCATTCAAGACACTATTGAGTATAAAGAGAAACAAGGGCATGGAGAAATGGCAAGAGATTGTCACGATGATATGATGCTCATTTGGAGAGCTAGGATTGACATAGAGTCATAGAAATGTTCAGCACAGAAAAGATCCTTTGGTCCAACTCGTGACCATATGCTGACCAGATATCCTAACCCAATCTAGTCCCATTTGCTGGCACTTGGCCAATATCCCTCTAAACCCTTCCTATTCATATACCCATCTAGATGCCTTTTAAATGTTGCAATTGTACCAGCCACCACCACTTCCTCTGGCAGATCAGTCCATACACACACCACCCTCTGTGTGTAAAAGTTGCCTCTTCACCCTAAACTTAGGCCCTCTAGTTCTGGACTTCCCCATCCCAGGGAAAAGACTTTGTCTATTTATCCTATGCATGCCTCTCATGATTTTATAAACCTCTATACGGTCACCCTATAGCCTCCGACGCTCCAGGGAAAACAGCCCCAGCCTGTTCAGCCTCTCTCTTCAACCCTGGCAACATCCTTGTAAATCTTTTCTGAACTCTTTCGAGTTTCACCACATCCTTCCGATAGGAAGGAGACCTGAATTGCATGCAATATTCCAAAAGTGGCCTAACCAATGTGCTGTACAGTCACAACATGACCTCCCAACTCCTATACTTAACGCTCTGACCAATAAAGAAAAGCATACCAAACATCTTCTTCACTATCCTACCTACTTGTGACTCTACTTTCAAGGAGCTATGAACCTGCATTCTGAGGTCTCTTTGCTCTGCAACACTCCCCAGGAACTTATCATTAAGTGTGTAGGTCCTGCTCTGATTTGCTTTCCCAAAATGCAGCACCTCACATTTATCTAAACTAAACTCCATCTGCTACTCCTCATCCCATTGGCCCATCTGGTCAAGATCCTGTTGTAGTCTGACATAACCTTTTTCGCTGTCCACTACACCTCCAATTTTGATGTCATCTGCAAATTTACTAACTATACTTCCCATGTTCACATCCAAATCATTTATATAAATTATGAAAAGCAGTGAGCTCAGTACTGACCCTTGTGGCACTCCACTGGTCACAGGCCTCCAGTCTGAAAAGCAACCCTCCACCACCACCCTCTGTCTTCTACCTTCAAGCCAGTTCTATATCTAAATGGCTAGTTCTCCCTGCATTTTATGAGATCTAACCTTGCTAACCAGTTTCCCATGAGGAACCTTGTCGAAAGTCTTACTGAAGTCCACATAGATGTGGAACCATCGTATCTATTGCAGAATACTAAATATTTTCAACTATGTTTTCTTGAAAAGCAAATACACCTACCTAGATTATACATTTTAGCAATTTATACTAGCCAGACATAATGAGCCAAATGGCCTCCTTTTGTGATGTAACACCTCGGTGTTTCTGTTGAATGTTCCCATATAATCTTTTGACACCCAGTTGACAGACTATTTTGACAAGTGAATTAAATCTGGGGAAAATATCTTGCAAGCATTGAATGAAGCAAATGGTGATGCGTGTGTGCAATATGCATATCTGCCATGCTGATACACATTATCCAGCATCTGTTTTCTCTCTGCTATATGTTATCTGGCTGGTATAAATTGCTAAAATTTATAATCCAGGTAAGTGTATTCACTTTTCAAGAAAGCACAGTTGAGAATATTTAGTATTCTGGAATCAATGCGATGGTTCTCCATGAAAAATTGCTTTAGGTTTTCAATTTGTTCTCAGTGCAAACATTTACTTTGCAAGTATTTGCCTAAGTGGAATCATCTGTAATATTGAAGGTGGTATAGTCATCTGGTTAGAATTCACTTAACTCTGGCCATTCTACTCCAGTCCCTGTACCTTCCTGTATTTCTGCAGAACTCATAATCCAGCCACTCAACAAAAAGAGCTGCAAATGCGATTACTTAAAGGAGAACTGGCCCCTCATAAATTTTAACTTCATTCACAAACAAAGTCAGTCATGCAGCGCTGTAAATCATATGTGTTGAAGATAAAAAAAAGGTATGTAAAATAGGACTCTCTCACTGAGTAGTTGGAGCCAGACTGGTTTATTTCCACCTTAGAACCATAAGCTAACATAACAGAAAAAAAAATCCCTGTAGATTATTTACCTCACAAACCACTCGCTGACTGTACCCAACTATCTGGTATCAACTACTAAGATGTCAATAAGATCTTTCAAGGAGGAATGCTAATGTATTGCGAACAATTTGATTACTATGGCTATGAACACAGAACAAGAAGACATGTTGTTTTAAATTGACAAGCACGGGAGGAAAAATTCCAACAATTCCACATCCTGTTCAGGCAAACACACAAACTAAGTTAATGAATAGGTTAAACATATTATGAATAAAATTTGTTAGTTAATTTTGTTTCAATTAAATTATTAAGAAAACAGGGTCACTTCCCTCTCTCTACAGCTCAACAGCACATACAGCTTGTACGCCTACTTTGCGAAAAAAAAGCTTTCAAGGTGTTGGCATAAGTAGCAAACAGGGGAAATATAATCTTTTTGGTCCGTGTTTGATTGAAAATTGGGTGAGGGATTATTGAGGTACAGGCATAGACTGAGATAATCAAGTATACTACAGATTGTGAGAGCTCCTGTGCTTTGCATAAACATGCAACTGAGTCATAGACCACAGAAACAGATCCTTCGGTCTGAACAGTCCATGCTGATCATGTTCCCAAACTAAACTAGTCCCACCTGCCTGCTCCTGGCCTATATACCTCCAAACAGTCTTATTCATGTACTTATCCAAATGTCTTTTAAATATTTTAAAAATCGTACCTGCATCCACCACTTCCTCTGGAAGCTCATTCCACATATGATCCACTCTCTGTGAAAAACAGTTGCCCCTCATATCGTTTTTGAATCTTTTTCCTCTTACCTTAAAGATATGACCCTTAGTTTTGAACTCCCTCACCTTATGGAAAAGACCCTTGCTATTCACCTTAGCTATACTCTGCAAGATTTTATAAACCTCGATAAGGTCACCCCTCAACCTCTTACGCTCCAGTGAAAAAAATGTCAGCCTATCCAGTAATTGAAACCCTCCATTTCTGACAACATACTGGTAAATCTCTTCTGAACCCTTTCCCTGTTGATGTGAAGAGCTGCCAGTATTCAATGCTGGATCAATGCAGATGTATAGATAGCTGAGAGTCTCAATTGATTATTTTTAAGGAGTGGATGAAGAAAATCTTGTGGGTTTTTCTCTAAGAGTGTGGCAGAGCCAGGGTAAGTTTCTGACCTTTTCTCCTCGAATTAATGACTTGAAGGTCTCATTCTTTTGTTTTCTTATGTCCTTGAGCTGGCAGACTGATGTCTTTCTGATTTCCCCTCTCTTCTTTTTACTGAACCACTGATATTCCAGCTGGAATTAGAAATATTGAAAACCTAAAAGTGATTTGTCTTTACTTCCCCTGAGTTATGTTTCCTTTTAAGTTGCTGTAGCAATGAAAAAGCCAAAAAAACACCTTTTTATCGAAATATCATTACAACTACTATAAATAGAATTTTGGTTACATGGGATTGGGTTAATGGTTTGGATTATAACCAATGGGTTAATTAATGGTTTGCATGTTGAAATAGATGTCATTTGTTTAACTTATCAAGTTTTTAAAATCCACAGAATAGCACAATAGTTTTATTGAGAAGTTCCACAAGCTTAACTAAATATGTTAAACAGAACTTGGAAATGTGAACACAATAGCACATGAGCCAAATGTTTGCACATGAACCAAGAGACCTGTCTTGCGGTAGGACTTCATCCTTTTGGTCTTAGTTACATGTTCAGGGTCATTCTTCTCAAGCTCTGCAAGGAAACATCTCTCAGCAGTGTCTCCCCGTACAGTTTGTGCACAGGGTTGGTGGTTAGAGCAGCAAACACCAGTACCGGGGTGGTGTGGCTGCACTGTTAAAACTGCAGAGTCAATGGAAAACTCATACATTTGGCTTCACCTGAAGGTTTTTTTTTAATTGAAAGCCAGAATAGGGTACTTAATTGGATGATTAGCAATGATAATATTGAATGACACAGCAAAGTCGAAGGGCCGAATGGCATACTCCTGCTCCTATTTTCTCACTTTGTTTTTGAAAGCTTGTATTTCATTGTTGGCTCCTCAACAGGGCAGGTCAGAGTTCTTGTCAAACTGATTTTGCAAAAGGGTCTATCATAACTAATAGGAAATTTATTGACACAGATGGAGTTTATTTAGATAAATGTGAGGTGTTGCATTTTTGGAAAGGCAAACCAAGGCAGGACTTATACAGTTAATGGTAGAGCCCTGGCAAGTGTGAGTGAACACTCCAAAAATGTGCAAGTTAGGCGGATTGACCATGCTACATTTCCCTGTAGGGCTCAGGGATGTGCAGGTTAGGTACATTAGCAATGAGAAATTTGAGGTGAGAGAATTGGCCTGGATGGGATGCTCCTCAGAGGGTCAGTGTGGACTTGTTGGGCTGACTGGCCTGCTTCTACACTGTAGGGATTCTGTGGATTCTATGGAACAAAGAGGCCTAGTAGTGTACGTGTTAAGTCCTTGAAAGTGGAGTCACAGGTAGATGGTGATGAAGACGGTTTTTGTCATGGCAGCATCTATGAAGAGAAATCAGAGTTAATGTTTCAGGTCTGGTGACCCTTCCTCAGAACTGATAGTAGCTAGGAAAAAGCCCAGATATTATACAGAAGATAGGGTGAGTGGAGGGGGTAAGGAGTAAAGGATATGTGGGGATGGAGCCCAAAGAGAGAAAGTATTAGGTGGATTGACAAAAGGGTGGATAGAGACCTGGCAAGGAAAGTGAATAACTGTTAATGGAGAATGTTAGTGGCTAAAAATGGGTTGTGTTTAATAGCATACTGTGATAACAAGGCCTGGTATGTGGGGGTGGGGGCTCGGACATGGGAGAGCTAAAGTTATTGAACTCAATAATGAATCCAGAGAGCTGCAGAGTTCCCTAGCAGAAAATGAGATGTTGTTCTTCCACTTTATGCTGAGCTTCACTGGAGATAGAGATGTTGGCCGGGGAACAGGGTGGTGTGTTGAAGTGGCATCAGTTCTGAGGAAGGGTCACTGGACCTGAAACGTTGACTCTGATTTCGCTTCACAGATTTTGCCAGACCTGCTGAGTTTTTCCAGCAATTTCTGTTTTTGTTTCTGGTTTACAGCATCCGCAATTCTTTTGTTTTTTTAACAAGGCTTCTGTTATGTTGGGGCTGTACAGAACATTGGCCACTTTTAGAATACTGTATACAGTTCTGGTCACCTTGCTGTTAAACTTGAGAGGGGGCAGAACAGGGTGTTGCCAGTACAGGAAGGTTTGAGTCGTAGGGAAAGGCTGAATAGACTGGCACTTTTATCCTTGGAGCGTTGGTGGCTGAGGTATGACCTACAGAGGTTTATAAAATCATGAGAGGGGTGGATAAGGTGAATAGCCAAAGTCTTCCCCTGAGGGTGGGCTGTCCACAACCAAAGGGCATAGGTTTAAGGTGAAAGGAGAAAGACTTAAAATGGACCTAAGGGGCAATGTTTTCACACAGAAGGTGGTGCATGTATGGAACAAGCTGCGAAAGGAAGTTGTGGAGGCTGGTACAATTACAGCATTCAAAAGGCATTAGGCTGAATAGAAAGGGTTTAGAGGGATATGGGCCAAATACTGGCAAATAGGACTAGGTCAGATTGGGATGTCTGGTTGATGTGGACGAGTTGGACTGAAGGGTCCGTTTCCATGCTGTATGCTTCTATGGTTCTAAGATGCTTAAAGGTGTTTACTCAGAAATTGTGAGCCCGACAAATTTAATAATTAGCCTAATGTCTTATTGGTTAATCTCATTGGTTAGCAAATATGCTTAGACCCCTTTTTTTATATACAAAAGGTAAGAGTAACACATTTTAATTTTTATCCTGAACACCACGGCAATGCTTTTGACAATCAGAATGACTCACCAACAAATCAGTACCCTTTTCTTCCGCAGTGTGATTTATTGTGAACGTTTGAAATTTGCAATTCCTGATATTGTCTTGATGAATGTAAAATGAAACGTTTCAGCAACGAGTCACTCTTTTAATATATAACATTAAAACTGAAATTATGAATCACATTAATAAATTTATATTTATATAATATAATGGGAATTGGCTTTATACAAGTTCCATACAAAAAAAAAATCATTCTCACAAACCGTCAAACACCAAAGGTTCCTTTTTGACACATTCCAACAAAATTTCTTGATGTACTGAAATTAATTTGAACGTTGAGCAACTTAGGAGAGTACTAAAGCAGCTTTTCCCAAGGCAGTTATTAATCTGCAGAATGCCTTGGACGAATTCTATCCTTCCATTAAATTCACGATGGAGGAATTGAAACAGAACAGATAAGTTGTATTTTAGCATACATTTACACCAGAAATGTATTTGATTGACTGTTGGCTTCACTCCAAAGTTGAAATTGTGTTGTGTAAATCAAATGGCTGCATTTGCTGACACCAGCACATGCTCACTATGCACACACAATGCATACATTTGTGTGTAGGCATTTAAATGGGTTCAGGTTTAAATGAGGTGTGGTTGTGAATGCTGGAATAGGTGTATAAAGGGGGGATGGGCGTGTGTGTGTGTGTCGGGGGGGGGGGCTGCTGTGAGGCATGGATGTGGATGTGGGTATATGTTGGTTTGTGTGTGGATAGTCAGTGCGAGTGAGAAGGTGGGTGTGTGAGGAGATGGGTGTGTGTGTGGATGTACTTGTGTTTGGAGGGGATGCATATGGGGGTGGTGGGATGTGTGTGGGGGAAGTATGTGTATGTGAGGAGGTGGGTGTGTGGGCATATTTGTGTGCAGGAGGATGTGTATGAGGTGGTGTATGTGTGTGCAGGGGGTTTTGTGTGTATGGGTGGTGGATGTGTGTGTGCAGATGGGTGATATGTGTGGGGGTATGTGTGTGTGTGGGTCGTGGGTGTGGGGGGGGTGGGGCATGGATTTGTTTGTGTGTGTATATGTATGTGTGGTGGGTGTTGTGTGTGGGGTTGGGTGTGTGTCTGTCTGTGTGTGTGGTGGCTGTGTATATGGAATTGTAAGCGTGTGTGTGGTGGGTGTTATGTGTGGAGTTGTGGTGGGTGTTGTGTGTGGAGTTGGGTGTGTGTATGGTGGATGTGGTTGTTGTGTGTGGAGTTGGGTGTGTGTGTGTGTGTGTGTGGTGGGTGTGATGGGCGTTGTGTATGTGCACGCGCCAGGCGGAACATGAGGGGATGTGAGGGACCAGATGGAAATGGAGGGTTGGGGTGACTGGATGAGAGAAGGGACAGGGGCAGAGATAGATTCGCCACTCTCTTTCCCCATATCCCTGAGTCCTCAACTCTACCCTCATACTCTATTCCCTCCCCCACTATTGAACCCCATTTCAATACTGTATCTCTTCCCTGCACATTCTCAGTGCAACCTCTGTGTATGGCAACATGGAAATGTGACATGATGACATGGAAGGTTGGGAACTGTGTGTGGGATTTCCGAATTAGCAGACACTGCCAAATGAAATAGTGACGAGAACTTCAGTGCAAAGTAGAGGAGTCTCCCTGCACTCCATTCCAGGATTAGGTGAGGTTCCAATTCCAGATTCAGACTGCATTCCTACTCTGGGTCTAGTGTCATTGTGGGGTGAAGTTACTTGCAGCACCACAATTTCTGGAATGTACATTTATCCTCAATCTCTCTTGTGCTCAGCTAAAATTACATTTTGTAACTTGACTCTTATCAAGTGAAATTATTTTAAAGAAAAACATTCCAGCCTATAAAATTATAAATTGTAACGCAATGAATTCTCTGTGTAAGTGGTTTAAGAATCAAAATTGTAACATTGATACATTAAGGAAAAATGTGCATGAGCTAACAGTCAAGCTCTTGGAAGAATGACATATATAATACTGATTGAGGCAACTAAAATATTATAATTGAAAATGATGATAAATGACTCTATTACTGGCCTTGCTGCAGGAATGAGAGGAAATATGTGAATTGTATTAAAATGTAATTCCTCTGTTCATGATATTGCATGACTGAGGAGGATAAGTTGGGAGAAACTGCAAGTGGGTGGATTGTCATACCTCGAGCAGAAGACATTCACTGACAGTGAATGGGGGAAGCCGAGGGTAGCCTGCTAGGTCTTCAGCAGAAATGTTAACAGCCATCTGTTTTTATACATGTAACTCATATATTAACGGTATTCATCCCTTAGGCAAAAGTGAGGACTGCAGATGCTGGAAACCAGAGTTTAGATCAGAGTGGTGCTGGAAAAGCGCAGCAGGTCAGACAACAAGGGTGTTCATCCCTTGTTCTATTCTTTGTTGTTTTCCTGGCACATACCAAATTGTTTCATTTTGAACTGGTTATAGTTTTTGTTATTTATGTGCAATTTACTGATAAAGTGCAGGTATGTAACTGAGGAAAACTGGCTTGAATTTTTCTTCCATTTTCACGGCTCCTCTGACTGTTGCTGGCATACTGAAAGTGTTATATGAAATCAAAAAGAAAAAAATTCTTGTTAGGAGTGATTAAAGATAACTTCAGGGAAATGTAGCTGAGGTGTGGGTGTTTGTGTGCGGCAAGTGGGGTTCAAGGCAAGAGAATTTTTAAAAAATCATTCATGGAATGTGGGCTGGGCCAACATTTATTACCTATTCCCCGATACCCTTGATAAGGTGGTGGTAAAACTGCCCCTTTGAATCTCTGCACTCCAAGTGAGGCTGAGGAGTGACCTGAAAGAGGTTTATAAAATCATGAAGGGCATGGACATGATAAATAGACAAAGTCTTTTCCCTGGGGCGGGGGAGTCCAGAACTAGAGGGTATAGGTTTAGGATGAGAGGGGAAAGATATAAAAGGGACCGAAGGGGCAACCTTTACACACAGAGGATGGTACGTGTATGGAATGAGTTGCCAGAGAAAGTGGTGGAGGCTGGTACAATTACAACATTTAAAAGGCATCTGGATGGGTATATGAATAGGAAGCGTTCAGGGAAATATGGGCCAAGTGTTGGCAAATGAGACTAGATTAGGTTGGGATATCTGGTCGGCATGGATGGGTTGGATGGAAGAGTCTGTTTCTGGGCATCCATCTCGATGACTGTATGACTCTATGTTCTGTAGGTAGATCTACAATGCCATTAGAGAAAGAATTCCAGAATTTTAACCCAGTGATACTGAAGGAACTGGGATATATTTCCAAGTCAGGATAGTGTTTGGCTTGGACGGGAGCTAGCAGTTGGCCGGGTTCCCATGTATCTGCTGCTTTTGCCCGTAGAGATGGTGGTGGCTATGGGTTTGTAAGCTGTCGTTTAAGAGGCTTTGGAGAATTTCTCCAGTCCATTTTGCAGATGATACACACTGCTGTTATTGAGCATCAGGGGTAAAGCAGGTGAATATTTGAAGGTGTGGTGAAAATTAAGCTTTGACAAAACCCTACCCTGAGAAAAACCTGTAGGGATGTTCTAAAGCTAAGATGACTGACAACCAATCACCATTTTACTTTGTGCCAAGTATAATGCAACCAGCTGAGAGTTTTTCTCGCTGGTTCCCATTAACTCCATTTTGTAAGGGCTCCTTGATGTAATACTGTCAAACATGGCCTTGATGTCAAGGGCAACCACTTTCACCTCATGCCTGGAATTCAGCTTTTTTGTCCATGTTTGAACTATAGCTGCAATAAAATGCCCTGGCAGAATTCAAACTAAGCATCAGTGATCAGGTTTGTTAGCACTGTTGAAGACACCTTCCATCATTTTACTATGATCAAGGGTGGACTCATGGGGCGATAATTGGCAGGGTTGGATTTGTCCTGGCTGTTGTGTACAGAACGTGCTTAGGCAACTTTCCAGTTTGACGTAAAGATGCCAATGTTGGTTTTTTTTATTAAATTAGTTTACTTACAGTGTGAAAACAGGCCCTTCGGCCCAACAAGTCCACACTGACCCTCCGAAGAGCAACCCACCCAGACCCATTCACCTACATTTACCCCTACACCTAACTCTACGGGTAACTTAGCACGGCCAATTCACCTAACTTGCACATTTTTGGACTGTGGGAGGAAACCGGAGCACCCGGAGGAAACCCATGCAGACACGGGGAGAATGTGCAAACTCCACACAGACAGTCACCTGAGGTGGGAATTGAACCCGGGTCTCCGGCGCTGTGAGGCAGCAGTGCTAACCACTGTGCCACCGTGCCGCCCACATTGGAACAGCTTGGTTGGCCGTTCCAGAGCACACTTCAGAACTATTTTTTTGTTTCATTTTAGCAGCCCTGCAGCAGTATATGGGGATGTAGTCCTTGGAGCAGCATGAGGGGAAATGTGTCCTGGAACAGTGTGTGGAGAAATGAGTCCTGGAGATCCGCTAGAGGAAATAGACCTTTTGGTCCAACTCGTCCATGTTGACCAAGTTTCCCAAGCTATTATCTATGTTTGGCCTATATCCCTCCAAACCATTTCTGTTGTTGTACTTATCCAAATATCTTTTAAATGTTATAACTGAACCTGCATCCACCGCTTCCTCTGACAGTTCACATCATCTGTGTAAAGAGGTTATCCCTTAAATCTCTTTTCAATCTTTCTCCTCTCACCTTAAGAAATGCCCCCGAGTTTTGAAATCCCCCACCCAAAAGAAAAGACTTTTGCTATTCACCTTATTTACACACCTTATAAATTTAGAACCTCTGTAAGGTCACTCCTCAACCCTCTGCACTCCAGAAAAATAAGTCCCAGCCAATCCAGCCTATCTTTAAGAAGTGCTGCAATAATGTGACATTAATAGTGCTGGGAATATTTCAATAAGTGTGATGGTCCTTTTTCATATTAATTGGATATTAATGTCTGTGATGTGCAGCTAAGAATGACAGACATGTCTTCAATAAATATTTATGTGAGTTTCACTGAATGGTCGTTTGATACACATGAGAAGCAGAAATTGCTAGAAAAACTCACAGATCCGACAGCAACTGTAGGAAGAAAGCATAGCGTCATAGAGATGTACAGCACAAAAACAGACCCATCGGCCCAACTTGTCCATGTCGATCAGATATCCCAACTCAATCTAGTCCCACCTGCCAGCACCCGGCCCATATTCCTACAAACCCTTCCTATTCATATACCCAACCAAATGCCTTTTAAATGTTGCAATTGTACCAGCCTCCACCACTTCCTCTGGCAGCTCATTCCATACACGTACCACCCTCTGCGTGAAAAAGTCGCCCCTTAGGTCCCTTTTATATCTTTCCCCTCTCACCCTAAACCTATTCCCTCGAGTTCTGGACTCCTCCATCCCAGGGAAAAGACCTTGTCTATTTACCCTATCCATACCCCTCATGCTTTTATGAACCTCAATAAGGTCACCCCTCAGCCTCCAACACTCCAGGGAAAACAGCCCCAGCCTGTTCAGCCTCTCCCTGTAGCTCTGATCCTCCAACCCTGGCAACATCCTTGTAAATCTTTTCTGAACCCTTTCAAGTTTCACAACATCCTTCCAATAGGAAGGAGACTAGAATTGCACACAATATTCCAAAAGTGGCCTGACCAATGTCCTGTACAGCCACAACATGACCTCTTAACTCCTGTACTCAATACTCTGACCAATAAAGGAAAGCATACCAAACGCCTTCACTATCCTATCTATCTGCGACTCCACTTTCAAGGATCTATGAACCTGCACTCCAAGGTCTCTTTATTCAGCAACACTCCCTAGGACCTTACCATTAAGATTTGCTTTCCCAAAATACAGCACCTCGCAGTTATCTAAATTAAACTCCATTTGCCACTTCTCAGCCCATTGGCTTATCTGGTCAAGATCCTGTGGTACTCTGAGGTAACCTTCTTCACTGTCCACTACACCTCCAAATTTGGTGTCATCTGCAAACTTACTAGCTATACCTCTTATGCTCACATCCAAATCATTTATATAAATGACAAAATGTAGTGGACCCAGCACCGATCCTTGTGGCACTCTACTGGTCACAGACCTCCAATCTGAAAAACAACCCTCCATCTCCACTCTCTGTCTTCCATCTTTGAGCCAGATCTGTATCCAAATGGCTAGTTGTCTGCGTATTCCATAAGATCTAACCTTGCTAGCCAGTCTCCCATGGGGAATCTTGTCGAACGCCTTACTGAAGTCCATATAGATCACATCTACCACTCTTCCCTCATCAATCCTCTTTGTTACTTCTTCAAAAAACCCAATCAAGTTTGTGAGACATGATTTCCCACACACAAAGCCATGTTGACTATCTCTAATCAGTCCTTGCTTTTCCAAATACATGTACACCCTGTCCCTCAGAATTCCCTCCAACAATTTGCCCACCACTGACATCAGGCTCGCTGGTGTATAGAACATAGAACATAGAACAATACAGCACAGAACAGGCCCTTCGGCCCACGATGTTGTGCCGAACTTCTAACCTAGATTAAGTACCCATCCATGTACCTATCCAAATGCCGCTTAAAGGTCGCCAATGATTCCGACTCTACCACTCCCACGGGCAGCGCATTCCATGCCCCCACCACTCTCTGGGTAAAGAACCCACCCCTGACATCTCCCCTATACCTTCCACCCTTCACCTTAAATTTATGTCCCCTTGTAACACTCTGTTGTACCCGGGGAAAAAGTTTCTGACTGTCTACTCTATCTATTCCTCTGATCATCTTATAAACCTCTATCAAGTCACCCCTCATCCTTCGCCGTTCCAACGAGAAAAGGCCGAGAACTCTCAACCTATCCTCGTACGACTTCCTCTCCATTCCAGGCAACATCCTGGTAAATCTTCTCTGCACCCTCTCCAAAGCTTCCACATCTTTCCTAAAGTGAGGCGACCAGAACTGCACACAGTACTCCAACTGTGGCCTAACCAAAGTCCTGTACAGCTGCAACATCACTTCACGACTCTTGAATTCAATCCCTCTGCTAATGAACGATAATACTCCATAGGCCTTCTTACAAACTCTATCCACCTGAGTGGCAACCTTCAAAGATCTATGTACATAGACCCCAAGATCCCTCTGTTCCTCCACCTGACTAAGAACCCTACCATTAATCCTGTATTCTGCATTCTTATTTGTTCTTCCAAAATGGACAACCTCACACTTGGCAGGGTTGAACTCCATCTGCCACTCCTCAGCCCAGCTCTGCATCATATCTAAGTCCCTCTGCAGCTGACAACAGCCCTCCTCACTGTCCACAACTCCACATATCTTCGTATCATCTGCAAATTTACTGACCCACCCTTCGACTCCCTCATCTAAGTCATTAATAAAAATTACAAACAGCAGAGGACCCAGAACCGATCCCTGCGGAACTCCACTTGTAACTGGGCTCCAGGCTGAATATTTACCATCTACCACCACTCTCTGCCTTCGACCGGTTAGCCAGTTTTCTATCCAATTGGCCAAATTTCCCTCTATCCCATGCCTCCTGACTTTCCGCATAAGCCTACCATGGGGAACCTTATCAAATGCCTTACTAAAATCCATGTACACTACATCCACTGCTCTTCCCTCATCCACATGCTTGGTCCCCTCCTCGAAGAATTCAATAAGACTTGTAAGGCAAGACCTACCCTTCACAAATCCGTGCTGGCTGTCCCTAATCAAGCAGTGTCTTTCCAGATACTCATAAATCCTATCCCTCAGTACCCTTTCCATTACTTTGCCTACCACAGAAGTAAGACTAACTGGCCTGTAATTCCCGGGGTTATCCCTATTCCCTTTTTTGAACAGGGGCACAACATTCGCTACTCTCCAGTCCCCTGGTACCACCCCCGTTTCCAGTGAAGACGAGAAGATCATTGCCAACGGTACTGCAATTTCCTCTCTTGCTTCCCACATAATCCTAGGATATATCCCGTCAGGCCCGGGGGACTTGTCTATCCTCAAGTTGTTCAAAATGTCCAACACATCTTCCTTCCTAACAGGTATCTCTTCTAGCTTACCAGTCCATTTCACACTCTCCTCTTCTACAATACGGTCCCTCTCGTTCGTAAATACTGAAGAGAAGTACTTGTTCAAGACCTCTCCTATCTCTTCCGACTCAATACACAGTCTCCCACTACTGTCCTTGATCGGATCTACCCTCGTTCTCGTCATTCTCAGGTTTCTCACATACGCATAAAATGCCTTGGGGTTATCCTTGATCCTATCCGCCAACGATTTTTCATGCCCTCTCTTAGCTCTCCTAATCCCTTTCTTCAGGTCCCTTCTGGCTATCCTGTATCCCTCCACTGCTCTGTCTGAATCCTGTTTCCTCAACCTTATGTAAGCCTCCTTCTTCCTCTTTACCAGACATTCAACCTCTCTCGTCAACCAAGGCTCCCTCACACGACCATTTCTTTCCTGCCTGATAGGTACATACATATCATGGACACGTCGTATCTGCTCTTTGAAAAAGTTCCACATTTCCACCACATCCTTCCCTGACAGCCTATGCTCCCAACGTATGCTCCTCAAATCCTGCCTTACAGCATCGTAATTTCCCTTCCCCCAATTATAAAATCTACCTTGTTGTGCGCACCTATCTCTCTCCATAACCAAGGTGAAAGTCACAGAATTGTGGTCACCATCACCAAAATGTTCACCCACTAACAAGCCCACCACTTGTCCCGGTTCATTACCGAGTACCAAATCCAATATGGCCTCCCCTCTGGTTGGACAATCTACATACTGCGTTAGAAAAGCTTCCTGGACACACTGCACAAACACCGCCCCATCCAATCTACTTGATCTAAAGAGCTTCCAATCAATATTTGGGAAGTTGAAGTCGCCCATGACTACGACCCTGTGGCTTCTGCACCTTTCCAAAATCTGTTTCCCAATCTGTTTCTCCACATCTCTGCTGCTATTGGGGGGCCTATAGTAAACACCCAACAAGGTGACTGCACCTTTCCTATTTCTGACTTCAGCCCATACTACCTCCAGAGGCAGATCCCCCTCAAACTTCCTTTCTGCAGCCGTTATACCATTTCTAATTAGCAATGCCACCCCCCCTCCTTTTTTCCCACCCTCCCTAATAGTTCCCTGAATTGTCCTTACCACCTTTCTTAAAAAGAGACACCACGTTAGCCAACCTTCAGTCTTCCGACACCTCATCTATGACTGTCGATGATACAAATATCTCAGCAAAAGGCCCAGCAATCACTTCCCTAGCTTCCTACAGAGTTCTAGAGTACACCTGATCAGGTCCTGGGGTTTATCCACGTTTATGCATTTCAAGATATCCAGCACTTCCTCTTCTGAAATATGGATATTTTTCAAGATGTCACCATCTATTTCCTTATCTTCTATATCCCTTCATTTTGAATCTATTTCTGATGACCAGACATTGGACTTGAAATGTCAACTCTGCTTTCTTCCCACAGATGCTGCCAGCCCTGCTGTGTTTCTCCAGCAATTTCTGATTTTGTTTCAGACCTCTCGCATTTGCAATTCTTTGTTTAACTTCTGACATAAAGCTGGTTTCAACAGTTCTTGGATCAAATGTCTCTTATTACCATTCTAGTCATAGAGTCATACAGCATGAAAACAGACCCTTCAGCCCAACCAGTTCATGCCAACCATAATTCCAAACTAAGATAAACCCATCTGCCTGCATTTGGCCCATGTCCTTCCAAATATTTTTATTTATATACTATTAAAATGTTTTTTAACACTGTTACTATACTTGCATCCATCACTTCCTTCATTCCACAGACCAACCACTGTCTGTGTCAAAGCATTGTCCTTCATGTTTGTTTTTTAAATTTTTCTCCTCTCACTTAAAACATTTGCCCCATAGTCTTGAAATCCCCCATCCTAAAGGAAAGACATCAAACATTCACCTTATCTATACCCCTCATGATTTTATAAACCTCTATAAGGTCACACCTCAACCTCCAGTGCACAAAGTCTCAGCCTATCCAGCCTCTCTATATAACTCAAACACCAAGAGTGTCAACTGATGTAATGTAGCCCTCATCTGAAAGGATGAGACATGAAGTGATTGGCAGGAGGTTTTACAATGTGGAAAGTTTGATTCCTGTATTGGATCCACCTCCAACTCACCCTCTTCTGGTTTTAACATAGGTCCGATAAGGGTGAGATGAGCAACATGCATCCGACTCACTTCAGGGAGGTAGGTTGTCACTTCAAGAATTAAAATGGATTTGCATAATGCCTCATGCCAATCAATTAAACAATCTTCTCATCAGGGAATCCACATGCACTTTTGGGTTTCCAGCATGCTTCCCCAAAACTACCTCAATCCCCACGACTTCCCCCCTGCATTTTAGGTAAGTAAATATTTAATCCCCCCAACAAGAAATTAAACCTATAGAGAACCTTGACAGATAATATTATGTACAGGTTATGATTATTGAAGTCACAAATGCTAGATGAAAAATATAAACCCATTTTGCTTGATAATCTTTTCCTCCACCACCTCACTTACCAAAAGAGCATCTTTGATGGCTGTTTTCAATGCCTGATCAATCCATCACATGGGCTTCCACACAGTTTCTTTATGAATGCACAAGGGACAATTATGTATTATAGGCAACCAGTATCACTTTAAAAGTTCCTGCTGGCAGTGCCTCAACCTGAGTACCCCTTATTGTACTGTAGTACAATAGTACTGTAATGAACTGACGTGACATTGTTTGAATGTGGTCAACGTTTGGTTCTCGAAGTAAACAGTATGCACCTGTCCACCATATTTGGTCATTGTACCTATCCATGTGCTCAGGGTTAACAGACATTTGCAGCATAATGATCACTTTTTTTAAATAAGTGAGATTTTATTCTAACAATTTTCATCTCCTCTGTTGTTGTGTGCCTCCTAACTATTCAAGGTCAATATTAGTTGTGGTAGGATGACTACGTAATCACAAGTGTGAACATAAATTTGAATCAAAATATAATTCGACTCATTAGAGAAGGATTAACAAAAATGAGATGAGATTTCTAAATGTAAAAGATGCAAATTAATGAATTTCATACAGTCAGCCTGCTGGATCTGTATTAAGAGACATTTGCTATTAAAATGGAAATGTACATACGTATTCTCAAATTTTAGCATGGATTTTCACAGAATACTATTAACACATTTAAAACATTCATTAATTTGTACATTGTGTTGTATTATATGTTTGCTGCTAAAATCTGTGCAAATATGTAATATTTTGAAATTAAATTCATTTCCTTAGGTTGAAAATGACATTTCATTTTGAACTATTGCATTATTTAGTTACAACATTAAACAAATAGCAATGTTTTGGGTGGGGGGGGGGGGGGGAAATCAATGAACAGTTTATAAAAATATCTTAACAAGTGCATTGCCATGAATATAGATTATCACTATTGATTCGCTGGGATTGATAAATTGCTTATAACATTTTGTTGAATATTTGTAGATTACAATTTTCAGTCTATTTCAGCAGGGAAACAATGGACTATATGGCCTCCTTCTGAGTTGTAACTAAGATTCTGTGACTAGAACTATTATAAAATTTGTCACTGTTTGGGCTGAGGCTGACACTATTATATAACAAAATGATACCTGTGTTTATTGAAGTTACATAAATAGCTAAAATGTGTATGGATCAATGCAATCTGATTTGAAATACTCATTTCAATTGACCCTGTATGACGTTTTTGTGTTCTTGGAATGTGGACATTGCTGGATTGACCATCCTTAATTACCCAGAGGTCAGTTCAGAGTTAATTACATTGTTGCAAGCCTGGAATCACATGTCAGCTAAATCAGGTAAAGATGGCAGATTTCCTACCCTGAGGGACATCAGTGAGTCAAATCAAGAGGGCTTCTATAGCATTGTCACTATTAGGTCAGCTTCTTATCTCAGATTTCATTTCATTGAATGGAAACATCCCCATCTGCCGTGGTGTAATTCAACCACACATCCCCAGAACTGCAACCTATGATTCTAGATCTAATGACATTTCCACTGTGCCACTCCCTCCTAATGTTGAGGGTTTCTTTATTTATTCACAGAATATGACCACCATTGGATATCCCAGCATTTGTTGATTATCCTTAGTAACCTTTGAGCAGATGATGGTGAGCTGTTTCCTTGAACCATGTCCATGTGATGTAGGTACACCATAGCATTGTAAGGAAGGGAGTTCCTGGATTTTGACCCAATGACAATGAAGTGTTGGTCATATAAAGCTAAGGTTAAGATGGTATGCCGCTGAGAGGGGATCTTGCAGATGATAATGCTCCCTTGTATCTGCTGTCTGTGACCATCCAGCTGGTAGAGGTTGTTGGTTTTGAAGGTATTATCAAAGTGCTTGAGGATTAAATGGTCTCTATTGCTTTTGGTATGTATCAATCATCAGGGCAGTGAATGTTAAAGGTGGAGCATTCAGTGTTAATCAGATAGACTGCTTTATCCTGGATTGTATTGAATTTTTTGAGTATTTGCACTCATTCCAATAAGGGAAAAAAGTTTCATCACACGCCTGACATGTGCCTTCTGGACAATCTTTGCAGAGTTAGGAGGTGACTTACTCATTTTAAGTTCCAGTCTGTGTAGCTTGTTTCCTGAGTGTGAATGAAAATGGCCTGAGCACCTTCTGGAGTTTGTTTATGCTTATAATAAGCACTCATCCACGGGCTAATCTCCGCACCATCTCTGTTTTTGATGAAACCTAGTTTTTCCTGTGAACCATCTCCTGGGGCTCACCACATCTTCTGATGGGGATGGCCAGGTCAATGAATGGACAGCCAAGCATCACCCAAGGCTCAGTCAGGTATGGGAGCTAGCATCCAAGAATAATGAGAGTGAAGCATGCAAAGGAAGAGCTGAAAAATAACTGCAGATGTTATAAATCAGACACAAACCAGAGCTTGCTGGAAAAGCTCAGCAGGTCTGGTATCAACTGTGAAGAAAAATCAGAGTTAACGTTTCAGGACTGACGAAGGGACATTAACTTTGATTTCTCTTCACAGGTGCTGCCAGACCCGCTAAGCTTTTCCAGCAACCTCTGTTTTTGTTTCTGACGAAGAAGAAGGCTGACAATATTGACCCTCAGAATAGCAGGATCTGCAATAGTTACAGGATACAGGATATGTGTGTCTCTGAACCCCACAGAATCACCAGATGTCTGGTGCATAGTTGGTAAAGCCTATGTTGTTGAACTAATAGCTGGAGGGAGGCAGAAGTAGGTACCGCAGATGCTGGAGATTAGAGTCAAGTCCATTCCTGATGAAGGGCTTTTGCCCGAAATGTCGATTTTCCTGCTCCTCGGATGCTGCTTGACCTGTTGTTCTTTTCCAGCACCACTCTAATCTTGACTAATAGCTGGAGGGAGTCAGCCTCAGAAAATAGTTCACAGAGGGGGTTACTTGAGGCCTCATATCTGATGAATACTGTAGAGGCAATAAGTTTACCTCAGTAGCATTGTGGAACCTGAGGGATTGTTGCATGATGGCTTGAGTGAAGTGTGGTTGCATATTGCTGCAGATTCCTACAGTGAGTGACCTGTGTGTTGCGAATCCAGGGGCTGCATCCAGTGTGGGAAACCTACTCTTAACCTGGAAATGGTGCAGGGAGGTCCTGCTGGGAGGCAGAAACTTAAGTGACAAGTGCCACTGATGATATGACTCCTGGAGCCCTGACTGACCAAGACACCAAAGTAAGTGAGCCATAGAGCCTAGTCCATTGGAAGGTACTACTGCAAATTGGTGCCATTGATGTAGACTTGAATATTCTAGCCATCACAGCATAATTGAATCTGATTGTCATCCAACTGTTTAGCACACAGTTACAACATGCTATGTATATTTGTCAGACTGGCAAGCTTCAAGTGGGAAAGCATATAATGGGACCTCCATCAACAGGTGGTGCTGGTGAGGGAGAACAGCTGGCACAGTTGACCAGGATCTCACTGCAAAAAGAAGAAGTGTTTTTCATGGAGAAAGGGCTGATGGAAGGGGAGAGCAGACAGATAGAGGAATTCCTCAGCCCAATGCAACCCATATAGTCAGTCTGTATATATAATGTGCAATAATTCTTCAAAGGCTGGCATTCCATCACTAATCACCCTTTATTTACAAATGTACAGCTTTTGATAATCGCACTGCCTCTCACCAAGTCAGGCATTCAGGGTCCAATTTCCCTGACATTCACTCTTTTACATCAGTCAGGTCTCCCTGATTAGAACAAAGTGAGGCCTGCTGATGCTGGAGATCAGATCCTGATGAAGGGCTTATGCCCGAAACATCGATTCTCCTGCTCTTTGGATGCTGGCCTGCTGTGCTTTTCCAGCACCACACGCGCGACTCATATTCCTGTGTACAATATTGCAGCATTTCAACTAGTAATGTTTAATTTTACTGTTGGAATCTCTAAATTCTAACTTCTGTGTGAGTTTCAAGTTCCCATCCCTCATATCTGATACTTACTATTGTACAACTGAAGTTACCAAGCAATTGTGACAAGCATCAGTAATTCCATTGATTTCATAGACTGAGAAGTGGGATTAAATCACACTGTCTGAGTTATAATGCTCCATTTAACTGGAACAACAAAATAGCTTGGAAATTATTGTTGCTGATGTTAGCAAATGAAAATTTAGCACAATCTCTTCATCTGTGATTTTGGCACAGCCCTTAACCTATTTAAAATTAACAAGTTATGTCCTTGAAATCACTCCACAGAGGTCGGTTTCCCGTCATCAAGTCACCCTTCATTTGCACATCTCAGGGTGAATAGAACTCCTGACACTCCTGTTTATATCTGTCAGCCACGTCTCCCTGAATGGACAAGATTTACAGTACTAATCAGGGAACTCATAGTCTAGGACATTCCACTTGGCTGATCTCATTACAATCATTACATCCCTCCCTCTCTGAGCTCGAGGACATGGACCAGTTCTTTTTTTATAGCTCCTCCTGAGGTCTTTTAGCATCGGATCAGGTACCTTCTGCCAGCTTTGCATATAAATCCCCTCTGCTAGGGATTGGGTATTTATTCAGTTGTGAAAAGTGACTTACCATTTGTTTAAAACCTTCAAAAGGCGAACTGACCCATCGAGCTTCACAATCCGTAGAACCAGTGCTGCCCATTCCTCAAACTGGACTGGATTAATAAATCCTTCATTTTCCAGCCTCCTGATTTCTGCCTCTACTTTTGCCTGTAAGGTACATGGTGGGCCTTGCAGAATCGTGGAATTGCTTCCTGGTCAACATGCAAGGAGGCCTTGGCACCTTAGATAGCCCCCTAGTCTTCCCTAAAATGCTTCCAGGTATTTAATTAAGACTCCACTCTGGCAGCCATTTTCTAATAGGTGGCACGGTGGCTCAGTGCTTAGCACAGCTACTTCACAGTACCAGGGATCTGAGTTCGATTCCACCCGTAAGCAACTGCCTGTGTAGAGTTTGCACATTTTCTGCATGGGTTTCCTCCCAGTAAGATGTGCAGGTTAAGTGGAGTGGCCAGGCTAAATTACCAATAGTGTCCAGGGATGTGCAGGCTGGGTGGATTAGCCATGGGAAATGTAGGGTTACAGGGATAGAGTAGGGGAGTGAATCTGAGTGTGATGCTGTTCGGAGGGTCAATGAGATGAATGGCCTGCTTCCACATTGTCAGGATTATATGATATTAATCAAAAAATGTTGAGTCAATCTGGGTGATTCTTGCTCAACCAAATTCACCCCATCAAGCTTGGGCCTGAGCCTTTTTACTACAATCAGTGGTAACTGGACCCACAGCTTCTCATAAGAAACCAGAACCAAAGTTGTGCCCTTAATCTGTAAAGGTTCCCTGGTGTAGATTCTTAGTCAAACCAAGGTCTTGTGAAAGCTTAAGGATGGGAGTTCAGAGTAAATTTTATTAAAGACTGATTCTGTGATCACTGAATCAGCCATGCCGGTATTGACCACCATTAGAACTGGGTGACTGTTTAACCAGACGTTTATTTTGATTGGTTCAGATTTGGATGTTGCTAAGCAATTTACCTGTTCCAAACCAGATGTAGATGAACTTTTCAGGGTGTGTACTCTCCTGGATACCAGTCTATGAGTTCACTTACTCAATCTAGGTCTGGTAGGATGAAAAAGTAAATGGCAGGATTCTGAACAGCATTGCAGTATAGAGGGATCTTGGGGTGCAAGTCCAAAGCTTCCTGAAAGTGGCCACACAGGTAGATAGGGTGGTAAAGAGGGCATATGGCATGCTTGCCTTTACTGGTCAAGGAATTGGGTATAAGAGTCAGGATGTCATGTTGCAGTTTGTTTTGGCCACATTTCGAGTATTGCATTCAATTCCATTCCTGAAGAAGGGCCTGTGCCCGAAACATCGAATCTCCTGTTCCCTGGATGCTGCCTGACCTGCTGTGCTGTTCCAGCAATAAAGTTTCAACTTTGATCTCCAGCATCTGCAGACCTCACTTTCTCCTCTCCCATTCAATTCCGGCTGCCATATTACACGAAGGGGGATCTGGAGGGTTTAGAAAGAGTGCAGAGAAGTTTACCAGGATGCTGCCTAGATTAGAGGGTATGAGCTATAAGGAGAGGCTAGAAAAACTCAGGTTGTACGTTTTGGAGTGGCAGAGGCTGAGGGGAGACCAATAGAAGTCCATAAAATTATGAGATACAGAGATAGGGTTGACAGTCAGATTCTTTTTCCCAGAGTCGAAATGTCTAAAACTACATTTAAGGTGAGAGGGGGAAAGTTCAAAGGAGATGTGAGGGGCAGGATTTTTACACAGAAAGCGATATGAGTCTCGAACGCGCTGCCAGTGGTGGTGGAGGCAGATACAATGGGAGTGTTTAAGGGACTTTTAGATAATCACATGAACATGCAAGGATTGGAACGATGTGGACCAAGAGTAGGTAGAAGGGAATAGTTTAGTTTAGCATGATGGTTGGCACAACATCGTGGGCCGTTCCTGTGCTGCACAGTTCTATGTTCTATGACGTTTTTGCTGTCTTGAGTTCACATACCAGCAGCAACTACAATGGCTTGGTTCCTGATAAAACTTTAACCATTTGGTCAAGGCTTGGCTTTGTTTCAGGGTTTTTCTGTGGGCTGACCTCGAGGCCCTCTGTTCAGGAGGCTACACAAATGCCTTCACTGAAGTGGTATTCCCCACACTCTGTCGGACTGGTGAGGATGTCCACTTCCTTCGGAATAACCCTGCAACTCATATACTCCACTTTTAAATACTGCCACATTTTCCATAGATAAAGCCTATTGTAGTGCCTGTTTGAAGTCCACTTGGGCTTCAGCTAGTAGGCTCTTTTATATGGTGACATCATTATTCCCACTCTTGTTGCCACTGAAGTAACTGCACAGAGGCCAGTATCCCATTGTCAAGTCACCCTTTATTTACACGTGGAAAATCCTTGACACTGATCCAGCTCCTTCAGAGCCAGCTCTCAGGGTGTTAAGTTGTCTGACACCCCTGTTTTTGCCTGTCAGCCAGGCCTCCCTGATTGGACCAGATTAACAGTCCCAATCTGGAGACACATATTCTATAAGGTCCACCACCTGGTTGACCTCATTATAATCACTACAAGTCTGTGTTAAAATAAGAGGCAAAATAATATCCTGTAAGTATGTTAAGCTTTGATGCCAAAAGTAGTTTTTCAGCCAATATATCTCACACCAGAAGCTCCCTTCTTTGGGAATGCTCCTTGTAGGTCAATCAGTGCTTTCTGTGTTTTTTATGCGAATCATTAACTATAGGTTTTGTGCACTTAACAGCAAGACTAAAGAATTTTCTTCAGTTATACCAATTATGAACCAATTTAAATGCATGTGAAAAAAAAATGAATGCACGCATTTTGCAGGTGCTTTCTGATCAGCTTCCTTTTTTCCTGTAATGTGTTTGAACTGCGCAAAACTATCTGCTACAAACACCACACATCTGCCACATTAACATTGAGTTTCTCATAATTACTGCAATACTTAATTCGCAAACTAAAATAAATTAAAAGTTACAGGGTGAATGCATGTCAGAGAGAAATGAGCATACGAGAAAGTTATAATGCAGCAGTGCTGCAGAGGGTTCCAAATGAAACTCTGAGGTGCAATAACAATTTATAACTCACCAGAAACTTGAAATAATATTTTTGCCTCTAGATCCGCACAGGTATATATTATCTACACCCTAATGCATTATACAATTTTTAAAAAGGCATAAGGATCTCTGAAAGTTCTGTTTAGATGTTTCTCTCTCCTATAGAAAAAGGGTTTAATGAATATACAGATCGAGTTCTGAGATATGCTATGATGTAATTATCATCTCAATGTTATATGGTAGAAACTCCACTGGAAGGGTGGGACTAGCGCAGCTCAGAGACAGAACTCTACAACCTATCATCATTTATCTATTGCTAACAAGCATTGTTTAAAACAAACCATGAGGTCTGGCCTGAGCTTTTATGTAGAGTCGATATACCCTTTCTAAATAATTTATGTCTTGTTCTTTTTTATCAAATAAGTTCAAAAACTTTGTGTATTTAATCACAGGACCTTACTTGAGACTTCTGTCCAAATTTGAATATCATGTAATTTGTCCACACTTTTGTTTTCCTCAGTATGTGAGTACTTTACTTGTGTTTTCAGTACAAATAAATAAACATTTCTGTGACTGTTTAAATTATATTTTTGTTTTGTTTATTCATGAGATGTAGGCATCATGAGCTGGGCCAGTATTTATTGCTCATCCTTAGTTGCCCTTGAGAAGGTGGTGATGAGTTACCTTCTTGAACCGTTGCAGGCTATTTGATGTAAGTTCATCCACAATGCCATTAGGGAGGGAATGCCAGCGTTGTGACCCAATGCTACTGATACTCAAGAACCAGTAATAAAATTCCATATCAGAGTGATGAGTGGTATGGATGGGAACAAATGTGGTGGTGTTCACATGTGTCCACTGTTCTTGTCATTCCAAATGTTGTTTCTGTGACATTAGAAAATATCTTCTAATGAATTTTTGCAGTGCATCTTGGAGATGGTAGTGTGCATGGTGGAGGGAGACAATGTGTGTTAATGTGATGCCAATAAAGCAGGCTACTTTCTCCTGGATGGCATGAGACTTTTTGAGTGTTATTGGAATTGGACCCATTCAAATGAGTGGGGTATATGCCCCCGCACTCCTGCTGTTTGTTTTATAGATGGTGGATAGGCTTTGGGGAGTTGGGAGGTGAATTACTTGCTGCCAGATTCTTTGCCTCTAATCTGCTCTTGTAGCTGCAGTATTCATCACTCAAGAAAGGTGCAAAGGATAAACCAGAAAACTGCAGACCAGTCAGTCCAACCTCAGTGGTGGGGAAACAATTGGAAGCAATTCTAAGTGGTAAAATTAATTTGTACTTGGGGAGGCAGGAACTAACTAAGAATAGCC
Source organism: Chiloscyllium plagiosum (assembly GCF_037043375.1). Lineage (NCBI taxonomy): Eukaryota > Metazoa > Chordata > Chondrichthyes > Orectolobiformes > Hemiscylliidae > Chiloscyllium > Chiloscyllium plagiosum. The sequence continues at coordinate 29,180,474 of NW_028270146.1, forward strand.
AGCATGGCTTTGTTTATGGAAGGTGATGTCTGACCAATTTGACTGAGTTTTGAAGAGGTAACCAGGTGAGGGCAATGCATTTGATGTAGTTTATTTCGACTTCTGATAAGATCCCACATAAGAGTCTAATAGCAAAGGTAAGAGGCCGTGGAATCCACGAAAATTTGGCTAATTGAATCCAGAATTGGCTGAGTTGCAGGAAGGAGAAGGTGGTGGTTGCGGGATGTGTTTTGTGACCAGTACCCAGTATCCAGTGGAGTTCCACAGGGATCACTATTGGGGCTCTTGCTATTTGAGGTATATATAAACCAGTTAGACTTGAATGTAGGAGGGTTTATCAGTAAGTTTGCTGATGATATGAAAATTGATGGAATAGGAAATAGTGAAAAAGATAACCTTGGATTACGGAAGGATAGTTGTGGGAAGGATAGGTGGGCTGATCAGTGACAAATGGAATTCAACCTTGATAAGTGAGAGGTAATGAGCTTGGATAGGACCAACAAGGGAAGGTACATAATGAACAGTAGGATTCTGAGAAGCCTCAAAATCAGGGGGACCTTGGTGTGTACGTCCACTGGTCTCTTAATGTGGCAGAATGGGCAAAAACTGTAGTTAATAAGGCATATAGTACACTTGCCTTTAATAGCGGAGGCATAAAGTTTAAATGCAAAAAAGTTACATTGTTTAAAAAATTAGAGTATTGTGTACAATTCCAGAATTCACATTATAGGAGGAGTGTGATTGCTACGGAGAGGGTGCTGATATTTACCAGGATGTTGCCTGGGCTTGAGAATTTTAGTTAGGAAGAGAGGTTGGGTAGACCAGAGTTGCTTTCCTTGGAGCAGACTGAGCATGATTGAGATGTATAAGATTATGAGGGACACAGACAGAGCACACAGGAAGAACCTTTTTCTCTTGATGACCTGGGGCATAGGCTTAAGGTTTTAGAGGGATGTGAGTCAACATTTTTTTCACTCAGAGGATGCTGGGAATCTAGAATCTTACTGCCTGTAAGGGTGGTAGAGGCATAAAACCTAACAACATTGAAGAAATAGTTAGAAGTGCACTTGCAATGCGAAGGTTTACAAGGCAATGAGCCAAGTGCTGGAAAATGGGATTAGATAGTTAGGTGGTCAAGGATGGTACACGAGAGAGCTGTATTTGAGGACCTACTGTGTACAGTTGTAAATAAAGGGGTATTACAATTAGCACTACGTTAGCGCTGTTTCATTGCACTGACAGAAAGACTGGAAATAATGAGAAAAACAAATGAGAGAAATCAAAGAAGATTGCAGATTAGAAACAAATTGATCAGCATGCAAACAAAAGTCATGATCAGAGCTAACTTGAGAGAGTTTAAATCGCAAAATTTGATAGCTTTGAATTTGACCTTACTCAGATAGTAGTTTTTTTTCGTATTATTGGTGGTGGAGGAGGCCTAGTAAATCACAACAAGAAATATATAAATGAATACAGACTCTGTTTATGTTTGGTTGAAAGGCCATTGGAGAGTAGAGCAATTTAAACAAGGATGACAGTGTTGCTCTGTGGGAGGTAGGTGCTCTTGTGACCCTGCAGCAGTTGCAAGAGGCAGCAACTATGGAAACAGAACTCATTTTTCCTCAGTTGTCATGTCATACCTGAGACCTAAGCTGGAGAACATATACCTCATTATCAGTACTTCTTCAGCATCTTTCCCTCAGCACCTTCATGGATATTGCTTTCGAAGTCTCGATAGGAAGGTCATGTGTACCAAAGATCCCCTTCAAAATGCTGCTTGAATGACTGCTCCTGCCTTTGCAAGAGGTTGTCAAACTACACATTTTGCCTGAACATAAAATCGAGGGACATATTTTCTGCACCAAATCATATTTTACTCACAGATTCCAAAAGTAAGCTTCTCAGCACATCACCTTAGTTTCCATGACAACATAGAGCTCTTTCTAGCAGAATGGAACATAACTACAAATTGAGCAATAAATTATCTACCCCATTAGCTAGTCCCTGAAATAAACAATTTCCATTAAAAGCTTTTCACAGGCACAAAAGTGTTAATATTCCACGTTATTTTAATCTTACTCAAGCAGTTCTTTGCCTTACTTGGCTCTTCTTTCAATTTTTGACAGCAATTAGTTTTCAAAAAAAATTTTGCAATGGTCCAAGATGCAATGTAAAATGTGTCACACTTGGTGGAGATTTGGTGAAAGAAAATTGAAAAAGGGGCATCAAAATCTAAACTCGGCAAATCATAAGATACAGTTTTTTTTTAAATGGCTATTAAACATGGAAGTTAGTGAAACATCCTTTTTCAGAAAGCTGGTCAGATCCTGACTGAGCTTCTTTTTTTGTTAAATGTGTTGGATTTGGTATTTTCAAAAAGTCATAGTTCAATTCGTGCACCCTGCTCCATCACTACTTAATATTGTTGTGGTTCTGTTCACCGAGCTGGGAATTTGTGTTGCAGACGTTTCGTCCCCTGTCTAGGTGACATCCTCAGTGCTTGGGAGCCTCCTGTGAAGCGCTTCAGTGATGTTTCCTCCGGCATTTATAGTGGTTTGTCTCTGCCGCTTCCGGTTGTCAGTTCCAGCTGTCCGCTGCAGTGGCCGGTATATTGGGTCCAGGTGGATGTGTTTGGTGATAGAATCTGTGGATGAGTGCTATGCCTCTAGGAATTCCCTGGCTGTTCTCTGTTTGGCTTGTCCTATAATAGTAGTGCTGTCCCAGTCGAACTCATGTTGCTTGTCATCCATGTGTGTGGCTACTAAGGATAGCTGGTCGTGTCATTTCATGGCAAGTTGGCGTTCATGGATACGGATCATTAGCTGTCTTCCTGTTTGTCCTTTGTAGTGTTCTGTGCAGTCTTTGCATGGGATTTTGTTCAATACGTTGGTTTGTTCATGCTGGGTATCGGGTCCTTCGTTCTGGTGAGTTGTTGTCTGAGAGTGGCTGTTGGTTTGTGTGCTGTTATGAGTCCTCGTGGTTGCAGTAGTCTGGCTGTCAGTTCGGAAATGTTCTTGATGTATGAAAACATGGCTAGTCCTTTGGGTTGTGGCATGTGTTGATGAAATTGCGGGGGTATCAGTTTTTGGCGAATACATTGTAGAGGTGTTCTTCTTCCTCTTTTACAGTTCTGGTGTGCTGCAGTGTGTTGTGGCCCTTTTGAGCAGTGTCTTGATGCAACTTCTTTTGCGTGTGTTGGGGTGGTTGCTTTCGTAGTTCAGGACTTGGTCTGTGTGTGTGGCTTTCCTGTACACCTTTGTGGTGAATTCTCCATTCTGTGTTCTCTGTACCATCACGTCTAGGAATGGGAGTTAGTTGTCCTTTTCTTCCTCTCTCGTGAATCGGATTCCTGTGAGTGTGGCGTTGATGATCCGGTGTGTGTTTTCTACTTCTGTGTTTTTAATTATTACAAAGGTGTCATCCACATATCTGACCCAGAGTTTGGGTTGAATTTGCAGTAAGACTGTTTGTTCTAATCTTTGCATTATGATATGAGTCCAGAGATAGGTGAGCCCATGGGTGTGCCATTGATTTGTTCATATATTTGGTTGTTGAATGTGAAGTGTGTTGTGAGGCACAGGTCCAGTAGTTTGAGTATGCAGTCTTTGTTGATAGGTTCCCTGTCTTGTTGTCTGTTCTGTATGTCCAGCAGGTTGACTATTGTTTCTCTGGCTAGGGTTTTATCAATAGAGTTGAACAGTGCTGTTACATCGAATGAGACCATAGTTTCTTCTTTGTCTATATGTATATTTCTGATGATGTCCAAGAATTCCTGTGTTTACTGTATAGAGTGTCTGGATCCGCTGATCAGGTGTTTCAGTTTCTGCTGTAGTTCTTTAGCCAGTTTGTGTGATGGTGTCCCTGGTAGTGATACTATGGGTCTGAGTGGGATGTCTGGTTTGTGCACTTTAGGTAGTCCATAGAATCTGGGGGTGGTGTTGCTCTCTGTAGGTTAAACCTGGTTATCTGTCCATTTTTTTGCAGGTTCCTCAGTGTGTTGTTTATCCTATTCAACCCAAACTCTGGGTCAGATATGTGGATGACACCTTTGTAATCATTAAAAACACAGAAATAGAGAACACACACCGGATCATCAACGCCACACTCACAGGAATCCGATTCACTAGAGAGGAAGAAAAGGACAACCAACTCCCATTCCTAGACGTGATGGTACAGAGAACATGGAACGGAGAATTCACTACAAAGGTGTACAGGAAAGCCACACACACAGACCAAGTCCTGAACTACGAAAGCAACCACCCCAATACACACAAAAGAAGTTGCATCAAGACACTGTTCAAAAGGGCCACAACACACTGCAGCACACCAGAACTGCAAAAAGAGGAAGAAGAGCACCTCTACAATGTATTCGCCAAAAACTGATACCCCCGCAATTTCATCAATAGGTGCCTAAGGGAAAGACAACGGAACGAGGACATGCCACAACCCAAAGGACTAGCCACACTACCATACATCAAGAACATTTCTGAACTGACAGCCAGGCTACTACGACCACTAGGACTCATAACAGCACACAAACCAACAGCCACTCTCAGACAACAACTCACCAGGACAAAGGACCCGATACCCAGCATGAGCAAAACCAACGTAGTGTACAAAAGCTGAAAATGTGTTGCTGGAAAAGCGCAGCAGGTCAGGCAGCATCCAAGGAGCAGGAGAATCAATGTTTCGGGCATGAGCCCTTCTTCAGGAATCGCTGATGAAGGGCTCATGCCCAAAACATCGATTCTCCTGCTTCTTGGATGCTGCCTGACCTGCTGCGCTTTTCTAGCAACACATTTTCAGCTCTGATCTCCAGCATCTGCAGTCCTCACTTTCTCCTCCATAGTGTACAAAAGCCCATGCAAGGACTGCACAAAACACTACATAGGACAAACAGGAAGACAGCTAACAATCCGAATCCATGAACACCAATTAGCCACGAAACGACACGACCAGCTATCCTTAGTAGCCACACACATGGATGACAAGCACCATGAGTTCGACTGGGACAACACAACTATTATAGGACAAGGTTCTGGATTAGTGGTGCTGGAATGTCACAGCAGTTCAGGCAGCATCCAAGGAGCTTCGAAATCGACGTTTCGGGCAAAAGCCCTTCATCAGGAATAAAGGCAGTGAGCCTGGAGCATGGAGAGATAAGCGAGAGGAGGGTGGGGGTGGGGAGAAAGTAGCATAGAGTACAATGGGTGAGTGGGGTAGGGGATGAAGGTGATAGGTCAGGGAGGAGAGGGTGGAGTGGATAGGTGGAAAAAGAGATGGGCAGGTAGAACAAGTCCGGACAAGTCATGGGGACAATGCTGAGCTAGAAGTTTAGAACTAGGGTGAGGTGGGGGAAGGGGAAATGAGGAAACTGTTGAAGTCCACATTGATGCCCTGGGGTTAAAGTGTTCCGAGGCGGAAGATGAGGCGTTCTTCCTCCAGGCGTCTGGTGGTGAGGGAGTGGTGGTGAAGGAGGCCCAGGACCTTCATGTCCTCGGCAGAGTGGGAGGGGGAGTTGAAATGTTGGGCCACGGGGCAGTGTGGTTGATTATAGGACAAGCCAAAAAGAGAACAGCCAGGGAATTCCTAGAGGCATGGCACTCATCCACAGATTCTATCAACTAACACATCCACCTGGACCCAATATACCAGCCACTGGAGTGGACAGCTGGAACTGACAACCGGAAGCAGCAGAGACAAACCATTATAAATGCCAGAGGAAACATCACAGAAACGCTTCACAGGAGGCTCCCAAGCACTGAGGATGTCACCTAGACAGGGGATGAAACGTCTGCAACACAAATTCCCAGCTTGGCGAACAGAACCACAACAACGAGCACCCGAGCTACAAATCTTCTCACAAACTTTGAACTAATTAATATTGACAATCAAAACTATCTGTTGTTTTCTAGGAACTGTTTAGATTAAAAGATAAGAAATTAGATTCCCTACAGTGTGGAAACAGGCCACTTGGCCCACACCAACCCTCTGAAGCATAACCCGCCCTGGGTTATTTCCCCTATATTTACTGATGCACCTAACACTATGATCAATTTAGCAGTGCCAATTTACCTGACCGCACATCTTCAGACTGTGGGAGGGAACGGGAGCAAACCCACGCAGACACAGAGAGAATGTGCAGGCTCCACACAGACAGTGGCTCAAGGCAGGAATTAAACCCTGGTCCCTACCATTCTGAAGTAGCAGTGCTAACCACTGAGCCACCATGCCAACCCTGCAGTTGCAATATAATACAGTTGTAGTGATAGACTTTTAAGGAGATATTTAATAATTCACCAACATTTATATCTCAAGATGAGAAAATCCTCTTTGAGAAAGATGCATTATCCGTGTCTAAATAAGGAGATTCGGGATTGTATTAAATTGAAAGATACAGTACACTGATCTGCAGAAAGTTAGCAGTAGGTCAGAAATTGGATGGAATTTAAGATTCATTAAAGAATGACTAAAATACAGAACAGTGTGCAATTGACAAAAATACAAGTAATAAGAGTTTCCGAAGATATTTGAAAAAGAAAAGGGTAAATAGAGCACGCCTTGGTCTATGATAGAGAGAATGTGGGGAATTAATAATGGGAAAGAAAGAAGTGTCAGAGGCTTTGAACACGCATTTTGATCATGGTAGAAGACTTTAAAATATACAAAAAATAATTGAAAATTAAGCAGTGATAGGGAAAGAAGAAATTTAAAAAAAAACATTCATCAAATGGAAAAGTGTACAAGGAAAACTTGGGCACAACAATTCATCAATGACCTTCCCTCAGTCATAAGGTCAGAAGTGGGGATGATCACCAATGATTGCCCAGTATTCAGCACCATCCACAACTCCTCAGATACTGAAGCAGTCCGTGCTCAAATGCAGCATTTTCTGGACAATATCTAGGCTTGGACCAACAAGTGGCAAGTAACATTCATGCCACAGAAATGCTAGACAATGACCATTACCAGTAAGAGACACTCTAACCACCACCCCTTGACATTCAACAGTATTCAACCGTCACTGAATCCCCCACTGTCAACAGCCTTGGAGTTATCATTAACCAGAAACTCAGTTGGACTCAGCATATAAACACAGTGGCTACAAGAATAAGTTAGAGACTAGGGATACTGCGGCGAGTAACTCACCTCTTGAATCCCCAAAGTCTATCCATCATCAACAAGGCACATGTCAGGAGTGTGTTGGAATGCTTCCCACTTGCCTGGATGGGTGCAGTTCCAACAACACTCAAGAAGCTTGAAACCATCTAGGACTAAGCAACCCAGTTGATTGGCACCACATCCACAAACGTTCAATCCCTCCATCACTGAGTAGCAGCAGTGTGCACTACCTACAAGATGCACTGTAGAAATTCACCAAAGATTCTTAGACAGCACTTTCCAAACCCACGACCACTTCCATCTAGAAGGACTTGGGAACACCACCACCTGCAAGATCCCCTCCAAGCCACTCACCACACTGACTTGGAAATGTACCTGTTTCTTCACAGTCGGTGGGTCAAAGAGGTCAGTTAGATTTTATAGTGAAATTGCTAAAATCTATTATTTAGGGGGTTATAGTTTTGTGAAAGAGAATCTATTGCTTTTTATTTGAAGAAGTTGCATTCAAAGTGAATAAAGGAGAACCAGAAAATAAAGTGTACTTGGAATTCCAAAAGTAATTTGCTAAGGTTTCATCAAGGGATATTACAAAAGATAATAGACAATAGGTGCAGGAGTAGGCCATTCTGCCCTTCGAGCCTGCATCACCATTCAATATGATCATGGCTGATCATCCTTAATCAGTATCCTGTTCCTGCCTTATCTCCATAACCCTTGATTCCACAATCCTTGAGAGCTCTATCCAACTCTTTCTTAAATGCATCCAGAGACTGGGCCTCCACTGCCCTCTGGGGCAGAGCATTCCACACAGCCACCACTCTCTGGGTGAAGAGGTTTCTCCTCATCTCTGTCCTAAAAGGTCCACCCCGTATTTTTAAGCTGTGTCCTCTGGTTCGGCACTCACCCATCAGCGGAAACATGTTTCCTGCCTCCAGAGTGTCTAATCCTTCAATAATCTTACATGTCTCAATCAGATCCCCTCTCAGTCTTTTAAACTTAAGGATATACAAGTCCAGTCGCTCCAGTTTTTCAGTGTAAGGTAATCCCGCCATTCCAGGAATTGACCTCGTGAAGCTATGTTGCACTCCCTCAATAGCCAGAATGTCTTTCCTCAAATTTGGAGACCAGAACTGCACACAGTACTCCAGGTGTGGTCTCATTAGGGCCCTGTACAGCTGCAGAAGAACCTCTTTGCTTCTATACTCAATCCCTCTTGTTATGAAGGCCAGCATACTATTAGTCTTCTTCACTACCTGCTGTACCTGCATGCTTACCTTCATTGACTGGTGTACAAGAACACCCAGATCTCTCTGTACTGCCCTTTTACCTAAATTGATTCCATTTAGGTAGTAATCTGCCTTCCTGTTCTTGCCGCCAAAGTGGATAACCATACATTTATCCACATTAAACTGCATCTGCCATGCATCTGACCACTCACCTAACCTGTCCAAGTCACCCTGTAATCTCCTAACATCCTCCTCACATTTCACCTGCCACCCAGCTTAGTATCATCAGCAAATTTGCTAATGTTATTACTAATACCATCTTCTATATCATTAACATATATTGTAAAAATCTGCAGTCCCAGTACTGATCCCTGCAGTACCCCACTGGTCACTACCTGCCATTCCGAAATGGAGCCGTTTATCACTATTCTTTGTTTCCTATCAGCCAATCAACTTTCAATCCAAGTTAGTACTTTGCCCCTAATACCATGCGCCCTAATTTTGCTTACTAACCTCCTATTTGGGACTTTATCAAAAGCTTTCTGAAAGTCCAGGTACACTACATCTACTGGATCTCCCTCATCCATCTTCAGAGTTACATCCTCAAAAAAGTCAAGAACATTAGTCAAACATGATTTCCCCTTCATAAATCCATGCTGACTCTGACCTATCCTGTTACTACTATCCAGATGTGTTGTAATTTCATCCTTTATAATAGACTCCAGCATCTTTCCCACCACTGAGGTCAGACTAACTGGTCTATAATTTCCTGCTTACTCTCTCCTACCTTTCTTAAAAAGTGGTACAACATTAGCCACCCTCCAATCCGCAGGAACTGATACAACTGATCTATCAAACTCTGGAAAATAATCGCCAATGCATCCACGATGTGATAAGAGCACATGGTGCAGGGGATAATATATTAGCTTGGATAAAGGTTTAGTTAGCTAACAGGATTCAGAAAATTAGCATAATTGGATCTATTTGGCTTGGGAAACTGTCAGTAGTGCCAGAGGAATTAGTGCTGGCTCTCCAACTATTTATAATCAATATTAATGATTTGAATGAGGGACTAAAGGTACAGCAGCTAAATTTGCCAATAACACCAAGGTAGTGAATAAGATATATAGATGGGAACAAAATCTGGCAGATGGCATATAACATTAGCAAGTGTGGGATTTCCAATTTTTGCAAGTAGAAGGAGAAAAGCAGTGTATAAATAGAGAGAGATTTCAGAACTTTGTGACATTCTATTCTGAATTCAAAATAGAAAATCAGGTCCGACAAGACAGATGTACATTATTAGCCTCTTAGTGAATGTTTCTTTTTTAGAGTCATAGAGCCATAGAAATGTACAGCGCTGAAATAGACTCTTCGGTCCAACTCATCCATGCCGACCAGATAACCTAACCTAATCTAGTCCCACCTGCCAGCATCAGGCCCATATCCCTCCAAACCCCCCTATTCATATACCCGTTCAGATGCCTTTTAAATGTTGTAATTGTACCAGCCTCCACCACTTCCTCTGGCAGCTCATTCCATACACATACCACCCTCTGCGTGAAAAAGCTGCCCCTTAGGTCCCTTTTATATCTTTCCCCTCTCACCCTAAACCTATGCCCTCTAGTTCTGGACTCCCCGATCCCAGGGAAAAGACCTTGTCTATTTCTACTATCCATGCCCCTCATGATTTTATGAACCTCAGCCTCCAACACTCCAGGGAAAACAGCCCCAGCCTGTTCAGCCTCTCCCTGTAGCTCAGATCCTCCAACCCTGGCAATATCCTTGTAAATCTTTTCTGAACCCTTTCAAGTTTCACAACATCTTTCCGATAGGAAGGAGACCAGAATTGCACGCAATATTCCAACAGTGGCCGAACCAATGTCCTGTACAGCCGCAATATGAACTTTCTACACCTATACTCAATGCTGTGACCAATAAAGGAAAGCATATCAAATGCCTTCTTCATTATCTTAGCTACCTGCAACTCCACTTTCAAGGAGCTATGAACTGCACTCCAAGGTCTCTGTTCAGTAACACTCCCGAGGACCTTACCATTAAGTGTATATTAGTCCTGCTATGATTTGCTTTCCCAAAAATGCAGCACCTCACGTTTATCTAAATTAAACTCCATCTGCTACTTCTCAGCCCATTGGCCCATCTGATCAAGATCTCGTTGTAATCTGATGTAACCTTCTTCGCTGTCCACTACACCTCCAATTTTGGTGTCATCTGCAAATCATTTATATAAATGACAAAAAGTAGTGGACCCAGCACAAATCCTTGTGGCACACCACTGGTCACAGGCCTCCAGTCTGTAAAACAACCCTCCACCACCACCATTTGTCTACCTTCCAGTTGGTTCTGTATCCAATGGCTAGTTCTCCCTGTATTCCATGAGATCTAACCTTGCTAACCAGTCTCCCATGAGGAACCTTGTTGAATGCCTTACTGAAGTCCATATAGATAATGTCCACCACTCTGCCCTCATCAATCCTTTTTGTTAATTTTTCAAAAAACTCAATCAAGTTCATGAGACATGATTTCCCATGTAAAAAGCCATGCTGACTATCCCTAATCAGTCCTTGCCTTTCAAAATACATGTGCATCTTGTCCTTCAGGATTCCCTCCTACAACTTGCCCACTACCAACATCAGGCTCACCAGTCTATAGTTCCCTGACTTTTCCTTACCACCTTTCTTAAACAGTGGCACCACGTTAGCCAACCTCCAGTCTTCCGGCACCTCACCTATGATTATCTATGATACAAACATCTCATGAAGAGATAAGAAACTATGCCAAGTAAGAAACTGTGCTGTTGTTTTACCATACTTGCTGTATAATTGGTACTGTTACTTTAGTGATTGCAACAAGGTCAGCCAAGTTGATTAGATAGAAATTGCTGGAAAAGCTCAGCAGGTCTGGCAGCATCTGTAGAGAGAAATCAGTGCTAATATTTTGAATGGAGTGACCCTTCCTTAGAGCCATTTGAAGAGTAACTAGACCTGCAACATTAACTCTGATTTCTCTCCACAGATGCTGCCAGACCTGCTGAGCTTTTCCAGTAATTTATATTTTTGTTTCTGATTTACAGCATTCACAGTTCTTTTGGCTTTTATTCGGCCTCACAGAAGATGAGTTCCGTGACTGAGGGTGTTGATCTGATCCAATCAGGGACGCTGGCTGACAGATAAGAACAGGAGTGTCAGAGGTTCTGTTCACTCTGAGAGCTGGCTCAGAGGGAGTTGGATCATTGTCAACACCTTTCTACTTGTAAATGAAGAGTCACCTGGTGATGGAATGTCAGTCTCTGTGCAGTTACTTCTGTTACACCAAATAGAAGAATGCTCTGTGATGAGACTGGGGTTTTTGAAGATTAACTGACAAGTATATAAACCACATTTCTTTCGAATGCAATGAAACAACTTTTGTGCAAGTGAAAGCACTATCAAGTATCAACTCACTATGTGTACATGATTCTGCATCATTATAAGGGTCCTGCATGTTACATCTTTTGACATTGAACATAAAAAGACACAAGTCATAGAAACGTTTTATTACCTCAGTGGAAAACTAGAAAAATACATGGATTATGCAACAAAAGAGATTAGATAGCCATACCTAGAGGTTGTAGCCTTAAACAGAACTCCACAGAGTGGGAGTAATCCATTTCTTCTACTTGCTATCCCAATAGAATGTCACAGGGAGATCAGATTGACTTGGGAAGATGAGCCCATCAAGTAACAGATCTCTAAAGTCTCCTAGCAGCTTAAAGAAAGCAGTAAAATATATTTTTCCCACTGTTAACTATTCCCTTTTCAAACCAACAGTCCATTTTTGCACTGAAGCTACTTCTACATCAATAATTAACCAGTACTGCCATGTCAGTCATGTGACATACTCTGAGCAGCGTTTTTAAAAATAATTCCATCAGGGGATGCAGCTAACATTTATTGTCCATGCCTGTAGCCCAAGGGAAAGTGATAGTGAACAGTTTTTTTGAACTACTGAAGTGCACTTGGTGTAGGAACATTGACAATGCCATTAGGGAACATTTCCAGGATTTGAGCGACTTACATTGAAATAGCAGCAATATATTTCCAAGTCAGGATAGTGAACGGTTTGAAAGCAAGCTGCCAGGTGGTAGTTTTGCCATGCATCTGCTACTCTTGTCCTTCCAGAGGCATTTGGTCATGGGTTTGGAAAGTTCTATCTAAAGAGCACTGGTGATTTTTTTTTTGCATTGTATTTTACAGATACCACATACTGTGGCGACTGAGTGCCAATGCTGGAGGGAGTGGATATTTGTGGATCTGGTGCCAAGTGGACTGCTTTTTCCTGGGTGTTGTCAAATATCTTGAAGGTTGCTTGAGCTGAATTCATCCAGACAAGTGGGGAATATTCCATCACACTCCTGACGTATGCCTTGTAGATGGTTGGCAGGTTTTGAGGGGTTAGGACCCCTCCATTCATCAGTTATCAATACTCCCAGTAAAGGTACATGGGTTGAGAACAAGGAACAATAACAAAAGATGTCTGTGACCGTTTTACAGGGTGCAAATTACCTCAGTTGAAGATTGGATGAAAATCCAAGTACAACTCTTAACTCATGGTACATGGAATTGAACGAAAATCCTCAGCCCAACATCAAGATCGTATCATGCATGAACAGCATATAGCATGACAGTGCAAAAAGAAAAGCCAACTGAAAATATCACAGCGAGAAACACTGAATAATCTTATTAAACAGAATACTATCTAAGACAGAACACAAAAGAAGACACTACCAACCAGCCTTTGGAAAGCATGCAGCAGGCTCACCCAAGACCACTACAATTAATTTTTGGCTAGATAAACAAAAAAAAATTATACATTACAGAGATCTTAAATTTATTGTTTTATACAAATATATATCTGAATATTTGAGGTTAAAATCTTTTGTTATGAATAAAAGGAGATGATGTGATATGTATGTATATTTTAAATTACTCTCAATTACTCCTCACTGAAACAGGATAGGATGTGATGACTCTGTGGCACTGAACCCAGACAGCAGCAATATCAACAAGGTGGCTTGGCATGCTCAGCCTTTCAGTTAGCACTATGCGTACAGTCTTTTCCTCAGGTAAAGAACCTGAGGTTCGCCAATCCTTAATACAGAATTCCTGCAGTGTGGAAACAGGCCATTCAGCCCATCAAGTCCACACTGACTCTCTGAAGCACCCAGACCCACCCTATCCCTGTAACCCTGCATTTCCCCTGGCTAACCTGCAAATCGCTGGACACTGTGGGCAATTTAGCATGGCCAGTCCGCCTCACCTGCATGTGTGTGGACTGTGGAAGGAAACCAGAACACTCAGAGAAAACCCACACAGACATGGGGACGATGTGCAAACTCTACACATACAGTCACCTGAGGCTGGAATGGAATCCAGGTCTCTGGTGCTGTGAGGTAGCAGTGCTAACTACTGAGCCACCATGCCTCCCACAGCACATTTAAAGACACATAGCCTGAAATGGTAATAAACTGCAGTTTTTAGGCAGTAGAGTGGGGGAAATAATTTTTTTAAAAAGTATGATCAGGAGCTTTAGAGTCTCAAAAAATATATATAACCAGGGGATCAGAATCTCTTCAAAAAAATATAACCAGAAGATTTAGAATCTCCTCAGTTTAGGACATGGACTCTGTAAAAAGAAATAAAATGCAGTCTTGCTAATTTCCAATGACTCCTACAAGTAGAACAAATTTAAAATAAATTATTCTTTAGAGTAAGTTGTATACATTTTTAACTTCACATCACTGTGAAAATAGAAATCACAGGTGAAGAATTTGTTTGGCAAAACCTGTGAATGTATTCAGGAGAAATGTACTTTTGATGGCACTGGTGGACAGTTATATTTCTGTCATAGTGACGTGAGACACATTTAGAATATTGCTATCAAAAAACTGAAAAGTTACAAATCCTAACATTGTTTTCTTTCCCTCTCTTATTTTAGTTTATCATTGAAGTATGGCAACATATATCAACTGCAACAATGTAGAAAAACAGCATTTTGATGAAATGTTAACTCAATAGATATTAAAAATGTCACTCAAGAGCAGTAGAAGCATTACTTTTAGTTCATAATCAATGCCAAACTGGCTGTATAAGTTGATTGCCTGCTTCTTATTCCAATAACCTGATGGTCTTTAACACAGCTATGTACACCTCACAATTATATTTATCTGAACTTAATGTTGTACAATTGAGTTTAAGCCCAACTAAAACCCAAAAATCTTATTATATCAATGGAATTATTCATCTTATTGAAGTGCACAGACACATTTGTTAACTATATGTCCCTGTCTAAGTAATCATATACACTAATGGCATTGTGCATATAGATCTACATTAGACAATAACACTGCTTCTTGGATTTATGTTATATAGAGAAATAAAGCAATTAAGATTGCATTTTGCTTGCACATTATTAAAAGGCTCACAAAATCTTATAAAATAGAAAGGCATCCTCAAGAACTTTGTAAAAAATACACAAGAATGTCATGAACATTTGTACGAGGAGAAATCTTCCAACTGTGACCGTAAGACATTGGGATGGAAGTAGGCCATTGAGCCCATCGAATCTGCTCTGCCACTCAATGAGGTCATGGCTGACCTGATAAACCCTTAACTCCACTTTCCTGCTTTTTCCTCTTAACATTTGATTTTTTAACTGATTAAAAATCTGTCTATCTCAGCCTTGAATATATGCAATGACTCAACCTCTACAGCCCTCTCTGTAAGGAATTCCACAAATTTCCCTTTTGGAAAGAAGAAATTCTTCCTCATCCCTGTCTTAAGTTGGTAACCCATTCTGAAATTATCCCTTTGGTCCTGGACTTGCCCACAAGCAAAAATAACTTTTCTTGTCACGTTCCCCAAGAATCTTATGTGTTTTAATAAAGATTCCTTTCATTCTTCTTTATTTCAAAGAACACAGACCGAATATTTTCAACCTCCTCTCATTAAACTGTCCTTCCATACCTGGTATCAGCCAAGTATCAACAAAGAACCTTCTTTGCACTGCCTTTGATGGCAGTACATCTTTCCTTAGATAAAGGAGCTGAAACTATTAACAATGTTCGATCTGTGACCGGACTGTGCCTGAAATGAACATAGGGAACACTGGGGAAATTCAGCAGGTCTGGCAGCATCAATGGAGAGGGAAATCAGAGAGCACTTCGAGTCAAAGAGTCATAGAGCATGGAAATACAACCTTTGGTCCAACTCATCCATGCCAACCAATTTTCCCAAACTAAGCTAATCCCACCTGCCTGCATTTGGCCTGTATCTATCAAAACCTTTCAGATGTTTTCCCCCAATCGATTTTTTTTTTGTAATCTTGTAACTGTACCTACATCTACCACTTCCTCTGGCAGTTCATTCCACATTTGAACTACCATCTGTGTGAAAAAGTTGCCCCACAGATCCTTTTTAAATATTGCTCCTCTCACCTTAAAAACATGTCCCCAGTTTTGAAATTGCCCACCCTTGGGAAAAGATCTTTGCTATTCACCTTATCTGTGCCCCTCATGATTTTATGCACCTCTATAAGGTCACCCCTCAACATCCTACTCTCCAGTGATAAAAGTCCCAGCCTATCTAGCCTCTCCTTATAACTCAAATTCTCCAGTCCTGACCACATCTTTTCTGAACCCTTTCCAGTTTAATGATATTCTTCCTGATGCAGGGCAACCAGAACTGTACACACTACTCCAAAAGTGGCCTCACCAATGTAGTGTACAACCACATCATGACACCCACCTCCAATACTCAAAGGTTTCAGCAATGGAGGCAAGCACAATAAACACATTCTTAACCACCCTTGACATAACTTACAAAGAACTATATAGCTCGGGAAACCCCTAGGTCTCTCTGTTCTAAAATACTGTTGAGGGCCCTACCATTAACTGCATAAGTCCTGTCCTTGTTTGTTTTCCCAAAAAACAATATTTTGCATTTATCAAAATTAAACTCCATCCGCTACTTCTCAGCCCACTAGTCCAATTGATTAAGATCCCTCTGTAATCTTAGATAGTCTTTTTCACTGTCGACTATACAGCAATTTTGGTGCCATCTGCAAACTTACTAACCACACCTCCACAATTCTCATCCAAATCATTTATATAAATGACAAAAAACAATGGACCCAGCAGACAAGAAACATTAACTGAGTTTCTGACATCACAAATGTGATTAGACCTGCTATGTTTGTTCTCTGTTATTATAAAGGCCAATATTCTATTTTCCTACCCTACTTCCTGCTGAGCTTGTACACTAGCTCTTTGTGATCTCTGCATGAGGACTCCAAATCCTGTATCTTTTTGCAGTCTTTCTCATTTCAGCTTCTCTTTTCTGCCTGTCAGAGTATATAACCTCGCATTCCCGCACATTATATTCCATCTTCCAAGTTAATGCCCATTCATTTAACCCGTCTATATCCCTCTGGAGACTCTATGCGTCACCCTCATCAATTGGGTCGCTATCTAATTTTGCATCATCCGCATACTTGGTACTTACTTTTCCTCATCAGAGTCATTACTAAATATTGTAAATAATTGTGGTCCCAGCACTGAAAGCTGTGCCACTCCTCTGGTTACAAGTTGCCATTCTGAAAATGCCTCCCTTATCCAAACTCTCTTTTTTATCTAACCATAGGAAGACACTACCACCAAAACTATGGGCTCTTATCTTATTAAGCAGCCTAATGAACGGTACCTTATCAACACCTTCTGAAAATCCAAACATATAGTGTCTTCAGCACCCCCTTTCAAATTGGAAGAGAATGGAGAAAAGGCAGTGAAATTGCTGACTCAAACAAAAAGCTTCCATCAAAGTTGAATGGCCATGTTCGGCAACAGAAATACTCAGTGGTTAGCACTGCTGCCTCACAGCACCAGGGACCCGGATTCAATTCCCACAACAGGCAACTATCTGTGTGGAGTTTGCACATTCTCCCCGTGTCTGCGTGGGTTTCCTCCAGGTGCTCCGGTTTCCTCCCAGAGTCCAAAGATGTGCAGTTTAGGTGAATGGGTCATGCTAAATTGCCCATAGTGTTAGGTGCATTCGTCAGGGGTAATTGTAGGGGCATAGGTCTGGGTGGGTTGCTCTTCGGAGGGTCAATGTGACTTGTTGGGCCGAAGGGCCTATTTCCACACTGTAGTGCTTCTAATCTAATCTATTCTATTGCTGCAACAATGTGAGCCAAAATACTGAGAAACAGTTTTAAGGTTGAAGTTGCTCATGATTTTTTTCCCAGTTTTCACTTTCCCAGGGGAGAAACAGGCCATGCAATTCTATGCCAAAGCAGCTAAACTTGAGAAAACCTGACCACTTTGACTCTCAGTTTTTCCTGATTGGAAGGAAAATCCAACTTAAATCTATCCAGGGATAACTGTTTTCGGCCAATGGAAAGGTTAGGCTAATGCAATTGGCCTCAAATTGATTGACAAAATTCTGAGGGGGCTTGATAGAGTAGATGTTGAGACGATGTTTCCAGTAGTTAGGGGATTCTTGCACATTGTCACCTTATTCCATGACTCTCATTTAAAACTGAGATGCGAAGAAATTTCTTCTCCCAGTGAACATAGAACATAGAACATAGAAGAATACAGCGCAGTACAGGCCCTTTGGCCCTCGATGTTGCGCCGATCCAAGCCCACCTAACCTATACTAACCCACTATCCTCCATATACCTATCCAATGCCCGCTTAAATGCCCATAAAGAGGGAGAGTCCACCACTGCTACTGGCAGGGCATTCCATGAACTTACGACTCGCTGAGTGAAGAACCTACCCCTAACTTCAGTCCTATATCTACCCCCCCTTAATTTAAAGCTATGCCCCCTTGTAATACCCGACTCCATACGCGGGAAAAGGTTCACACTGTCAACCCTATCTAACCCCCTAATCATCTTGTACACCTCAATCAAGTCACCCCTAAACCTTCGTTTCTCTAATGAAAACAGCCCCAAGTGTCTCAGTCTTTCCTCATACGATCTTCCTTCCATACCAGGCAACATCCTGGTAAACCTCCTCTGCACCCGTTCCAGTGCCTCCACATCCTTCCTATAGTATGGCGACCAAAACTGCACACAATATTCCAGATGCGGCCGCACCAGAGTCTTATACAACTGCATCATGACCTCAGGACTCCGGAACTCAATTCCTCTACCAATAAAAGCCAGTACGCCATATGCCTTCCTCACTGCACTATTTACCTGGGTGGCAACTTTCAGAGATCTGTGTACATGGACACCAAGATCCCTCTGCTCATCCACACTACCAAGTATCCGACCATTAGCCCAGTACCCCATCTTTTTGTTATTCTTCCCAAAGTGAATCACCTCACACTTAGCTACATTGAATTCCATTTGCCACCTTTCTGCCCAGCTCTGCAGCTTCTCTATATCCTGCTGTAACCTGCCACATCCTTCCTCACTGTCAACAACTCCTCCGACTTTCGTATCATCCGCAAACTTGCTCACCCAACCTTCTAACCCCTCTTCCAGGTCATTTATAAAAGTACAGTGTGTAGTGAATATTGAAATTCTCTATCCCAGAGAGTTGTACAGATTGGATCTCTGAAAGCATAGCAAGAGGAGATAAATAGTTTCTTTTTAAATATTGGGGAGTTGAGGGCTATGAGGAGCTGGTGCAGGAGGGGAGTTGAGGCCTGGGGAAAGACCAGTCATAACTTTGGTGAATGACTGGACAGGCTTGAGGGCGAAATAACCTACTCTATTCCTCAGACTCTTGGCCTGCCTAGGCTTATTTGCTACTGAAACTGAGATCCATCTTGAAGTATAATGAGATACATGAAATTGAGATGGCGATCTATAGTATGATGAAACACTGACATTAGTAGCTATGTACAAGAGTCTGTGAAAAAAGGATGGAATAGTCTGCACCAGGTCAGAAGTCACACGACATCAGGTTGTAGTCCAACAGGTTTATTTGCTATCACAAGCTGTTTCATCAACTGAAATGAAGAGAAGCATATAGGAATAGAATTTTTTTGTAATTATCTTTCCGCCTCAATTAATTGGATCATAGGTCATCCCCTTCATTTACTATTCAGCTGTTGACATTTTACTCACACTCTCCGACACTTTTTATCTAGAAGAAAGTGAGGACTACAGATGATGGAGATCAGAGCTGAAAAATGTGTTGCTGGAAAAGCGCAGCAGGTCAGGCAGCATCAAAGGAGCAGGAGAATCGACATTTCAGGAATTCCTAAAGAAGGGCTTATGCCCGAAACATCGATTCTCCTGCTCCTTTGATGCTGCCTGACCTGCTGCGCTTTTCCAGCAACACATTTTTCAGCTCTGACACTTTTTATCACCAACAAGACTTATTACTCAGCTTAACGACATTCCACTCACACTATTTGTATGACCTATTGATCTCTCTGGTGATAACTTCTGTGTCTGAAAGCTTTGCTTCTCTTCACCTGATGAAGGAGCAGTGCTTCAAAAGCTTGTGATTTCAAATAAACCTGTTGGACTATCACCTGGTGTTGTGTGACTTCTGACCTTGTCCACCCCAGTCCAACACCGGCACCTCCACATCATAGTCTGTACAAGTGAGACATGTGCTTACAGAGAACAATCACACCCACAATAATGTAAATAACAGACATGAGACAGACAGCAGTCACTCATAGATAAGCAGAAACAATTATAAGACACAGACAATGAGCAAAGTCAAGTCTAGCCATTTCTCCAACGTGCAGAATTGAAACCTGAGCCACAGCTTCAGAGAAACAGAAATAATATCACAGAAGGCGAAATAGTTTTACCGAAACAGTTGCCAACCAGTTATTGAGACCAGTAGAAAATGGCAAATTCTGGGTAACAGGTCGACCTCTCCCTGGTAGGAGGGAGATTTGGTTCTGCTAGCCTTGCAGCTGGTGTTAGCAGTTGGATATGAGTCGTCAATGGTGATGTCTGGTAGATTTTAAGAAAATGTGCCTTTCAAAGTTAATATAGTTTTTATGGTTTATTGGTGAAGTGCACTCAATGGAATCGAGGGATTTCAGCCACAAGGTTAACTGAACTTGATGGATCATCATGAAGCAAAGATGATTGTTCATTTTTAAACTTTTGTTAAAAAACTCAAAAAAATAAAATTTAAAATGAAATTCTTACAGGAATAACTGAATTCTCAACTGTAACAATTATTTATGAAATGAAATACAAAACTGCAACAATTATTTATAAATTAAATTGATGTACATGGCTTCTTGTCTAGGTCTTGAGTCCTGTCCTATATATAGCTATTCATTTTGTACATTTCCCTTATCCCCACTTAGCCCCTGGTGTTGTGTGAAACATTAGCCATGAATGTTGAAGGTTATGTCTGTCATTACAGCTCAAAATGCACATCAATGGGAGTGATGAAAGAGAGTAGTCAGTGTCAAGACAACAACATGGATACCTTTAATTCATTCAATTCGAATGATGAAAATAAGGCATCAACCGTTCAGGAGTGTGGGTATGGCCTGCTGCAAACCGAAATCTCTTGGCCTGTCTCAGACTGAACACAATTTCACATTAGGTAAAAACAATGACTGCAGATGCTGGAAACCAGAGTTTTGATTAGTGGTGCTGGAAGAGCACAGCAGTTCAGGCAGCATCCGAGGAGCAGTAAAATCGACGTTTCGGGCAAAAGCCCTTCATCAGGATTAAAGGCAGGGAGCCTGAAGTGTGGAGAGATAAGCTAGAGGAGGGTGGGGGTAGGGAGAAAGTAGCATAGAGTACAATAGGTGAGTGGGGGAGGGGATGAAGGTGATAGGTCAGGGAGGAGAGGGTGGAGTGGATAGGTGGAAAAGGAGATAGGCAGGTAGGACAAGTCCGGACAAGTCAAGGGGACAGTGCTGAGCTGGAAGTTTGGAACTAGGGTGAGGTGGGGGAAGGGGAAATGAGGAAACTATTGCAGTCCACATGGATGCCCTGGGGTTGAAGTGTTCTGAGGCGGAAGATAAGGCGTTCTTCCTCCAGGCGTCTGGTGGTGAGGGAGCGGCGGTGAAGGAGGCCCAGGACCTCCATGTCCTCGGCAGAGTGGGAGGGGCAGTTGAAATGTTGGGCCACAGAGCGGTGTGGTTGATTGGTGCGGGTGTCCTGGAGATGTTCCTTAAAGTGCTCTGCTAGGAGGCGTCCAGTCTCCCCAGTGTCAACTTCCTGCAGGGCAGTGTTGCACATTTTACCTTCTGCAAACTTAAAGCCATTTAAAACTGTTCCAACTTGCACGAAAGTCTGTTCACTCATCACTGTGCAAGTTGGGTGAATTGGCCATGCTAAATGCCCATAATGTCCAGGGAGGTGTAGGTTATGAGCATTAGCCACAGAAAATTCAGGGTGACAGGGGTAGGGTTGTGGGATGGATTTGGGTTGGATGGTCTTCGGACGGTCAGAATGGACTTGTTGGGCCGAATGGCCTGTTTCCACACTGTAGGGATTCTATGATCGCTCTTGGTCTCTCTAATTTACATTAGGTCCCAGTATGAACAATGTCTTGATTTTAAAATGCTCACCCTTGTTTACAAATCACTCCATAGCCTTGTATTCCCTACTGCTATAATATTCTTTAACCCCACAATCCACTAAAACAATTGTGCATCTCCTATCCTTTTTAAAATATCATTATTTTTAATAACTGTAGCTATATGCCACCTTTCACCACTTCATCTCATCTAAAAAAATTTTTGATAACTAAATTATTTCAAAATGTAATCAGTTGAGTATGCCACAACTTATTAACACATTGCAAGGTCCTACAAATAGTCATGGCATAAAGGACCTTTTTTAAATGCCATGGAATTGGTCCCTGCCCAAATTATGTGTACATCAGGGTGTACATGCAGGGGAAACTGAAAGTCTCTGCTTCTCTAGGACTGGAAGATAAAGTCAAGGTCTCTATAAACACAAGGGTTCTTGTTTAGAAACTGAAGAACAGTAGATCACAGTCATGCTTTGCACATTTTGTTTCCATAAATAGTAATAGATCTATCATGGAGAAAACTACTAAGTTCCTAAATTGAGTGAAGGGCTTACAAATAATAGTGAAGTTGAGCAGAAGATTAAAGCTGGCAGCTGTGATTGAGAATCAAGCTGCCTTACATCAGTTGCTGCTAAATGAGACAAATAGCTGCAAAGGCATTTTGAGCTGGGGAAATGCCAAAATGGAACACAGAATGGAAGCTGCACTTTTTCTTAAAGTGCTCGAGCAACAAAGGCGTTTGCATTTTGCTTTGAATTACACTTGACTAAAAAATATTGAAAATGCAATCACACAATGAGACTGACCCTTCTCCACTACAGCATAGTATTTACATAATACACCTGAGATCTAACTACACCTAAGAGAGCCAGAAAGAATTTTGGCAATACACAAACTATGTCAGCTATTACAGTACCATGTCAGAGAATGTTGCAATATAAAACAGCAAAAGAGCTGCGATGTCTTCGTGTTTAAGTTCCAAAACTCATGTTGCACACTTAATACAAAGAAGTACAATGCTGTATAATAATGTGATGATGAAAATCTGGAATTCTAAGTATTAGAGGCCTTGAACTATCAGTTCACACATTTTATTTTCTGGCTGATACAGTGCGGCTTAAAGGCGCAGATGTTAGCGACTCAAAATACATTGGGTGAAGCAGTTCCAAACTTGTGGACTGAACCGATAGGATCATTAGAAGGGTGTGCAGCTTGCCACCAAGATTTAAATGAATCTCAAACTCAAGATGTTTCTGATTTCCGTGTGCACGTGCTGGGAGAAGGGCTGATCCTTTCTACATCCAAAATTGAAAAACACACTGCATGCATTTTTAAGAATGATAAGCAACTCATTTTCTCATGTGGGTCCTGCAGTCTGAGATACTGAAGCTTTCATTATGTTTTAAGTTCTTTAAATTGCTGTGTGAGCAATGGATTGGCACACATTTGGATCAGTGTACAGACTGTGGTTCAGCAGTGAGTGACATGACATTGAGCATACTTATGTTTAGATGGACATAAATAATATATTTTGAAGTGTGAGAAAGGTTAAAAATACAGTGGCTTACACAGCAAGCTCCTGCAAACATATAACACCTTCCAAACCACATAACACCAACCATTGCAATTTGCTTTCTTACCACAGCCTTTTCCTTTTTCCCAATTTCTTAAAAACCTTCATTATTATGATTTTCTCCGGTATTTCCTGTGGTTGAAAATCTCCACCTAGATTAATTACCTCCTCATTAATTGTAAAGTCCAGTCTCCTAGTATTAAATACCTTTATTATAATTAATCAACTTCATCAATAGAAATACTGTCAACAGAGCAGAGCCAAAATTAAAGTCCAGTGATTTGATATCTTTAATAAAATTACTGGCTTGTGGTCACTTGTAGGGATCCATTACATTCTCTGCAAATGGCTACTTGTGTACTTGATGATAACCTGAAATGTCCATGTTCACTTGCAACTTTGATCTGGTGCCAATAGGTTAGAGTAATAGGACTCAAAAACATGCTCCTTGCAATTTTCTGATTGTGCTCACAATGGCATTCTAATCATCATGAAGATGTTAAGGATAAATGCTTTATCCAGTGTTGGAATGTTACACAAATCAAACTGAACAAAGAAGGTTGTTAATAAATATATCTGTTTTTCAGAAATTAAATACAGTGGGAAGAATGTAATCCAAGCATTCGGGGGTTCAATGGACTACCAGATAAGCAATGAGGATAATGAGTTGCCTCGATAGAAAGGTCTGGCATATTAAGTGCCAATCAGTCATGTAAGTGGCCAGCAGCAGCCCATTCCTCGAGCAAGGGCCCTGGACTTGGAAACTCCATTCTTGGTAGCAGCTGCTGGCCAATAGAAGCAGGTTTGAAAAGTGTGGCACTGGGAAAACACAGCAGGTCAGGCAGCATCTGAGGAGCAGGAGAATCAACGTTTCAGGCATAAGCCCTTCAGCATTCCTGCTTTCCCAGCACCACACTTTCCATCTCTGATCACCAGCATCTACAGTCCTTACTTTCTCCTGGCCAATAGGCAATGCACCCAGGAAGTGTCAGCAGCTGCCATCAATGCACTAGCCAGAGACCCAGGAGTGGAGAGGAATATGACACAGGAGAGTGAGGGAGAGGCTGCAGACTGGGAGATTGTGCACTAAGGCACTGTCATCAGGTTTCCCCTGAAGCTCGGTCCTTCAAGAAGAATTCAGCACGTAATATCAAGGGGCACCACCTTCTTAAAGATTCACGAACAGCAAACGCATGGGAGCACCATCACTTGCAAGTTCCCCTCCAGCCACTCAGCATCCTGAACTGCAAATATATCGACCACAGAATGCATTCTATCTAGATGCATCATAGCTTGGTACGGCAACTGCTCTGGCCAGGACTGCAAGAAACTGCAGAGTTGTGACCACAGCCCAGTCCATCATGCAAGCCAAGCTTCCATCCACTGACTCCACCTATAATTCCCGATGTCTCAGGAAGGCAGCCAACATCATCAAAGAGCCCTCCCACCCCAGTCATAATCTCTTCCGACTTCTTCCACTGGCAGAAGGTACAAAAGCTGAAACACATGAACCAACAAATTCAAGAACAGCTTCTTCCTCGCTGTTAATAGAGTTCTGAATGGACCTCTCAGATTTCAAATTTAATGTTGATCTTGTTCTTTATGTATCTTCTCTGCAGCCGTAACATTATATTCTTCACTCTCTTCTATTACAATAAAGCACTTTGTATGGTGTGATCTGCTTGTGCTGCACAAAAACAAAACTTTTCACTGTACCTAGGTACATGCGACAATAAAAAATCCAATCAAATAAAAAATTCCTTCAGTGTCACTAAGTAAAAATCCTGGTATTCCCTCTCTAGAGGTAATTGTGGGCATACCTGCACTAAATGGACTATACATCTTCAAGAAGACAGCATACCACCACCTTATAAGTGGAAAATAGGGACAGACAGTAAATACCGACCCAACCAGCAATGCCCACATTCTGAGAGTGAATTTTAAAAATGTAACATTAATTGCTTTTATGGCTTCGGTTGGTATTAATGAAAAGGTGACCACGATCTTTCCCTTTCCCAACATAATTGGGGCAGAGGCTTAAAGGCAATCATGCCTCCACCCCACATCCTCTAACTTCTTCAGGTCCTATCTCTTCATCTAGGGTAGACCTGTCCTTTAAATCCCCCCAATAAATTAAACATCTTCGAATGCAGGTGGCAGGATGCCATCCAGTACGAGAGCTCCATGATTGACACAACGTATTTAAATCCAAACGAAATAAGAAGGATTTTGACATCTCACCTTCTTTTTGAGAACTTGCAAAGAATGGAGCAGAAAGAAAAAAAAAATCTGTGGAGATCTGAAAAATGAGAAACAATGGAAGATAAGAGCGGGAAAAGATTAGCAAGCAGCATAAAAGAGAAACAATAACATATTTTACAAAGATATAGAGGGAAAAGATAGTGAAAGGAAGAATGGGGTTGATTAGGGAGCAAAAATTATATCTTCCAGCAAAGGTTCACCAGACTGATTCCCGTGTTGGCAGGATCGACATATGAAGAAAGACTGAGTCAACTGGGCTTGTACTCATTGGAATTTAGAAAAATGAAGTGGGAATCGCATATAAAGTCCTGATGGGAATGGACAGGCTATGTTTGGGAAGAGTGTTCCCAATGTTGGGAAAGTTCTGAACTAGGGGTCATAGGAGACGAATAAGCAGTAAGGCATTCAGGACTGAGATAAGGAAGAATTTCTTCACACAGAGAGTTGTGAACCTATGAAACTCTTTCCCACAGAAAGCTGTTGGGGTCAGTTCATCAGATGTATTCAAGAGACAGATGGATGGGGCCCTTGCTATTAAAGAGGTCAAGGGGTATGGAGAGAAAGCGCGAGTGGGTTACTGAAATTGCTTGATTAGCCATGACCATATTAAATGATGGTGCAGGCTCAAAGGGCTGAATGGCCTACTCCTGTACCTACTTTTCATCTGGAGGCAGGGATATTATTATGCTATGAAACAATAATTTTGCGTCAGTCTTCGTGAAAGGACATGATGTCAGTGTGGAGTAAGAGTGGCGGAGAAATAATTGGATATAAGTCGCTAAAGGTTCTAAAAGGATCTGCAGTACTTGACATGGAAACAGCACCTGATTCAAAAGGGATTCAAATTACTGAGGAAAGTAAGTGGAGGTCATGGCTTTACATTTTCAATTCTCTTTAAACCAGGCTTTATCAGAGGAACAGTGAGCTAAAAATGTTGCACCTTTCTTCATAAATGGACATCGGGATAATCCTGGCATCAATGGATCTGCCAACTCAGAACAGGCAAATGTTTATAATCTATAACCTGGAACAAAATTGGAAAAATATCAATTCATAAATAAATGCCAGCATACATTTTGCAAGACCAATCAAGACTGATGTATTTGGTTGAGTTATTTGATTAAATAGCAGAGAGTCATAGAATCATAGACTCATACAGCACAGAAACAGATCCTTTGGTCCCATTTGTTCCTATGAAACCGACATCTCAATCTGATCTGATCGTTTTTGCCAACTTTTGGCCAATTTCTCTTTAAACCTTTCCTCTCCATATATCCATTCAGATGCTTTTTGCATGTTGTAATTGTACCCACCTCCACCACCTCCTCTGGCAGCTCTGTGTGTAAAAGTTATCCTCAGGTCCATTTTAAATCTTTTCCTTCTCACCTTAAACTCATGCCCTCTAGTTTTAGACTCCCTTACCCTCGGAAAAAAGGCATTGGCTATTCACCTTATTCACGCCCCTTGTGATTTTATAAACTTCCATAAGGTCACCCCTCAGCCTCCAATGCTCCAGGGAAAAAAGCCCTCACCTATTTAACCTCTCCCTTTAACACAAGCCCTCCACTCCCGGCATGATCTTTGTAAATCTTTTCTGAACCTTCTCAAGTTTAACAAGAGGGTTGAGAAATTTTAAAAAAGAGTTTGAAAAGTAAGTTCATAGGTTAAAGGGGCAGTAACAGCACAGATAGAAGTCTAGCTCAGAGACCAAAGGTTGAGAAAATCAATGGATAGTTGTTTACAAACTGTAAGAAAGTATACACTGGTGTTATTAAGGGAAATATGTTTGCAACCTGAAGCTGGGTACAAAAGAAGAAATTTAAAAGTTTATGAAAATTGCAGAACTCTCATATGCCATTAACATTAAGAAAGACAGCAAACATTTGGACAACAGTGAAATGTGCAAACACGTTAGATGGAATACAATTGAGAAATAAAGCAGTGATACATTTTGGAAGAATAATTAAAGGCTAGATCAATGAAGTGGTGTAATGTAAAAGGATGAACCTGAGGGTTTATGTATTACGTTTTTCTGAAGGTGGAAAGCATGTGGGATCCCGTGTTTGACAAATAGAGGCATGGAGCACAAAAGCAAGAAAGTTGTACAAATCATGTGCAAATCACTGGGTAGGTGTCAAGTCTGAGCATTGCATCGCAGGAAAGATATGACAGCTTAAAGAGTGAAAAAAAAACTCAAATCAGTAAACAATAACATGGTTCTGATGATAGAACAGAAAGTGAGATTAATTGGATAACTCAACGAGCTAGCATGAGCATGGGTGACTGAATGGCTTCCTCCTCTGATTTTGAGTTCTTGCCCTGTATAAAATTTAAACAACTGGAAGAAGAGATTCTCCTGGTCAGATATGAATATGAAATAAATATTCTCTAAAGATAACCAACGGTGTAATAATGGTGTAAATCTATGTTGTAGTAATGATGGATTAAATTATTTTCAGCAATGTCTAATTGGGCACTTCTGTCAAATAGCTGACACAGGCATGATGGGCTAAATGACCTACTTGTGAATTGTTAGATTTTACAATTCTACAATTCTGATCCTCAAGGGTATAAGAAATAACAAATCACTGCTGTACAGTCAAGAATGTTAGCAAGTAAACTTAGTGCTATATTTGTTCCCCTCAATTTGTGTTTGCACTAGAGTTGTGCTCATTAAGGTGAAGGATGACAGTGCTATGGGAATGAAATGTTATTAGAATTAATCCGCAACGCTGTCATTCCTCATTTTGATCTGCATAAACACTCCACAAGAAAACAACAAAATGATTTGTCTTAGGCAAAAAAAAGTTGCTGAAACTATGAAAAAAAGTTATGTCTTCAGGCTGTAAACAGTCTTATGCAGGATAAGTTCAGGCCATCTCAAACGCGGTTCTAATTGCCTTGGGCGGACAGCATAAAATGTGACCCAACACTAATTAGTAGTGACTTCGCTCTCAGTTGGAATGCTTCTTTAGGGAAATGCAAAGATGTCAATTCTATAATCTAGTTGAAGATGTTCGAACCCAGGTTAGAGAGAAACAAAGCACATTGTTGGGCAGAGTCAAAGCAGCCACAATTTGCATCAATCCAGACCCCTCAAACTACTCAGTGCAATGGTGGCAACGTCAAGAAGAGAAGTGTTCCATCCATAAGCATGAGCTGGTAGAGAGAAACAAATGTATTTTTCTTTTCAATTACTTTTCCCTCCTATAAAATGATGCCTTCTGTCTCCAGGCATAATGTCCAAGGTGGTAATCAGGCTTCCTAGTTGATTATGAGACATCACTTCCTTTGGAAATGAGACAAGATTGCTGAGAGGCATAGTGAATGAAATTGTTGAAGGCTCAATCAGCGAGCTGAATGAAAATACCTGATTGGTATCTGCAGCTTACTGCTTTCATGCAGATGAGGCCTAATTTTGAATGGGCCTCATGCTGACATCTGAGAGATTACTTTGTGATTCTGATTTTGCTTTCATAACGACTGTGAATTGAAATCGCACCCCCCCTTTGCTCCATTACATTTCACCGTCAAAGGTTACAGCTTTCAAAGCTTTTTTGTTAAATTATTATTGTGTTGGATTTCCATTGTATTCAGATAAAACAATAAAGCAACACAATTTGGCACCAAGATGCATGTCAACATCTTTTTATAATGTGGCAACAATAATTTATTGTTCACTATTATAATAAATGATTTGGCTCAGCTGTTGTACTGCTGAAATTTCAGTAGTCATTCTCCACTGAAATTCAGTTGCAATCCAAAGGGTTTGTCACATTGATGTTAACACCACAAGGGGATTTCTTGACTGGAAGGTTATTTTTCAGGTGTTGGGACCATTTCCAGGTTCCAAATTTGCCGGCAATGAGGCAAAGGGAGGGATGGAGAAATGATGGAATTAGGTGGAAGTACCAACAGTGGTGATGCAGAAGCAGGAGAGATGGTGAAGTGGCCCTAGCAAGTGATAGAGAAGCACAGAGAGCAGGAAGGGTTCGTAACTTCTGACACTGAGGTGAGTGAGAGCTATTGAGTGGACATGATACATGCGATTAGATTAGATGAGATTCCCTACAGTATGGAAACAGGCTCTTTGGCCCAACAAGTCCACACCCACCCTCCTAGGAGTAACGACCCATTCCCCTACCCTATATTTACCCCTGACTAATGCACCTAACACTATGGGGCGATATTGAGAGATCTTGCTATTTAGTGAGATACATATGCAGAGGTAAGCATGAGTGGTGGCCCAGTGAGTGACAAAATAGTAGCCTTGTGGAGTGCAGAAGATCATTGACCTACTTGCTGACCTGTGGACTCAGGTCTCAGCACTGACCAGTGCAGTACCTTCTGTCTAAACTGGCTTGGTTTGGTGGCAGAGTCTCCCATGCCAGTTGGCTAAAAAAGGGACAACTTTTCTTTCCCCCATTCTGTCCAACAAATGTCTCCAGGTCTCTGTTTACAAAGCAACGATCAAGCTTTCCTTTCTTTCAGGGCATTAGTCAAATGCTAAGGTTCCAGCAGCACAGCGTGGGGAGGGAGTTCATGGCTTGAAGCTTGTGAAGTGGAACCACAGATATAAAAGCTGGAATGCCCTGTCTCTGGCGAACACTTATACCTCACCAACTGCACAACCTCTTAAGAAAAGTGCCCACTGTCTCAGTTACATAATGAAGTGAAGAGTGGTAGGTCATATGAAGGAAGGCATTCTGAACTATGACAATCCCAGGTGTCATGATTCTCCCTCTGTAAAACGCTTCAAATAAAAATGTGAATATTCTACCCATTATGTCTGCCAGGACTTGTTGAAAAGAGATCATACAAAAAGGATAAAACTAATATCACACAAAAAAAAAACAGGTTGTTTTCTATTGGATGTCTGAAAGCACTTTCTGAACACAGGTACATTTATGGTGTGAGTCACTGTCGCGGTCTAAAAGGCATAGCAGACTAGTTGACCTCAGTAAGCACCCACAAATGGAGTAATGTTAAGACAATCTGCTTTGGGGTTTTAATTAAAGAACAATTACTGGCCAGGACGCTGGAGGTAACTCACCGCTCCTCCTCAAGATATGCCCATTTGAGAAATGAGATTGTCGACAGGGTAGCACTGCCTCAGTATGAATGGAGAATCAACTTCGATTTTGGATATGATCAGTTGCACATCGTCTTAACTGCACTGTTACCTTCACACACTGCTTGATGCACAGAGGCATTTGATTAAAAAGCCTCTTTAAAAAGTGTAGTGCAGACCCGTTGTGTAGTAAGATTCGTTGTGTTTTTTTTTCTGTGTTGCTATCCCAATTCGAACACATTCTGAAACTGCGCAAGCTTTTATGCATCATTAGCAACGAATACTCTCTCTGCTCGTTTGCCTGTCGCAAGCAGCATTCAGTGAACCTCCAGGCAGAGGTCAGCATCAGATACCCTCATCTTAAAAGAAGAAGCCTCTGAACCCTCAGAGAATGTACAGGTAAGGCTTTCACCTGTACCCTTCACCAGCGCAGAAACCTTCACCTTGGTTTGTCCTCTATCGTTTTAGACTCTGGGGCACAATCTGTCGAGCACATCACTGACATATCTCCACAGCTAGTTGTAAAGAAAATGCCCCAGGTCTTGAGCACTCAGTAGACTGCCGGAGGTCAGGCACCTACTCAGCCCCAGGTAATACATGAGTCCCTGATCTCAGCCATCAATGATTCAGTCAAATTGCACAGAGAGGCACAGAAGCAGCATGCAGGTTTAACACAATAGTAAGCTGGATCCTACGATAGAAGAGTCCACCAACATTTGCAGTATCACACTGGCTCTGGCGTGCATGCATTTAGCTTTCTCCATGGGCACATTAGCACAGTCACAGAGACCCATTTAGCAGTAATGGCGAAGTGAGGGGGAGTCAAGATATCTCAACCTTACTTGAGGTGACCTACCCTTGCCGGACAGAAGGTGGTGTCAGAAGGCACCAAAATGGAGGACGAGTTAAGACATCCTGAATCTTCTTCTCAAGACACACCAGTGTTGCTAGATCCCGCCATCTCCTTTCTGATTGCAAATCATGCTATGGCAGATAGTGGAATTTGAATCCAATAAAGAATCTGGAATTAAAAGTCTAATAATGACCATGAAACCATTGTCAATTGTCATAAAACCCATCTGGTTCGTTAATGATCTTTTGGGAAGGAAACTGCCATCTTTAGCTGATCACAGCAACGTGGTTGATTCTTCTGGGCAATTAAGAATGTGCAAGAATTGCTGGCCTAGCCAGAGATGCCTTTATCCCCTGAGGGAATAAAAAAAGATATCCCCAAACCTTTAGCAGCTCAAGCCAAAGAGGGTGAGCTTCATCTAGGCAGAAGACCACAATCAGGCCTGGGTCCCAAAGCCCAAAGGTATCAAGGAAAATCTTCTCAAGTCTTTCAGTCCAACTGGGTTAACCATACAGCAGGCTCCCTCCTGCCCAGCTTTCAATTCATTTGCAAATTAGCGCTTCTGGTTAAACTGTTAGATAGACTGGTCTCTAAACAGTGACAGTGTAACAGCTAGTTGACTGACATATAATCAGCCTTTCTTTCATTAAAATCAGGGACCTAAGAGACCAAAGAAATTTCAGACTGAGTGTTTTGCTGTTTTTACCTATATATTACAACTTCTTAAAAAATTGATGCTATGGATGGTGATGGCTTGGAGGGGAACTTGCAGATGGTGGTGTTCTCATGTGTATATGGACATTGTAATGGGCTTGAAAGGTGCTGTCTAAGGACCTTTGATGAATTTCTGCAGTACATCTTGTAGATAGTGCACACTGCTGCTACTGAGTGTCAGTGATGAAGGAAATGGATGCGGTGCCAATCAAGCAGGCTACTTTGTCCTGGATGATGCCAAGCTTCTTGAGTGTGGTGGAGTGGCACACATCCAGGCAAGTATTCTGCCACACTCCTGAGTTGTGCCCTATAGATCCAGACAGGCTTGATAGAGTCAGGAGGTGAATTACTTGCTCCAGGACTCCTCAACTCTGACCTTATCTGGCTGCCACAAAACTTATATGGCTCTTCCAGTGCATTTACTGGCTAATGGTAACCCCCAAGAAAGTTGATAATGGGGGAGTCTGTAATGGAAATGCCATTGACTGTCAAGGACAATGGTTTGGTCCTCTCTTGTTGGAGATGGTCATTGCCTTGCATTTGTGAGGTACAAATGTCACTTGTCACCTTTCAGTCTAAGTCTGGATCTTGTTGCATTTAAATACTTGTTTCTTCAGTGTCTGAAGAGTAATTGAACACTGTGTAACTATAAGCAAACATTTCTAGTTCTGACCTTATAATGGAGGGAAGGTCATTGATGAAGCAGTTGAGGAGAATGTTTGGAACTTTTAAATAAAAGGTCCTAAACTTTGAGTGTGTGTGTCTTTGAATGCAAGTACAGATTAGAGTTGAATCTTTTTTTTATACTGAACATCCATTCTTAATAAATACTATATTGCTTTATTTAAAAACAAATGTAAAAAAAAGTCTGGCTATGAGCATTTTTGAGAGTTTCAGTACTTAAACAACTATTATTCTCTGAATTCAGAAGCAAATTCTTCTAAAAATATCTGTTCTCAAAACTCTAGTCGTGGAGTGAATAGATAGGGGAGTCATTCCACTGCACCCCATCTGATCACAACTGACAGAACATGGGTTTTGCAGCTATTTACATTGATCATGCATGTCTCTCATTATTACAATTAATTAATGTTCTGTAAAGCATTCAATTTAAATGAGGATTACAAAGTTAATAAATTAGTGTTGTTCCAATCAATAAGTCCATGTATGAATTAAAAAATGATTTACCTTTCTGCTCCATTCCTATTTTTGAGCAAGATTTTTCATAACTGACCTTTACCTAGTCCATAATAATGCATATATTATTGTTCCCATTAATTTCTGTAAATGTATTTTAGCATGACTCCCAGGAATTCAATGGAAGGAATCTCATTACCAATTTAAACTCGATCTTGACCAATTTGTACATATCTACTTCTCATGAAAGTTAAAGGTGCAAAATAAGGCCCTCAATATTTTAACTGATCCTTAATTAATCACTTTATTGAGATTATATTGCAACCTTTAACTGTGTTGTTTTATGCATGTGAAATTAAGTTCCTGATAATGAGAAGTAATATAATTTAAATTTTAATTAATCTGAGTGCTCTCTGCAAATTTTTTTTTATAAATACGTAACCAGTTTGTAAATAACTGATGCTTGGCATGTGATTAACAAAAATGCTTATAAAGGTGTCCATCAAACTCAGGGTCATTGATTCGCATTATTGTCTTATGTTATATCTGCAAAATTTGTAAATTTTCAACATGCCATAGATGTATATTTCCCTTCCTGTCAACGTCAATAGTCCATCTACTTTGGATTGTATGCCCCTGATTCATTTTAGATGGTTTCACTTTCACCAATATTATATGGACTGGCAAATTGAGGGCAGCAAATATTGGGGTGGCAGGGTGGCTCAGTAGCTAGCATTGCTGCTTGATTCCAATGTTGGGCAACTGTGTAGAGTTCTGGATTAGTGGTGCTGGAAGAGCACAGCAGTTCAGGCAGCATCCAAGGAGCTTCAAAATCGACGTTTTGGGCAAAAGCCCTTCATCAGGAATAAAGGCAGTGAGCCTGAAGCGTGGAGAGATAAGCTAGAGGGTGGGGGTGGGGAGAAAGTAGCATAGAGTACAATGGGTGAGTGGGGGAGGGGATGAAGGTGATAGGTCAGGGAGGAGATGGTGGAGTGGTTAGATGGAAAAGGAGATAGGCAGGTAGAACAAGTCTGGACAAGTCATGGGGACATTGCTGAGCTGGAAGCTTGGAACTAGGGTGAGGTGGGGGAAGGGGAAATGAGGAAACTGTTGAAGTCCACATTGATGCCCTGGGGTTGAAGTGTTCCGAGGCGGAATATGAGGCGTTCTTCCTCCAGGCATCTGGTGGTGAGGGAGCGGCGGTGAAGGAGGCCCAGGACCTCCATGTCCTCGGCAGAGTGGGAGGGGGAGTTGAAATGTTGGGCCACGGGGCGACATGGTTGATTGGTGCGGGTGTCTCGGAGATGTTCCCTAAAGCGCTCTGCTAGGAGGCGCCCAGTCTCCCCAATGTAGAGGAGACCGCATCGGGAGCAACGGATACAATAAATGATATTAGTGGATGTGCAAGTAAAACTTTGATGGATGTGGAAGGCTCCTTTAGGGCCTTGGATAGAGGTGAAGGAGGAGGTGTGGGCGCAGGTTTTACAGTTCCTGCGGTGGCAGGGGAAAATGCCAGGATGGGAGGGTGGGTTGTAGGGGAGCGTGGACTTGACCAGGTAGTCACGGAGGGAACGGTCTTTGCGGAAGGCGGAAAGGGGTGGGGAGGGAAATATATCCCTGGTGGTGGGGTCTGTTTGGAGGTGACGGAAATGTCGGCGGATGATTTGATTTATGCGAAGGTTGGTAGGGTGGAAGGTGAGCACCAGGGGTGTTCTGTCCTTGTAACGGTTGGAGGGGTGGGGTCTGAGGGCGGAGGTGCGGGATGTGGACGAGATGCGTTGGAAGGCATCTTTAACCACGTGGGAAGGGAAATTGCGGTCTCTAAAGAAGGAGGCCATCTGGTGTGTTCTGTGGTGGAACTGGTCCTCCTGGGAGCAGATACGGCGGAGGCGGAGGAATTGGGAATACGGGATGCCATTTTTGCAAGAAGTAAGGTGGGATGAGGTGTAATCCAGGAAGCTGTGGGAGTAGGTGGGTTTGTAAAAAATGTCAGTGTCAAGTCAGTCGTCGTTAATGGAGATGGAGAGGTCCAGGAAGGGGAGGGAGGTGTCAGAGATGGTCCAGGTAAATTTAAGGTCAGGGTGGAATGCGTTGGTGAAGTTGATGAATTGCTCAACCTCCTCGCGGGAGCACGAGGTGACACCAATGCAGTCATCAATGTAGCGGAGGAAGAGGTGGGGAGTGGTGCCGGTGTAATTATGGAAGATCAACTGCTCTGTATGTTTTCCCTGTGTCTGCTTGGATTTCCTGTGGGTGCTCTGGCTTCCTCCCACAGTCCAAAGATGTGCAGGTTTGGATGGATTGGCCATGCTAAATTACCCATATTGTCCAGGGATGTGCAGGCTAGGTGGATTAGCCTTGGGAAATGCAGGATTACAGGGATGAGGTGGACTTGATGGGCCAAAAGACCTGCTCCCACACTGTAGGGATTGTATGATTTCAAATTATATCACCCCACAATACGGGCACAGAGATCATGATGAGTCATAAGACACACTTACTAGTGCTTGTATGTTGCCAGTGCTTCCAAGTTGCATTTTGGCTCAAGGTATCTGGAGATCAGATGTTATGAGAGCCCAACACTATTTAAAGCTAGCCAGCATATCGCAATACCAGATTGTGCCATTAAGTCGGAAATATGTTCTTGCAATTGTATGATTATTCCAGATATTGAGAAGGGGAAAACTCAGTAACAGATGATCATGGGAGAGATGTAAGAAACAAATTTATCAACATTGTAGGCCTTGTTGAAAGAGATAGAAGGTGAGAAGGTGTCCTATTCCCTCAGGTTTCCTCAAGTCACATGTTTAGAAGTCAAGCAATAGTGTGGATCTCAATGGCAAGTTATTTCTCTTTATTCTTTCATGAGATGTGGCGTCATTGGCAATGCTGAGTATTTGTTGTCCATTCCTCATTGCCTCTCGATCTAAGTAATGGCGGCCATTGAAGAAAGCAGTTACGAATCAACCACATTGCAGGAGTCCCATGTCTGCCTGATCAGCTAAGGTTGTTCTTAGATTCTTGATCGCTGAGGGGATGAAAAATTATAGGAAATATTAAAGTTTGCACAGTAAAGGTAAAATCAAATCAGCTACCATTTTATTAAATAACAGAGCAGGCCCAAAGGGCCGTGTGGCCTACTCTTGTTCCTTGTTCACGTATAATCTAATATTGAACTGGATGGGTTTTGACATCAATTAATGATAATTGCCTTGGACACTTTGACAGAAGCAAGCTTTCATCTCCAGAATAATTAAGTGAACTTAAATTCTATCACTTACTGAGGCAGGGTTCGAACACTTGTTTCCAGGGTATTAGACTGGGCCTATGGATTATAGGTCCAGTGCTAACACCAGAACACCACCATTATCACAAAGCCCTACAGGCCTGGATATCTGCCAGGAGTTATCCAGCTCAGGAGTGCCATAGCAATAGCTAAACAAGTGCACTGCTAACCTCATTGGCTACTCAGTTAATGGCAATTCTGTGACCACATTATCAATAATCTTGAGATTGTTGACTTGCTTGTTGAGCTGGTACGTTTGCAGACATTTCATTGCCATATCAGGTAACATCATCAGTCTGCCTCTGGTGAAGCGTTGGTGTTCTGTCCAGCTTGCAATTTATGTGTGCGTCCCAGTTTGCTGCGGTGAGTGATAGCATTTCTGGTTTTGTTTCTTAGTGGCTGATATATGGAGTCTAACTCTACATGTTTGTTCATGGAGTTCTGAGTTGAATGCCAGGCCTCCAGGAATTCTTGTGCATGCCTTTGCTGACTTTGTGCTAGAATGGACGCGCTGTCCCAGTCGAATCACTGTCCTTCTTTGTCCGTGTGTACAGACACAAGTGATTTTTATCAATCAAGATTCATATCTAACATGCATGTGACTTATCTCCCTCACACAATCAGCACAATCCCAATTCCTTCGTCTCCGCCGCATCTGCTCCCAGGAGGACCAGTTCAAAATACGTACAACACAGATGGCCTCCTTCTTCAAGGACCGCAATTTCCCCCCCCGACGTGGTCGATGGTGCCCTCCACCACATCTCCTCCACTTCCCGCTCCTCCGCCATTGAGCCCCGCCCCTCCAACCGCCACCAGGACAGAACCCCACTGGTCCTCACCTACCACCCCACCAATCTCCATGTACAGCGGATCATCCGCCGTCACTTCCGCCACCTCCAAACAGACCCCAGCACCAAGGATATATTTCCCTCCCCTCCCCTATCAGCTTTCCGTAGAGACCACTCCCTCCGCGACTCCCTTGTCAGATCCACACCCCCCACCGACCCAACCTCCACTCCCGGCACCTTCCCTTGCAACCGCAGGAGGTGCAACACTTGCGCCCACACCTCCCCCCTCACTTCTCTCCAAGGCCCCAAAGGAAACTTCCATATCCGCCACAGATTCACCTGCACCTCCACCCACACCATCTACTGCATCCGCTGCAGCCGGTGTGGCCTCCTCTATTTTGGGGAGACAGGCCGCCTACTTGCGGAGCGATTCAGAGAGCACCTCTGGGCCACCCGGACGAACCAACCCAACCACCCTGTAGCACAGCATTTCAACTCCCCCTCCCACTCCACCGAGGATATGCAGGTCATTGGACTCATCCACCGCCAAACCACAACAACGCGACGGTCGGAGGAGGAGCGTCTTATCTTCCGACTGGGAACCCTCCAACCACAGGGGATGAACTTGGACTTCACCAGTTTCTTCATCCCCCCTCCCCCCACCTTGTCTCAGCCGAATCCCTCCAACCCGGCACCGCCTTCCTGACCTGCAGTCTTCTTCTTGACCTCTCCGCCTCCATCCTACTCCGACCTATCACCCTCACCTTGACCTCTTTCCACCTATCACATTTCCAACGCCCCTCCTCCAAGTTTCTCCTCCCTACCTTTTATCTTCTCCTGCTGAACACTCTCTGCTCATTCCTGAAGAAGGGCCTGTGCCCGAAACGTCGAATCTCCTGTTCCCTGGATGCTGCCTGACCTGCTGTGCTGTTCCAGCAATAAAGTTTCAACTTTGATCTCCAGCATCTGCAGACCTCACTTTCTCCTCCCAGTACTGTGAAGCCCTTGCACCCACATTTCACAGCTTACAAATATTAGTAGCTATTCAATCATGACAGCCACATGCCCAAAACCTTTACCCAACACTCCTTGAGACAATTCCTTCTTTCATGCAGGAAAACTGCAGGAGACAGCACTATTTAATGAAAAATCTACATGTTCAAATTCCTTTGAAGGAGACAGTAGTGGCCATTATGGGAAGAGGCTACTGCAGTATGGAATTGGTGTCCAGAATTACACAGTGCAGAATGAGTCCATCAGTTCATTGTATCTTCAGCAACTCTTTGAAAGAGTCATCCAATATGTCCCATCCCTAAAACAAAGCAAAGAACAGTAGACACTGGAAATCTGAAACAAAAACAGAAAGTGTTGAAGAAACTCAGTAAGGCTGGCAGCATCTGTTTAGAGAAAGTAGTTTTTTGGGGGGGAAATGTTAACTCTATTTTCATTCCATAGATGCTGCCAGACCTGCTGAGTTTCTTCAGCAATTTCTGTTTTAGTCCCATTCCCTCCTGTTTGCTCCTCAGCCCTGCAATATCTTTTCCTCTTTTTATATTTCAGTGTGAGGTGAAGAATGCTTCAGTCTTCCCTTTTGGGCGCGCTTTGTTATGTTGAGAGCAGAAGTTTGAGCCGAAGAAATGGTTACACATGTAGGTCATTGTGAACATGCAGTCACAGTTTGCACAGTACTTGAAGCCTTTAACAGACGTCGGTGCTAATTCACCGATAGATCCATGGAGACACTTTGTTTTCGATGGAATTGATGCACTACATGGGTCAATGCTGAAGAGAGGAGTGTATGTCCACAGCCAGCAGGAAGACATTGTGAACTGAGTGTAGAATTCTGGTTTGGGAATAGCCTCTGGTTTGTCAATGCTTTCATTCATTTCTGTCTGCTTTGTTTGATTTTGTTGAATCTAAGAGCTTTTTATTCATTCATTGTTTGGCTAGCCAATCAATGAATGAAATTAAGGATGCCATTGGGCCCATCATGCCTGTGCTGGTCCTTTGAATCATACATCAAATATGTTTCATTAATCTTGCTGTCTGCCCATTGCCATGCAAATGTTGTTTTTACAGATATGTATGCAACTTCCTTTTGAAATTCATCATTGAATCCGTATCTGTCCCATTTCTCAGCAGTGCAATGCAGATCTTAACAACTTACTCCATTACATAAAAAAATTCCCATTGTCCTTTTGTCGATTCACTTCAAGCAGTATTGATGGGTCAGTGACCCTTCTGTGAGCAGAAACAATTTCTCCTGACCGACATGATCAAAACTCTTCATTAGTTTAATGAAGTGACATCTCTGATAGCCACCCATTAAATCTCTGTTCGCAAGGAGAACAATCAAGTCTTTCCACATAACTGAAGACCTACATCCTTACAAGCTCCAGGATTTCCGCTTCTTCGCTTCTTCGCTTCTTCCACCCCGACCTCAAATTCACCTGGACAGTCTTGGACTCCTCCCTCCCCTTCCTAGACCTTTCTGTTTCTATCTCAGGCGACCGAATCAACACGGACATCTACTACAAACCAACCGACTCCCACAGCTACCTGGACTACACCTCCTCCCATCCTGCCCCCTGTAAAAACGCCATCCCATTCTCCCAATTCCTTCGTCTCCGCCGCATCTGCTCCCAGTTCAAAATACGTACAACACAGATGGCCTCCTTCTTCAAGGACCGCAATTTCCCCCCCGACGTGGTCGACGGTGCCCTCCACCGCATCTCCTCCACTTCCCGCTCCTCCGCCCTTGAGCCCCGCCCCTCCAACCGCCACCAGGACAGAACCCCACTGGTCCTCACCTACCACCCCACCAATCTCCATGTACAGCGCATCATCCGCCGTCACTTCCGCCACCTCCAAACAGACCCCAGCACCAAGGATATATTTCCCTCCCCTCCTCTATCAGCTTTCCGTAGAGACCACTCCCTCCGCGACTCCCTTGTCAGATCCACACCCCCCACCGACCCAACCTCCACTCCCGGCACCTTCCCTTGCAACCGCAGGAGGTGCAACACTTGCGCCCACACCTCCCCCCTCACTTCTCTCCAAGGCCCCAAAGGAAACTTCCATATCCGCCACAGATTCACCTGCACCTCCACCCACATCATCTACTGCATCCGCTGCAGCCGGTGTGGCCTCCTCTATATTGGGGAGACAGGCCGCCTACTTGTGGAGCGATTCAGAGAGCACCTCTGGGCCACCCGGACGAACCAACCCAACCACTCTGTAGCACAGCATTTCAACTCCCCCTCCCACTCCACCGAGGATATGCAGGTCATTGGACTCATCCACCGCCAAACCACAACAACCCGACGGTCGGAGGAGGAGCGTCTTATCTTCCGACTGGGAACCCTCCAACCACAGGGGATGAACTTGGACTTCACCAGTTTCTTCATCCCCCCTCCCCCCACCTTGTCTCAGCCGAATCCCTCCAGCCCGGCACCGCCTTCCTGACCTGCAGTCTTCTTCTTGACCTCTCCGCCTCCATCCTACTCCGACCTATCACCCTCACCTTGACCTCTTTCCACCTATCACATTTCCAACGCCCCTCCTCCAAGTCCCTCCTCCCTACCTTTTATCTTCTCCTGCTGAACACTCTCTGCTCATTCCTGAAGAAGGGCCTGTGCCCGAAACGTTGAATCTCCTGTTCCCTGGATGCTGCCTGACCTGCTGTGCTGTTCCAGCAATAAAGTTTCAACTTTGATCTCCAGCATCTGCAGACCTCACTTTCTCCTTACAAGCTCAGCCTAGCATGAGCTTTTCCAAAGGTTTGGCAGCTGATCATTGTCGACTGGGAAAGCTGAAAGGTTAGACGCCTGTATTCACTGGAATTCAGAAGAATCAGCGCTGATTTACTTGAAATGTACAAGATCCTGAGGGGCCTGACCAGGTTGATGTGGAAAGGATGTTTCCTCTTGTGAGAGAATCTAGAACCATGGGTCATAGTTTCAAAACAAAGGGGTTTTCATTTAAGGCAGAGATGAGGTAACTTATTTTCTCTCAGGAGGTTTGAATCTCTGGGATTCCCTTCCTCAAAAAGGCAGCAGATACAGAATCTTTAAACATTTTTAAGGCAGAGATAGATGGATTCTTGATTACCAAGAGGATGAAGGATGATCAATGGTATACAGGAATTTAGAGTTGAGGTTGAAATTAGATCAGCCGTGATTTAATTAAATAGCAGAACAGGCTTGAAAGGCCGAGTGGACAACTCTTGTTTCTTGTTCCCTTGTAGAAACAAAGATAAATAGAATAATGGAGCAGTAGACCATTCAGCCCTTCAAGCCTACTCCGCCATTCAATATGATCATGGCTGATCGTCCAACCCAACACTCTATTTCTGTTTTCTCCCCATAACCTTTGCTCCCTTTACCTGGAAGAACTGTTGTCCATGCTTTAGACACTTTGACCAGTTTGTGTACTAAAAACACTTTATCCAAGAGCTCTTGTTTGTCAGGCCAGTAAAAGGGTACAGAATTTGGTTTGTGCTTCAAC
The DNA here is from genome assembly GCF_037043375.1 of Chiloscyllium plagiosum. Lineage (NCBI taxonomy): Eukaryota > Metazoa > Chordata > Chondrichthyes > Orectolobiformes > Hemiscylliidae > Chiloscyllium > Chiloscyllium plagiosum. Next base: position 29,222,552 of record NW_028270146.1, read on the forward strand.
TCAATTTTACTAACAAAATATTCCATATTTAAATTCCAACATGCAAGCATTTCCCAAATACCCATATTATTTATTCTCTATCTAGCTCCACCTGTCTGTGAAAGGGTATTAACAGCAATGATCCATGTGTTTGAGCTGAGCCTGTGGAATCTCCTTCGTAGAGCTGGCTGTCTTCCACAAAGGTGAGTCTTGCAGGTCAGGGCAGATCTTCTCTCTCTCTCTCTAGGTTGAGCCAGGTTGAGTTTTCACTGAGGCTATGTGTGCTTTTATTCTTTCACCATCCCCACCACCCCCTCCAGATTCCCTTGCTCTCACACCAGACCTTCCAAAATGTTCTGTTGCCTTTGTCCAATGGGGTCACACCTAACCTTTCACTGTTGTTAGCTGGGAGATGTACAGTGCACATACTCAGGCAATCAAGAACTTCTGATCAACATTCTCCAATACACAAACACCAGGTTGGTTGCAATTGGTTCCCCTTGACCTTTGTAGCCTTTTTGACCTTGGTTTCCACTGTTCTCTGTAGCCAACAGCTACTGGCTGCTGTTTCATTTTGTTTAGCCAATTTTCCGTCAAGCCTGATTTCTCCAGCTGTGGGTTAACTTAAAATATCAAATTTTGGGCACATGAGCTATTTTGTATGCTTTGGATAGGGATGGGGAAGGAATTAATATCCCTGAAGAAGAGTCATATTAGACTTGAAATATCAACTGTTTCTCTCTTTACAAATGCTACCACACCAGCTGAGTTTCAGATCGCAATAATTTGCAAGTACTTTGCTTTTCTTTTAGTATTTGCTACTTCACAGACTATGGAACACAGAGTGATCAGGGAATTGAGCGCTTCTTTGATAGAGTGAGAGGAATTGGATTCAAACAGGAATTCGCTGGTAAGTAGTCTTTTGCTGAAATTCAGTTCAACATCTAAAATTTGTCTTAGAACTTTGAAAATCATTAAAAAAAACTTAGGTTTCTAAGATGTCTGGCTAACTGAAGCTGCTAATCAGTGGTAGTTTGCTGTCAGTGAGCAGAAGTGTTTGTCTCAATAGGTGTTAATCACTGCAATGGCAAACTGAATTCGGAATTCTCATTTAAGTTTTGGTCATAAGCTCCATGTAAATGATTAGCATTTGCTAACACAGAATGGGTAGCATAGAGTGCTGACGCCTGCAATTTGGTACAAAAGGGAATTTAGTGCAAAGAGGAAGGAAAAGCTCCTTTTGTCTTTTTTGATCCAATAGCTTGTGAGGGAATATTCCCTTCTTTAGTGTTGCACAAGCAATAGCGAATATAGTGACAAAGCAGGATAAGAATGAACAAATTCAAATGCTTGGTATCAAAAAGATTGTCCAAATTTTCCTCTCAAGCCTCAACTGGTGATTGTAGAACAGCGGATGCTGTAAATCAGAAATAAAAACAAAAGTTGCTGGAAAAGCTCAGCAGGTCTGGCAGCATCTGTGAAGAGAAATCAGAGTTAACGTTTCAGGTCTGGTGACCCTTCCTCAGAACTGATGGTAGCTAGAAAAATGTCAGTTTCCATGCAGAAGACAGGGTGTGGGGGAGGCAGTACGGAGTAAATGACAGTTTGGGATAGAGCTCAAAGAGAGAACAGTTAGAAAGCCAAAGGAGCAGATAACGATCCAGCTAGGAGGCTGAGGAGCTGAATAGCTGTTAATAGAGAGTGTTAATGGCTAACATTACGTAGTGTGTAATTGCAGAATGTGTGATAACAAGGCCTGGTGTGCGCGGGTGGACACTAATGCCTTTTGACCTTGTGCTTTGCTGGTGCACTATATTAATTGTTCCACCTAAATACCATTTTACTCTGCTCCAGAGCCTTGATATTTCCTCAATTGCAATTCTCCAAATTCTTCCACTCATTTCCTTTTTTAGATTAGATTGGATTACTTACATTGTGGAAACAAGTGCACACTGACCATCCGAAGAGCAACCCACCCAGACCCATTCCCTGACATTTACCTCTTCACCAATACTACGGGCAGATTTAGCATGGCCAATTCACCTAACCTGCACATCTTTGGAGTGTGGGAGGAAACTGGAGCACCCGGAGGAAACCCACGCAGACACGGGGAGAATATGCAAACTCCACACAGACAGTTGCCTGAGGCAGGAGTTGAACCCCGGTCTCTGGCACTGTGAGGCAGCAGTGCTAACCGCTGAGCCACCGTGCCTCTTTTATTAGGCACGGTGGGGACTGCAGATGCTGGAAACCAGAGTTAGATCAGAGTGGTGCTGGAAAAGCACAGCAGATCAGGCAGCATCCAAAGAGCATTCCTGCTCCTCGGATGCTGCCACTCCTTTTTTTATAAGTGCTGTTTAGTTATTTGATTGACCACAATTTACCAGAAGCCCATCTCAGTGGAATAACTTCCTCTTTTCTCAATACTGGTTCCAGTGACCTACAAAGTAGTATTCCAGTTACATGTCTGACCTTCTTATTTGTTAGTCCCTTTGCAAATTGATAAATGGTTTAGTTAACAATCCAAAATTATGACCTTTCAGATTTTACATTCTAATTTGGATCATAATTCCTCAAACATCCATCGCAGAATGTCATTCTTAGTTCGATTTATTTCGTAGATTCCTTCATGGACGACAACAATTGGATCCTTCCCCTCTTTATCTAGTTTCATCCCCACCAGTCATGAGGGCTGGATTGGTAACTCCCAGTCATGGCTGCAGGGATTTCTCTACAGTCCCCTAACCATACTGTCCCCGAAACCTACTACTTAATTTTTCACTCCCTCTGCTCAAATTGGTCTCGACGACAATGGTCAACTTGTTGAGCCACCCTGAAAACTTTTAGATCTCTACTGAATCGAACAGGTGTGATTGCCTCTTGGAACAATGTGCTCAGGTTACACTTGCTACTTAGTGCCCCACCATTTCTGATTCTCAGACCCAAGCTCAGCAGCTCTTGGAAGAACTTTACAGGCCCCTACCAGTACATTTCCAGTTGTGGATGTCCATAAAATGATACAAATGTTCTTCAAAGTATGCTCTTGCCTGCTCCTCACCAATTCTCAGTTTTACAGGGGTAGACGAGGCCCACGATGGCCTGGACTACCTTTTCACTCAGTCTCAATTTTGAGAACAGACAGAGGAGGTTTGAAATGGCTTTGCGGAAGGAGATGGAAGAGATGTTGCTTGGTAAGTCAATTTATGCTCAGCTGGCAAACCCAGAGAATTCATGCCTTTGGTCTCTTTTGCCAATCCGTTCTCCATCAAAACCGGGCCCTCACAAAACAACCTCAAGATCTGCCTCCCCTTGGTACGCCATCGTTCCAGTCATCTCTCTCCCTCCTCACGTCTCCTCCCATATCCCTGACAATTACCTCCACTCTGGCCTGAGACTTCACCTCGTGGGACTATCTATAGTTCTAACAATGGCCGCTCCTCCCAGTGGCACTGTTATAATTCCAGGTCTGGCAGATCTTAGAGTCATTGAGTCATAGAGATGTACAGCACTGAAAAAGGCCCTTCAGTCCAACACGTTCATGCCAACCAGATATCCTAACCTAATCTAGTTCCATTTGCCAGCACTTGGCCCATATCCCTCCAAACTCTTCCTACTCATATATCCATCCAGATGCCTTTTAAATGTTGTAATTCTAGCAGCTTCCACCACTTCCTCTGGCTGCTCATTCCATATACACACCACCCTCTGTGTGAAAGAGCTGCCCATTAGGTCCCATTTAAATTTTTCCCCTTTCACCCTGAACCTATGCCCTATAGTTCTGGACTCCCCCACCCCAGGGAAAAGACCTTGTCCGTTTATTCAGTCTGGTCTTCAGTCAGATCTGTCTCAATGCCTTGTCTTACTTTCGTTCCATAGCTCTTGATGCCTTTTATAGGAGCTGAGTGCCCCTGGTAGAACCCAAACTGGGCGTCTTTGAGAAGGTTATTGCTGAGCAGCTGCTGCTTGATAGCATTGTTGATGACACCTTTCATCACTTTCCTGATAAATTGAGGGTACACTGATGGCCTGGTAATTGGCTGGGTTGGATTTGTCCTGCCTTTTATGTACAGGGCATATCTGTGCAATTTTCCACACAGTCAGGTAGATTTCAGTGTTGTAACTGTATTGGAACAGCTTGGCTAGGGCTCCAGCAAGTTTAGGAGCACATATCTTCAGTACTATTGCCAGAATGTTGTCAGGGCCCATAGCTTTTGCAATATCCAGTGTCTCCAACTGTTTCTTAATATCACATGGAGTGAACCAGTATGGCTGAAGACTGGTATCTGTGATGCTGGGAACTGTTGGAGGAGCTGAGATGGTCACCTACTTGACACTTTGGCTGAGGATTGTTGTGAATGCTTCAGCCTTATCTGTTGCCCTGATGCACAGGGCTTTTGCATCATTGAGGATGGGGATATTTATGGAACCTCCTTTTCCATTGAGTTGTTTAATTGTTCACCATCATTTATGATGAGATGTAGTTGAACTGTAAAGGTTAGATGTGATCTGTTGGTTGTGGGATTGTTTAACTCTGTCCGTCACTTTATGTTTATTCTATTTGGCATGCAAGTTGTTCTGTTTGGTAGCTTCACCTGGTTAGCACCTCATTTTTAGGTATGCCTAGTGCTGCTCCTGGCATGCCCTCCTACACTCTCCATTACACCAATTTGATCCCCGACTTGATTATAATGGTTGAGTGAGGGATAGGTCATGAAGCTGCAGATTGATCTGGAGTACAATTCTGCTGCTGTTGGTGGCCCACAGTGCCTCATGGCTGCCAGTTTTAAGTCGGTAGATATTTTTGAGGTCTGTCTTATTTAGCAGGGTGAGTGCCACATAACATAATGGATGGTTCTCTCAATGTGAAGGTGAGACTTCATCTCCACAGGGACTGTGTGATGGTCACTCTTACCAAAACTGTCAGGGACAGATACGTCTGCTGCCAGCAGATAGGTGAAGATGCGGGTCACATATGTTTTTCCCTCTTGTTGGTTCCTGAACCACTTGTCACACACTCAGTCTAGAAGCTATGCCCTTTCGGACCCAACCAGCTCGATCAGTAGTGCTGTTGCTGAACGACTGGCAGTGGACATTGAAATTCCAACCCAGAGTATGTTGTACACCCACGCCACCCCCAGTACTTCTTCTAAGTGTTGTTCAACATGGAGAAGTACAGATTCATCAGCCTGGGGAGGATGGTATATGGTAATCAGCAGGAGATTTCCTTGCTCACTACAGAAGGGTAGTCCAAGATGGAGGATGGGAGAAAAATTGTAGCTATAAGCGCTTCTTTTATTTTAGGTATTTTAGGTGTTGGAGTTGATTTCCTCCAATTCCAGGAGCAACATTTACCACTTTAAAAGCTGTTGTATTATTTTGGAACTTTGAGGGAAAAAGATCAAAACAATGGCACTCTAAAAAGGAGGAAGACAGACAAAGGCAGAGACCACACGGTCAAAGAAATTGACGTTGCTGTCTGATACAGTAATGTATCTGCTGCAAAAGCACAGCAGAACAGGCAGCATCCAAGGAGCAGGAGAATCAACATTTCGGGTAAGAGCCCTTCATCAGGAATGAGGCTTGTGATCCGAGGGGGTAGAGAGATAAATGGGAGGGGGAGATGGGACTGGGGGGAAGGTAGCTGGAAGTGCGATAGGTAGATGAAGGTGAGGGTAAAGATGATAGGTCAGAGAGGAGGTTGATGCGGATAGGTGGGAAGGAAGAAGGACAGGTAGGACATGTCATGAGGGTGGTGCCGAGTTGGAAGGTTGGATCTGGGATAACGACAGGGACAGGGAAATGAGGAAACTAGTGAAATCCACATTGATATCCTGTGGTTGGAGGGTCCCATGGTGAAAGATGAGGTGTTCTTCCTCTGGGCATCGGGTGGTTAGGATAAGGCAGTGGACTGTCATTTCTCCTGTTCCTTGGAGGCTGCCTGACCTGCTGTGCTTTTCCAGCACCACACTCCCATCTCAAACAAGTGTGCTGTTTTAGAAAATATACGGGGTGATGAACTCTCAGGGGAATGTAGCACAAACAGCCAAATTTCTGCTACTAAGAATGGTTCTAATGTAATGAGGGGTATGTCAAGTTCAAAGCAATCGATTGTGATAGGGGACTCTCTAGTCAGTGGTAGAGACAGACAGTAGCTGGCAGTGAGAAATCAGGATGATGTGTTGCCACCCTGGCGTCAGGACCAAGGTTATCTCAGAGAAGGTGCAGAATGTTATCAAACAGGAGAAGGACCAGCAGGAGATTCTTGGACACATTGGCACTAATGATATAGGAAGAGAAAAGGATGAGATTCAGAAGGGAGAATATAGAAAGTTAGGCAGGAATTTAAAAAGGAGTTCCTCAAGGGTAGTAATAGCTGGATTACTCCTGGTGCTACGAGTTAGTGAGGGTAGGAATAGGAGGTTAGAGCAGATGGATGTGTGGCTGAGGAGGTGCTGCAGGGGAGAAGGGATAACATTTTTTGGATCATTGGAATTTTGTCTGGGATAGAAGTGACCTGTACAAGAAGGGCAGATTGCACCTGAACTGGAAGGGGACAAATAGACTGACAGGGAGATTTGCTAGAGCTGCTCGGGAGGATTTATAATTGTAAGGTAGGGGTGGGACCCAGGAAGACAGTGAGGAACGAGATCAATCTGAGACTGGTATGATTCGGAGATGCCGGTGTTGGACTGGGGTGTACAAAGTTAAAAATCACACAACACCAGGTTATAGTCCAACAGGTTTAATTGGAAGCACACTAGCTTTCGGAGCAACGCTCCTTCATCAGGTGATTGTGGAGGGCTCGATCGTAACACAGAATTTATAGCAAAAATTTGCAGTGTGATGTAACTGAAATTATACATTGAAGAATTGATTGTTAAGCCTTTCATCTGTTAGAATACAGTGATAGTTTCACTTCTTTCTTGTGTAATTCACAAAACCCTTTTTTTTAAAAAGTTGCATTCTCAGGTTAGCTGTTAACAATGGTGATAGCTAGACAATGTGTTGAAGGTGTTAGCCCCCTGTGTTCTCTGTCTATGACCTGATGTTTAGATTGATTCCAATCTAAAAAGTGAAATAACAGAGTTTTACATAAATTCATGCAGTTTTTAAGCTCAGAGTTCGACATGAATCTATGTGGTTTTTGAGCAAAGTGCAATGTAACTTTGTACCAGAAAAATTCACCAGACACAATATATATGTGTGTATGTGTGTCTTTGTCTGTCTGTGTGTGTGTCTGTCTGGGGTGGGGGTTGTGAGTGTGAGAAAGTGTGTGTGTGTGTGTGTGTAGTGAATGCAGAGTGTCTTAAGTCTGTGAGGGGGTGTATGTGTGGGAGTCTGTGTGTCTATAAGGGTGTGTGTGGGTGTCTGTGTGGGCGTCTGTGTGTATCTGTGTCCGTGTGCATGTGAGAGTGTGTGTGTGTGTGTGTAGGAATATCTGTGTGTGTGTGTGTGTAGTGCAATGGTGATCACCTGTAATGTGACATGAACCCAAGGTCCCGGTTGAGGCCCTCCCGTGGGTACCGAACTTAGCTATCAGCCTCTGCTCACAGACTTAAGACACTCTGTACTCACTACACACGCACACACTTTCTCACACTCACAACCCCCACCCCAGACAGACACACACACAGACAGACAAAGACCCACATGCACACATATATATTGTGTGTGGTGATTTTTTCTGGTACAAAGTTACATTACACTTTGTTCAAAAACCACATAGATTCATGTCGAACTCTGAGTTCAAAAACTGCATGAATTTATGTAAAACTCTGTTATTTCACTTTTTAGATTGGAATCAATCTAAACATCAGGTCATAGACAGAGAACACAGGGGGCTAACACCTTCAACACATTGTCTAGCTATCACCATTGTTAACAGCTAACCCGAGAATGCAACTTTTAAAAAAAAGGGTTTTGTGATTTACACATGAAAGAAGTGAAACTATCACTGTATTCTAACAGATGAAAGGCTTAACAGATAATCAATTCTTCAATGTATAATTTCAGTTACATCACACTGCAAATATTTGCTATAAATTCTGTGTTACGATCGAGCCCTCCACAATCACCTGATGAAGGAGCGTTGCTCCGAAAGCTAGTGTGCTTCCAATTAAACCTGTTGGACTATAACCTGGTGTTGTGTGATTTTTAACTTTGAGACTGGTATAGTTGGGAAAAGGAACTAGTCAAACAGTCAGGGCAGCAGGAACAAAGCAGAGAACAAGGTGGGTCTAATAAATTAAACTGCATTTATTTCAATACAAGGGGCCTAACAGGGAAGGCAGATGAACTCAGGGCATAATTAGGAACATGGGACTGGGATATTATAGCAATTACAGAAATATGGCTCAGGGATGGACAGGACTGGCAGCTTAATGTTCCAGATACAAATGCTACAGGAAGGATAGAAAGGGAAGAAAGAGAGGAGGGGGAATGGCTTTTTGATAAGGGAGAGCATTAAGCTGTACGGAGGGAGGATATTCCTGGAAATACATCCAGGGAAGTTATGTGGGTGGAACTGAGAAATAAGATAGGGATGAACACCTTATTGGGATTGTACTGTAGTAAGTGGGAAATTGAGAAACAAATTTGTAAGGAGATCTCAGACATCTGTAAGAATAATTGGGTGGTTATGGTAGGGGATTTTAACTTTCCAAACAGAGACTGGGACTGTCATAGCGTCAAGGGTTTAGATGGAGAGAAATTTGTTCAATGTGTACAAGAAAAAATTCTGATTCAGTATGTCGATGGACCTACTAGAGAAGGTGCAAAACTTGACCAACTCTTGGGAAATAAGGCAGGGCAGGTGACTGAGGTGTCAGTGGGGGAGCACTTTGGGGCCAACGCCCATAATTCTATTAGTTTTAAAATAATGATGGAAAAGGATAGATCAGATCTAAAAGTTGAAGTTCTAAATTAGAGGAAGGCTAATTTTGATGGTATGAGGCAAGAACTTTCGAAAGCTGATTGGGGGCAGATGTTCACAGGTAAAGGGATGGCTGGAAAATGGGAAGCCTTCAGGAATGAGATAACGAGAATCCAGAGAAAGTATATTCCTGTTAGGGTGAAAGGAAAGGCTGGTAGGTATAGGGAATGCTGGATGACTAACGAAATTGAGTGTTTGGCTAAAAAAAGAAGGAAGCATATGTCACGTATAGACAGGAGAGATCGAGTGAAGTCTTACAAGAGAATAAAGGCAGTAAGAGTATACTTAAGAGGGAAATCAGAAGGGCAAAAAGGGGACATGAGATAGCCATGGCAATTTGGGTTAAGGAAAATCCAAAAGGTTTTTACAAATACATTAAGGACAGAGGGTAACTAGGGAGTGAATAAGGCCCTTCTAAGATCAGCAAGGTGGCCTATGTGTGGAGCCTCAGGAGATGGGGGAGATATTAAATTAGTATTTTGCATCAGTGTTAACTGTAGAAAAGTACATGGAAAATATAGAATGTATGGAAATAGATGGTGACACCTTGAAAAATATCCATATTATAGAGGAGGAAGTGCTGAATGTCTTAAAACACACAAAGGTGGATAAATCCCCAGGATCTGATCAGATGTACCCTCAAACACTGTGTGAAGCTAGGGAAATGATGCTGGGCCCCTTGCTGAGATATTAGTATCACTGAAGTCATAGGTGAGCTGCCGGAAGACTGGAGGTTGGCTAATGTGGTACTACTATTTAAGAAAGGTGCTAATGAAAGGCCAAGGAATTACAGACCTGTGAGCCTGACATCGGGGTGGTGGGGAAGTTGTTGGAGGGAATCCTGAGGGACAGCATTTACATGCATTTGGAAAGGCAAGAACTCTATGATATTTTCTCCCCACCCCCCACCCCCACCCCCCTCTAATTTATCTCTCCACTCTGCAGGCACCCTGCCTCTATTCCTGATGAAGGGCTTTTGCCCGAAACCTCGATTTTCCTGCTCCTCGGATGCTGGCTGACCTGCTGTGCTTTTCCAGCACCACTCTAATCTAGACTCTGGTTTCCAGCATCTGCAGTCCTTGTTTTTGCCTAAGGACTGATTAGGGATAATCAACATGGCTTTGTATGTGAGAAATTATGTCTCACTAACATGATTGAGTTTCTTGAAGAAGTCACAAGAGGATTAATGAGGGCAGAATAGTGCATGTAAGGCTTTCGACAGGTTCCTCATGGTTAGCAAGGTTAGATCACATGGAATACAGGGAGAACAAGCCATTTGTACAGAACTGGCTGGAAGGTAGAAGACAGAGGGTGGTGGTGGAGAGTTCCTTTCCAGACCAGAGGCCTGTGATCAGTGGTGTGCCACAAGGATCGGTGCTGGGTCCACTGCTTTTTGTAATTTATATACATGATTTGAATGTGAACATAGGAAGAAGAGTTATTAATTTTGCAAATGACACCAAAATTGAAGGTGTAATGAATAGCGAAGAGACATCCTCAGAGTACAAGGTGATCTTGATCGGATGGGCCAATGGGTTGAGGAGTGGCAGATGAAGTCTGATTTAGATAAATGTGAGGTGCTGCATTTTGGAAAGGCAGGTCAATGCAGGACTTCTACCCTTAAGGGTAAAGTCATGGGGAGTGTTTCTAACCAAAGAGACCTTGGAGTGTCAGTTCATAGTTCCTTGGAAGTGGAGTTGCAGGTAGATACAGTAGTGAAGAAGGCATTTGGTATGCTTTCATTTATTAGTCAGAGCATTAAGTATAGGAGTTGGGAGGTCATGTTGCGACTGTACAAAACATTGTTAAGAGTGTGGTGCTGGAATTGCACTGCAGGTCAGGCAGCATCTGAGGAGCAGAAACATCAACACCACACTCTCGACTCTGATCTCCAGCATCTGCAATCTTCACTTTCTCCCTGTAAAAGACATTGGTTAGGCAACTTTTGGAATACTGTGTGCAATTCTGGTCTCTCCTCTCGGAAGGAGGTTGTGAAACTTGAAATAATTCAGAAACGATTTACAAGGATGTTGCCAGTGTTGGAGGATTTGAGCTGTAAGGCAAGACTGAATAGGCTGAGGCTGTTTTCCCTTGAGCATCGGAGGCTGAGTGTGACCTTATAGAGGTTTATAAAATCATGAGGCGCATGGAGAACGTAAATAGACAAGATCTTTTCCATGGGGTCGGAGAGTCCAGAACTAGAGGGCATAGGTTCAGGGTGAAAGGGGAAAAATTTAAATGGGAGCTAAGGGGCAACATTTTCACACGGGAGTGGTGTGTATATGGAATTAACTGCTGGAGGAAGTAGTGGAAGCTGGTATAATTACAACATTTAAAAGGCATCCAGATGGGTATTTGACTAGGAAGGGTTTAGAGGGATAAAGGCCAAATGCTGGCAAATGAGACAAGATTAAGTTGGGATATCTGGTTGACATGGACAAGTTGGACCGAAGGCCCTGTTTCCATGCTGTGCATCTCTGTGACTCTATGACTCTCAGATCTGCCAGACCTGGAATTATAACAGTGCCACTGGGAGGAGTGGCCATTGTTAGAACTACAGATAGTCCAATGAGGTGAAGTCTCAGGCCAGAGTGGAGGTAATTGTCAGGGATATGGGAGGAGAGGTGAGGAGAGGGAGAGATGACTGGACCGATGGAGCACCAAGGGGAAGCAGATCTTGGGATTGTTTTGTGAGGGCCCGGTATTGATAGAAAACGAATTGCGAAAAAGATCAAAGGCATGAATTCCCTAGGTTTCCCAGCTGAGCATGAGTTGACCTACCAAGCAACATCTCTTCCATCTCCTTGCACCAAGCCATTTCTAACCTCCTCTGTCTGTTCTCAAAATTAAGACTGAGTGAAAAGGCACTCCAGGCCATCCTAGACTTACACTGGGCCGAGTCTACCCCTTTTAAATTGAGAATCGGTGAGGAGCAGGCAAGAGGGTAGTGGGAAGAACATTTGAGTCATTTTAGGGACACCCACAACTAGAATTATGCTGGTAGGGGCCTGTAAAGTTCTGCCAAGAGCTGCTGAGCTTGGGTCTGAGAATTAGACATGGTGGGACACTAAGTGGCAAGTGTAACCTGAGGACATTGTTCCAAGAGACAATCACACCTGTTAGATTCAGTCGAGGTTTAAAAGATTGCAGGGTGGTAAACAAATTGACTATAGTCATAGAGATCAATTCGAGCAGAGGAAGTGAAAAATTAAGTGGTAGGAATGGGGAGAATATTGGAGAAAATGAGGATTGCAGATGTTGGAGATCAGAATCAAAAAGTGTGGCGCTGGAAAAGCACAGCAGTTCAGGGAGCAGCTGCGGAGCAGGAGAGTCGATGTTTCGAACATAAGCCCTTCATCAGGAAAGTGTGTGGGGTGGGATTGGGGGTGCTGAGAGGAGAGGGGAGGGGCTGGGCAGAAGATAGCCAGGAATGCGATACGTAGATGAACGTGGTGGGTGATGGTGATAGGTCGGAGCGGAGGGTGGAGCGGATAGGTGGGAAGGAAGATGGACAGGTAGGATAGTTCAAGAGGGCAGTACTGAGTTGGAGGGTTGGATCTGGGATAAGGTGGGGGGAGGCGGGGTTGAGTAAAATGCTGCTGAAATCGACAGTGATGCTGTGTAGTCGGAGAATCCCAAGATGAGGTGTTCTTCCTCCAGGTGTTGGTTGGCTAGGATTTGTCCCGTGTGGTTGAAGGGGACACCATAGTTAGGGGACTGTAGAGAAATCCCTGCAGCCATGTCTGCGAGTTACCAACCAAGCCCTCATGACTGGTGGAGATGAATCATGAGCAAGAGGGGAAGGATCCAATTGTTGTTGTCCATGAAGGAATCTAAGAAATAAATCGAACTAAGAATAACATTTTGCAATGGGTGTTTGAAGAATTATGATCCAAATTAGAATGTAAAATCTGAAAGGTCATAATTTTGAATTGTTAACTAAACCATTTATCAATTTGCAAAAGGATTAACAAATTGGAAGGTGAGACATGTAACTGCACTATTACTTAGTAGGTCACTAGAACCAGTATTGAGAAAAGAGGAAGCTATTCCGCTGAGATGGGCTCCTGGTAAATTGTGGTCAATCAAATAACTAGAGCAACACTAATAAAAAAAGAAATGAGTGGAGGAATTTGGAGAATAGTAAATTGAAGAGCAATCGAAGAAATACCTCTGGAGCAGAGTAAAATGGTGTTTGGGGGATAAAAAATCGTAAAACACCAGGACCAGGAAAGCACAAGGTCAAAGGGCATTAGTGATACCAGGCAAAGTGAGAACAAGAAAGTCAAAGCCTAAGGCATTATTTCTGAAAGCAGAAAATATTTGGAACAGATTACATGAATTAATAGCTCAGACGGAAACTTAAATTAATAGCTTCAATTTAACCGGCATGGTAGAAATGGTGCTGCATTGCCATTATTGTTCAGCCCTGCCTCAACCAATGGGCACTATAGGCACAGGGGTACAAAATCATCCCACAAAATGATATTTTGATCAAGTTTCCTTTCTGGTTTGATTTTTGTTACATTGCCCCCTTAAGTGGCTAATCAATTCTAATATATTTCAATTTGGTTTATTTTTATCAATTCTGCTATTCATTTGAAATAGTAGAATTGAGGATGCAAAGTGAGTGAGGTTGAGAACATAAATCTTCCAGGATGCTTCCAGGTAGGTGGCACTGTGGCTCAGTGGTTAGCACTGCTACCTCACAGCACTAGGGGTCCGGGTTTGAGACTGGGCGCTTCCTAGCAGAGCGCTTTAGGGAACATCTCCGGGACACCTGCACCAATCAACCAAACCGCCCCGTGGCCCAACATTTCAATTCCCCCTCCCACTCTGCCGAGGACATGGAGGTCCTGGGCTTCCTTCACCGCCGCTCCCTCACCACCAGACGCCTGGAGGAAGAACGCCTCATCTTCCGCCTCGGAACACTTCAACCCCAGGGCATCAATGTGGACTTCAACAGTTTCCTCATTTCCCCTTCCCCCACCTCATCCTAGTTTCAAACTTCCAGCACCGCACTGTCCCCTTGACTTGTCCGGACTTGTCCGACCTGCCTAGCTCCTTTTCCACCCTCTCCTCCCTGACCTATCACCTTCATCCCCTCCCCCACTCACCTATTGTACTCTATGCTACTTTCTCCCCACCCCCACCCTCCTCTAGCTTATCTCTCCATGTTTCAGGCTCTCTGCCTTTATTCCTGATGAAGGGCTTTTGCCCGAAATGTCGATTTTGCTGCTCGTCGGATGCTGCCTGAATTGCTGTGCTCTTCCAGCACCACTGATCCAGAATCCGGGTTTGATCCCAGCCTTGGGAATTGGTGGAATTTGCACATCCCCCCATGTCTGTGTGGTTTTCTTCTACAATCCGAAAGATGTCCAGGTTAGCTGAATTGGCCAAGCTAAATTTTCTCGTGTTCAAGGATGTGTTGGTTAGGTGAATTCGTCGGGGGTACATTTAGAATAATGGGGAATGGGTTGGGTGGAATACTCTTCGGAGGGTCTGTGTGGACTTGTTGGGCCGAATGGCCTGTTTCCACAGTGTAGGAATTCTAATACTTAGCTTTTTGAAGGAATGGGAAAAATGATACAGGAAGTGGGGTGATTTGCTAATAAAAGATGGGAGACAGACAGCAGAGAGAAGAGGATTTTGGATCAAAACATCAGGAAGTAGAAACACGTTAGGTTAAGCGAAGAAGCAGCAGAAACATTAAACTTTTAGAGAGATGCTTACAGGCCCCTTAACAGTAGTTGTAGTGTCAGGATGAGTATAAATCAGGAATTTACAGGTGTACATAATGATGACAAAATATAAAATGGTGTAAAATGGAGTCTTTAACCTTCAAGTCAACTGGAAATATCAAATTTACAATAAGGCAATGGAAGGTAGGTTCAGAGAGTATACACAAGTTCTTCCTTTCTCAGCATGTCAAGAAACTAACTTTAGAAAATGATTTCAAGTGGTGCAATGAGAAAGGGTTGATTAAAAGCCTTGTGCTAAAAAGGCATTTAGGAAAGAGTGACAAAATATAAACCTCTACTTTTGTCCTCCTGTCTCACCATGGACCACTCCATCCCTGATAAAACCTGGCCAATCAGGTTTGTGAACAGCCTTCTGCCCAGATGTCATTTGTGACTGTTACATGACAAATTAATGTCCACCTATGGGCCTCATCCTGCCACTGTTGCCATTAAACAAATGGCAGGCATGAGACGGGGGGTTGAGGGTGAAATGACAAGCTAAAAATACCTTTTTTAGGTTTCCTTGTGGCCCTGTGGTCCACTAGAGTTTGGTCCCTCATTCACAGGCACTCGTATCTGGTCACAAGACTGTCATTTACAAAGGGATATCTTGCTGAAAGCCAACGCACTTTCTTTCCCTTTGAAATCCTCTCTGTCAAATCTCACCTGCAATTCCCATTTCACCTTCACTGACCTTTCTCTAGGGATCTAGCGATGGCTACTGGTGAATGCCCAGGTGAATTACTGGAATCAGCTATCAATATTAATTTGCAATACCAGCTTTTTTTTATTTTATTCACATAAGTTGAGCATCGCTGCTCGGTTAGAACATCTTTTCCCATCCCTCAATAGATCATCTTTCATTCTTTGAAACTCCAGGAAATTTGGGTCTAGATATTCAATCTCTCCTCACAGATCAGTCACCTCATTCCCAGAAGCAGTCTGGTGAACCTTAATTGCCCTCCTTGGATATGAAGATAAAGGCTGTATGCAGGTGTGGCCTCAGGAATGTCCTTTGTAATTGTAATAAGATTTCTCCACTTGTATACTCTAATCTATTTGTTGTAGAAATATTGCACTGTTTTCCCACCTAGTTGCTCGCTGTTTCTGCATATTAACTTCCTTTGATTCATGTAAAAGCATAGCTAGGCCCCTCGAAGTGCAACATTTTCTACATACTGATGTTAGGCTGACTAGCCAAAGGTTGTCTATTTTTGCTTTCCCTCCTTTTTATGTCCTGAGGGAATGTTTGCTATTCTCCAATCCCTAGAAACTGCTGTAAAATTTAAGAAATATTCTGGGAGATCAAAACCAATGGACTTCTGTGGCTTCCATTTTTAAACCCACGATGACATAAAATCAGCTCCAACTGTTTACTGCGGCTTAGTCCCGTTCATTTCTGTGGATAATATTTCTTACACTAACTTCTTTAAGATCATGACGTGGAGGTGCCGGTGTTGGACTGAGCTGGACAAAGTTCAAAATCACACAACACCAGGTGATAGTCCAACAGGTTTATTTGGAAGCACTAGCTTTCCGAGAGGTGCTCCTTCCTCAGGTAACGAGTGGGGCAGGGTCATAAGACACAGAATTTATTGCAACAGATCAAAGTGTCGTGCAATTAAAATGATGTACTGAACAAACCCAGATTGTCGTAAGGTCTTTCATCTTATAAAATGGGTTGCAGGTTTCGGTTCATTAACATGTAAATTCCAGAACATCTTTTAAGCCACCTTCTCGAGGTAACTTAAGGTTTTTATTAAAAAAATGACCCTCAACTCAATGTATTAAAGGTGTGAGATTAGAGTGTCTGTATCCCAATCTAGAGTCAGACTGATTCTATTTCCAAAATAGGAATTAAAAAAAAAATGTTACATGGCTTGACTGCCTGCAGGTTGTGTGCTATTTGAGCAAAATTAGAATGAATCTGCAAATACAATCGTGCAAATGCAAATTCACCCAATAGACTTATCTGTGTGTGTGTGTGCATGTGAGGGGAAGAGAGAGAGAGTGAGTGAGTGTGTGCAATCTAGGTTTATTCAATATATCATTTGAATTGCATGACATTGAGATCTTTTTCTACAAATTCTGCAAAAGATCTCAGTGTCATGCTCCACTCGTTACCTGAGGAAGGAGCACCTCTCGGAAAGCTAATGCTTCCAAATAAACCTTTTGGACTATAACCTGGTGTTGCGATTTTTAAACATTTTTTAAGATCCTCAGTCCCCTAACATTTGGATTTGCACAATTTACAATTTTATATTCTGTGTTCCTGTGTGAAGATCACAACAAAGGGTTGAATTTAAGAGGATATTGGTCAATGTCATTGACCACACTGATCAATTTTTGGGAACCATGAGGAAATGAATTCTCTAAATGGCTGAGGAAGCTCAAGGCTGTATAGTTAATTGTTGCACTTTCAGTAGAAGGTCAAAGATAGCAGGTGAAATTCCTCCAGTTAGCCACACACTATCCTAACTTGGAAATCTACTGCTTTGCTTTCACTGTATCTGGCTCCAACTTCTCAAACTCCCTCCCTAATAGCAAAGTGACTATGCCTACATCAAATAAACAGCAGAGGTTCAAAGCTTGTCACCATCTTCTCAAGGCAACATAGTGTGGGTAATAAATACTGGTTCAGCCAGTGACACCCACATCCCATGAATGAACAATAAAAGAAAGTCATCTCAGGCTTGATAAATGTATGGTTATGAAGGAAATTATGTGATACTGTGATAGTACAGGAATATCAGCAATGAGCAGGCTCTGAGAACACAATTAGCCTATTGCAGCTCTAATTTCTTAACATAATATGTGGAGTTAGCATGTCATCTCAAGCCAATTCAGGGTATACAAAATTTCTAAACAGGAGTGTAATGAGGTACACCAATGGTGTACCTCATTTACTTTGACCTGTGTACCATTCATTGTAGAGAAAGAGACCAGTTAGCTGAATAGATTCATGCTATTGTTTATATTCCACATATGCTTCTTCTCACTTCAATTCATTTCACCCAATCAGAATACCGATTGCTCTTCTCTAACCTGCATTTTATTAGCAGGAATTGGCTATAACGCAACTGAAGAATTGTGGACGTTGTTTGCATAATGCAAGCTTTCTGCTAAATGGGCATCGTGTGTTTTCCATAGTGCCATCTTCCAAAGCACAATTTCTGTAGTGGATTGCCATAGCGGGATTTTCTCTAACACGAGATTGCAGAGGAACACAACTGTCACATTATAGCAGAATGACCTGTAATGTTTTCTTTCTCTCTCCTTCCTTTACATTATTTAGTTTCCTCTCAAATACATCTACAACCTTCTTAGTTTTAATTTAACTGCAGCCGAGAGACCTTCTGATTCTCATTCTTGTAGCAGATAGCCTTGCTTTACACAGCTTCTGCTTATTCTCCCAGTCATGCACAATAATACAGGAAGACTTAGTAGTCCACTCAAATCCTTTAAGAAAATAGAAAGCACTTCAGTACTATTCAGCACTGTTTGTGCTGATATTACAATCAGTGGTGAAGCACCAGAGTTATTCTGTATCTCATAAAAGCTCTGTCACGTAGTTTCCCCTTGTCCCTTTCTGAAAGACAGTTTTGAACTGGATGCAAACTCTGAGCAGTGGAATGGGTGCCTGCAAAAAGGTAAACATCCAATCATAGAGTCATAGAGATGTAGAGCACGGAAACAGACCCTTCAGTCCAACTTGTCCATGCCGACCAGATAATCTATTTGCCATCACTTGGCCCATTTCCCTCTAAACCATTCCTATTCATGTACCAATCCAGATGCCTTTTAAATGTCATCATTGTACAAGCCTCCGTCATTTCCTCTGGCAGCTCATTCCATACATGCACCATCTTCTCCGTGAAAAATTTATCCCTTAGGTCCCTTTTAAATCTTATCCCTCTAGTTTTGGACTCCTCCATACCAGGGAAAAGATCTTGTCTATTTACCCTATCCATGTCCCTCATGATTTTATAAACCTCTATAAAATAATCCCTCAGCCTCCGACGCTCCAGGGAAAACAGCCCCAACCTATTCAACCTCTCCCTATAGCTCAAATCCTGCAACCTGGCAACATCCTTGTAAATTTGTCAGAACCCTTTCAAGCTTCACAACATCCTTCTGATAGGAGGGAGACCAGAACTGCACACAAACTTCAAAAGTGGCTAAACCAATGTCCTATACAGTCAAAACATGACCACCCAACTCCTATACTCAATGCTTTGACCAATAAAGGAAAGCATACCAAATTCCTTCTTCACTATCCTATCTACCTGCGACTCCACTTTCAAGGAGCTATGAACCTGCACTCCAAAGTCTCTTTGTTCAGCAACACTCCCCAGGTCCTTACTATTTCCAACATGCAGCACGTCATATTTATCTAAATGTAACTCCATTTACCACTCCTCAGCCCATTGACCCATCTGATCAAGATCCCGTTGCACTCTGAGGTAACCTTCTTCACTGTCCACTCCACCTCAAATTTTGGTGTCATCGACAAACTTATTAATTATACCCTCTATATTCACCCATGTGGACCCAGTACTGATCCTTGTGGCACACCACTGGTAATAGGCCTCCAGTTTGAAAGGCAACCCACCCCCACCACCCCCTGTCTATCTTCCAGAAACATCTGTATCCAAATGGTTTGTTCTCCCTGTATTCCATGAGATCTAACCATGCTAACCAGTCTACCATGAGGAACATAGAACATAGAACATAGAAGAATACAGCGCAGTACAGGCCCTTCGGCCCTTGATATTGCACCGATCCAAGCCCACCTAACCTACACTAGCCCACTATCCTCCATATGTCTATCCAATGCCCGCTTAAATGCCCATAATGAGGGAGAGTCCACCACTGCTACTGGCAGGGCATTCCATGAACTCACGACTCGCTGAGTAAAGAACCTACCCCTAACATCTGTTCTATACCTACCCCGCCTTGATTTAAAGCTATGCCCCCTTGTAATAGCTGACTCCATACGTGGAAAAAGATTCTCACTGTCAACCCTATCTAAACCCCTAATCATCCTCTACACCTCTATCAAGTCACCCCTAAACCTTCACCCCTAAAACAACCCCAAGTGCCTCAGCCTTTCCTCATACGATCTTCCTACCATACCAGGCAACATCCTGGGAAACCTCCTTTGCACCCGTTCCAGTGCCTCCACATCCTTCCTATAGTATGGCGACCAAAACTGCACACAATACTCCAGATGTGGCCGCACCAGAGTCTTATACAACTGCAACATGACCTCAGGACTCCGGAACTCCATTCCTCTACCAATAAAAGCCAGTACGCCATATGCCTTCTTCACCGCACTATTTACCTGGGTGGCAACTTTCAAAGATCTGTGTACATGGACACCAAGATCCCTCTGCTCATCCACACTACCAAGTATCCAACCATTAGCCCAGTACCCCATCTTTTTGTTACTCTTACCAAAGTGAATCACCTCACACTTAGCTACATTGAACTCCATTTGCCACCTTTCTGCCCAGCTCTGCAGCTAACCTATATCCCGCTGTAACCTGCCACATCCTTCCTCACTGTCTACAACTCCTCCGACTTTCGTATCATCCGCAAACTTGCTCACCCAACCTTCTAACCCCTCCTCCAGGTCATTTATAAAAATGACAAACAGCAATGGTCCCAAAACAGACCCTTGCGGAACACCGCTAGTGACAGCACTCCAAGATGAACATTTGCCATCAACTACTACCCTCTGTCTTCTTCCAGCCAGCCAACTCCTAATCCAAACCTCCAACTCACCCTCAATCCCATACCTCTGTATTTTTTGCAGTAGTCTACCATGGGGAACCTTATCAAACGCCTTACTAAAATCCATATACACCACATCTACCGCTTTCCCCTCGTCCACCTCCCTAGTCACCTTCTCAAAGAATTCAATAAGGTTTGGTGAGGCACAACCTGCCCTTCACAAAACCATGCTGACTATCCGTGATCACATTACTCCTATCCAGATGTTCATAAATCCTATCCCTTACAATTCTCTCTAAGACTTTGCCCACAACAGAAGTGAGACTCACTGGCCTATAGTTACTAGGGTTATCCCTACTCCCCTTCTTGAACAAGGGAACCACATTTGCTAGCCTCCAATCTTCTGGCACTACTCCTGTAGAAAACGAGGACATAAAAATCAAGGCCAATGGCTCTGCAATCTCCTCCCTTGCTTCCCAGAGAATCCTAGGATAAATGCCATCAGGCCCAGGGGACTTATCTATTTTCACCCTTTCCAGAATTTCCAACACCTCATCTCTACATACCTCAAAGCCATCCATTCTACTTAATTGTGACTCAGTATTCACATCGACAACAATGTCCTGTTCCTGAGTGAATACTGACGAAAAGTATTCATTCAGTGTCTCCCCAATCTCTTCAGCCTCCACACGCAACTTCCCACTACTATCCTTGACTGGATCTATTCCTACCCTAATCATTCTTTTATTCCTGACATACCTATAGAAAGCCTTAGGGTTTTCCCTAATCCTACCAACTAAGGACCTTTCATGTCCCCTCCTTGCTGCTCTTAGCTCTCTCTTCAGGTCCTTCCTGGCTACCTTATAACTCTCAATCGCCCCAATTGAACCTTCAAGCCTCATCTTTACATAGGCCGCCCTCTTCCATTTAACAAGGGATTCCAATTCCTTATTAAACCACAGCTCCCTCACTCGACCTTTTCCTCCCTACCTGACAGGTACATACTTATCAAGGACACTCAATAGTTGCTCCTTGAACAAGCTCCACGTATCAATTACGCCCTTGCCTTGAAGCTTACTTTTCCAAGCCACACATCCTAAGTCATGCCTCACCGCATCATAATTTCCCTGCCCCCAGCTATAACTCTTGCCCTGTAGTGCACACTTATCCCTCTCCATCACTAGAGTAAAAGTCACTGAATTGTGGTCACTGTCCCCAAAGTGCTCACCTACCTCTAATTCTAACACCTGGCCTGGTTCGTTACCCAGAACCAAATCCAGTATGGCCTCACCTCTTGTTGGCCTGTCTACATATTGTGTCAGGAAACCCTCCTGCACACATCGGACAAACACTGACCCATCTAACGAACTTGAGCTATAGCTTTCCCAATCAATATCAGGAAAGTTAAAGTCCCCCCTAACAACCACCCTATTACTTTCACTCTTCTCTTGAATCATCCTCGCAATCCTTTCTTCTATGATTCTAGCACTATTAGGAGGCCTGTAAAAGACTCCTAACAGGGTGAGCTCACCTTTCCTATTCCTAACCTCAGCCCAAACTACCTCAGATGGCGAGTCTTCATCCATCGTCCTTTCCACAGCTGTAATACGATCTTTGTCAAGCAATGCCACACCTCCCCCTCTTTACCCCCACCTCTGACCCTACTAAAACATTTAAACCCAGGGACCTGCAACAGCCAATCCTGTCCCTGTTCTACCCATGTCTCCGCAATAGCCACAACATCAACGTCCCAGGTACCAACCCACGCTGCAAGTTCACCTACCTTATTTCGTATACTTCTTGCATTGAAGTATACACACTTCAAGCCACTTTCCTGTTTACAGGCACCCTCCTTTGAAATTGATGCCATGTTCCTAACCTCCCTACACTCCAGGTCCTGCACCCTAAATCTACAGTCTGGGTTCCCATGCCCCTGCAGAGTTAGTTTAAACCCCCCCCAAGAGCACTAGCAAACCTCCCACCAAGGATACTGGTGCCCCTCAGGTTCAGGTGCAGACCATCCTGTTTATAGAGGTCCCACCTTCCCCAGAAAGAACCCCAGTTATCCAAATACCGGAATCCCTCCCTCCTGCACCATCCCTGTAGCCACGCATTTAACTGTTCTCTCTCCCTATTCCTCGACTCTGTATCACGTGACACGGGTAACAAACCAGAGACAACAACTCTGTTCATTCTAACTCTGAGCTTCCAACCTAGCTCCCTGAAAGCCTGCCTAACATCCTCAGCCCTCCTCCTACCTATGTCATTGGTGCCAATGTGGACCACGACTTCGGGCTGCTCCCCCTCCCCCTTAAGGACCTTGTCGAACGCCTTACTAAAATCCATATAGATCACGTCCACTACTCTGTCCTCATCAATCCTCTTCATTACTTCTTCAAAAAACTCAATCAAGTTAGTGAGACATGATTTCTCACGCACAAAGCCATGTTGACTAAACTTAATCAGTCTTTGCCTTTCCAAATACATGGAAATCTTGTCCCTCAGGATTCCCTCCAACAACTTGCCCACGATTGATGTCAGGCTCACTGGTCTATAGTTCCCTGGCTTTTCCTTCCCTCCTTTCTTTAACAGTGGCACCACATCAGCCAACCGACAGTATTCCAGCACCTCACCTGTGGCTATCGATGATCCCAATAGCTCAGCAATCGCTTCCCACAGGTCTTGATCAGGTCCTGCGGATTTCATTTTCATTATTCATTCACAGGATGAGGGTGTCACTGGCTAGGCAGCGTTTATTGCCAATCCCTAATTGCTCAGAGGGCAGTTAAGTGTCAACCACATTGCTGTAGATCTGAATGAAAGCTTCCTTTCCTGAAGGGCATTAATGATCCTGATGATTTTTTTCCATCAATCAATAATGGAATCACAGTCAACATCAGACTCTTAATTCCAGATGTTTATTGAATTCAAATTCCACTGCTTGCCATGGTGGATTTGACAATAGACAATAGGTGCAGGAGTAGGCCATTCTGCCCTTTGAGCCAGCACCACCATTCAATATGATCATTGCTGATCATCCTCAATCAGTACCCTGTTCCTGCCTTATCCCCATAACCCTTGATTCCACTATCCTTAAGAGCTCTATCCAACGCTTTCTTGAAAGTATCCAGAGACTTGGCCTCCACAGCCTTCTGTGGCAGAGCCTTCCACACACTCACCACTCTCTGGGTGAAGAAGTTTCTCCTCAACTCTGTTCTAAATGGCCTACTCCTTATTTTTAAACTGTGCTCTCTGGTTTGGGACTCACCCATCAGCAGAAACATGCTACCTGCCTCCAGAGTGTCCAATCCTTTAATAATCTTATATGTCTCAATCTGATCCCATCTCAGCCTTCTAAACTCAAGGGTATACAAGCCCAGTCGCTCCAATCTTTCAACGTAAGGTAGTCCTGCCATTCCGGGAATTGACCTCGTGAACCTACGCTGCACTCCCTCAATAGCCAGAATGTCTTTCCTCAAATTTGGAGACCAAAACTGCACACAATATTCCAGGTGCGGTCTCTGCAGGGTCCGGTACAGCTGTAGAAGAACCTCTTTGCTTCTATACTCAATTCTTCTTGTTATGAAGGTCAGCATGCTATTAGCCTTCTTCACTGCCTGCTGTACCTGCAGCTTGCTTTCATTGACTGATGTACAAGAACACCTGGATCTTGTTGTACTGCCCCTTTACCTAAATTGATTCCATTGAGGTAGTAATCTGCCTTCCTGTTCTTGCCACCAAAGTGGATAATCACACATTTATCTACATTAAACTGCAATTGCCAGGCATCTGTCCACTCACCTAGTCTGTCCAGGTCACCCTGTAATCTCCTAACATCCTCCTCACATTTCATCCTGCCACCCAGCTTTGTATCATCAGCAAATTTGCTAATGTTACAATTAATACCATCTTCTATATCATTAATATATATTGTAAAAAGCTGCGGTCCCAGTACTGATCCCTGCGGTACCCCAGTGGTCACCGCCTGCCATTCCGAAAGGGAGCCGTTTATCACTACTCTTTGTTTCCTGTCAGCCAACCAATTTTCAATCCAAGTCAGTATTTTGCCCCCAGTACCATGTGCCCTAATTTTGCTCACTAACCTCCTATATGGGACTTTATCAAAAGCTTTCTGAAAATCCAGGTACACTACATCCACTGGATCTACCTTGTCCATCTTCAGAGTTACATCCTCAAAAAATTCCAGAAGATTAGTCAAGCATGATTTCCCCTTCATAAATCCATGCTGACTCTGACCTATCCTGTTACTGCTAACCAGATGTGTCATAATTTTATCCTTTATAATTGACTCCAGCATCCTTCCCACCACTGAGGTCAGACTAACTGGTCTATAATTCCCTGCTTTCTCTCTCCCTCCTTTCTTAAAAAGTAGGACAACATTAGCCACCCTCCAGTCCATAGGAACTGATCCTGAATCTATAGAACATTGGAAAATGATCACCAATGCATCCACGATTTCTCGAGCCACCTCCTTCAGTACCCTGGGATGTAGACCATCAGGTCCCGGGGACTTATCAACCTTCAGACCTAACAGTCTCTCCAACACCAATTCCTGGCAAATATAAATTCCCTTAAGTTCAGGTCCTTCAGCCACTGTTACCTCAAGGAGATTGCTTGTGTCTTCCCCAGTGAACACAGATCTGAAGTACCAATTCAATTCTTCTGCCATTTCTTTGTTCCCCGTAATATATTCACCCGTTTCTGTCTTCAAGGGCCCAATTTTAGTCTTAACTATTTTTTTTCCTTTCACATACCTAAAAAAGCTTTTACTATCCTCCTTTATATTTTTGGCCAGTTTACCTTCGTACCTCATTTTTTTCTCTGCGTATTTGTTTCTTAGTTATCCTCTGTTGTTCTTTAAAAGCTTTCCATCCTCCGTTTTCCCACTCACCTTTGGTATGCTATACTTTTTCTCTTTTGACTTTATATGTTTCTTAACTTCCCTCGTCAGTCACGGCCACTCCTGCCTCCTCTTAGGATCTTTCTTCCTTTTTGGAATGAATTGATCCTGCATCTTCTCCATTATACCCAGAAATACCTGCCATTTGAACTCAGGTCCCCAGAACATAATCTAGGTCTCTGGATTAATAGGCCAGTGATAATGCCACTAAACCATTGCCTCTCTTTTATCCACATTTTTGTGTTTTAAGGCATCCAGCATCTCCTCCTCCATAATATTATTGAAGCATAGACATATTGAAAAGCAGTAAGTTAAAATACTTAATGGCCTACATGTTCTTGATAAATATTTATTATGGTGAAATAATTGTTATTATGATTGGATAGAATAGAAACTTCCTTTATCATTATGTTGAAGTTTAGCATTTCACAATATAGAATCAGGTTCACTTAGAATTTCTTTTATTCTTCTATCGGACTTTGGTGTTGCAGGCAAGACCAACCTTTGCTGCTGATCCCTAATGCTTCTGAATTTATTGACTCGACGGCCATTTAAAAGTCAACATATTGGAAATGCATCCAGACCAGTCTCAGGATGATACTATTTCCTTCCCAAAGTGCATTAGATGTTGAAGTGCAATTAAAGAAGGTAGGGCAGTGCTAAAAACCAAATGCTCCTCATTTAACAAGATGTCGCTTTTCTTAAAAAATTAACTGTAAATGTGGAATTTCTTGTCAATTCAGTAGATTACCTCGTGATTGTCATCTGTTGTGCCTCAACAGTGCTCCCTTTGGAAAAGTGTGGAATTGTTGCAATTTGTGGATTTTCATGGTGTTCTACATTGGTGCCAATTCCAGTCTCTTTCCTTGACATAAATGAAGACAAACACCAACAGTTTTACTGTCATTGTCACTAGCAAAATCTGAGCCAATCAATTTGACAAAAGAATAAAATTTGTTTTGAACAGCGATATTTTGAAATGCTGTTTTTATTAACAACTACAGACAACTTAAACTGTTGAAATAAATCCATATTTGTGTAATCTTTCACTTTGTCTAGTTGCCCACCTTTAGGACAAACACGTTTCTCTCACTAATGCTTGAAGATTGAATACGTTATGGTGGCGTGATATAAAATCAAAGTAGCAGCATCTTAACACAAGTCGGCGTAAACGGGAACTGCAAAGGGTCAGAGCATTGCCTTTGAACGTGTAGGATTTAAGTCTCACCTCAGTCCAGAAAGAAAACTGCAAGAAGATGAGAATCTAAGAAACTGGAGCTAGAATTGATTGTTGAGCCCTTTAACTCCACTACATCATTCAGCAACATTAGGGTAAATCTTCAACTTTCGCTCTTTTTCTATCATCCCCATATTGCTTAACTCATTTTGTACCCAAATGTCTATCAATCACGTAAAAACCCTGGTCCCAAAACACGAACTCTGATTTCTCTGCACAGATGCTGCCAGACTTCCAGAAACTTCTGTTCTTATATCTATCAACCATTGTCTTAATTAGGAGCTTAACACTACAGAATGAAACATTATTTTTCTGCTCATTTTCCTGCTCCTGCTCCTGCTCCTCAGATGCTGCCTGACCTGCTGTGCTTTTTCAGAATCACTCTAATCGAGACTCTGGTTTCCAGCATCTGCAGTCCTCACTTTTGCCTACATTATTTTTTCCACCCATCAAGACTATTTTACAAGCAATTTAGCTGAACACTGAGTTTAGCATATTCTCTCCTCTGCCATCCATTGACACAAGATACATTTTATTGCAATTATCAAAACATATTCCAGCTAAAACAATGGAAAGAAACAGTGGAATTAATGCATAGAATGGGGTAGTAAACTGTAGGGGATGGGGACAATCGAAATATGGAGCTGGTTTAAGGAACAGATATTGCATATCCTTGATAGGTATGTCCCTGCCAGGCAAAGAGGAAGTGATAAGATAAGGGAACAATGGTTTATTACAGAAATTGCATCTCTTGTTAAGTGGAAGAAGGAGGCTTATGTAACGATGCGACGAGATGGTTCAGATGAAGCGATGGCGAGTTACAGATTAGCTAGGAAGGGTTTATAGAGAGAGCTAAGAAAAGCAAAGAAAGGACATGAGCAATCTTTAGCAGGGAGAATAAAGGAGAACCCTAAAATTTTCTATATAGGGACATGAAGAATAAAAGGATGACGAGAGTAGGAATAGGGCCAGTCAAAGACAGAAGTGGGAAGTTGTATGTGGACCCTGTGGAGATCGGAGAGGGGCTAAATGAATATTTCTTATCAGTTTTTCACTCAGGAAAAGCAGAATATTGTAGAGGAGAATAATGAGATATGAGATATTAGACTAGAAAGGATCGAGGTTAGTAGGGAAGCGGTGTTCTTAATCCTAGGAGTGAAAGTAGACAAGTCCCCTGGGCTGAATGGGATTTATCTGAGGATTCTCTGGGAAGCTAGGGAGGAGGTGTTGGAGCCTTTGGTTTTGATCTTTGAGTCATTATTGTCTACAGGTTTAGTACCAGAGGACTGGAGAATTGCAAATGTTGCGCCCTTGTTCAAGAAGGACAGTGGAGATGACCCAGGTAATTATAGACCTGTGAGCCATACGTCTGTTATAAGAAAAGTGTGGAAAGAATTATGAGAGATAGGATTTATAATCATCCAGCAAAGCAACAATTTGATTTCAGATAGTCAATATGGTTTTGTCAAGGGCAGGTCATATCTCACAAACCTCATTGAGTTTTTTGAGAAGGTGACCAAGCATGTGGATGAGGGTA
This sequence comes from Chiloscyllium plagiosum, assembly GCF_037043375.1. Taxonomy (NCBI): domain Eukaryota; kingdom Metazoa; phylum Chordata; class Chondrichthyes; order Orectolobiformes; family Hemiscylliidae; genus Chiloscyllium; species Chiloscyllium plagiosum. The sequence goes on from NW_028270146.1 coordinate 29,250,635, forward strand.
GGGTAGTTGATGTGGTGTACATGGACTTCAGTAAGGCCTTTGATAAGGTTCCACATGGTAGGCTATTGGAGAAAATGCAGACACATGGGATTGAGGGTGATTTAGCAGTTTGGATTAGAAACTGGCTTTCTGTAAGAAGGCAGCGAGTGGTGGTTGATGGAAAATATTCAGCTTGGAGTCCGGTTACTAGTGGTGTGTCATAAGGATCTGTTTTGGGACCACTGCTGTTTGTCTTTTTTATAAGTTACTTTAATGCAGGCATAAGTGATGGGTTAGTAAGTTTGCAGATGACATTAAAGTCGGTGAAGTAGTGGATAGTGTGGAAGAATGTTGCGGGGGACTTGGATAAACTGCAGAATTGGGCTGAGAGGTGGCAAATGGAGTTCAATGCGGATAAATGTGAGATGATTCTCTTTGGGAAGAATAACAGGAAGGCAGAATACTGGGTCAATGGGAAGATTCTTGCTAGTGTGGATGTGTAGAGGGATCTTGGAGTCTATGCACATCGATCCCTGAACGTTGCCACCTAGGTTGATAGTGCTGTTAAGAAGGCCTAAGGTGTGTTAGGTTTTATTGGTAGAGGGATTGAGTTCCGGAACCATAATGTCATGCTGCAACTATACAAAATGCCAGTGCAGCCGCACTTGGAACATTGTGTACATTTCTGGTCACCCCATTACGGGAAGGATGTGGAAGCGTTGGAAAAGGTGCAGAGGAGATTTACCAGGATATTGCTTGTCTGGAGTGAAGGTCTTATGAGGAAAGGCTGACAGACTTGGATCTGTTCTCATTGGAGATTTGATAGAGACATACAAGATGATCAGAGGATTGGATAGGTAGACAGTGAAAATCCTTTTCCTAGGATGATGATGTCAGCTCGTATGAGGGGGCATAGCTACAAACTGAGGGGTGATAGATTTAAGACAGATGTCAGAGGCAGTTTCTTTACTCAGAGAGTGGTAAAGGTATGGAATGCTCTGCATGCCAATGTAGTTAACTTAGCAATATTAGTGAGATTTAAACAATTCTTGCACAAGCACATGGATGATGATTGGACAGTGTAGGGGGATGAGCTTAGATTGATTCACAGGTAGGGGACCGAAGGGCCTGTTCTGCATTGTATTGTTCTACGTTCTATGTTCTAATGTCTGAGCTGGACTCAATTTCTATTTATTACAGGTCATTGAAACTTATGGCAAACTTATCTTGTGGCTCAAAGTGGAACAGTCTGTACTGGTAATACTCAGCATGTCAAGTAGCAGCTGGAGAGCAACAAGAATTGGTGTTTTAGGTCAATGACCTTTTGTCAGAACTGGAAAGCATCCTGAAGAAAAGGAATGTTGGATTTGGAAAGTTAAATCTATTTCTCTGCACAGATGTTTCCAAACTTCAGAGTATCTCCACAACTTTGAGTTTTTTTTTAATTTCAGATTTATGACACCTGCAGTATTTTGCTTTTATGACATAAGTTCTATTGCTAACAAATTGATCTTTTTCCTTTAACTCTCATTTGAATTTTTTCTACAATATCTGGAAACCTGCCAAGCCGCTCATCTCTGTGTACCTTTCGGAGACGTCCATCCAGCTGCTTCGCTATTTATATTAAGAATTTTTCTTTTGTGTTTCAGATCCTCATTTAGCTCTGTCATTCAACCGAATTAAATGTAAAATTTCCACTAAACTGTCATTAGCACCAGTCTTTCAAAGCTAATGAAGCATCATTAACATTGCAGTTTATCAGCCCTGGTGCTCAATTTCTATACCGTTTCAAATGGCATTTTGTTTTAAATCGTATGAATTCAGTGTTAACTGTTTACCTCGCATTATTAAATTTATCTGTCAATCATATCTCAGCAAAGAGTCCGGGGAGGCAGTGATGACATTTTGTGACCTATTCCCATTTACTCAGGGAAAGGGTAGTGTTGTAAAATAATGAATCTCACAGCTCTTCATGACCTGCTGCTCACAATATAAATTCAAGGAGGTAGTAGAGGAGGTGGGGGCAGGGGGTGAGAATGTGAGTCCCTGCCTCAGGAAGGTGATTTCTATGTAAATCAGGTACAGTACAGCTGGAGAAGTGCAACATTTTAATTCACAGTTCACCCTTGTACGTAAACTAGAAGCTACCCCTTTGTGACGAATCTTCATTTGCGCGGAAAAACATTTTAAAATAATTAATTTCATTTCTTGCAAAAACTTTAGCTATTGAAAACATTAATGTGGGGTTTGGAAAAATACTGCATAGCTGCAAGGAATAACCAGAAAATCCTATGCTGCTTGCAATGAGTTATGGAGTGATGTTGTGTAATAAATTAGGGCCCATTAAACACCACCAGTAATATCCTTCATGATTCCAGACCCTCAGAGATACCCGCTCTCAGTGAAATAATAGGCCAAATTTTATGGTCCCTAAAACACAGCCCAGCACCTAAACGTTAAATACAGGCACATGTCGCTGCGTTGACAATATGTTGTTACCGGTCAGTCTCAGACGTTACGGAGGGCCAGGGTTCATCGTATGTTAGGCCTACCATTCCAGGGTTCACAAGGATGATCCCTGGAATGGTAGGCCTAACATACGATGAACAGTTGAGGATCCTGAGATTGTATTCGTTAGAGTTCAGAAGGCTGAGGGGAGATCTAATAGAAATTTACAAGATAATGCATGGCTTAGAAAGGGTGGACGCTGGGAAATTGTTTTCATCAGGTGGGGATACTAGGGCTCGTGGGCAGAGCCTTAGAATTAGAAGGGTCACTTTAAAACGGAAATGAAGAGACATTTCTTCAGCCAGAGAATGGTGGACCTGTAGAATACACTACCATGGAGCTCAGTGGAGGCCGAGACGTTGAACATCTTTAAGGCTGAGATTGATAAATTCTTATTCTCGCAAGGAATTAAGTGATATGGGGAGAGTGCGGGTAAGTGGCGTTAAAATGCCCATCAGCCATGATCGAATGGAGGAGTGGACTCGATGGGCCAAATGGCCTTACTTCCATTCCTATTGCTTACGCTCTCATGGTCTTAAGGGTAGGGCCTGTACAATTAATGGTAGGGCCTTGGGAAGTGTTGTAAAACAGAGGGACCAAAGGGTTCAGGTACATAATTCTTTCAAGTTTGCATGACATATAGATAGGATGGTTAAAAAGATATTTGGCACGCTTACCTTCATTGCTCAGTCCTTTGCGTGTTGGAGCTGGGAAGTTATGTTGAACTTTTACACAACATTGGGGAGGCTTCTTCTGGAATAATGTGTCCAGTTCTGATTGTCCAGCTATGGGAAGGATATTATTAAGCTGGTAAGGGTTCACAAAAGATTTACTAGAATGTTGCCGGGTATGGAAGGCTTGAGTTATAAAGAAAGGCTGGACGGGCTGGGAAGTTTTTCACTGCAGCATAGGAGATTGAGAGGTGACCTGATCGAAGTTTACAAAATAATGAGGGGTATAGATAGAGTTAATGGTAGTTGTCTTTTCCCTAGCATGGGGTATTTCAAGACTAGGGGGCAGATTTTTATGGTGCAAGGAGAGAGATTTAAAAAAGACATGAGGTGCAATTTGGTAAAAACAATGACTGCAGATGCTGGAAACCAGATTCTGGATTAGTGGTGCTGGAAGAGCACAGCAGTTCAGGCAGCATCCGAGGAGCAGTAAAATCGACGTTTCGGGCAAAAGCCCTTCATCAGGAATAAAGGCAGAGAGCCTGAAGCATGGAGAGATAAGCGAGAGGAGGGTGGGGGTGGGGAGAAAGTAGCATAGAGTACAATAGGTGAGTGGGGGAGGGGATGAAGGTGGTAGGTCAGGGAGGAGAGGGTGGAGTGGATAGGTGGAAAAGGAGATAGGCAGGTAGGACAAGTCCGGACAAGTCCTGGGGACAGTGCTGAGCTGGAAGTTTGGAACGAGGGTGCGGTGGGGTAAGGGGAAAGGAGGAAACTGTTGAAGTCCACATTGATGCCCTGGGGTTGAAGTGTTCCGAGGCGGAAGATGAGGCGTTCTTCCTCCAGGCGTCTGGTGGTGAGGAAGTGGCGGTGAAGGAGGCCCAGGACCTCCATGTCCTCGGCAGAGTGGGAGGGGGAGTTGAAATGTTGGGCCACTGGGCGATTTGGTTGATTGGTGCGGGTGTCCCGGAGATGTTCCCTAAAGCGCTCTGCTAGGAGGCATCTAGTCTCCCCAATGTAGAGGAGACCGCATCGGGAGCAACGGATACAATAAATGATATTAGTGGATGTGCAGGAAAAACTTTGATGGATGTGGAAGGCTCCTTTAGGTCCTTGGATAGAGGTGAGGGAGGAGGAGTGGGTGCAAGTTTTACAGTTTCTGCAGTGGCAGGGGAAGGTGCCAGGATGGGAGGGTGGGTTGTAGGGGAGCGTGGACCTGACCAGGTAGTCACGGAGGGAAAGGTCTTTGCGGAAGGCGGAAAGGGGTGGGGAGGGAAATATATCCCTGGTGGTGGGGTCTGTTTGGAGGTGGCGGAAATGTCGGCGGATGATTTGGTGTATGCGAGGGTTGGTAGGGTGGAAGGTGAGCACCAGGGGCGTTCTGTCCTTGTTACGGTTGGAGGGGTGGGGTCTGAGGGCGGAGGTGCGGGATGTGGACGAGATGCGTTGGAGGGCATCTTTAACCATTTGGGAAGGGAAATTGCGGTCTCTAAAGAAGGAGGCCATCTGGTGTGTTCTGTGGCGGAACTGGTCCATCTGGGAGCAGATACGGCAGAGGTGGAGGAATTGGGAGTATGGAAAGGCATTTTTGCAAGAGGTAGGGTGGGAAGAGGTGATAAGAAACGGTAATAGTGGCCTTAAACATGAGCTGGAAAAATCAAATTGGTAATTGTGATCTGGTTCAGAAGTACACAGAATGCTTTCAAGATAGTTTCATGGAACATAACACTCTGAAACTAAGCAGACAGCAGGAAAAAATGATTTGTATTGTGTAATAGAACATAGAATACAGACCAGTACAGCATTGTACAGGCCCATTGGCCCTCGATGTTGTGCCAACCTTTTATCCTACTTGAAGATCAAACTAACCTACATAGCCTTCATTTTACTATTATCTATGCGCCTATCCAAGAGTCACTTAAATGCGTCAAATGTATCTGACTCTGTTACACTGCTGGTAGTGCACTTCACACACCCGCCACTCTCTGTGTAAAGAACCGACATCTGACATCTCCCCTAAACCTTCCTTCAATCACCTTAGAATGATGCCCCCTTGTGATAGCCATTTCTGCCACGGGAAAAAAAATCTCTGACTATGCCTTTCATCATCTTGTCCATCTCCACATCCTTCTTTGCGTCAGTGACAAAAGCCCTAGCTCCCTCAACCTTTCTTTATAAGACATGATCTCCAGTCCAGGCAGCATCTTGGTAAACATCCTCTGCATCTCTAAAGCTTCCACATATTTCCTATAATGAGATGACCAGAACTGAACAGAATATTCTAAGTGTGGTCTAACCAGGACCCGAGAGAGCTGCTGCGTAACCTTGCGGCTCTTAAACTCAATATCCCTGCTAATGAAATCCAACACACCATACACCTTCTTAACAAGCTTATCAACTTGGGTGGCAACTTTGAGGGATCCATGGACATGGACCCCGAGATCCCTCTGTTACTCCACACTGCCAAGAATCCTGCCTTTAACCTTGTAATCTATCTTCAAATTTGACTTCCTAAAGTGAATCACATCACGCTTTTCTAGGTTGAACTCCATCTGCCACTTCTCAGCCCAGTTTTGCATTCTGTTAACGTCCTGTTGCAACCTACTACAGCCTTCCACACTACCCACAACTCCACCAACCTTTGTGTTAGCAGCAAACTTACTAACTCACCCTTAACTTCATTTATAAAACTCACAAAGAGCAAAAGTCCCAGAACAGATCCCTGTGGAATACTACTGTTCCAAGCTCCAGGCTGAATACTTTCCATCTACTATCAGCTTCTGTTTTCTATGGGCCAGCCAATTCTGTATCCAGACAGCCAAATTTCCCCATATCAGAAACCTCCTTAATTTCTGAATGAGCCTACCATGGAGAACCTTATCAAACACATTGCTAAAAGTCATGCACACCACATCCACTGTTCTGCCTTCATCGATGTGTTTTGTCACATCGTCAAAGAATTCAGGGTTGTGAGACATGACCTGCCCCTCACAAAGTCAAGCTAACTATTGCTAATCAAACTGTGGTTTTCCAAGTAATCATAAATCCCATCTCTCAAAATACTCTTCAATAATTTGCACACCACAAATGTAAGACTGGCTGGTCTGTAATCCCCAGGATTATTGCTATTTCCTTTCTTGAACAAGGGAATAGCATTTGCCATCCTCCAATAATCTGGAACTACTTCAGTGGAAGTGAGGATGTGAAGATCATTGTCAAATGCTCAGCAATCTCTTCCTTCACTTCCTGCAGTAAACTTGGGTATATCCCATCTGGCCCAGGGGATTTATCTATTCTTATGTTTTTCAAAATTTTCAGCACATCCTCCTTCTTAACATCAACCTGTTCGAGCATATCAGCCTGTTTCATGTTATCCTCACAAATGACAAGACCCCTTTCAGTAGTGAATACTGAAGCAAAGTATTCATTAAGAACCTCCCCTCTCTCCTCCAACTCCAGGTGCAAGTTCCCTCCACTATCCCTGATTGGCCCTACCCCCATTCTGGCCATCTTCTTAGAATGCCTTAGGGTTTTCCTTAATCCTACCCACTAAAGCTTTTTCATGTCCCTTTCAAGCCCTCCTAATCCATTCTTCAGTTCCTTCCTGGCTACCTTGTAACCCTGTAGAGCCCTGTCTGATCCTTGTCTCCTCAGCCTTATGTAATCTTCCTTCATCCTCTTGACTAGATGTTCCACATCCCTTGTCACCCAAGGCTCTTTCAACCTACTATCCCTTCCTTGCCTCAGTGGGACAAACCTGTTCACCACAATCAGCAAGGGCTTCCTAAACAACCTGCATTTATCGTGCATTTCACTGAGGACATCTGTTCCCTATTTAGGCACCTTAGTTCCTGCCTAATAGCATTGCAATTCCCCCTATCCCAATTAAATACTTTACCATATTGTTTGCTCCTATCCCTCTCCATGACTATAATAAAAGTCATGAGTTATAATCACTATCATCCAAAATACTCTCCCATTGAGAGATCTGACACTTGGCCTAGTTCGTTGCCAAGCACCATATCCAATATGGGTCCCCTCTAGTCGGCCTATCTACATATTGAGTCAGGTATCATTCCTTGACACACCTGACAGAAACTGCTCCATCCAAACTATTTGAACTAAGGAAGTTCCAATCAATAGGGAAGTTAAAGTCACCTATGACAACAACCCTGTTACTTCTGCATCTTTCCATAAATCTGCCTCCCAATCTGCTCCTCTGTGTCTCTATGGCTACTGGAGGTTCTGTAGAAAACTCCTAATAAAGTGATTGCTTCTTTCCTGTGATCTAACACGATTAATTAACAAGCTCAAAGTAACGGTACATTGAGATAGCAGTAACTCCAGCATGATTGGAGTTTGAAACAGAGAGTGGAAACTATGATTGCATGGAAAGCTGAGTTATCTCAACTGATCTGGGATACTAAACTAGAGAAATCAATTAACAGAGCCACAATGGTAAATATTCCAGAATATCCAGAAGACATAAACTCCTATTATAAAGGAAAATGCTCAGGGGAGTATGTTCCATCTGTGTAGTACCAAGGAACTCTGGTAAAGTTCACAGATTATTATGATATAGAAAAAGGCCTATTGTCCATGTCTGGACTGAATCTCCCAAATTAACATTATACCTTAATGCTGTTCTGCTGCTTTTTCCAAATAACTTTACACATTCCATCTGTTCAAACTGAAATGCTTCAATTTAACCTGCCTTCACCACAATTCCAGGCAGTGCGTTCTAGACATGGATCCCTTGTTGTGAGGTTTTTACTCCTTGCATTAAATTTGCAAATCACTTTAAATCTGTACTCTTAATGAACAGGAATTGTTTCTCCCTATCAATTTTATCTAGATAGCTCCTGATGTTGAAAGCTTATATCAGATCTCCTTCTAATCTTCTCCTCTTCAAGGAGAACATTTTACATCTCTCCAATCTATTCTCATAACTGAAATTTCTCATTATTGAGCACATTCTTGAAAGAACTCTCTGTATTCTCTTTAATGTATTCAAATGTTTCCTGAAGTGTGGTGCTGAGGACTGTACACAAGACCAGAGCTGTTATGTCACTACTGTCTTGTGTAAATTCAGCATAACTGCCTTGCTTTCCTAATCTATCCTCTGCTAATAAAGCCCAATAATACCAAATGCTTTATTAACTGATCACCATCTGTCCTACCACCTTCTATGACCACCTAGGTCCCTCTCTTTCTATATTCCCTTAAGAATTAATAACTGTATTTCATATTTATTTCTGTTCTTCTGAGTACACTTCTCTGCATTGAACCCCATCTGCCAACTTTCTCTCAACTACAGTGTGTTAGTTTTTCTGTCACACAACTGGTGAACTAAACAATGGGAAATAAGTTAAAATTCGGAATACAGAGGAATCTTGACGATCCGAGTTCCAATTATCCGAAAATCGGATTATCCAAAGGAGATCTCGAGGTCCCGATAGATATATTACATCAAAGACGTGTTTCCAGCAGTGATCACATGTTTTGTTTACAGTGATTAAACAGGCACTGTTTTCAAATGACTGACCTCCCGTCCTCTCTCTCCCCACACTTTCCCTGGAGTTCTACATAGGGGTGTACCCTAAACCTGCGCCCACACCTCCTCTCTCACCTCCATCCAAGGCCCCAAAGGAGCCTTCCACATCCATCACAGTTTTACCTGCACATCCACCAATATCATTTATTGTATCCGTTGCTCCCGATGCGGTCTCCACGACATTGGGGAGACTGGACGCCTCCTAGCAGAGCGCTTTAGGGAACAAATCTGGGACACCCGCACCAATCAACCACACCGCCCCGTGGCCCAACGTTTCAGCTCCCTCTCCCACTCTGCCGCGGACATGGAGGTCCTGGGCCTCCTTCATCGCCGCTCCCTCACCACCAGACACCTGGAGGAAGAACGCCTCATCTTCTGCCTCGGAACACTTCAACCCCAGGGTATCAATGTGGACCTCACCAGTTTCCTCATTTCCCCTTCCCCCACCTCACCCCAGCTCCAAACTTCCAGCTCAGCACTATCCCCATGACCTGTCCTACCTGCCTATGTTCTTTTCCACCTATCCACTCCACCCTTCTCCTTGACCTATCATCTTCATCCCCTCCCCCACTCACCTATTGTGCTCTATGCTACTTTCTCCCCACCCCTACCCTCCTCTCATTTGTCTCTCCAACCTTCAGGCACTCTGCCTGTATTCCTGATGAAGGGCTTTTGCCCGAAACGTCGATTTTCCTGCTCCTCGTGTGCTGCCTGAACTGCTGTGCTCTTCCAGCACCACTCTAATCTAAACTCTGGCTTCCAGCATCTGCAGCCATTGTTTTTACCTAGCTGAGTGTACCCTAACCCCACCACCCTTCCCCAGATAATCTCTCCAACATTGTACTGCACACAGTAAAAAAGTGTGTGTAAGTGTGTTAGTTTTTCTGTCACGCAACTCGTGGACTAAACTATGGGAAATAAGTTAAAGTCCTGAATACAGTATAATGTTTATTCAGTATAAGGGGTTAGCCATTAAGGACTGAGACGTGGAAGAAACTCTTCACTCAGAGAGTTGCAAACCTGTGGAATTCTCTCTCACAGGTCGAAGCAGTACATTACATACATTCAAGAGGGAGCTGGACATGGCCTTTGTGGCTAAAGGGATCAAGGCACATGGAGAGAAAATGGGATTGGGAATCTGAAATTGCATGATCAAGCATGGTCATATTGAATGGCAGTGCAGTCTCAAAGGGCCGAATGGCCTACTCCTGCACATATTTTCTATGTTTCTACGTTATTTAACAAGTACCAAATCTCTCCAATTTTATTCTTTCCTGATGCCATAGCACTGTTGTTCTGTCAGGGAAATGTTCTTCCTTTTGTAAGTTTAGCTAATGAGTATCAGCAGGTGATTTGACTGCAGGACTGCAGAGCTAAACGTGATGGGGTGCTACTGCACTGCCCATACATACCAAACAAACTCATATTATTAGGTACTATAATGCCTCAGTATGAAATAGGATGCAAATATATTTTGTACGTGTGTGTGTCTGTGTGTGTTCATGCGTGTTTGTTTGTGTGTGATGGTTAGTTGGATAATATATACATAATTATTTCACATGCAACCATCCTTCTCAGAATGTGAAGGAATTGACAAATGGGCATGATAAAATTAGATGGATAATGAAACACATGAAGTTTTACAGCTTGTGAGACTTCAGAACTGGGACAATTATCATCAGAAGAGAACTGTCAGATGGTGTGAAGAGAACAGTCTGTGAATCTGCCAGTGAGAAAGACACAGTGGGAAAAGGCCAGTCAAAGGAAGAATTTATAGCAGGAGTAGCACCTACTCATCACTCTTTATAAGAAGCAGTAGGAAAAGATTAATCAGATAACCACTGGGTAGCAGAAGGAAACTTCATCACTCCACACCTCTTAACCCCCTCAGCAGATAAGAGCAATCTTTATATAAAAGTTGTCGCAGCTGAGAAAAAACTTGAGAATTTAAGTAAAATCAAATTACCTTAAGGCATGTAATTAATAGTTTGAAGCCAGGATTAATTCAGACAGATGAAGCCAATACATCAACCTTACAGCATTGGCTCATTCTCTAACTTAATAAGATGGTCACATGTCCCTTGTCAAGAGCATTATCAATCAAAGTTTGACAATAAATGTATCAATAAATTTTAGGGCAAGGAGAGTTTGTCTTCCTTCCTCTCTTTTACTGGGGGAAACATCTATTAGCTTCCACCCCGACCAAATACTGAAAACACATCTTTCTCTTATCTTGCCTCATGCCTGTTCTATGCTCATTAGGACCATCAGACGCAGTTTCTTCCCTCTCAATCATACTCCCACAGGCTAACCACTCAACTTTCTTTTCTGGCTTCAATATAAACTGTATTTTTTTTCTTCTTTCACTGTACCTTTCTCCTTCAAAATTGGCCTTTTTATCTTTTTCTTCAAACATCTAAACCTTCACCTCCATTACCCATTCTAACCTCCTTTTCTCCCCAAAACCCCTGAATCTACTATTGCCTCCCAAACCAGGGTTTATCTTCCTTAGAATTCATAGAATCATACAGTGCAAAAAGAGGCCATTTGGCCCATCGAGTTTGCACTGACACTCCGAAGTGCATTCCACCCAAACTTCTACTTTATTTACCATGGTTAATCCACCCAGCCTGCACATTCCCGCGTGCTACCAGGCAATTTGCTGTCCACCTAATTTGCCCACATTTGGACTGTGGGAGGAAACCAGAGCACCTGGCAGAAACCTATACGAACACAGCCACAATGTGCAAACTCCACACAGGCAGTCACCTGTGGCAGGCAGTTTGATCTAGGATCAAACTTGGGTCTCTGGCGCTGTGAGGCAGCAGTGTTAACTACAGGGCCACCAATCCATGTTGGTTTTTTTTCAAAAAAGATACTGTTATGAGAAAAGTAAACTATAACTCGTTTTCAACCTATCTGATAATTATACTATCTTCTCCCCAGTGTCGGTCCACTGTCTATTATAAGGCAACACTGACACACTTTTGTTCTGATCTAACCAAAGAGTCATCTGCAAATGTTCGATTTCCTGTACCGGCACAGTTATCTCTTGTGTTTCCTTGAGGATGTATCCTGTTCCACTTCTACATGCTGCCCCCTTGACGACATGAACCAAAAGCATAACATCTGTTCCTAAATATAAACCAGCTCTATTTTCCACTACTCTCTCTACTTTTCTATTCTGTCCTTATTGCCATGCATCTCCATAAAATGGTTTGTGAACTGTGAATTAATATTACTTGTTTAGCCCTCTTCTAGTTTTCTTCAGTGTTTTTTTTTATATTTAAAGTAACCAATAGCAAAGCTTTTGAGTCAGAGAGTCATACAGCATGGGAACAGACCCTGTGATCCAACTAGTCCATGCTGATCATATTCTCAAACTAAAGTAGTCCTATATGTCTGCAGTTGATCCATGTCCCTCTAAACCTTCCCTATTCATGTACCTGTCCAAATGTTTAAACATTTCAACTGTACTTTCACTTCTTCTGACAGTTCATTCAACACGCTCACCATTGTGTAAAAAAGTTGTTCCTTATGTCCTTATTAAATCTTTCTCCTCTCGCCTTAAAAATACACTTCCTAGTTTTGCACCCCCCACCCCCACCCCCTCCCCATAGTAGGGAAAAGATCTTTGCTATTCACCTTTTCTATGCCTCTCATGATTTTATAAACTTTTACAAGGTCACCCTCAGTCTTCTACAATCCAGTAAAAAATGACCCAGCCTACCCAATTTATTTTAATAACTCAAATACTCCATTCCCAGCAGCATCCTCGTAAAGCTTATGTGAATCCTCTCCAGTTTAATAGTATCTTTCCAATTACAAGGTGACCAGAAGTGCACACAGTATTCCAGAAGTGGCCTCACCAATGTCCAACCTCAACATAACATTCCCAACTCTTATTCTCAAAGTTTTGAGCAATAGATGCAAGTGTGCTAAATGCCTTCTTAACCACTCTGTCTATTTGTGATACAAATTTCAAAGAATTATGTTGATTTGATTTGATTTATTATTGTCACATATGCCTAGGCACAGGCAGATCATACCATACAAAGAGCATAACAGGAATAGAACAGAACAAGGAATACAATATAATGGTTGCAGAGAAGGTACCTGAACTCCTAGGTCTCTCTGTGCTGCAACACTGAGGCCCTATCATTAATTGCTTAAGCCCTACCCTTGTTTGTTTTACCAAAATGCAACACCTCGCAACTATCCAAGTTAAACTCCATCTGCCACTCCTCAGCACACTGACTCAATAAATCAAGACCTCTTTGTAATCTTAGGTAGTTTTAAGCAAGATCAAAGATTAATTCATTACATAACTATTGCAGAAAGTTACCACCTAAAACAACTGGCGGAATCTTTCCAGTCACTGACTGCTGTGGGCTTAGTTAGAAAGTTGGTAACATTGCATGAAATAGACAGCAAGGACTTTTGTTAGATTACCTACAGTATAGAAACAGGCCCAACAAGTCCATACTGACCCTTCGGAGACTAACCCATCCAGACTAATTTCCTTACATTCACCCCTGACTAACACACCTAATAGTATAGGCAATTTAACTTGGCTAATTCACCTAACCTGCACATCTTTGGGAGGAAAACCACGTAGACTTGGGGAGAATGTTCAAACTCCACACAGACAGTCACTCAAACTGGAATCAAGCCTAGGAGCCTGGTGCTGTGAGGCAGCAGTGCTAACCACTGAGCCACCGTGCCGCCTTGCTCCACCGCAAGAGCAAAATGCTCCTTTTTACACTCGAGTGCAAGATATTGAAATAGGAGTCTCATGAGTGAGTGGTGAGAGTTCTGTGAGCATGTATCTAATTTTATTAACAACTCAGTTTCAGTTAATCCTGCCTCATTGATATTCAGTTTTCCATTCTCCCACTCACCAGATAGAAACTCAGCAGTAACAATTCCCAACATAAGAGTCAGACAAGTTATATGCTGGATCCCAGCTTGCTACTGGTTCCTCCAGGCCTCCATCATGGACACCAGTCACCAGTCTCTTAGAATATACTCTATGGGCAGCAGCAGCATGCACCCTACCATCTGTAGTTGCTGGCAATGGACATAAAGCAGCCTCACCAGACCCTCATGTTTCATCTCCAATCCATTTACATCATTCACAAGCATCTAATGCACAGACTAGATCAGGGTGTATCTCCCGGCTCATCATTTGCTCTCTTAGTGCTCAGTCACTTTGCACCTACTCACAGCATCTCTGCCTTGTCTTGTCTTTTTGTGCTTTATACCTCAGCCAGAGTTTAAAGGCTTACAGTACATCTGTCATGCCTTGCTGTTTAGTGCAGACACAAAGTTGGCACTGGAAATGGAAAATGGCGGTGACTGCACCCAGAGTGGGTGGAATAAGTGCTCTTTCTCTGAACACGTTGGGCTTTACATGTGAATGATATGGAGCTCTTCAAGGCAATAATCAGGACTTTCACAGTGAAATCATCTGGAATAGTGTTCTGTGAAATGCATGCATCGTTCAATTGTGTGGGGTGCAACTCCTGATCGAAAGCAATTTTGACCATCTCATTCATCATTGCAAGTATACAATTACCATCTCTGTGCAGCAGAAATAATCAGAGACAATCTTCAAAGTGTCACCTATGTGGCCATAAAGATAATGCAAGATTTCATGGACTGCACTGGGGCAAGAAACTGACTTCCTCTCACCTTGAGCTGTAAGTATTTGTCAACATGTTTTCATATGCAATGCTGCCTTTTTGAGTGACGTATGTTTGTGGGTACAGCCATGACCAAAAGGATTGTTGGTACAGGATCAACAATCTGTGTTGTCTGTGTTCTGCTTCTCCTATTACATTAACTCAAGGTTCCACAAGTGATATCACTTACAAAAACACTAACTAGAAGTAAGCCATGTCCACAGAACTTTTTCACCCCCTTGGGTGAATTAATTACCACCAGAAGTGTTTGTTAACTACACTCATTCGAGGCTTCTGAAAGTGCTGCAAAGATTAAGCTTGGGTTTTGGGTGTAAGTGCTTTGAACGGTTCTGATTGCCTTTCTTTTAAAAAAAAGCAGACATGAGGCATATTATGATCCTAGCTGACATTGCTGCTGTTTAAATCAAATCCTAGAATGAAACCTGGTTTAATAAGTTGGAATGTCTTTCTTTAATTTCATCTGGTTGTCTTTCATTGAAGTAATAGTACACAATGTGGCAGATTTCGATCTAACAAAAAAGAAGTTTATTACACAAACAAAATTCAAATAAAATAAATTTAAACAAACTACTTTTTGAAAGATTTGAGTTTGGAAGATTTCAGATAGCACAGCTAAACAAAATCCCACCTACTCCTCAACACCATCTCTTTAAGGTTATCATAAATTCTCGAAAAACTCCTTCCCCATCTGTGGTCATTGGAACCAGGTGGATCTTGTTGACTACCTGAGCTAATCAGATTCTGGATTGGTGGTGCTGGAAGAGCACAGCAGTTCAGGCAGCATCCGAGGAGCAGTAAAATTGACATTTCGGGCAGCCCAGGCTGACCAATATATATAGGGGATTAGATGATTTTTTTAAATATAATCGGGGATATAGAATATTTTCAGTTCAGGGGATTGATTCCAAGCTGGTTTGGTATTGCTAGTGTACTGTGCATAAGTAAATAACAGGTGACTTTGTGATGGGATACTGCCCTCTATGCAGTTATTTAAGAGTTTATAGGAGAAAGCAGTAACTCCCTAAAGAACTTTCACCCACAACAGTCATCTTAGAGAGTTGTGGTAAGTATTTCTGGCATCATGCCTTTATTTGCAAAGCTTGACTCGTTTGATCCAGCTGTTGAAGACTGGGCTAGTATTGGGAAAGAATGCAATTTTCTTTTCCAGGCAAATGACATCGGAGCAGATGAAAAGCAATGGGTAATCCATCTGACTGCTTGCAGACCTGCAATATTTTCAGTATAAGGAGCTTACTGTTCCTGGAGGCGCCAGACATTGAAATCTTCCAAGAATTAGGGTAGAATTAGTTGACAAAGATTCACTAAATTGGTTCACCATTTTTCAATTAGAAAATGGCAGCCTCAGTGAAGTCCTAGTGAAACACCCAGGAGCTTTTCAGGAAGGGCTTGGGACTATCAAACAGGCCAAAGCCACTTGACATGTTGACCCCAGGAAGCAATTCCACAATTTTGCGAAGCCTGCGCAGTGCCAGTTACCTTACAGGTAAAAGTAGGGGCAGAAATCAGGAGGTTGGAGAGCAAAGGAATCATTGAACCAGTGCAGTTTGCAGATCGGGCAGCACTAGTCATACTGATTGTGAAGCTTGATGGCTCAGTACACCCTTGTGAGGATTTTAAGCAAGTGGTAAAGTGTTTCTTGCAGTTGGATAAATACCCAATCCCTCGTAAACAAGACCTGTATGCAAAGTTGGCCAGTGGGTGGCTGTCCTTTATGAAACCGGATATGAGCCACACCTACCTGCAATTGCAGGGTTTATACCATTGCATAAGGCTGTCATTTGGGGTATGATCAGCCTGCACTCTTTTTCAATAGACTATGGTGAACATTTTATGCCCCAGGTTGCCATTTGTCTGGATTGAATTGAATTGAATGAATTTATTGTCACGTGTACTGAGGCATAGTGAAAAGCTTTGTCTTGCAAGTAATACAGGCAGATCACAAAGTTAAGTAACATAGATAAGGAAATAATAGGTAAACAGCGGCAAAAACAAAAACACAGGTTAAGGCGAATGTTAAGAGTTTGTGAGTCAATTCAGTATTCTAACAACAGTAGGGTAGAAACAGTTTCGAAACCAGTTGGCGTGTGTGTTCAGGCTTCTGCTCCTTCTCCCCGATGGTAGAGGTTGTGGAAAAACATTGCCGGGGGAAGACCACTGAAGAGCACTCGGAGAACTTGAACATAGTGCTTAAACATTTCTCCCAGGCCAATGTACACCTTAGACAGGAAAAATGTGTGTTCCAGGCACCCATAATGACATACTTGGATTAGAGAGTCAACAAAACAGAATTATACCCATTGAAAGATAGTGCGAGTGTGATCAAGGGAGTCCCGATTCCCATGTCTGTATCGGAGGTTAGGTCCTTCCTTGAGTTAAGGAATTATTGCGGAAAATTCATACATAAATTGGCCTCCATCTTAGCATCCTTACACCTGCTATTGAAAAATGGTCAACCTCAGAAATGGTAGCGTAGCCAAGAAGTAGCCTTTAAGGAAGTCTAAAAGCAGCTATCGTCATCTAAGGTGTTGGCCCACTACGATCTGAAGCGAGAGGTGGTGCCGATATGCAATGCCTCATTGTAGAGTATCAGGGTAGTGCTGGTGGCCCAACAGAGAGGAACACCCAATAGCACATGCTTCCTGGACTTTGCCTGATGTCGAACGCAAATATGCCCAGATAGAGAGGGGAGGTTTGATAGTCATCATTGGTGTGAGGAGGTTCCACCAGTACCTTAATGGATGGGAATTTGTCACAGTGACAGATCACAAACTTCTGCTAGGGCTACTGAAGGAAGACAAAGCAGTGTCTCCCATAGCTTCTGGTAGAATTCAGCAGTGGGCCCTTATTCTCAGTGCATACAAGTTAGAACACTATCCAGGAAGCCAAGTGGTTAATGCAGATGCCTTCAACCATGTCCTACTGGCAGATACACAACTGGCAGTGCCTCCCCTGGAAGACTCTGTTCTGCTTTTAAACTTCCTGGACACCCTTCCGGTCACCGCTGACAGTATCTGACTGTGGACACAAAAGATTCTGTCCTAGCAAAACTAAAACAGCGTGTGGTAACAGGGAGACAGAAGAGCCATTGCAGCCAGGATTGAAACCTTTCTGGACCCGGTAAGACCAGATCACCATAGAGGATGACATATTGCTATGGGGAGCAAGAGTGATTATCCCAAGTAAAGGTCGCTGCCAGATACTGGTTAACGTCCACCAGGGGCATCCAGAGGTTTCCAAGACAAAGATGCCAGCAAGACCCTATGTCTAGTGGTCAGCTTTGGATACCCAAATAGCTGCATTGGTGGGGCTGTGCCCAGAGTACTAACAAGGATAAAAATTGCCATGGGAATGGCTGGATAAACCCTGGATTCGGTTAAGTGTCAACAGTGCCAGTCTTTTCATATGCTCAATATTCCCGGTCATTGTGGGTGCCCATTCAAAGTGGTTGAATGTGCATACCGTTTGTTCAGCAAACTCAGGGGTGACAGTTGAGAAGCTGTAATCATCCTTCACAATACACAGACTCCCAGATGTATTGGACACAGAAAATGGGACACCATTTACCAACAGGGAATTTGAATATTTCCTGAAATCAAATGGTGTTTGACATGTAAGGACAGCTCCATACCATCCATTGTTCAATGGTCTAGCAGAAAGAGCATCCAAACATTGAAGGCAGGCTTGAAAAAGCAACCTACAGCATCACTTGATACCAATCTGTCGCACTTCCTGTTTAATAATAGGACCACCCCTCACAGAAAAACAGAGTTGCTGATGGGGTGAAGATGCCGCACCAGGTGTGGGGAGAGGTAGCGAATGGCAGCAGGAACACCAATGCCGGCCACCTGCCTCCTCTAAGTGAGAGAGACAATTTAATTTAGCGGACAAATTTTGGTGCCGAAACCATAGAAATCGCCCTGTATGGGGTTGATGCAAGGCTGAGTCCTGTAACTTACAAAGTTCAGGTAGACAATACAGTCCTGAACGAACATTTGGACCACCTGAAAGCTGTTGCCTTGCAGATGGGACAGGGACAAAATACACCTGACCCCTCTGAATAACAAGAAGGCCTGACAGAAACTGTAGATTCTCCCTGTCCATCCAGTGTTGAGGAAACTTTGGAGACCAAGATGGAGGCAGGTTCGATACCATTACTGCTGGAAGAAGAGGATGAAACTCTCCCAAGACACTTTGGATGCAAGGTCCTGCATATGTCGCCTGTGTCAGAGTCTGAATCAGACGGACTGGACTTGGGCCAAAAACGTTGCAGAGAAAGCTACAAGAGAAAGACCAGACTGGCATCCCCGGATCCAGGGTAGGGAGGGATATACTGACTGGAACCAGATAGATTTCATTGGCTATGAGATCTTTGATTGGGGTTGTTAACCTGGATCAATCAGGGAGCCCTGGCTGACCAATACGAACAAGGGATTTAGAATCTCCTCAGTTCAGGGGACCGACTTTAGGCTGGTTGGCCACAGACAGTGTACTGTGCACAAGTAAATGAAGGGTGACTTGGTGATGGGATACTGGCTCCCTGTGCAGCTACTTCACTATCTCTTCTGTAGATTTGAATCGACTGCTTCATTTCAGTTCTGGTTTAATGTGCTCCGAGGCCTGTCCCTTTGACTACTCAGATAACTAGATCGTAGACTGTCTTAGCTCTGAATAATCAATATGGGTTTTTAACTGAACACTCTGTCAGGGAATTCCACAAACAAAACTTTCACTGAAGCAACTGAAAAATCTTTAGGTTTGTGGAAGAAATCATATTTGCATCTATCTACTTTCAGTCACGCTGCATGGTTTATCAAGCTAAAAATCAATCCTTGATTATTCTAACCCCATAAGGAACCAAATATCTTTTATGTTTTCCCTCTCCCATCATACAATATAACTATGATATAAATAAACATCTTTTAACACTCCAGGTGGCATTTACTTGTTTCAAATTGGCAAGGTGTCTCAGTGATAAGCACTGCTGCCTCACAGCACCAGGACCCGGATTCGATTCCAACCTCGGACGACTGTCTGTGTGGAGTTTGCATATTCTCCTTGTCTGCATGGGTTTGCTCCAGATGGTCTGGTTTCCACCCAGAATTCAAAGATGTGCAGGTTAAGTTGATTGGTCATGCTAAATTGCCCATAGTACGCAGGGTGTGTGGATTAGCCATGAGGAATGCAAGGATATAGGGATTGGGTCAGATGCTCTTGGAGGGTTCCTGTGGACTCAATGGGCTGAATGGCCTGCTTCCCCACTGCAGGGATTCTATTCTATGATCAAAGTACTGCAATTTGCACCCTCTGCATACAGATAAGTAGACCTTGTTTCGATATTTCATCTGAAAGACAGTATTTTCAACACTGCTGCTCTCTCTAGAGTGCAATGGAATGCCAGTGTCGAAAAGTGTGGCTCTGGAAAAGCACAGCAGGTAAGGCAGCATCTGAGGAGCAGGAGATTCGATATTTCAGGCATAAGCCCTTCATCAGGAATGTCAGGTGTAGATGTTGTATTGAAGCCCCACAAAGGGACTTGGGCCCAGAACTTTGCAACTCAGTTGCAAGAGTGCGACTGACTGTGCCATGGTTGACACTGTTGTACACTCAGGAACTTCTCAGTTTTACTGAAATATTTCTATATTTTAAAAATCTCACTTTTGTACAGCATGAAACAATTAGAAATCATTTACTTTTTTAAAATGGCAGTGAACGGTTATTGACATTCCTTGGTTTACTTCAATTGTATGACTGTCATAGGAAATTTCTGAAGTGTAGTTGGGAAGTGAGATTTATTTAGAAGTAACAATGAGTATCAGCTAACCAAAAGGTTTCAAAATGATTCTTAAATGCGTATTGGACAGCTAATAAGCCTTTGAGCCTTTTAGAAATACAAACATGACAATGAACTATTATAAATATGAATGAACAACATAATCAACATAAACACTAAAACATTCCATAAACTGGCTTTGGATAATTTTAAAATTAGTAGGAGATCCCTTATTGTCAATTTTCTATTTTGCATGGTCAGTGAAAGTCAGCCACTTCCTTCTTGTTACATGTTGTCTGTAACATGCAAGCATACATCGAAAGTACTGTCACAGTAAAAATACAGAAACGTTATTTTCAGTCAGAGATTTGTTTGGTGCCAATAATGAGGAACTATTTTGAGTTATGGTAACTGTACTTTTAAACTATTAACCAAACCTTGGGGACACACATTCTATTAACATAATGCAAGAAAGTTCATAAAATTCTTAAATAACATGCTTAAAAGCACAATCACCAGGAAGCAGGCAAAAAGCACAAACATACGAAAACCACAAGGGTTTTGAGACCTCGATGTAAAAACAACACAACCAAAATTGTACACTTGAGAGTTTGAGTGATGATAAATAGCAAGCAAAAGAATTCACTAAGAAAACCAATTATGGAGAAATTTTGATGCAATCTCTTTTTGTGTCTTACTAGCTCAACACCGTGAATGTCGCTCCTCGACAAATGATGGCATTTCTTACCAAAAATGCATTAAACTGATAGAAGGGGCACATTTCTCATAAGGCGCATTGGTTATAAGCGTGATTCACGTTTCATTTCACATTTCAGCTCATTTTTTTTTGGAAGAAATAATTGTAACACTTTTTAAAGGATAGTTGCTAAGACGCTTAGAGTCAGAGTGAAATAATAATTCTGATTGGTTGCAAAGCATGAGAAGGAGGATATCTAGTTCAGGAATAGGTAGGACTGAAAAGTGGAGAGATAATTGTAATTGTACAGAATCACCATTTACAGTCTTCTTTACAGTCCTGATTTCCATATTACAAAAAAGTTCTAGAGATAATGGTGAAGATGAACAAACAAGTATTGAAAAAGGGATGGCTCAGAAGTGATCAGTTAGATGTTTGAGGTGATTAAAAAATTGGTCAGTGATGCATAGAGAAATTGTGTTACTCATGGAAGTGACCAGAATTTGGTCTCATCAATACAAAAACAAAACTAAGGGTTTTCTATGAGAAACAAGTCAAGAATGTGATGAAATATTCTACACTTAACTGGATTGGAGTCCTTACAACAATATTCAGAAAAGTTATCAGATTCCAAGATAAAATAGCCTGTTTTATTGGCACAAATTGACCTCCTCAATGCATAGGCGCTACAAAGTAAAGCATCTACATGACGGAGGTGACAACTCACCAGGTTTTTACCAACAGCACCTTTTAAACCTGCAGACTGCACCGTCTAGAAGGGTCAGAGAAACTGAAACATGGAAACAATAATCTTCAAGATTCCCTCCAGATCAGACATGATCCTGACTTGGAATTGTACCACCACGCCTTCAATGTCACAGGATCTAAATGCTGGAATTCCCACCCTAAAACCACTGTGGGTGTATCTACCACACAGACTGCAGTGGCTAGAGAAGAAGGCTCACCACATCTTCTCAAGGGCAAGAAGAAGACAGCAATAAACACTGGCCTTGCCAACAATGCTTTGATTTTATGATTGAAAGGAAGAAGTCACTAATAAATCAAATAGGGAACTGGGAGAAACGTCTTTGGCCAGTGAGTGATGATAATGCAGAACTCACTGCTACAAACAGCAGCTGAGGTAAAGATGTTTAAGCAGTAAATGGACTAAACTTGAGGAATAAAACAATAGAAACTTATTCTAATAGATTAAATCAAGTAGGATTAAAAATTGAAATACTTACCTGTGTTTGTGCAACATGCTCTGTACAATTCTGCGAATGGAATTTAATGGTAAAAATGTTGCCGTCTCTCCATCACTCAGTAAGCCAGAGACAAACCCAACCTGGTCATTTCACGATGGTACCGGCATGGTAAGTAGTGTTTGGCTCATTGGAGCCCGTTTGTTCCAACCCAGCAGCTTCTTTATCCTGATGTACTTTTAATCTTTTTTTCTTTTCTTCCTTTCTTCTTAAGTCTGCAGCAGAGTCGGCTGGGCAATAACTGCAGCATCAATGGTATGGTGGGTGTCCAGAGTCTGGAGTCTTGGTGGTAGAGTCATAGAATCATGGAGTCATACAGCACAGAAACAGACCCTTCACTCCAACTAGTCCATGCCAACCATAATCTCAAGCTAAACTAGTCTCACCTGCCTGCACATGGCCCATATCCCTCCAAACATTTCTTATTCATGCACTTATCTAAATGTAAGTTAAACATTGTAATTGTACCCACATTCAACACTTCCTCTGGAAGTTCATTCTATACACAAACTCGTCTCTGTGTTAAAACGTTATCCCTTGTGCTCTTTTAAGAGCTCATTCCTCTCACATTAAAAATGTGCTCCTAGTCTTGAAATTCCCCCATCCTAGGGAAAAGACACCTGCCATTCCCCTCATCTTTACTCCTCATGATTTTAACTTTGTGTCCAGTTGGCAAGCTCACCGTGAATCCCAGGTGATCTAACTTTATTAATTAGTCTACTATAATGAACCTTTTCAAAGGCTTTATTAAAGTCCAAATAAACAATGTCTACTGCTCTGCTTCCAAGATCTCTTTGGTTACTTCCTCAAAAAATTCAATCAGTATGTGAGATATGATTTCCGTTGCACAAAACCTTAATCATTCCTTACCTCTTTAAATGCATGTAAGTCCTATCTTTCAGAATCACTTCCAACAACCTACCCAACACGAAAGTCATACTCAAAGTCTGTAGTTCCCAGGCTTCTCCTTACATCTCTTCTTATATAGAGGCACAAAATTAGCCACCCTCCAGCACCTCACCCGATTTTATAGATGATACAAATATTTCTACAAGAGGTAGGCCTGGACCCTGGTGTCCCGTCAGTGGTAGGCCTGGAGCCTGAAATTGTGTTGACACCTGGAGTGGGGACTCCTGGCGGCATTAAGTCCAGACTCTTAGAGTCAGCAGTACCTGGAGCAGGATTCCAGGCAGCGTTAGGCCCCAAGCCTGGAATTGTGGCAGTTCCCAGAGCGTGGACTTCTGGCAACTTAGGCCTGGAGTCTGGACTCTTTGCAGTGTTGACGAGGCAATGGGAACAGAGCCCAGGTCTCCTGGGGCATCAGCGTCATCATTGCTGTTCCCAGAGTGGGACTTCTGAGGACCGGAACTCCTTGCAGTGACCTTGCAGAAACCCTAAAGTCATACTTAAGACCCCAGTTTGAACAGAAGGTTTACTTGTTTTTAAGTAATTTCTTTTTAATCCTTATTATACCTGAAAATGGCATTGAATTATGGTGACAAAACACTTTTCATTTTATCTTCAAGATATATGTGACAATAAATAAATCGGTCATTCATTCATTCATTCAGGAGACCCATCAGGATGAAATCCTAGTCAGGCAGGTCAACTGGCTGCTGTCTGCATTCTTGCTCCTCAAAAGGGAATTTCCCACAGTAATTATTCCTTCAGAATGGATGTCCCACCTCTGATACAGATCCATGAATAGTCAGATGCTGACACCTTTCTAAAGCCAGCAGCACCCCAGGAGAGGTATCCACTGACTGTACAATAGTAGGATCACAGCCCATGATCATCCCTGGAACTCCGGGACATTGATGATTTCTGCAAGTCTCACACTTATTGCCCGAGTATCCTTGAGGGCAGAACATATCAGGAAAAAAGAACCTCTTACCAATCTTACCACCGTATTCACCTGTAGTTTCCCCACATGGTGTTCCCCCTCCACTCACTTCCATGGCTGATAGAACACTAACAGTAACAGTATAAGGCCTTTAGGTGACAAATTCAGGGCTTCCACACTCCTCTATGAAGGAAGGCCTTTCTCAAATTCCACAATTCAGAAGGTTGAGAAGGTTTCAGGTTGTCCATCTTGAGATTACCTTCTCCTTTATATTGCATCCATCATTGTTCACCTCTCCCTCTAATACTGCTCCCATATGCATCATTAACTTCCATCCCAATTTTAAGAACAACTCAATTAAAATGTGAAAACATAGTGTTTTTGACATGCCTCATTTCTAACACAATTATTTCCATCATTGCTTGGAGAGGTAATCATGTCTCCTTGCACAGTGCAGTTCTGCCAGTGAAGCAGTTTATGGAGATTGCTCATCAAACCTCAGATCGCTTTGTCACCCCACCTCTCTCCCTGGCTTAAATAAAAACACTGCTTAAAACATAACTCTTTGCCCAAACATTTGGTCAACTATCCTAATGCCTCCTTCAATAACAATTTATTTTAGTTGATTAAATTCCTTTGGAGAGCTTTGAGGTGTCCTACTACTTTAAAGATGCTATAGAAAAGAAAGTTCTAGTATTAGTTTATTACCCAATTTAGTACTCCACTCTGCACTCCGAACTGCTATAACTTTCTTATGATGAGTGGGAAAACCCACCCTGTGATTCTCCCCAGACAAAATTAGTGCCGTTAGCAGGAAAAAAAAACATTAGGCTGGTGATGTGATTGGCCAGCTTGCTTTAGAAAGGCTAGGGTTCAGGTTCTATCTCATCCACATGTGGAGGAAGTTGGATTTGAACCCATCCAGACAAGTTGATTTTAAAAATGCAAGAAAATTCACCATCAAGATCAATATCTAAACCAAAGACAAGGGTTTCTAATCTGATATCAGTGTTTATTTATAATATGTTATTTGAATATTTTCACTTATTTAAAGTGAGTTACATCCATAAATGGTCAAAACCCAATTTCTGTTAGCTCTGATAACTTTTAATAGAATTGGATAGTGCCAGATTAAATCTGCTTAATGAAAATATAATGTAAATCAATGATAAACTGCATTAATGGTCAATTCTAAGAAATCAGAATCAGAGTTCCCTAGACGAAGGTGGCTAACAATTAAACAAAGCAGTAACTTATGAAATAATGAGCAACAGGAATAATTACAGTAATTAAGAATTCCTCCTTTAAAACTCAAGTCCTTTGATTAAGCTTTCTCATTTACTCTTTTGTAAAACTCAAGTACCAATAAATTAATTTGACATTGAGATATTTTCTTCAGATGTTGAGATCCTTTGCTGTGAAAATCACCAAACACAAAATTTTGTCACATGTTAACCATGAATCAATATGTTTATTTTATTGATGAGAAAAATAGATTTAATTAAAATATACATTTATGTGTTTATTTTAAGAAAGGATATTAATAAATTGGAGTAAAAGGAAGGAGGTAGATCTGAGGAATAACCTAGTCATGACCTAATGTAAGGTCAAAACTGGCTTGAGGGGCTAAATGGCCTATCATGTCACTATGAGTGAAAAAAAAATGACATTTGTCCCTATAACTTCAGAAGTAACTTAATAGCTTTCCATAGAATCATAAATAGTTATTAATGTTATGTAGTTCCATTCTTCTTCCTTTTCTTTATTATCTCCTGAAATCTCCACAATCTACATTTCAGAAGAAAACTATAGTGTTCAACACTCGTAGTGATGAACACAAACTAAAATATTGGTGACTCCAAAACAAAATATCTACAAATTCCTTTCATAAATTAAGGAAGCAAAGCTAAAAACCACAACGTGTCATGCATGAAAGCAATAAAGTTCACAAAAGAATCAAAGAGATGATTAGAGTCAGGCCTTGAAAGTATTAGTTGGGGAACATAATCACTACTATTCTTACAGCCATTAAAAAATTAATTGTCATTTAATTGTCATAAAAATTGTCATTTAAAAACTTTGAAACATTTCTGATAGACATGATAAAACTGACAGATAAGTTCAAGTCTCATCAACTAATAATGTTGAATTCAATCTCCTGGGAAATGTCAATAATGTCGTATCAGCAGACCAATCCTGCACAATTGACTTCACTATATTTAAATATACCACAGGATCAAATGATATTGAATCAACTGATTTACTGATAATTATACATCTGGAAACTATTAGGAGATTTTATGGATCTTAAATGTCACAATGTTTGCAGTAGCCTTCTCGCAATGATTGCTCTAATACTCTTGTAAATCTGCAGTTCTGTTCACAATGCAAAGTTACATTTGGATTGGAATTAGGTAAACTGAGACTGAATCTTTACGACCATTTATGTTTTATGTAGGAGTACATCAGCATCCTTTGAAATTAGGGGCTAGATTAATTGCCAAGCCAGCAAATGCAGATCCTTGAGATTGGCACTTTCTAACAGGAGACTGGTGCTATAATATACACATTGTATAGTCTTCAGTTCTTCCATAGCAATGTTGAAATCACCACCCACGGTAACTATTTTTTGAACTGAACAGATCAACTGAGATTCATCTTTATCTGTAGCAAGCATTTTTGTAAAAGATCCAGATGATATACAGGAAACTTTCGCCTTCTCAGCAGTTATCAGGTCCAGCTTATGTACAAATCCTCTGTTGGGAAAAACAATATTCATCCAGTATTATTATAACTAAGATGAACAACCATACAATTATATCTTTAAACAACCATTTTCAAATTATCCGAAGTTCAATGTTGAGGGCTTCTAATTAATAGCAGGACCTCTTCTTCCAGGATCTCTTACATGCGTACTGTGAAAAATTGCTTTGATAATCATTTCCAGTTACATGTTGGTGATAATGTTAAACAAACCCAGTGGAGGTTTTTCAACAGAAGTGATTGTCTGTTTCCCTTCTTTATAGAAGATGGCTATTTTTCCTCTGTTGTGCATTTAAGCGTGACACAATTTACCACAGAGTAGGTAAGGATTAAATGTATAATCCTTCAGTTCTGAAGAAGAGTCATACCAGACTCAAAATGTTAACTCTGTTCTCTCTTCGCAGATTTTACTAGGCCTGTTAAGTTTCTTCAGCATTCCCTGTGTTTGTTTCAGGTTTCCAGAATCTGCAGTTCCCCTTTATGAAACGCATAAAGGTGAGATTGTCTGACCTTTCCACATTACCTGTTGCCCTTCGTTGCCTGTATTATTGCTGTTTGAAAGAAACCAAGCCAATACTTGAGTCCCCAAGTTGCTCTGTCAGAATGAATTAAGCTGAATCCCCATGGTTGTAAGTAGAAGTTTGAAAGTTCTATAGAATTCCCTTTTTTCCAACTCAACATATAGGTCAATTGTCATACTTCCTGGATTCAGACAACAGCTACTTATACACATAGTTACTTAAACCCACCCGTTCAAACATGTTATGACACACACATAGGACTTGAATGTTTATCTCCTGGCTCAGAGGTAAGGGCACTACTACTGTACCACAAAATCTTTATTTGCATTTACATAGTGATTGTAACTTAAACAAAAATTACCCAATATACTTCGCATGCACTTCACAAAAATATGTTTGGTGGACTCTGCAACCAAAAACTTTGCTAAAGTGATGAGACTTAAGTAACAGTTTAAATGAGATAATCAGATAAAGGGACAGAGAGATTTAGGGAGGGATTTCTAAAGAAAAGACAAAATAAAGTCACCACATTCTTACCAGACCATTGGGCTGCTCTTTCATTAGAGAGAGATTAGTGGTGGCTTAACCTGAGGATCACCACATCTCAAACAGAGGGAAAGGTTGATAAGGAGCATCCATCATGATAATGTCAGCCAATGTGCGAAACGAATGCATGCATTATTCTGCATTGCAGACCAGCTGTCTATTTAACTTGGCTAATTGACCCTCTGAGCGAATTTTACAATGGTTGCCATAGTGAAGGAAATAGGAGACATCCATGACACCAGACTTCAAAGATTGCAGGATCTTCAGAAGGATTATGGGGCTGGAAAAGTTTGCAGATATGATGGCAGTGAAGACCTCGAATAATTTTAAAATGTTGGCAGACCTGAAGTCAATTTAGGTTAGTTAACTCAGAAGTGATGGGTGAAAAGACGAAATAAAGGATAGGACAACAAATTACAAACAAACATTTTCCTTTATGAAAGGAAATTGAAGACAATGTGAAAATTTGGATCAATGGTTGCTTTGACTCACAGTTATTAAGTTGATCTTAATACATCAATTGTTTCATTGAACAGGCAGCTTTTGTGGAATAATAACCATTTAACATTTGCTGGCAAAGACTTGTAGACACTCCATACTTGCTGGAATGATGCTGTTTTGTTTGTACTCATGTGGAGTGTTTTTAAATGACTTTTGATGTCAAAAAACCCCATTATATTACAAACTGGAAGTCAGATTGCAAATTGACTCCTGAGGATGTTAAAGCTAGAAGGCATGCAATCTCTCAAAGATAATATAACATCACTTGTGCTTTGTCCAGGACGTAGAATATATCTAGTGCTGCACAATGCCTTGTTCAAAAATATAATGTGGCTTATTTCACCACTTGTGAATATAATAAGCTCACAGTAAGAAATCCCAGGCTACAGTGAGACAATACTCTGTTACTGATAACCAAAAATCAGCTTGTGGCTAAATGTACAGGTGCAGAGTTCTCTTGTCACTGAGCTCAATATAACCGAAGGGGAGGTGACACAACAACAGACTGTAAAGATATCAGTAAAAAATCGGAACTTATAAAACAATGGCACACAAACAATATGTGATTATATTTGCCTTTATCCATCAAAATGTGTGCAAACCATAATTTGATTATCTGTAATATGTAAAATTTTGCTGTTAAAGATTCAATCTGTTACTGCAATATAATGGGAAGGTTTTCTTTTAGCTGCATGGAAGTGGTGGGAAAGGCAGTGGAAAGGACAACTAATTGACACAAGGAACATATCTCTCTGCTGTGAAATCTCAGAAATTAAGTCCGAGCTGAGAAGGCTCATGGCTTACCTTTGCAATTTACCACCAATTAAGGCTCAATTAACAACAACTTAATGTCCTCTTCTGACCTGGGCTGCAAGTACTTCAGCTCTTGACAGGATGAGAAAGGTCTTACGGAGCTGCCTGGGATCTGCCGGTGGACTGTCAGTTTGGATGAACAGTGTGGTCATCCTTTTGACCTCAGTACATTTTGTACAATTGATGGACCCAGCCTCAGGCAAGAAGGTGGTCTCTGGGAGCCAGATCTTGCCCTCACCTGTGAATCACTTAGCACCTCACCTCTTCCAAAGTCCCACCAGAGAAACCCTCACTAAACAACAAACCTGCCTTACTGCTTTTCCTCCAGTAGTCGTGGCACTAGCCATGACCTTTGTTGTGGCAGCACCATGTTCAGGAGGTGCCAGCCTCTGACTGCCCAACAGCTCCAGGCAGGCAGAAACTCCCAATCTGGATTTGTAATTCCAATTGCCCACTTTCCACAGCCAGTCAGCTAGCTGACAGACCTTTGAGTCATTGGGTTCTCTCACACAGGCAGTCTACGGTTAATTGCAACAGGCGCTTTAAATCATCGGTCAGGATTGTTGTGTTTTGGACTAAGTCCAAAAGCAGGAAAGTTAAATGGGGAGACAATAGACAATAGGTGCAGGAGTAGGCCATTCTGCCCTTCGAGCCAGCTCCACCATTCATTATGATCATGGCTGATCATCCTTAATCAGTACCCTGTTCTTGCCTTATCTCCATAACCCTTGATTCCACTATTCTTGAGAGCTCTATCCAACTCTTTCTTAAACGAATCTTTGCATCAATATCCTTACAGTTGATATTACTCTGTGGAGTTGCTCTTGATGGATTTTAAACCCATATTATTCAGATCCTCCATACTTTGAAAATTGGTTGTTCAGTTTAACGATAAATGCTGTTCATTCAGGAAGGCCTTTGTACCAATTTGCAACTTGGTATTATCAGTGGACAGTTAATCCAGAGACCCAGATAAAGTTCTGGGTACCCTGGTTCAAATCTCGCCACAGCAGATAGTGGAATTTGAATTCAACAAATATCTGGAATTAGAAATCTAACGGTGACCACAAATTCATTGCCAATTGTTGGGAAAAACTGATCTCGTTCTCCAATGCCTTTTAGGGAAGGAGACCCACAGCAATGTGGTTGATTCTTAACTACACACTGGGCAAATAAGGATGGGCAATAAATGCTGCCTCGTCAGTGATGCCCTCATCCCATGAATTAATAAAGAAAATCTCCTTCTTGCTATTAAGTATTTAACAATGAGCAGAAGGAAACTTTGGGCTAAATCTTCAGGCGAAGTGTTAGCTTCTGTCAGGTTTTCTGGAGGGTTTCTCTCCACTAGGCCTAATGAGCATTCTCACAGTATTTTAAAAACCTCACCTCATGAACCACCCACATTACCGCTCTTGACCAATTCTAGCCTCATTCTGCTGTACCTGGAACAGTATAAGTAGATAATGTGAGGTAATCCTGTTTGATAGCTAAAACAGGAAGATGAATATTTCCTGAATGACAAAAGAGGGAGGTTCAATGACACCTGGGTGTCCTTGGATACCAGTCAGTGAAAGTAAGCGTGTTGATACAACAAGCAGCAAAGTAGGTATGCTGACCATCGTAGTGAGAGGATTCCAGTACAGGAGCAAGGATGTCTTGCTGCAATTGTACAGAGCCTTTGTGAGACCATATCTGGAGTAATATAAGCACTTTTGATCACCTTATTTGATTAAACATGTCCTGGCTATGGAGGGAGTGCAAAAACATTTTATCAGACTGATTCCTCAGATGGCAGGTCTGAAATATGAAGAGAGACTGGATCGGTTAGGACTTATATTCACTGGGGTTTCGAAACATGAGGGGGATCACACAGAAACCTATAAAATTCAAAGAAGACTAGACAGAATTAACAAAAGAAGGTAGTTCCCAATGACCAGGGAGTTCAGTCAACGGGGACATGGCCAAAGAATAGAGAGTAATCCATTTATAACTGAGTTGAGAAGAGATTTTCTCAACCAAATCATGATGAGCCTGTGGATTTCACTGCTACAGAAAGTAGTTGAGGCCAAAGCAATGAATATTTTCAAAAAGGAATTAATTACAGCTGTTAAATTTCAAGGCTTCAAAGAGTATGGGGAGAAAGAGGGAACTGTGTACTGATTTGGATGAACAGCAATGATCATTTTGAATGGTGGAGTAGACTTGAAGGGCTGAATGATCTACAGTTTTTCCATTCACTTGTGGGTCAGGATGAATTGCTTGACCCCAGTTGCCCTTGAGAAGGTGGTGCCTTGAACTGTCTTCTTGTCCACGGCTGTCCATTTGCTGTGGGTAGAGTCACAATGCTGTCAGGGAGGGAGTTTGAGACTGTGACCCAGTGACAGTAAACAAATGGCAATAGATTTCCAATGTAGGATGCTGAGTGGTTTGGAGGGGAACTTGCAGCCCATGCTGTTCCTACGCATCTGTAGTCTCTGTGCTCCAAAATGATAGTGGTCACAGGTTGAGAAGTTGCTGTCTGAGGTGAATTGGTAACTTTCTGCAGTGCATCTTGCATATGGTACACACTGCTGTTACTGAGATTCAGTGATGGAGGGAGTGGATGGTGGTGGATGTGGTGCCAATGGTGACTTGATGGTGGACATGCTTTGAGGAATCAGAAGCTGAGTTACATACGGAAGTATTCCTAGCCTCTGACAAGCTCTTGTTGCCATGATATTAACAAGGCTAGTCCAGTTCAGTTTCTTGTCAATGGTAATTCCAAGAGAATTGCTGGTTGAGAATTCAGTGACGGTAACATCATTGTTTGTCAAGTTGCAGTGATTAGATTGTCTCCTTTTAGAGATGGTCCTTGCCTGACATTTGTGTGGCGTGAATGTTACTTGTGTCTTTTCAGCTCAAGCCTAGATATTATCCAGGTCTTGCTGCCTTTGGTCATGCAGCAAGCACCTGCTCCTTTGGATATCCCAAAATAGAATGGCATTCCTAGTGCTTGCGTCATCTTCAAAGGCGATATGCTCCCTGAGAAGGAATGCCAGCCCAGAGCTGACCTTCTCAATCCCTGATACTTGTCCTGGACATAACAGACAAAGAAGAGTTGGAACCCCACATTGTGAGCAAGGACTTGGAGGTCCTGCTGAATAGGGTGGTCCAGATACAGAATCTCCACCCAGGACCAGCTGTGAACGTCACGGCTCAAGACCATGCCAACCTCATCTGATGTTGCCACTCAGATCAGTGCAGTCTCAACAGTCTGAAAAAATGCACAGTAATGTAGGAAGAATGTCCATCTCTGCTCTGCCAGTGTAAGTTCAACTATTTTGTCTCTGATATGTTACACTCCCTATTTCACTGCCACTGCCCCAAGGCTCATACTTTACCACTTTCACTGTTGCCTGCGACATCTTCTTGCAATCACTGTCACTGAGTCCAATCTCAATACTATCTGCCTTCTGCACAGCCTACCCACCCACTTAGGACATCCTCCCACTTGCATCAAAAGCAACAGCCATGCTTTCCACTTTCAACTCTTTTAATGTTCCCTCGTTCCATAGGAAAAGTGCCCATAATGGATCAAAATAATCAAAATAGGTGGTGAGCTGCCTGACACTCAACTCTTCACCCGAAATAAGGGTGGATCCTGTCTCCAACTGCCTCAAGAGGAGTGTCCAATAGCCTAGACTTTTATTGGAAGCTGCCTTTGACTTATGCTGCTGGAACGCCTTGAACAAAGGCCAATTCCCTTGACTTAACTGGGGACTGCTGACAACCATGATGCACTTTCTGACTTGCTATATGCACTAAAGTGGGCAGCAGTATAAAACTACTGTCATTCCGGAATAGAGTGGCGCTGGAAAAGCACAGCAGTTAAGGCAGCATCAGGCAGGAAAATCGACGTTTTGGGCAAAAGCCCTTCATCAGGAATACAGGCAGAGTGCCAGAAGAGTGGAGAGATAAATGAGAGGAGGGTGGGGGTGGGGAGAAAGTAGCATAGGGTACAAGAGGTATGTGGGGGTGGGGATGAAGGTGATAGGTCAGGGAGGAGGGTGGGGGAAGGTAGCAAAGAGTACAATGGATGAATGGGAGTGGAATGAAGGTGATAGGTCAGAGAGGAGGGTGGAGTGGATAGGTGGAAAGGAAGATAGGCAGGTAGGATAGGTCATGGGGATAGTGCTGACCTGGAAGTTTGGAACTGGGGTGAGGTGGGGGAAGGGGAAATGAGGAAACTGGTGAAGTCCACATTGATGCCCTGGAGTTGAAGTGTTCCAAAGCAGAAGATGAGGCGTTCTTCCTCCAGGCTTCTAGTGGTGAGGGAGCGGCGGTGAAGGAGGCCCAGGACTTGCATTTCCTCGGCTCAGTGGGAGGGGGAGTTGAAATGTTGAGCCACAGGGCAGTATGGTTGATTGGTGCGGGTGTCCCAGAGATGTTCCCTAAAGCGCTCTGCTAGGAGACGTTCAGTTTCCCCAATGTAGAGGAGACCGCATCGGGAGCAACGGATACAATAAATGATATTGGTGGATGTACAAGTAAAACTTTGATGAATGTGGAAGGCTCCTTTAGGGCTTTGGATAGAGGTGAGGGAGGAGGTGTGGGCACAGGTTTTACAGTTCCTGCGGTGGCAGGGGAAAGTGCCAGGATGGGAGGATGGGTTATAGAGGGGCGTGGACCTGACCAGGTAGTCACAGAGGGAACAGTCTTTGCGGAAGGCGGAAAGGGGTGGGGAGGGAAATATATCCCTGGTGGTGGGGTCTGTTTGGAGTTGGCTGAAATGTCGACGGATGATTTGGTTTATGTGAAGGTTGGTAGGGTGTAAGGTGAGCACCGGGGGGGTTCTGTCCTTGTTACGGTTGGAGGGGTGGGGTCTGAGGGCAGAGGTGCGGGATGTGGATGAGATGCATTGGAGGGCATCTTTAACCATGTGGGAAGGGAAATTGCGGTGTCTAAAGAAGGAGGCCATCTGGTGTGTTCTGTCGTGGAACTGGTCCTCCTGGGGGCAGATACGGCAGAGGCGGAGGAATTGGGAGTACGGTTTGGCATTTTTGCAGGAGGTAGGGTGGGAAGAGGTGTAATCCAGGTAGCTGTGGGAGTCAGTGGGTTTGTAAAAAACGTCGGTGTCAATTCGGCCGTCATTAATGGAGATGGATAGGTCCAGGAAGGGGAGGGAGTTGTCAGAGATGGTCCAGGTAAATTTAAGGTCAGGGTGGAATGTGTTGGTGAAGTTGATGAATTGCTCAACCTCCTCGTGGGAGCATAAGGTGGCACCAATGCAGTCATCGCTGTCGCGGCCTGGTATTTCTGGCTGAGTGTCATGGTGTATAAAGACAAGACAAGGATATTGTGAGTGTTCAGGTAAGTTCAATCAACCTGGAGATGCAGCTTGGTCAAGCCTGTGAGCTGGGTTTGTGTTCCAAAGCATTAAGCATCAGCATCATAATGATAATTGCTGGCACTTCCTGAGGTCCAGCATTGAAATGCAGAATAAAAACTGAGAGAATTGTGGATGCTGAAATCAGAAACAAAAACAGAAGTTGCTGGAAAGATTCAGCAGGTCTGGCAGTATCTGTGAAGAGAAATCAGAATTAATGTTGCGGGTTCCGGTGACCCTGGCTCAGAACTTGTTTCTCAGTTCTGAGGAAGGATCACCAGGATCCGAAACATTAATTCTGATTTCACTTTTCAGGTGCTGCCAGACCTGCTGAGCATTGCCAGCAACTTCTGTTGTTGTTTTTGATTGAAATGCAGAGGCTCACTGTCAGTGAAAGGGAGATGTACATTGAGTGTTCACAGAGGTTGGCACATGTCAGATGCCAATGGTCGCAGACATGAGGTGCATGTGGCCAGTGCTCGGGGAGCACATGCTGTGATGTCAGTGCAGTAGTTCCCACATAAAGGTCGATCGAAGCAAGTGGGGGTTGAATCAGCCAGGTGCTCACGCTGGATTCCTTCTCAGGTTTCCCTAATATCTCGTCTGACTGGGAAGGTGAGAGACTGAATAGTGTCATTAACAAGCGATAATCAAAGTCAATTACCAACCTGCTGCTGCCTACGCAGAATCTCATTATGCATCTTGTGAACAGTGTTAAGATGGATCGAGATGATCTTGATGCCAAGATGGGCTTCACTGTAGTTGTTGCCTGACTCTGCAATACACCTCACCATAGATCCCTGTCAGATTCCATCCCAATAGCTTTATAAGTGATTTAGATTTTATGAATAAAGGGCACCATTCCCACCTTGCTTTGTCTTTTTGCACCATGATAACGGAAAATATCAAACATAATTAGCTTGCCGATGGATCTTGTGGAAAAAAACATCAGACCAGATTTTGTGCGGACTGATGATCCAGTTCCTGTGCTGTCATATTCTATGGTTTTTATTTTCCAGCTCATTTAAAGTGCCAGCTCATCTCAATCACATACAGACATGTTGTCAAACATAGTCTTGCTCATCATTTCTTTCTGTCTTTGAGTTAGAAGTAAATATTGTTTCATATACATCTCAATTTTTACTTTGGAGTATTCTCCACATCATTTAATTCATTAATTTCCACAATCCACCTCCCATAGGTCATTTACACCATATTTAGTCGATTTAACAAGTTCTGATCTATTCTGTAAGCATCGTGCATGGCTACAGGACTAAGGAACATTTACAGAACAAGAAATTACCATTCTAGCTATGTTCTTCACCAGTCCTTCTTTGTTAGAACCATTTACAATACGTTTAATATTTCTATATTTTTCTGCATGGACTTATATTTTACACAACATTAAATACTAAACAAGTTACCCCTAAAGGATGCAAGGGACTCTCTCAAATAATCCCAGTGTAAAAGCGTCCCATGCTTCAACAACAGTATATGAAGTCTAGATTAGAGTGGTGCTGGAAAATCACAGCAGCTCAGGCAGCATCCGAGGAGCAGAAAAATCGATGTATCAGGCAAAAGTCTTTCATCAGCAACAGTATATGAAGGACATCTCTTTCTTTGTCTCCTTGTTGGTGGTGTTCTCAAATTGATGACCCCTCACCAACTGTCTCTGCAACTACAAAGAATAATATTTCCCAAGAAATACCATAGTTTTAAAACACTGGATTAAATTTTTTTCTTAGTGATCACTGGTCAGTGAAAATAATTATTGCACCTTAAACATCTTCTTGTTTTTTCACCTCTGACTAACTGAATTCACCTTTTAGGTTTTCAATGAGTATTATGTTCTTTCTAAAATGACGTATGGAAAATTGCACACAATACATTAATTTTGTGCTCCATGTTCCTGCTAGTTGGCATTCAAAGAAATGCCAAGTAGAACAAGTGACAATGGCGAAGACCTTGCATCTTATCAAGAGTTAGTCAGTCGTTTCCTACTGTTCTAACTCTGGTGCTTCTCTTTCGGCAATCTCGGCCAGACCTTGAATGATGATTTTTCATTCTGTTCAGACTAATAAATAAATACTGAAATAAGCTTTCTGCAATCCTTTTATAGTAATGATGATAGCTTTTGCAGAACAGTGAGGAATTCAACCCCAATAGACCCCATAAATCAGATACAACCTTCTATTTGTTCCAAAGGACAAATGGATGTTATTGTGCTGTCCTCCTCTAAACAAAGCAAGATTCCTGGTTTTTCTGCTTTGTACACTTATTTGTTATGTCAATTGTAATTTTCTTTCAGACATATAGTATGAATACACCCAAGATAGGTCTCTAAGATGGATATGTTAAAAATGTAATGGATTTGAGGAGTCTGAACAATGTGGTTTATGGTACGAAATGTGACTGGATCATGCAGGAAACTCTGAGGCCAATCAGTGTGAATTATGACTTGTTAACAGTCTTGTTAACTGCGGGTTTTACCTCATTAAATATACACCATTCTATCATACTGCTCAGTTGTGAGCAGACTGGATGTCCAGAATTTTCGATACGGAGTTCAAAGTAGGTACTTGGTGATGTTCGCTTGCTGTTTGGTCAGAAGGACCTCAAAGTTAGATACCAGCCACCAACATTTCAGGGAACACCCCATTAATGGGTGAATGCAGTATCAGAGACAGAATGAATGTGAAGTATCCAAAAGGAGATGGTAGCACTTATTCTGTCAAAGTGGAGAAGGACATTGATCTTCTTCCTACTTTAGCGTACCATCGATGGTGAGGAAATTGTTAGAGATTATAATCAAGGATAGTGTAACTGTCACCTTGAAATATTTCAGTTAATCAGTGAGTTATTATGGATTCATGAAGAGTAAGTCATGCCTGAAAAAACACAAATTTTTTGAAGAGATAACAAAGGTGGTGGATAGAGGTAACTTGATGGATGTTGTTTACATGGAGTACCATGAGGCTTTTTATAGAGTCCCTCCCAACAGACAGCTAGCTAAGGTGGAAGCCCATGGAATTGAGGGCAAATAACTGACATGAATGGGAAATTGGTTGAATAGGAGGTAACAGAGTTGGAATAATGGGTACATATTTAAATTGGTATGACATAAATAGTGGTGTCCCATGGGGATCTGTGTTGGGGCACAATTATTCATGATATTTATCAACAACTTGGATAATGGCATAAAAAGTCAAACATCCAAATTTGCTGATGACACAAAATTGGGCAGCATTATAGACAGTGTAGATGGCAGCATAAAATTGCAACAGGATATTTATAGGTTAGTTGAATGGGCCAAGCTGTGGCAGATGGATTTTAATATAAGTAAGTGTGAGGGTACCCATTGCAGACAGGAAAAAAAAGGGATAGCTCAGGGTATTTTTTTAGAAGGCACAAAGATTAATACAGTGGAGATCCAACAAAATTGGAGGGTTCAGGTGCTTAACTCTGAGAAATAATACGATCAAATGGAGAGCATAATCACAAAAGCTCATAGAAAATTGGCCTTTATATCTCAAGGGCTGGAGTACAGGGATGCAAATGCTGCAGTTATATAAAATCCTGGTTAGATCCCACTTCGAGCAGATATGAGCACCACTCCTTGGGAAGAATGTCTTGCCTTGCCGGGATTTCAATGCAGGTTTACAAGGATAATACCTGGACTTCAGGGGTTCAGTTATAAGGAGAGATTAGACAAATTCGGCCTGTTTTCTTTAGAATTGACAAAGCCAAGGGGTGATCTAATCAAGGTCATCATGATATTGACAGGGAGAAACAGGGTAAACAAAGGTAAAATAATTCCATTGGTTAAAGATTCTAGAGCTAGGGGTCTAGTCTAAGAATTAGTGCAGACCACTTAGGGGAGATGTTAGAAAACACTTCTACATCAAATGACAGTTGATACTAAATCAATTGTTAAATTTAAATCTGAGGTAGTTAATTTTTATTAAGCAAGGATATCAAGTGAAATAAGCCCAAGGTAGGTATATGGAGTTAGGTCATAGATTAGCCATGATGTTATTGAATGATGAAGTAGGCTTGAGGTGCTGAATGGCCCTCTCCTGTTCCTGTGTTCCTATTGATGTGCTTTCCTGCAGACGGCTGAGACTGCTTCAATCCCTGAGTGATAATCTTGGCTCAGATTGGCATGGTCTGGTAGAGGCCTCTCTACTGGTCCTGAGGGAAGAGGAGTTCCCACTGGTGTACCACCCCATCCAGCAGATCCAACTGGGCTCTGCCCTCATAATGGCAGACCGATTTCTCCCTGTCAGCCACGACCAGGGTGAATGTCAGGGACCGTACAGGGCAGACTCAGACCGTAAAAGTACTGGTCTGGGTCTGCCAACAAATTCTGGGATAGCTGTTGAGTGGTGAGTTGTTCTGAGAATGGCAGGTAGTAAGATGGGTGGAAATCCAATGGGAGAGATGGCATTGGACAGGGTGGGTTATTAATGAGGCACGTTTGGTAAGATACGGAGTGAAAGTCCACCATGCCTCGCGGTAAGAAACTATCCAAAAAAACTCAACACAATTCAGACTTAAAACATTCAGCCCTGGGATACTGCTTCAAGAACTGTTTGTATTGGTGTATTTCACCTTCTGTAGGAAGATTTGTGAGGAGGGATTTAAATTCTATCACTAGCTGTTTTGATGATGAGCTAAATTAAGACCATAAGCTGTCCAAGTAGGTCAGTCAACCCATTGGGTCTGCTCTGCCTTTCAATGAGATCATTGCTGATTTGATAGTTCTTCTTGTCTTTCGCTCCTAATCCTTGATTCCCTCATGGAATAAAAATCTCTCAAATTCATTTCCACTTCAGGGTTTCTCAATTTACACCTGGTGATGACTAGGAAACAAATTGAACTACTCGGGGCGGGGTGGGGTGGGGGTGGGGGGTTGCAACTATAGTCACTGTTATAACAAACAGAATGGACAGCTAGGCCAGTGCTTCTCACCTATTCCCAAGTTCTCTCCATAAGAACAACTCACCAGTCAAAGGCAGTAAAGGCCTGATTGAGCTATCACCATCATAACTGTGTAGGAGGAAGATGGAGAAAAGAGGTCAGTCTGCTTTTATTTGATGTGAAAAGGCACGATGGAAAGGTTACCTTTTTCAGAGGGGAAGAGGGGTGGTGTTGCACAATGCACAGTATGGGCTACCCTTCCAAGTTGTTACCTTACTGTATGGCCCTCTAACATCTGACACCCCCATGCCTCTCATCCTCACATCCAACCCTACCAGTCTCGCTAATCTCTCCTACCCAAAATTCTGATCTAACCTGAGAACAGGATCTAAGATGGTTCTTCCCAGGAAGTAGTCAATACTTATTTCTGGTGCTGCTAAAATTCAGTTGCCAGATAATTGGCGTGGCTTGCAGCTCTCAAGTTTTCCAGTCACTGACAGGCAGGAGCCCCAATCTCACCAAGTTAAGGCCATCTCAAACATATATTACTGATTTTTCTAAGTGGGAGAACATTGCAACACATCACCATTTTAAAGTTCATTATTTTTCATGCGTGCTTGAATTCTTTCTGTGATGAACTTAAATTCATTTCTCCTACTAAATACAGGCTTGTCAACAATTATAACTGATCTATCAATATGTAACTCATCATAATTCTTCATAACCTTGCAAAGTTCTATCCATTCACCCTGGACTTGAGTGAAAGAAGATCCAAATTTGCAAATCTTTGTTTAGAACTTCTTCCTCTGTCACTTCCCAATCCATTTCTGTTGAATTTAGATGCTATCTTTAGTGCATTGCTCAAAGCTGACTGTAGTTGACCAATGACCTTTCAGAATTAACACCTTGCTTTTCATTGCATGGTTACGGGCAAATAACAAAGTATCCATTTGCATTACAGTTTTGAACTGTGTCTTCAGATCTTCAGTAGTTCTGTTCATCATGTAAAAATGATGAAAAAGTAGATGATCCTGATCATGATAATACTAATATATTTCCCTATTGATTTGCGCAGAAATATATGACATATCTTGGAGTCATTTCAACCTTATTTGTTTCTCTCACCACATGTATAAGATGGGTTGAAGGGCTAACATTGTTGATGATATTTGACAGCTACATGGCCTTGAATGAGTCCTGTGAACATTCCCGTATGCATCGCAGATGGCACAATCAAAACTTGGCCTCTGTAGTAGCAGGCAGATAATTTTCCGTATCTGCATTTCTGCGCTGTCTGCTGTAACACTGTATAAGAGATAGAGAGAGTTTTGTTCTGAGAGTTGGGCTTTTCGGACCGGGATCACAAATGGCGCCAGGAACGAACCTAAGCCTCCAGACCAGTGATCAATCGAGGGGTCCCCGAAGGCAGAAATGTGTGAGACTTGTTTTTTTCTCCTTTCTTTTCCATTTATCACTCTTATTATTATCATTATTATTACCTAATAAACATCAACATTTTAAGCAAATTCCTGTTGTCGAATCTTCTCTGAACTACATTTAACCGAATCCAAAAGAACTGTTTGGATAAACACTGTGATCCAAGACACGGTGGCACAGTGGTTAGCACTGCTGCCTCACAGCGCCAGAGACCCGGGTTCAATTCCCGCCTCAGGTGACTGACTGTGTGGAGTTTGCACGTTCTCCCCGTGTCTGCGTGGGTTTCCTCCGGGTGCTCCGGTTTCCTCCCACAGTCCAAAGATGTGCAGGTCAGGTGAATTGGCCATGCTAAATTGCCTGTAGTGTTAGGTAAGGGGTAAATGTAAATGTAGGAGTAGGGGTATGGGTGGGTTGCGCTTCGGCGGGTCGGTGTGGACTTGTTGGGCCGAAGGGCTTGTTTTCACACTGTAATGTAATCTAAAAAATGACACCATATAAGGATCCCACTTACAACTTGTATAATTTAGGATTGGACAACGCATGCTTGTTGGGTTATAATTCTGATTCTTTTGTTGCAATGCGAAGGATTCCTCCTCATAAATCTGAGAACGCTGTTTTTTAAAATATTATCTGAAGTGGAAGTCTCATTGAAGAATGTTCTGAAGATTAACTTCAGGCATGGTTGTATACCTTCCTGATGGAGAATTTGATTACAAAATCTAAAAATTGAAAACTATCCAACGATGGATCCTTCTTTGTCGGTCATTCACAGAACCTGTTTTATTTTGACATCGAATGTCATCTTCCATTGGTCCTGCCATTTCTGCAATATCAGAAGATCATCTTGCAGTTAAATGATATGGTCTGCCTTTTCCTTGATGTTTCAATCCTACATCTAACTCAGGAATCTTTATGACCACAAAGGACCACAATCAGAGTAGGCTTTACTACTGGGACTGGATGTGGGAAAGCTTCTCAAAACAGAGACAATTACGGGCATAGTCACTGAAAGTTACCACTGAGAAAACATGACCTCATAAGAAGTTGGATGCAGCTTTGGATTGTTTGCAAGAAAGATTGTGGAGAATATGTGTGATGAACATAAAAGTGAAATGTTCATTTCTCAAGTTTAAAGTATACACGGTTTCCAAAATTTGTTTAGCCAGTTGTCATAGAATCCCGATAGTGTGGAAGCAGGTCATTCAGTCCATCAGGTCCACACCAAC
The DNA here is from genome assembly GCF_037043375.1 of Chiloscyllium plagiosum. Lineage (NCBI taxonomy): Eukaryota > Metazoa > Chordata > Chondrichthyes > Orectolobiformes > Hemiscylliidae > Chiloscyllium > Chiloscyllium plagiosum. Next base: position 29,292,734 of record NW_028270146.1, read on the forward strand.
TCTCTGAAGAGCATCCCACCCACCCCATCCCTGCACTTCCCGTAGCTAATCCACCTAGCCTGCACATCTTTGGACTGTGGGAAGGAACCCATGCAGAGACAGGGAAAAGGTACAAACACTACATAGACAGTAGCTTGAGGCGGGAATCGAACCCAGATCCCTGGAGCTGTAAGGCAGCAGTGCTAACCACTAAGCCACCGTGCCACCCCAGTTTGTGTTTTTAATCACTTGTTACAATCACAACCTTAATCAATGAAATCTTGACATGATATCCTTTGCGCCTATTTGAATGCTCAAATTGCTCCTTAAATATTATTGGTATCTATGGGGATTGTAGAAATGGCTTTACCATTCTGTTCTGTATTCTATTAGTGTCTTATGTACCTAAGAAAATATGATCAGAAGAAGTAAACCATACAGACCCTTGAGCCTGCTCTGTCATTCAGTAAGATTTGATATGACTGTTAATTGTATATTCATTGTGTTTGATTATATGCAGGGAGTGGGTATTAACTGGGGATTGACTTGACCTTTTATAAACAGGCAGCTTAAATTTTGTTTTGGTTTTGAGGAAGGGTCACTGGACCCGAAAAATTAACTCTGATTTCTCTTCACAGATGCTGCACTTTTCCAGCAATTTCTGATTTTGTGGGCTGAAATTTTATTCTTTGGTTTGGATGTGCATATTTGTCAACTCTGTAAATATCAATTAATCTACATAAATATTGGTTCCAGTTCGATCCTTCTGGCTTTCTGGAACAGGACAATGAAAAATCAAAATTTCCATCTCCATGTAACTATCCAATGTGGCAAGATAAAAGATTTTCCCAAGAATCAGTTGTACAGTGGACAGAAGTTTTAAATTTCACTTACCATTTTAAATCTGATCAATGTTCCTGCAAAAAAACAATTTGTTTTAAATTTAATCCTGATCACAACCCTGGAGTTGCTACCCACATGTCAGAATTCATAATAGTAAAAATGCTGAATGACTTCCAATTAAAACAGAGAATTTTACCACCTCATTAATTTGCAATTTGTAGTAGACCAATCTGTACCAATTGCACATAGATGTTTTGACCTTATTTCTATCATAACTTCATTTTGTAACTAAAAGAAAATAAATTACATAATAATGACATTGCTAATATTTTGACTGTAAAATATACATGTCGTGAGGGGAAACAGTTAATTTTGTATTCTGGTGTAAGTCAAAGCTTTAGTGTTAACAAGCATCTAGTAGAATCATCAAGAGGATCTTAGGGATTAATATGACATCAGAAAGGAACAGATACTAGGTATTTGATCATGAACTTCTTTTCCTCGCGCATAATCGCACCAAGAAGAATAAAGACCCAATCAAAATTCTAGGAAAGGCAGATGGAGAGATTATCTGATAATAAAACATAGAAATGTTTAACCCCAGGTTCAAAGTGTATATTGAAATAAAATAAAACCTTCAACAGTTTTTTTGATTTTTCTGATCCCTTGCTATTTGACATTGTAAACGATTCCAGCTCAATAATTGCTGCTCCCTTTTAAAACCACTGTCATTACCCATCTCCTGAAGAAATAACATCCATGTGTTCTCAGACTTTACAAACTCCTGCACCTATCACAAACCTGTCCTCCTCCTCAAGTAATTGCATGTATCATCACCTCCCAATTCTGAGCTATCTTTCCAGTAAGTCTATACAGATCTCCAGTCCAGTCTCAGTGCTGAATTTGTCCAGTTCAATCATGAATTAGATTCTCTGTGCCTGTGACCATGATAAATGTGCTCACCTCATTCTCCGATTTCAGACAGTGTTTTTGTGATGACCAGGCTCCATATGCATCCTGACCTGACAACCCCCAGCCCATCCATCTGACACCCGTATAACATGAACGCCGAACAATCTGACCCCATCCAATTCAACAACTCTCCTCCCGCCTCCACTGACACCCTTTCCATGCTCCCCTTACTCTTGAGCCTCCAAAAACCCATGCAACATTGCCCCGAAACCAACCCCTACCAACAGCCTCCAAATATTCCCTAATTGTGCTTGGCCAATGCCACCATCAGCCCATGCCACCTTACTCCCTTACCCACTCAGTAGCCTAACCATTCATCTACATGACATGCTAGCCCCTTACCCACCCACCTGCCACCCTAACCCTTCCCTCACATACAACCCAACCTTCCTACCCACCTGACATCCAGAGCATCACAAACCCACTTGGCACCTTACTCCTTTCCCCAACCAGTTTCCAAGGTATCTTTTCACTACTTGCCACCAACCTCCTCAGCCATTATATTATCTTCTCTCCGTGCCTTATCAAAGCGCATTCAACACCTCTAATGACAAAAAACAGCAGCTAGTGTTGAAAAACGTGATCCAATGATGATCCCTGCACTTTACTGGAAGACCCCCAGAATGGGTAAGCCCCACATTTCTCAAGTTGCCCAGTTGGGAAGGCTGGCGAAGAAATGCTGAACCTTGGGCAAGGCAAGAGAGAAAGAGTGGAGTGCCAATGGACGATGAATGCCATTGTTTAGGAGACTCGACTCTGTACATTATAACTGATAAGGCACATATTGTGTTTAAATCTGAGAGCACACTGGGATGCTCCTTATACAATAATGATTCAGGTTAGGAACATCTGTTTGTTTAACTCTCAAATAAAGGAATCAAGGAACAATCCACCTTTATGAATTTGAAACACCGTGCAGAGGCACAATTGTTATGGTGTGAATGGATTTAACTCCTGAACTCTTAAGACGTTTGAAATGAAATTCTGAAATTAGATTTAGATTACTGGCATTAACATACAAAGCTGATATCAAAAAGTAGATTATCACAAATTAACAGCAGCTTGTGGCTTGGTATTGGGGATTTATGAGTACCAGATTTGGATTTATCTGGCAAAATAGACCTTTTCTAGTTTTTGTAGCCCAAATATTTGCACATTTTCAACAATATTCCAATTTTGGCAGAGTATTTTTCTATTGATGTACTTTTTAGATTAGATTACAGTGTGGAAACAGGCCCTTCGGCCCAACAAGTCCACACCGACCCGCCGAAGCGAAACCCACCAATACCCCTACATTTACCCCTTACCTAACACTACGGGCAATTTAGTATGGCCAATTCACCTGACCCTGCACATCTTTGGACTGTGGGAGGAAACCGGAGCACCCGGAGGAAACCCACGCAGACACGGGGAGAACGTGCAAACTCCACACAGTCAGTCGCCTGAGGCGGGAATTGAACCCGGGTCTCTGGCGCTGTGAGGCGGCAGTGCTAACTACTGTGCCACCGTGCTTTTGTTTCTTTTTTTCACCACACCATACAGTAGAACCTCGATTATCCAAACGAGATGGGCAGGGAGTATCTTGCTTGGACAATTGATCGTTTGGATAATTGATCTTATTGTAAATAAGTGTTAATTTATGAGTGCCGTTTATCCGAACATTTTTCAGTTGTCTGGCAATGCCACACCATAAACACTCTTAACTGGTAACTGAATGCTGAGTTGCCTAATACCGTTTGTGCAGGACCTTGAGATCTTGTTCGGATAATCTGAAATTTGGATAATTGATGTTCGGATAATCAAGGTCGTACTGTACTTGAACAATAATGTGTGATCACAGCCATTAGGTTACAAACTAACTGGAATTTTTCATTGTGGAAAAGTACTGCCACACTCAAATAATCATATTTCTAAAAAGAAAGAATACCTGAACATTTTAATCTTCCAAAAGCAGTACTATATTTATACATAGCTCTCAAGGAACAAACTTAAAAAAAATATATTGGAAAACAGATCCAATAATGATCGAATTGGGGATGACAGCGAGTGGACCTTCCTGGATTAGTGAAAGATTCTTTGAAAACAGGTCGAAGATTATTTTATACAAAGGATCTTAATTGTTTTTGTTTTTATCTACCAGATTAATCTGTATTTTACTCGGTAAATCATAAGGCCCTGCAGATTGTGCTCCAAAGATTTACACATCCGGGAAATTTTAGCCTAATCCTACGACTGCTTCCTGACAATATAACCAGAATGACCTTGAAGAGGAAGTTTTAAAGAGACGCCTTCAAAATCCAAGCCAGATGCAAACAAAGTTGTGTTCATAGCCTATATACTATTGACAATCTCCCTGACAAAATGGCTATTCGTCTTATCAAAGATCAACACTTCTCTGGAGTAATTTCAAATACAATTAAATGGAAAATTCTTTGACCACAGTTGACACCAATTCAAAATTATAGAATGACATGACTCACTGACTATAGAGTGCTGCAGTATTGTTGCCCACCAGAAACATCTTCAACTCCTGACCTCTGCACGCAATCACAGCTTGTGGACCGTGTCCTGAAGTACTGGTGACTGCTGTCAAAGGTCATGAGCTAGAGGAACAAGCTGTCAGATACTGTGGGCGACAGAGACTGGAGGCATTCAAACAACATAAAAATGGAAAGCATCAGGGGGATCCACATGATATGCAAATATATTCAAAATTTGCTCTGCTAAATATCTGTTACAATCATTAGAATAGGCTTCTTTTTTAATTTATTCACAGGATGAGGGCATCACTGGCCAAACCAGCATTTATAGTCCATTCCTAATTGCCAGAGGGCTGTTAAGAATCAACCACATTGATGTGTATCTGGAGTCACATATAGGCCAGACTGGATAAGGATGGCAGAATCCTTCCTTAGAGGAGATTAGTGAACGAGGTGAGCTTTTCCAACAATTGATTCACGGTCATCATTAGACTCTTACTTCCAGATTTCACAACGTTCAAATTACACCATTTGCCATGGCAGGATTCAAACCCGGGTCCCCAGAACATTACCTGGGTCTCTGGATTAACAGACGAGAGATAATACCACCATGCCATTGCCTCCTCTACCAAGGAATAGACGCAGATTCCGCATAATATCAGAACAACCCGGACAGCAACGTGAATTTGATTCATACCATTCCTTCACTGAAGTGATGGCAGCTGGTCAGGAGAAATTCTAGGATAATCCTAGTTTATGGTGTTAAATCATCTCAGTGTTGAACTGACGAACGACTGGAGCTTTTATGAAAATATGCCAACGTTTGTGCGAAGATTTGTAGCTCGGGTGCTCGTTGTTGTGGTTCTGTTCGCCGAGCTGGAAGTTTTTGTTGCAAACGTTTCGTCCCCTGGCTAGGCGACATCATCAGTGCTTGGGAGTCTCCTGCGTAGCGCTTCTTTGATGTTTCCTCCGGTGTTTATAGTGGTCTGTCCCTGCCGCTTCCGGTTGTCAGTTTCAGCTGCCCGCTGTAGTGGTTGGTATATTGGGTCCAGGTCGATGTGTTTGTTGATGGAGTTTGTGGATGAATGCCATGCCTCTAGGAATTCCCTGGCTGTTCTCTGTCTGGCTTGCCCTATGATAGTAGTGTTGTCCCAGTCAAATTCATGTTGTTTGTTGTCTGCGTGTGTGGCTGCTAAGGATAGCTGGTCGTGTCGTTTCGTGGCTAGTTGATGTTCATGTATGCGGATTGTTAGCTGTCTTCCTGTTTGTCCTGTTTGACATCAACTAGCCACGAAACGACACGACCAGCTATCCTTAGTAGCCACACACGCAGACAACAAACAACATGAATTAGACTGGGACAACACTACTATCATAGGGCAAGCCAGACAGAGAACAGCCAGGGAATTCCTAGAGGCATGGCATTCATCCACAAACTCCATCAACAAACACATCGACCTGGACCCAATATACCAACCACTACAGCGGACAACTGAAACTGACAACCGGAAGCGGCAGGGACAGACCACTATAAACACTGGAGGAAACATCAAAGAAGCGCTTCGCAGGAGGCTCCCAAGCACTGATGATGTCGCCTAGCCAGGGGACGAAACGTTTGCAACAAGAACTTCCAGCTCGGCGAACAGAACCACAACAAATATGCCAACTCCTGAATATGATACCATTGTGTAACATGTTGCAGATGGTGCATCAGACTGCCTATAATGTACACTACTCTGATAGGCCATTATACTTTCAACATAATTTCCTGACTATTGTATATTTGAATATTAGTCAAATGTTAACCATCAACAATGGATGCAGCCAACGCTCTTTTCTGAGCATGCATATCTTTATACAGTAATGTTTAGTTTGCAAGGAAATGTTCTTTTTTGAACACATTTGAGACTGCAGCTAAGGATAATTATATAAATCAGTCAACCCAAAAACCTTGTGCAATTAGCACATGACCTGTCTAATGAGATTTACACCAGCTTTTAACTGTTTACAATTGGTTTTCCTGTTATACAAAACATAGCCCCAAACCGATTGTTATAGGCCTATGTAATTCAACCCATTGAGTGTGCTCCACCATTCGGTCAGTCCACAGCTGATCACCTCCCTCAGTGCTATTGTCTCATATTACATCCATATCCCTTAATGCCATCAGTCTCCAGAAATCTATCAATTGTTGTCTTGAACGTGTTCTGAAGGAGACAATTCCAAAGAGTCACACCATCGGCATGAAGAAATTCCTCCTCAACTCATTCTCAAATGGCCTAGTTATTATTCTGATATTATTTATCACAGTTTTACATTCACAGGGGGAAAATCTTACTTTCATCCACCCTATCATATCCTGTAAGAATGTGGTAACTTTCAATGAAGAATCATGATGCTTTCTTCAACGAACTAAAGACTAATGGCCAGAACTTGTCAAACTACAAACCTGCCATGCTTGGGATTCATCTGGTGAACATCCATTGCACTCCATCTCTGACAAGTCTCTCCTTTCTGAGATAAGAGGACCAAAACTATACAGAACGCTCCAGGTATGGTCTCATCAGGGCTTTATACATCTGCAACAAGGCGTCTTTATAGTGCCACTCAAATCCTTTTACAATGAAGGCCAACACACAAATTGTCTTTCAAATTGCTTGTTATAACTGCACGCTAACTGTATGTGAATTATGAACAAGGACACCCACATCACTTTGGATGCACATGCTTCCCAATCTTCCACCATTTTACAGATATTATGTCTTTCTGTGCTTTTCCATTAAAGTGCATACTTGATATGTGTGTCCACTATGTTCTGCACCCATGTTCTAGCCTATTTACTTAGAATTCTCCAAGTCCTCTTTGAAATATCTTCCCGCAAACTATATTCCCATACTTTTTGATGTTATCATCAAATTTGACATATTACAGATTGTCCCCACATCCAATGATTGAGAATAGTGTGGTCCTTGCAGTACCCTAATAGTAACAGTCTGCCATCCTGAGAACAATCTGTTTACTCCTGCTGTCTGTTTTCTGTATATTAACCAAGTCACAATCCATACTGGTATATTTCCTCAAATCCCACTTCCTCCAAATGTATTCATGCACATTCTGCATGGGAGCTTATCAAAGAACTTCTAGAAATCCAGAGGCACCACATCCACTGGTTGTCATTTATCAATGCTTCAAGTTATCTCATCAAAAGGCTCCAATAAGCTTGTAAAACATGATTTCTTTTTCATGAAACCTTTTTGATCTTGGTCATTTTTTCTGTTCTTTTCTAAATGTTCAGTTATCATAATCTGCACAGTAGATTCTAACATTTGGAGGATGGCACGATGGCTCAGTGGTTAGAACTGTTGCCTCACAGCACCAGGGACCCAGATTTGATTCTAGTCTCGGACGATTGTCTGCGTGGAGCTTGCACATTCTCCCAATGTCTCTGTGGGTTTCCTCTAGGTGCTCCAGTTTCTTCCAGTTTCTTCCCACAGTCCAAAGATGTGTAGTTCAAGTGAATTGGTCATGCTAAATTGCCCATAGTGTTAGGTGCATTAGTCAGAGCTAAATGGGTCTGGGTGGATTACTCTTCGGAGGGTCAGTATGAATCTGTTGGGCCGAAGGGCTTGATTCCACACTGTAGGGGAATCTAATTGGATTTGTGTTACTACTTATGTCAAACTAGCAGGTTTGTGGTTCTCTATTCTTCCTCTTCCTACCTTCTTAAACATTTACCAGGTTGCAGGGATATTTGCAGAATCTATAGAATACTGAAGGACAAATGCCAATATGTCCATTATCTTGCTAGCTACCACAGCCAACCTGTCTTTCACACTTTCATAGCTTTCTTTCTTCAGATTTGACAACAGTAGCATACCAAAACTTCAAGAGAGTTAGGGGGCAGAGTGAGTGTAGTGGTTATCATTAAGGAGAAGGTGCTGGGGAAACTGAAAGATATGAAGGTAGATAAATCACCCAAATAGACTACATCCCAGACTTCTGAAGGAGATAACTGAGGAGATTGCAGAGGTACTGGTGGTGACATTTCAGGATTCACTGAAGTCGGGGAGAGTCCCAGAGGGCTGGAAAATAACCAGTATAACACCCCTGTTTAAGAAGGGACAGAGAGAGAAGATGGGAATTTACAGGCCCATTAGCTTGACTTTGGTCATTGGTAAAATTTCAGACTCCATTATTAAGAACGAGATTGCAGAGCACTTGGAAGAGCATGGTAAAATAGGACTGAATCAGTATGGCTTTGTAAAGGGGAGGCTATGCATGAGAAATTTGTTAGAATTCTAAATAAAAACTGAAAGAACTGCGGATGCTGGAAATCAGAAAAAACCCCAGAAATTACTGGAAAATCTCAGCAGGACTGGCTGCATCTGTGAAGATTAATCATAGTGAACAGGTCGTGGTCTGGTAATCCTTCCTCAGGCTGTGTTCTGAGGAAAGGGCACTGAACCCTGAAATCATAACTCTGATTTCTTTGAGCTTTTTCAGCAATTTATGTTTTTATTAGGATTCTTCTTGTGGCAGTAATGAGCAAGTTAGACAAATCATAGAATCCATACAGTGTGGAAGCATGCCATTCAGTCCATTGAATCCGCAATGACCCTCCAAAGAGCATCCCACCCAGAACTACCCTATACCTGCATTTCCAATGGCTAATCCACCAAACCTGCACATCCCTGGACACTACGGGCAATTTACCATGGCCAGTCCATCTAACCTGCATACCTTTGGATTGTGGGAGGAAACCCGAGCACCTGGAGGAAATCCACGCAGACACAAGGAGAATGTGCAAACTCCACACAGACAGTCTCCTGAGGGTGGAATCAAACCTGGATCCCTGGTGCTAACCACAGAGCCAACATGCCATCTGATGGCAGCCAGGATTTCCTGAAGACTTTTGCCACAAAGGAGGCTGCTAAATAAAATAAGAGGCCATGTTGTTGAGGGTAAGATACTGGCATGGATAGGAGTTGGCCAACTGGCAGAAGGCAGAGAGTACAGATAAAGAGGTCATTTTCAAGATGGCAGTTGGTAGTAGTAGTGTTTCACGGGAGTCAGTATAGGGACCACAACTATTCAGGTTATCTATCAAGGATCTGGATAAAAGAACTGTGGGCATCGTTGCTAAGCTTGCAGATGATGCAAAGATATTTGGAGGAACAGGTCGTGTTGAGGAAGCGTGGAGCCTGCAGAAGGATTTGGACAGGCTAGGAGAGTGGGCAAAATGTGGCAGGTAGAATACAATATGTGAAACTATGAGTCATGCATTTTGGTAGGAAGAATAGAGGGACAGACTGTTTTCGAAATGGAGAAAGGTTTCAGAAATCTGAATCACAAAGGGACTTGGGAGCCCTAGTTCAGGATTCTCATAAGGTTAGCATGAAGGTTCAATTCACAGTTATGAAGGCAAATGCAATGTTAGCATTCATTTTGAGAGCACTACAATATAATAACAGGGATGTACTGCTGAGGTTCTGATAAGGCTCTGTTCCTGGGGATGAAGCGCTTGTCATGTTGAACAGCTCTGGGTCTGTACTCGATGGAGTTTAGAAGGATGTTGGGGAGTCTGATAAATTTTACAGAATACTTTGAGGCCTGGTTAGAGTGAATGTGGAGAAGGTGTTCCCACTTGTGGAACAGACTTGGACCCAAGGGCACAGCCTCTGAGTAAACAGACAACCCTTCAGAACTGAGATGAAGAGGAATTTCATGAATCAAACTCATTGTTGTAGAAAGCTGTGGAGGACAAGTCATTGGGTGTATTTAAGACACAGATAGATAGGTTCTTTATTAGTCAGGGGATCAAGGGTTACGAGCAGAAGGCAGGAAAATTGGGTTGAGAAACATGGTGGAGCAGTTTAAGTGGGTCAAAAGGCCTAATTCTGCTCCATATGTTATGATCTTAAGACCCTAGTCTCAGAATGAACTGGATTGCATTCAAACTTTATGCCAGATTAATTCATATTATTGTCATTGTTTCCCAAAGTCTTACTTACAGAAAGAGTATTAATTAATTGCTTTTCAATACACAATCTGATCCCTATGTTACCTCATTGTACTGCTCCAGACACCCAACTCATTCCCACCCCAGGAATTTGTGCCGAACAGCATTTGTGTGATTTGGTTAACCGCGAAAATGGAATTCCCTCAGTATTGCTGTGTTATGTCATGTTACAAGAATCTCTAACTCTTGGTGGTTTTTGCTTAAATGTTATAAGGTCTTGAGATGGCCAATGTGGGAATTTGAGCCGAAGTAATAGTTTTGCTCCATATTTAATGTAAAATATTATCTCAGTAAAGGTATGAAGATTGTACAAGGAATAACCAGTTAAATTTTCATTTGGAAAGCAGATTCCCACTTAAAATGCACCTGAGCATTCGTACAAGAAGCTTCAAGGCATTTTGGAGTCTTACCTTTAACCTAATTTCCTCTTTTCACTTTGACCACCTAATTGGGATCAAACAAATTGTTGCAAACAATTTCAAGTGCTTTTTAAATTGCTTCTTATTGTTCACTTACAATTTGAGGACATGTTTTGAAACATTTCTGAAGAATTTCTGGACGATTTTATCAAGCCTACATAAACAATCCTGTCTGTGTTAGTCATCTATTTGTTTCAGATATTCTGAGGAATTCAACTAAAATGGATAACAGCTTTCTTTGCAGGACACATCTTTGCTTGCACAAGAGAATGGAAGTGATTGATCATTAGAATCTTGATAGCATTTCCCTTTGGTTGTAAGAGGAGCACATGAAGCGAGGCAGAACAGCAATGGAGCATGGTGAAGGTGAAGTAATGGTACAGCATATTCCTCCTCTAAGCTTCCTAAACCTCCAGTGCCTCATTCAATAATCTATGTATTTCGCACTTGGTCTCTAATCCATCCTGAGACATGTTAGAATATGTCAACTCACCACATAACAAGTTCAGTGAAAGCAGTTGGATAGGGCCCACATATGACAAGCTCTTGTTCAAATGCCACGATGATGGAATTGGAAGACATCATCACAATAGATCCAGCAGTTAAGAGTCATAGAGTCATAGAGATGTACAGCATGGAAACAGACCCTTCGGTCCAACCCGTCCACGCCAACCAGATATCCCAACCCAATCTAGTCCCACCTGCCAGCACCCGGCCCATATCCCTCCAAACCCTTCCTATTCGTATACCCATCCAAATGCCTCTTAAATGTTGCAATTATACCAGCCTCCACCACATCCTCTAGCAGCTCATTCCATACACATACCACCCTCTGCGTGAAAAAGTTGCCCCTTAGGTCTCTTTTATATCTTTCCCCCTCACCCTAAACCTATGCCCTCTAGTTCTGGACTCCCCACCCTAGGGAAAAGACTTTGTCTATTTATCCTATCCATGCCCCTCATAATTTTGTAAACCTCTATAAGGTCACCCCTCAGCCTCCGACGCTCCAGGGAAAACAGCCCCAGCCTGTTCAGTCTCTCCCAATAGCTCAAATCCTCCAACCCCGGCAACATCCTTGGAAATCTTTTCTGAACCCTTTCAAGTTTCACAACATCTTTCTGATAGGAAGGAGAACAGAATTGCACGCAATATTACAACAGTGGCCTAACCAATGTCCTGTACAGCCGCAACATGACCTCCCAACTCCTGTACTCAATACTCTGACCAATAAAGGAAAGCATACCAAACGCCTTCTTCACTATCCTATCTATCTGCGACTCCACTTTCAAGGAGCTATGAACCTGAACTCCAAGGTCTCTTTGTTCAGCAACACTCCCGAGGACCTTACCATTAAGTAAGGCCATAAGACATAGGAGTGGAAGTAAGGCCATTCGGCCCATCGAGTCCACTCCGCCATTCAATCATGGCTGATGGGCATTTCAACTCCACTTACCTGCATTCTACCTGCAGCCCTTAATTCCTTGTGACATCAAGAATTTATCAATCTCTGCCTTGAAGACATTTAGCGTCCCGGCCTCCACTGCAGTCTGCGGCAATGAATTCCACAGGCCCACCACTCTCTGGCTGAAGAAATGTCTCCGCATTTCTGTTCTGAATTTACCCCCTCTAATTCTAAGGCTGTGTCCACGGGTCCTAGTCTCCTCGCCTAACGGAAACAATTTCCTAGTGTCCACCCTTTCCAAGCCATGTATTATCTTGTAAGTTTATAATAGATCTCCCCTTAATCTTCTAAACTCCAATGAATACAATCCCAGGATCCTCAGTCGTTCCTCGTATGTTAACCTACCATTCCAGGGATCATCCGTGTGAATCTCCGCTGGACACGCTCCAGTGCCAGTATGTCCTTCCTGAGATGTGGGGACCAAAACTGGACACAGTACTCCAAATGGGGCCTAACCAGGGCTTTATAAAGTCTCAGCAGCACAACGATGCTTTTATATTCCAACCCTCTTGAGATAAATGTCAACATTGCATTCGCTTTCTTAATCATGGACTCAACCTGCATGTTTACCTTTAGAGAATCCTTGACTAGCACTCCCAGATCCCTTTGTACTTTGGCTTTATGAATTTTCTCACCGTTTAGAAAGTAGTCCATGCTTGTATTCTTTTTTTCCAAAGTGCAAGACCTCGCATTTGCTCACATTGAATTCCATCAGCCATTTCCTGGACCACCCTCCCAAACTGTCTAGATCCTTCTGCAGCCTCACCACTTCCTCAGTACTACCTGCCTGTCCACCTAACTTTGTATCATCGGCAAACTTCGCTAGAATGCCCCCAGTCTCTTAATCCAGATCATTAATATATAACGTGAACAGCTGCGGCCCCAACACTGAACCCTGCGGGACACCGCTTGTCACCGGCTGCCACTCCAAAAAAGAACCTTTTATCCCAACTCTCTGCCTTCTGTCAGACAGCCAATCCTCAATCCATACCAGTAGCTCACCTCGAACACCATGGGCCCTCACCTTGCTCAGCAGCCTCCCATGTGGCACCTTATCAAAGGCCTTTTGGAAGTCTAGATAGACCACATCCACTGGGTTTCCCTGGTCTAACCTACTTGTCACCTCTTCAAAGAATTCCAACAGGTTTGTCAGGCACGACCCCCCCTTACTAAATCCATGTTGACTTGTTCTAATCCGACCCTGCTCTTCCAAGAGTTTAGAAACCTCATCCTTAATGATGGATTCTAGAATTTTACCAACAACCGAGGTTAGGCTAATTGGCCTATAATTTTCCATCTTTTGTCTTGATCCTTTCTTGAACAAGGGGGTTACAACAGCGATCTTCCAATCATCCGGGACTTCCCCTGACTCCAGTGACTTTTGAAAGATCTCAACCAACGCCTCCGCTATTTCCTCAGCCACCTCCTTCAGAACTCTAGGATGTAGCCCATCGGGGCCAGAAGATTTATCAATTTTAAGATCTTTTAGCTTTTCTAGCACTTTCTCTTTTGTAATGGCAACCATATTCAACTCAGCCCCCTGGCTCCCTTTAATTGTTGGGATATTACTCATGTCTTCCACTGTGAAGACTGACGCAAAGTACTTATGAAGTTCTCCAGCTATTTCCTTATCTCCCATCACTAGGCTTCCAGCAACAGTTTGAAGTGGCCTAATGTCTACTTTTGCCTGTCGTTTGTTTCTTATGTATTGAAAGAAACTTTTACTATCTTTTCTAATATTACTGGCTAGCCTACCTTCATATTTGATCCTCTCCTTCCTTATTTCTCTCTTTGTTATCCTCTGTTTGTTTTTGTAGCCTTCCCAATCTTCTGATTTCCCAGTGCTCTTGGCCACTTTATAGGATCTCTCTTTTTCTTTAATACATTTCCTGACTTCCTTTGTCAGCCATGGCTGTCTAATCCCTCCCTGGATAATCTTTCTTTTCTTGGGGATGAACCTCTGTACAAGTGTCCTCAATTATACCCACAAACTCCTGCCATTTTTGCTTTACTGTCTTCCCCGCTAGACTCTGCTTCCAGTCTATTTTCATCAGTTCCTCTCTCATGCCCTCATAACTATCTTTATTTAACTGTATCACCATTACATCCGATTTTGCCTTCCCTCTTTCAAACTGCAGACTGAACTCTACCATATTATGATCGCTGCTTCCTAAGTGTCCCCTTACTTTAAGATTTTTTATAAAGTCTGGTTCATTACATAGCACTAGGTCCAGAATAGCCTGCTCCCTTGTGGGCTCCATGACAAGTTGTTCCAAAAAGCCATCCTGTAAGCATTCCATGAATTCCCTTTCTTTGGATCCACTGGCAACATTATTTACCCAGTCCACCTGCATATTGAAGTCTCCTATGATCACTGTGACCTTGCCTTTCTGACATGCCTTCTCTATTTCCCGGTACATGTTGCGCCCTGGTCCTGACCACTGTTAGGAGGTCTGTACATAACTCCCACTATGGTTTTTTTGCCTTTGTGGTTCCTCAATTCCACCCACACAGACTCCACATCATCCGACGCTATGTCATTCAGCACCATAGATTTAATTTTGTTCTTAACTAACAAGGCAACCCCGCCCCCTCTGCCCGCCTCCCTGTCTTTTTGATAAGTTGAAAATCCTTGGATGTTTAACTGCCAGTTCTGACCCCCCTGTAACCATGTCTCTGTGATGCCTACCACATCATAATCATTCACGATGATCTGTGCCATTAGTTCATCTGCTTTGTTACGAATGCTACGAGCATTCAGGTAAAGTGCCTTAATGCTAACTTTCTTATCATTACAGATATTGGAAGTCATAAAATGTCCTAAATTATCCTTCCTTTTTGCTGCATTCCCAGTCTGCCTCAAGTTTAAATCCGCCTGCACACATGCTATCCTGCTGCTTATCTTTCCATTTAACTCCATACTCCCTGTCGCTTTCACTTTCCCTTCCCCCCAACTCAGAAGTTTAAAGTCCTACTGACCACCCTATTCTTCGTTAGAACATTGGTACCTGATTGGTTCAGGTGGAGACCGTCCCAACGGTACAGATCCCCCCGGTTCCAAAACTGATGCCAATGCCCCATGAAGTGGAATCCCTCTTTCCCACACCAATCTCTTAGCCACATGTTTACTTCCCTAATTTTCTTATCCCCATGCCAATTGGCACGTGGCTCGGGCAGTAATCCGGAGATTATGACCCTTGAGGACCTGTACTTCAATTTCCTTCCTAGAGCTTGATAATCCCCAAACAGGTCCTCCACCCTAGCTTTGCCTATGTTGTTAGTCCCAACGTGGACCACAACAACTGGATCCTCCCCCTCCCGCTCCAATATCCTTTCAAGCCGGTCGGAGATGTCCCGAACCCTGGCACCGGGTAGGCAACACACCATGCGAGACTCCCGATCCGGCTTGCAAAGGATACTATCTGTCCCCCTAATTATAGAATCCCCTATAACAACTACTTGTCTTTTTGCTCCCCCCTCTTGAATGGCCTTCTGCACCATGGTGCCATGGTCAGCTGGCTCATCCTGTCCAGAGCCCTTTTACTCATCTGTACAGGGAGCAAGAATCTCATACCTGTTGGACAAGGAGTGCTGAGGCTCCTCCACTCCTGAACTCCGGTTCCCCCTACCTGCCTCACTTACAGTCACACTCTGATGTCCCTGATCACTAACTGAATGTGAATTACTTAATCTCCCAGGTGTGACTGCCTCCTGAAACAAAGTGTCCAGGTAACTCTCCCCCTCCCGGATGTGCCGCAGCATTTGAAGCTCAGATTCCAGATCATCAACTCTGATCCGGGTTTCTTCCAGCAACCAACACTTGCTGCAGATGTGGGCACTGCAGTTCACAATGGAATCAGCCAGCTCCCACATCATACAGCAACAGCACATCACCTGCCCAGCCATCTCTGCTTAGTTAATTACTTTATTACTTTGTATAAATTTGAGTTAAAATACTTTCTGATACCTCTCTGCTATAGTCTTTCTAAAAATCAATTAATAGATAAACCAAAAAAGAAAATTTTTAACCAGTCACTGATAAAGAAATAGAAATAGAAAATACTTACCCTAACAAACCAGAGTCCTTATTAACTAGGTTAGAGGAGGAGGGCGGGTGGGAGACACCACAGTTGTAGAGTCTTGGGTTTAGCCGCCTTCCTGATTTATATACTCACTGCTTTCCTTCCCGGCTGCCCCTCTGGTCATCGTCACTTCCCCCTGCTGCTTCCCACTCCTTCTGTGAAGGAGAGAAAAAAACACCACTGCCCGCTACCGGTAAGTAATTTTAAAACAAACTGTCTTACCTTAGCTGCAGTCTTCCGGGTTCGTTTAACCTCAGCTGCTGCTCGCACTCAAAAGTGTATAAGTCCTGCTAAGATTTGCTTTCCCAAAATGCAGTACCTCGCATTTATCTGAATTAAACTCCATCTGCCACTTCTCAGCACATTGCCCATCTGGTCCAGATCCTGTTGTAATCTGAGGTAACCCTCTTCGCTGTCCACTACACTTCTAATTTTGGTGTCATCTGCAAACTTACTAACTGTGCCTCTTATGCTCACATCCAAATCATTTACGTAAATGACAAAAAGTAGAGGGCCCAGCACCGATCCTTGTGGCACTCCACTGGTCACAGGCCTCCAGTCTGAAAAACAACCCTCTATCACCACCCTCTGTCTTCTACCTTTGAGCCAGTTCTGTATCCAAATGGCTAGTTCTCCCTGTATTCCATGAGATCTAACCTTGCTAACCAGTCTCCCATGGGGAACCTTGTCGAACGCCTGACTGAAGTCCAGATAGATCACATCTACTGCTCTGCCCTCATCAACCTTCTTTGTTACTTCTTCAAAAAACTCAATCAAGTTTGTGAGACATGACTTCCCACGCACAAAGCCATGTTGACTATCCCGAATTAGTCCTTGCCTTTCCAAATACATGTATATCCTGTCCCTCAGGATTCCCTCCAACAACTTGCCCACCACCGAGGTCAAGCTCACTGGTCTATAGTTCCCTGGCTTGTCTTTACCACCCTTCTTAAACAGTGGCACCACGTTTGCCAACCTCCAGTCTTCCGGCACCTCACCTATGAGTATCGAAGATACAAATATCTCAGCAAAGAGGCCCAGCGATCACTTCTCTAGCTTCCCACAGAGTTCTCGGGTACACCTGATCAGGTCCTGGCGATTTATCCACTTTTAACCATTTCAACACATCCAGCACTTCCTCGTCTGTAATCTGGATGTTTTGCAAGATGTCACCATCTATTTCCCTGCAGTCTATATCTTCCATATCCTTTTCCACAGTAAATACTGATGCAAAATATTCATTTAATATAGAACATAGAACATAGAACATAGAAGAATGCAGCGCAGTACAGGCCCTTCGGCCCTAGATGTTGCGCCGATCCAAGCCCACCAAACCTACACTAGCCCACTATCCTCCATATGCCTATCCAATGCCCGCTTAAATGCCCATAATGAGGGAGAGTCCACCACTGCTACTGGCAGGGCATTCCATGAACTCACGACTCACTGAGTAAAGAACCTACCCCTAACATCTGTCCTATACCTACCCCCCCCTTAATTTAAAGCTATGCCCCCTTGTAATAGCTGACTCCATACGTGGAAAAAGATTCTCACTGTCGACTCTATCTAAACCCCTAATCATCTTATAGACCTCTATCAAGTCACCCCTAAACCTTCTTTTCTCCAATGAAAACAACCCCAAGTGCCTTAGCCTTTCCTCATATGATCTTTCTACCATACCAGGCAACATCCTGGTAAACCTCCTCTGTACCTGTTCCAGTGCCTCCACATCCTTCCTATAGTATGGCGACCAAAACTGCACACAATACTCCAGATGTGGCCGCACCAGAGTCTTATACAACTGCAACATGACCTCAGTACTCCGGAACTCAATTCCTCTACCAATAAAAGCCAGTACGCCATATGCCTTCTTCACCGCACTATTTACCTGGGTGGCAACTTTCAAAGATTTGTGTACATGGACACCAAGATCCCTCTGCTCATCCACACTACCAAGTATCCGACCGTTAGCCCAGTACCCCATCTTTTTATTACTCTTACCAAAGTGAATCACCTCACTTAGCCACATTGAACTCCATTTGCCACCTTTCTGCCCAGTTCTGCAGCTTATCTATATCCCGCTGTAACCTGCCACATCCTTCCTCACTGTCTACAACTCCTTTGACTTTCGTATCATCCGCAAACTTGCTCACCCAATCTTCTAACCCCTCCTCCAGGTCATTTATAAAAATGACAAACAGCAATGGTCCCAAAACAGATCCTTGCGGAACACCAATCGAACCTTCACGCCTCATCTTTACATAGGCCGCCCTCTTCCATTTAACAAGGGATTCCAATTCCTTATTAAACCACGGCTCCCTCACACGACCCTTTCCTCCCTGCCTGACGGGCACATACTTATCAAGGACACTCAATAGTTGCTCCTTGAACAAGCTCCACATATCAATTACACCCTTGCCTTGAAGCTTACTTTTCCAGGCCACACATCCTAAGTCATGCCTCAATATCTCCCCCATTTTCTGTGGCTCCACACAAAAGCCGCCTTGCTGATCTTCGAGGGGCCCAATTCTCTCCCTAGTTACCCTTTTGTCCTTAATATATTTGTAAAAACCCTTTGGATTCTCCTTAATTCTATTTGCCAAAGCTATCTCATGTCCCCGTTTTGCCCTCCTGATTTCCCTCTTAAGTATACTCCTACTTTCTTTATACTCTTCTAACAATTCACTCGATCTATCCTGTCTACACCTGACATGTGCATCCTTCTTTTTCTTAACCAAGCCCTCAATTTCTTTAGTCATCCAGCATGCCCTATACCTACCAGCCTTCCCTTTCACCCTGACAGGAATATACTTTCTCTGGATTCTTGTTATCTCATTTCTGAAGGCTTCCCATTTTCCAGCCGTCCCTTTACCTGCGAACATGCCTCCAATCAGCATTTCGAAAGTTCTTGCCTAATACCGTCCTAACCAATAGAGCACAGAGAGGGGCCTGGGGATATACTCTAGGCAGTGCCCCAAGGAACAGTGTTGGAATTTTTACTCCTCTTGATGGACATAATTACCTTCCTGAAGAAGGGCTTATGCCCGAAACGTCGATTCTCCTGCACCTTGGATGCTGCCTGACCTGCTGCGCTTTTCCAGCAACACATTTTTCAGCTCTGATCTCCAGCATCTGCAGTCCTCACTTTCTCATAATTGCTTTCCCTTCAAAGACAAAAACCAACTGTAGCTATTTGTACTTGATAGTTTAAGCAACAGCAAGAACTCAGGACCTTTTTGGAATTGCAAAATTGTCTGGAGTAATCGAATGTAGCATTCAATGTCAAAAAACAGTCTAGATTGTTCTGTTATGACGCATGCTTCATCGTCACAATTGGTGAACTGGGGGTGTTGTTTCTACAGCGTGAACTTTTAAAACACATGTAACGCGATTACATCACCAACACCTTAAGTGCTGTTTCTAAAGCATGATTCTTCTGTAGCACATAGTTGCACAAGAATGGAACCATCGCATTTCAGAAGAACTACCTTTATCTCACTTGTTACAAACAAACTAATAGATATAAAATCAGAATTGCTGAAAAAGCTCAGCAGAACTAGCAGTATCTATGCAGAAAAATCAAAGTTAATATTTTGGTTTGAGTAACCCCCTCCTCAGAACTGATGGTAGCTAGGAAAATGTCAGTTTAAATGCAGAAGAGAGGATGGAGGGCAGGGGGTAAGGAGTAAATGATATGTGGGGAGTGAGACCAAAGAGAGAACAGTTGGACATTCAAAGGAGTGCATAACATTCTGGCTAGCAGGTGAATAACTAACTATTCATGGGGACTTTTAGAGGGCCAACGATAGGTTGCATGTAGTAGAAAACTATGTGGTAACAAGGGCTGGTATGTGGTGGTTGGGGTAAGGACATGGGAGAGCTCAACCCCCATTAGTAGGAATGGAATCTTATCAGGACCAGAATGCTATAGTGTGAAATGTGGCAAAATCATATGAGAAGTCAAGCGAGGCATTCCACGTCGTTGGGCCTAAATTGTTGCATTTCCAACAGAGTTTAAGCATCGAGATGTGATTCTCCCCGGGGAATCGTGAGATGCTGCCTAGTGGGATTATTGTTTATTAACAGTCTCAATAACATAGAATCTTGCTTCATTAATATGCATTCCACCTTATGCTGTGAGGAACTGGACATTGCCAATTACTGACATGGAAGTCAGTACCTGGCAGTATTAGCTTGCTGCGTGGTCCTCCAGACTGTTATTGTGGACACCAAGCAACAATGTCTCAAGGTTCAATTCAGGGCACCAGCTTTATATGCCACATGTCCATGGACATCGGTATCTGACAATTGCCTTGCGGCACTTGTTCCACTTACAGAGCTCTTCTTCCTTTTAAAACTACACTTGTGGCACACCAGCAATTACCATGGATATGCTGCTGTAAGGATTCTTTGCCCGGAGGCTTGTGTGTCATAACAGGCTGCAGCTCAATGTTGCTCACTTGCTCTCTTAGTGGACACTCACTTAGCACCTACCTCAATGGTCACAGTGTCTCTATTTTGCCTTGCCTTTCTGTGTCAGCAGTCCTCAGTGAAGGGAGCGGACAGTTGCTGTATGATACATTGCTGCGGCAGTCTCTCACCTGAACAATGTGGCCAGCAACTGCAAACAGAATGCATGTATTGCAAGCAAACGGCCAAGGCTCAAAGTCTGGTTTTCAGTGCAATTTAAGGAGTCCAAGACTCAGTGAATCGATGGCAGTGTCTGAGGCCAGTACGTGGGCTTGGTCACGATCAGGCATTCAGTCGGGTGCTATCGACCCAGGGTCCATGGTTCTGCAGTCTGGGGAGTGGGTCATGGTCAGGCATTCACCTGCACCTCCACACACATCATTTACTGCATCCGTTTCACCCGATGTGGCCTCCTATACATTGGGGAGACAGGCCGCCTACTTGCGGAACATTTCAGAGAACACCTCTGGGACACCCGCACCAACCAACCCAACCACCCTGTGGTTGAACACTTAAACTCCCCCTCCCACTCCGCCAAGGACATACAGGTCCTTGGCCTCCTCCATCGCCAGACCATGGCAACATGACGCCTGGAGGAAGAGCACCTCACCCTCTACCTTTTCTCAGTCCCAACCCTCAGACTCAGCGCCGCCTTCTTGACCTGCAATCTTCTTCCCGACCTCTCCGCCCCCACCCCCTCTCCGGCCTATCACCCTCACCTTAACCTCCTTCCACCTATCACATTCCCAATGCCCCTCCCCCAAGTCCCTCCTCCCTACCTTTTATCTTAGCCTACTTGGCACACCCTCCGCATTCCTGAAGAAGGGCTTATGCCTGAAATGTTGATTCTCCTGTTCCTTTGATGCTGTCTGACCTGCTGCACTTTTCCAGCAACACATTTTTAAGCTCCTTAGTAACCAGTCTAAGGGTCTGGGCACTTTTTCCAGCTATAGTGAGGCTTTAGAATTTGACAAGTGTAATGTCAAATGGGCATGTTAAGTAATTGAGGAGGATATTTGGGACAATACAGCAAGAAATCTCCCTCAGCTTCATGGAGATAAATGCTTCATGAAACTCAATAAAATGGACACAACCAAATTATTATAATATTCAACCCATAACTGTTAGCCTATAGTGAAATTCTCCAATTAGTAGATTCATAGATTTCTGAACAATGATCTCTATTATGTCAATAAGAAATATCAGATTTGTAGTTGACCAAATATTTGGGGTGACATGGTGTCTCAGTGGTTAGCACTGCTGTCTCACAGTTCCAAAGACCTTGGTTCAATTCCAACTTGTGTGACTGTTTATGTGGAGTTTTCACATTCTCCTTGTGCATCCTGGGTTTTCTTTGGGTGCACTAGTTTGCTCTCACAACCCAAAGATGCGTTGGTTAGATGAACTGGCAATGCTAAGTTGTTCTGTGGGTCCAAGTGTGTGTCGGTTAGGTGGATTAGCATTGGGAATTGCAGGGTGACAGAGATCGGGTGGGACTGGGTAGAATGCCCTTCAGAGGGTCAGTGTAGACTTGAAGTACTGAATGGCTGCCTTCTACAATATAGGGATTTGAAGATTTGTTCTTCCAACCCTGACATATGCAAGTTATATGTAGGATCCTTCTACATCAAGAATTGAAGTGATTCAGAGATACCATGATTCCAATGAATTATTTTGGAAGACACACATCCTGGACCAATGTTTTGGAATGGGAATTACAGCAGCAAAGCATTGAGTGAAGTGGACCAACCATGGTTTGTACAATGTGGAAGTGACCAAAATAAAAGTGCTTGTACCATCGGGCAAGGACAAAACATGAGGCCTTCACCTGTATATGTCAAGGGCCATTTGCCTCCAGGGCTGTATATTAATCTTTCTTGTTTCTCAAAGAAAGTCCCAAAGTGGAACAAATTGCTTTTGTAGAACCGTATTTTATATGAAAACTTGTTTTTTGAACTTGTTCACGAGAAGCATCTATTTGGTATTGTTGTTGTTTGTTTTTAAATGCCTAAACTGACATTCAAGTGACTTTGAGTAATTGTCATTGATGACTACAAATTTGCAATATTATATCTTCTACAATCAAATACTATTGAAATGAACCTGCCTGTAAAGCCTCACTAAGGAACAATTGGTTGAAGATAAACCATTGGAAATAATTACTTGGACCATAGGACCCTGGAGGAGAGAGGCATCTAAATCATGAACTTTTCTACAACCTCTACCATCGGGGAGAAGGAACAGAGCATAGACACACGCACCAGCCAGTTTCAAAACATTTTCCAGCCTACTGTTGTTAGAATACTGAATGGACTCACGAACTCCTAATATTTGCCTGTACCTGTCTTTTAGTTTTTGCTTCTGTTTACCTATTATTTACTTATTTATGCCACTTAACTCTGTGATCTGCCTGTATTGCTCGCAAGACAAAGCTTTTCACTGTGTCTCGGTGAATAACTTCAATTAAATTCAAGTTACAAATGAAATATACTAGCATTGTCCATATTTGTGTTAATGGATAGCTGGAATACAAATTCCAAATGACAAGGCAAGCCTTTATTTGAGGCACCTTTGTTTTTCTCTGCAGAAGAGGACAAATAACTGAGACACGAAGAAAGCACCCTGCGTAGATTCTTTCCCACTTTCTTTCTTTACCTTCAGCTAACTTTCAACTTCTGAACTCTACCTGCTGATTTTCACTTGCAGTTGCTGCAGTCAGAGATTTTTAAATAGCACTCTGCCCAGTGCTACTGTCTCCAGGAGAACTGTTGAAATCATCCATCTGCAACATTAAATTGCCTTGATCCTGAAGGTGACAAGAGAAAGGTATCTGTCCTGAAAACATCCAAAGCCACATCTCACATTAATTTTAACTGGGCTCCCTGGTTAGCACTGCTGCCTCACCATGCCAGAGACCTGGGTTCAATTGGGTGACTATCTGTGTTGAGTTTACACATTTTCTTCTGGTATAGGTTTCCACTTGGCTCTGGTTTCCTCCCACAGTCCAGATGTGTAGGTTAGGTGGATTAGCCATAGTAAAATTTGGAGTCATGGGGTGGGCAGGGGTGGTCTGGGTGAGCAGCTCTTCAGAGGGTCAGTGCAGACACTATGGGCCAAATGGTCTCTTTCCACACTGTAGGGGTTCTATTTCCATTTATACGTTTTTCAATTAATAGGATGACCATATTGGCATGTCCTATCTGATTTAGCCAGAACTAACCATGTTAACACTGAGAGACCACAGGTGTTTGTAATGCCAACACAACCATAACAGAAGCAGAAACATGCAGCTCCATGAAAATTGTGTTAAATCCATTTTATCTAATTATATTAATGGAATGGTCACGTAGACAATTCAGATAGTGGTCTATTACACTGATTTGCCCCAGAGAATGGACATTGTTATTGATGGCATTGCTTTTCAAGCAAATTACTCCATCCCTACTCCAGGAGCTCAAAGCAAAATCTCAGCTGATGTCATGAGACAACACCAAAGGTGCTCCTTTTCATGAGATCCCTGTCTGACTGCGGTAACAAGAGAAAAATACACCATGGGACTGGCATAAGTTAAGTAATTCTCTCAGTGCTTTTGTCAACCATCCTCTCTCACCTAACACCATCAAAATGTAAATTAATTGGTGAATTAGCCATTTGCTACATGTGAAAATTTACATGCATACAAATTTATTAATTAGGAAATGTAGGTTATTCTGGCCTTCGAATTGTTCTGTAATTCAATAAAATCTTGGCTGATTGGCTTATATTTCAAATCTCTCATTCCCATCTACACTGATAACTTTGATTCACTGCCAAACAAAAATGCATTGACTATCACCTTCAAAATATTCAATGTCCCTGCCTTCCTGGGGCAGAGAGTTCCAAAGTCATACAACCCTCTGAGAAAAAAAACCTTCTCATCTCTATCCTGAAAAGGTGCCTCCCAATTTTTAATCCCAGTTCTGTACTCACACAAGCAGATACATCACTTCCATGAGTCATCCTGCCAAGACAGTTCAGAATCTTATATATTTCAATGAACTAGCCAACAGTTTTATAAACAGCATTGAATACCAGCCTACTCCATCCAACCTTTCCTCAAAACATAACCCACACATTGCCATCCTTCATTGAATAAGGAAAGCAAATCTACATGAAATATTCAAGAAGTGGTCTCAACAAACCCTACAAAACTGAAGCATAATGTCCATAAGTTAAATTTCAAACCTAAGTTAAATTTTTCTCGTATTAAAAAATAGTATTCCATTAACATTTTGATTAGATACTGTGCCTGAATGCTAATTTATTTGTAAATTTAGATACCATTCCTTTGCTAACCTTATTTAAGTCACTCATATCAATTATAAAAGATTTGAGGCCCTAGCACAGTTAATTGCAAGACCTATTTGTCAGATCCCACTAATCACAGCAGGATCCATTTGTGCATTCTGTCTTTTTTCTGATGGCCAGTCAAACTTCTATCCATATTAATATGTTCCCTCCTCGCTCATGTACTTCAACCTTGTGCAATAACATTTTATGTGGCAGCTTGACTTCTGGAAATTCAAGTACAGTCTGATAATAGGGTTCCCCTGTCCACGGTGCATATTGATTTTTCAAAGAACACCAAAAAATTGGTTAAAGGTTATTTACCTTTCGTAAAACATGCTCACTCTTCCCAATTACCATGAATGTTTCTACCTTGTCGAGCTATAACCTTCTTAATGTTCCATTCCTTGACAGATATCACACTAACTGAACTATGGTTTACGGTTTCTTACATCCTTCCATTATTAAATGTAGAGTCATGTTTGCAAATTTTAGTCTCGTCTTTTCCAGAATCTGGCATACTTTGGAAAATTTATATCTACACCTCTACTATCTCATTAGCTACCTCTTTTAAGATTCTAGAATGAAGTCTGTCAGGATTGAATGTCTTGCATCTAGCAGCTCCATCTGTTTGCTCAGTATTGTTTCATTAATGATTGTAATTTCACCAAGTTCTTCTAGTCCTTCCACATTTTGATTTAAAGCTATTATTCCGAGTTTATCTCCTCTATCACAGAGACAAGAGCTTAGCTTAGTATTTGCTAATTTCTTCCATTATTTCCTTCTTATTAACCCATTATTTCCTAACTGTTAACTCTCATTTCTCACCGACTAGAGGACAAAAATTAAAGTTAATTGCTCTGTTTTTAAATGCCTGTAGAAACATTTGATGTCCACTTTGACATTTTGAGTTAGCTTCCTCTCATTAATTAACTTTTTCCTCCTTGTATTTTCATAAAAACGTTTGAAGGGAATCTATTGCTGTAAATGATATTGGGATATCCTGACAACATGAGGAGGTGATGGTCTCATGGTATTATCACTGGACTGTTAACCCAGAGTCCAAGATAATGTGGAATTTGAATCCAATAAAAATCCGGAATTAAGATGGCAATGAATTGACTGTCAGGAAAATATCCATCTATTTCACAAATGTCCTTTAGCAAGTCAAATCGCCATCATTACCAGATCTGGCCTATGTGTGACTGTAGACTCACATGTTGACTCTCAAGTGCCTATGACTAATTAGGGATGGGCAACAAATCCTGGCCTAGCCAAAGACATCCTCATCCTTTGAATGAATAAAAAAATCCTAATCAATAATAATAATCAAAGTTTGTGCGAAGATTTGTAGCTCGGGTGCTCGTTGCTGTGGTTCTGTTCGCCGAGCTGGAAGTTTTTGTTGCAAACGTTTCGTCCCCTGGCTAGGCGACATCATCAGTGCTTGGGAGCCTCCTGCGAAGCGCTTCTTTGATGTTTCCTCCGGTGTTTATAGTGGTCTGTCCCTGCCGCTTCCAGTTGTCAGTTTCAGCTGTCCGCTGTAGTGGTTGGTATATTGGGTCCAGGTCGATGTGTTTGTTGATGGAGTTTGTGGATGAATGCCATGCCTCTAGGAATTCCCTGGCTGTTCTCTGTCTGGCTTGCCCTATGATAGTAGTGTTGTCCCAGTCGAATTCATGTTCTGGCTATTACAGTAGCCAGAATGTCTTTCCTCAAATTTGGAGATCAGAACTGCACACAGTACTCTAGGTGTGGTCTCACCAGGACCCTGTACAGCTGCCGAAGAAGCTCTTTGCTTCTATACTCAATTCCTCTTGTTATGAAGGCCAGCATGCTATTAGCCTTCTTCACTATCTGATGTACCTGCATGCTTACCTTCATTGACTAGTGTACAAGAACACCCAGATCTCTTTGTACTGCCCTTTTACCTAACTTGATTCCATTTAGGTAGTAATCTGCCTTCCTGTTCTTGCCACCAAAGTGGATAACTATACATTT
Source organism: Chiloscyllium plagiosum (assembly GCF_037043375.1). Classification (NCBI taxonomy): domain Eukaryota; kingdom Metazoa; phylum Chordata; class Chondrichthyes; order Orectolobiformes; family Hemiscylliidae; genus Chiloscyllium; species Chiloscyllium plagiosum. Next base: position 29,319,784 of record NW_028270146.1, read on the forward strand.
ATCCACATTAAACTGCATCTGCCATGCATCTGACCACTCACCTAACCTGTCCAAGTCACCCTGTAATCTCCTAACATCCTCCTCACATTTCATCCTGCCACCTAGCTTAGTATCATCAGCAAATTTGCTAATGTTATTACTAATACCATCTTCTATATCATTAACATATATTGTAAAAAGCTGCGGTCCCAGCACTGATCCCTGCGGTACCCCACTGGTCACTGCCTGCCATTCCAAAATGGAGCCGTTTATCACTACTCTTTGTTTCCTATCAGCCAACCAATTTTCAATCCAAGTTAGTACTTTGCCTCCAATACCGTGCACCCAAATTTTGCTCACTAGCCTCCTATGTGGGACTTTATCAAAAGCTTTCTGAAAGTCTAGGTACACTACATCTACTGGATCTCCCTCGTCCATCTTCAGAGTTACATCCTCAAAAAAGTCCAGAAGATTAGTCAAGCATGATTTCCCCTTCATAAATCCATGCTGACTCTGACCTATCCTGTTACTACTATCCAGATGTGCCGTAATTTCATCCTTTATAATAGACTCCAGCATCTTTCCCACCACTGAGGTCAGATTAATTGGTCTATAATTTCCTGCTTTCTCTCTCCCTCCTTTCTTAAAAAGTGGTACAACATTAGCCACCCTCCAATCCGCAGGAACTGATCCTGAATCTATCGAACTCTGGAAAATAATCACCAACGCATCCACGATTTCTCGAGCCACCTCCTTCAGTACTCTGGGATGTAGATCATCAGGCCCCGGGGACTTATCAACCTTCAGACCTAACAGTCTCTTCAACACCAATTCCTGGCAAATATAAATTCCCTTAAGTTCAGGTCCTTCAGCCACTGTTACCTCAGGGAGGTTGCTTGTGTCTTCCCCAGTGAACACAGATCTGAAGTACCAATTCAATTCTTCTGCCATTTCTTTGCTCCCCATAATATATTCCCCTGTTTCTGTCTTTAAGGGCCCAATTTTAGTCTTAACCTTTTTTTTTGCCTTTCACATACCTAAAAAAGCTTTTACTATCCTCCTTTATATTTTTGGCCAGTTTACCTTCGTACCTCATTTTTTTCTCTGCGTATTTCCTTCTTAGTAATCCTCTGTTGTTCTTTAAAAGCTTCCCAGTCCTCCGTTTTCCCACTTATCTTTGCTATGTTATACTTTTTCTCTTTTAACTTTATATGTTTCTTCACTTCCCTCGTCACCACAGGAATGAAATCATTTCTTATGAAGGGCTTATGCCCAAAACATTGATTCTCCTGCTCCTCGGTTGCTGCCTGACCTGCTGTGCTTTTCCAGCACCACATTCTAATTTGTTCAATTAGTCCTGACTAATATTGATCTTTCGAGAGCTTATGGCATAGAAATTTTAAGCCTAAAAGTTTAACATACTCGTCAGTTTTTAACTCAGAATTCCTTGAAAGCATGTTGCTTTTCATTCATGTGATGTGGGCATCTTTGGATAGGTCAGCCCATTGCATTGCCCGTCTTAATTTCTCTTGAGAAGCTGGAGATGAGCTTCATATTGAAGGAATGGTGACATAGTTCCACATTCATGATGGTGAGTGGCTTGGCTGGGAACATGCAGTGGTGCTGTTCCCATATCTGCAAACCTGTCCTTCTAGATGGAAGATGTGACAAGTTTGGTGGACGCTGTTGAAGGATTTTTGGTGAGTTGATGTAGCACAACTTGTAGATGCTACACACAGCTGCCACTATGTGTCAGCTATCGAGGAAGTGAATTTTGACAGTGTGGACACAACACCAATCAAGCAGATGGCTTTGTTCTTGGTAATGGTGAGCTTCTTGAGTGATTTTGGAGCACCCATCCAGGAGAGTGGAGAGTATTTCACCGTGTACCTACCTTGTACCTTGTAAATTGTAGTTAGTCATTGAGGAGACAGGTGATGAATTAAGCACTGCAGAATTCCTAACCCCAGATCAATGCTTGTAGATCTTGAATTTCTATGGCTTGTTCAGTTCAGTTTCTGGTCAATGGTAACCCCATGCAGGTTGTTGACAATGGGAGGTTTGGCAATGATGATATAATTTAGTGTTAACTGAGTATTGTTATATTCTAATTTGTTTAAGAGGGTCATTGCCTGGCACTTGCGGAATTTCCAACTTATCAGCTAAAACCTAAATGGTTTCCAGGACTTGCTGCACACGGACAAAGATTGATTCAGTATCTGAGGGTGATGAAAATAGTACTTAACATTGCATTATGTGAACATTTGTGAATATATCCACTTCTGTCAATATTATTGAGGGTGGATGTTGAATGAGAATTCTGCTCTGGTTTTACTCTGCATAGTCCAGGCAGCTGAAACCAATAGCTTCAACCAGTCAAGATCAACCAATATAGCTTTGGCATTAACCTGTCAAATAAACAGCCTGGCTACTAGAGAAGCCCAGTGTTTAGGTGTTCTGTCTTATGGACCTTACCTCTGGAAACTCCAAAACATCTCTCTAAACGCACAAGTTGAAATGTAATGGAAAACTCTCTTTTTTGTCAGATGGTATGGCTGCATCTACATCCAAGGGCCTTACATCACCCAGAACAAAACCGTTTTCTTGCTCAACAGTTCATTCACCAAATTAAACTTGCAAATCTTCTATTGCTGGAACACACTGGGTGAACAATAGTAAATTGTTCATGCTTTTGCAATAGCCCTATCCAAACATGTGGCTTTCATCTAGAATGGCTATGGCAGCAAACACATGGGAAGATCTTCACACTGACTAAGAAGCATAGATTGATCCCTTCATCATCGCTAGACAGTACTGCTGAAATGCCATAACCACCTGGACTGCAACAGTATAAGAAGCACTCTTCAACATTTTTAATATACAATTAAGAATGTGCAAGATTTGGCCTTGCTTGTGACACCATATCCCAAGAAGTCATTCAAGAAAATAGAAATTAAACCTACTTGGTCAAAATGGCTCTACTCCAAACCTATTTTTAATTCTTCCTTTGAAGATTCCTGTGATCCACAATAAATTCCTAATTCAATATTTGTGTTCCCATTCCATCTGTTTCCATTCGCTTTGTATCTCGGTCTTGCATTCATCATATCATTAATCATAAACCTTTTGATGTGGATGATACAAAAGATTAAACTGTAGGTCAACATTCTTAAGAAGAAGAATCTTCTCACTACTTTATCAGGTCAAGCCAGGTTGCAACTGCAAGCTTGTTATGGTCTTTATCCTCTTTCATGTTATTACTCATTAACTTGTAAATTATCATCTGAAAATGAAAATATTTTAAATACATTTATCAAATAAGTAAATTAATTTAACAACAAACCTAAATATTTGACATAGATCTTATCCAAACACATTGAGGAAAATAGATGATTGAAGCATTAGTTATTCTTGGCCCAGGAATGAAACACAATTTGTAATTTAAGTATATCATCAATTCTAAACAAGCAATATAAATTTTAATGCAAAACTGGTGCAAAAGAATTTTATTGCCATTTAATGGGTTGGGTTTAACTGACTGCCTCCAAACCTTCTTAACTTTGGCCACAGGGGGTAGGGGAGGAATCAAAGGGTTCAACAGTAGTACTGTTGGCCCTTGCGCAAGATTGGGCGATATGTTGCAAATAACGATCTGATCTGGATACCCATTGTACAGGAAGATAGCTCTGATGTGCTTTATCTTCTGCATCAGGCTTGCATCATGAACAAATGTCAAGAGCATCATTTACCAGATGTCTGATTAAACCAATCTTATATAGCGCGGAATTATACAAATCCTAATGTTTGTGATCTACCTCAAATTATAAAGGAAAGTCAAAAATACATTTCTCAAAAAACTGAATTGTATCACACTGATACTATACATAGGCTGCATAAATGGTATGTTCCACTAACAGGATGTTGTGGGATGTTTGAAGAATACATTCTTTCTGCCACACAGTTGAGCAGAATTGTCTATGAATTTCAGTGCTACTGTGATGCCTGATGCAGAGGTTGGGTTTCCCAATGATAAGCTGACTGAAACAAACAACCAGTTCCTTTAGTTGTTTATACCAGATGGATTATAGATGGTACTTAACGATCTCATGCTTACAAAGCCCAAAATACCTATCATTAGATCCGATACCACAATGATGCTGCACTTTGCAGCATCATTGTGTATCTACTCAATCCTGAGTAGATACACAAATAACCAATTTAATAACCAAGCTCAAAACATGGCTGTTTGTACCTCATAGAGATGCCATTTACTACATATACAATGGTCACTCATTGTAAATAAAAGAAGGGGCGGCACGGTGGCACAGTGGCACAGTGGTTAGCACTGCTGCCTCACAGCGCCTGAGACCCAGGTTCAATTCCCGCCTCAGGCGACTGACTGTGTGGAGTTTGCACGTTCTCCCCGTGTCTGCGTGGGTTTCCTCCAGGTGCTCCGGTTTCCTCCCACAGTCCAAAAGATGTGCAGGGTCAGGTGAATTGGCCATGCTAAATTGCCCGTGGTGTTAGGTGGGGGGTAAATGTAGGGGTATGGGTGGGTTTCGCTTCGGCGGGTCGGTGTGGACTTGTTGGGCCGAAGGGCCTGTTTCCATACTGTAATGTAATCTAATCAAAAAAAAAGTATGTTCAAGCTTTTCCAACAATTCATATACAGGGACTAATTCAGTGCAAATAAAATAAAAATGTTCAAGACTTTCCCTTTTTTGCAATGATCTAGGAGTGTTGGGAAGCCTCATTACTTTCTCCATGGAAGTGTCTCAGCCAATCAACTCGCCACGAGTGCAAGATGCTTCAGCAACACATTGCTGTGCGCTCAGCAATGTCTTTATTTTACTGGCGAGGAGGGGAGTTACTTCAGCTATTGACCATATGCTCAGCGTTATGAGGCTTGAATATAGAGCTCGCTTCAGTATTGAATTCCAAAATTGATTGCTGGCATCCAGACCAATGTTTCATGCAGGCTCATAGTACATATTACCCAAATATTCTGATCGACACTTTCTGTGCTCTTGCTAATGCCCAAAGGAGGACTCATCACGGCCTCTATCAGAAAGGCATGTGCATAGCATACTTTGCCATCTCAATAAATGAACAGCACATTACTATCAAAGAAAATCAGATAATACATAACTAAATTTTGCAGCAAAGGTCTGAAACAGCATTCTCTAGGCATTTGCAAAACGGGTTGATTATTTGAATGTGCAAATCAAGGTAAATGGGTATGATTTGATTGAAATTATAGAGCTGTTGCTACAGGTTGACCAAGACTTGGAACTGAAAATCTAAGGAAATTCAGCATCCAGGAAGACAGGCAAAATAGTGAAGAATGTTGAGTAGCACTCATAATAAGAAATTAGATCAGTATGAGAGGCACCGGGATCAAAGGTTCAAAACGTAGAATTGGTTTGGGTAAGAAACAGCAAGCAGAAGTAAACTTGAGATAAGTTGCTAGTAGGCCACGAAAATATGGTGATGATATCTAGCATTATATAAATCAAGAAAATAGAGGTGCATGTACTGTGGGTAAAATAGAAAGAATGTGTGACTTCGATATCCATGTAGACTGGGGAGACCAAATCAGCACAAATGCTGTTGAGTGTGAAATCCTGGACTGTATATGACATGGAGTTTTGGAGAAGCATGTTGAGAAACCAACATAGGGGATTGGGCTATATTGGATTTAATGTTGTGTCATAAGAAAGGGCTAATCAATTAACTTATGGAAAGAATACTTTGGGATCCTCTAACCTAAATTAAGAGTCCACGGACTTGCCACGAAAAGAGGGTCGAAGGAAGTTTGGATTGAAGAGTGAGGCTTCAGCTCAGGAATCTTTGACAAGGAGGTTGAGTGAAGTGATTACGCCACAGTTGAAGAGGGTGAAGACATGACTGCCCAGCTGGTTCAGTGCGCTACGTGCTTGATGTGGGAGGTCAACGACTCTGGTGTGTCTGGCTCGTATGTGTGGAAAGTGTGTGCACATTCAGCTATTGACCGAGCATATTGCAGCACTGATGAAAGAACTCGAGGACCTTAGGCTCATTCGAGAGAACGAGATCTTTCTGGACAAGATCTTCAGCGAGGTCATTACACCAGTCATGCCAGAAGAGAGCAGAAGAGTGCAGATGATGAGGAAGGCAGAGAGGAGACAGGTGCAAGAGACCCCTGGGAGAAGTACCTGTCAGGAACAAGTTGAAGCTTTTGGAAACAGTAGAGACTGATGACACTGCCAGTTCACAAGGCGGCCAGGTCTGTCAATCAAAAGTTGGCGCAGAGGCAGAGCGGAAGAGTCGGACATCGTACAGAGCCGTGGTAATAGGGGACTCCATCGGGAGAGGAACTGACCGGGGTTTTTGTGGCAGCAGACGGGATTTAAGGATGGTGTGTTGCCTTCCTGGTGCCAGGGTGAAAGACATCGCGGACAGAGTGCAGGAAATCCTCAAGGACGAGGGTGAAGAGCCAGACGTGGTGGTACATGTCGGCACAAATGATGTCGGGAAGAAGAGGAGGAACATACTACAGCGGGACTTCGGAGAACTAGGAAGAAGGCTGAAAAGGACGTCCAAGGTGGTTATCTCCGGTTTGCTTCCAGTTCCTCCAGCTGGTGTGGCCAGAAACAGGGAGATAATGGACTTGAACGTGTGGCTGGGGAACTGGTGCAGGAAGCAAGGATTTAAGTTCTTGGATCACTGGGGTATATTTTGTGGTAAGCATAAATTCTACAAGAGAGATGGTTTGCACCTTAATAGGTTAGGGACCAGCATTCTGGCAGGCAGGCGTTCTACTGCAGCACCGCTACATTTAAACTAATTAGCGGGGGGGGAGGGGACAAACTGGATGTTTAAAAAGGAAATTGAAGGGAAAGTTAGAACAAGAGAAGTCAAGAAAGACAACTGTATCAATGAGGCAGAAAACTCGGAAAGGGATCATGCTGTAAGGTTGAGTGAAATAGGGGTTGATGGGAAGGGTGAGAGCAGTAACAAATTAAAAATACTTTTCATGAATGCACGAAGCATTAGACATAAGATGGATGAGCTTGAGGCTCTTTTGGAAATTGGCAGATATGATATTGTGGGGATAACTGAGACGTGGCTTCAAGTGGACAGGGCCTGGGAAATGAATATTCAAGGCTACACGTGCTATCGTAAGGACAGACTGACGGGCAGAGGGGGTGGGGTGGCCTTGTTGGTAAGGGAGGATATTCAGTCCCTTGCGCGGGGGGACCTAGAGTCAGGAGATGTAGAGTCAGTGTGGATAGAGCTGCAAAATACTACGGGTAAAAAGACCCTCTTGGGAGTCATCTACAGGCCCCCAAACAGTAGTCTGGATGTCGGATGTAAGTTGAATCAGGAGCTGAAATTGGCCTGTCGTAAAGATGTTACTACAGTTGTTATAGGGGATTTTAACATGCAGGTAGACTGGGAGAATCAGGATGGCATTGGACCTCAAGAAAGAGACTTTGTGGAGTGCCTCAGAGATGGATTCTTAGAGCAGCTGGTGCTGGGACCGACCAGGGAGAAGGCAATTCTGGATCTGGTATTGTGTAACGAACCAGAATTGGTCAGAGACCTCGAAGTGAAGGAGCCATTAGGAAGTAGTGACCATAATACATTAAGCTTCAATCTGCAATTTGAGAGGGAGAGGGTACAGTCGGAAGTGACAGTACTTCTGTTGAATAAAGGGAACTATGGAGCTATGAGGGAGGAGCTGGCCAAAGTTCAATGGTGCAATACCTTAGCAGGGATGACCGTGGAGGAACAATGGCGGATATTTCTGTGTATAATGCAGAAGTTGCAGGATCAGTTCATTCCTAAAAGGAAGAAAGATCAAAGGAGGAGGCATGAACGGCTGTGGCTGACGACGGAAGTTAAGAAACATATAAAGTTAAAAGAGAAAAAGTATAACATAGCAAAGATAAGTGGGAAAACTGAGGACTGGGAGGCTTTTAAAAAGCAACAGAGGATTACTAAGAAGGAAATACGCAGAGGAAAAATGAGGTACGAAGGTAAACTGGCCAATAATATAAAGGAGGATAGTAAGACCTTTTTTAGGGATGTGCAAGGCAAAAAAATGGTTAGGACTAAAATTGGGCCCTTGAAGACAGAAACAGGGGAATATATTACGGGGAACAAAGAAATGGCAGAAGAATTAAATGGGTACTTCAGATTTATGTTCACTGGGGAAGACACAAGCAATCTCCTTGAGGTAACAGTGGCTGAAGGACCTAAACGTAAGGGAATTTATATTTGCCAGGATTTGGTGTTGGAGAGACTGTTAGGTCTGAAGGTTGATAAGTCTCTGGGGCCTGATGGTCTGCATCCCAGGGTACTGAAGGAGGTGGCTCGGGAAATCGTGGATGCGTTGGTGATTATTTTCCAGAGTTCCATAGATTCGGGGTCGGTTCCTGAGGATTTGAGGGTGGCTAATGTTATACCACTTTGTAAGAAAGGTGGGAGAGAGAAAGCAGGAAATTATAGACCAGTTAGTTTGACCTCAGTGGTGGGAAAGATGCTGGAGTCTATTATAAAGGATGAAATTATGGCACATCTGGATAGTAGCAACAGGATAGGTCAGAGTCAGCGTGGATTTATGAAGGGGAAATCATGCTTGACTAACCTTCTTGAATTTTTTGAGGATGTAACTCTGAAGATGGACGAGGGAGATCCAGTAGATGTAGTATACCTGGACTTTCAGAAACCTTTTGATAAAGTCCCACACAGGAGGTTAGTGAGTAAAATTAGGGCAAAGTACTAGATTGGATTGAAAATTGGTTGGCTGATAGGAAACAAAGAGTAGTGATAAACGGCTCCATTTCGGAATGGCAGGCAGTGACCAGTGGGGTACCGCAGGGATCCGTGCTGGGACCACAGCTTTTTACAATATATGTTAATGATATAGAAGATGGTATCGGCAATAACATTAGCAAATTTGCTGATGATACAAAGCTGGGTGGCAGGGTGAAATGTGAGGAGGATGTTAGGAGATTACAGGGTGACCAGGACAAGTTAGGTGAGTGGGCAGTTGCATGGCAGATGCAGTATAATGAGGATAAATGTATGGTTATCCACTTTGGTGGCAAGAACAGGAAGGCAGATTACTAACTCAATGGAATCAATTTAGGTAAAGGGGCAGTACAGAGAGATCTGGGTGTTCTTGTACACCAGTCAATGAAGGTCAGCATGCAGGTACAGCAGGTAGTGAAGAAGGCTAATAGCATGCTGGCCTTCATAACAAGAGGAATTGAGTATAGAAGCAAAGAGGTGCTTCTGCAGGTGTACAGGGTCCTGGTGAGACCACACCTGGAGTACTGTGTGCAGTTCTGGTCTCCAAATTTGAGGAAAGACATTCTGGCTATTGAGGGAGTGCAGCATAGGTTCACGAGGTCAATTCCTGGAATGGTGGGATTACCTTACACTGAAAGACTGAAGCGACTGGGCTTGTATACCCTTAAGTTTAGAAGACTGAGAGGGGATCTGATTGAGACGTATAAGATTATTAAAGGATTGGACACTCTGGCAGCAGGAAACATGTTTCCGCTGATGGGTGAGTGCCAAACCAGAGGACATAGCTTAAAAATACGGGGTAGACCATTTAGGACAGAGATGAGGAGAAACTTCTTCAGCCAGAGAGTGGTGGCTGTGCGGAATGCTCTGCCCCAGAGGGCAGTGGAGGCCCAGTCTCTGGATTCATTTAAGAAAGAGTTGGATAGAGCTCTCAAGGATAGTGGAATCAAGGGTTATGGAGATAAGGCAGGAACAGGATACTGATTAGGAATGATCAGCCATGATCATGTTGAATGGCAGTGCAGGCTCGAAGGGCTGAATGGCCTACTCCTGCACCTATTGTCTATTGTCTATTGTCTATAAATAGATAAGATAGGGCAGAAGGCATTGGGTATGCTTTCCTTTATTGTTCAGAGTATTGAGTACAGGAGTTCGGAGGTCATGTTGTGGCTGTACAGGACATTGGTTAGGCCACTTTTGGAATATTGTGTGCAATTCTGGTCTCCTTCCTATTGGAAGAATGTTGTGTAGCTTGAAAGGGTTCAGAAAGTTTTACAGGGGTATTATCACAGTTGGATCATTTGAACAATAGGGAGGGTTTGAATAGGCTGGGGCTGTTTGCCCTGGAGCATCAGAGGCTGAGGGATGACCTTATAGAAGTTTATAAAACCATGAGGGGCAGGATGGGATGAATAGACAAGGTATTTTGCCAGAACTAGAGGGCACAGGTTTAAGGTGAGAGCGGAAAGATATAAAAGAGACCTAAGGTGCAACTTTTTCATGCAGACCTGGCACTTGTATGGAACGAGATGCCAGAGGAAGTGGTGGAGGCTGGTACAATTGCAGCATTTAAAAGACATCTGGATGGGTATATGAATAGGAAAGGTTTGGAGAGAAATGGGCCGGGTGCTGCCAGGTGGGACTAGATTGGGTTGGGATATCTAGTCGACATGGACGGGTTAGACCAAAGGGTCGATTTCCATGCTGTACATCTCTATGACTCTAAATACTGACCATAATATGATAGAATTTCACAATAAGTTTGAACGAGACAAAAGTAATTCTGAAATTAAGGTCTTAAACATGACGATAGGAAATTATGAAGGGATTGTTTGATAATTGTGGATTAGGAAATGCATTTTAAGATTGATAGTTGACTGACAATGGCTAGTATTTCTTTTTAAGAAATGCTACATGATCTGCAACAGATATTAAATTCTCAAAGGTTCAAATATTCAGAGGGAAAGGGAAATCAACTGATGTCAATGAAAGAAATTACCAATTTCTTTAGATCAAGGGAATTCCCTCATAAGAATGAAAGAAAAAGTGGTAATCCTGAGGACTGGAAGCATTTTAAAACCCAACAAAGGAGATCCAAGCAAGTGATTAAGAAAAGGAAAAGAGAATATGAATGTAAACCTGAGAGGAACATAAAGACAGACTGGGAAAGCTTCTTTAGGTATATAAAATGGGAAAATAAAAGTTTAGGGCAAATGTGGGACTATTGCAAATTTGAACAGGGGAATTTACAGGGAAGAAGTCTGAAAAGGTGAAAAAACTAAATAGTTACATCAGTCTGTCTTTATGGAAAATGGTAAAAGTAAAAACTAAGAATCATGAGACAAACAAGTGACTTGCAAAACTGATGAACAAATCAAAATTAGTGTCAGCAATGAGGAAGTACTCGTAAAGTTAACTGGATTGAGAGTTGATAAATCCTTTGCATTCGATAGACTTCATCCCAGAATGTTCAAGCACATAGCTCGAGAGATAATGGATGCATTGGTGACTGTCTTTGAAAATTCTATTGATTCTGGAAAGGTTTGTGCAGACTGAAAAGTAGCAAATGTGACCCCACTGTTTAAAAAGGGAAGGAAAGGAAGAGTGGAGAACTGCAAACCTACAACAATTGACTGCGGCAGTTCAAGAAAGCAGCACACCATCACCTCCTCAAAAACAATTAGGGATGGGCAAGAAATGGCTCACCTAGCTAGTGATGACTACATCCTATAAATGAATAAGAATGGGCTGTAACCTGACCACTCAAAAGTCTTAATTGGTGGCAAGTCAAAAATGTCACCCATTGACCTTCTTGCCCAGCACTTAATTGCTGATGTCCTGTATATCACAATGATTCTTTGCACTTCTCACCACCTCCAGGGAGGGAAAAACAGTGTCCAAAAAGGCCATGGTGGGGCTTTTGCTGGTTATTGATACAGACAAATCTCATCTGGCAATATGTAACCATGAAATGACTGTAGTAAATCACTATAGTTTTCACTCCCTAAATATGCTATTCAGGCACAATTTATTTCAATGACAACTCACAATGTACAGTAGTATGCATGTTGACTTTGTCAGTCCAGGCCTACTTTAATATCAGCCGCCAAACAAAAGCTAACTGCTTGGTGGTAAGAGATATTCAATACTCCACCAACTCATTACTTTTTTTTGTGGAACCCCTAGTTCTGCAGAGGATTGTTGCACTGAAGGACTTGAAATAGATGTGAAAAAGAAAGGCACTACCTGCTGTAATGTGCAAGAGTAGATTTGGAATAATCTGAGGGTGTTTTGAAAAGCACAGCCAATGCTGTCATACCTGCTGTAATGTGCAAGAGTAGATTTGGAATAATCTGAGGGTGTTTTGAAAAGCACAGCCAATGCTGTCACTTGGATCTTGGTATTGTAGCACCTGCTGTGCAACTTTGCATTCAAGAAAGAACTAATGATCAATGTTCCATGTAATGCCAGAAGTTCAATGAAAAGTCAAGATGTTTTTATAACTTTAGTCAACATACAACCCCAAATTGTTGTTCCATGATAAATTGAAAATGACACTGTCTACGACCCTGCTATATGATGTGGATGCACTTTGGTTTCAGCAGGAGTACTCGGAACAGGATTCTTAGGACCAGACATTGCAGGAACAGACCTGAAAAAATCAAATCATGGAACACTTGAGAGAGTCCGTAAATCTTTTGGATATAATGGCCATTATATTGTAATGGAGTTGAAATAGGGAGTGCACCATTAACACAGACCATTGAGATATGTGATACAATGTCAAGCAGCACAATATGTATAATTTAAATATCAAGTAAGCAGAAACTGTCCTGCCCTATTTATTATACTCAATAGAGTGGTGTTATCTTCCAAACCTCCTGTTCATTAAGTTCCTTAACTCTGGGCCTGACCTGGAGTGCATGGTTCACTCTTCAATTTAACTGTGCAACTTCAGAATTTTGCTTAAGTTCATTATGAAATCATTTTCAAATTAAAAATCAAACTATCTTCCCCAGACTTCAGTAGCCACTTCAACTCCACTTAGGAAGGGGATGAAAATCGATCAGAACTAAATGCAGATAACTCATCTGTTGATACTTGGAATCAATTTAACCCACAGCTAAAGGAAGGTGCTCAAAACTGATCAACACTAAACGCAGGTAAATCATTTATTAGCTCTTGTAATTAATTGTAACCCACAGCTATTATTACTATAAAAACAATACCAAAATCTTTTGGTTAACAATTTGAATTTTCTGTTAAAAATGAGAAAGAATTATTTAGGGAATATGAAGATGAAACAACTGTGATTAACAGAACAATGAATAAGAACAATGGACCATCCTCTTACTTATGAACAGAATCTTACACTGAAGAAATCTCTTATCATAGATACATAAGTGAAAACTGGTGTCTTGTGAACATTTTAAAGTCCATAATAAAAATGAATGTTTACAAATGAAATATCGAGGTAATGTATCAAAATAACCTCTGATCTGATGCAAGTAATTAACCATAATATAATACAAATATAATTTGAGGGGTACCACCCCATATCAATCAGGATGGCTTTCCTGAACACCACAGGATATTGGGAATGGACCTAGGTCATTGGTCTCATTCCTCACATACCGGCCACAGATGTCAGAGTAGGAGCCTGGTGTGGGGCACCATCTTCTTTGACGAACATGTATTGACTTATGTTTAAAAAATATTTTTGATGTATTTAATTCAGTGACTGTTCACTAAATGGGAACCTCAAATAAAGTGGGCTTATTCACCGTTTCAACCAACTTAAAGTGAGTTGTGAGAGTGGAGAATGAATACATGAAACATGATGATTATAATTCTTGCTGAAACTACAGTTTTCTCACTCAATGCAAACAATTATTTTCTTCAGAAAGAACACCAGGGAAATGAACATAATAATTTAAAGAGGAAAATAATTTAAATGAATGATCTTTATTTGATTTTGGAAAGAGAATTAGGAATTGGCTTCAGAAAGTTGCACTGGTTTCAAAACTAGGCTTTTTCTTGTTCTTTTGCACTGTTGACTTGATATCTGAATCAAAATTCCATCCCACTCTGATCATCTCATCAAATGGTGCTAATCTGCCCACAGGATTTGATTGACAACTTTGATCAATTGACTAGTATCAAAAATTTGTTGCAGCCAATTCCTGAGCTGCATGGCAACAGCTTATAGACAATTGATAGCATCATTTGAAAAGCCCAAAAGGGGTTCATTGATTTCTAGTGGCCATACATAAAACATTCTACTTTCCTTGTGAGCTGAAACGTACAGCAGTCTGGACACAATCAAGCAATTCAGTTGGATTGAATGACAGCATAAATGATTAACATATTTGTTTTTTGATAACCTTGAATAGCTGTAATTTTATCTCTGCATTTTTTAATCATGTAGGATGCCACCACCAATGCAATAGAGCTCAGAAAGCAATAACGACTTGCATTTATATCATACCTTTACAATAGTAAATGGTGTCAAGGCATCATGGTATCTGCAGCAGTACTTGCTGATGTTAGGGTAACTCCACAAAAATGTGGGGGAACAAGAAAGAAACATTTGTATTTATTTACTTCCTTTCATGAACAAAGGACATTTTGCGACAAAGCCCTTCCCAGTTGATGTATTTCAGAATGTTTATTATTGTGGAATCGAGAAATACAGCACCTACATTGTGAACAGCAAGGTCCCCCACACAGCAGTAAGATATTTGACCAAATAATTAATATTCAAGAACTAATACAGAGAATACTGGAAAATCTCAGCATGTCTGAAAGCATCTATGGAAAGAGAAACAGTATTAAAGTTTTGAATCTGGTATGGATCTTCTCTAGATTTCTTCAAAACATTTCTCAATATATTGGACTCAAAATGTTAACTCTGCTTTCTCTCCACAGTTTCTGCAGCAATTGAGAACTACTGAGACCCACTGAGTTTCTCCAGTTTTCTCCATTTTTTTCAGATTTCCAGCATGTGTATTATTTTGCTTTCACTCAGAGATTCTGGTCAAGAGACATTGCTGACAAAGTTAAAAATCACACAACACCAGGTTATAGTCCAACAGGTTTAATTGGAAGCACATTAGCTTTCAGAGCAACGCTCCTTCATCAGGTGGTATTGGAGGGCTCAATCTTAACACACAATTTATGGCAAAAATTTACAGTGTGATGTAACTGAAATTATACATTGAAAAATTTAGCCCTCCACTACCACCTGATGAAGGAGCGTCGCTGCGAAAGCTAGTGTGCTTCCAATTAAACGTGTTGGAATATAATCTGGTGTTGTGTGACAAAAAGTAGTTATTGAGACAATATAATCCAACACTCATGATTCTGGAATACAGAATTGATGATTAGATTAGATTACTTACAGTGTGGAAACAGGCCCTTCGGCCCAACAAGTCCACACCGACCCTCCGAAGAGCAACCCACCCAGACCCATTTCCCTACATTTACCCTTTCACGTAACACTACGGGCAATTTAGCATGGCCAATTCACTCAACCTGCACATTTTTGGACTGTGGGAGCACCCGGAGAAAACCCGCGCAGACGTGGGGAGAACGTGCAAACTCCACACAGACAGTTGCCTGAGGTAGGAAATGAACGCGGGTCTCTGGCGCTGTGAGGCAGCAGTGCTAACCACTGTGCCACCGATTTATGACTATCTACTCCATTGCTTTGAAAATGGTGATAATACAATTTTAATATCTGAAGGCATGAGAGAGGATTGCAACTCTCCCCTGTGGAGTAATGCGTTAACAGCATCAGTCAAAAGATCATGATACAAGGATGATATAAGATCAAACAGCTAAAACAAAGTCTGTAGTGGGCTCTCATAGAAGAAACACTCTGAGGCACTGCTGATGCAACAGCAGTGTACCAGGCTCTGTACTAGGAGATCTGTGTTCAAGTCCCACCTCCTCCAGAGGTGTGTCTGATTAAAAAGAACACTCATAGTGTGTCTAGAAATATAGTGTACAGAAAGTCTGTAAAAAGGTTATTTTAAAATGATTTCTGATGACAGCTTGAAACACAACCAGGTCCCTGACCTTGAGATAATAGCCACGGAGTTTAAGACTGAGAGAAGGAGGAATTTGCTTTCACTCAGAGGGAGGGGAATTTTAGGAATTCTCTTCCCTAGTGAGTTGTGAAAACTCAATCATCAAGCACTTCAAGAGAAAAAAGATCAACTTGTGGAGGCTAATGGCCTCAAGGGATTGAAGACAATGTGGGAAAGTGGCACTGAGGTAAATGATCAGCCATGATCTAACTGAAAGTCTGAGCAAGCTTGTCATGCTGACTGTCTTACTCCTATTCCTATGTGCCTATCACCCTAATTACAAGACAAAACATAGTGGCAGTTCAAAAAAAATACTCAATACCAGTAATCTTTGAAGAAAAGGCTACAAAGGTAGCAAAACACACAACCAAGTGAAAAAGAAATGATTTAAACTCACCAGGGAGAAGTCAAGGCCAGCTAGGAAGCTTAAAATGTATAAAAACAGAAAAGAACAATAGCTTCCAGTAGGCACCTTTCCAGGTTTCCAAGACTTGGAATCAACACGAGTGCTTTATCAGCTATTGAAAAGCCTCAAGGTTAAACAGAAAGGAATCAGGGACTGCTCTGTTCTATGCAATCAGAACCATCACAGAAGATGTGTTGACCAGATAAGGTGTAACTGAGACTTTTCTTTTTAGAAGGAGGCCCTGCAAGCCTTGCATGCATATTTTAGTAGCTATAAAATGTTGATCACCGAACAGGTTAAATTGAACTAATGGATTCAGAGACCAAGGAAGTCCACTTATTCATTTGTAGAATAATAGAATATTTAGTAAACAAAATAAGCCATTTAGCCCATCATGTCTGGACCAACTGGAAAATAAGCCTAATTTGATTTTCCATAACTTCATCATGCACCTGCAGGTTTCAGCATTTGAGGTGCATATCCAGACACAATCTAAATGAATAGATTTGGAGATGCTAGTGGTGAAGTGTACCATTTCCCCAATGTACCATGCCTCAGGGCATCCTTGCCTGCAACGTATAAGATAGACAACATTGGCTGACTCACATGAGTACCTGCCACGTACATGGTGGGAAGTGTCCCCACGTGTAATGATGATATCCATGTCCACACTCTGACACATCTTGCAGCGCCTACCATGACAGGGTTGCATGGAGTTGTCCCGAAAGCCGGGCAGAGTTGAAAAATGTTGTGCTGGAAAAACACAGCAGGCCAGGCAGCATCCGAGGAGCAGGAGAATCGACTTTTCAGGCATAAGCCCTTCTTCAGGAATGAGGCTGGTGTACCAAGCAGGCTGAAATAAAAGGTAGAGGTGAGGGAATTTGGGGGAGGGGTGTTGGGAATACGATAGGTGGAAGGAGGTGAGGGTGAAGGTGATAGGCCGGAGAGGGGGTGGGGGCGGAGAGGTTGGGAAGAAGATTGCAGGTCAAGAGGGTGGTGCTGAATCCGGGGGTTGGGACTGAGAAAAGGTGGGGGAGGGGAAATGAGGAAGCTGGAGAAATCTACCTTCATCCCGTGTGGTTGGAGGGTTCCTAGGCAGAAGATGAGGCGCTCTTCCTCCAGGTGTCGTGTGGCCAGGGTCTGGCGATGGAGGAGGCCAAGGACCTGCATGTCATTGGCGGAGTGGGAGGGGGAGCTAAAGTGTTCAGCCACGGGGCGGTTGGGTTGGTTGGTGCAGGTGTCCCAGAGGTGTTCCCTGAAACGTTCCGCAAGTAGGCAGCCTGTCAGCCGGGCAGCTTGCTATCAAAAAATGATTTTTTTGAGGTTTGGCGGTTGTTTAAAGGCAAGCAATGGAAGTGTGGGGAAGGTCTTGGTGAGGTGCTCATCCTCATTGATAATGTGTTGACATTGATAATATGCCAACATCTTTATGCACAGGTTCGAACAAGACCTCTTCTCTATGCAGGATCTCCAACCAACATTATATACCAGGTACATTGATGACATTTCCTTCCTCTGGACCCATGGCGAGGAGTCACTGATAAAACTACACAGTGACATCGACAAGTTTCATCCCACCATCAAACTCACCATGGACTACTCTTGACTATCTGTCTTATTCTTGGACACATACATCTCCATCAAGGATGGACACCTTAGCACCACACTCTACCGCAAACCCACAGACAACCTCACAATGCTACACTTCTCCAGCTTCCACCCAAAACATATTAAAACAGCCATTCCATATGGACAAGCCCTACGCGTACACCGGATCTGCTCAGATGAGGAGGAACATGACGGGCACCTGGAAGTACTGAGGGATGCCCTCACAAGAACAGGGTGTGTTGCTCAACTCATTGACCTCCAGTTCCGATGTGCCCCAGCAAGGAACTGTAATGACCTCCTCAAGAGACAGACACGTGCTGCAACCAACAGGGTACCCTTCATTGTTCAGTATTTCCCAGGAGCTGAAATACTGCGTCATGTTCTTCCTGACCTGCAACACATTATCGATGAGGATGAGCATCTCGCCAAGACCTTCCCCACACCTCCACTGCTTGCCTTTAAACAACCGTAAAACCTCAAACAGATAGTTGTTCGTAGCAAGCTGCCTGGCTTTCAGGACAACTCCATACAACCCTGTCATGGTAGGCGCTGCAAGACGTGTCAGAGTGTGCACATAGATACCACCATTACATGTGGGGACACCTCCCACCATGTACATGGCAGGTACTCATGTGATTCAGCCAAGTTGTCTATCTTATACGTTGCAGGCAAGGATGCCCTGAGGCATGGTACATTGGGGAAACTGAGCAAAGGCTATGGCAACGGATGAATGGGCACTGCACAACAATCAATAGACAGGAGGGTTCCCTCCCAGTTGGGGAACACTTCAGTGGTCCAGGACATTTGACCTCAGACCTTCGGGTGACCATCCTCCAAGGCGGACTTCGGGACAGGCAGCAGTGAAAAGTCGCCGAGCAGAGGCTGATAGCTAACTTCCATACCCATAGGGAGGGTCTCAACTGGGACCTTGGGTTCATGTCACACTACAGGTGACCACCATTGCACTATACACACACACACACAGACCCTCCTATTGACACACATACACATGGACACACATATACACAGACATGCACACAAACACTCACACACACACCCTTACAGACACACATACTCCCACACTCACACAGGCATCCTCTCAGAGGCTTAGACCATTCTACACTCATGCACACGCATATACACTCTCTCTCAGAGACACTCACAACCCCCCACCCCAGACACACATGCACACTCCCACACTCACACATTCACCCCCCTCACAGACTTAAGGCACTCTACACTCACTACACACACATATACACTCTCTCTCACACTCACAACCCCCAACCCAGACAGACAGACACACACAGACAGACACAAAGACCCACATGCACACATATATTTTGTGGGGTGAATTTGTACTTGCAGAGTTACATTGTACTTTGCTCAAAAACTGCATGAATTCATGTAAAACTCTGTTATCTCATTTTTTAGATTAGAATCAATCTAAACATCATGGCATAGACAGAGAACACAGGGGGCTAACACCTTCAACATATTGTCTAGCTAACACCAATTGTTACAGCTAACCTGAGAATGCAACTTTTTTATAAAAAAGGTTTTGTGATTTACACATGAAAGATGTGAAACTATGATGGTATTCGAACAGATGAAAGACTCAACAGACAATCAAGGTATTTTTCAGTGTATAATTTCAGTTACATCACACTGTAAATTTTTGTTATAAATTCTGTGCCTTACAATTGAGCCCTCCACAATCACCTGATGAAGGAGCGTCGCTCCGAAAGCTAGTGAGCTTCCAATTAAACCTGTTGGATTATCACCTGGTGTTGTGTGATTTTTAACTTAAATGAATAGAGGTTTCAGCTTCTATTACTAACTTAGGCAGTGAGTTCCAGAACCCTACTACTCATAATACCCTAATAATCCTCATCTCCATTCTAATTTTCCTAATAATCTCTTTAACTCTGTGACCCCTGGACACTGGCCTCTTTGCTAAAATAGACCCTTCCCATTTACTCTGTCCAGCTCAGTCACAATGTTGTACTTCTCAATGAAATCGCTTCTCAAGCCTCCTCTGCTCCTGGAAGAGTAACACCAACTATCCAATCAGAGCTGCAATTTTCCAGTCTTAGCAACTACTCATAAATCTTCCTGTACTCTCCCCAGTGTAATTATAATCTTTCTGCATTGAAGTGACTAAGATTGTACATAGATTTCAAGTTCTGGCCTATCTAATGATTTATAGAGTTCCAGTAGATCCCCTTTCGTTGCTATATTCAATATCACAGTTAATGAAGGAAAGGTTCCATATGCCTTCTTAGCCACATTATTGAACTATCCTGCTAACCCCAGAGACATCCAAGGATCCTCATCTCCTCCACACCTCTCAACATTCTCCCAGTTATTGTTGTCTTGTGAGACGTACTCAAGTGGATCATCTCACACTTCCACAGGTTGAATCCAGTTTAAAATTTTTCTCAGAGATCAAGTTTCTTGATATCTTGTTGTGGCCTACAGCTATCCGGTCAACCATGTGGTCAATTTTTGTGACGTCAGAAGCTTCTTGATCATGCCCCCTACATTTACTTCCAAGTTGTTAACATATACCACAAATAGAACAGGACTGCTATCGAGCCTATCGGAAGGATGTTGTGAAACCTGAAAAGGTTCAGAAAAGGATTACAAGGATGTTGCCAGGGTTGGAGGGTTTGAGCTATAAGGAGAGGCTGAACAGGCTGGAGCTTTTTTCCCTGGAGCGTCGGAGTGACCTTATAGAGGTTTATAAAATCATGAGGGGCTCGGATAGGGTAAATAGACAAAGTCTTTTCCCTGGGGTGGGGGAGTCCAGAACTAGAGAGCACAGGTTTAAGAAGGTGTGAGGGGAAAGACATAAAAGAGACCTAAGGAACAACTTTTTCACGCAGAGGGTGGTACGTGTATGGAATGAGCTGCCAGAGGAAGTGGTGGAGGCTCGTGCAACATTTAAAAGGCATCTGGATGGTATATGAATGGGAAGGGTTTGGAGGGATATGGGTCGGGTACTAGCAGGTGGCACTAGATTGGGTTGGAATATCTGGTCGGCATGGACGAGTTGGATTGAAGGGTCTGTTTCGGTGCCATACATCTCTATGACCCTATGAGCCTGACTGAATTCCATGTGTAACAACCTTCCAGTTGCAAAAACACCTATCAACTGACACATAGAAATGAAACAAATAATGAGTGATGCTGGTGATCTGAAACAATCAGATAGAGAAACTCAGCAGATCTGGCAGCATGGTAGAGAGAAAACCGAGTGAACTGATTTGATTTATTGAAGTCATGTGTACCTAAGTACAGTGAAAAGTTTTGTTTTTCAAGCAGTAAAGACAGATCACAGCAAACAAAGACCTAGGGACCAAAGGGTGCTTAGACAGATCGAGACATACAGGTGACCCTGCACAGGAGGTGCACAAGGCAAAATCAGCATTAACAATATCAACTTGATTTGAAGTTAGAGAGGTCCATTCAGC
This sequence comes from Chiloscyllium plagiosum, assembly GCF_037043375.1. NCBI lineage: Eukaryota > Metazoa > Chordata > Chondrichthyes > Orectolobiformes > Hemiscylliidae > Chiloscyllium > Chiloscyllium plagiosum. Next base: position 29,341,143 of record NW_028270146.1, read on the forward strand.
AGTTTAATAATGGCAGGGGAGAAGCTGTTCTTCACCCTGTTGGTGCCATGTTCAGGCTACTGTATCTTCTGCCTGATGGAAGAGGTTGTGGGAGAGCATTAGAGGGGTGCAATGGGTCTTTGGTGATGTTGATCGTCTTTCTACAGCAATGAGATATGTAAATAGAGCCCTTGGATGGGAGGTTGGCTTCCATGATGGTTTGGGCTGTGAACACAACCTTCTGTAGTTTCTTATGGTCCTGGGCACAGCAGTTGCCACACCAGGCTGTTATGCACCTGGATAGAATGCTTTATATGGTGCATCTGTAAACATTGGTCAGAGTCCTTATGGACATGCCGAATTTCCTAAAACTCCAGAAGAAGAAGAAGCATTGTTCCTTCTTGACCATTGCATCTACATGGGAGGTCCAGGATAGATTTCGGTTATCGTCATGAGGAACTTCCAACCTTCTCCACCTCAGCTCCATTGATGTAGATGAGGCCTTGTCTTCCTCCTTTCTTCTAAAATCAACAATCAGTTCTTTTGCTTTGCCAACATTGAGAGAGAGATTGTCATCATTGCACCACAAAACCAATCCCTCTATCGCCTTCCTGTATTTTAACTTATCGGTGTTTGATATCCATCCTACCACACTGGTGTGATCCGCAAACATATAGATGGCATCCAAAGTTAACATTTCAAGTCCAGTGACCCTTCTTCAGATCTCAAAGCAGTTTGGAAATGGAGTTAGGCAGTGGGGGAGAGGAAGGAGTAAGTAGATATGTAGAGACGAATTACATCAAACCTAACCCTCTGTGTCTTGCCATTGAGCTAATTTTTGATCCAGTTTTACAACAGTCCTTTGATTTTATTTTAAAACCAGTATTCCGTGTGGAAAGGTTATGGACATGTTGGCAATTTGCCATGTGTTGATCGGAGGAATGAACTACACAGAAAGCGCACTGAAGTAAAAACTATCAAAAATGGCAAAAGCTGGCCAACTACCAAATGCCTCAGAGGCGACAAGAAGAAGCCCCATAAATGTGATGATTGTCCAACAGGTGGAGCTGAATACTACAACTACACTCAAAAAATGTTCTCATTCCAAAACAGCATTCAGTGGCAGTAACAGCCAACACATTCGTAAAATGCAATTAGATCCAGAAAAATGGGAGAATCACAGTCACAGAAGGTGGACCTGTTCTGTCCTGAAGAAAAGTCATACCAGACTTGAAATGTTAATTTGGTTTCTTTCTCCCCAGATCTGTTGAGTGTCTCCAATAGTCTGTGTTTGTTGGGAATAGTCAGATCTGTGTGGATCTGACCCAACTCACAAAGCAGTACAACTGAAATCCATCCAAAGTCATTAGTGATGATATCCTAGCTAATTGACAGAGTACATTGTTCCCAAAATTAGATGCTAATAACGAATTTTGGCAAGCAGCTTTGGATCAGGGATCAAGGTTGCTAACTATTTTTATAATACCTTATGGTTGTTATTGCCTCAACAGACTACCCTTTGGCATAGCATCTGTGCCTGAAATATTCCAGAGGACTTTGCTCAACATATTGCGAGAGAAGGATGGAATAATATGCCATATGGATGATATCTAATGCATGGTTCCACAAAGGAGAAGCATAATTGTAGATTATGGGAAGTTATGAGAGCATTCCAAGATGCTGGACTAACATAAATGACTAATGTGATTTTGCAAAACATATGATCAAATTCTAAAGTTACAAAGTATGGTCTAGAGTAATAACAGATGATCCTCAGAGAACAAAACTATTAGGAAATTTCTGCAAACCAGGAACTTAAGAGAGTGAAAAAAAACGCTAAGGATAACAAACCTAGTTAGTCAATTCATACATAAATTGTAAGCAGTTAGCAAACCATATGAACATACACACTCAGAGCAGGATTAGATCATTTGGTCTTTGAACCTGTTCTGTTATTCAACAAGAACATGTTTGATCTGATGTTCCAATTTTTTATCTCTCTGTGATAATCCTTCACCACCTTTGTTTATTAAGGATCTATCTACTTCGGCCTTCTGAAGATTCAAAGACTCTGCCTCCATCTTTTGAGGAAGAGTGTGCTAAACACTCACAGCCCACTGTGAGAGAAAAGACATTCTGTCTCCACTTTGTTTGAACTATAGACAAACCATCGAGGACACCGTTGAGATAAGGCCAGAGTGCCACTGGAATTACAATCAGAGAAAGTTGTTGTGGTTCTGTTCGCCGAGCTGGAAGTTTTTGTTGCAAACGTTTCGTCCCCTGGCTAGGCGACATCATCAGTGCTTGGGAGCCTCCTGTGAAGCGCTTCTTTGATGTTTCCTCCGGTGTTTATAGTGGTCTGTCCCTGCCGCTTCCGGTTGTCAGTTTCAGCTGTCCGCTGTAGTGGTTGGTATATTGGGTCCAGGTCGATGTGTTTGTTGATGGAGTTTGTCCATCTCCATCAACAAACACATCGACCTGGACCCAATATACCAACCATTACAGCGGACAGCTGAAACTGACAACCGGAAGCGGCAGGGACAGACCACTATAAACACCGGAGGAAACATCAAAGAAGCGCTTCGCAGGAGGCTCCCAAGCACTGATGATGTCGCCTAGCCAGGGGACGAAACGTTTGCAACAAAAACTTCCAGCTCGGCGAACAGAACCACAACAACGAGCACCCGAGCTACAAATTTTCGCACAAACTTTGAATCAGAGAAAGTACTAGGGATTTGTTAACTTCAATTCCAACATTATTTATACATTATGACCCATTATTATTAACTGTAATCGCTATAAGTGTAGCATTCACAGGTTGTTTACATGTGATAAATGCAGGAAGATAGAAAAAAAGGGTTGTTAATCATGCTGCGAAGCCTCTATCAAAAACAGAGAAAAGTTACTTTACAATCGCAAAAGAAGCACTGGTCACGATGTGCAAGAACTTCTCTGACCTGGGTGATAATGCAAGATTGAAATAAATCACAAACTATTGATTACATTTCTCAACGTGCAGGAAATTGCAAAGATGCTGCCTCACATTCAGTGATCCCAATTATGCTGGATGATACACAATTCAATCACGAGGACTACAAGAGAACTGTCAATCAACAGCAAATAATTAGGGTGGCATAGTTGCTTAGTAGTTAGCACTGTTGCCTCACAGGTACCCTGGTTCAATTCCACCTCAAGTGACTGTCTATTTGGAGTTTGCACATTCCCGCCATGTCTAACCGTTTTTCCTCTAGGTGCTCTGGTCTCCTCAAGATGCTCTAATTAAGTAGGTTGGCCATGCTAAATTGCCCATAGTGTCCAGGGATTTATAATTAGGTGGACTAGCTTTGGGAAATACAGGTCAAGGTAGGGGGTTGGGTTTGGGTCAGATGGTCTTCAGAGGATCGATGTGGACCCGACGGGCCAATTCTATGAACGTATTAAGTCTACCACTAGAAGAAGTTGAAAACAAGATTTGGAGTTAATTAGGATTGTTACTTGAAGTGCATTCAGAAATGTTCACAACATCAGGTCCAAAAACCTTATGAGCATTAGATTTTTTAAAAATTGGAAGAGGTTTGAGGACCTCATAATAGTGATGAAAAATGTGTCAATGTTAAAGGATATAACCAGGATGGATAGCCAGCATTCTCCACAGGTTCACCATAATAAGACCACCTCTATTGAATAATGAAAGCATCTGATGATTCCAGATGACTTATTAGTCATTGATATAAGTTGGTGATGGCTAAACAACTCAAAGTGCTCCAAAAATACATGAAGGTCATCTCAGAATATTAACATCTTGTACAATCACCCAACAATCAATTTCAGGGACTACCCATTTGATTGAGAAATTATATTCAATTGTCAAATTGGTGCTATCAACAACAGGAACAGAGAAAAAAACTTGTACTATTGCCATCAAGGACCTTGGTATAGACTAGGAATAGGCTTATTTGAGTGTAATAGAAAAATATTTGTCAGCATTATCAAATATTATTCAAAGGAGAATTTTTGAATTAACGGTACAGTTTCACAATGGACACAGTGATAAAATCATCAAAACAAATCTATTCACCTCATGTACTGCTGACCTGGTTGCATCCAACAACAGACCACAATTTACAAAGGAGCAATGTAGAGACTATGACAAAGAATCTGGCATGTGGTCAGTTCCCCTTGTTACCCACAAGCAAACAGTGAAGCACAAAGAAAAGTCAAAACTACAAAAGAAATCCTAATGAAAATAAAGAAAGATATTAATTCTGCCCTGTTTAGTCAATGCCATTGTAAAGTGGTTATATCCAGCAGAAAGTTTAAGAGGTGAAGACTGCAAACATAGCTTCCATCATCATCGGGAAAGTTAAAACCACGTATTATCATACAAGATATGATAGAGTGAGAAAATGTGAGGGAATTTAAAAAGACAAACAAACTAAGAACTTCATTTCCTGCCATTTGTTGTGATTGTAATGAGGTCAGCCCAATGGACCTCATAGAATATGAGTTCCTTGATTGGGGCTGTTAATCTGGTCCAGTCAGGGAAGCCCTGGCTATCATAGATAACCAGGAGTGTCAGTCATTCTGATACTCTGAAAGCTGTCTCTGGGGAAGGTGGACTAATGTCAAGGACTTTCCACATGTAAATGAAGGGCCACTTGGTGACAGGATACCGGCCTCTGTTGAGTTATTTCACTATTGAGTGACAGAGATGCCAATTATTTAGCTGAAGAAAGAGTATAGATCGAAAACTAATAAAAAGGAGCAACTCCAGAAAAAAAACAGCAACAAAGATCTTATTTGGTGACCTATTATTATCAATAGATGTCAGAGAAGCTAAGTATCCTTGAAAAGAAAACCAATATAAATATCAACATACTAGTCTTGAAGAGAGGAGACTGACTGAAAACTCTTGTGATGTTGATTTGAATTATGTTGTCATGATTTGGAAACTTGCATTTTAAAATGGAGAAGCACAAAGAAGAGTCAGAACTATAAAATAAGTCCCCCTCATTTTGCACCCCACTGATTTTGCTGTGAGCCTCCCAAAATTTTGCACTCAGTCGCCTTTTGCAGACTCTGCCCCTCAATGTTTCAATTCTGTGAAGATGATGTATTTCTTTATAAATAAATGTCTGAATCACACAAAAATAACAAGCATCCAAGTTCAACATATGATAGGGGAGACAAGTGAAATACTAGATTGGTGCTTCAAACGGATTGGAGTACAAAAGTGGGGAGTTTTTGCAAAAGCTCTTGCAAAACATCCCCATTTTTATACTGCATCCTTTTGAAGCAAGGTCCAGTATTACATTTGTCTTCCCTATTAGGCACAGGTCAGACCATAGTGGAATACCATGAACAGTTTTGGCTCTGTTATCAATGACACGCTAGCATTGGAGACAATCCAGAGGAGGTTCCAGAGAAGCTTATACCAAATTTGGAGAACTTCTTATAAGAAGAATTTAGAAGAATGACAGACATTTTTGAAACATATAATATCCTTAGTACAATTGACAAGGAAGATGCGGAATAGTTGTTTAAGCTTGTGGAATTGTCTAGGAATAGAGGGCACAATCTCAGAATAAGGGGTCATAAATATGAGACAGAGACGATAATGAATCTGCGCTATTCTTCACGGTAGAAGGCTGCTGTTGGGTCACTAAGTACATTCAAGACTGAGATTAAAGTAGATATAGATTTTTTGTTAGAGCTTTCATCAGTAAAGGAATCAAAGTTTGTAGGGAAAAGTCAGAAAAATGGAGTTGAGCATTACCAGACATGTTCCAAACTTATTGAATGGCAAAGCAGACTTAATGAGCAGAATTACTTACTTCTGCCTCATGTCTTTCTGGTCTTACAGTTTTATCATCCTAAAGTCATTTTCAAGCACCAAACTAAAGACAGCTATTGCAAGAAAGTATGTGACTTGAGTTAAGGGATTGAATTATCTACACGAGTAGTTAATTGCTGAGTCTTTGCAAAGTTGACCTTGTATGACGTACAGAGAAATAAATGGTCAGGTCAACTCATAGGTTGAGTTCAGAAGAATAGAAGTCATTCTAACAGAATGGGGGGAGATTGAAGTTATGTAATAAGTTCCAGGTCAGAACTGGAAAGAGGTTTTCAGGCTGTCAGAGTTGAAAAGCAGATTTAAGTCATTTGTAATCCAGGAAGAAAGGCTGGAAAGAGTCATTTTAATAAGAAATCTTCAAGTGAAGGTCGTACTAAAACTTCACTAAGGTTGAGTTGCTAAAAGGATATTGTTGGAAAAGGGTTGAATGTTTCTTTTTGCATTTTATGTTAAGATGATTCAAAATGATCAGATATATTCTTTTTTTAACCTTGGGTGTCACAAACGTTTGGTTTTTAAAAATGGTCATCAGTAGCCTGCGAGCATGTGATTTATGATCTATCCAGTCAGGTTTCAGATTGGGATCTGACTAGTCAGAGCTGATTATCAACTGGGATCATAATACTCTATACATTCCCAAGAAAGATACATTTAAACCAAGAGAAGGGGGAATGAAACAAACTATAAACTCAAGTCACAAATCCAAAGGAGATCAGGGAAAGTTGTAAAAACCCCAGACACTAACATTTCAGGTAACACTTGAGGTTCTTGAGGGGAGATGGCAGGAAATGCAACCAATGGACCAATGGAGGAGATGTGGAGTAATGGGGTAAAACATGAATCGCAGGGATCAACCTCAACCCTGAGCTCTCAGGGGGTGAGTTTACAAACCCATTTTATGGGTATTAGAAGAAGATGATTCATATACAGAAAACTCTGACAAAGAGAAAGGCTTGTCTCTTCAGAGGTTCTCTCCTGGATGAGAGTGGTGCATGTTGCAAATGTCTTTTACAGGGGAGCCTCTCCAAATCCCTTTCAAAAGCAACAAGTATAACGATGATGTAAAATCACGAGTGGCAAAGAAATTGAAGTGGTATTATTTGGAGGAGGTTCTGAGATTGTGTCAAACTGTCACTGTGTATATATATAATTTGTGTAAATAAAAAGTCATTGTTAAGTTATTTCAGACTGAAGCAGTCATCTGAAAGTTAGTTCTTCACCATCACCCCATCCACAAGATGAAACATTCCTAGCTGGCGGGAAAGCTACTTGGAAACATTATCTTCCACTTTTCGCAGACTCCTTATTTTGCTATATTCCAGCTGAGTCTCATTAAATGAATGAAAATTTGGTTTCCACAGCAGAGAAAACGACCAAGAAACAAGTGTGGTACATAACAACAGTCAGGGGGACTCCATCTCTTGTGTTAAGAAATCCCACACTTTTGCCTCTTAAAGCCCCAACCACATTCGCTCCATTGCCATCTGTGTAGTACCCATTCCTGGACATTGCTAGGCTCCAGAAGCAAGTGATGGTGGTCTTTGAGCTTCCGATCTGTCCAATATGTTGCTAAAACCTGTGGCAGTCAGCAGACTTTCTGCCTGAACTAGTGATTTTCAGATCAAGCAAACTGAAAGAAAAAGATAGCCAGGTGGGATCATTCATTATTCCCAAATAAAAGCAAAATACTAAACCTTCTCCTCTGATTTTTGCTGCACTTCAGTCCCATCCTCTTGATCTTTGAGCACCTGGTGCGGAGGGGGGGAAGGTCGGTCAGAGGACCTCCTCCTAGGTGTGCTTCTGGGCCTGGGCCTAGCTGGCCATGAACAGGTCCAGGCAGCTGGTTGTGGAGGGGGTCATTAGGGCCGACTGCCTGCCCCTCTTCCGTGGGTACATTCAAGCCTGGATGTCTCTGGAGAAGGAGCACACGGTGTCTACCAACACCCTTAAGCTGTTCAAGGAGAGATGGGCACCACAGGGAGTGGACTGTATTATTTCCCCGTCCAACTCTATTTTGATTTAATCCCTTCACTGTTTGATTACACGGCATTACCCTTTGATGTGAAGGGCACTGCTTGTCACTGGCCACCTGGGTGTTTCCTTTCTTCCTGGTGGTGGAAACTGAATAAAGATTTGTACACCTGTTGTCTTTCACTGTGTCTCACATCTGCACATGCACAACATGAGTGCTGGGGAAAACATAAGCACTACTGCTGTTAGGCGATAGTGTGGGGGAGGGGAATTAAAAAAAAGAAAAATACTGCAATGTGCAGGCTACATGCAGGGCTACAGTGATAGGGTAGGGGTTAGGTCTGGATGGGATGGTCTTTGGACGGTCAGTATCAACTCAATGATCCGAATGGCCTGCTTCCACACTGTAGGGATTCTATGATTCTGTGCTAGAGGTCTTAAAGAGAATCAAAAAATGTTGTAGAAATTCAGCAGATGTGACAGCATCAGTGGAGAGCAAAACCGAGCCTAATATGACTCTCCTTTGAAACTTATCATTCTTATTGGCTCCCTCCCAGGAGTGGAACTTGGCACCCGATCTGCACCCTCAGACAAAATGGGCTAAATTCTATGAGATAGAGGGAGTCCCCAGGTTGTGAATGACTGCTGTTCTTGAGTCCGTTTGTAAGTTGTTTTGTACACAAGTTGGAACACAGTGTAGTACAATATAAAATAGCCATTCATGCGTTGGATCTTTAAAATTAATATCAATACATCCCAGTAGGGGATTATGTTTGTAAGTACTAAGGAAGGCAATAACCTACTGGTATAGTTGTCCAGGATCTGTGATGGAGGCAGGGAGTGATCTGGATGTTTCCTGTTCTTTTGGCTGTTTTTTAAAAATTTCTGCTTCTGTTTTTATTCCTGTCTTTTGTATACTACGATGGTGCCAGTGAATGGCAACTTTGTACACTTTTCACTGTACTCCTGTATTCCTGTTGTCGAGCACATGTGACAATAAAATCTAAATCTCTTCACCTAGAAGCTCAGTAATGTTCTGGGTGCCTCGGTTCAATGCCCACAACAGCAAATTGTGGAGTTTGAATTCAATTTTAAAAATATCTGTAAATAAGAATCTGCAGATGACTATGAAACCATGGCCGATAGTCAGAAAAATCTATCTGGCTCATTAAAGTCCTTCAGGGAAGGAAATCTGCCATTTGGTCTGACCTAGATGTGGCTCCAGGCTGACAGCAGTGTGGTTGACTCTCAATGCTCTCTGAAATTCATAAACCTGACTGCCCCAGTCGACCCATCATCTCAGCCTGCTCCTGCCCCACTGAACTTATCTCCGCATACCTTGACACTGTCCTGTCCGCACTGGTCCAGGATCTCCCCACATACATTGGGGACACCACCCACGCCCTCCACCTCCTCCGTTCCCCAGCCCCCAATGCCCCATCTTCACCATGGACATCCAGACTCTGTACACATCCACCTGCCATGACAAAGACCTCCAAGCCCTCCATTTATTCCTGTCATGCCGACCCAACCAGTACCCTTCACTGACACACTCATTCAATTGGCTGAACTGGTCCTCACCCTCAACAATTTTTCCTTGAAATCCTCCCACTTCATTCAGACCAAATGGGTAGTCATGGGATCCTACATGGGCCTTAGCTATGCCTGGTTTTTTGTCGCAAACATGGAACAGCCCATCTTCTGTAGTTTCACTGGCACCATTCCCAACCTTTCCTTCCACTACCTCGATGACTGCATCAGCGCCACCTCGTGCTCCCATGAGGAGGTTGAACAGTTCATCAACTTCACAAACACCTTCCACCCTCAAGTTTATCTGGACCACCTCCCTTCCTCTTCTTGGCCCTCTCCATCTCCATTTCTAGTGACTGACTCAACATGGACATCTAATTCAAACCCACCAACTCCCACAACTACCTAGACTACACCCCTTCCACCTTGCCTCCTGTCTATCCCTTACTCCTAATTCCTCCTCCTCCGCAGCATCTGCCCCAGAGGGACCAATTCCACTCCAGGACATCCCAGATGACCTCCTACTTCAAGGACAGCAATTTCCTCTCTCATGTGGTCGATCATGCCTTCCAGTGCATCTCCTTCATTTCCCACACCTCTGCCCTTGAATCCTGCCCTTCCAACCACTGGTTGTCACCTTCCACCCCATCATCCTCTGCCATTTCTGCCATCTACATTCAAACCCTACTACCAGATCTATATTTCCCTCCCCACCCATTTCAGCATTCCGCAGAGACAATTCCCTCCGCGACTTTCTTGTTAGGTCCATGCTAACCCACCAACCCACCCTCCACTCCCATCACTCTCCCTTGCCACTGCATGAGGTGTAAAACCTGTGCTCACCCCAACCCCCTCACCTCCATCTAAGGCTCTAAAGGATCCTTCCACATCCAGCAGAGATTTTCCTGCACATCCAAACATCTCTTGATGTGGTTTCCTCTAAACTGGGGGGACAGGACGTCAACTTGCGGAATGTTTCAGCAAACACCTCTGAGACATAGACCCTGTAGCCGATCACTTCAACTCCCCCTGCCATTCCACCAAGGACATGCAATCCTGAGCCTCCTCCACCGCCAAATCCTAGCCACCCGATGACTGGAGGAGGAACACTTAATCTTCCACTTTGGGACCCTCCAATCACATGAAATCAATGTCGATTTCACGAGTTTCCTCATAAGTGAAACTTAAGACTTAAGTGGCCAGTGGCAGGCCTTTATTGGGAGCAAGGACGCTGGTGAAGTGCAAGTCCTACCACCAAGAGATGCTGGACAAGCAGAACATTGCAGGTCTTATGAGTGGTACCACTATTGATGAGGCTTTGGATGGTGCAAGGGCCATAGCTACCAGATGCTCAGGAACAAGGAGCGAGCCAGGTTGCAGGTAGGTAATGACAAAAAGTGTTTCACAGGAAGGGGGTTAAGCAGAGGAGGGGTGTAAGCTAAATGGGCAGCAGCAAAGGCAGGAGTGGCTTTCATGTTGAACACCTAATTCCTGATATCATTTCCCTTGATTAGGCAACAAATTGTTTTGAACAAGGAATCCCATTCACTGCCAGCCACAGACAGCACAACTTAGCCACACAGTTTTACCCATAATTCATGCCGCATTTCAATAGCACCTAACCCCACGCACCCCCACATCACCACCTCCCCAACTTCTGGGCAGCTGGTCACTAGTTGTCCATTCAAGGACTTCAACTGGCAGTAACACAGGAAGTCTAACCACAAACTAACCTTCCCCCCTCCCCAACTTAATGCTGGCAGAAGCAGGGAATTGACAGGGCTCCTGAACATACACCATTCCTTCTAAATAAATGCTCTTCCTGCCCCCCAAAATACCATGAGATGCCATAAAATTCCACCACCTATGGGAAATATAGTTCTCCCCATCTTCAAATGTACTTAAGTTACAAATGTATGGAGTCTCCCAGCAGAGAAAATTCCAATTGCAAATATGAGTTGTTGGATTGGGTTACAACAGAGAAACATATAACATACATCAACAGACGCATGAATAAAGCTTATATTTATCTCCTTTCCAGCCTGTAGTCAAATCTTATCCCATCGATATTTTTCTTGTATGAAGAATAGATCGTCTCACTAAAATTATATACTTGGATGGATGCTAACAGTTGGAACTGTGAGCCGAATAGAAAACACAATCTTTGTCCTACTTTCAGCACTGAATATTCCCTTGTTACAACTAAATGCAATTTTGGAGTATTAATAGGCCACTTGCCATTTTGCATTTCATTATTGATTGGCCTTTAAAGCTTCCAGAAAGTAATGAGTCCAACTTAAAAACATTACTTTTGCAATTCTGGTAATAGAATACTGGGAACCAAAATCAATTTGGAAATATTTGAGAGAGAAACAAGTTTTTTTTAAAGAATTGAAACATTAATTACAGCCTTTAATGTAGTATTATAATAATTCAACTCGAACCACAAAAGACATATGAAATTCAAATGTGTTGACAGCTTTTCTTTTAAAGTACATCCCTTGTCCTTGAGTGATGTGGGCCTTGGTGAGCCATTAGGGAAGATATGGCAAAATTGACAGAAATGACATCCGCAAAGGTGAAAGCACAAATTCTTATTCTCCAAAAAATGTTTTGTAACAGTGAGATGAGAATTGGTTCAAGGCCTATTTACATCCATTTGCATCCATTTGCATGCAATTATTACCTAATCTCACCTCATTGATAATCAACTTCCTATTCTACCAGCTGCCACAAGGAAACTAAACATTATCAGTTCCCAACATGAAAGTCAGAGAGGGTCCTGGGTAACTTCAGCTTACTGATTGCCATCTTGGATACCTATCTCCAAGGTCTTAGGGAACATCCATTGGGCGGTGATCATATGTATCCAGATGCACAAGTGCTAGCATCTGACATGTGCCAGCCTCCCCCCATTATCACAGCACATTTCCAACTCCATTCCTCTTTCCTTCTGCAGGGCTGTGCTGGATTTCAGAAGGCATCAGCAATTGTCAATGTCATATTGCTGAAAGGATAGTTTTATCCAGGGACAAGCACCCAGCTCACAGATTGCACCAGTCTGTATTTCATGGCTGCTTGCTTATTCTGTTTGTGCTCACTCACTTTAAGCTGATCTGGAAGTTCACTGCCTTGTGACCTTGTCTTGCCTTGTCTTTCTGCAGTGTGCTCCTGAGCCAGAGCTGTCAGGGTTACAGTACTTCTGTTTTGCATATTATTTAGATACAAAGCCAGCAAGCTTGCCATGGATGTTAGCAGTCATCAGTCACATCAAGGCAGGAGGTCCAGCACAGTACGTCCAGGGTAAACCCTGGTAGCAGTCCAGGCACTTGGAATCGGTCAGTTTGCTGGTCGGAGTGATCGTTTCCTTGTGAGGGGTGAAGATCTGAATGACACACGGCCCACATCTCACCTTGACTCTTTCTGCCCTGTTGTGGACAGTGTTCTCATGGAATGAGCGAAAAGGGAAATGTTAAGGGAGATGAAAGTGGGTGGCACAACTGTTAGCGCTTTTGCCGAGGAGAAAGATGGTGAGGTGTTCCAAGGGAATGAGTAGGCAGTACAGCACACCTGCAGAGTTACCAGTCTGTAGGAATTGTTTAGATGAGAGCAAATATGAGAAGATGCTGCATGCCACAGTGAGACAGGTAGAGCATGAGCTTTGGTGGGAGGTGGATACAATAACAGAGATAGAGTGTGTGGAAGTAGACAGAAGATAGAGGCACTTACCCTAGTGGAACAGAGAAGGTCATTGATATTCATTCTACATTTAGGCAAATCTCTAAAACTTCTCTGCCCTGGGTAGTAACCTCAGAGCAGGTTGACATGGTCTGGTGTTTTGGTTTCCTCTCACTATCCTGTGGGAACAGGAGGTCCCTTGTCTGCAGCAGAACACTCAGCAGGACCCCAAATGCCTGTCCACACAGCAGGATGCCACATTCTCTTTATTGACCAGGGGAAACGTCAGGAGTCATATCAGACAGCTCCGGGCTGAATGTGATTGTTTGTCTGCACAAGAGTTAACCACAGATGGTGGTTTCTGCCCTTGTTTTTTGTTTCTTTTTCATTGGAATGCATTTATTCTGTGCATTATGAAATATTCCCTTAAATGTCAGCTACTGTGTCTCTACTCACTAGGAGAAAGTGAGGTCTGCAGATGCTGGAGATCAAAGTTGAAACTTTATTGCTGGAACAGCACAGCAGGTCAGGCAGCATCCAGGGAACAGGAGATTCGACGTTTCGGGCACAGGCCCTTCTTCAGGAATGAGCAGAGAGTGTTCAGCAGGAGAAGATAAAAGGTAGGGAGGAGGGACTTGGAGGAGGGGAGTTGGAAATGTGATAGGTGGAAAGAGGTCAAGGTGAGGGTGATAGGTCGGAGTAGGGTGGAGGCGGAGAGGTCAAGAAGAAGACTGCAGGTCAGGAAGGCGGTGCCGGGCTGGAAGGATCCGGCTGAGACAGGGTGGGGGGAGGGGGGATGAAGAAACTGGTGAAGTCCAAGTTCATCCCCTGCGGTTGGAGGGTTCCCAGTCGGAAGATAAGACGCTCCTCCTCCGACCGTCGGGTTGTTGTGGTTTGGCGGTGGATGAGTCCAATGACCTGCATATCCTCGGTGGAGTGGGAGGGGGAGTTGAAATGCTGTGCCACAGGTTGGTTGGGTTGGTTCGTCTGGGCCACCCGGACGAACCAACCCAACCAACCTGTGGCACAGCATTTCAACTCCCCCTCCCACTCCACCGAGGATATGCAGGTCATTGGACTCATCCACCGCCAAACCACAACAACCCGACGGTCGGAGGAGGAGCGTCTTATCTTCCGACTGGGAACCCTCCAACCGCAGGGGATGAACTTGGACTTCACCAGTTTCTTCATCCCCCCTCCCCCCACCCTGTCTCAGCCGGATCCTTCCAGCCCGGCACCGCCTTCCTGACCTGCAGTCTTCTTCTTGACCTCTCCGCCTCCACCCTACTCCGACCTATCACCCTCACCTTGACCTCTTTCCACCTATCACATTTCCAACTCCCCTCCTCCAAGTCCCTCCTCCCTACCTTTTATCTTCTCCTGCTGAACACTCTCTGCTCATTCCTGAAGAAGGGCCTGTGCCCGAAACGTCGAATCTCCTGTTCCCTGGATGCTGCCTGACCTGCTGTGCTGTTCCAGCAATAAAGTTTCAACTCTCTACTCACTATCCTATTACCTAATTTGCCAGTTCACTTCAGCTCTGTTTTCCTGGCCTCATAATTGCCCTTATCTAACATACCGGTCATGGACCTACCCCTTTCTCTCTCAAACTGAATATAAAATTCCATCCTATTATGGTTACCACTACTGAGGACAACTTTTCGGATGAGGCTATTCATTTAACCTTGCTTGTTGCACAACACCAGGCTTGGTGTAGCCTGCTCTCTGGTCAAAACCAGAGTGTGCTGTTCTAAGAAACTATCCTGAAAACATTCTGTGAATGTCTCACCTTGGCTACCTTTGTCCATTTTTCTTTTGTCTCGAGACAGAGTAAATTTCCCCACATTGATCGCTGTGCTGTTCTGACAAACTTCCATTCTTTATTCTTCTACTCAATTCTATCCATTGGTTGCCCCTTATCTATTTTAATAGTTACACCCTCTGTTCTCCAGGACCACTGTTCATTTTCTAGGCAGGTGTATAAAACTGATAGGCAAGCTAGAGACAGGGTTCTGTGCAGCTGGTGCTGAACTACAGCTGCTTGCTTCAGGCAGCTGCAGTGTAATCACATGCACTGATTTGCACACAAAATTGGGTAGAAAACAGACTGGAAATGTTTGTGGTATTCTGAAACGTTAAAAGTGAACTAAAACACAAGCTTCCAAATTAGATCATTCTCCCAAACAAAATAAAAAGCTTAGCTGACTACAAAATGACTGGCAGCTTTTGTTTCAGATTTGACACAGTAATGACAACTTATATACACGTCTTGTGGACTGGAGCGGTTGAACTCCAGTCACATCCATACCTCACTTTGTCCAGCTCACATAACAATGAGAAAGGAATGGCATTTTCAGTGGATAATAAATAGGTTTACTCTCATGCAACACCCATCGAGCTCAAAACTCTTCAAATTTCAGCCAGTTTGTTATCTCAGTTGAAGGACATGCAAAGTGAAACCTGAACTTACATTATATTTTCAAGAACCTATCTCTGTTAACAAACAAAATTGCTTTGCTGGTAGCAGGGTTTTGAACTGGACATGTAAGTGGTTAGGAAAAATAAATGTGAGCAGGAAACCACTGTTACTGCGCTGTGTAAAAGTACCAAGCCAAAAACTTATTCTGGTTATGTGCAGGATTGAACATTACAAGGATGGATATTTGCAAGTCAAGACTAATGATATCACTTGATTATTTCTTTTTGCTGAGGGAATTGCTTTTACAAACCCACTGACTCCCACAGCTACCTGAATTATACCTCTGCCCACCCTAACTCCTGCAAAAATGCCATCCCGCATTCCCAATTCCTCCGCCTCCACTCTATCTGCTCCCAGGAGGACCAGTTCCACCACAGAACACACCAGATGGCCTCCTTCTTTAGAGACCGCAATTTCCCTTCCCACATGGTTAAAGATGCCCTCCAATGCATCTCGTCCACATCCCGCACCTCCGCCCTCAGACCCCACCCCTCCAACCGTAACAAGGACAGAACACCCCGGTGCTCACCTTCCACCCTGCCAATCTTCACATAAACCAAATCATCCGCCGACATTTCCGCCACCTCCAAACGGACCCCACCACCAGGGATATATTTCCATCCCCACCCCTTTCCGCCTTCCGCAAAGACCGTCCCCTCCATGACTACCTGGTCGGGTCCACGCTCCCCTACAACCCACCCTCCCATCCTGGCACATTCCCCTGCCACCGCAGAATTGCAAAACCTGCACCCACACCTCCTCCCTCACCTCCATCCAAGGCGCCAAAGGAGCCTTCCACATCCATCAAAGTTTTACCTGCACAACCACCAATATCATTTATTGTATCCGTTGCTCCCGTTGCGGTCTCCTCTACATTGGGGAGATTGGACGCCTCCTAGCAGAGCGCTTTAGGGAACATTTCCGGGACACCCGCACCAATCAACCACACCGCCCCGTGGCCCAACATTTCAACTCCCCCTCCCACTCAGCCGAGGACATGGAGGTCCTGGGCCTCCTTCACCGCCACTCCCTCACCACCAGACGCCTGGAGGAAGAACGCCTTATCTTCCGCCTTGGAACACTTCAACCCCAGGGCATCAATGTGGACTTTAACAGTTTCCTCATTTCCCCTTCCCCCACCTCACCTAGTTCCAAACTTTCAGCTCAGCACTGTCCCCATGACTTGTCCTACCTGCCTATCTTCTTTTCTACCTATCCACTCCACCCTTCCCCCCCGACCGATCACTTCATCCCCTCCCCCACTCACAAATTGTACTCTATGCTACTTTCTCTCCACCCTTCAGGCTCTCTGCCTGTATTCCTGATGAAGGGCTTTTGCCCGAAACGTCGATTTTACTGCTCCTCGGATGCTGCCTGAACTGCTGTGCTTTTCCAGCACCACTCTAATCTAGAATCTGTGTTCCAGCATCTGCAGTCATTGTGTTTTACCTAATTGCTTTTGGAGACCAGCCACTAGCTCACTAGTGAATATGAGCAATAAGGAATAATTATCATTCCATTATCAAAGGAGAGGTGGTCCATCATTCTTAATTAGCACAGGCTTTATTTATGTCAGGGCACAAACTGAGCAAAAGAAATGCATTAACCCTTTGGTATGATTTGGATAACTTGCTCTCATTGAATACTCTAGAGTCCAGGCAGTATTTTAATTTGAATATGGTCCACTTAAACAAATAATGACTTTTACGTATTAGATTATATTTGTTCAACTGTGAAAGGTTTGAGAAACAGTGTATGTTAATTAGGTAAAACGTGCATCTTTATTTAAACAAATTGAGCCATTCAACCTTGCTTTGTCTCAGACTATGTGGGTATTGAGTTATTGGCATAACTAAAGTTAGCCAAGAATTAAGGTGACCATTCAAGATGCAGGTACGCGTCATTTTGGATCAAGCACCATAGGAAATTCTTCCAAGACAACAGGAGAACTGAGAATCCCAAAGAAGTCACAAACTCCAACTGCCAATCATCTGACTTCCTTCTATTGAGACACAGTAGTATAGATTTTGCAGTTAGAATAACATTAAGGTGTTAGTTGCTCACTGTTATCAGTGTACAGATCACACTCTGGCAATTGCACTTGAGTAGTTGAATGCAGAATTCAGTGCATTTTTGCCTTGTTCTTCAGTTGTTTGCCGTAATAACATCTCATTAAGACATTGAGCATAGAGCCACATAGAACTCCATGAAGTTACTGTATTTGACCAGCAGAATGCACTAGTCTGACTTTAAAAACTTTAAACTTATCCACTCGTGTAAGTTAAATTTTAACGACATAATCAGTTTCTGCCCAACAACTACTCTGCTGTTAAAAATGACCTTTTATGCATATTATATCTCATTCCTTCTGATTTTACGTATTGTTGGCATTCTTAACATTTTCTTTCTATATCTTACAGCATTTTCCCTCAATCATCTTTCTTTCCCTCTCTTTGTTTCATTTTCTGTAAGTGACTTGATGTCGAAAACACTGTTCTAGCTGACAATTCCCCATTCAGACTGGGTGCCTCAATAAGTATATTTCAATCTGACTATTTTAAAATATGCACAGTTACCTGCTTGCCTTGTTTAAATCCGACTCAGATCCTCTGGGGAGAATCCTGTTCCAATGTAGATTTCTAATCATTGAACATTGCAGTGGAAAGGGTCATAGTATGTTTGTGAGCAAGTGTAAGTGTCATGAATAACTGGTAGTGACTCCATTAATCACTGACTGCAAAATCCAGTAAAACGTGAATTGAGAAATGTTCATACAATGAACAGGACTATAATATAGATCTTCTATTAGTTGATAGCATTGTTTAACAAGGGTGGTAAGGACAAGCTAGGGAACTATAGACCAGTGAGCCTGACCTCGGTGGTGGGCAAGTTGTTGGAGGGAATCCTAAGGGAGAGGATGTACATGTATTTGGAAAGTCAAGGACTGATTAAGGATAGTCAACATGGCTTTGTGCATGGGAAATCATATCTCACAAACTTGACTGAGTTTTTTGAACAAGTAACTAAGAGGACTGATGAGGGCAGAGCGGTAGATGTGATCTATATGGACTTCAGTAAGGCGTTCTTGGAACTCATGGAATACAGGGAGAACGAACCATTTGGATACAGAACTGGCTCAAAGTTAGAAGACAGAGGGTGGTGGTGGAGGGTTGTTTTTTAGACTGGAGGCCTGTGAGCAGTGGAGAGCTACAAGGGTTGGTGCTGGGTCCACTACTTTTTGACATTTACATAAATGATTTGGATGCGAGCATAAGAGGTACAGTTAGTAAGTTTGCAGATGACACCAAAATGGGAGGTGTTGTGGACAGCGAAGAGGGTTACCTCAGTTTACAACAGGATCTGGACCAGATGGGCCAATGGGCTGAAAAGTGGCAGATGGAGTTTAATACAGATAAATGTGAGGTGCTGCATTTTGGGAAAGCAAATCTTAGCAGGACTTATACACTTAATGGTAATGTCCGAGGGAGTGTTGCTGAACAAAGAGACCTTGGAGTGCAGGTTCATAGCTCCTTGAAGGTGGAGTCACAGGTAGATAGGTTAGTGAAGAAGGCATTCGGTATGCTTTCTTTTATTGGTCAGAGTATTGAGTACAGGAGTTGGGAGGTCATGTTGCGGCTGTACAGGACATTGGTTAGGCCACTGTTGGAATATTGCATGCAATTCTGGTCTCCTTCCTATCAGAAAGAAGTTGCGAAACTTGAAAGGGTTCAGAAAAGATTTACAAGGATGTTGCCAGGGTTGGAGGATTTGAGCTATAGGGAGAGTCTGAACAGGCTGGGGCTGTTTTCCCTGGAGGCTGAGGGGTGACCTTATAGAGGTTTACAAAATTATGAGGGGCTTGGATAGGATAAATAGATGAAGTCTTTTCCCTGGGGTGTGGGAGTCCAGAAGTAGAGGGCATTGGTTTAGGGTGAGAAGGGAAAGATATAAAAGAGACCTAAGGGGCAACTTTTTCACGCAGAGGGTGGTACGTGTATGGAATGAGCTGCCAGAGGATGCGGTGGAGGCTGGTATAATTGCACGTTTGAAAGGTATTTGGATGGTTATATGAATAGGAAAGGTTTGGAGAGATATGGGCTGGGTGCTGGCAGGTGGGACTAGATTGGGTTGGGATATCTGATTAGCATGGACGGGTTGGACCGAGGGGTCTATTTCCATGCTGTACATCTCTATGACTCTATGACTCTAGAAAGCTACTCTGAAAGATGAACAGTGGGATTCCATGAAATTCAACCTGATAATTGTTTGGAACATTTAAATTTCAAATGGACAATCACTCAGCATTTGGAACCTGAAAAGACTGTCTACATGTCTGAAATAAAGGGAATAATTTAGAGGCTAATGACTTACTTACCAAAATGTTTATCAGGAAAAGTAAGAGGGATTAAACCTTGCTCCAATTCCTGAATAACTATAAATCTGTCCCTCTCTGACTCACCAGTTGACCCTCAACTACCTACCCACCCTGCCCTGACCACTCATTCTCTTGAGCTCCTAATATACCCCCCACCACATCTTGACCTGACTGCCCCATTAACCCCTTGCCCCAACCTGTCCAGACCCCTCCCCACCACCACACCCTTGACAAGACATCTGCTCTGATCCAAAACCTCATCTGAGCCAACATTGATCTGGCTCACTACCCTTTTATTTGATTTATTTATTGTCACTTACACTTTACAGTAAACAATACAGTACAATACCGCCCACCTCCTCCCTCCACCTTATCTCAGTCCCAACCCCCGGACTCAGCACTGCCCTCTTGACCTGTAATCTTCTTCCCGACCTCTCCACCCCCACCCCCTCTCCGGCCTATCACCCTCACCCTCACCTCCTTCCACCTATCGTATTCCTAGTGCCCCTCCCCCAAATCCCCTCTCCCTTACCTTTTATCTCAGTCCACCTGGCACACCAGCCTCATTCCTGAAGAAGGATTTATGCCCAAAACGTCGATTCTCCTGCTCCTCGGATGCTGCCTGGCCTGCTGTGTTTTTCCAGCATCACATTTTTCAACTCTGGTCTCCAGCATCTGCAGTCCTCACTTTCTCCTAGTACAATACTGTGATAAACTTCAACAGTGGCCACAATCTGACGCCATTTTGAATAGTTTATGAATAGAAATGATAACAGAATTAACTGAAGAAGAGTTCTGTGCACTGAGTTTGCTCATCAATGACATCCGTACCTCTATCCCTCCATCACCGTTTTGCCACTGCCTAGCCTGGACTCACCAATGTAGGAGTCATCACTCTTTCGATGCCATCTCTTTGCCGCTAGTCCCACCCTCTTGATGCGACTGCCAATGCTGAGTCTCATGCTGACCCCACAAACCCCTCACAACCAGGAGTCCCCAGCTCCGCTGTTGCCTCAATGACGCCAGAAGACCTGGCTTCCGGCATACCATGCCAACACAACCACAGCCACTGCCTTGCTAATGCCAGACCTCTCCGCTCTGGGTCTACTGCAACCTGGAGTCCCTAGCTCCTCTGACAGGCCAGGCCACCTGCGCCGTCTTGCTCCGGCCACCCTCCTCCAAGATGGTGCAGTGTTGGCGTTGCCATCTCAAAACGTCCACTCCCACCTCCAACTGCGCGAGAAGTGTTGCTGCCACTGCCTTTGCTGCCACCACCAGCCCCGAATGCCGGGAGGCTGCCTTGACCCAAGAACTATATCCCAAACAACGTGATACTCCCCCAGACATAAACTCCCCGATGTTCTTGTGTATACATGAAACTGCAGCTATAAAGCAGGTCCTGATAAATCATACACGGGGTATTGTAAGTGAGCATAAATCAGCATGGAATACTGCCTATTGGTGGACCACAAAGATTGAGAAATGGCACAAACTGGAAGATGGCTTTGCATTTTAATCTTGACTGAAATGAAGAGACTGAAAGATCTGATCAATCCTCCCAAGAATTTGCACTTTCCTCCAAGTAATTTTCAAGCCTGACTTTAGTGTTTGAGCCTGTAGCCATTGTCAGCAAAGTCAGAAGAAAATCAAGTTTGGAAATGAACCCATAAATATTATACAATAAAAAAATACTGATGCCAATCAGAAACTAAAGAAAAGTAACCAGGCCTGAGCCACTGTGTTATGCACAGGCTTTCACCGAAAGCAACTGCTCAATAATACCACAGCACGTGCCTTAGGAGTATTTGTTGGCTCCTTCAGAAATAATTACTGCAGTCATGCAAACTGAACGCCAAAGGGGCAGTCAGTAAATTATCTTTTTTATAAAGGTCCTCATGCAGATTTGCCTCCTCTTCTTCAAAGCTGAGACTGCAGAAGCAGTCCTGGATTTATGGTCCACTAATTCCCAGGCAGACGGATCAATAAAGCAAGACACAAGACCAGCCTTACCTTGATAACTCTGTCGCTTCAATAAATCACAAGACGCTGCTGCAGAAAGGCTTCTGTGTCATTCATTTTTCAGCCTGCCCTCTGATATCATTAAGCACTATCCTTATGTGGCAGGTCATTTCAGTCTAATGCAGAACTAACCGGATCTGAATTCTTTGAAGCAGCATAACAGATATGTGCAGAGGAAATTGAATTAAAATTTGCCTCCAAGAAATGTGCATAATGTAAATGTGTGCAATAATCAATCCTATGCTTAATTCTCTACGGTGCTGAGGTCCCATTGCAATATATCAATAGGTGACTTGTGGGGAGGTTATGCAATGTCAGTCCAGGCACAAAGATCAAATATCTGGATAATATCATACATATCTGAAGGAATCACTTGTTTCCACAACATGTCTCATATCCTAGGTGACTAATGTCAAACAAGGGGAGTCATTTTAAGTTGCACTATCCTCTTTGACATTTCATAATATTTAAGGTACAATGGAACGTAGCCACAATATTCTGTCATGACTGCTGTATTGTGAAACAGAATTGTGTGGGACTAAAGCCTGACCCTTATTATGAAATATTGTAGTAACAAAGACAATAACTTTATTTTGCTATAAGACTCATAAACTAATATCTATGGTACAGAGACTGTGGTATTAAAAGCCCATAACTACCATTAATAAGTGCCATTTTCACAGCAAACTAGAGATTTTGGCAAATAGACTTTGAAGAAGGTTTATTTGTTATCAAATATTGCATTCATATTCAATATTTGTTCTATTCATACATACATTAAATTTCTCTGGATGCTGCCGGAAGTAATTAGTTAAAATATAGAATAAACAATGGCCATTGGAGCATCAGAAACTCACTGATTATTCAATCAATTATATATAGGATATGAAAGACTGGAGTTTACTCTTTTTTACCATTTATTTTTTGGGGTACACATGAGAGGGAAATCAAGCCAGGATTCCCAAAAGCCAGAAAATTTCTTGCTGGGACTGAATGAAGCTGTTAAGGGATGAGCAGACTGATTAAAATTATTGGTTAAGAAACACAAGCAAAAAAATTATGCATAATTGGCATCTAACATTAACTTATGGTGATTGGAATGAAAATTGATATGTGGACCACATAGTGAAGCAAAGATCAGATTAGATTAGATTAGATTACTTACAGTGTGGAAACAGGCCCTTCGGCCCAACAAGTCCACACCGACCTGCCGAAGCACACCCACCCAGACCCATTCCCCTACACCTAACGCTATGGGCAATTTAGCATGGCCAATTCACCTGACCTGCACGTTTTTGGACTGTGGGAGGAAATTGGAGCACCCGGAGGAAACCCACGCAGACACGGGGAGAACGTGCAAACTCCACACAGACAGTCGCCTGAGGCGGGAATTGAACCCGGGTATCTGGCACTGTGAGGCAGATGGTTGGAAGGAATCAGGAAAGGCTAGAAATGTAGCAGCCTCACTGATCTTAACAGCATTACCTCCTTTAATTTACCTTCTGCAGACTCCCACTGAAGAGACTATCAAATTATCATTTTAAACAGAGTTAATGCACGCACATTGAGGTCAGGTTGATGTGGTTTGTGGTTTTCCAGTTTAGTCTGAATAACATAAAGCATAGAGTCATGTCCTTGTTGAGACAGATGTCTTGCAGTTTATTAACAGTACACCACCTTCTTAGTTACATTATCAGAGACTTAGACATTTATTTTATAGCAAAAGTACACTTTGTTCATAAAAAGTTAACTTTATGTATTTACTTCTGTATAGTCTTTACATTAAAAAAAACACAGGGCGAAAGTGAGTTCTGCAGATGCTGGAGATTAGAGCCAAGAGTGTGGTGCTGGAAAGACAGAGTAGGTCAGGCAGTATCTAAGGAGCAGGAAAATCGGCGTTTCAGGAAGAAGACCTTCATCAGAAAAAACCACAGCTATTGGAATTTGATATTCTTTGTATTTGCAACCAGAGACATTTTCTACTCATGCACGACACAATTTCCATACAATTTTAAGCAATGAGAGAGTGTGATAACCGAATGGACCTTTATTGTATTTTGGCGGGAAGATCTCAACAGCTGCCAACAGCGTCCTTTAGCATGTAGTCCTGATCTTACATTGTTCAAATCTGCAAGACTCAATTCAGGTCAGTTCCTTACACTGAAGACCAACAGGCTTTGGGTAACCAAAGAGCATCTTTCACTGAACTGATGGTCTTCCAGACGTAGTCGATATTTGTCTGTGTGTGCATCATTGTGGATTGCTGTGCATCATTTGTCATTAATATAATAGTCGTTGTCTGACATATTATCTTCAGTTTCTGAGTCTTCATCCTGTGGTTGATAATAGGTAGTTTGGATATGTTGTCTATTTTTTTTTCCAGGACTTGACCATTGCTCATTACAATCTGCTATGCTGTGTCTGGTCACAAAATGTGGTATCTTTTTATTAACCCAACTCAAACTCATAAACTTTGTCTTGGTTCAAGTTGGAATAACTGTATGTTCATTAAACATGCTGTTGTACCATTTTTTCTTTTCTTTTCAATAATATGTTATACGCATAAGACCATATGATAAAGAGCAGTGGAAGGACACGTGGTTCATCAAGTCTGCTCCACTAGTCAAATGCGATCATGTCTGATCCAACAATCCTCAATTCCACTTTCCCACCTTAACCCCATAACTTTTACTGATTAAAAATCTATTTCAATCTTGAATATACTCAAAGACCCAGTCTCGACAGTCTCTGTGGTGAAGGGTTCCACAGATGGTTGTACATGTGACTGTGTGGTAACAGTGAGAGGGGAGAACAGCTCAATCTGTCTCCAATCATGACAGTTGCTGCTGAGAGTAACCCACTGTCTTGCAGAGTAGTTCATAGATTTAGCAAAGCTATCTGAACAGGGAGTTTGGCAAAAGTGTTTCGGTAAGGCTGGAATGGAAAACAGGTAATACATTGAACATCCCATTTCCTGCATATATCTTGGAAGCTACACTAGTGTTGAGTGGATCATTATCAGATACAATTTGTTGAGGTACACTGAACATCCTGAATATGATGGTTAATGTGTCAACAACTATTTCATCTGTGCTACCAGGCAACTCACCACCATGTTCTTAAGAGCAACTAGAGATTTCCCAGCCAGGAATACCTACATTCCATGAATAAAAATAATTAACATTTGCTCATCATCTCATTGTAGGACAACCTTCTCAATTTAATAAGCAAGATAGTGAGTGAACTACTCCAATGCAATTATATGCAAGAAATGGACAGATGTGAACCAAGTTCTGGATTAGTGGTGCTGGAAGAGCACAGCAGTTCAGGCAGCATCCGAGGAGCAGTAAAATCGACGTTTCGGGCAAAAGCCCTTCATCAGGATGATGGGCTTTTGCCTGAAACGTTAACTTTACTGCTCCTCGGATGCTGCCTGAACTGCTGTGCTCTTGCAGCACCACTAATCCAGAATCTGGTTTCCAGCATCTGCAGTCATTGTTTTTACCTAGATGTGGACCAAGAGCAGGAAGAAGGATTTAGTTTAATTTGGCATCATGCTCAGCACAACACCATAGGCTGAAGGGCCTATTCCTGTGCTGTACTATGTTCTATGTTCTATACGCTTCCTCAGGTATTGAGAGAGAAAAAAAACTGCATTCAATGCTCCAGGATAATCCTTACCTGCGTAATTTTCATAAACTGGGACAGAAAATGCTGGAAATCAATAATAGAGTGGTTTTCTTGCTGGGGACAGATAAGGGATAAAGTGGATTCCACAGCCTTCAGAAGTGGATTGGAGGTGACCAAAAAGGTAGCCAGATAGCGAGGTCTGAAACTTCACCCTACCATTTTCTTATGTTTTATGCCCTCTACCTTTTTTCCCTCACACCCAGCACAACACCTCCATGTGACCTCCAAGTCATTAGAAAAACTTGATGTGGTGTTTTTTTTTGAAAAGCAGTTTCACAGATACTGTTGCTACTGTCAAAAAGTGTGACGCTGGAAAAGCACAGCAAGTCAGGCAGTATCTGAGCAGCAGGAAAGTCGACGTTTCCAGCATAAGCTCTTAATCAGGAAGGGCTTCATTCTCAAAACGTCAATTCTCCTGCTCCTCGGATACGACCTGACCTGCTTGCTTTTTCAAGCGCCACACTTATCAACTCTGACTCTCCAGCATTTGCAGTCCTCACTTTCCCCTAACCATTGTTACTGTGTCAGGTTTTTGGGTTCCGTATACTGGGTGAATGTGCAGAGCAGGATTATGAATTGGTAAGGAGGAAATGATCAACGATCGGAGATGGGTTGTGAACACAAGTTGGCATGGAATATGAGAGGCGTGACAGTTGACCTGACTCCATGATAATTGTAGTTGCCTGGGGGATGTCGACCTCGCAATGAAGACAGCCAGGTCCGGAGGTGCATAATGTACCACTGAAAATTAAGAGTGTTACGAATAAGGCCATAAATCTTGGAATTAGGCCTCACCAACCAAGGGTCTGTAGCCTGCAACTCCAGAGATGGAATTGCACTGGCGAGGGTGCAGTAAACATTCACCAGGATGTTGCCTGAGCTGGAGAGTTCCAGTTGCAAAAGCTAGCTTGAGCAGACTAGTCTTGTTTTTCTTAGATTAGAGCAGATTGAGAGGGGACATGATTGAGATGTTTAAAATTATGAGGAAGAACCTTTTCCCCTTGGTGGACGGGTCAATGGCCAGGGGGCGTAGGTTTAAAGTCATCAGCAGAAGGTCGAGAGTAGATCTGAGGAAAAAAAACTTTCCCAACCAGTGGATGGCAGGAATTTGGAAGTCACTGCCTGCAAGAGTGGGAGAGACAGACACGCTCAGAACATTTAAGAAGCATTTAGATGTAGACTTTTAATGCCAAGATATACAAGGCTGGAAAATGGGAACACAATAGTTAGATGACTGTTTCTGACAGGCAGGGACACAATGGGTCAAAAGGTCTTTTACTGTGCTGTAGGTCTCTTTGATTCTGTCTCCATGACTCCAAGAAAATCTAATACATTTGAATCATGATGCTATCATGACTGATTTGTTCTGATGAAAGGTTATGACCTGACATGTTATCATTGTTTCTCTCCAGAAGTTCTGAAATGCTAAATATTTTCAGGTTTTTTTTGTGTTTTGATTCCATGTTTCCTGCATCTTAACTTTTTTTTAATCCCTGCGCTCCAAACCTCAGGCCAACATACCAAGTGCCTTCCCAATTGCTTGCTGTGCTTACCTGCTGAGATCTGTGTTCCTTGTTTCCAAGGAAAATCAAATTTGAAAATGCTTTTGAAGCTCACATGATCATCTTTCCACAGATAATAAGTGAATCGCAGTATTTCGGAAGTGTGACTCAGGAAATCTAACCATGAAGACTATGCTTTCCCATATAGATCACAGAACAAATGTCAATATCCATATAATTACATTTCCAAAAATAGTTAATTTTCCTTACGGTATTGTACCATGACTAAGTGGGAGATATTTTCCACTTCAAGGAGATACTAACACCATCACATCAAGCTGTCATGTCAGTAAGCCACACAATAAGCTTAATACTTTGTTCATTTTGTTCTAGGTACATGGGTGACAATGTTGTATTTATTGACCATACCTCATTGCTATTGTGATTGCTTTTAAATTGAACAACTTGCTGAGACACTTCAGAGGACAGTATGGGTCAATCTGTAAACAGGGACAAAAGGATCAAACCATACAGTATTGGACAGCTTGTGTCAAAGGTACATTCCACTTTAAAGGATTTCTTATTAGGTTCCTGCAACAACAAACACATATACATGTCCTGACATTAGAGGAGATAAAATGAACAAATGACTATATACCGCCAGGAAATCAAGGTAATTATAGCATGTGTAATAATTGCCTGAAACATTCTAATGATTCACTTTAGAAGTCATTGATGGAATTAATGCATTTACAAAGATGTTGAAACTTAAGTCTATGTATTAGAAACATTATAGTTTAAAACTGTGAAATGTTTGGACTTAACTGGTACCTTGTAACGATCAGCCCAATGACTGGCACATGGATATTAAGCAAGAGCAATTATGGGTTTTAGATTTGGTTGGGGATATCCGATACTAAAAGGTTACGGACTTTGAATTTTTATGGATAGTTATTATAGCCATAACTTAAAGACCAACTGGAAGAATAATGTTACTTTCCAGACAAAACATCAATTACATTGGTATAGGACTCATGTCCATTGAAACCAGTTTCCCACATTCTTTGAACAGTACAACTTTCAGACAGGAAACACTGAAAAGTGTGTGGGATAATGTATTTTTATTTCTGTTCAATTAACCTCAGCCCTTCAACAAAAGAAGCTGAAAACACAGGAGTTTAAGGTTTAATGAGGGTCTTAGGGTTAATTGCCAATTACCTCTGGCACTTCACTATTGCAACAAATGAACATGATCAAGCTTTAACTATTGGTTACCATTTTCTTTTTAACGCCAGATCATGATTATGTATAATTATTCCTTTAACTTGTACTGCAGTCTTCAGTTATGTCATGTTAACATGAGTTATAAAGTTAGTTACATTTCCTAAATTTTAGAGACTGGTGTACCTGAAATTACTTTTAGTGATGCTCTTTCAGAGAGAAGGGGAGAAAGTGAGGTCTGCAGACGCTGGAGATCAAAGCTGAAACTTTATTGCTGGAACAGCACAGCAGGTCAGGCAGCATCTAGGGAACAGAAGATTCGACGTTTCGGGCACATGCCCTTCTTCAGGAATGAGCAGAGAGTGTTCAGCAGGAGAAGATAAAAGGTAGGGAGGAGGGACTTGGAGGAGGGGCGTTGGAAATGTGATAGGTGGAAAGAGGTCAAGGTGAGGGTGATAGGTCGGAGTAGGGTGGAGGCGGAGAGGTCAAGAAGAAGACTGCAGGTCAGGAAGGCGGTGCCGGGCTGGAGGGATTCGGCTGAGACAAGGTGGGGGGAGGGGGGATGAAGAAACTGGTGAAGTCCAAGTTCATCCCCTGTGGTTGGAGGGTTCCCAGTCGGAAGATAAGACGCTCCTCCTCCGACCGTCGCGTTGTTGTGGTTTGGCGGTGGATGAGTCCAATGACCTGCATATCCTCGGTGGAGTGGGAGGGGGAGTTGAAATGCTGTGCTACAGGGTGATTGGGTTGGTTCGTCCGGGTGGCCCAGAGGTGCTCTCTGAATCGCTCCGCAAGTAGGCGGCCTGTCTCCCCAATATAGAGGAGGCCACACCGGCTGCAGCGGATGCAGTAGATAATGTGGGTGGAGGTGCAGGTGAATCTGTGACGGATATGGAAGTTTCCTTTGGGGCCTTGGAGAGAAGTGAGGGGGGAGGTGTGGGCGCAAGTGTTGCACCTCCTGCGGTTGCAAGGGAAGGTGCCGGGAGTGGAGGTTGGGTTGGTGGGGGGTATGGATCTGACAAGGGAGTCGCGGAGGGAGTGGTCTCTACGGAAAGCTGATAGAGGAGGGGAGGGAAATATATCCTTGGTGGTGGGGTCCGTTTGGAGGTGACGGAAGTGACGGCGGATGACCAGTTCAAAATACGCACAACACAGACGGCCTCCTTCTTCAAGGACCGCAATTTCCCCCCCGACGTGATCGACGATGCCCTCCACCGCATCTCCTCCACTTCCCGCTCCTCCGCCCTTGAGCCCCGCCCCTCCAACCGCCACCAGGACAGAACCCCACTGGTCCTCACCTACCACCCCACCAATCTCCATGTACAGCGCATCATCCGCCGTCACTTCCGCCACCTCCAAACGGACCCCACCACCAAGGATATATTTCCCTCCCCTCCTCTATCAGCTTTCCGTAGAGACCACTCCCTCCGCGACTCCCTTGTCAGATCCATACCCCCCACCAACCCAACCACCACTCCCGGCACCTTCCCTTGCAACCGCAGGAGGTGCAACACTTGCGCCCACACCTCCCCCCTCACTTCTCTCCAAGGCCCCAAAGGAAACTTCCATATCCGCCACAGATTCACCTGCACCTCCACCCACATTATCTACTGCATCCGCTGCAGCCGGTGTGGCCTCCTCTATATTGGGGAGACAGGCCGCCTACTTGCGGAGCGATTCAGAGAGCACCTCTGGGCCACCCGGACGAACCAACCCAATCACCCTGTAGCACAGCATTTAAACTCCCCCTCCCACTCCACCGAGGATATGCAGGTCATTGGACTCATCCACCGCCAAACCACAACAACGCGACGGTCGGAGGAGGAGCGTCTTATCTTCCGACTGGGAACCCTCCAACCACAGGGGATGAACTTGGACTTCACCAGTTTCTTCATCCCCCCTCCCCCCACCTTGTCTCAGCCGAATCCCTCCAGCCCGGCACCGCCTTCCTGACCTGCAGTCTTCTTCTTGACCTCTCCGCCTCCACCCTACTCCGACCTATCACCCTCACCTTGACCTCTTTCCACCTATCACATTTCCAACGCCCCTCCTCCAAGTCCCTCCTCCCTACCTTTTATCTTCTCCTGCTGAACACTCTCTGCTCATTCCTGAAGAAGGGCATGTGCCCGAAACGTCGAATCTTCTGTTCCCTAGATGCTGCCTGACCTGCTGTGCTGTTCCAGCAATAAAGTTTCAGCTCTTTCAGAGAGAAATTAATTGCGGGTATTGTGCCTGTAAAGAGCTTGCAGGATATGTATTTTGCCCTCCTGGCATTCACCTGCAAGAATAGCATACAATGGACACTAGGGCATGGAATGTAGCTGCACATCAGGGCCCAACAACTTGGCTGGGAGCTCTAAGAAAGCCCACTTTCTTAGGTCAGAGACAGAGCCACTATACTCATGTTGGGGGCGTGGGGGAGGGGGTGAGCTAGCTGTTCTCACGTTGGGCTGGGGTCATTGTGGTCAGGGCAGAGATGGAGTCACTACAAGAGGGTCAGAGTGGGGCTACTTTGGTTGTGTTAGGGATGGAGCTGATGCGTTCAAGTCAGTGGCAAAGTTGGGGGCCCTATGAGGATTTATGCTGGACCTTGTGAATCCTGCCCCTCACTCTGATGGACACCACCAAAAAGAAATTCGAGTGGGATTTCACTCGGGCTGAGGTGATCAGGTTTACAATGGCTTCGAAGTTGTGACAGAGTTGAGTTGCCAATTGACCCACACGTAGCCAGAGGAACAAAGTCGAAGTAAATTCACTGCAAAACACTGTCATCAGAGGATCATTCAAGGCAGAGCAAGCTGAAAAATCAAGGAATTTGGATGAACAAAAAATATAATTGTATTCAAGGAAGCACCTAAATATCTATAAAATTTCAGCTCAACTACAAATGTTTTTGGTTTTCATTAGATTACTTACAGTGTGGAAACAGGCCCTTCGGCCCAACAAGTCCACACCAAGCTGCTGAATCGCAACCCACCCAGACCCATTCCCCTAACACTATGGGCAATTTTAGCATGGCCAATTCACCTAATCTGCACATTTTTTGGGGGGATTGTGGGAGGAAACTCCACACAGTCAGTCGCCTGAGGTGGGAATTGAACCTAGGTCTCTGGCGCTGTGAGACAGCAGTGCTAACCACTGTGTCATCGTACCGCCAACCTTTTTAGGCTTTTTAGACTTTTTAGTCTTTAATCTTTTTAGATTAGTTCTTATAGCACAAAAGGAGGTCATTCTGCCAATAGCACACCTCAAATAATTCAATGATTTGAAATTTTTAAACTGTTACAGCCAAAATTTGTAAATTGTAAAAATCAAGGAAAACAACAATATAACTGAGGAATGCACTCGGCACAAGAGGCAACTTAAAGCATTGGCTTTAAGCTTTGCATCATTCTGACAAAATGCTGGAGGAATGCTGGTCAATCAGGCATATTTCAGCTCACAGATCTAACCATTGTGAACAGCAATTGGGAATGCCACAAGCACACTGTGGCTGCAAGCCTCAAGCTCAATCTTCTACCCAGGAGTCAACAGACATTTGCTAATTGGATCTAGATTCCACCTGTCACAGGTTCCAAACCATTGTAACCCTGATCGCCCCAGCCCGAATGGAATCCCACTCAGTGCCACAAGTTCTTTGGTTGCCCTATGTTCAGTTTCCATCTGGACAAGTATGTTGGCATTCCTCTTGTTGTCACATACAGCAGGATGCTCTCCTTTAAGTGTCACACTATAACCATATAGAGGAGCATGGGGAAAGAATTAAGAGGCTGTTGCAATTACAGTGTAGGTAAAATGTATGTTTATTGACATAATATTGCATCTGTAAGTATAGTTTTTAAAAGATTGTTTACAGGATGCAGGCTCTGTTGGTCCAGTATTTATTGGCCAGGGGGTAATTAAGAGTCAGTCACATTGCTGTGGGTCGGGAGTCCAAACAGGATAAGCATGGCAGATTTCCATCCCTATATGTTAACTCTGGTTCTTCTGAATTGTTCAGAACCCTTGCTCCAGGATTTTGTGCACAGATAGATCTAACTGCTGTAAATGAAGCACTAGTGAACCAAAACAAAACTTGCTGGAAACATCCAGCAGGTCTGGCAGCATCTGTGGAAAGCTATCAGAGTTAACATTTCAGTTCAAGTGACCCTTCTTCAGATCAGACTTTCATCTATTTGAAAGATCAGCTATGAGCTGTACGTCAATTCAGCTCCCAGAACCATCAGTTCAGCCAATCTAGAAACAAAAGTATTTACCCTATTCCAATTCACATCAGAACCAAACACCTAGAAATTTAGCCACAAAAGGCCTCACAATGTGCTGTGAATCTTGTATTTTACAAGAACCTAATTTTAATTATTTAGCATTGAAACCATTTTAGAAACCATAGTGAGAATCCCGAAGAACTTAAAATCGGAGTCTGAGACCACTGTGCACTGTAAAATGATTCTATTGTTATCTGTATCCAACATATATACATGTGGATGTGATCAAAATATGTGTGACATTATCCTTAATTTGGAATAAATCTGTGAAAATAAATAATGATGAACAAACTCATAAAAGTTTGCTACTGAGTAATTGGAATAGGTGCTCCCAGTCAGAAAAGACAGGTTGCTCTATATTCTAGTGTACTGATCACAGTAAGAGAACATTCACATTCCGTGTGCTGTGGTGTTACCACCACAATTGTGTCCAGCACACTCCAACCACTGTGGATGATTCCATTGATAAATCAAAAGTTGAAAATTAGGAAAAATTTGTAAACTGCAAATCTAAGAATGGCAGTAATTTTGCAATTTGGTCTTAAATCTTTAAAGCAACAAAAGATGCAGAGCAGCTTGCAAAGGTTTATAAAGAGTGGCAGCAGATTGTTGGGACAAATAAGAGAATATAAACCAGTTCACCTCAGGCTTCTCAGTCCATTTGTGATATTAGCTGGAGTCAAGAGGTTCTGTCAGATAGTAGCTTTGTCCCATTTCCATTGGTTTCATTAATTCATTAGCACAAGTGATCTTTGATTCTCTGAGTGTTTTACTTTTCAAATGGGTTTTCAATGACAAAAAAATGTCTTTTTTAAAATGAAAAAAAATTAGATTATAATACCCTTATTTGTAATAGTCTCAATTTCATCAGAAGTAGAATAACAAAACGTCGAAACATATTAATTTCAGCAGAACTCGAAATTTTTCTCCAGCTGGTGTAGAATATCTTTTTTTTTACCCAGAAAAGAAAATAATTGCCCTAAAGAACATCTCTTTATATCAATTCAAATCTAAGTATGCATTTTAGCATACTGTGAGCTATTTCAGAGTAGACAGCTATGATAATCAACTGTGAAAAAACTTTAGAATGCTTTTTGTTTAGATTCACTTCAGCCTGCTGGTGGACTGATGTTATTGCTACAAAACTGAAGGCACAATGGAGAATGTGAAGGTCACTTGCTCGGTTTGGCTCACTTAATTAGCCTGATCAAGGGTTTGACTTACTATGAAATTCCTTTTCAGTGGTACCACTAGCATGGGGTCAGGTTTAATTTGAACCATATTTCTCATGCATGCAAATCATTTCTTGACTTGCGTCTTAGACTGGCAACAGTGTCTTTCGAGTGTTAAACACATCTGTTAACACACCAAGAGTAATAGACTCAACCTTTGTGTTGGACTGGTATGATTTCCTGATGGGGATAAACCAAATTTTGAAATATCAGAGGTTCTTCACATGTTTCAGTGATTTTCATGATTTCCTTGCAAGCTCAGGGTAGGATGAAACAAATTTTATTGAATGTTGAATATTGAATATAATTCTTTCTTCCCCTTTGACCCTTCCCCCCTTCACTCCTGAGAGGTCAACTGTCCTCTAGGTATCATCAGCTCTTTAATATATACACATGTAAATATTCTTCATGTATAAATGGAAATCATCCATTGGCATCAAGATCATAAAGATCGATCATAAGTTTATATGTTCATAAAATACAGGAGCAGAATTCGGCCCATCAAGTCCACTCCGCCATTCGATCATGGCTGAGATGCTTCACACCCCCAATTTCCTGCCTTCTGTCTATAACCATTCAACACATTACCAATTAAAAATCTTTCAAACTCCTCCTTAAATTTATTCACTGTCCCAGCTTCCACTGCACTTTGGGTAGCAAACTCCACAGATTCGCAACCCTTTGAGAGAAGTAGCTTCTCTTCAGCTCTGTTGTAAATTTGCTACCCCTTATCTTAACACTGTGACCTCTATCCTTATAAGGAATATGGTAACAATGCGTTAATATTACTGAACCAACTATGCAGATGCCTGGTATGGAGAGAAGGTCTTATGATGAAAGGTTCAGGGATTTGAGGTTGAGAAGGAGGTTGAGAGGTGACTTAATTGAGACATATAAGATAATCAGAGGGTTAGCTCAGTTGGACAGTGAGAGCCTTTTTCCTAGGATTGTGATGGCGAGCACAAGGGGGCATAGCTTCAAATTGAGGGGTGATAGATATAGGACAAATGTCAAAGATAGTTTCTTTACCCACAGTAGTAGGGGCGTGGAACGTACTGCTGCAACAGTTGTAGACTTGCCAATTTTATGGGTATTTAAATGGTCATTGGATAGGCAGATGGACGAGATGGAATAGTGTAGGTTAGATTGGTTTCAGATTGGTTTCACAGGGTGGTGCAACATCAAGGGCCAAAGGGCCTGTAGTGCATTGTAATGTTCTGTGTTCTATGTAGATGTTTGATCAAAAGACATTCATTCATATTGCATTATGGTTGATCAATAATTTAAACTTACCAAATTAAATCATAGGAGAAAGTGAGGACTGCAGATGCTGGAGATCAGAGCTGAAAATGTGTTGCTGGAAAAGCGCAGCAGGTCAGGCAGCATCCAAGGTGCAGGAGAATCGACGTTTCGGGCATGAGCTCTTCTTCAAATGAAATCATATCTGGACTTGGACATATCACAGAAGGAGGCCTGCAACATTCTGACCGAGTGCCAATTTCCCACTTTCCCCAATACCCTTGCACATTATTTTTATCTAAATAATCATCAAATGCTTTCTTTAATACGTCAATCAAACAATATAGAAATATGAACTGGAGAACCATTATACAATGTCATCATGCCAATATGTGACTCCAATTCCGCTGAAATGGCTGAGCAAGTCATTCAGTTGCCCACAAGAAGGTGACTTATCAACACTTCCTCAAAAATAACAAAATTCATACAGAATCCTTACAGTGTGGGAACAGGCCCTTCAGGTCCACACTGACCCTCTGAAAAGTGCCCCACCCCTCTACATTTACACCTAATGTACACATCCCTGAACACAATGGGCAATTTAGTATGGCTAATTCACCTAACCTGCGAAGTCTTGGATTGTGGGAGGAAACTGAAGGACTCAGTGGGGACCCACACAGATACAGGGAGAACGTGCAAACTCCACACAGACAGCTGCCCAAGGCTGGAATTGAACCTGGGTCCCTAGCACTGTGAGGCAGCAGTGCTAGCCACTGTGCCACCCCAAATGTTGGAGTTGCCAATAACATCATGAATGAATAAGGAAAAAATTTCTCCAAGTGTCATTATTCTACTGATTAGGTCTGGCTAGCTTTGTTTCCATCTCATTAGCCAAGAACATCGTAGCCAGTTGGCACAATGGTTGAAGTCAGCACAGAGATGAGATAGAATGGTGAGGCCATTCAGTCTGTATGGTTTAATATGGCACATGCCAATGCATAAAGCCTGAATATAAAACAAAAGGGTGGCTCAGTGGTTAGCACCGCTGTTTCACAATATCAGGGACCTGGGTTTGATTCCACCCTTGGGTGATTGCCTGTGTGGAGTTTGCACATTTTCCCTGTGCCTGTGTGAGTTCCCATTGAAAGATGTACAGGTTAGCTGGATTGGCCATGTTAAATTGTTCATGGTCTCCAGGGATGTGCAGGCTAGGTGGGATAGCCATGGGATGTGTAGGGTTGCAGCATTAGCTGGTGGGATGATCTTTGGAGGGCCAGTGTGGACTCAATGGGACTAATTACTTGCTTCCACACTGTAGGGATTTTAACCACTCTATTGTGGTCAAAAAAGCAGCAATTAATACATCCACAACTTTTTGAGAATACCTAATGGCTTGGATCTTCTGAGTTGCCATATTCCCAACTCATTATGACCGAGTCAACCTGCCCTCATCATCCCCTTCCCCCTTCTTCTGCAATCTTCCAATCCTGTCTAACCCGCCAGCAATGTTATGTTACAAGCAGTCTTAATCATTTCAGAATGGAACTACAGTCCTCACTGGGGACGAAACTTCACCCCAAAGAGCTGCCAGCCAATATAATTGCTCAGCAGTTCTGCAGTCCCATCAGAACTAAGATTGATTGACTGTCATTACTGCATCAGCAGAGGGAAGGAGAATGATGGAGCGTGGACTTTAAGGTAATCCTCGGATATCAGTCAGGCTTGATAGTGGGGAGGGCATCAAGGCTAGGTTTTAGAAGCTGGGACACTGATTTAATGAAGGTGCAGTCATGTTCATGATAACAGGTAAATAATGAATCACATGTCAGGGATGGATTAGCTCTGCAAATTAGTTAAAACAATAAATCACTTCATAAAATATGAAGGGGGCATGATGTCCAATCAACTGATAAAGCTTGCAAACCCATAGCGCCAAACTAGCCGTCTGAGTATCAGCAGTATACAGAGTATATGGGAGTCCTTCAAAGTGAACTGTCTAAAAAGGCAAGATACACATACACGAGTACAATATTTGGGAGTGGACAGGGAGGAAGCAGGGGTTTGGATTATTGGAGTTCTTCTGATTCCCCCTCCAGCCTCCCCAGAAAATAACACCCCTCTTAGCTAACAGCAGCCTGTGCAGTGAAAGCTTCTGAGTTGTCCACCTTCCCTAGCCACACTAAAAATAATGGCAGACTGAGTGGCTGTACATTTCACACCCATTTAGATTAGATTCCCTGCAGTGTGGACACAGGCCCTTTGGCTCAACCATCCACACTGACCCTCCGAAGAGTAATCCACCCAGACCCATTTCCCTCTGACTGATGCACCTAACACTACAGGCAATTTAGCATGGCCAATTCACCTAACCTGCACATCTTTGGACTGTGGGAGGAAACTGGAGCACCCAGAAGAAACCCACGCAGACACGGGGAGAATGTGCAAACTCCTCACAGACAGTTGCCTGAGGCTGGAATCGAACCTAGGACCCTGGTGCTGTGAGGCAGCAGTGCTCACCACTGAGCCACCAGGCCACCCCTAAAATTTATTTGAGCTAGGTAGGAGCTCAAATGAGCCCAGCCACACTAAAAATAATGGCAGACTGAGTGGCTGTACATAAGGGGCTGTACATTTCACACCCATTTAACATGGGGTAAAATGAGAGGTGGGAGGGTAGGCAGCGAGAAGGCTGCCCATTTTATTTAAGATTGGGGGAGCCGGTATTGGACTGGGGTGTACAAAGTTAAAAATGACACAACACCATGTTATAGTCCAACAGGTTCACTTGGAAGCACTAGCTTTTGGAACACTGCTCCTTCACCTGGACAAGCTGTTGAAGGTGCAGCGCTCTGAAAACTAATGCTTCCAAATAAACCTGTTGGACTATAACCTGGTATTGTGTCATTTTATTTAATGCCTTCCCTTGTCTTCAAAATGCCAGCAGAAGGGATTGTAAAGTGCAGTCATTTCAGAGGCTGATCACCAATATTTTCAAATCAAGCTGTTCAGAGATATTATTATTACTCATCTCTGGAGCAGGTGAGACCTGTTCCAATGGACTGTAAAATGAGCAAATGTAAAATCAGAAGTCACATGACTCCACGTTATTGCCCAGCAGGTTTATTTAAAATCACAGCTGATGGAGCGCTGCTCCTTCATCAGATGACATGAAATATAAAGTAGTTCAGGGTTAAAGAATTTAGGGAGGTTTATAATAGCAGCTGAAAGTGCATTAACCACCCTAATTGCAGCCTGGTTACGGAACCATTTTACTTAACAACCATGCTGTAATAAAGCGTAAATGCAGCAAGAAACTGGAGCCAGGGTTTATTAATAGGAAGCTTCACCCAGCTTTGTGACAGAGCCAGTCGAGACTTTGTACCCAATCAGCAATCTACATTTAAAGCAGTTGTTTTGGTGTCACACTAACATTAAATTGTAGAGTGTGGATGCACTGTTAGATTAGAAAACGTTATTAACTTTACACCCCTAACAAGATGCAGCATTTGAGCTGATGTTATATCATAGAGTGTTGATACCATGCTTATTCTCAAGTGATGGTTCTAGTTGGGTGCTGTAGAGTTTTATTTCCTTGATCCGACTGAACTGCAGGAAATGTCAGATAATATGATAAAAAGAAAATTATTTTAACAATTGGTTAGTTGATACCAAGGCATACATTTCCAACGGAGAAAGTGAAGTCTGCAGATGCTGGAGATCAGAGATGGAAATGTGTTGCTGGAAAAGCGCAGCAGGTCAGGCAGCATCTAGGGAACAGGAGAATCGACGTTTCGGGCATTAGCCCTTCTTCAGGAATACATTTCCAACCCCAAGCAGGAGACT
Organism: Chiloscyllium plagiosum; assembly: GCF_037043375.1. Lineage (NCBI taxonomy): Eukaryota > Metazoa > Chordata > Chondrichthyes > Orectolobiformes > Hemiscylliidae > Chiloscyllium > Chiloscyllium plagiosum. The sequence goes on from NW_028270146.1 coordinate 29,380,017, forward strand.
ATTTGCAATTTGAAAGCCAGTGGGTCAAAATCTTGGATCTTCTTTCTCAGCCGTGCTATGGGTTTCCCTACAATGTTGCATCAAGGAAGTCAATAAGACAGCGCACTAACATGCTTCAAGGATATATAAAGATGCTGAATAAAAGTTGCATCTGTCAATGATGTTCATGTCCCCACAATATTTTTTAAATCTCCAGTAATGGAACTAAAAAAAACAACAAATTTATGTAATTTACATAATTCCCATTCCATAACAAATTTCATGTATCTACCTTGGTTTGCAAATCACGTCAGTGATGCTGGAAATTTTAAAGTTGGACAGTTGAATAAAAGATAGATAAGCAATGCATGAGCTGGGGTGCACAATATAGGCAGGAGGGCGGAGTTTCAGGTAGGAAAATTAAACTTTTAAGTTTGTTGAATGCATCTCTTTCTCATTGCCACTTTTCCTGCAGAATTCAGTCTGATTGTCATGTTAGGCATTTTGTTAGAGATACAGTTCTTTAGATCAAGTTGCAGAAGCAGGTAGTTCTGATTCCCAACCTCGGATGGTGCCCAATGATCAGGAGAGGTGACCATTAGTATTCCACTCTTCGATCCCATAGCGACGTTTAATTCTGGAATGATCTTGGACCTCAAACAGTACAGAACGGGGCATTCACAATTTCTTTAAAATATCTGTGGAATCCATAACTCTTTTTTATGACTGTTTGAAAAAAAACATTTCAAGTATTTACATCATTGTAAAGAGGTCACTCATAATTTTCTTCAATTATAAGAAATAGTATTCTGTTTGACATGGCAACCTTTGACCTGGAAGCAGAAACAAAAGGAAGGAAATTAAAATATGAAAACCACATAATAAGGTATAAAGGAATGTTGCAGACACAGTAGAGAGTTGATGTGAAAGGAGATGGGTGGCATCCAGATGTAATTACAAAGAAATAGCAGAGACAAAAGCAAAGAAGAACATTGTGTGCAGAAGTAAATTTCAGTCAGGAGGAGTTCAGTTTTCTGTTTGTCAGGAAAGCAGACAGTAGGTTTTGGAGGTTCTGTGTGAACTGGCTAAAAATGTCTAAACTCCATGTGGTTATGGATAGCTCAGAGGTGGTTAGATGTGGTAAAACCACAAACCGGTGTATTTGTTGTTGGTTAGTTGAAAAGTTACTCTTAACGCTACACTATCAGATTGTCATCATCCGAGAGAGAGAGAGAGATGGCTTGTAGGAGAGTGTCTTGCCAATGATAATCATATTAGTGACATACAAAGGTGAAAACAGTTGTCACATAGAACTTCTGATTTACTTTGCATGAAAAATAAATTGTGAAACTAAAATAAAACCAAGGCCTTTGCATGCTGGAGACCTGAAACTAAATCAGAAATTTCTGGTGAAACCCAACAAGTCTGACTGCATCTTTGTGAGAAAGTAGAGAAAACATTTTGAGTTCAGTGACTCTTCACCAGAGTTGCAGAATGATGTAGTTATGCATTTGTGCAGAAAATGATGTGAGTCTTTATGGTTTTATAAACTTGTATCCAATAATTAAAGCAAAATTTACCTTTTTATTAGAAATCTGATTTGCCTGTTAATTCATTGCTAATTTATTTGGATTTTCATTTATGTGAATGTAAAAGCTACAAAAAGACTTATCTTGTTAGCAGTATCTTCATTTGAGGTCACTCAGTACATTTAGTTATTTTGGTTTACCGTGATTCCCACAAATGTCAGAGCAATCTCTTGATGCAGGGTGATTCGATCCTGACTGAGAGGTTCTCTTCATGATCCTTAGAGCCTTTCTATGGGAGAAGAGTCCATTGGAGAGGACATTTCAGGGATCAGTGTGGAGCACTGAAAGCAATTATCTTCTCTATTCGGCTGTCTTTGCCTTTCAAGGTCTGGGAAACACAGCTGACCAGGACTAAATCTGAAAAAAAAATATAAGACTGCTAACTTCAATAAGATACTCAAACTGCTTCTGAGAGTTTGTTGACTGGCCAGCTCTTATCCCACCTTGGTTAATTCTGTAAGCGGGTGAGTGTGACATGTTACTTCTGAAGAAGAGTCGCTGCACTCAAAACATTAAGTCTGCTTTCTCTCTGCACATGCTGCCAGACTCGCTGAGTTTCTTCAGCAATTTCCATTTTTGCTTCAGATTTTCAGCAACTGCAGCTTTTTGTCCTTTTTTTGCTAATTTGCATGATTTCCCATCATAAATTAACTCTTGAAGTCCAGGCATCATTTCTTGCCAACTCCCTCCAGGACCAATATCTCCTTCCTCGGATGTGTTGCCCAAATCTACTCACAAGACTCCAAGTGATGTTTAATCAGGATTTTATATAGCTGCAGCATAACATCTGTGTCCTTCTACTCAAGTTCTCTGGATGTAAAGACCAATATTCCATTAGCATTCTTGATTATTTTCTGTACCTGGTTGTGACATTTAAAAGATCAATGTAACTGAAATCCCTAATCTCTTCAGACATCCACTGTACTTAATTTCATACCAGCCAGAAAGCACCCTGCTCTATTCTTTTTCAACACAAAATGGATAACCAGTATGTGTGTAATGAATAGTAATATCAGTAAACATAGAACAGAGACAATGTAACTGAGTTTATGATATTTTATGCATGAACAGAAGCCACCAATCTATGGTACACAGTACAGGATGTAAATAGCATCATGATGTGTCCATCAATGGTCTGCAGTTGAGTAATGCATACTCCCAAGACATGAGCAGGAAATGGGGTGTTCAACATATTAGCTTTCTCGTAATCCTTAGTCAAACAGTTTTCCAGAATGTGCTTTTGTATTGTAAAAGTCATGATCATGAAATACAAAGTGACTTACCAATATCTTCAGATAGCTACGTTAAATCTATGTCATAACCCTCTTAGCATCAACTTATCATCACCAACAGCTCACATGTTTGGGAGATAGATCCACACAGTTCTTCCATCCCATACTGACACACACCAAACCACATGTTGCAAAACACAGTGTGGCGAAGAAGGGAGAATATTGCACAAAAGAATGATCAATGAATATGCCAACAGCTATCCTAACCTGAAACAGAGCAATGCAAATACGTCTGAGATTTTTGCATGAACAGCATGGGTTGATGGAAAGATACTACATCATTGTGTTTGATATAGATCGCATGACATTGCAAATAAGCAATGTTCAAGCCTTCTAAAGAAATAGAGGGTTGGAGATTTTGAGCTATAGGGAGAGGTTGTATAGGCTTGGGCTGTTTTCCCTGGAGCGTCAGAGGCTGAGGGGTGACTTTATAGAGGTTTAGAACATAGAACATTACAGCACAGTATGGACTCTTCGGCCCTCGATGTTGCGCCGACCTGTCATACCAATCTGAAGCCCATCTAACCAACACTATTCCATGTACATCCATATGCTTGTCCAATGATGACTTAAATGTATTTAAAGTTGGCGAATCTACTACCGTTGCAGGCAAAGCATTCCATACCCTTACTACTCTCTGAGTAAAGAAACTACCTCGGACATCTGTCCTATATCTATCACCCCTCAGTTTGAAGCTATGCCCCTTTGTGCTCACCGTCAGCAGACTTGGAAAAAGGTTCTCCCTTGTCCACCCTATCTAACCCTCTGATCTTAATAGAGACATATCTTATATGTCTCTATTAAGTCACCTATCAACCTTCTTCTCTCTAACAAAAACAGCCTCAAGTCCCTCAGTCTTTCCTTGTAAGACCATCCCTCCATAACAGGCAACATCCTAGTAAATCTCCTCTGCACCCTTTCCAAAGATTCTACATCCTTCTTATAAAGCGGTGACCAGAACTGTACACAATACACCAAGTGCGGCCGCACCAGAGTTTTGTGCAGCTGCAGCGTAACCTCATGGTTCTGGAACTCAATCCCTCTATTAATAAAAGCTAAAACACTGTATGCCTTCTCAACAACCCTGTCAACCTGGGTGGCAACTTTCAAGGATCTGTGTACATGGACACTGAGATCTCTCTGCTCCTCTACACTACCAAGGACCTTATCATTAGCCCAGTACTTTGCATTCCAGTTACTCCAACCAAAGTGAATCACCTCACATTTGTCCGCATTAAACTCCATTTGCCACCTCTCAGCCCAGCTCTGCAGCTTATTTATGTCCCTGTGTAACCTACAACATCCTTCGTCACTATCCACAACTCCACCAACCTTAGTGTCGTCTGCAAATTTACTAACCTACCCTTCTACGCCCTCATCCAGGTCGTTTATAAAAATGACAAACAGCAGTGGACCCAACGCCGACCCTTGCAGTACACCACTAGAAACTGGACTCCAGGATGAACATTTCCCATCAACCACCACCCTCTGTCCTCTTTCAGCAAGCCAATTACTGATCCAAACTGATATATCTCCCACAATCCCATTCCCCCGTATTTTGTACTGTGGGGAACCTTATCAAATGCCTTGCTGAAATCCATATACACCACATCAATCGGTTTACTTTCATCTACCAGTTTGATCACCTTCTCAAAGAACTCAATAAGGTTTGTGACACACGGCCTACCTTTCACAAAACCGTGCTGACTATCCCTAATCAAATTATTCTTTACTAGATTATTTTAAATCCTATCTCTTATAACCTTTTCCAACACTTTACCAACAACTGAAGTAAGGCTCATTGGTCTATAATTACCAGAATTGTCTCTACTCCCCTTCTTGAACAGGGAACCACATTTGCTATCCTCCAGCCTTCTGGCAATATTCCTGTAGATAATGACAATTTAAAGATCAATACCAAAGGCTCTGCAATCTCCTCCCTGGCTTCCCAGAGGATCCTAGGATAAATCCCATCTGGCCCCGGGGACTTATCTATTTTCACACTCTGCAGGATTTCTAATACCTCTTCCTTGTGAGCCTCAATCTTATTGGAAACAAAATTCAATAAAATTTAGACGAGACCACCAAAACTGGAAACAAGACAATTTATTATGAACTTGCAAGTAAGGGCTTCAATTGCATAAGCAAATGAGCAAATTAGAACTTAGGTTAGTGTACAGTTATACCCTTTGAGCTGAGTGAGGTCATCTCTCCAGACTCCTAATTACCCAATCTCTCTTACTGTGCCAGACCACTGCCCAGTTGTGCTCCACCCTTATTACTTCCCCCTTCCCCAGGTTGGCAACTTTCCTTTCTGTAAGTGCTGACACATACATTTATTTTGTCAACAGTACATCTAAATCTGGTTTAACATTTTGTATCAATTCTGCTGGTACATTCCATCCTCGGACATTTCATTAACTTGTATCATTTTGTATAGCTCAAGCATTTCGGCTATCTCAGCTTTTTGCTGAAAGCATAATTTTACAAAAGTAACTTTTTGTTATAGTAATTACACACCAAAGTTAGTATTTAATTAACCACAATTATACACTGAAAAGTCCCTAAATACCTGCAGGGTTAATAGTTCTCTTGCTGTACCCCTTTTCTGTTTGCTTTTTCTATATCTGCAAAAACAACACTTTACCCCATTTCTAACAATCCTACCTAGTCTAGTAGCCTGTATCTCAGTATTCTCCTTGATAACATTGTTGTTTTCTAGAGTGAATACTGTTGAAAAATATTCATTTAGTGCTTCCCCTATCTCCTCTGACTCCACACACAACCCTCAAGTGCCCTAACTGAGCCTTCACATGGGCATGGATGGGATAAATAGACAAAGTTGTTTCCCTGGGGTGGGGGAGTCTGGAAATGGAGGGCATAGGTTTAGGGTGAGAGGGGCAAAATATAAAAGGGACCTAAGGGGCACCTTTTTCACACAGAGGGTGGTACATGTATGGAATGAGCTGCCAGAGGAAGTGACCGAGGCTGGTACAACTGCAACATTTAAAAGGCATCTAGATAGGTATATGCATAGGAAGGGTTTGGAGGGATATGGGCCGGAAGGGTTTGGAGGGATATGCTGGCAGGTGGGACTAAATCAACATGGGGTCTGTTTCTGTGTTGTATATTTCTATGACTCTATAAGTAGATGACATATTCAAGCTGCACATTTTCAAGCATCCATCACACCTGATGAACACTTGGATATTGAAGGCATCACACCAGACAACAACTACACATTCAGTCATGACAACATGTAGCACAGCACAAAACACCACCAAATTTATAATATCTGGATAAAGACTCAATCTGGTTATTTCCTACATTAGCTGAATTTTCTTATACACACACATTCTTGAACATGCAATCGAGAAAGCGTTTCCATTCTTTGAAAGGAAAGGGGGATGAGATTGCATTTTACCATAGATTCCAGGTACTGTCCCTTTAAATCAGCTACATGACATCACACCTCGGATTATTACGGCATAAAGGTACCCATTTCACCTTAGCAACAGTCTCTTTCTGTAATAGTGTCAGTTCAGTCAGTTGGTTGTGTGTGTATTGTAAGTAACATGAGTAAGCACAGAAACCAGACTGCATGTGTAACTTTGTGATATTATTTTTACTAGTTGGATTTGGAAATAAACCTCAAGACATTTGACTGAACAGAACCTGACGATCCATGGTTTATGTTATGTGGGTTAACATAGTAAATTACAAAGAGCATCAGCTACCTCTCACTAGATAATTGTTTCTCTCTCCTTAGGGCCTGTAAACAAAGATTCCCATGTAGTTTGTCTTGTGCCAGGCTCTGCTGTTGTTATCACTGCAACAACTTGTGTGCAATAATTGCTCCCTCTGTGTTCTTAATAGCTCCTGTTTGTATTCTCCCTGGAACCAGCCTTGGTGCCAATTTATTTAAGTGGTCTCTCACCATTTTCCTCCCTAGGATATTATCAAAGTGCCACATGTTAGATTGAGCGTCCTGGAATTAAATTAGCTTCCTTTGATCTAATTCAATAATTTAATCCTTTTATTCACAGGTTAAGTGAGATACAAAGCACAGAAGCCAACCATTTGGTTCAACCTTATCTCTGTTGGTATTGAGTTTTGACATAGTCTTCCACTTCCTTTTGACAGAAAATTCTAGTTACTAATCACTCCCTGAAAATAAAAACAAAACTTTTCTTTATTAGCTTTATTACTAACAATTATACATTTATGGCCCCTTTTGCCCAGATGTGTAAACTTTATACCTACCACGTCCAACCCATTCAGAATGTTAAAGACATCTGTCAGATCACCTTCTCACTTCTACAGAAAATGTCCCACATGTTCAATCCTTCTTGATATCTATAATCTAATGTCATGATCTAACTTGGCCCTCATACAAGTTTAACATAGCCTCATTACTATTGAATATTAAAATCCTGGAAATAAATCTTAATATATTGCTAAAAATGACACAACACCAGGTTATAGTCCGACAGGTTTATTTGAAAGTACTGGCTTTCGGAATGTTGCTCCTTCATCAGGTAACTGTGGAGGAGGATCAAAAGATACAGAATTTATTGCAAACGATCACAGTGTCATGCATGCAACTGATGTGACATACTGAACAAACTAGCTTGCTGTTAAGTCTGTCATCTTTTAGAAGGGGTTGCAGGTTTTAGTTCATTAATATGCAAATTCCAGGACTTCTTTCAAATCACATTCTCGAAATAATGTAAGGTTTTATTAAAAATTAGATTAGATTACATTACAGTGTGGAAACAGGTCCTTCGGCCCAACAAGTCCTCACCAACCCGCCGAAGCGCAACCCACCCAATACCCCTACATTTACCCCTTACCTAACACTATGGGCAATTTAGCATGGCCAATTCACCTTACCTGCACATCTTTGGACTGTGGGAGGAAACTTGAGCACCCGGAGGAAACCCACGCAGACACGGGGAGAACATGCAAACTCCACACAGTCAGTCGCCTGAGACAGGAATTGAACCCAGGTCTCTGGCGCTGTGGGGCAGCAGTGCTAATCACTGTGCCACCATGCTGCCCTCAGCTCAGACAATACATTAAAGGTGTAAGATTAGAGTCTGTCTGTATCCCAATCTTGGGTCAGAGTGGTTCTATTTCCAAAGTAGGAATTCATAAAAGGTTACGTGGATTGACTGCCTGCAGATTGTGTGTATTGAATGAAATAGAATGTATCTGCAATTACAATTCCCCATAGACCTGTATGTATGTGTGTGTGTGTGTGTGCGTGCATGTGAGGGAGAGAGGGAGGGAGGGAAAGAGAGAGAGAATGAGTGTGTGTGTGTGTAAGAGAGTGTGATTGTGTGCATGTGAAAGTGTATGTTTGCTTGTGTGTGCCTCTTAGGGGATATATGTGTGTGTGTCTGAGAGAGAGAGTCTTATGAGAGAGGGTCTGCATGAGTTTGTGAGTATGTAAGAGTGTGCACATACACTCTCTCTCTCTCTTTCTCCCTCATATGCATGCTCACACACATATAAGTCCATGGGGTGATTTTGCATTTGCAGAATTGTAATTGCAGATACATTCTATTTTGTTCAAAACCACACAATCTGCAGGCAGTCAATGCAATGTAACATTTTATAAATTCCTACTTTGGAAGTAGAACCAGTCTGATTCAAGACTGGAATACAGACAGACTCTAACCTCACATGTTTAATGCATTGTCTGAGCTGAGATGTCACCTTTTATTAAAATAAAACCATAAGTTATCTTGAGAATGTGTTTGAAAGAGTTTCTGAGATTTACATATTAATGAACCAAAACCTGCAATCCATTCTAAAAGACGAAAAACTTTACAGCAGTCTTGGTTTGTTCAGTGTACCATATCAGTTGCATGCATGACACGGTGATCTTTTGCAATAAAGTCTGTGTCTTATGATGCTGCTCCACAACCACCTGATGAAGGAGCAGCGCTCCAAAAGCTCGTACTTCCAAATAAACCTGTCGGACTATAACCTGGTGTTGCGTGATTTTTAATTTTAATTTTGTCCATCGCAGTCCAACACTGGCACCTCCACATGATAATATATTGTTAGCAGTTTCAGTACTTCATGGGCTTATTATGCTGCTTTTAATGATTTGGTCACCTTTTATCCCAAGGTTTGTGCTGTACAACCCCACTCAGTTTCTTATTTCTTTGAAAGTAATTTGTGTTATTGTTGCAAAGCACACCACATCATATCTATTTAATCTAAAGTTCATTTTTCACTCAATAACCCAGTCTGTCAGTTTTCTAATGTCTTCTTGTATTATGTCACATTCTTGCTTATGTCTATTCCTAAAAGTAGGCAATTCTTGTTATCCTTGATAGGCAAAGTGTGTTTATGTTTTTGTATTCTTGCCTCCTGAGCACTATTTAATATTATTTTTGAGGTTAGAGCAAACATTTTTACTAATATGATATCGACATGACAACAAACAACAACATTGTCAATCTCAGAAATTCTCTGGAAAGTAAATCACTGTTAGAAACAAATGATCCTGTTATGGTCTCTAGAATCAAATTTCTATATTTGAATGAAATTGTCTTTTGTGAATTTTCCTTTGAACAAGACAAGGATTTTACAATGCGTCATAACCAATCTTTCACAATACATGGCATTCCTATTAAACAGAGAATACTCCGAGTGTAAATGATCCCGAGAAGCCGTGAAATTCAAGAGTCCTGAATTTTACATCACAATCAATCTTACTTCTTCCATGATGCGTCTTGTGAAATATTACTCGTTTCATGATGGCACCTCATGACACACAAGGTAGCAACTGAAAAATACTTTGACAGATGTTACATGTAGGCCAGAGCTTACAGAATTTAAAAAGTGTTTTTTTTTGCTGCATGCCTATAGATATGTGGGAAATCTCAAATAATAGACATTGGTCTCCATTGTATATTGAGTATAAAGCTTCCAAAATGTACAATCTCTGTGCGACAGAATTTGATGGAACCCCATATTCCATTATGGATGAAAGTCAGGGATCAACTTGATTGTATAACATCAAAGAAAATATGGAATGTCGAGCTATTTATTTGAGGACACAAGTAGCACTGAGTTGGTAAATTGCAATCCTATTTATTAAGACATTCTTCGGTATAATACACTGCTCAGATTGCAGGAATGTTTCCTTTTAAGTGTTGCCAATGGAAATCATCATATCTTGCTCCCAGGTTTCATCCAGAACTGAAAATGACTTACTTATTCCTCTGTAGGGCATCTGGAACTCTTAGTGAAACTGCTGAACCCTATCTTCAGAGCCCTAATTTGGTCTTCCCAGTAATAACGTTCCTAATTGGAACAAGACATTGACAATTTTCTGCACAAAGAGCTGAAACATTGGAAGTAATAACTATCAAACCGTAGGAATTCAAATCTTGTAACCTTCTGAAGAGAAGCAATTTTTTCAAGAATATGTAGGAAGCTGGGCAATTTTGAAAGATTACCTTAAATTGCTACTAATTTATTTTGTTTCTTTTAAAGCAAACTTTGCTTCAAGCGTTCATTACATAGATCACAAATTCTACTTTGCTTGAAGGTTGCATGATCTCAAAATTATTACAGAAATGTATGTGTGGAAAATCTTTTCTGTCAAGAACACAATTTTCTTTGCATATTTCAAGTCTGTAAAAACATCAAGAAATATGTATCTTCATAAGAGCATGCAAATTAGATACTGCAAACTATATGATACCTCTAAGTGAGTAAGGTGCAACAATACTAATAGAATTAGTTAAGATCATTACCATGCATAAAAGTGAACACAAAAGGGCAAGGAGAGGAAAAGGTCACTTATCCTTTCAATGTTCATCCTGGAAATGCTCCCAGCACAGTGTCTAATTCAGCATGGTGTCTCATTATATTGTTGCCTCTAATGACAATGCTTGATGATTCAAACTATTTGTCAGTCTTTAATTGTCATGGGATAATATAAAATTACTGCAGGTTGGTGAGCAAAAGAATTTGGCGAGGAGGGGCTTTTATATGTTTTCCTTCTCTTTCTTTAATTATTTTTGATAGCCTCCAGAGAGACTGGAGTTAAAAAGCCACATGAGAAAACAGGGTCTGATCAGTAAAATATCAAAGATTAACATTACAGGAGCGTTAATCACTAGTAAAGACTATAATCAAACCCAGCAAGAGGTGGCACAGACTCAATGGTTAGCACTGCTGCCTCATACCACCAGGGACCTGTGTTCAATTCCAACCGTGGGAATTGTATGGAGTTTGCACATTTTTCCCTGTGTCTATGTGTGTTTCCTCCCAGGTTAGGAGGATTAGCTATGCTAAAGTGCCCATCGTGTCCAAGTATGTGCAGGCTAGGTGGATTAGCCATGCAAAATGCAGGATTACAAGGATTCAGTATGATGCTCTTCGAAGGGTTGCTGTGGACCCAAAGGACTGACTAGCCTGCTCCCACACTGTAGGGATTCTGTGAGTATAAAAGTACATTTATTTTATGGGAGGCCAATTCAGCCATGCAAAATACGCATCTTGTGGCATTTGGAGAATTATGGACAGGTTGTATAACCAAGATGAACACATATGCAGAAAGTTTCATAAGCTCAGGACTTTGAACTCAAGTAATGTTGAAGTCATTGTGTTGCATCCATGAGGCTGAAGGTTATAGGAATAGCATTTTCAAAGAGGTGTTTACAGTGCAGGTTCGGAGCATGCAGGCAAATAATAAATGGCTGAGTTCCAGACAGTAAAAGGAAACTAGGCAGATGGTGCAGGATTCCCCTGAAGTCCTACTCAACGTCCAGTTCTCCATCCTAGATACTCGTGAGAATGATCATTCCTCAGAGGTGTGCAGCAAGTGCTATATCCATTGCACTACAAGTGGGCCATCTGTACTGAGGGAAGGAGAAAGAGTGGAAGAGCAGAAGTTGTTGGGAATTCATTAATTATGTCTGTAATTGTTATTTAACAGACTATTAACTCTACGCTGAGTTTGGCATCAAAAGACATTCAGAGGTTTTCAAGAGTTTCATTGCAAATCTATAATTTAGTAAAAACAGTAGTTTGAACATTTCCCTTCTGGACATTTCTCCTATCTTGAATCCAATTCTATATTTGGATAGAACCCAAGTCAATTATGTTGGAATTTCTTATGCTCTCCTCATTTATGTCTTCCCCTACTACGGAAGCTTGGAGTCTTCATAACTTCTGAGAGTTCAATTGGCCTGAAATACTTGAATTATTTAACGTGAAATTTTGACAAAAGCTTTCCAAAAAGCTCTAAAGAAATGCTCAATAAACCCATGATTCACCTTATTCCACGGCTCTTTCAAATAATCAAGAGAGAAGTTGGACCAGGTTCCTTTTCGAAATCAAAACCAATAGTTTCTTAATAAACCATTGCTATACTGGCCAGGTCTAACCTGCCTCTGACAACACATTAAATTATATTCTTATTGATAATTTTGATATATTCTTTTGTTAATTCATTCAATCTATTAGTTTAAGGTGGTTTGTTACTGCTAAATCCTTTTGTTTTGCAATATCACTTCCACTATGAGTCAAAGAGTCATAGAGTTGCATAGTACAGAAACAAACCCTTCGGTCCATCTCGTCTATGCCCACCAGATAGTGTAAATTAATCTAGTCCCATTTGCCAACATTTGGCCTATATCCCTCTCAACCCTGTACTCATCCAAATGCCTTTTAAATGTCGTAATTGTACTAGCCCCCACCACTTCCACTGGCAGCTCATTCCAGATATGCACCAACCTCTGTGTGGAAAAAGTTGCCCCTTCGGTCCCTTTTAAATCTTTCTCCTCTGATCTTAAAGCTATGCCCTCTAGTTTTGGACTCCCCTACACTTGGAAAAGACTTTGACTGTTCACTCTATTTATGCCTCTCATGATTTTATAAACCTCTATAAGGTCACGCCTCAGCCTCCAATGTTCCAGGGAAAATAGCCCCAGCCTATTCAACTCCTGCCTATAACTCAAACCCTCCAATACTGGCAACATTCTTATAAATCTTTTCTGAGCCCTTTCAAGTTTCACAACATTTTTTGAATAGCCGGGAGACAAGAATTGAACGCAGTATTCCAACAGTGGTCTAACGAATGTCCTGTACAGCTACAACATGACCTTTCAACTCCTATACTCAATGAACTAACCAAATACCTTCTTCACCAGCATGTCTACATATGACTCTAATTTCAAGTAACTATGACTTCAAAATCTTTCATAGAATCCCTACAGTGAGGAAACAGGCCCTTCAGTCCAACAGGTCCACACCGACCCTCTGAAGGATAACCAACCCAGACCCATTTCCCTACCCTATTGTCCTATATTTATCCCTATTAATGCACCTAACGTACACATCCCTGAACACTATGGGCAATTTAGCACAGCCAATTCACCTAACCTGCACATCTTTGGATTATGGGAACCAAAGCACCCAGGGGAAACCCACGCAGACATGGGGAGAATGTGCAAACTCCACAAGGACAGTTGCCTGACGTTGGAATCGAAATTGGATACCTGGCGCTGTGAGACAGCAGTGCTAACCATTGAACCACCATGCTGCCCCTTTTAGCTTACCATAGATGTGTTACAACTAAAAATTCTGTTATCTTCCACAATGAATGTTCGAGAAAATATTTGAAATCTTTGATCATCTTTGACTTCACTTCCACTTTAAGCTTCAAAATGTTCTTTAATTGCTTCATTATATGTTCATACTTTAATATCGTGCTTAACATATTTGACAGCATTTGTTTAGGCCTAGCTTACATTGTGTCTTACCTGCGTCAGCAAATCTATATTTCCTTTCAACATTCCTTTGTCTCCTTTTATTTCCTTTCCCTTGGGAATATCTCGTAACTGTTTGTTGGCTGTAATTGTGCAATCATTCAATATTTATCACATCAGCCAATGTGAGTCACTAACCACTTGTTGTAAATCACAACAAATGTTTTGTGGAAGGAGCATTGTCGGGTATGATGTATCATGGCTGGTGGTAGCGTGCAGTTTTGCGTCTACAATGGTCCAGATGGTGAATTCAGCTAAGCTGCTGTAGGAAATTACCAAGTGGAAACCAGAAACCTCCCAGGAAGAAGCGAGCAAACACAACAGAACTAATAGTTCCCTTAAGTAGTCTTATTTCAATAGGGCCCTTTCAATTGACATAACTCTTCCTCTTAATAGCATTACCTTGTACACTTTCATTTGCAAGCAATGAAAAGAGACAGAACAGTCCTCAGTCTCAATTAATCAGTATCCCAAAGCAGTACATATCACACATGGAAGCTTAGCCATAGAGCAGCAAGTCTGTTGCAGGTCACAGATCAAAAATAACTCAGAAGCAAATAGCCCCCAGGTTATATTTTGAATATCAGTGACAGAACTTTACCAACTTATATCTCTTGTTACGGCGTAAATTTCTGCGCATCATAAATCTTAGGTCTCTCATGGTGCTGAATACGTTAATAACAAAGAAGGTTTGAGGCATCTCCAAATGAAGACATGCGTGTGTAGCACAATTTGGTAAAATTGTCAATTAAAAGTCAATGGCTCAAAGATTGGAATATAGTAATTAACCTTTTAGACATCAAAAAAATTACTGAGGCGCTAAATACTTTCTGCTTTATGTTCATTCTAATGCTCCTTATACCTTCATTTTGAATATTAACATTTTGGATTTTTTTTTTCACATTTAAAGCAGGTTTCCAGGGTAACAGCATTTTTGCTGTCTTTTCACCAGAAAATTACAGAAACAAGACATGGCAATTATGACTCTGTAGAAATTAAAGTTACTTCCAATGGGAAATTTAATTTCTTTGATTGAAATGTTAAATGAAACAAAACCCAAAACAACTCCAAGTATGAATTTATTAACAAAGCAATGACTACTAATAAGAAAAAAATGAAATTTCAGTTGTAATCTGTGGGTGACAAACAAATTACTTTATTATATCATTCATGGCATTGCACTCTTGCGTATGAATTTTATATGTAAATTCGAGCTCCCAATTCTCGGAATCAGATATGAGGTAACTAAACACTTGCCTGTTTCATCTTGCACTTTGTATCCATAAAGAATTCACAGCCTTTTATAAATATGCTTGAAAATGCAGCAACATCAGAGTACAATTTCTGTTACCACTGTCCTTGTGCCTGGAATTAAAAAGGGGCACTTAACCAAGGGATGAATTGTAATAGAGTACCAATGTTTAGATTTTTGTATGAGCAATTCTGTGCAAGAGGCTTAATTAGCTCACATACGCTGAGGAAGGGTCACTCAATCTGAAATGCTAACACTGATTTCTCTCCACAGATGCTGCCACACCTCTTGAGCTTTTTCAAAATTTTTGTTTTTCTTTCTAATTTACAGCATCCACAGTTCTTTCAGTTTTTGCTTAGTTAGTTCAGTAGACTGGTTTGCAATGCAGAGGGATGCCAGTGATGTGGGTTCAGTTCCTGCACCAGCTGAGGTTCCAAAGTAGGACTCTCTTTCTCAACCTTTCCCCTCCCCTGAAGCCTGGTGGCAGTTCAGTTAAAACACCAATTATCTCTCTGTAAGGAGGGAGTGAGACGATGGCTCATTTACCTATTTATTCTGACCAAGCAAAATGAATTAGCAGCAATGTTAGTTGAGTTTGCTGGTGGCCATGTCTGTAAAATTGTACTATTTCTCTGTTAAATAGATTTTTCCTCTGAGTGTGTACAATGACAGGACTGAGTTGCATTCATTTTAACATCACAAAGAACACCTTTGTTTCTTGCTGCAGCAATTGATGCTCTGTTGCATAAACAATAGGGAAGGGACAAAGGTTCCTTTGATGAGTAACTGCAGCCCATACAAACTGGCCTTGAAGCAATGTGTACAGGCTTCTGTTCAGACAGTGGCTTCCATCTTGAAGTTACTCAAGATTTTGAAGGGTTCCTATTATATGTCATTGTTTCTCCTATTTTCAATGACCACGTGCTGGATTAAACTGACCTTCAGCAGGAATGACATGACTGCTGCAAGCAAATGATGTTGCTCATTAATTACCATATTTAAGCTTACATGTAAATGCATGGACTACCCAAAGATTATGCAGCCCAGTTTCTTTTACCATTGGCATCAGTTCTTCACAAACTTTAAGATAAAGCAAAGTTAAAACTACAAAAACAGAAAATTTACATTTGATTGAACTTTTAGTTCATATCTTGGTTGAGGAATTAATTATGTCTGTCTACTGCTCTCTCTCTCTCTGTCTCTCTCCCCTTAAGGTCTCTCCTTTACAAAGACCACTTCATCCAACAGACATCCACAGATGCCATCTAACTCCCCTGTTTGGTACTCAGCTCACCATTACTACCTGTTGCTGGAGGTCCCCTTTCCCACTTTCCTGCTTGAAACTTACCATCCCAGTAGCTTCATATAGTGACTCACAGTGACTGTTCAGTAAGTGTTTTGGACCAGGCTAGCACCCCCCTCAAAATATTTTGAGAAGGTAGCCTAGTCCGTAACTTTATCTGATTTTAAAGGCAGATGTGAGGTGGATATTCTAGGTGTGATTCAACTGGTGAAACCACTCAGCTTTAAACAAAACAGAATTTATTTAAACACTACAAACAAAGGAAAATGGAATTTGGAATAACAACTACTGAGAAAAGTAACTGACCTGACACACTAGCTATTACTAATTAACTGCTCCAATACAGTAACATCCCATAAACACACTCCTTGGCGAAAAGGTCAATTCAAACACAAATTCTTACAAACAAGAGGGAACAAAACCTAAAGCAATTTCAGAAGAATGTCAGAGGAGTTCTTTACTGAAGCTTGCAACTCCCCTGAACTCACATATCTTGTGACTGCTACAGCTAAAACAAACTAGAAAAAACCTGAACTGGGAGGACTGGCCACTCCACTTCCATTATTAAATTGCTAAAAACCCCTAGACCCCTCAGCACCTCTGCATTTATGACCTCTCTTCAAAAAAAAATACAAGGACATAATAACCTTGTTAAAGTGACAGCATCATCACATAAGTAATTGCGTGATCAGTAGGTTTGAGTGCAATGTAATGGGTAAAACATTCAGGTTAATATTAGTAGCAGCGTTCTCTCCTTGTATCATCTCTCTTGGCAAATGATAACAGTGGGGATGATCTCCAGCATTTGTACAAAAAAAACTTTTTAGTTGCATATCTTTACTAGTTCTTTCCAAGGCATCCAGGTTTTGTGGCAGATCCAGGTTTAAATCTAGGTCAGTCGAATCTCCAAGTGTCATATGATTGATAGCACTAATTACTTTCATTGTTGCCACCCAGCAGATCATCGCTGCACCTCATCCTGGGGCTGGAAATGGAATAGGCTGGCCCCATTGGAAGTTCCCCTTTTCTTCATAACACACAGGTGAATCCAGTCTTCCTCAATTCTATTCGATTCAGATTCTCTGAAATCATGCAATGGCACTACATGCTGCACAATGCCACTAATGAGGTCCTTGCCTCCAGACCTTTGTCGTTAAATAACTCACTTCTGTGAACTGTTTTCTCCAGCTGCCTCCAGCTACCAATTCAAAACACTGGTGCGAACACCTATGTCCAGTTGGCTATCCTACAATAAAATTAATTGGAAACTGAGTCTGTTAGTAGTCTGATATCCTAATGAATGGACTATTGTGCTGTGTGAGGTTCAGAATTCTGAGAATGCCCAGTATTGGCTAATTGGAGGTCGCTTCAAGAATCGAGATAATTTGAGTGGCTAAAAGGACAACCCAATTTCCTGTGATTTGACTTGCTCGAGACCATGTACAGGCTGCTCCTCTTGAGTAGATGGAACAATATCAAAGACCTAGGAGAAAGTGAGGACTGCAGATGCTGGAGATCAGAGCTGAAAAATGTGTTGCTGGAAAAGCGCAGCAGGTTAGGCAGCATCAAAGGAGCAAGAGAATCAACGTTTCTTCAGGAATTACCTTGTTAAAATGACAGCATCATCACATAAGTAATTGTGTGATCAGCAAGTTTGAGTGCAATGTAATGGGTAAAACATTCAGGTTAATATTAGTAGCAGCGTTCTCTTCTTGTATCATCTCTCTGGGTAAATGATAAGAGTGGGGATGATCTCCAGCATTTGTACAAAAAGAAACTTTTTAGTTGCATATCTGTACTAGTTCAAAGACCTCTTTGCTCCCAAACCTCCAAATATGTTGTTCACATCAGTCACCATAAATGCATTCCAAGGATGTCTGGATGTCTCTTACCAGGGTTGAGCCTAATATCATGCGTATTCTCAACTTCCTTACTTCCAGTGAATTATCTATTGGGTACCAATTGATAAAACTAAGAGAAGACCCAGATTATGAAAAGTGTGATTGTAGACACATAGAAAGAGCTTGATTCTAGATTAGAGTGGTGCTGGGAAAGCACAGCAGTTCAGACAGCATCCGAGGAGCAGGGGAATTGACGTTTCAGGCAAAAGCCCTTCATCAGGAATATCCTGATGAAGGGCTTTTGCCCGAAAGGTCGATTTCCCTGCTTCTCGGATGCTGCCTGAACTGCTGTGCTTTCCCAGCACCACTTTAATCTAGAATCTGGTTTCCAGCACCTGCAGTCCTTGTTTTTACCCAAGAAGAGCTTGATGCATGCCTTGTAAGGAATGTACAGCCCTGCAAAGTTACAGACCCAATCATCTCAAACCTCTCCATCTCAACAAAAAAACTGGTGAACGATAGTTGACATCTTTCTTCTTATGCTGAAAATGTGTTGCTGGAAAAGCGCAGAAGAAGGGCTTATGCCCGAAACGTCGATTCTCCTGTTCCCTGGATGCTGCCTGACCTGCTGCGCTTTTCCAGCAACACATTTTCAGCTCTGATCTCCAGCATCTGCAGACCTCACTTTCTCCATCTTTATTCTTATGTCAATTAGGCATGCCCCCTTCTACCTTGCCAAATCTCATTCTAACATAATGCAAGTACCTATTCTACTACTTAAGAACTTTGCTACTCCCCTCACACAGGCTATTGGTGGGAGATCCCCACTAACTTGGTAAGAAAGTAAGACTTCATTGTTGCTGCATCAAGATCCTAAAACTCTCCATGTAAGCGAATCTCTGGAGTACAGAATGACAGACGGCTGTTTTTGAGAAGACAATGTTTTGTGACATGGTGGTCAACATTGTGTTAAATATCTCCTGACATGGCTCAGGAACACCTCTCAGGTTATATTTGGCAGATATATCTGACATTTCCATTTGCTGCAGAGGAGAACTGTAGACTGAGAAGGTGCACGATCCAATGAGTTATTATTTCTGTGTCTTCTTCTCAGGCAGCTGAGCTTTTTATTTTCTGCTCAGTTCTTCCAAAGCTTTTCCAAACAAACAGCGACCAGAAACCAGCTGTCAATTGTAGGCACTCTTATAACTTTATGGTAGGTCCCAGGAAGTTGTTACCTAGTGGGCAGTTCACTCGATGAAAAGTCTTTGTAAATATGGCTATCATCCATTCGAAGGGCATTTCTGAGTTTATGGCCTAACAATGAGTGTGTGCTGATGGAATTAGTACTTTCCGGAACCTCTGAGTCGGTGACCATTTCCTGACAAGAGATGTCTGAGACAGCAATGGTTAATACTGCTCAGTCTTTTCTTCTGTCTCAAATATGTGGTATCCAGTTCTCGCCATTGTAAAGTGGTACACTGAGGACACAGTTTGACTTTCTCAGTTGGGCTACTCTTATTCAGCTTGAACGTAACAACTGAGACTGTTCCAATACGTGCGGTGATTTCAGCATCAAGTGCCAGTTTACTGGTAATGGTGGAGTCTGGCTATGTGAAGCTGTCAATAGCTCAAGTGACACCCTGAATGATGACTGACGATGGGTGGCAACATTCTGGATAATGACATTTCACTTTTTGCTGCTGATGTCCAAACCAAGTTCTTTAAAGAATTAAGAAAGTATGACCATTTGCTATGGAAGATTTTCCTTGGTATAAAATGCTAGTACCATATAACAGTATCAATACAGAACAACTCTCTAGTGAAGACTTGACACAATTTTCTCTTGGTGCTTAGTGAGCAAATCTGAACAGCTTTCCTCCAGTCTTGAAGGCACAAGAAATCCACAGGTTCAGTATGTGGCTCATCAGTGATGGGTGATAAATGCAGCTCTTACTATCAACACCCTCATCCCCAGTTTGAATAATACTCATTTTAATTAACTACTTATGGTCTGGTGTTAATTTGTTGCACATTAGTCAGGATGTCCGAACACACACTTTTACATGCGTGTTATAGTCCAGTGTCATGGAGAGTAGAGACTCCAACAATCTGTTGATCATGTGGCTGATCAGGAATCTCTCCCATTCTTACTGGCTGCCATTGACATGTGTTGGAAGGACCTGTAGTTTGATGTCTACTTGCTTGGCTGCTTTTTGAGTGCATCTTCCTTGGTCATCAAGCCCTATGGTAGGGTGCATGCTTCGAGCTTCTGATGCTACCTACTGCAAAACAAGAATTATGGTTTGACTCTCATGTAATTAGAAAATGGCACACAGCATGTGAAAAATAGCAACACCACATAAATTATGTACTTTAGATTACAGAAATTCTCAGCGCTTGACTGTACATTACTATGCATCATGCAAATTATCACTATAAATGGGGAAAGACTGATAAAAAGCAAAAACAATTAGAGACAACAGAACTTTCATTTTACCCTCTTGAGAACAATTGTTCCATTTTTGTCTGGAGACTGTCTGCATCATCCACGGCTGAATTGACAGATCAAAGTTATTAAATCCTGTGAACACATTGCCAAAGGCATAGGCACCTGTAATGAGGAACTCAAGGTTCTGTAGAAAAAATGTCCCTTTACAATTTTTAAATATCTACAGTACATAGGAACGCAGCAGAAATGCTTACATTTTGCACATATTAGAAAACAAGTCACAATAATATCATAAAAGCTTTCGTACGTTCTCAAAGAAAAAAAATGCAGTAATCCTTCCAATGATCCTTTTGTAACACAGACAGACTGGCTGTCTGCTGAATAAATAACATCTCATCTATCTCAGAGGAGATTTATATATGCCAAATGATGCATAAGTCAACATTGCAGAAATGAGTCGAAGTAGAATGAGTTTTACAAAAGGACAAGCATCTAGGATATCATCAAAGTCACACAATGACTCGAATGCGATGTTCAGTGAACGGCTGAATGACACCAGTTATTTCTTAAACTGGCACTGGTCCACAAACCATCTGTGAGCTTTTGCTATGAATGGAACCATATGAGGATATTCTCACTGACATAGAAGGGAGCTGGAGGATAACACTGGCAACAGTTTCAAAGACTGCAACAGACCAAGAAGTATAAGCGAGTCGAATGTATATTGTCATAATTGAAAAGGTGACTTTATGGGCCACTAGAGTAATGTAGTAGAGGAAGAACTCTGAATGAGGTGCTTCAAATAAGGATTTTCTGAAAGATGGGCAAAGGTTTGGGAGTCAACAACACCTTCCAGGATTTTTGGAAGGTAAATGAGGTTAAGTCTGGAGGAATAAGTGGTAAGGACAGAGTGAAAGGAGAGTAGTATAGATTTGAAGGGGAGTTGGACATTCCTAAGGGAAACATTAACAATATCAGTTAATGTGAGGAACATCAAAGGAAGCTGGCTATTCAGTAGTTAGGTGGTAAGAAATTCAAGAGAGCAAGAGTTGAGGCAAGATAAGCTCAGAGAAGGATAAGCAAAGATTTTAAATTCATTCTTGGGACATGGGTGACACTGGCTGGCCATCGTTTATTGACTGTCCCTAGTTGCCCTTGAGAAGGTGGTGGTGAGCTGCCTTCTTAAACTGCTGCAGTCCACCTGCTGTGGGTTGACCCACAAGGCCCTTAGGTAGGACACCTGTGTGGTGTACATCAATGACCTGGTGATTTTTAGTCACTCATGGAAGGAACATTTATAACATTTATCGGACTTGTTCGATTGACTTTGGAAGGCAGGCTTGGTAGTAACCCTGGCTAAAAGTGAATTTGCCACAGCTCAAGTCACCTTCCTGGGCCATGTTATTTGACATGGACAAACGGCCCCACGGGATGTGAAAACAAAAGTAATTGGGGAATTTCCCATACCATCGACAAGAAGAGCAGTGCCACTGGGATTGAGTGGATTTTTGCAAAGGTTTGTGCCAAATTTTAGCAGGGTGGCTGCTTTACTCACTGAATTGCTAAAAGGACAGCAAGATGCATCAGTGGGCAGCGGACTGGCAGAAAGCATTTGACAGCCTGAAGACTATGTTAATTACTGCCCCAGTATTGCCACACCTGATTACGCAAAGCCTTTCAAGGTGGCTATCGTCGCCAGTGATGTGGGTGTCGGTGCAATGCTCCTGTGTTATGGACAAGGCCAGACCATTCAAAACATTCTTAAGCAGGCAGCCCAGACCATAACTTTGCAATTGGTTTTGTAGATCGGCATGGTGGCTCAATGGTTAGCACTGCTGTCTTATAGCACCAGGGTCCCAGGTTCAATCCCAGCCTCAGGCGACGTCTTTGTGGAGTTTGCACATTCTTTCCGTGTCTGCGTGGGTTTCCTCTGGGTGCTCTGGTTTCCTCCCACAGTAGAAAGGATATGCAGGGCAGGTAAATTGGCCATGCTAAATTTCCCATAGTGCTAGGTGCATTAGTCAGAGGGAAATGGATCTGGGTGGGTTACTCTTCAGAGGGCCAATGTGGACTTGTTGGGTTGAAGGGCCTGTTTCTACACATTAGGGAATTTAATCTAATCTAAAAAGTGTTCAGAGAAAATTACCTGGATTAAGTTAGCAAGGCTGACTACCAGGTTAAAAAAAGAAAAAACGTTATTCACAGAATTACACGAAGAACGGAATACAGAACTCAGTCTCTCTAAACTAGACTTAAGTATACTGTTCCAAATTTCACAACAGTCCCAATAAGCAAACCCCTTTTAAAACACGGTAGAATAAAAAAGGTTCAGATGCTTACAGGTTGATGTTAGAAGGGCAGAAGAGAGAGTTTCCACACAGCTCACTGTTGAACTCCCAACCAGTTGTGGACTGAACTAAACTGCTTAGCTCGAGAGCTGACCACTCCCCTTTCATTCTACAGATCACTTCTAAAACATGACCACTTTGGCCTGAAGTGTCATCTGTTTACATATAAACAAAGCGGCCTCTCAATACCCTTTAATCTCTGTACCAAACCAGTCTAATCGTAGCCAGCCTGGTTTATTACCCCTCTGAAAAAAATCAAGAACAGAGTATACTTGAGTCAAGGAACAGCTTTTAGCAAAAAAAGGGACTAGCTTTGTGATACCTCCCCCCTTAAAAAAACCCATCAATACCAAAAGATGGCTTCATTTTTAACCCTTCAAAAACCCTGTTAGTAGTCTAAACACACATATACACTATACCAACTATAAACATGCAGACGTGCACAACCACATGCAAATTCAGGCCATGGTTCACCCAACTCCGAACATTTGAGTCTCGATAACGCATCAGCAATCACGTTTTTGCGACCTGCCACATACACAATTGTCAAATTGAATGGCTGCAACAACGAGCTCCATCTAAACAGTCTGATGTTTTTGTTCTTATATTTTTCCACCAATGTCAATGGCTTATGATCAGTGTATATGATTGTCTCAGATGCATTGCTGGTAATACACACACAGAAATGGTGTAATGCCAACACCAAGTTTAAAGCCTGTTGCTCCACTGTTGAATATTTCTGTTGATGAATGTTCAACTTTCTGGCAAAATACCCGATGGGTCTTTCTATCCTTTCGTCATCCTCCTGCAGGAGCACTGCATCAACACCCACATCACTGGCTTCGATGGCCACCTTGAAAGGCTTTGTGTAATTTGGTGTGGCTAAAACTGCGGCAGTGGTTAACACAGCTTTCAGGTTGTCAAATGCCTTTTGACAGTCCGCTGTCCACTGAAACTTCTTACTCTTTTTTTAACAATTCAGTGAGTGGAGCAGCCACACTGCTAAAGTTCGGCACAAACGTTTGGTAAATTCTTGAAGAAGAGCTTATGCCTGAAACGTCGATTCTCCTGCTCCTTTGATGCTGCCTGACCTGCTGCGTTTTTCCAGCAACGCATTTTTAAGCTCTGATCTCCAGCATCTGCAGTCCTCACTTTCTCCTAAAATCCATTCAACCCAAGGAACCATTGTGCTGCATTTTTCGTCGATGGTGTGGGAAATTCCCCAATTACTTTCGTTTTTGCATCTCGTGGGGCCATTTGTCCATGTCCAATAACATGGCAGAGAAGGTGACTTGAGCTTTGGCAAATTCACTTTTAGCTAGGTTTACCACCAAGCCTGCCTTCTGAAGTCAATCGAACAAGTCCGATAAATGTTATAAATGTTCCTTCCATGAGTGACTAAAAATCACCAGGTCATCAATGTACACCACACAGTTGGGTAATCCGGCAATGACTTTATTAGTCAGTCTCTGAAATGTGGTTGGAGTGTTTTTCATACCAAATGGCATGACTATGAACTGATATAGTCTATTTGGCGTTACAAAGGCTGAAATTGCCTTTGCTCACTCTGACTGAGGTACTTGCCAATAGCCTCTGAGCAAGTCCAACTTAGAAATGTAAGCTGCCTGTCCGACGTTTTCGACACAGCCTTCCAACTCACAGCGCCTGTGGACCCGGGTTCAATTCCCGACTCAGGCGACTGACTGTGTGGAGTTTGCACATTCTCCCCGTGTCTGCGTGGGTTTCCTCCGGGTGCTCCGGTTTCCTCCCACAGTCCAAAGATGTGCGGGTCAGGTGAATTGGCCATGCTAAATTGCCCGTAGTGATAGGTTAAAGGGGTAAAGGTAGGGGTATGGGTGGGTTGCGCTTCGGCGGGTCGGTGTGGACTTGTTGGGCCGAAGGGCCTGTTTTCACACTGTAAGTAATCTAATCTAATCTAATCTAAAAAAACTGTGGAATTGGATATGCATCAGTCTGTGTAATAGCGTTGATGTTGTGATATCCACACATAACCATTGGTAACATCTGGCTTTGGCACCATGACTATGGATGAGCTCCAGTCACTGTAACTCACTTCGATTATGTCATCTTGGAGCATGCGCTCTATCCCCTTCTGAACCTGTGCCAACTTTAGAGGGTTATGCCTATAAGGATGTTGTGTAAGCATCTCCTATCTCTACATCATGCACAATTAGGTTAGTACTTCCCAGTTTATTTCCGCATATCTCCCCATGTGATAGTAATAACTCTTTCAGGTCACTTTGATCTTTTTGTGGAAGTTAACTCAATAATTTATCCCAATTTTTGACAACTTCCTCATTGTCTAATTTGATTTGAGGAATGTCCAATTCAGAATCGTCTGAACTTGTAATCATTAACACCTTCTCCTCTTGCTTTCCTTCCCTATCTAAATACCTTTTGAGCATTTTCACAGACACAAATCTGTGAGATTTCTTCCTGTCTGGAGTCGTTTATCAAATAGTTTACCTCACTCAATTTTCTCTTGATTTGATAAGGTCCACTAAACCTTGCTTTTAAAGGCTCACCTGTTACTGGAGGTAACAGCAATACCTTATTCCCAATTGCAAAATTGTGAATCTGTGATCTCTTATCCGCTTCCTGTTTCATTGTTTGCTGTGATATTTTTAAATGCTATCTCGCCAACTCTTCAGCTCTACTTAATCGTTCTCTAAAGTTTGACACATCGTCCAAATGGGTGGTCTCTAAATTCTGATTTATTAATTTCTCTTTAATCAATTTTAACAGTCCTCTTACTTCATGGCCAAAAAATAATTCAAATGGACTGAATTTGGTCGATTCATTGGGTGCACCTCTGATTGCAAAAAGTACTAACGGAATTCCTTATCCCAATCACTTGGATAATCCTAATCATCAGCCCGCAACACGGTCTTTAGTGTTTGATACCATCTCTCTAGTGCTCCCTGCGATTCCAGGTGGTAAGCAGTAGATTTGAATTGCTTTATTCCCATGTTATCCATAACCTCCTTGAATAGTTTAGATGTGAAGTTTGATCCTTGATCTGACTGGATCTCTATTGGCAGGCCGTATCTCGCAAAAGATTTAAATAATTCTTCTACAACCCCTTTTGCTGTGATGTTACAAAATAGGATTGCCTCTGGAAATCTAGTTGACACAGCCACTATTATCAATAAATACTTATTCCATTTTTTGTTTGAGGTAGGGGACCTACGCAATCAATCAAGTCTCTTGTGAAAGGTTCCTCAAATGTTGGAATAGGTATTAAAGGTGCAGGTTTTATTACTGCCTGTGGTTTTCCGATTTGCTGACACGTATGACTCATCTGACAAATTTTAGCTACATCTTTGTGTAATCCAGGCCAGTAAAAATGTCTTGTTTTTTTGCCTGTGTTTTCCTCACCTCTAAATGACCTCCAAGTGGGAGCTCAAACACCACTTGCAGCATCTACTTTCTATACCCTACTGGCAAAACAATTTGATGAATCTCTACTCATTTCTCATCTGCTTGAATGTGTGATGGCCTCCATTTCCTCATTAAGACCTCACTTGTTAAGTAATAACACACAGGGATGCATTCACTCTCCTTCTCTGTAAATGCCCCTTGCTACAACTGTTTTAACACCTCATCTTTCTGCTATAATTCAATCAGCTTAGCAGAGCTAAAGATACTTGCATGTTTATCTATTTGCTCCTTTTCTGTACCACTTATCTGATTTAAAAAAAGTATTGGATAACACTATGTCAGCTTCTTTATTTGTGCCTTTCGATCCCTCCTGCAACAGCTTGTGCCTCTGTGATCTTGTGATCACACAATCAGGGAAAATTCCTGGATAAACATTCTCCATGTCTTCAGTTGCCTGTGTCACCACTGGCTTTTCAACTAGAGTAGGCAGCATGCCTATGGTGAATCAGCTGTATCATTTGCAAGGACAAATTGTCTTCCTGGACCTGAGAGTTTGTTCAGTACTCTGACCACAAATTCGCCACTATTCTCTGGAGTCTCTCGCCTCACTTTATATAATTGAGTGTTTTTTGTCTCACCATGAATTCCTGTTACCTTTACCTTTTCTGGCAATAGACCCTGAGGAGTACATGTCTCCTCATCCTTCAGCATTACCGACTGAGAAGATCCTGTGTCCCTTCATATTGTAACATCTTTACCTACTACTCATCGACCATGGGAATAATCTTTACCCTTGCATGTATATTGTTTAAGCAGATCTAGCATTTGCTCCTTTATCAACCTCTGAACATCTTGTACACTCTGATGCAGTTGTCGAACTTCCCTTGCAATTTTCATTAGTAGTCCAACAAAACTTCCAGGCTTGCCCGATTTTCCTACATCTGGCTTTCTCCAAGCCCACCAACACTGCGATTTTGTGTGGCCCAAATTATTACAATGAAAATACCGTCGCTTTATAGCTTCTTTATTCCCCCTCAAGGGTTTCTTTTTTACCCTGTGGTAAGTTATTCTTATGATGTTCACTGAGATCTATCTTTCCCTTCCCACGTGAGGATTTCTCTTTGCCCCAATTTCTATTCCGCATGGACTGAAATCGATTCTGGAAGCCAAACCAAGTTTTATGGACCAGCTCATAATCATCGGCCTCTTCAGCTACTAACCTTGCTGTTTTAACTCTCTGTTCTCCCGCATGAATTTGCATTACTTCCTTGCAAAGGTTACCTTCAGCCTTTATCTCCAGCCCTTTAAGCCGACTTTCCTTTTTAAGTGTCAGTTTTTGAAGTTCAACACTTCTCTCTTTTTTTTTCTCCGCGCTCTCTTTATCCCTTTCTTCTGCTGCTCTCTCTTTTTTCCCCTCTGTTCTGCTGCTCTCTCTGTTTCCCTCTCTTCTGCTTTTAAGCAAAACCCAAACTGTTTCATTTCTGCTGCCTTTTCCTTATATCTTGCCTCTAACTCAAGCTGCTTCATTTGCAATTGAATTCTTGCCATCTCTACAGATTCTAATGGTTTCTCCAGCAAGTTCAAATGCTGAGTTACTGCTGTAATTATCTCTCCTTTCCTCACAGAAGCAGGCAGTTCCAATTCCAGCTTCTCTGCTAATTCCTGCAGCTTGGTCTTATTTACTTTTTGCAAAACTTCCAAAGTCATCGCATCCACATCCAGAAAACCTTTGGTGACTGAAAGAGCCATTATTATCCCAAGTTGCGACGACCCAACCAAACCAACACCCAAAATGAAGACACTAGCAACTACCACTTGCTGTTTAAAATCCCAGGCAAGCCCCAATCTGTTATGGACAAGGCCAGACCACTCAAAATATTCTTAAGCAGGCAGCCCAGACCATAACTTTGCAATTTGTTTTGGTAAGTGGACAGTGGAACTTACCCAAATTAAGTCAGCGAGATTGACCACCAAGTTTAAAACAGACAAAAAAATGTATTCACAAAATGACACAATGAAACACGAAGAACAGAATAAAGAACCCCTCCAGAACTCAACGAGGTAAAAACAATGACTGCAGATGCTGGAAACCAGATTCTGGATCAGTGGTGCTGGAAGAGCACAGCAATTCAGGCAGCATCCGAGGACAGGCAAAATCGCCATTTCGGGCAAAAGCCCTTCATCAGGAATAAAGGCAGAGAGCCTGAAGCGTGGAGAGATAAGCTAGAGGAGGGTGGGGATAGAGTAGCTCTATCCCCACCCCCACCCTCCTCTAGCTTATCTCTCCATGCTTCAGGCTCTCTGCCTTTATTCCTGATGAAGGGCTTTTGCCCGAAACGTCGATTTTGCCTATCCTCGGATGCTGCCTGAATTGCTGTGCTCTTCCAGCACCACTGATCCCCCTCCAGAACTCAGTCTATCCAAACTAGACTTAAGTATGCTGTTCTGAATAAACACAACAGTCCCAATAAACAAACCCCCTTTAAAACACAGTACAAAAAAGAGTCAGATGCTTTCAGGTTGAAGTTAGAAGGGCAGAAGAGAGGGTTTCCACGCAACTCACTGTTGAACTCCCAACCAGTTCTGGACTGAATTAAGCTGCTCAGCTCAGCGTGAGAGCTGACCACTCCCCTTTCATTCTTTAGGTCACTTCTAAAACATGACCACTTTGATCTGAAGTCTCATCTGTTTCCACATAAACAAAGAGGCCTCTCAATACCTTTTAATGTCTATCTCAAAACTGTCTGATTGGAGCCCGGCCTGGTTTATTGCTCCCTCTGAAAAAAATTAAGGACAGAATAAAAAGGGACTAGTTTTGTGACATCTGCAAGAAGACGATGAGAAGATAAAAAGATCCATTGGGTATTTCTCCAGGAAGCTGAATGTTCTTCAGCAGAAATATTCAACAGTTGAAAAGGAAGCTTTGAGCTTGGTGTTGGCATAACAACATTTTGGTGTTTACATTGCCAGCAACGCATCTGAGACAATTGTATACACTGATTATAACTCATTGACATTTGTGGAGAAATTTAAGGACAAAAATGCCAGACTGTTTAGATAGAGCCTGTTGGTACAGCCATTCAATTTGATGGTTGTGCATATGGCAAGTCGACCAAATTTGATTGCCAATGCATTATCGAGATTTGAATGAGAGATGGAGGCATTCAGTGCTGGGAGAACCACAGACTAAATCTGAATGTAGTTTTGCATGCTTGCCTGTTTATAGTCAATGAATGTATATGTGTGTTTTCGGGTACTAACCACTACTTTTTAGTGTTTTGAAAAATGAAGCCATCTTAGGATATTGTGGCTCTTTTTTTTTAACAGGAGAGGTGTCACAATGCTGGTCGGTTTACAAGGTTACTAAGTCCTTGAATTTTTTTCCAGAGAGGGGGTAATTGGCCAGGCTCCAACTAGGCTGGGTTTGAAAAATTTGTTCAGACCCTTTTTGTTTACCCCTAACAGATAATGCCTCCAGCCTAAGGCTTTCGTGTCTTTAAAAAAAGTATAATCAAAGGGGAGTGGCCAGCAAGCTGTGCAACTAGCCTTCATTTAGATTAGAGTTTTTGATTCAGTTCAGTAGCAGTATGTGTGAAGAAAGGTTGCTTGTTTTCTCCCTCGTTCTGCCCTTCTGAATTCTTAACCTGAAAGCCTGGTTTGTTTCATTTTTACTGTTTGTGCTAAGGGATCTGCTTATGGGGATTGTTGCAAGTATTTTCAGAACAGAATCATTAAGCTGGGATAGACTGTTGGGTGTTTGGATAGGATCATTCACCCGGTATTCTATTTTCTGTTCTTTGAGTTTCACTCCGTAATTTTGTAAACAAATGTTTTTTTTAAAAACTTGGCAGTCGGACCAGCTAATTCACTTCGGGAATATCCACTGCACACCAGCCTAAAACAAATAGCAAAGTTACGGTCTGGGCTACATGCTTAAAAATGTTTTGAGGGGTCGGGCCTGGGCCATAACAGATTGGGGGCTATTTGCGGGATTTGTTTGTAGTTCCAAATTGGGATTTGGGATTTGAATTGTCTGGAATCGGAGACAGCAAGTAGTAGGTGTTGGTGTCTTTCTTCCAGATGTTTATTTGGTTGGTTTAAACAGAGATGGGATAGCCATGGCTCTTTCAGTTACCAAATGTTTTCTGGGGGTGGAGGAAGTGACTTTGGGGGTTTTACAAAAGGTGATTAAGGCCAAGCTGTGGGAATTAACAAACAAGCTGGAGTTGGAGCTACCTGCTCACGTGAGGAAAGATGAGATGATTACAGCAATAGCTCGGCATTTAAATTTACTGGAAACAACATCAGGCTCTGTCAAGATGGCAAAAATTCAATAGCAAATGAAGCAGCTTGAGTTCTAGGCGAGAGTTGAGGAAAGGGCAGCAGAATTGAAACAGTCTGAATTACGATTAAAAGCAGAAGAGAAAGAAAAAGAGAGAGAGTTTGAACTTCAGAAAATGACACTTAGAAAGGAAAGTCAGCTTAAAAGGATGGAAATGATGGCTGAAGGTGGGCTTAGTGAGGAAGTAATGCAAACTCATGTGGAAGAGCAGAGGGTTAAAATGGCAAGGTTAGTAGCTGAAGTGGCTGATGATTATGAGTTGGTTCATAAGACATGGTTTGGCTTTCAGAATCAATTTCAGTACATGAGGGATAGAAATTGGGGCAAAGAAAAATCCTCACATGGAAAGGGAAAGGTAGATCTCAGTTAAGATCAAAAGGATAACTTACCACAGGTTAAAAAGGAATCCCTTGAAGGGGACAAAGATGGTAAAAAGCTCCGATGTTTTCATTGTAATAAAATAGGCCTCATAAAATCACAGTGTTGGTGGGCTAGGAAAAAGCCAGATGTTGGAAAACAGGACAAGTCTGGGAGTTTTGCTGGAATGGTGTAGAAAGCACAGTGGAAGCTACAAAGCTGCATCTGTTTGTTTAAAACTTGGCAGTCAGATCAGCTCTGGGAATTCACTCTGGAAATATCCACTGTACACTTACCTAAAACAAAGAGCAAAGATACGGCCTGGACTACCTGCTTAAAAATGTTTTGAGGGGGCTGGACCTGGTCCATAACACAGTGCAAACCAGAATACTGTCCAGATCTTGTGGTATTTGAACATGGACTTCTTCAGTATCTGAGGAGTCATGAATGGTGCTGAACATTATGCAATCATCAGTGAACATTCCCACCTCTGACCTTGTGTTGGAGTGGAATATAGAGAAAGATGGAGGAATCATGGAAAAAGTTTGGATCAGAAGGCTCGAGGAGGGAGGAACGCAGGGAGAATAAGACAGAAGCAGAATTAAGCTTCGTAACAATGACATTTATGAGCTGCTTGGGAAGAGAGGTGGATGTGTCAAGGGAAAGCGTTATGTGAAGATGAATTACAATGAAAAATATAATTCTGATTTATCTTTGCATTCCAAGCATGATCATGGAACAATTAGCAATATCTCTCTTTCAACTCCAAATTAAGACACATCATGCAATGAGTTTGAAATTATATGTCTTCTAATTAAGGCATAAAATTGTTAATTACAATCATGGATTTGATATTTGAGATGAGTTATTCTACAGATGTTTCCATTTATGTGAAAATTTCAATTCAATAAAAAATTTGTGATAAGTGAATAAACAAGTTCTTTGAGTTTTATTTCCCAAAGTCAATCATTGTTAAATAATAAAAGAATGGTTCAACATTTTTCCCATGGGAGTTGAAAGTGGAGGGTGTGTGGGTTTGTTAATGTGGAACATCCAGCAATCAGAAACCTGGCTCTATTTTAATTGGTATTTCTCCCATACCCATTTGTTGCACTTCCTCTTCGAATGTTGTTTGGTCCAGGTATTTTTATGTGGAAATATGTTGGCCGGTTTTTAACCTGGGATTTGCTTTGTACTGTCTTTCAGCTGGAAGGTTCAAAGATATCAGCAAGACAGACAAACGCTTGTGAATTGATGATGAAAGCATTATACTTCTCAGTTATTGTACACTACATGGGTGGAAGAATGTACAGCAGAATTAACAGGACCTTGCATTGATACAATAGGATTCAATCTGGAGGAGTTGTTTACAGGGATAAAAAGGTCTATGAGACAGAAATTGTAATTTTTGTATTATTTTTGCATTTTGCAACCTGAAACCTTAAGAAACATTTTGGAAATAGATATTTTCTTGATGGAGCAACAAAGGAAAAACAACCTGTTTGTAACTTGAAATAAATGAAAATAGATGTGGTAGTGTTGTAGCCTTAATTGTGGTTTGAGATGGATGACTCATATAGTAAAGATCACCAGTGTTCAATTTAGGAAGATTTTAGCTCTACAACCAACAAAAGGCAGCTATTAAACAAAGTGATAGAATATATAGTTATTTTTATGTCTTACTTACAAATATGTAATATGTATATTGATTTTACATTTTTATATTCCCATTCTACTATGGCTCCCTTAGAATTAGTTGTTCTCTGCTCGTGTACACTACACAACAGTCAATATTCTATAATGCTGACAATTTATCAAATAGCCCTTTCTCTATCACACAAGGTCAATACTTGTGTAATTATTGAGAACTAATTTGTGTTCTACTACTGAACTGCTCTTAGCTGTCTATATTGTTGCACTGATAGAGCTAGAGTTCTTCAGACTATGTTATAACTTAATCCAGTGTAAATGTGACAATAATGGTGTTAGAATGGCTACACAATAGTGATCACCACAAATAAGGCAATATTCAGGTCGCCATCTACCTGGTACAGGCCTCCATTTGGCTGCCTGGAATGACTGTGTATAAGGAATACAATAAAGGCCTGAGTAAGCATCTTGGCAAGCCACCAGTATTGGGGATTTTTCTGGCGGAGGTATTGTCTATCCTTATTGATTGCAATCTGCAGGTCAGGAAGTCAAAAATTCATTTGCAGGGAATAGCAGTGTCGTACGACTCGAGTTTGGAGATGAGTGTGGCTGGGATTATGCTGTTGAGGGTGGAGCTAAAGTCTATAAATAGGAGTCGGACGTAGGTACCCTTGTTATCCAGATGTTTTGAGGATGAAAGTAGGGCCAAAGAAATGGCGTCTGCATGGCACTCTGATTTGCTTATTTTTTTTAAAAAAGTCTACCATCTTTATGGGATCTTCCTACATGTAAACTGGTCAGTTCCTACTGGTCAGTTCTTACACGTAGCCAGGGCAAAAGTGAGGACTGTAGATGCTGGAAACCCAGAGTTTAGATTAGAGTGGTGCTGGAAAAGCACAGCAGGTCAGGCAGCATCCCAGGAGCAGGAAAATCGACGTTTCGGGCAAAAGCCCTTCATCAGGAATAGTCTGTTCCTGATGAAGGGCTTTTGCCCGAAACATTGATTTTCCTGCTCCTCGGATGCTGCTTGACCTGCTGTGCTTTTCCAGCACCCCTTACACATACACAGCCTGCCTTTGATGTAATATTTTGTATGAGAATTGCTTTGAGAAGTATCTGAGAGAGTTGATGAATTAGACTTTTTTTATGTTGGCATTGAGAACACTTTGTAAAGTGGACCTTTCTTCCAATTTCCAAAACACATTTAAGCAAGCAAAATATCTCATTTCGAC
This sequence comes from Chiloscyllium plagiosum, assembly GCF_037043375.1. Classification (NCBI taxonomy): domain Eukaryota; kingdom Metazoa; phylum Chordata; class Chondrichthyes; order Orectolobiformes; family Hemiscylliidae; genus Chiloscyllium; species Chiloscyllium plagiosum. Next base: position 29,413,855 of record NW_028270146.1, read on the forward strand.
AGTGTCAGCTCCCAATAGAATACTGGGCAGAATGTCAGACTGAAAGAAGTGAATCATGACATGTCTCAGAGACAATTTATGTGAAAACTTCAGACTGGATTGAGTTGTTTTTCATTTTATTTCTGGATCCATTTCATCCTTTTAAGGTTTCTTTATTTGCAGGCTCTGCCTTTTGCCGAACCTTGCATGGGATTTCATCTAGCATGACGGGACACAAATCATTTCATAACTGATTCAACTACATGTCTCGATTAGTTGAAGCTTACAATAATTTTGACTCAATGCAATTTATTTCTTGTAGAATCGTTACAGGATATAAGATAAAATGACCATCATCAATTTGGTCATTGTTATTGGATCAGAAAGGTAATGGTCATAATTAGACCAAACTACCAAGGCTTATAGGCTCAAACTCAACAAATACAAACCTGACCATTTGCATTAATTACTCCTCAAAATTTGGAATTCAATCCTGCATAATTTTTATTGATACAGAAAGGTGCCAATGTGAGGTTTACAAAGTTATGAGGGGCATGGACAGGGTAAATAGGCAAAGTCTTTTCCCTGGGGTCGGAGAGTCCAGAACTAGAGGGCATAGGTTTAGGGTGCGAGAGGAAAGATATAAAAGAGACCTAAGGGGCAACTTTTTCACACAGAGGGTGGTACGGGGTATGGAATGAGCTGCCAGAGGAAGTGGTGGAGGCTGGTACAATTGCAACATTTAAGAGGCATTTGGATGGGTATATGAATAGGAAGGGTTTGGAGGGATATGGGCCGGGTGCTGGCAGGTAGGACTAGATTGGGTTGGGATATCTGGTCGGCATGGACGGGTTGGACCGAAGGATCTGTTTCCATGCTGTACATGCTCTACATGCTCTACGACTCTATGATTCTATAACATATCAAACACATCTAATCCAAGCTACATGCTACAAAAGGTGATAGTTTTGTCAGGACTTGCAGACAGTCAAAGTGAAGAGTCAAAGACAGTCAAAGTGCAAAGGCCAAACCCATGAGGAGAAAATTCATTGCGGACCACCCATCAACAGTAGCTGTCAGTATTTCACAACTACTGCTATATGAATCAGAAACACAGAATCATAGATTTGTTACAGCACAGAAGGAGGCCAATCAGCCTCCTTGTGAAGGGCTTATGCCCAAAATGTTGACTCTCCTGCTCCTCGGATGCTGCCTGACTAGCCATGCGTTTCTAGCACCACATTCTTCGATGCCAATCAGCCCATCATGACTGCACTGGCTCTTCAAACCATCATAATTTCTTAATACCAATTTTCAGCCCTGTATCTTCACTAATCGTCACTAAATAATCACCCAATGCACTGATGACTGCTTCAACTGAACCTGCATCCATCAAATTTCCAAACAGTGCATTAGTTATTCCTTGTGTGAATAAGTTTTTTCTTCACATTATCTTTGCTTCTTTTGCACATCGTTTGACGTCTATGCCATCTCAATCTTGTTCATTTAATGAGCAGGAAAAGTTTCTCCCTATTTGCTCTATCCAGCCCACTGAACCTCTATCAAATCACCTCTCAGCCTTTCTCTGTTCAAGGAGAACAGTCCCAATTTCTTTAATCTGTCCTCATAACGGAAGTTTCTCATTCCTGGAACTATTCTTGTCAGTTATTTCTGCATTCTCTCTAATACATTCACGTCTTCCAAATAATGTGCACTTATAAGTGTGCGCAATAATCCAGTTGAGGTTGAACGAATGCCTTGTAAATGTTCAACATCATCTCCTTGCCCTATTAATAAAATTGAGGACACTGTATGCTTTATTAACTGCTGTCTCCACTTGTCCTACCACATTCAACGATCTGGGCACACATACCCCAAGATTCTCCCCTCTGCAAGCACTTTAGGATTGTACCCCAAATTATATTGTCTCGCAACATCCTTCCTATCAAAGTGAACATCTCACACTTCTCTGCTTTCAACCTCACCTGCCATTTACTCACCCATTCCACCATCTTGTTAATATCCTTTCAGAATTCTACACTCTCTTGCACACAGTTTACAATTCTTCGAAATTTTTTGTCATCTGCAAACTTTGAAATCGTCTCCTGCACACTGAGATTGAGATTACAAAAGACCTCACCATTTCAGAGGTGTGCAATACCATCCCTAGACAGATTGATTAGAAAATATGTAAAACATTTCAAGGACCCTAATATATTCATGGTCTCCGTGGTGCAGTGGAAGTATCTCTACCTCTGAGCTAGAAGATCTGAGGTTAAGTGCCACTGGCACCAGAAAAGTGTCATACCATGCCTAGAACAGTTGATTAAAAGAACACAATCTGCAAAGTTCTAGTTACAGTTTGCAAGCAAAGTGAGCAGATGTGGGTAATTGTAAGGTTATCCATTTCGCTTGGAGGACTAGAAAGAAAATGTATTATCTAAATGGTGAAAAATGTTAGTGTGCTCAATCGCAGAAGGATCTTGGTGTCCCTGTGCATGACTTGTAGACAACTGGTATGCAGGTCCAGGTGGTAATATGGTAGGCAAATGGAATTATGGCAATAGAGTATAAAGGTAGAGAAGTGTTGCTTCAATTGATCAAGTTTCTGTATCTCTGGAGTATTACGTACAACTTTGGTTTCCTTACTTGAAGAGGCAGTTCCGAGGAGATTTCATAACTTCAGAAGAATATGGTAGTAAAATTAGGCCATTCGTTCCATCAAATCTGCTCTTCCATTCTATCTTGGCTGATATGTTCCTCACCCCACCTTCCTGCCTTCTCCCCATAAGCCTTCAACCCACTACCAATTAAAAGTCTGTTTTAGTCCTCCTTAAATTTACTCACTGTCACAGCAATGACCATACTTTGGGGTAGCGAATTCCACAGATTCATGACCCTTTGGAAGAAATAGGTTCTCCTCAACTCTGTTTTAAACTTGCTATCCCTTATCCAAAGACTATGAACTCTCATCATAGAATGAGCAAGCGTCCACTCCACATCTATTTTATCAACACTTAGTCATAGAGTCATAGACATGTACAGCACAGAAACAGCATACATTCCTATACTGCCCCCCAGGGAAACTCCACCACAAACCTTTCTCCAGCCTAAAATCTATCCTTTGATTATGATTCCAAACTCACTTTTTACCATGTGCTACTAATTCTATTCCAAACAATTGTTTCCAGAAGCTTCCCCACAACCAAAGTTACACTGACTGGTTCGTAATTACTGGGATAATCCTTACCACCTTTCTTTAACAAGGCCAGAACATTTGCAATTCTCCTGTCTTCTGGTGCCTCACAAGAATCTAGGGAAGACCGTAAGATTATGGCCAATGATCCTGCGATTTCTACCCTCACTTCATTCTAAATCCTTGGACGGGATCTAGTCCTTCATCAATTTTAGTCTGTAAAATACTTCGTTGTTATTTATTTGGAATCCTCCTCGTGTTAAAGTTTCCTCCTTTGACACCATGGCCTAGGCAACATCCTCCACTTTTGTAAAGTAAGAAGTAAAGTCTGCATTTAACACCTCACCCATGTCCCATGCCTCCATGTGTTAATTGCCTTTTCAGCCACTTATTAGTCCCACTAATCCATTAATCTTCTTTTACTATTTACGTGCGACAAAACACTTGTGATTCCCCTTTATGTTAGCTGCTAGTCTTCTCTCATAATTTCTCTTTCTTTCTTTTAGTTGCTGCCCTTTCAATCTCCAGTGTCCTTCTTGACTCTCAACTGCATTTTTAGCCTCACACCCATCATAACCACACTCTTCAATTTCTACCTCCTTTGTCACACAGGGAACTCTGGCTGTGTTTGTTCTAATATGAGGAGAAAGTGAGGTCTGCAGATGCTGGAGATCAGAGCTGGAAATGTGTTGCTGGAAAAGCGCAGCACGTCAGGATCATCCAGGGAACAGGAGAATCGACGTTTCGGGTATAAGCCTGAAGAAGGGCTTATGCCCGAAACGTCGATTCTCCTGTTCCCTGGATGCTGCCTGACCTGCTGCGCTTTTCCAGCAACACATTTCCAGCTTTGTTCTAATATGCCCATTTGAGAAATTCTACCTCGATTGTACCATTACCATCTTCTCTTTGAAGATAGTCCATTGTTCAGTGACTGTTTTTCCCACCAAACTCTTGTTCCACTCAATCCTGCCCAGTTCTGTTCTTAACTCACTGGAGTCAGATCTCTGTTATTTGATTTTTCTGACTCTGGACTGTTGCATGTCATTCTCCACCACTATTCTGAATCTTATGATACAATGAACATGATCTTCTATCTGTTCTTCCATTGTTTTTTGATCCAACCTTGACAGCATGAGAAGTCATTCAGATGAGCAAGACTGGCATGTTTATCAGGTTGTCTGACTGAGTAGGGACCGTGACATGAACTCTTATTTTTAAGTGTCAAGTCCGACAATGCATCCATCTTTTCTTCTAAGACTGGACACATACTGATGAGGAAATTCTCCTGAACTCACTCTAAGAACATTTGCTCCTCATACCTCTTTACAGTACCACTGTCACGGTCAATATTTGGATAATTGAGATCCCCTATTATAACTATATTATAATGTTGGCATTTCTCTATAATTTTCATGCCATTTGTTCCTCTATGCCTTTTCCATTGATTGGTGGACTATCCATCAGTTGATGGTCTATCTTGAATTTACTCCTTTTTGGGACATGAAAGCGTAACTTAGATGATTCCCAATGTCTAAAGCAGCCTATTGAGACATGTTTAAATTTGAAATAAAACAGAACCCTGTATGTAGAAACATTAGAAACAGGTAAAGACATTTCAAACACCTGAGTGTGCTCTGCTATTCAATTAGGTCATGTCTGAACAGCAGCCAAACTGAATTTACCTTTGTGTGCTGACTTTTGATATCCTTACCTAAAACAAATCTATCTCAGTCTTTAAAGCTCCATTGAATCAATTTCTCCAGTAGTCTGAGGAAGAGAGCTTTAGATTCCCACTATCCTTTGTGTGAGAAACAGCACACAGTAAACGGAAGTTAACATTATATTTTGATTATCTATCAAGTTAAGATTGCAATACAGATCATGAGACCTGAAACATCCTACAATGAAGACTAGTTGAATTCTTTCAGAAATCAAGAGTATTTGTCAAAAACATCAGAGATAAAGGTCCCAGGGTAGGAAGTCCCAAACTTAAAGGCACAGGTTTAAGGTGAGAGGGGAAAAATATAAAAGGGACCGAAGGAGGAACATTTTCATGTACAAGGTGATGTGTGTATGGAATGCCAGAGAAAGAGGTGGAGGGAGGTACAATTGCAACAATTAAAGGCATTTGGATGGGTACATAAATAGAATAAATAGAAACTTTTGAAAATGTGACTAGATTAATTTGGATATCTGGTTGGCATGAATGAGTTGGACCGAAGGGTCTGATTTCATGCTGTACAACTCTCTGAGTCTGTGAGTGGTTTACAACAAGATAACCTTCAATCCCTGCTGTTAACCTTTTCTGCCTGTAACTATTTTTTTTCTCTTGTTGCTTGGGAAAGGAATCTCTGTGCCACCTGACAGGTAATACAATGGCAGATTCAGGATGCTACTAATGAAATTGGGAGCACATTTTGTCTCTGGGTTCCATCCTGATACTTCCATTTCTCTGTCAATCAATTCCAATTTTTTTCAATGTAGATGTCTGGGTTGTACCGTCAACTACTGGAGTTGAGATCATTTCATCAGAGTTCATGTCACGGTCCCTACTCAGTCAGACAACCTGATAAACATGCCAGTCTTGCTCATCTGAATGACTTCTCATGCTGTCAAACTCTGTGTCCTTAATTTTAAGTTTATGATGTGTTGGGAGCAGGGAAGGTGAGAGAGATTCACGCAGAAGAAACCCAAGACTACATATGTACCTGTCAGGGGTTTTTGAAGTCAGCCATCTCAGAAAGTGCATATTACAAATGACAAGACAAGATGTTGCATAACTTAGAGGGGGCCTTGAAGGTAGCAGTGTTTCTGTGCACCTGATACCCTTGTTTTTATAGTTGGCAGAGATCACAAACTTTGGAAGTGCTTCTCTGTTTCCTTCATATTGTAGCATCAGTTACATTTCAAGAGTTATTCACAGCTTGAGCTCATGAAGGACACTATCTAAAGCAAAGTTCTTTCTTTACTTTTTATCACGATATACACATCGGCAGGATGTTTATAATGCTCTTGTGAAGTGCCTCTAAATATTTATTATATTGAAGATGCTATATAAATGCAAATTGTTGTTGTTATTTCTCATTGACTTAACACATAACTTATCTATTTATTTAGATATATCTCTACTAATCGATTGCTGTACCTACATAAATACCAATTTTTCAAGTGTTATTAAAAACATTTGTAGGAAATCATTATTCTCTGAACTTCCCAATCTTGTTTTTACCATGCTGCAAATATTCCTCATTACACCTGTGTCCTTCTGAAATTATAACAAAACATTTCTGACAGCAACGTTTTTTCCCCAGGGGATTAAAACTGTGAAAATTCTTCATTGCTACCAGGGGCTTTGCTTCCTGCTATAATCTTTTAAAGTTTCAATCTCAAACATATGTCAGTCAAACATCTGTAGATTTATCCAATCTTCACACTTTCTGCTTTCAACATTTCTGCCGTTAAGGACAATGCCGTACAATTTAACTTCTCAATAACAATCACCCTCGTATGTATGTCAAATAAGAAGAAAAGAGGGTTCGTACTTATATGATCTCTTTCATGATTTCCGGACATTCTAAAACATTTTGGAGTTAAAGAATTATTGTTTTAATAGAAGTGATACCATGTATGAAATGTAATAGCAATCTAATAAAGCCCAGAAAATCTGTTTTTGATGTTGATTTAACAATAATTCTGATCAGCAGATGAGGAAAAATTACTCTGCTCTTCAAAACAATGTCAAGAGATATTTTCCACCTACCCTCATGATCTTTGTTATAACGTTTATTTGGAAGATACCACTTACAGTCCAACAATCTCTCAGTATGGTATTGGATCATCAGAGCAGAATTTTGTGCTTACGTCTTTCTACTGGAACTTGAAACCAAAAAGTCAGAGAATGTGATGTTTGGGACAATTTATTAGAGATTGTGAAGGAGAGAAACAAGGCTTGTTTTACTTCAATGACAGTTTTATATCATTCCTCATTTACGCAAAATTGCAACAAGGTTATACCTAGTGAATGTAACATGGAACGATGTTACTGCATGATGCACAGAACTCTTGTCTTTGGGGATGGGGAAGTTTGAGCAATACTATCTGGAATTTGCAATTATTTTCAAAGTAAGACTATCCATCTCTATTTAACTCATTTCCTAAAAAGCAAAGCTGACTAGATCAAACGTACCAGCTTAATGCCTCAGTGTGTTTTTATTCATATTGCAATATTAGTCATTGAGCAAAAAATGCAATGAATTGTCATCAGCGAATTCTTGAAAAAAATTAAATGGGATGCCATCCCAATTAAAGTTCCAAAGGCTTTGTTTCAAGCAAACCTCAATAATCCTTTCCCTAGCCAATAACAAAGCTCAATTGTTACTGCAATTTAGGTATTGAGTGTGTAGCACTGGTCATCCTCAAAAGAACAGCTCCTCAACAAGTCTTGCAAGTGTTCATTATAATTTCTCTATAATTTGAAATGTGAAACCCTCCCAACCTCCTCACCCGCAAAAAAATGATCAAAGTTGGTGTCTTGATGAAGATCTGAATATAAGGTTGTCTTAAGCGATCTCTGATTGGATTTGTAATTCATTTAATTGGTTCAGTGGGAAATGTCTGATTTGTTGTACTGGAATGAAAATGCAGAACACACTTTTAAACTGTGCTTGAATTTGCAGACATGAATGCAGAGACCTTCCCTGTAAACTGTACCCATCTGCACAATGGACAGAATTACTTCAATACACCACCTTGTTGCCTGGTCAGTATCTCTGTCTCAGGCTTGTGCAGTGTTCCAGCACAGCTCAGCAAAGCTGGAAGAACAGCACCTCATTTTCTGCTTTGGAATTCTACAGCCTTCTGGACTCAATACTGGGTTCAACAATTTTAGACCTTGAGGCATCTTCTCCATGTCCTTACCCAAACCCCTATGTACCATGGTCTGCTATTACACTTAACCCATTGTTAGCCATGAATTGCTAATCATTCTTCCAGGCTGATCATCATCCACTCCTTTATCTGTTCAACTGTTCTTCAGTCTCTTTGGGCTCTATCCCCATCCATCATTAACTTCTTATACCATCCCTCCCCCCCACTCCCTATTTTCTACATACCAAACAACATTTTCCTGGTTACCATCAGTTCTGAGGAAGGATCACTGGACCTGAAACAATCACTGTCCACAGATTCTGCTAGACCCGCTGAGATTTTCCAACAATTTCTGTTTTTGTTTGGGACAAAATTACTGGTTGACACAATCTCCAGAAGAAGAGAAATTGGAATCTTAATAAACTTCTGGATGTTGGAGGTGTCGTTGACAGTATAGAGGGCTGTTGTAGTCTGCAGCGGGACATTGACAGGATGCAGAGATGGGCTGAGAGGTGGCAGATGGAGTTCAACCTGGATAAATGGAGGTGATGCATTTTGGAAGGTCGAATTTGAAAGCGGAGTACAGGATTAAGGATAGGATTCTTGGTAGTGTGGAGGAACAGAGGGATCTTGGGGTGCAGGTACATAGATCCCTTAAAATGGCCACCCAAGTGGACAGGGTTGCTAAGAAAGCATATGATGTTTTGGCTTTCGTTAACAGGGGGATTGAGTTTAAGAGTCGTGAGATCTTGTTGCAGCTCTATAAAACTTTGGTTAGACCGCACTTGGAATACTGCGTCCAGTTCTGGTCGCCCTATTATAGGAAAGATGTGGATGCTTTGGAGAGGGTTCAGAGGAGGTTTACCAGGATGATGCCTGGACTGGAGGGCTTATCTTATGAGGAGAGGTTGACTGAGCTCGGACTTTTTTCATTGGAGAAAAGGAGGAGAAGAGGGGACCTAATTGAGGTATACAAGATAATGAGAGGCATAGATAGAATCGATAGCCAGAGACTATTTCCCAGGGCAGAAATGACTAACACGAGGGGTCATAGTTTTAAGCTGGTTGGAGGAAAGTATAGAGAGGATGTCAGAGGCGGGTTCTTTACACAGAGAGTTGTGAGAGCATGGAATGCGTTGCCAGCAGCAGTTGTGGAGGCAGGGTCATTGGGGACATTTAAGAGACTGCTGGACATGCATATGGTCACAGAAATGTGAGGGTGCATACATGAGGATCCGTGGTCGGCACAACATCATGGGTTGAATGGCCTGTTCTGTGCTGTACTGTTCTATGTTCTATAAGAAGGGATTTCTGAATATATGAGGATCTTGCTTTCATTTTGTAAAAGGCTTTTGTAAAATCAAGATATAATTTTTTAAATTTATCATCGTACTCTGCAGATACTTTTATAAAGCATTTTTACATGTAGTAAATGGATTATTTTTGGTTCATAAAGTGAACAGACATTTTATTAGTCATGTCAAGATTAGAGTAGTACTGACAAAGCACAGCAGGTAAGGCAGCATCCGAGGAGCAGGAAAATTGATGTTTCGGGCAAAAGTCCTTCATCAGGAATCTCCAGCATCTGCAGTACCCACTTTCGCCGACATTGTTATTCATCACTATATATCTCAAAAATACCAAAGATATTGGCCATTCTGAGAAGATGTTAAAAAGACGGTCAGTCAGAAGACTGATTGTGAATACTTAAAGCATAAACTCTCAGGAGCAGGCTTGTTCAGAAAAAATATGGGTTATGGTATTCTGTCTTCATGGAAAGAATTGACCTTAAACAAAGCTGCATTAACATATTCTGCTCTTGAACCACAGAGACTGATAGCATTGGTGTTTGCTTCTGAATCTTACCATCAGCAGTGCATCATGTATTTGAGTGGCACAACAGGTTTCATTTGCACACAGGCGACCTCAATATTTACTAAGATGAGTGCAGCTACAATTTGACAGGGTATGACATGCTAACATCAGGCAAGCATGACCTACTTTATGAGAGGGCAATAGGAAAGGGAACGGATGGATGTACATCAGTGCCTGTGTGGAGAAAACTTACTAATGAACATCCTTCAAGTGCAGAGCACTTCAAAATACACACCAACAACAAGCACTTGTTAATTTAAAATTCAATTCCACTGAAGCACTATTTTTATTTGAAAATGTATCTAGCTTCAACATTGGGATACTTGCATTCAGTCTCAAAATGTGATGGTATATAGCATTTGTAAACAATCTGTTGGCACTACTGGACAAGTCAGATCCCACAATGAGTCTGAGGTTAATAGATTTTTAAAATAGTTTAATTAACACAATGATCCTCCACTGAAGTATAGTCGTACAAAGATATAAAGGTTCTTTGACAATGAAACAGATGTTTATTGCACAAAAGCCAGAAAAAGAAAATAAATAAAACAAAGTGAGTTATCTAGAAGTAGGACACAGTTTTCCAGATTTAAAAAAAAACAGTGCTCTCGCATTCATCACCTTGTTGGTCTTCTAGGTCTTGTTCCAGGATCTAGTTTAGCTTTAGAAAACAGACTTTTTGCACATAGATACCCAATGTCATAGAGTCATAGAGATGTACAGCATGGAAACAGACCTTTCGGTCCAACCCGTCCATGCCAACCAGATATCCCATCCCAATCTAGTCCCACCTGCCAGCACCCGGCCCATATCCCTCCAAACCCTTCCTATTCATATACATATCCAAATGCCTTTTAAATGTTGCAATTGTACCATCCTCCACCACATCCTCTGGCAGCTCATTCCATACACGTACCATCCTCTGCGTGAAAAAGTTACCCCTTAGGTCTCTTTTATATCTTTCCTCTCTCACCCTAAACCAATGCCCTCTAGTTCTGGAATCCCCGACCCCAGAGAAAATACTTTGTCCATTTATCCTATCCATGCCCCTCATAATTTTGTGAACCTCTATAAGGTCACCCCTCAGCCTCCGCGGTCCAGGGAAATCAGATCCAGCCTGTTCAGCCTCTCCCAATAGCTCGATCCTCCAACCCTGGGAAATCTTTTCTGAAATCTTTCAAGTTTCACAAAATCGTTCCGATAGTAGGAAGACCAGAACTGCATGCAATATTCCAACAGTGGCCTAACCAATGTCCTGTACAACTGCAACATGACCTCCCAACTCTCGTACTCAATGCTCTGACCAACAAAGGAAAGCATACCAAATGCCTTCTTCACTATCCTATCTACCTGCGACTCCACTTTCAAGGAGCTATGAGCCTGCACTCCAAAGACTCTTTGTTCAGCAACACTCCCTCGGACCTTACCATTAAGTGTATAAGTTATGCTAAGATTTGCTTTCCCAAAATGCAGCACCTCACATTTATCTGAATTAAACTCGATCTGCCACTTCTCAGCCCATTGGCCCATCTGGTCTAGATCCTGTTGTAATCTGAGGTAACCCTCTTCGCTGTCCACTACACGTCCAATTTTGGTGTCATCTGCAAACTTACTAACTGTACCTCTTATGCTCGCATCCAAATCACTTACATAAATAACAAAAAGTAGAGTGCCCAGCACCGATCCTTGTGGCACTCTACTGGTCACGGGCCTCCAGTCTGAAAAACAACCCTCCACCACCACCCTCTGTCTTCTACCTTTGAGCCAGTTCTGTATCCAAATGGCTAGTTCTCCCTGTATTCCATGAGATCTAACCTTGCTAATCAGTCTCTCATGGCGAACCTTGTCGAACACCTTACTGAAGTCCATATAGATCACATCTACTGCTCTGCCCTCATCAATCTTCTTTTTTCCTTCTTCAAAAAACTCAATCAAGTTTGTGAGACATGATTTCCCATGCACAAAGCCATGTTGACTGTCTCTAATTAGTCCTTGCCTTTCCAAATACATATACATCCTGTCCCTCAGGATTCCCTCCAAAATTTGCCCACCACTGAGGTCAGGCTCACCAGTCTATAGTTCCCTGGCTTGTCTTTACCGCCCTTCTTAAACAGTGGCACCACGTTTGCCAACCTCCAGTCTTCCGGCACCTCACTTGTGACTATCGATGATACATTCAATCAATCTCCTTTACTGCCACATGATATGTTGAAAAAGAAAATGTCAGACAACTTCTGGGTAGGGTGGTAAGGAAAACTTGATTGAATTTTTTGAAATAACAAAAAGGATTGATGAGGACAGAGCAGTAGATGTGATCTATATGGACTTCAGTAAGACGTTCGACAAGGCTCCCCATGGGAGACTGATTAGCAAGGTTAGATCTCATGGAATACAGGGAGAAGTAGCCATTTGGATACAGAACTGGCTCAAAGGTAGAAGACAGAGGGTGGTGGTGGAGGATTGTTTTCAGACTGGAGGCCTGTGACCAGTGGAGTGCCACAAGGATCGGTGCTGGGTCCATTACTTTTTGTCATTTACATAAATGATTTGGATGCGAGCATAAGAGGTACAGTTAGTAAGTTTGCAGTGACACCAAAATTGGAGGTTTAGGGGACAGCGAAGAAGGTTACCTCAGATTACCACTCAGATGGGGCAATGGGCTGAGAAATGGCAGATGGAGTATAATTCAGATAAATGCGAGGTGCTGCATTTTGGGAAAGCAAATCTTAGCAGGACTTATACACTTAATGGTAAGGTCCTAGAGAGTGTTGCTGAACAAAGAGACCTTGGAGTGCAGGTTCATAGCTCCTTGAAAGTGGAGTCACAGGTAGATAGGATAGTGAAGAAGGCGTTTGGTATGCTTTCTTTTATTTATGGTCAGAGTATTGGTCATGTTGCGGCTGTACAGTACATTGTTTAGGCCACTGTTGGAATATTGCATGCAATCCTGGTCTCCTTCCTATCGGAAAGATGTTGTGAAACTTGAAAGGGTTGAGAAAATATTTACAAGGATGTTGCCAGGGTTGGAGGATTTGAGCTACAGGGAGAGGCTGAACAGGCTGGGGCTGTTTTCCCTGGAGCGTTGAAGGTTGAGGGGTGTCCTTATAGAGGTTGACAAAATCATGAGGGGCATGGATAGGATAAATAGGCAAAGTCTTTTCCCTGGGGTCGGAGAGTCCAGAACTAGAGGGCAGAGGTTTAGGGTGAGGGGAAAGATATAAAAGAGACCTAAGGGGCAACTTTTTCACATAGAGGGCGGTACATGTGTGGATTGAGCTACCAGCGGAAGTGGTGGAGGCTGGTATAATTGCAACATTTAAAAGGCATTTGGATGGGTACATGAATAGGAAGGGTTTGGAGGGATATGGGCCGGGTGCTGGCAGATGGGACTAAATTGGTCGGCATGGACGGGTTGGACTGAAGGGTCTGTTTCCATGCTGTACATCTCTATGATTCTAAGTATGGCAAAACCCATCTATGCGAGATCTTTCTGGTTTGGTGTATTTGTCTGACTGCAGTAATTGTGTTGTCTCGACCCAAAGCACCTTAATGAATTTCAGGCATGATATGACATCAAATTGTTTCCACATACAGATTGCACTGCTATAACGTGTGTTTCATTATTGCGAATTTGCTGAAATGCGATTGACGAATTGGGGACACTGTTCCTAAAACACGAAGTTTTAAAGCATGTATTGGTTATAACGCAATTCCAGTCGCATTAGTTAAAATGGTACTACTATTAACTGATTTTCTTCTAACATGGGATTGCATGAGAACGGAACCACTGCATTATAGAACATAGAACATAGACATAGAACAATACAGCACAGAACAGGCCCTTCGGCCCACGATGTCGTGCCGAACATTTGTCCTAGCTTAAGCACCCATCCATGTACCTATCCAATTGCCCCTTAAAGGTCACCAAAGATTCTGACTCTACCACACCCACAGGCAGCGCATTCTATGCCCCCACCACTCTCTGGGTAAAGAACCCACCTCTGACATCTCCCCTATACCTTCCACCCTTCACCTTAAATTTATATCCCCTTGTAACACTCTGATTTTTTTTCTTTTTTTTCCTTCGCTGGACTCCCTCAATAGGAAAAAAAAAGAAAAAAAAAATCAGAGTGTTACAAGGGGACATAAATTTAAGGTGAAGGGTGGAAGGTATAGGAGAGATGTCAGAGGTGGGTTCTTTACCCAGAGAGTGGTGGGGGCATAGAATGCGCTGCCTGTGGGAGTGGTAGAGTCAGAATCTTGTAATAGTAGTACCATTTTAACTAATGCGACTGGAATTGCGTTATAACCAATACATGCTTTAAAACTTGGTGTTTTAGGAACAGTGTCCCCAATTCGTCAATCGCATTTCAGCAAATTCGCAATAATGAAACACACGTTATAGCAGTGCAATCTGTATGTGGAAACAATTTGATGTCATATCATGCCTGAAATTCATTAAGGTGCTTTGGGTCGAGACAACACAATTACTGCAGTCAGACAAATACACCAAACCAGAAAGATCTCGCATAGATGGGTTTTGCCATACTTAGAATCATAGAGATTATAGCAGAACTGACTGCAACTGATGTTGGTCCACAACACGTATTCATGCTTGTATCCATCTTCCAAAAAGGCATCAATGGTATGGCCCTTTTACCCACCCAGAAGATCTCTCCAGAAAGCTTTGATTTTTGTTTTTGCCTTGTTTATTTTTCTTTCCCACAGTAACACAGTGGCTGTGGGGCCATCTAGCTCAGAGTCAGTCTCCTGAATTGAGATTTTTTTCTGATCTTCTAATGATTTTTTTTCTCTCTTTTGTTGTGTGCGTGTCCAGAAAGCTTTGATCGGAGTAGAGGTAACTACCAACTCAATTAGCCTCTCCATGTGTCTGTTTTCAGAGAAATCACATTCATGCCATTTGCAGCAACAATTGCCAATAGAGTCATCAGGGGCTTTTGAGTGTACGAGATGAGCTAGAATCTGTTGATCCAGAAGTTAATTTGTATTTTGAGCTGGTCTTTAAAGTACTCTCCAGATTTTCTCTGGATATTGTCTTGATATTTACATTTTTTTTCTTTACTCCTTCCAGGGATGAGGACGTCTCTCGTTAGGCCAGCATTTATTGCCCATCCCTAAATGCCCAGAGGACAGTTAAGAGGCAAACACATGGCTGTTGATTTGGAATCACATGTAAATCAGATCAGGTAAGGATGAAGGTTTCCTTCCCTAAAGGACATTAGGGAACCAGATGGGTTTCTCTGACAATCAACAATGGATTCCTTGCCATCATTAGACTCTAAATTTTGTTAAATTCAAATTCCACCATGGCAGGGTCTGAACTTGGATTTCCAGAACATTATCTGTCTCTTTGGATTAACAGTTCAGCGATAATACCACGAGGCCATCACCTCCTATTTATTCAGCAAAGTCCCTCCTTGTGGATAGCAGGTAAAATTTTAAGAGAGCTCTGTCAGGAAATCTCTTATGACCTTATCTACAAAGTAAAGCAGCATTATATACTTAAAACCGTACTTTGGTAGTCATGAGTTACCTAACCTTTAGTCAAATTTTTGCCTGACATTTCTTAGTACAGGTCTATGGTGTTTTGTTTTCTTGAAATAGAATGCAGAATTTGTTGGTTTGCTGTTCTGCCTTTTTATTTCTTCGTTTTTTACTTCTGTTTCACTTTCTTTTCCACGGCTATGGCCTTTTCAAGACGTTTTGCTGAGTGTGCATTCGTGTCATTAACACAATTTGGCGTTAGAGAAAGTTTGCACCACATCACATGAACTTTGGTACCAACTTGAAGAAAACAAAATTGTGGAACCAACAGATCACTGCACTTAGCAAAACTGCGCATGGGAGAAAATCATGTTTTTTTGTGCTTGAGTGATGTTTCTTTGAATAGGAGGACTGTATAGTTAAAGTGAGAGTATGCTTTGACTGTTGATGTTATTTTGAAGCTTATGAGATGTATTTTAGCTGACAATTTTGTTTTTAAACCTGCAAGAAGCTTTTTGCCAGCTGTGGATTTCAAGTCTAGAAGTTGGCTGAAACTTTTTCTTGTAATAGGGCTTGGTAGGTCTTGAACTTCAAGTAGAAGGTAAGAAGGTAATTCTGACTCTTGTTTATTTAAAATGGACATCTGTACTTACGTAAACACGTTGTCATTAGTTGTCCAAATGCTTCACAATCTTGTGCTGTATCGTCTTCAGCGAATGTTATTTTATAAACAATTTGCTGACTATTGCATTGTTACCATAAAATGGTTATGATCTGTCACTATTATGCTGTGATACTTAACTTAGCTTCTGTAACATAAGGATGACATGTGGATCATGTACTGCTGAAAATGCAACAAACCTTTATGATAGCATCTGGTATCCACATATGCACATTACAATCACAGGCACTTGTGTCTTTTAGGTCAAGTTAATCAAGATGATTGTACTGCAGCATGCTTCCCTCAGCTTGCCATGTCCCAAGAGGATGGAGAACAGTAAATAGAGACTGCAAGTTATATATCATCCGATCACGTGATGACGTCATCAGCATGTCCCTTAAAGATGTATTGCACATCTGCTATGAAGAATAACCGAAACACAAAGTTACTGAGCTGCAAGTAAATAATGTCAATCTTGGCTCAGAAGTCATCTACTTGCCTCTGTCACCAAGTTGCTCATTTAAACTTCAACTTTAGCATGTAGCCTATATTAATTCGTAAATGCAAAACTTGCGCCCACACCTCCCCCCTCACTTCCCTCCAAGGCCCCAAGGGATCCTTCCATATCCGTCACAAATTCACCTGCACCTCCACACACATCATTTACTGCATCCGCTGCACCCGATGTGGCCACCTCTACATTAGGGAGACAGGCCGCCTACTTACGGAACGTTTCAGAGAACACCTCTGGGGCACCCGCACCAACCCAACCGCCCCGTGGCTGAACACTTTAACTCCCCCTCCCACTCAGCCAAGGACATGCAGGTCCTTGGCCTCCTCCATCGCCAGACCATGGCAACACGACGACTGGAGAAAGAGCGCCTCATCTTCCGCCTAGGAACCCTCCAACCACAAGGGATGAATGCAGATTTCTCCAGCTTCCTCATTTCCCCTCCCCCCACCTTGTCTCAGTCCCAACCCTCGGACTCAGCACCGCCTTCGTGACCTGCAATCTTCTTCCCGACCTCTCCGCCCCCACCGCCTCTCCGGCCTATCATCCTCAACTTAACCTCTTTCCACCTATCGTATTCCCAACGCCCCTCCCCCAAGTACCTCCTCCCTACCTTTTATCTTAGCCTGCTTGGCACACCTTCCTCATTCCTGAAGAAGGGCTTATGCCCGAAACATCGATTATCCTGCTCCTTGGATGCTGCCTGACCTGCTGTGCTTTTCCAGCAACACATTTTTCAGCTCTGATCTCCAGCATCTGCAGTCCTCACATTCTCCTGCTACATTTCCTACACTACATGATGTAATGTATTTTGGAACATCCAGACATCATGCTAAATGAATGTGAGTTCTTTATTTTTCTCTTTTTTTAAGTATGAAGTCCACGTTATGCCTTCAATCATTTTTGAATCATTGTCAATAGTTTACATTGTGTTCAGATTCCTAATAAAGAAGACAAAAACCTGTTTTTCAACCATATGGCATTATACATTATACTTCTGAAGCAACTAAACAAATATACCAGAACTGAAAGGTTATACCTATCAGAGAGCAAAACAAAAAAATGAACGAAGGGCTTTTAACTTGCAAAATGGCTGAGAAGTTATCTGATGATGGTGTTTAAGATTATGGAACTGTTTTGAGAGCAAAGATGTTAGAAAGGTTAGATTAGATTACATTACAGTGTGGAAACAGGCCCTTTGGCCCAACAAGTCTACACCGACCCGCCGAAGCGTAACCCACCCATACCCCTAACCTAACACTACAGGCAATTTAGCATGGCCAATTCACCTAACCTGCACATCTTTGGACTGTGGGAGGAAACCGGAGCACCCGGAGGAAACCCACGCAGAAACGGGGAGAACGTGCAAACTCCACACAGTCAGTCGCCTGAGGCCGGAATTGAACCCGGGTCTCTGGCGCTGTGAGGCAGCAGTGCTAACCACTGTGCCACCATGCCCCCCACTAAGATGTTTCTACTTAATGGGAGAGAGCCACACCAAAAATATAACAGTCACCAGAAGATATTAGAGCAGATTTAGGCCATTAAGGCCTCTTCTCAAACTACTTTCCTGCCTCCCCCCTGTAACCCTTGATCTCCGTACCAATAAAAAACCCACCTAACTTTGTCTTAATGCACTCAAAGACTTGGCTTCTACAGCCCTCTGTGGCAATGAATTCCACAGATTCATCATATTCTACCTGAAGAAATTTATCATCATCTCAGTTCCAAAGGGTCATCCCTTCATTCTGAGGCTGTGCCCTCAGATCCTAGTCTCTCCTACTAGAGGAAGCATCTCCATATCCACTCTATCATATTCTATAAGTTTCAATGAGATTCCTCATCATCCTTCTTAATACCATTGAGTAATGACCCAGAGTCCTCAACCGCTCCTTAGTAATTCTAATAGGGAATTCAGGTGAAACTTTTTAAATCAAGAGTGTGGCATTATTGGGGTCAAATGGTGTGATTGCATGTACAATAAATATGTAATAACAGTACCATTAGATTTTTAAAACAGAATCAGAAATAAAAACATAGTTTATTTTATTTTTTCCTAATTTGATTAATAATATCTCCAAAGCTTGCTGAAAATGAATTGATTTTGTTTTGAAAACAATACTAAAATTCGATTTGTAGATCTCTTGAGTAAAAAGGATATTTCTTTTTAAGTTTTAATTGTGGCAATTTACAGTTGCTTTTATGTATTTCGCCTGATGAGATTACTAAAATATGAAAATCTATGATCAGCTGGAGAATTTGTCTGTGAATAAACACTTTCACATAAACTAGATTTCATTTGCCACAATAGGGTTCTATTTCACAGTGAGTGCTGACTGGAACTCATTGTCTCCAGTTTGATGAACTGAGAGAATTCTGCAGAAAATGTGCTCATTTAAAAGATAATATTGAAATGATAATGAACAAGTGGTGTTTGGGGAAAATCAGCTAGGGTGCATGTAAAGGAGGTTCCTCTAAAAGATTTCGGATGGTATGATATTTGAGGTGGCTTCATTTGTTTTTGAAAAAACTGCTTTTGTACGAGAGTATATATTCCTTCACAATGGTTCAAATGATTTTGATAGTTGTATTGTGGCACAAGATATTAATATAATTTGTCTCACAGGAGTCAATATACTATTGTGGGGTGTTAAATTTACTACCAAACTTGACACTGGCAGCTTGTGAAGTCTGGACTTGTTACAGTACCATTTTGGAGATTTTTAGTTTAAATTAAAATGGAACAGACAATATTTTACTCTAGTGATAAAACTAGTTACAATATCTGGACCATCAGTGCAGTCTAGCAATTCTTGAACTGCTGAATGTACTGTGGTTTGAATGAGAGCTTAAATCAGGCTCCCATTTGTCCTCTCAGTTGAATGCAATAGATTCATGGCACCATTTTTAAGAAAAGAGCGAGTTTTCCTAATGTCTGAGATAATATCCACCTCTCAATCTACATTATGAGAAACAAAGCCTATTAAATGGTTATTAGATCATTGCTTCCTGTGAGAGCTTGCTGCACGTAGATCAATTGTCACTTTTCCTACATTGTGACCATATTTCAGAAAGTGCTCAATTGGCTTTCAAGAACTTTGGAACATCTTGAGGACACAAAAAGTGCTATAATATATCTAAAATCATTCTTATTCTGAAGAAGAGTCATATTGAACTTGGAACAATAACTTTGCTTCACTCCTTATAGATATTGCCAGATTCTCCCAAATTTTAGACCATAAGACATAGAAACAGAAATTAAGCCATTCAGCCATTGGGTCTGCTCCGCCATTTTCTAATTTTATTTCAGATTTCCAACATCTGTAGCATTTTGTTTTATTGTCTTTTCTCTTTACAGACATCAACTGTAAAAGTGAGTATAAATACTCACCCCTTGACACGAACGGTCATTTGAGTGGGAGCAGCGTCGAAGTAAAAGCGAACCCGGGAGACTACAGCAAAGGTAAGACAGTTTGTTTTAAAATTGCTTACCTGTAGCGGGCAGCGGTGTGTTTTTTTTTACTCTCTCTCCACAGAAAGAGCGGGAGCAGCAGAGGAAGTGACGGCAAGCAGAGGGGCAGCCGGGAAGGAAAAGTGAGTATATAAGTCAGGAAGGCGGCTAAACCCAAGATTCTACACCTGTAGTATCTCCCACCCACCCTCCTCCTCTAATCTTCTTAACTACTCTGCTTTTTCTTTTAAGGTAAGGATTTTTATTTCTTTACCAGGGACTAGTTAAAAATTTACTTCGTTTTTTTTGTGTGTGTATACATCAAGTCCTTATTTAGGATAAAAAAAACTATAGCAGAGAGGTATCAGAAGGTATTCTAACTCATACTTGTACAAAGTAAGTAATTAACTAACTAAGCAGAGATGGCTGGGCAGGTGATGTGCTGTTGCTGTATGATGTGGGAGCTGGCTGATCCCATTGTGAATGGCAGTGACCACATCTGCAGCAAGTGTTGGTTGCTGGAAGAACTCCGGATCAGAGTTGATGATCTGGAATCTGAGCTTCAAACACTGCGGCACATCCGGGAGGGGGAGAATTACCTGGATGCTTTGTTTCAGGAGGCAGTCACACCTGGGAGATTAAGTAATTCACATTCAGCTAGTGATCAGGCACAAAAGAGTGTGACTGTAAGTGAGGCAGGTAGGGGGAACCGGAGTTCAGGAGTGGAGGAGCCTCAGCCCTTGACCTTGTCCAACAGGTACGAGATTCTTGCTCCCTGTTCGGATGAGGAAAAGGGCTCTGGACAGGATGAGCCAACTGACCAAGGCACCATGGTGCAGAAGGCCATTCAAGAGGGGGGAGCTAATAGACAAGTAGTCGTTATAGGGGATTCTGTAATTAGGGGGACAGATAGTATCCTTTGCAAGCCGGATCGGGAGTCTCGCATGGTGTGTTGCCTGCCCGGTGCCAGGGTGCGAGACATCTCCGACCGGCTTGAAAGGATATGGGAGCGGGAGGGGGAGGATCCAGTTGTTGTGGCCCACGTTGGTACCAACAAAATAGGCAAGACTAGGGTGGAGGACCTGTTTGGGCATTACGAAGCACTAGGCAGGAAATTGAAGCACAGGTCCTCAAGGGTCATAATCTCCGGATTACTGCCCGAGCCACGTGCCAATTGGCATAGGGACAAGAAAATTAGGCAAGTAAACACGTGGCTAAGGGATTGGTGTGGGAAAGAGGGATTCCACTTCACGGGGCATTGGCATCAGTTTTGGAACAGGGGGGATCTGTACCGTTGGGACGGTCTCCACCTGAACCGATCAGGTACCAATGTTCTAGCGGAGGATAAATAGGGTGGTCAGTAGGACTTTAAACTTCTGAGTTGGGGGGAAGGGAAAGTGAAAGCGACAGGGAGTATGGAGGTAAATGGCAAGATAAGCAGCAGGATAGCATGTTTCCAGGCGGATTTAAAATTGAGGCAGACTGAGAATGCAGTAGAAAGCAAGGATAACTTAGGACATACGACTTCCAACATCTCTAATGATAAGGAAGTTAGCATTAAGGCACTTTACCTGAATGCTCGTAGCATTCATAACAAAGCCGATGAACTAATGGCACAGATAATAGTGAATGATTATGATGTAGTAGGCATCACAAAGACTTGGTTACAGGGGGGTCAGGACTGGCAGTTAAACCTCCATGGTTTTTCAACTTATCGAAAAGACAGAGAGGTGGGCAGAGGGGGTGGGGCTGCCTTGTTAGTTAAGAACAAAATTAAATCTATGGTATTGAATGACATAGCGTCGGATGATGTGGAGTCTGTGTGGGTGGAATTGAGGAACCACAAAGGCACAAAAAACATAATTGGAGTTGTGTATAGACCTCCTAACAGTGGTCAGGACCAGGGACGCAACATGTACCGGGAAATAGAGAAGGCATGTCAGAAAGGCAAGGTTACATTGATCATGGGAGACTTCAATATGCAAGTGGACTGGGTAAATAATGTTGCTAGTGGATCTAAAGAAAGGGAATTCATGGAATGCTTACAGGATGGCTTTTTGGAACAGCTTGTCATGGAGCCCACAAGAGAGCAGGCTATTCTGGACCTAGTGTTTTGCAATGAACCAGACTCTATAAAAGATCTTAAAGTAAGGGAACCCTTAGGAAGTAGCGACCATAATATGGTAGAGTTCAGTCTGGAGTTTGAAAGGGAGAAGGCAAAATCGAATGTAATGGTGTTACAGTTGAATAAAGGTAATTATGAGGGCATGAGAGAGGAACTGACTAAAATAGACTGGAAGCAGAGGCTAACTGGGAAGACAGTAGAGCAAAAATGGCAGGAGTTTGTAGGTATAATTGAGGACACTGTACAGAGGTTCATTCCCAAGAAAAGAAAGATTAACCGGGGAGGGACTAGACAACATTGGCTGACAAAGGAAGTCAGGAAATGTATTAAAGAAAAAGAGAGATCCTATAAAGTGGCTAAGAACAGTGGGAAATCAGAAGATTGGGAAGGATACAAAAGCAAACAGAGGACAACAAAGAGTGTAATAAGAAATGAGAGGATCAAATATGAAGGTAGGCTAACCAGTAATATTAGAAATAATAGTAAAAGTTTCTTTCAGTACATAAGAAACAAGCGACAGGCAAAAATAGACATTGGGCCACTTCAAACTGATGCAGGAAGCCTAGTGATGGGAGATAAGGAAATAGCAGGAGAACTTAACAAGTACTTTGCGTCAGTTTTCACAGTGGAAGACATGAGTAATATCCCAAAAATTAAAGGGTTGCACAGGGCTGAGTTGAGTATGGTTGCCATTACGAAAGAGATAGTGCTAGAAAAGTTAAAAAGTCTTAAAATTGATAAATCTCCTGGCCCCGATGGGATACACCCTAGAGTTCTGAGAGAGGTGGCTGAGGAAATAGCAGAGGCATTGGTTGAGATCTTTCAAGAGTCACTGGAGTCAGGAAAGGTCCCGGATGATTGGAAGATGGCTGTTGTAACCCCCTTGTTCAAGAAAGGATCAAGGCAAAAGACGGAAAATTATAGGCCAATCAGCTTAACCTCGGTTGTTGGTAAAATTCTAGAATCCATCATTAAGGATGAGGTTTCTAAATTCTTGGAAGAGCAGAGTCTGATTAGAACAAGTCAACGTGGATTTAGTAAAGGGAGGTCATGCCTGACAAACCTGTTGGAATTTTTTGAAGAGGTAACAAATAGGTTAGACCAGGGAAACCCAGTGGATGTGGTCTATCTAGACTTTCAAAAGGCCTTTGATAAGGTGCCACACGGGAGGCTGCTGAGCAAGATGAGGGCCCATGGTGTTCGAGGTGAGCTGCTGGGATGGATTGAGGATTGGCTGTCTAACAGAAGGCAGAGAGTTGGGATAAAAGGTTCTTTTTCAGAATGGCAGCCGGTGACGAGCGGTGTCCCGCAGGGTTCGGTGCTGGGGCCACAGCTGTTTGCATTATATATTAATGATTTGGATGAGGGAACCGGGGGCATTCTAGCGAAGTTTGCCGATGATACGAAGTTAGGTGGACAGGCAGGTGGTACTGAGGAAGTGGGGAGGCTACAGAAGGATCTCGACAGGTTGGGAGAGTGGTCCAGGAAATGGCTGATGGAATTTAACGTGAGCAAGTGCGAGGTCTTGCACTTTGGCAAAAAGAATAAAAGCATAGACTACTTTCTAAATGGTGAGAAAATTAATAAAGCCAAAGCACAAAGGGATCTGGGAGTGCTAGTCGAGGATTCTCTAAAGGTAAACATGCAGGTTGAGTCCGTGATTAAGAAAGCGAATGCAATGTTGTCTCTTATCTCAAGAGGGTTGGAATATAAAAGCAGAGATGTACTACTAAGACTTTATAAAGCTCTGGTTAGGCCCCATTTGGAGTACTGTGTCCAGTTTTGGTCCCCACACCTCAGGAAGGACATACTGGCACTGGAACGTGTCCAGCGGAGATTCACACGGATGATCCCTGGAATGACAGGTCTAACATATGAGGAACGGCTGAGGATACTGGGATTGTATTCGTTGGAGTTTAGAAGATTAAGGGGAGACTTAATAGAGACGTACAAAATAATACATGGCTTGGAAAAGGTGGATGCTAGGAAATTGTTTCCGTTAGACGAGGAGACTAGGACACGTGGACACAGCCTTAGAATTAGAGGGGGTCATTTCAGAACAGAAATGCGGAGACATTTCTTCAGCCAGAGAGTGGTGGGCCTGTGGAATTCATTGCCACGGAGTGCAGTGGAAGCCGGGACGCTAAATGTCTTCAAGGCCGAGATTGATAGATTCTTGTTGTCTAGAGGAATTAAGGACTACGGGGAGAACACTGGTAAGTGGAGCTGAAATGCGCATCAGCCATGATTGAATGGCGGAGTGGACTCGATGGGCCGAATGGCCTTACTTCCACTCCTATGTCTTATGGTCTAACTGCTGTGCTGAGATGTATTCCCAGATTTGTAGCTTGTGCTAAACTACCACAATTGTGCCACAATTTACAAAATTAAATATCACACAACACCAGGTTATAATCCAACAGGTTTATTCGGAAGCACTAGCTTTCGAAGCCCTGCTTCTTCATCAGGTGGTTGTGAAGCAGGACCATAAGACACAGAATTTATAACAAAAGATTACAACGATACAATGATATCTTGAACAAATGTAGATAGTTCCCAATCTATCAATGTATCATTGTATCACTGTAATCTTTTGCCATAAATTCTGTGTCTAATGGTCCTGCTTCAAAACCACCTGATGAAAGAAAAGCCAGTGCTTCAGAATAAACCTGTTGGACTATAACCTGGTGTTGCGTGATTTTTAACTTTGTCCACCATATTCCAAAACCAGCTCCGCCAAATCACAATCTACAACAACTTCCTATCGACTAGTCTGCACCTTTGTAGAAACTCACAAATCAGATTTCATTGGGAAGTTCCATGAAACTTCAGTCACCAATCCAATGAGCTATTGTATGTACTATGAGTAGTCACTCAGCTCAAAGCTTTCTAATTATTCAGCATGCTGTGCTTTTATAGAACACTAATTTGGGAGGTTGTGGCATAGTGGTAATGTCGTCAGACTAGTAATCTAGAACGAGAAAAAATGAAGAAAGCAGATGCTGGAGAGTAGAGTCGAGAGTGTGGTGCTGAAAAAGCACAGCAGGTCAGGCAGCATCCGAGGAGCAGGAGAATCGACATTTCGGGCAAGAGCCCTTCATTGGAATCACAATCTAATGCTCAACTCAGCAGAATGTTCTATTGTCAGCATCGCAGTGAGGCAGTCTGGGAAAAAAGTAGGTAAAAACAATGACTGCAGATGCTGGAAACCAGAGTCTCGATTAGAGTGGTGCTGGAAAAGCACAGCAGTTCAGGCAGCATCCCAGGAGCAGTAAAATCGATGTTTTGGGCAAAAGCCCTTCATCAGGAATACAGCTGTATAACCTGTATTCCTGATGAAGGGCTTTTGCCTGAAATGTCGATTTTACTGCTCCTCGGATGCTGTCTGAACTGCTGTGCTTTTCCAGCACCACTCTACTCTGGGAAAAGTGTACTGCAGTCAGCATCACAGTGAGGCAGTCTGGGAAACGTGTACTGGGCAGGAAGATCGCTGACAGTCTTGCACTCCTCAGGGATACGATTGCCTACGTGCAGGACAGAGGGTTGGACACCTGCCTGATCAGCCTGGACCAGGAGAAAGCCTTTGACAGGATATCACACACGTATATGAGAGCCGTTCTCTCCATAATGGGCTCTGGGGAGGAAATCTGCAATTGGATCAGACTGCTCTACACCAACATCGTCAGTGCAGTCACAATCAATGGGTGGGAATCAGATAGCTTCCCAGTCAGATCTGGAGTCAGGCAGGGCTGCCCTCTCTCTCCTGCCTTGTTTGTGTGCTGCATAGAGCCATTTGCCGAGTACATCAGGAAGGATGCGAGCCTGAGAGGGGTGACTATTCCTGGCAGCGGGGGCCTGCAGGTTAAGGCCTCCATGTACATGGATGATGTTGCCATTTTCTGCTCGGATCCGCTGTCCGTGCACAGACTCATGTGCATATGTGACCAATTCAAACGGGCCTCGGGGGCCAAGGTCAACCGAGACAAGAGCGAGGCCATGCTCTTTTGGAACTGGGCCGACCAATCCTCGATCCCCTTCACCGTCAGGACCGACCACCTGAAGGTACTGGATATTTGGTTCGGGGGGGCTAGGGCGTGCGCCAAGTCTTGGGAGGAGCGTATCAGCAAAGTGAGGCAGAAACTGGTTAGATGGAAGCTACGGTTGCTCTCCATCGCGGGAAGAAACCTGGTCATCAGGTGTGAGGCACTGTCATTGCTGTTATACGTGGCACAGGTCTGGCCTATTCCCAGAACCTGTGCCGCTGCAGTCACCTGGGCCATCTTCTAATTTATATGGAGGTCAAATATGGACCGAGTCCGAAGGGACTTGCTGTACAAAGATCTGGGCAACGGGGGAAAAAATACACCGAATACCACCCTCACCCTGATGGCCACCTTTGTGTGTGGCTGCATCAAGCTGTGCATGGATACGCAAACACCAAGTGTCACTACGTACTGAGGTCCTACCTGTCCCCGGTGTTGCGAAGGATGGGCCTGGACTCGCTGCTGCGGAACGCTCCGAGTAGTTGGACCATTCCGTACCACCTGTCCTTCGTGGAGTTTATGAAGAAAAACACCTTTGACCACAAGTCTATCAGGAAGTGGTCAGCACGTAGTGTCCTTGAGACCCTTCGGGAAAAGGAAAGGGCGGATCCTAGTGAGCGGTTCCCTGAGCAGACTGTCAAAGCCATTTGGCAGAATGCCCCATCGCCAGAACTTTCCAACAAGCACCAAGACATGGCTTGGCTGGTGGTGAGAAGGGCTCTGCCTGTGAGATCCTTTATGCACGCCCAGAGTCTCAGCCGCACCGCCCTCGAAGCGGCTGCGTGGGGATGAGACTGTCACACACCTCCTTCTGGAATGTGCCTATGCAGAAGTCTGGCGAGGAATGCAGTGGTGTTTGTCGGGGTTCGTCCCGAGCAGCGCCGTGACGTGGGACTCTGTGCTCTACGGCCTGTTCCCCGGGACGAACATCAACTGTGCCTGGAGGATCATCAACTCGGTGAAGGACGCTCTCTGGGCGGTCCGAAACCTGTGATCATCCAGCTGAAGGAGTTGACCCTGACTGAGTGTTGCAGACTGGCACATTCCAAGGTCCAGGACTACGTGTTGAGGGACGCGCGGAAGCTTGGGGCAGCTGCCGCCAAGGCACAGTGGGGAAAGACCACCATGTAACATCTGCCTGCCGAAAGAAGAACAAGGGGCCCATGCAGTCTTTTGGGCTCTGCTGATGCCTCAGCTAAATATATGGACATATGATTGATTAATGTACAGACCTGTATATACAAATGATAAATTCTGATCTCTGTATGTAAATATTTCCGTATGTATGTCATGACCAACTGTACAAACCATCAAATTATTTTATGAATAAAGTATATTTTTGAAATAAAAAATAAGTCTGGGAAAAATGTACTGCAGTCAGCATTGCAGTGAGGCAGTCTGGGAAAGTGGCAGCTGCCGCCCAGGCGCGGTGGGGAAAGACCACCGTGTAACGTCTGCCTGCCTAAGCACAGGGGTCCAACGCAGTAAGGGGACTCGACTGACCCCCGTGCTAAATATGTAATCGTACAGATCTGTATATATGAATGATTTCTCTGTCTCTATATACCAAGAAATGGCATGTTTACGGATGTATGGCATGACCAATTATACAGATCATCAAAATATTTTATGAATAAAGTATATTTTTGAAATAAAAAAAGTCTAGGAAAAGGGTACTGTCGTCAGCATCACAGTGAGGCAGTCTGGGAAAAGTGTACTGCAGTCAGCATCGCAGTGAAGCAGTCTGGTAGGGGAGAGCCCATGGCCTAGAAGGTGGTTCTCTCAGGACGAGTCTGAGCTGGGTACCTTCATGACTGTCAGAAGATCTCAAGACTATCGCTGGATGGTGTTTGCGAGCAGGACTTGGAGGATCATTGGTTGAGCTGAGCTGCAATTGAGAGATCTTTATGCTAGCTTCAGCCCAACATCAATTCAGTGACCAGCCAAACAGGGCTATGGCCTCTGTGGGCACCCACTTCCCTGGCCAGGGAGTCCACAATCCAGTCAGAGTGACTGTGAGGAATGTGGGGAAGGATCTTCTTTGTGAAGGGAGTCATTTTGGATTGCCATGGGTTCTAGGCAGCAGATCTTTTGTGTCTGCAAGATTTCCTCAGTGGGGGCTACTTTGGTGTGACTTTCAGGAGTATGAAGCAGTATGAGCATCTGCTGAAGGTATATGAGGACAAAGGAGATGAGGGTCCCCGCTTCCTGCACAAAAGAGCTGGGTTGTCACAATCCACATATACAACCCACAAGTCCTGGCAGCAGCACGGATGCTTGGACCCATTTGGAATCTGGACCAGCTAGCGGCAGGTCAAGGTGACCCAGAAGGTGGATACTAGTGGGAACATCCTCCACCTGCTCTCCAGGTTCAGGATCAGAGGGATCCAAGGATACCTGATCTATACAGGGCAGCCCAGAGAGTGTGCTGACACTGTGGGAGGTTAGGGAACATAGCAGCAGGAACTGCAGGGCCACCTTACTAAGGTCTACACGGGGTCCAAGAACGGCAACCTGTGTGGGGAAGAAAGCCACCTGTACAAAGGTCTGCCCAAGGTTGCGGGGTACGGACGGGGAGGGGGTTTGGTGGTACATACGCTCAGATGTCAACGCAATCTGTGACCCCCAAAGGAAAGTAAGGTGCCAACACTCGACAAGAAAACCGAAATGCAGGGCAGCCAGAAGGAGGGAGTGGTCAGACAGGAAGGAAAGGTAACCACCGCAGGGGCACTGAAACCGACTCAACCTGCACCTGAAGAGAGAGTCAATGAAGGACAAGGAAATGAGGGAGCAGGAGAGTGAATATAACTGAAAAAGGAAAACATGTCAGATTCCCCAAAGCAAAATTGAAAGAGGCAACGGCAACAGTGGATACATTTGACAGCTGCTTCCTGTCTGCCCGAAGCCTGTTAGCCTTCCAGAGCAAGGAGCTGACCTTGACCAAGTGTTGCAGACATTCCAAGGTCCCGGATTATGTAGTGACGGATGCACTAAAGCTTGGGGCAGCTGTCGCCAAAGCACAGTGGGGAAAGACCACCAAAGTTCTTCCTGCCAAAGTACAGTGGGAGTTTGTTCACTATCCTCCTGGACTCTCCCAGTACATAAATAGAATCTTGTATAAGTAAAAAAAGGAATTGAATTGAATTAGCCTTTATTGTCACATACACCCAAATGAGTGCAGTGGCAAGCTTTTAACGTTGCCACTTTGATGTCATCTTAGGTA
The DNA here is from genome assembly GCF_037043375.1 of Chiloscyllium plagiosum. Taxonomy (NCBI): domain Eukaryota; kingdom Metazoa; phylum Chordata; class Chondrichthyes; order Orectolobiformes; family Hemiscylliidae; genus Chiloscyllium; species Chiloscyllium plagiosum. The sequence continues at coordinate 29,443,290 of NW_028270146.1, forward strand.
CAGTGTACATAGGTGCAGAATATTTAAATATGTGTTACAAACTTGAAAAAATCATAAATAAATGTTCAGCATAAGAATAAAGAAGTTTTCTTTATAAAAAGTACTCGAAATGTAGTCTTTTCACCAAGTCCGTGACAACCTGAGCCTTCTGACCACACAGGGCTTCCAACCTCAAGGCCTTGCTTCCAGTCCCCAAGGGTCTCACCTCCGCTCCAGGACTCCCTTCCCTTCATTATCTGTGTATCACTGCAAGGTATGAGTGACAGTCAGTTTTACTGGGGTAGCTCACATCATTGACTTCCAATGATCCAGGTACATATATTTCAGAATTCTGACCGCTGGGCACTTCTTCCATTAATTGTTTATTTCTGTTGTGTGGACCTTCACATGACTTAGACCATAAGAATATAAGACATAGGAACAGGATTAGTTCATTTGCCATTCAATAAGATTGTGATTGATCTTTTCGTAGACTCTGCTCCAGTTAATTCAGACAAATGAGTGGGGATCTCAGAGACTTATAAAAGTCTAACAGGATTAGACAGGGTGGATGCAGGGAGGATGTTCCCTATGGTGGGTGTGCCCACAACTGGGGTCACAGTCTGAGCATTCAGAGTTGACCATCTAGAATGAAGATGAGGAGACATTTCTTCACCCAAAGTGTGTTGATCCTGTGCAATTCATTACCATGGAAGTAGTTAATACCAAACCATTGAATGTATTCAAGAGGTGGCTAGATTTGGCACTTGGGGCAAATGGGATCAAAAGTTATGGAAGAAAGCAGGATAAGGCTATTGAGTTGGACAATATCGTGATGAGTGATAGAGCAGCTCAAGGGGCTGAATGGCCTCCTCCTATTGCTATCTTCTATGCTTCTATGATTTACCCGCCTGCTCACCATACCCCTTAATACCTTTACTGTTTAAAAATCTATCTTTGCTGTAAAGAGGGAATGAGAGGCTGAGAGGGAATGAGTGTAAGATGTTTGCATTAACTCCGATGTCAACTTTAGGCCTGCACATGCTTTTGCCAATCTTCTTTGAGCATATGATGTCATGAGTGTGTCACAATAAAATATGGAAATAAATGGACAATCAAGATGAAAAGCATGGATAGGAGGAGACAGGATAACGTTCTCAAGCTACCTGCCTCGATGAAAACAGATAGATCGCTAATCATGGCCACAAAACTGGTCCTGAGTACATTTTTAGCCTGAGGTCCTCACACTATTTGAGAAATTACTCAGTTCAATGAGCTCTCTTGACAAATTCAAACAAGTTATTTCTGACATCACAGCACACTAATTAATTTGCCTATTTTTAAAAATATACACGATTTAAGAATAATTTCCGCATAGAGCTGATGGTGTTTCTAAAACAGCATATATACACTGAGCAGAATACATTTATGGTGTGGTACATACCAGGTGGCTCGTCAGGATACATAACACCTCTAAAGAATAACTTTCCATGGACTTGCATCAATTTAAAAAAAAAACAATTAATACCTGGGAATGTGTGACACAACAAGAGCTGAATTTAGTGGCCCTGTTAAAATAGATGATGGGTTGTCTCCTTGTCCCATAATTGTCCATAATTCTCATTGTGCTCCCATATTTCTATTATGTGTAGCATTCCAAGATTCCAGAATGGTGTGTAAAATCATCAGAATTTTGCTCTTGACGTTGTTGTCTTTGTTTTTATCAATGTCAGATTTTATGGAAATAAAAGCAAAATATTATAAATGCACAAAATCTGAAATAAAAAAAAAACAGCAAGAGCTTGAGAAACTCAGTGGTGGTAATGGGGATGTGATGATTTAACAGAGATGCGATTATTTAGTGGATAGGTGTGCAAAGAAGAAAATGGCTCTCAAGAGTGGACACCAGTACTTACCACCATTAGGACTCCCTCTGTCCTTTGTTTTGAGCACTCTCACCACCTGTTTTCTCCACTCCTTCTTTCCATCTACCAATAGCACAAAAACAATTATTTTATAGCTCCATTCAGTTCTGAAGATGAGTCACATCAGACTCAGAACACTAGCTGTTTCTTCCCTCACAGATGCTGCCATACCAGCTGAGTTACTCAGGTATTTTCTGTTCTTACATGAGAATAAGACATGTTGTCATATACTTGGCAACTGAGGGTCCCGAGGTTCCGTCATAAAGTCCCTGCATCTGGGGCAGGAAGACTGGGTTCAAGTCACATCTGTGCAGGAGGTGTGTTATAATGTATCTTAGCAGGTTCATTTCTTTTAGTGCTTGCTAAGTTGTTTTAATGTATCCTGTAAATCATATATTTTTCAGAAACAATGTGTCATTGGTAACAGTGATTGATATTCTTCTAGATGTTTCATTCTTTTTCAGTTTTGCTGAAACTCGACATCAAGTCATAAGGGCACATCTTGAACCTTGAAGACGATGAGGAGGTTTTGAGCAATTGCAGCTGACCTGCAATTGTCACAGATTTCCTATTGTGGCTTTCAGTGCAAGGCACAACACAGAACTAGATAACAAAATGCATTTTATTTGTACCAGTACTAGATTTTGCCAAGTGTAGGATTGATGAAATTGTTAAGTTCAATAGTAACATTACTGATAACAACAATGAATTGTCATCCTCTGGGAAAATAGGCAAGGTATATGTGGAGGAATTTCTTCACACAGCCAATTGGAAAAATCTGGCATGCTGAACCTTGAAGACTGGTAGGGCCTTCAGTTTTTGAAAGGGAATTGGATATATTCTTAAAGATTGAAAACAAAGCACAGATCTGTAGGGCAAGAGCAGAGGATGTATTAGGATCATAGAATCCCTACAGTATGTGAGCAGGTCATTTGCCCATTGAGTCCACAGTGACCTTCCAAACAGCATCCTTCCAGACCCATCCCCCACCCCACATTCCCCATGGTTTGGCAGCATTAGTGGAGAGAAAGCAGGGTTAACGTTTCCATCAGAACTGACACTGTTGAAGAGTCACCGGATTCAAAACATTTAAGTCTGCTTTCTCCCCACAGATGGTGCTAGACCTGCTCAGTAGCCTGTGCTGAGGAATGATTTACCTTTAAATAATATATTTGGCACCTAATGTGAAGTATAAGAGCCTTTGTCAAATACATAAAGCAATATTTCTTTAAGTTACAGAAAACTGCTCAGTTTTGTTACACCACGATGGAGATATTTGCAGCAAAAACACCATATTTAAAGGCAATTTTAATCTCAAAATGGATATTTGAAATACCAATTATATCGAAGATTGCAAAATATTAAGTAAGTGCGTCATAAAACAACCAGCTTGCAAAACAGTGAACAATGAAAGGAAGTTTAAATTGCAGAAAACAGGAAGAAGTTCAGGCTTTCAGGCCTCTGTTACGATTATCGGCTGCTTTTTTTTATAAACAAAACCACTGCCTAAACTGTAGACAGAACAAAAATGCAAAACAGTAGGGTTTCCCTTTCGTTCCAATTTTCTTCCATCTTGTAATGACAATGTTGCCTCTCAGTAAGGGATGCTTCCCTGTGTCTGTTAATCTCTGGTAAATCGGCCACTCGAAAACAGTGCACGGCTTTCTAAAATGTGGCGCAAAGAAAAATATTGTGGATGCTGAAAATCTGAAGCAAGCAGAGAAAATACTGGAGAAACTCAACAGGTCTGGCAGTGTGGAGAAACAGATTTAATATTTCAAATCCGATATGACGCTTTTTCAGATGTGTTATAACAGGCATTCATAAACATCTGGATTCTCAATGTTGAGGAGCCCCCCCATAACAGTATAAAACTCAAGGATGAAGTAATTGCAATAATGTTCAACAAGAGGTGAATGGTTCACTCCTGTAGTCCCTAGTATTACAGGTGTCAGTCTTCAGTTAATTCAGTCACTTGACATTACATCAAGAAATGGCTGAATGCACTGTATACTGTAACAACTATGAACACTGACTATATTCTTGCAATATTACTGAAAACTTGCATTCCAGAATTAACTGTGACTTAGTCAAGCTATTCCAATACTATGCTGGCACCTTCCAGGTGATGCCAAAATATGTCCTGATCACACAAAGCAGGGCAAATCCAACCCAGTCCTTCTTGCCCTATCAATCTACCCTCAATTTTCATTGGAAGGGGTTATCAACAGTCATCAAATGGAATATCCTGCTCACTGACAGTCAGTTTGGATTCTGGCAAGGCCACTCAGCTCCTGATCTCGTTACAGTCTTGTCCAGTATGGGCAAGGGGTGGCAAGTGAGAAATAAAGGCAGCATTTGACTGATTTAGGCATATCATGGAGCCCGAGCACAAGTGGAGTCTATGTGAATCGGGGGGGTAAACCCTCCACTAGTTGGAGTCACACCACAAAAAATAAATGGCGGTGGTTGCAGAAGGTCAATCATCTCAGCCACTTGACATCACTGCAGAAATCCTTCAGGCAGTGCCCTAGACCCAACTATTTCAGCTGCTTAGTTAATGACTTTCATTCCATCATCAGGTCTGAAGTGGGAAGATTTGCAGATGATCGCACAATGTTCAACACTATTCGAGACTCCTCAGATACTGAAAAAATATGTGTCTAAATGCAATAAGGCCAGAATATCATCAAGGCTTAGTGGCTAGGAACATTAAAACCGTGCCAGTGAGAGGAACTGATTGTCTCCAATAAGACAAATCTACCCGTTGTGTTGCCATTGAATGTCAAGGGACAATCACTGAATTACCACCTAACAATATTCTCCAGTTATTGCGAACCAGAAACTGAACTAGATCAGCCACCTAACTGCATGATAACAAATGCAAGTCAGAGGGTAAGAATTCAGTGCTAAGTAACTCACCTCCTGTAGCTCAGTGCCTGTCTATGAGGCACAATTCAGAAGCATGATGGAATCCCCTTCACTCACCTGCAATCAAAAAGCTTGACACCATTAGAATAAGGCAGCCCTCTTAACTGACACCACTTAAACTGCCTGCAATATTTACAGCTTGGCAAAAGTGAGGACTGCAGATGCTGGAAACCAGAGTCTAGATTTGAGTGGTGCTGGAAAAGGACAGCAGGTCAGGCAGCATCCGAGGAGCAGGAAAAGCGAAATTTCGGGCAAAAGTCCTCCATCAGGAATGGAGGCCTCCAGTCACCACCAAGGCACAATTGCAACAGGATGTACCATCTACAAAATGTACTGCAATAACTCACTAATGGGCGGCACGGTGGCACAGTGGTTAGCACTGCTGCCTCGCAGTGTCAGAGTCCTGGGTTCAATTCCCGCCTCAGGTGACTGATTGTGTGGAATTTGCACGTTCTCCCTGTGTCTGCGTGGGTTTCCTCCCACAGTCCAAAAATGTGCAGGTTAGGTGAATTGGCTATGCTAAATTGCCCGTAGTGTTAGGTGAAGGGGTAAATGTAGGGGAATGGGTCTTGGTGGTTTACGCTTCGGCGGGTCGGTGTGGACTTGTTGGGCTGAAGGGCCTGTTTCCACACTGTAAGTAATCTAATCTAATCCTTTGACAGCATCATCCAAACCTGCAACCTCTAGCATCTGGAATGATAATGGTAACAGATACACAGGAACATCATCATCTGCAAGTTCCCCTCATGTTTCATACCGTCCTGACTTGGAAATGTATTTGCATTCATTCACTGTTCAAGATCCTGGAACTCCCTTCCTAATAGCCCATGGGTGTCAGCACACCCCAAGGATTTATGCGATTGAAGAAGCAGCTCACCACCACCATCGTTTAGGGTAATTAGGGGTTGCCAACAATTTCTGGCCTAGCCAGCAATGCCCACTGCCCACAAAGCAATAAAACAAAAGATGAAATCAACTGATTTAAAGTCTTCGGCGCCTAAAACCAAGCATTTCCTTGGTCTACATCACAGATTTCAGAAGTTGGAGTAGCTAGGCCATTCAACCCGTCTATCCTATGCCAACACTCAGTTAGATTACAGCTAATGCAACTCTGTAACAGATGCTCTTTATTAAACAACTGACCAGACATAAAATTGAAATGAGACTTAGTCATTTCAACCATTTCATCTCATTGTAAATCAGTATGCAACATACAAACAGAAACAATTTCTGTTTGACATTTTAAGTGGATTAAGAGGCTGCGTGTTATCCTGAAAAGCCTGACCTGCTGTGAATTTTCTCCCTCTCTACTTGCCAATTCCAATTGAAAACAGTAATTAGTTGTACAATTATTGTTCTTTATAGAAGCTGCCATCATTAAAGCTAAAGTAATAATTATAACAACATTTTAAAACAAAAGGATATCTACAACATTTTGGCATGGATTAATAACTTCACTGTCAAAAACCATATGATATATAAAGGGCTGTCACTTGTTGAAGGATGGAGAAAAGTTGAACCTGAGTTATATTTTTATCTTTCTATTATAAAGATTGGAACATAACATTTAGTGGGACAAGTCATCTAATCTCCAGGAATTCAGTGACTAGCTGTATGATCAAACTTAGACGCTGTCAAAATGATATGGAAATTGGCTATGAGGATTGAGCAATGCCTCTATCTTCCACAACTATTTCTGAGTCTGAGTTAGAATTCGAAACTTCAGGCAATTCTGATGTACTGACTTTAATAGTCATCCAGGAAATGTGAGACAGGGAAAAATAACCTAGTATAACTGGAGTGATGTGGTGGCTCAGTAGTTAGCACTGCTGCCACACAGCGCCAAGGACCAGGTTTGATTCCATCCTCGGGCAATTTCTGTGTGAAGTTTGCAAATTCTCCCTGTGTCTGTGTGGGTTGCCTCCGGGTACTCTGGCTTCCTCCCACAGTCCAAAGATGTGCAGGTTAGATGGATTGGGGAATGCAGGGTTACGAGGAGAGGGTGGAGCAGGTGCGTCTGGATGGAATGCTCTTCAGGCAGTTGCTATGGACTCGAATGACCTGTCAAATGACACTGTAAGGTTTCAATGATATAACTCCTGGCCAATTCCAGAACTGACACCCTCCTCACCCATACTCACAACAGCCATCTGGTTCCTTGACCCCATCAATACCCACCTTCAGCTCACACAAATTCTCATACAACCACTTGACCATCACCCTACCAGTTCGGTCTGGTGTTTCCAGACCCACCTACCCACTTACCTTGCACATCTACTTATCCATTCACTTCGCCCACTCTTTCAGTTATTAAAATTGGATGAGGAAAGATGATAGAGTCATACTTATGTCACTGTACTAATAATATAGGGTGTACTGGGACAATGGATTCAAGACATGGCACAGTTGGAGGAGTTTAAATTAAATTGCTAAATTGGAAACTTGAAGCACCAAGTTATCATTCATTGTCAAAGAGACCTGTCTGGTTCACTAATGTCCTTTAGGGAAGGAAATCTACCATTGTTACCTGGTCTGGCCAAAATATGGCCCAAGCTACAACAATATGATCCACTCTAACGCCTTCTGAAACAGCAGTTTAAATTTTCAGTTTAAAGGCACCTATGAATTGGCAAACAAAAAATGTTGGCCTTGCCCAAAAGGTCTATATTCCCATGAAAGAGTGAAGAAAGAAAAACGCAAAAGCTCGAAAATTTCCAGATGGCAACCTCTGCTGTTAAAAGGGCTGTTTCTGACTTTCCCGTCTCTGATTGGCTTCACCCAAGTTCCACAAGGGAGGTGCTCTCAATATTTTGGAAAAAGCCAGGCTTGAAAGTTTCCAGAAGTAATGCAGAGCAGCAATCGAATCACTGGGAAAGTTCAAGCAGAGTACCGATCGGATTATGATAGTCATTCCTCAGAAGATCTGGACCCACTTTTGCCCAAAGCATGAAACATCAATTTAAAAAAATAAGTGGATGTATGACATTTCAGATCTGGTCTACCAAAGCAGACCATTTAAAAGCGACAAAGTGAGTCAATGAACTTTACTAAAATAGACCCCATTGATGCTAGGGCATGCTTGCACACTCAAGAGTGAGACATATTTTTGTGGTTGTGGGTATGTTCGCCGAGCTGGGAAGTTGATTTGCGGATGTATCGTCCCCTGTCTCGGTGATATCTTCAATGCTGTGGAGTCTCCTGTGAATGCTGTACTGTGTCTTCTGGAATGTATTTGGTTCTGTTTCTGTTGCTTCTGGTTGCCAGTTCCGGTTGTTCGTTGTAGTGGCCAGTATATTGGGTGCATGTCAATGTGCTTGTTGATCGAGTCTGTGGCTGAGTGCCATGCTTCTAGAAATTCTCTGGCTGGCTTCTGTTTAGCTTATCCTATGATTGTTGTGTTGTCCCAGTCGAATTTGTGATCCTTGTCATCTGTGTGTATGGCTACTATGGCTAACAGAGATCAAGAACACACACTAGACTATCAACACTATACCCACAGGGATCAGATTCACAAAAGAGGAGAAGCCAGCATTCAACTCGGATATGATGATACAAAGAACACAGAATGGTGAATGCACCACAAAAGTGTACAGGAAAGCCACACACACCGACTGGGTCATGAATTACAACAGCAACCACCCAAAACACACAAGAGAAGCTGCATTAGGACCCTGTTCAAAAGGGCTACAACACACTGCATTAAGGGAGTGCTGTGACGGGAAAAAGAAGAACACCTCTACAGAGTATTTGCCAAGAATGGATATCCTTGCAACTTCATCTGCAGATGTCTAATAGACAAACAACGTGACAAGGACACGCTATGACCTAACTCACTAGCCACGCTACCTTACATAAAAAAATCTCTCAGAACTGACAGCCAGACTTCTCCGACCGCTCGGATTCATGCCAGCCCATAAACTGACAGCCACGCTCAGACAACAACTCACCAGAACAAAAGACCCTATACCCATCATGTGTAAAACTAACGTAATTTACAGGATTCCATGAAAAGACTGCATGAAACATTACATAGGGCAAACAGGCTGACAACTAGCAATACGCATCCATGAACACCAACTAGCCAGTAAACACCATGACCAGCTGTCCCTTGTAGCCATTCACATAGACGACAGGGACAACACGATGGTCATAGGACAGGCTAAACATAGGACAGCAAGAAAATTTCTAGAGAGTTTTGAGAAGATTTGTAGCTCAGGTTGAGGTTTTGGATGTAGGTTTGCTCGCTGAGCTGAAAGGTTCATTTCCAGACGTTTCGTTACGTTACTAGGTAACATCTTCAGTGGACCTCATGCGAAACAATGCTGAAAATTCCTGCTTTCTATTTATATGTTTGGGTTTCTTTGGGTTGGTGATGTCATTTCCTGTGATGTTATTTGCTGTGGTGAAGTCACTTCCTGTTCCTTTTCTTAGGGGATGGTAGATAGGATTTAACTCGATGTGTTTCTTGATAGAGTTCCGGTTGGAATTCCATGTTTCTAGGAATTCTCGTGTAAGTCTTTTGTTTGGCTTGTCCTAGGATGGATGTATTGTCCCAGTCGAAGTGGTGTCCTTCTTCATCCATATGTGAGGATACTGGTGAGAGAGGGTCATGTCTTTTTGTGGCTAGTTGGTGTTCATGTATCCTGGTGGCTAGTTTTCTGCCTGCTTGTCCAATGTAGTGTTTGTTACAGCCCTTGCATGGTATTTTGTAAATTACATCAGTTTTGCTCATTGTCTGTATAGGGTCTTTCAAGTTCATTAGCTGCTGTTTTAGTGTGTTGGTGGGTTTGTGGGCTACCGTGATGCCAAGGGGTCTGAATAGTCTGGCAGTCATTTCCGAGATGTCTTTGATGTCGGGGAGAGTGGCTCGGGTTTCTGGACGTGTTTTGTCTGTATGTTTGGACTTGTTGCTGAGAAATCTGTGGACTGTGCTCATTGGGTACCCATTCTTTTTGAATCCATGAACACAGTCCACCAATTTCTCAGCAACAAACCCAAAGATGCAGACAAAACACCTCCAGAAACTCGAGCCACTCTCCCCGACATCAAAGACATCTAGGAAATGACTGCCAGACTACTCAGACCCCTTGGCATCACGGTAGCCCACAAACCCACCAACACACTAAAACAGCAGCTAATGAACTTGAAAGACCCTATACAGACAATGAGCAAAACTGATGTCATTTACAAAATACCGTGCAAGGACTGTAACAAACACTTCATTGGACAAACAGGCAGAAAACTAGCCACCAGGAAACATGAACACCAACTAGCCACAAAAAGACATGACCCTCTCTCACCAGTATCCTCACATATGGATGAAAAAGGACACCACTTCGACTGGGACAATACATCCATCCTAGGACAAGCCAAACAAAAGACTTGCACGAGAATTCCTAGAAGCATGGAATTCCAACTGGAACTCTATCAACAAACACATCGAGTTAGATCCCATCTACCATCCCCTAAGAAAAGGAACAGGAAGTGACATCACCACAGCAAATAACATCACAGGAAATGACATCACCAAAACAAAGAAACCCAAACATATAAATAGAAAGCAGGAATTTTCAGCATTATTTTGCATGAGGTCCACTGAAGATGTTACCTAGTAAGGTAACGAAACATCTGGAAATGAACCTTTCAGCTCAGTGAGCAAACCTTCATCCAGAATTTCTAGAAGTATGGCACTCAGCCACGGACTCCATCAACAAGCACATTGACCTCCACTCAATACACCGGCCATTACATTGAGCAACCGGATGCAGCAGAAACAGAACCACATAAATTCCAGAAAACACAGGACAACAGCACTTCACAGGAGGGTCCAAGGTACCAATGATGTCACCTAGACAGAGGACGAAACATCTGCAAATCAATTTCCCAGCTCGGCAAACATATCCACAACCATGACAACTGGCATCTGAGCTACAAATCTTTACACAAACGTAAAGGGAGGTATACTGATTACAAACTCTGACACATTTTTTACTTGCTGACACACTAAGTTTTCAGTGTTGTATACAGTATATCATTAATCTTAAAAACTGTTCCATCTGTAATTTCATCAACATAGGCTGAAATTTCTGTTTCTCACCCATGGTAACAATTTGATCAAACAGTGACGCTCACCCCTGGATCAAGCTTAAACATAACGAGCAGTTAATTGACATAAACTTGTTTTGTCAAATTGGAGTTGATGGACCACACATTTGTCCTAAGAATGAATATACTTCATATATTTTCTAATGCAGTGGTTCTACCACATTAATATCTTAATGTATGAGTAGCTATTTGACCTTATGCTGTTCTGTATCTGTGTTCCACTTCTATAGAATACGTTTTCTGGAAGTGACCTACAGTGAAGGCATTTTTTTCCTAACAGCTTGTGAAGCTTCTTTGTTTTGAAGCACTCTCTTGTAGTTTCTGTTGGCCTATCATGTTTGTCTTTAGGGTTTTTGTCCCTTATAGATTAGATTAGATTAGATTAGATTAGATTCCCTATAGTGTGGAAACAGGCCCTTCAGCCCAACCAGTCCACACTGACCCTCTAAAGAGTAACCCACCCAGATCCATTTCCCTCTGACTAATGTACTAACACTATGGCCAATTTAACATGGCCAATTCACCTGACCTGCACAGCTTTAGACATTGATGGTTGTTATTCTCCTGTGATAAGGTTGTTTTTTTTATTCCCAGGATTTCCCTGTGACTTTTCCTCCTTTCTGCTTCCAACACAATCTGCATAATTTTCTCCAAAGTAAAACCTTTGTGCTGTAATAAACTCCTCATCAGTAATTCCACCAATATGCTGTCTCTCAGGGATTCTGATTTCAAAGCTTCATAGTCACAATTTACCACCAATGTATAGAGATCATTAATTTTTTTTAATTGATTCCCCGAATGTGGAGATCATCCAATAAATCTTGCTCTCAGTAATTTTGTTTGTTCTTAAAGTAATTGTCAAGTATCTTTTGTTAGGGTGCAAAAGGAGGCCACAAGCCAGTTGCATCTGCATTGACTTTGCAGCAAGCATTAGAATTTATTTGGACTGGTACATGAATAGGAAATGTTTAGAGGGATATGGGCTAAATGCAAGGAAATGGGACTAGTTGAGTTAAGGAAACCTGCTTGGGAAAAATGAATAGAACTGAAGGATCTGATTCTGTGATGTATGACTATGACAAGATTCCAAGTAAGACTTAACAAATGCTTTGTACACATTCAGCATAACCTCATTGCACTGGTATTCTATGCCCCTACTAATATTTTGTCCATTGTTCTTTCCACCAGTTCTGCTACTTTCCATAATCTATGCACAGATACACTCAGGTCCCTCTGCTCCCGGACTTCCATAAGTATTGTACCCCTTATTTTATACTGTCTCTCTGGATTCTTGCTACCAAACTGCATCACCTCTCATTTCTCTGCATTGAACCTGAACTTCACAGACTGCTTAGCACCATTCCTTATGTCCTGTTTCCCTTGTTTGCTTCACTCCCAAGCTCTCACCCTCCTCTATCCACCCACCTTGTCACCTTGGGAAGGATAAGAAATATTTTTATTTTGAACCTTTCTAAGTGCTTCATGAATCTTTAACCCCTAAATTTTCCCACTTCTTGTTCCTAGTTACTAGTTCCTGAAGAAGGGCTTATGCCCAAAATGTTGATTCTCCTGCTACTCGGATGCGGCCTGGCCTGCTGTGTTTTTCCAGCACCACATTTTTCAACTCTGGTCTCCAGCATATGCAGTCCTCACTTTCTCCTAGTTACTTAGTGCAATTAATACCATTTTCTCATCAACATCAATGTCAAAATCCTTGAAACTGAGCAAATAAGTAAAGAGAACAGAATTTTTACAGGGTATGACTTTACTACTTAAACAAGGTTAAGTAACTATAGTACTGACAATTCTGTGTGCAAACACAAGTCATCGTTCCATCAGTAATACAAAGAGAAAATTCATGTTAGATTCCAAGAGCATCATTAATCTTCGGGCTTTATGTATTTGTAGTCAATAACCTAGCAATTCTTTGATGCACAGCTTTAGAGTTTTACCACATGAGTTGTCCAAAATCCTACACAAAATAACTAATTGGGTTTGGAATTCGCAGCACACTGCTTCCAGAATGTATAACAAACTGAGTTTATTCCTCTTAATTCAAACTTGGCAACTTGTACTGGCATTAATCCACCAATCAAATTAAAGAACGATGCACAACATTTTGTTGTTCTTGATATGGGAATGACAAGCATTCTGTTTGCAGGATAATTGATCATTAGGGCTGGATTTTCACAGATTCTTGAAGACTCTGTGGAACTTTAGAAATGCACTTGGGTGCTGGATCCTGTGCCATTTTTGGCAGGCCTCATTTACACAGGTAGAAGATAGGGGGCACTAAAGTCCAATGCACCAGTGTGAATCAAACATTGCTGGGCTATCCAGCATCACACTTTTAGAACTCTCAAGCTGTCAAGTTATACAGAGCATAAAACAGTACAGTACAGGTCCTTCGGCCCTTGACATTGTGCTGACCCTTTATCCAACTCTAAGATTAAACTAACTACACACCCTTCATTTTACTAATATCCATGTGCCTATTCAAGAGTCGCTTAAATGTCCCTAATTTACCTGACCCTACTCCTACTACTGGGAGTCCATTCCACACACCCACAACTCTCTTTGTAAAAAACTGACCTCTGACATCCCCCCTAAACCTTCCTCCAATCACCTTAAAATTATGCCCCCTTGTGATAGCCATTTCTGCTCTGGGAAAAGGTCTCTAACTATTCACTCTATCTATGCCTCTCATCATCTTGTACACCTCTATCGTATCACCACTCATCCTTCTTCACTCCAATGACAAAAGCCTTAGCTCCCTCAACCTTTCGTCATAAGACATGCCTTCAGTGCAGGCAGCATCCTGGTCAATCTCCTCTGCACTTTCTCTAAAGCTTCCACATCCTTCCTATAACGAGGCGACCAAAATTGGACACAATATTCAAAGTGTGGACTAACCAGGGCTCTATAGAGCTGCAACATAACCTCTCGGCTCTTAAACTCAATCTCCCTGCTAACGAAAGCCGACACACCATATGCCTTCTTAACAACCCTATGAACTTGGGTAGCAACTTTGAGAGATCAATGGACTTGGACCCCAAGATCCCTCTGTTCCACCACACTGCCAAAAATCTTGCCTTTAACCCTGTACTCTGCATTCAAATTCAACCTTCCAAAATGAATCACTTCACACTTTTCCAGGTTGACATTCATCTGCCACTTCTCAGCCCAGCTCTGCAACCTGACAATGTCCCATTACAACCCACAACAGCCCTCCACACTATCCACCACTCCACCAACCTTTGTGTAATCAGTAAACTGATAAACCCACTCTTCCACTATCTCATCCAAGTGATTTACAAAAATCACAAAGAGCAGACGTCCCAGAATAGATCCCCGTGGAACACCACTGGTCACCACGCTCCAGGCTGAATATATTCCATCAACCATCGCCCTCTGTCTTTTATGGGCCAGCAAATTCTGTATCCAGACAGCCAAATCTCCCTGGATCCAATGCTTCCTTACTTTCTGAATAAGCCCGCCAAAGGGAACTTTATCAAATGCCTTGCTAAATTCCATGTACACCACATCCATTGCTCTACCTTCATCAATGTGTTTTGCCACATCCTCAAAGAATTCAATTAGACTTGTGAGGCATGATCTGCCCCTTACAAAGCCACGTTAACAATCTCGAATCAAACTATGGTTTTCCAAGTAAGCATAAATCCTGTCTCTCAGAATCCTCTTCAATTATTTGCCCACCACAGATGTGAGACTGAATGATCTGTAATTCCCAGGGTAATCCCTTTTCCCTTTCTTGAACAAGGCAATAATATTTGCCATACGTCAAGCATCTGGGACTATTCCAGTGGACAGTGAGGATGCAAAGGTCATCGCTATTGGCGCAGCAATCTCTTCCCTCGCTTCCTGTAGTGATGTTGAGTATATCCCATCTGGCCCAGAGGACCTATCTCTTATGTTTTTCAAAATTTCCAGCACATCCTCCTTCTTAACATCAACCTATTCGAGCATATCAGCCTGTTTCACACCGTCCTCACAAATGACAAGGTTCCTCTCAGTAGTGAATACTGAAGCAAAGTATTCATTAAGGACTTCCCTCCCTCCTCTGACTCCAGGCACAAGTTCCCTTCACCAACCCTGATCAGCTCTACCCTCACTCTGACCACCCTCTTGTTCCTCACAAAAGTGTAGAATGCCTTAATCCTACCCACTAAAGCTTTCTCATGCCCCCTTCTAGCTCTCCTAAGTCCATTCTTCAGTTCCTTCCTGGCTACCTTGTAACCCTATGGAGCCCTGCTGATCCTTGCCTCCTTAAGCTTAAGTAACTTCCTTCTTCCTCCTGACTAGATGTTCTACATCCCTTGTCAGCAAAAGGTTCCTTCACCCTTCTAACTCCTATCCAGCACCATCAGCAAGTACTCCCTCAACAACATCCACATTTCTCTCGTACATTTCCCTAAGAACATCTGTTCGCAATTTAGGCACCCCAGTTCCTAAATAGCACTGTAATTCTCCCTCCCCTAATTAAATTTAATACTTTTCACATCATCTGCTCCTATCCCTCTCCATGACAATAGTAAAGTTCAGAGAGTTATGATCACAATCACTGAAATGTTCTCCCACTGAGAAACCTGACACCTGGCCTGATTGGTTGGAGGAAAAGTACCTTATTCAAAGTAGATGGACACTTGGGTTGCTTGGGGGTAGAATACCTCGTCCAAGCAGATGCGGTGGAGGCGGAGGAATTAGAAGAACAAGATGGAATTCTTGCAGGATGCTGGGTGGGAGGAGGTGTAGTCCAGGTCGTTGTGGGAGTCTGTGGATTTGTAGTAAATGTCCCTCTGGAGACTGTCGCCGCAGATGGAAATGGAGAGCTCCTGCTCCACCGATCTCAATACATTCTACCTCAATTCTATCTCTCCCGCTTGGTTCAAGCACTTCCCACCTAGATCCATGACATAACCACACCCTCCATCTCTTCAGTAACTTCCAGTTCCCTGGCCGCCGGCACTTTATCTTCACTATGGACATGCAGTTCTTATACATGCCCATACCCCATGGCCTCCAAGCCCTCCGCTTCTTCCTCTCCAACAGACCCATCCAGTCCCCCTTCACCACACCTTCCTCCACCCCACCAAACTGGTTCTCATCCTTAATAACTTTTCCTTTCACTCCTCCCATTACCTCTAAATCTAGGGGATAGCCATGGGGATGGCCACTGGTGCAGCATCCTGCACCCAGGCTGAACTGGAGCAGTTCATAAACTTGGCCCACAACTTCGACGACGCCCTCAAATTCACTTGGTCAATCACGGACTGGTCACTCCCCTTTCTTGACCTCTCCATTTCCATCTCCGGCGACATTTACTACAAACCGACAGACTCCCATAATTGTCTGGACTACATCTTTTCCCATCCAGTATCCTGCAATAACTCCATCCTGTTCTCCCAATTCCTCCGCCGCTGCCACAACTGCTCCGATAAGAAGAAATTCCACTCCCAAACATCCCAGATGTCCACCTATTTTGAACAGTGCACTTTTCCTCCCTCTATCATCCAGACAGCCTTCCGCCGCACCACCTCCATTCCCCGTTCCACTGCTCTAATCCTCCCCCTTCCAAAGACAAGAAAGACAGAGTCTCCCTTGTCCTCACCTACCACCCCACTACTTTCCACAACAAATCATTATCACAGTGGGGAACTGTGGTTACAAAATTCAAAGTCAGAGGTTACTAAAAGTTTATCTGGCTGGTTATGTTTACAAAAGTTTACTTTTCTAAGAGATGTAAGGAGCGGACTGAATGAAAATGCATTGAATGGACTTTCACGAACATTACTTTTTTAAAAGATAAATATGGTGAAGTCTGAGAGAAACATTTAGAACTTCATCTTGTTTTATGCTAACCTGCCTCCTGAATTCTGCCTATGACAGATGTTGGTGCATTTGTATGGAAGATGTAAAGAATAAAATGACGGTGGGGGGAGGTAGCCATAAGTTGGCACAAAGCTGGCATTTAACTATTACAAAAGACCATGGGGATAGTTGGGACTCATGAGCTAGCATTGAGGGACATGGGGAGTAGTTGATGCTTGATGGCAAAAAGATCCAATATACAATAAAACAAATTTGATGAAGTCCCAGAAAATGAAGTGAGACTTAGAAGTAGTCTGTCTCATCATTTCTACAGCTCCTACCTTTGGTGCATCCACGGACACCAGGTCTGACTCCATTCATACCTCCAACCAGAGCAAAAATAGTGCCTGAAGGAACTTTTTCCTGAGGAGGATGTGCAAGCTGGGATGTTTTTCATATCAAGATACCCACCTCAAGACCCAAGATCTGGTCTCTTAATCTGTGGAACACCCTCCCTAAACAAGTCATCCTTGCAAAACTGCAATGACTGGAAATCAGATTGAAAACTGAGTTGAGTCATTGATTGGAGTCATGTCTAAAACAAACAAAGATGGTTGTGGTTGTCAGAGGTCAATCCTCTCCATTCAAGGAGGTTACTGAAGGTGTTCCTCAAGGCAGTGCCATAGACCCAACTAGCTTTATTAAGGACTTTCCGCCACAAGATCAGAACTGGGCATGTTCACTGATGGTCACTGAATGTTCCCTCTCCCTCAGATACTCAAGTTACAGGCTTGCGTTGATATGGATCAAATAACATCAAGTCACCAAGTGCTAGACAATTTTTATCTCCAACATAAGAGTAGCTAATTGTTGCCTCTTGACTTTCTATGGCATTACTGAATCTCCCACTATCAACATCCTGGTGGAACCACTGACCAAACACCAGCCACCTAACTACAATGTCTGCAATAGTAGGTCAGAAGCTAGGAATTCTGCAAAGAGTAACTCCCCTCTTGTCTCCTAAATGCTTGTCCACTATCTACAATGCACAGGTCAGGAGTGTGATATAATATTCTCTACTTCGCTAGATGGATGCAGCTCCATCTACATTCAAGGAGTTTGAAACCAATCGTGACAAAGCATGATGGAGATGGCAGAGTTGACAGCATTCGGGATCCTCAGCCTAGGGCCTGTCAACCTGTCCATTATCTTTCCTCCTCCTTTGCTTCCTCTCTCTCTTTCTCTAAGATTTTAAAGTTATTTTTCTAATAAGAAGACTTACCTTGGAGCAGCTGAGAGCTGGAGCAGAGTGGGCTGGAGGCCTGGAGCTGGAGCAGAGCGGGCTGGAGGCCTGGAGCTGGAGCAGAGCGGGCTGGAGGCCTGGAGCTGAGAGCTGGAGCAGGCTGGAGGCCTGGAGCTGAGAGCCAGAGCGGAGCGGGCTGGAGGCCTGGAGCTGAGAGACATAGAGGAGCGGGCTGGAGGTCTGGAGCTGAGAGCCGGACAGGAGCGGACTGAGGCCTGGAGCTGGAGTTGAGCAGGCTGGAGGTCTGGAGCTGAGAGCCGGAGCAGGCTGGAGGCCTGGAGCTGAGAGCCAGAGCGGAGCGGGCTGGAGGCCTGGAGCTGAGAGCCATACAGGAGCAGGCTGGAGGTCTGGAGCTGAGAGCCGGACAGGAGTGGACTGAGGCCTGGAGCTGGAGCAGAGCAGGCTGGAGGTCTGAAGCTGAGAGCCGGAGCAGGCTGGAGGCCTGGAGCTGAGAACCAGAGCGGAGCGGGCTGGAGGTCTGGATCTGAGTGGGGACGGTTGTTGGACTGGGCTCTGGCAAAGGCAGCTTGCGAGGAAGGTCAGGCAATGTGTGGAAGCCCCTGACCTGAGCAACTGCAGTGTCCTGTCTATCCTTTTAACAATGTCTTATTTCTAACTTATACTATGAATCACTGAAATATAATGGAATTTATTTTCTTTTTATTCCTCTAAAGATTTGTACTGAGGTACTTTGTACTTAAGGTGGTGCCATAAGAGGTAACATTGTAAACGTTTCACTGTACACCTGTACTTCTGTACTTGAGTATATGTTACAGTAAAGGATATTCTAATTCTAGTATCCTCTTGAGCAACGTTCCATCCACCATATTCAATATTCATTCCCTTTGCCACCAATGCACTCTGACTCTCGTTCGTATCAAATTTAAAATGTACGGCAGTATCACACTAAGGATCCTTCAAGTGCAAGTTCTGAACTCAAAATCTCAACCACTCAGAAGGATAAGAGCATCCAATAGTTGGGAATATCGCAACAGCAAGTTCCCTTCTAAAGCACATACCATCCTGACCTGGAGTTTTTTCAACGTTCCTTTACTGTTTCTGACTCAAAACACGAGAACACACCTATTAACAACATAGTGTGCGCCCCCAACTCAAGGACTGCAGTCATATCCAAGTAGCCAGGTAACCACGAGCTTTTCCAGGGTAATCAGGGATGGGCAACATAGGCCTGGCCAGTAACAACAAAATGCTAAGAATGAATTTAAAAATAACCTTTCCGTCTCTATTTCTCTCTTTATTTAAACAAACTTCTTCAATGCTACCTCTTGGAGAAAGCTTTTGTTCATTTGTCCTATTGTGTGACTTCCCATCAAATTCTGCTCAATCATCCTCCTGTGAAGAGCCTTTGGACATTTTTCTATATAAATATGAATAGTTATTGATCATGTGTTTCTGGCCTAACATTCTGAAAATTAGATTTTGCACAAAATTTGCCATCTACTTTTCACATAGCAATACAACTTGTCACTGTATCGTTTCAAACAGCTTTTTTATCGAGAATTTGATGAGGGTTCTATTTTCATTGGTTAGCTCCATAAATTAGATATTTTACTGTTATTTTTACCATTGTGTTTGAAAGCAAGTATCTGCCTTCTCTGGAATGGCAAATGCTGAGGGGAGACTTGAAAGAAATCTAAAAAATGGTGAGATGCTTAGATACGGTTGGTGGTCAGAATCTTTTTCCCAGAGTTGAAATGTCTAATACTAGGGGATAATCATTTGAGGTGAGAGGGGAAAAGTTCAAAAGAGATGTGAGGGGCAAGTCTTTACACAAAGTTGGTCGGAATCTGGAATGCACTGCCAAGGATGATTGTGGAGACAAATATGATAGGGCATTTAAAGGGCTTTTAGATAAGCACATGAATACGCAAGGAATAGAAAGATATGGACCAAGGGCAGGCAGAAGGGGTTAGTTTCATTTTGCGCCATGTTCGGCACAATATTGTAGAAGCAAGGACCCATTCCAGTGCTGTACTGTTTTATGTTGTTCTATGATTTGTCAAACGCCTCAACTTTAAGCAAAACTCACTTTTTATTTTAGAATACAGTTAAAATACAGACAAAATAAAAATAAAAGAATTGGCTTAACTGTAATGCTAACAAATAATGTATCCACCAAATGCTTCTACTTAACTGTTGCAATATAATAAGATCCCATAAACACACCTTTGGCAAAGGCAAATTCAGTAAAATAGATTGTCTCATACACAATTCGAGTAGCAGGAAGAGAACCCCAGCTTTTTGCGGGAACAAAGAGAGAGGAATAAGAGTTTCTAAATCCAGCTTCAAGATCTTAGGAAACTATGGAAAGCTCAAACTAAAAATCCTGATCTGTGAGAGCTTGACTCCTCCCATTCAGGCCACTTCTATTGTTCCAACTTTCAAAAAGAAAAGGCATCAGAAGCTGTTTACTTTATTGATTTTGAGCAGACCACTTGACACCTCTGTCTCAACCTTTCTTCATAAAGAAAACAGGACAACATACATCTCTTTAAGCCATAATATCACAGCACTCACCAAAGTGCCTTAAAATATATCATCATTCTTTCAGTGTCATTCAGTCATATCCTGGAAATCCTGCCTGAAGGGCATTGTGGGTCTACCTACAGCAGATACACTGCAGCAGTTCAAGAAGGCAGCTCACCACCACTTTCTCAAGGGCAACTAGGGACAAGCAGTAAATGCTGGCCTAGCCAGTGATGCTAACATCCCATGAATGAATAAATTTAGAAAAAGGTCATCACAAACAAGTTGCCAGTCACAGAGAGTGGCATATTGCTTGGTTTCTATGCTGAACTGGCCTTCAGGCTGTGTTTGCTGGGGCAGAAGAGATGGCATATGATGTGGTGGAGAAGATCTATTGATCAGACCCAGCAGTGGACCAGAGATTGTTTTACAGTATTGGAGAATCATGAACAGCATGCCAGAAAAATGTTCTGTGCCTTCTTGAACAGCCTGAAGCAGTCCCTTTTAAGTGTCATTATGTAATAAGTACCTCTCAATGGGACCTTTGATAATCAGATTGCTTGTTTCCATTGTTTTATTAAAAGTTATTAAAATCATTTATTCATAAAGGCAACTTATTAAGGTGACCCAGTTATTTCCCTCACCAAATAAAAATAAATAATTTAAAACACTCTCTTGGGATCTTGTAATAAACTCTTCCAAATTGATCTGCAATTTCCTGGAATAGTTTTCCAAACATAGTTGCATACTTTTGATTATTCTGTTAAACTCTGATGGGGAGATCATACAACTTTCTCCATCGTGTATTTGAGCTTTGCAAGCTCTCTTTGTAACATGAGATTTAAAAACATGAAAATGAAGATCATGAAACAGGGATTATCTATTCCACTGGTATCAGGTCATTACGAACATGAGGGGAAGCTAAGATTAAGCAAGGAAGTACTTACATGGAATGAAATTGGAGTTTTACACTGGAGTGAGGAATCATTTGTCTGTCTGCTCCTTTTTCCCATGAGCCTTGCTTTATCTAAAGATACCCCTTTTTTTTTCCAAAAGGGGTCTGTTTGACTGTCCTAACTGCCCTCCATCACTACTGCCAACTGCTGTTGGAATTCCTGCTACAGTCGCTTGCGCTCCCCAGCTCAGAGAATTTTCTGTTACACATTTTTAAATTTATTTAAGCAGTATGTAACAGATCACCTACCTCACAATGCTAAGACTCATACCGAATAAAGGCTACTATTCTCAGTTTCTTCATAGCACAATATCTCAGGAAAAATAAAGATGCTATGTAAGTGCAATGATTTTAAAACTTCAATTTCTCAGGTTTAATAGTCTTTGTCTTTACGAACCGCTCCACCACAATCTTCATACTTCTACACTTGCCCATCCATTCTCCCGTGCTTTCTACATGTTGCAGTCCAATTTATTGAGTTTATCTTTAGCAACGGAGAGGGATGGTCATATACCCCAGGGCAAGAGTTATAGCTGGGGAAAGGCAATTATGATGCGATTTGGCAAGATTTAGGATGCAAAAGATGGGAAAAGAAATGCAGCAGATGGGCACAATTAAAATGTGGAGCTTGTTAAAGGAACAGCTACTGCATGTCCTTGGTAAGTATGTACCAGTCAGGCAGGGAGGAAGTGGTCAAGTGAGAGAACTGTGGTTTTCTAAAGAAGTTGAATCTCTTGTCAAGAAGAAGAAAGAGGTTATGTAAAGATGAGATGTGAAGGCTTAGTTAGGGTGCTTGAGAGTTACAAGTTAGCCATGACGGACCTAAAGAGAGAGCTAAGAGGAGCCAGGAGGGGACATGAGAAATCTTTGGCAGGTAGGAAAGGAAAATCATAAAGATTTCTATAGGTATGTCAGGAATAAAAAAATGATGAGGGCAAGATTAGGGCCAGTCAAGGACAGCAGTGAGAAGTTGTGCATGGAGTCTGAAGAGTTAGGAGAGGCGCTAAATGAATCTTTTCCATCAGTATTCACACAGGAAAAGGACAATGTTGTCATGGAGAATACTGAGATACAGGCTATTAAACTAGATGGGATTCAGGCTTATAAGGAGGAGATGTTAGCAATTCTGGAAAGTGCGAAAATAGATAAGTGCCCTGGGCTGGATGGGATTTATCTGAGGATTCTCTGGGAAACTAGGAAGGAGATTACAGAGCCTTTGACTTTGACCTATATGTTGTTATTGTCTACAGAAATAGTCCCAGAAGACTGGAGGATAACAAATATTGTCCCCTTGTTCAAAAAAGGGGAGTAGAAACAACCCTGCTAATTATAGACCAGTGAGCCTTACTTCTGTTGTGGGCAAAGTTTTGAAAAGGATATAAGAGATACGATTTATAATCATCTAGAAAGGAATAATTTGATTAGGGATAGTCAACACGGTTTTGTGAAGGGTAGATCATGCCTCACAAACCTTACTGAGTTCTTTGAAAAGGTGACCAAACAGGTGGATGAGGATCAAGCTGTTGATGTGGTGTATATGGTTTTCAATAAAGCATTTGAGAAGGTTACCCATGGTAGGCTATTGCAGAAAATACGGATGATGTGGAGGAGCCAGTGTTGGACTGGGGTGGACAAAGTTAAAAATCCCACAACACCAGGTTATAGTCCAACAGGTTTATTTGGAAGCACTAGCTTTTGCAACAACCACCTGATGAAGGAACAGGTTGGACTATAACCTGGTATTGTAAGAAAATAGGGAGGCATGGGATCGAGGGTGATTTCACAGCTTGGATCAGAAATTGGCCAGCTGTAAGAAGACAGAGGGTGGTGGTTGAAGGGAAATGTTCATCCTGGAGTTCAGTTACTAATGTTGTACTGTTTGTCGTTTTTATAAATGACCTGGATGAGGATATAGCAGGTTGGGTTAGTACATCTGCGGATGACACTAAATTCGGTGGAGTTGTAGACAGTGTGGAAGGATGTTGCAGGTTACAGAGGGACATAGAAAAGCTGAAGAACTGGGCTGAGAGGTAGCAAATGGAGTTTAATGTGGAAAAAAGTGAGGTGATTCACTTTAGAAGGAGTAATAGGAATACAGAGTACTGGACTAATGGTAAGATTCTTGGTAGTGTGGATGAGCTGAGAGATCTCGGTGTCCATGTGCATAGATCCCTGAAACTTGCCATCCAGGTTGATTGGGTTGTTAAGAAAGCATACAGCGTGTTTGCTTTTATTGGTAGTGGGATTGCGTTTTGGAGCCATGAAGTCATGGTGCAGTTGTACAAAACTCTGGTGCGGTGGCACTTGGAGTACTGGGTACAGATCTGGTCACAGCATATTAGGAAGGATGTGGAAGCATTGGAAAGGGTGCAGAGGAGATATACCAGGATATTGCCTAGTATAGAGAGAAGGTTTTATGAGGAAAGGCTGAGGGACTTGAGGCTGTTTTCCTTAAGGAGAGGCGGCACGGTGGCACAGTGGTTAGCACTGCTGCCTCACAGCTCCAGAGACCCGGGTTCAATTCCCGCCTCAGGCGACTGACTGTGTGGAGTCCAAAGATGTGCAGGTCAGGTGAATTGGCCATGCTAAATTGCCTGTAGTGTTAGGTAAGGGGTAAATGTAGGGGTATGGGTGGGTTGCACTTCGGCGGGTCGGTGTGGACTTGTTGGGCCGAAGGGCCTGTTTCCACACTGTAATGTAATCTAAAAAAAAAGATGATCAGAGGATTAGATAGGGTAGACAGTGAGGGCCTTTTTCCTTGGATGGTGATGGCTAACACAAGGGGATATAGATTTAAATTGAGGGATGATAGATATGGGACAGATATCAGAGGTAGTTTCTTTACTCAGAGAGTAGTAAAGGCCTGGAATGCTTTGCCTGCAACAGTAGTGGACTCGCCAACATTAAGGGCATTTCAATGGTCCTTGGATAAGCATATGGAGATAAAGTAATAATATAGGGTCGATGGGCTTTAGATTGGTTTCACAGGTCGGCGCAACAGAGAGGGCCAAAGGGCCAGTACTGCGCTGTAAATGTTCTATGTAACCTTGACAGATTTCACATAGGACACTTTCACCTCCACATGATCAGCTGAGAGGAACTATGGAACCTGGAGGGAACTTACATAAATAATATAACTGAGCAAATGGCAGATCTCAATGTAGAGAACAACGACTATGAAAATGCCACAGGTTATTTTAAAATCATTTATAAAGATAAATAACTATGATTCTTTCAGGTTTCAGGAAATACATATTTTTGAATCACTGAGTGTCTTCTTCGACTACACTGTTTTGCAGTTTGTTTCATATGTTAAGCATGTTTTACTTAAAGAATTTCATTATCTTATATTTCATGCCAGAATTCTGGAAACAACCCTCATAATCTGAAAAGTTCTATCCCATCTACATCAACAAAGAAAAATCCCTATGTATGATGTCACAGCGTTTGTCCCAACTCGGTACGGTTCAGTTGGAATTTGTTAGTCCTTCCTTCAGTTCCATTTCACATTAAACACAGCATCTTAGAATCTGTTACATTGAAAATACATACCATTTTAAAATATCTTTTTTTTAATGTCTGTGCTATATATTTTCTTTAAGGATGCCCAAGATCATGTTTTTTGTTTAACAACTGAAATACTGAATTAATAACCTTCATGACAATGTTCTTTCTCCAGCTTGCATTGGGGACAAGGTTGTGATATTATTGTAATGTTGTTGTAACTGGTAATCTAGGGGCCCAAAATAATTGTTTGGGAACATGGGTCAAAATTCCATCGTGGAAGCTGTTAGGATTTAACAACAACAGATGTTGCTGGAAAAGCTCTGGCAGCATCTGTGAAGAGAAATCAGAGATAACTGATTTTTGTAGTTTTGCAGTTGTGAGGAACCGAAACGTTAACTCTGATTTCCCTTCACAAATGTTGCCAGACCTACTGAGCTTTTCCAGCAACTTCTGGTTATGTTTCTGATTTACAGCATCCACTATTTCTTTTGGACTTTATCTGGTAGCATTTAATAATAATCTAGAATGTTAAGCAAGTCTCATTAATGTCAACTGACAGTGATTGTTGTAAATATCTATTTGGTTCATGAACATACTTTAGGGAAGGATGTCTAGTTCGCATGAGACTCCAGACCTATAGCAATGTAGCCAATGCTAAATTGCTCTCTGAAATAACCCAAATTCAGGAAAAGTTAGAGATTGCCAACACACAACAATTAACAATCCTATTCCATGAGAGAATGAAAGAAAATGAAGGATTCATACGAGGCTACATTTTTTTCTGGCAAGCGCAATCATTTTAAAATTGGTTTTAGTTGGTTCTGCCATATTTATGTCCAGACTCAACTACCTCTTGCAGAATTTCTAAGCAGTTACTGTCATTTACTCCCGCTTTTCATGCCATCTTTACAATGAAATGCTGAATCATGTAAAATGTCAATCATACAGCTGTAGACTGATGCTGTAATAACAAAATGGGCAACCAGAAAAAAAATCAACCATTAAGAATTAGTGAAAAACAATGTACCTTGTAATTTTTGAGGTTAAAATCCTTATTCTTGGTCAGATGAGAGGATAAGTAATCTTTTTCTTTCAAAGTGGAGTCGGGGAAATGAAGTTATCCTCTTCCTTAAAGCAATGGAAAATGGATGGAATGGAAAGAAAAGGTGCACTGTAACATAAACAATGTGAGATTATTCATTTGGCAATAAGTATAGTAAAACAGTATACTTTTTAAATGTGAAAAACTTGTATTTGTTGGTGTTCTGAGAGACGTTGGTATGCTCATTCAAGGTTAGACGGAAGACTAACATAGAGATATACTAAGAAATAAGGAAGGCAAATGGAAAGCTGCCTTTTACTACAATGGGATTGAAGTCTGTGCAAAGTACCCTGGGGTCTGTCACGATGCCTACATCATTGAGAACTCACGTTCTTGCTCCAATTCAAGGGCCAGGTGCCTTACAATGATGGTTACTGAGAAACCATGGCTAATGATTCTGTCGGCTTGTTGAAGGTGAGGGTCTCATGCTTGGATCAGTCTGCAGGTAGCCTTGCAGTCCAATCCAGACAGAGAGTGCCACATATTCCCAGTTAGTGTACCATGTAAACTGCCTGTTCTGCACAAGTGGTGCAGGCAAAGTGGGCATGCTTTGAAATTCTCTAAAAGTGACACTCGAAAATTTTTGATAAATTCCAGCCCAAACTATCAATAATGGTCCATTTTCCCATTTGATTATGACATATCCTTGTAGCATGAACGAGCTGGACCAAAGGGTGTGTTTCCATGTGGTATGACTCTAACAAAAATCTACCAACATCGTTGTCAATTACTCAAGTATCCACAGATTTCCTGGCAGAGAATGTTCCAGATTTCCATGACCTTTCATGTAAAAACACCTTTCTTGATTTTGTTGCATAATTCTATTAGGGTAATAATCAGGATTTGAAGATGCCGGTGTTGGACTGCTGGTGTACAAAGTTAAAAATCACACAACACCAGGTTATAGTCCAATAGGTTTAATTGGAAGCACACTAGCTTTTGGAGCGTTGCTCCTTCATCAGGTGGTCGTGGTCGGCTCAATCCTAACACAGAATTTATTGAAAAAATTTACAGAATGTTGTAACTGAAGTTATACATTGAAAAATTGATTGTCTGTTAAGCCTTCCATCTGTTAGAATACCAGGACAGTTTCACTTCTTTCATGTGTAAATCACAAAACCTTTTTTTAAAAAGGTTGCATTCTCAGGTTAGCTGTTAAAAATGGTGATAGCTAGACAATATGTTGAAGGTGTTAGCCCCCTGTGTTCTCTGTCTATGCCATGATGTTTACATTGATTCTAATCTAAAAAGTCAGATAATGGAGTTTTGCATGAATTCATGCAGTTTTGAGCAAAGTACAATGTAACCCTGCAAGTACAAATTCACCCCACAAAATATATGTGTGCATGTGGGTCTTTGTCTGTCTATGTGTGTGTGTGTGTCTGTCTGGGTTGGGGATTGTGAGTGTGAAGTGTGTGTGTGTGTGTAGTGAGTGCAGAGTGTCTTAAGTCTGTGAGGGGGTGCATGTGAGAGTGTGGGAGTGTGTGTGTCTGTAAGCGTGTGTGTGGGTGTCTGCGTGCACGTCTGTGTATATGTGTGTCCGTGTATAGGAGGGCATGTGTGTGTGTGTGTGTGTGAGAGAGAGTGTGTGTGTGTGTTGGAGTATCTGTGTGTGTGTATAGTACAATGGTGGTCACCTGTAATGTGACATGAACCCAAGGTCCCGGTTGAGGCCCTCCCTATGGACTTAGCTATCAGCCTCTGCTCGGCCATTTTTCGCTGCTGCCTGTCCCGAAGTCCGCCTTGGAGGATGGTCACCCGAAGGTCCAAGGTCGAATGTCCTGGACCACTGAAGTGTTCCCCAACTGGGAGGGAACATTCCTGTCTGTTGATTTTTGTGCGGTGCCCATTCATCCGTTGTCGTAGCCATTGCTCTGTTTCCCCAATGTACAATATCTCCGGGCATCCTTGCCAGACAACGTTGATTGAGTCACATGAGTACCTGCCATGTACAAGGTTGGAGGTGTCCCCATGCATAATAGTGGTATCTATGTCCACACTCTAACACGTCTTGCATCGCCTACCATGACAGGGTTGTATGGAGTTGTCCTGAGAGCCGGGCAGCTTGCTACGAACAACTATCTGTTTGAGGTTTGGCGGTTGTTTAAAGGCAAGTAGTGGAGGTGTGGGGAAGGTCTTGGTGAGGTGCTCATCCTCATTGATAATGTGTTGCCAGTCACGAAGAACATGGCGTAGTTTTTCAGCTCCTGGGAAATACTGAACAACAAAGGGTACCCTGTCGGTTGCAGCATTTGTCTGTCTCCTGAGGAGGTCATTACGGTTCCTTGCTGTGGCACATCGGAACTGGCGGTCGATGAGTTGGGCATCGTACCCCGTTCTTGTGAGGGCATCCCTGAGTACTTCCAGGTGTCTGTCACGTTCCTCCTCATCTGAGCAGATCCGGTGTACGCGTAGGACTTGTCCATAAGGGATGGCTGTTTTAATATGTTTTGGGTGGAAGCTGGAGAAGTGAAGCATTGTGAGGTTGTCTGTGGGTTTGCAGTAGATTGTGGTGCTGTGGTGTCCATCCTTGATGGAGATGTATGTGTCCAAGAATGAGACAAATAGTCGAGAGTAGTCCATGGTGAGTTTGATGGTGGGACGAAACTTGATGTCACTGTGTAGTTTTATCAGTGACACCTCACCATGGGTCCAGAGGAAGAAAATGTTGTCAATGTACCTAGTGTATAATGTTGGTTGGAGATCCTGCATAGAGCAGAAGTCTTGTTTGAACCTGTGCATAAAGATGTTGGTAATATTGGGGTGCACATTTCGTCCCCATGGCTGTTCCACGGGGACCCTCACAGACTTAAGACACTCTGCACTCACTACACACAAACATACACTTTCCCACACTCTCAACCCCTAACCCAGACAGACACACAGACAGACAAAGACCCACATGCACACATATATTTTGTGGGGTGAATTTGTACTTGCAGGGTTACATTGTACTTTACTCAAAAACTGCATGAATTCATGTAAAACTCTGTTATCTCACTTTTTAGATTAGAATCAATCTGAACATCATGGCATAGACAGAGAACACAGGGGGCTAACACCTTCAACACATTGTCTAGCTATCACCATTGTTAACAGCTAACCTGAGAATGCAACTTCTTTAAAAAAAATGTTTTGTGATTTACACATGAAAGAAGTGAAACTGTTATGGTATTCTAACAGATGGAAGGCTTAACAGGCAATCAATTTTTCAATGTATAATTTCAGTTACATCACACTGTAAATTTTTGCTATAAATTCTGTGTTACGATTGAGCCCTCCACTACCACCTGATGAAGGAGCGACGCTCCGAAAGTTAGTGTGCTTCCAATTAAACCTGTTGAACTATAACCTGGTAATAATCACATACAGGAAGTCATGCAATGTCAAATGATCTGAATCTTTCTTGCAGGAATTTGTGGCAAGATATGGTTATAGAGAGACATAGCTTAATAACGTTAACGTTTCTCTACCAGTGCAGACTGTAAATATTCCTCAGTGACACAATAAGGTAAAGATATTAAGGAACTTACTTTTAAATAGCAGAGTGCTAATTTTAAGATCAGTTGCTTAAAGGCTTGACTGTTCAGGATATCTTTTTTACAAGATAGAGATACTTTGTACTCAAATTAAGTCCTTTTTTAAACACTTTAAACAAGTTAAACAACTCAATCAACTCAATCAATCATCGGTTAAACTTCTAAATGCCAAGGAATGGTAACAACCTTTTCCAATCTCTTCTTATAATTTAATATTTACACTCCCATTTGGAATCTGCAGAATTGACATGAAATATTTGAACAGATTTTCAAATCATTGGCATTAACCATGAGGAGATGCTCTATTAATTTATTTTAACAAATGGCAATCTCGAACAGATCAGCATGCACCTCACTTCCTTTCAGAAGGTTTCTTTGTTTCTGCTGTACTTCAATGTATAATCTATGATTCTGTTTATTTGAAACATGTATTTGAAACAATTTATATCAGTAATTGCTTAAAAATAACCTCATCCGTATATTTGAGAAAATACACAATGTATATTTCTATAAGAGTCAAGAAAAGAAGTATTTCACAGATCTTAAACAACTATATTAATCACCAGGGTATAATAGCTTTATAATTATATTGCTGGAGTGGTAATCCAGAGGCACGGATGAATAATTCAGTGACATAAATTCAAATCCCACTTTACCAACTGGGAAATTTAAATTCAATTAATTAAGTAAGTCTGGAATAAAGATCAAGGGTGGAGTTTTCCATTCTGTTGAGTGGCATGGGCTATGGTGGGAATTGAAGGAAAAATCAAATTCTGATATCAAGAAAAATATTTTTGATTTTCTCCTTCAGCTTTTAATAGTGCGCTCAGAACCTCACTCATGAGCAGCGACTACTTTCATTCCAATTGTGATGATTTCATTATTAGTTAATAAACTCCCAATTCTTCCCTTCTTCCATGAGAAATCAAAATGGCACAAATTCCTGACATGAAACTCACTGTGGTTACCTGGGCATAGCAAGTCAGGTACTTGGTCCTGTCAGAGGCTGGGGATCAATGCTTTTGTAGTCGTGGGGTTGGTCCATGGTCAATCCAAAAGGTCAAGTGCAACCAATCTAGCAAAAGCAGGTACGTCACTTGGTGTTCTGACAAGGCATCAGTCCAGAGGCAGTCTCACTGATTCAGTTTGGGTGTAGGCTTTAGGTAGCTCTAAGTGTTTGGGAATTAGGGTCAGGGGCCAGTCCGTAGAGTCATGGGCAAACTGGAAAGCTCCAGTCTGTGATTGGGCTTCACTGGATTCAATCATTATGGGATTGGTAGTAGTCAAAGTGGACAATTTAAAATAGAAGGATGGGGTCTTGTAGATCATTGGAGAGAATGGAGAGTTTCAGGAGTGGGAGGTTCAAAGGTCACAATTATTCTGGCCTCCACATGACATGAGTGTATGGCAAACTAGGGTATGGTATTTCATAAAGCCATGGGCTCAGGAGTGAATTGGGGACATTAACAGTAATGTAAAGGGGAGGACTGAAAGTCATTGGAAATGCAAGGAAAGCAACAGAAAAGAGATCATGAAAGTTAGGGGTCATCTAAGGCAGAGGCTGCAAGTCACTCACGAGGACACAAAATTCAACAGAACTTCAACTACACAATAATGTTACAAAATAGACACTACATGCAGTGTGGGCAGAGTAAGTTGCTAGGCAAAAGTGAGGACTGCAGATGCTGTAAACCAGAGTTTAGATCAGAGTGTTGCCGGAAAAGCACAGCAGGTCAGGCAGCACCCGAGGAGCAGGAAAATCGACATTTCGGGCAAAAGCCTGATGAAGGGCTTTTGCCTGAAACGTTGATTTTCCTGCTCCTCGGATGCTGCCTGACTTGCTGTGCTTTTCCAGCACCACTCTGAGAGTAAATTGCTGTTTTACACTCCGTGCAGAGCATAATTCTTCGCTAGGGACACCATCTGGCATCAAAATGTAATTCATTGGCAGGTCATTTGTTTTGCATGAAAAAAGGTTATAGCCTCAAGCAATCAAGACCATTATATTGTTTGACACCTTATCTTAGATATGTAAATCTATCCAGACCCTTGATATGATATCTGGGACTGGAGAGATTTTCCTTTATAAATGTACACCATCAGGAATGCTAATCTGATCTCCCCTCTCTATCTGCCATAGATGCAGTGATGGGTTTTTACCTTCAGCATGGCACTTGTACCATTCCCTTAATGATTGAATCTAATGAACCTCAATCACAGACTACAGCTTCCGAGTGCTACTTACATTTAGTTCTTATGTAACAGGAGCGAAAGTAAGTCTAATACTGAAAGACATTTATCACAGCTCCTGTTATCTAAATATATTACAATTGCACAAACTGTTGTGAGCAATTTGGTTACAAACTGTTGCACCATGACATACTGAAGGAATACGCAAGTGGCCTCTGTAAGATGGAGTCTTTATACAATTAGATCACGTGGTATGATACAGACTCCAGGCAGCCGCTCCAGACCTCCTTTCCTTATCCTTTTTGATTTCATTATTTTCAGTTTTCTTTTATTTTGTCGTCTTCCTGTTGGTGATGGCAGAGATGGGGAGTGACATTGCGGAGAGGAGTGGCTGGGCAGGACTTGTGACGAGACGGTGGCCTGGCCTGGTGGGGGAACCAGCAACTCATGGTTGTGATGTGCCCAGAGTGGGCAGCTCCAGGCGTTGGTGAGGAGGCAGCTGAAGCAGCGGTAATGTGACATGCCCGGGGTGTGGTATCAGGCCTTGCCGAGGAGGCTGCAGCAGCTCCTGGTTGTGGTCGGCCCGGAGCCAGGATCTCCTAGTTGCTGGCAAGGTGGCAGAACTGGGGGCTTCTGGTTGCGGGGCGATTGTGGGTCAAGCATGGGACCCATCAGTGGGGTGTGCCCAGTGATGAAGAGATGGCAACCTGAAGAATGATGACTCTGACGTTGGTGGATCCAGTGCAGGTGGCAGCGTGGGTGCCATTCAGCAGGCTTGGGACTCATGGCAGAGACAGCAGAGCGAAGATGGATCTTCTTTCAGCTTTGTCTTTTTATTTTTGAAGCATTTGACTGGCACCAGACTGTTGCAACAACTGAAGCTTTTCACTGTATTTTACTGTGTGGTGTACAAGTGACAATAAATCATCATTCATTCATAACTGTGATATCGTGTCTCTTAAAGGTATATTGCATACTAGCTGTAAGACATGACGCAAAATTGCTAACTTAAACGTCTGAGCTGGGTTTGCCAGTTGTGAATCACATTTCATACCTGATACTGGAAGAGAACGCTTTGGATGTGCAACATCACAAACTAGAGTATATAATTGTGCAAGCACATCCTTTAATGGTAGTGCTAATAGAATGAAACTTTCCCTTGGAGATGGACAGATGATTCCATAAGCTCAGACAGGATGATGTTACATATCAATGATTTGTGCAGGGCAGGCCCCACTGCAATTCCTGAACACTACCTTCAGCCTCAGGGTTACCCATATTAAATTGCAACAATTTGCTTATAGTCAACAATATCACAGTTTCAGGGTCAGTGACATCTAATGCTGCCTGCAG
Organism: Chiloscyllium plagiosum; assembly: GCF_037043375.1. Classification (NCBI taxonomy): domain Eukaryota; kingdom Metazoa; phylum Chordata; class Chondrichthyes; order Orectolobiformes; family Hemiscylliidae; genus Chiloscyllium; species Chiloscyllium plagiosum. Next base: position 29,476,495 of record NW_028270146.1, read on the forward strand.
TCAATGAGTTGGTTGCTTCTGAGACATTGGTTGGCCACAACAATTTCTTGCATCCACAGGATGTTTGCAGAGGCTGCTCATCTCCCATGTGGTTGTGACTTCACCAGGCTCAACAGGAATCAGAGCACGAGAGCTGGGATTTTAAGAATGCAAATAGATTTATATTTTTAGAAATACAAAAGTATTTATGAAGATGTGTCTCCTGAGCCATCTATGTGCTCTCAGTAGAACGTTATTTTTCCTTTCCCTATACCTTCTAGTGCAATCAGAATTTCTGAAGCTGGGGAAGGCTCATCCGATCTGCAGTTGGCCCTGTTACCCTCGGAAAGGGGTCTGTTTCTTCCCAGGGTCATTTAAGCCAAGAGGGTCCAGGCCTGCTGAAAGTGTCTTGCCCAGGTGCTGACTCATCCTCTTCAGCTTGGGCTATTGCTGCAGCCTTTGGCATCATAGGCAGTGCTAAGATGGAGGGGCAGGATACTACCTCTTGTGTCCTGAGAGGAAGCTTCTGTGGGTCCCCTGCATGGCTCTACCCTCCTATGGATGTTCTGCTGTTGCGATCCTGTTTCTGTAAGAGGTGAGGTCAATGTCTCTTGTACCCCTCTTGTCTCCCCATTGATGCGTCACACCTATGGGTACAATGAAGTGCAGGTCTGTGCGCATATCCAACAGACAGAGTATTCTGGACCTGAGTGTCCATTGTGGAAGCCGGCTGACTGTGGAGCAAGACATATGCATTGCCAAAGACAGCACAGTACTGATAATGCTGGCAGACTCCTCGGTCCTTCAATCCAAGTGTCTCTCAGAAACCTGCCGGCTATTTCTGGCTGACTTCTGGGAGATGACTTGCCTTTACATCCTCCAAAAGCTGAATGGGTTCCTCCTAAAAGGTAGAGGTGGAGCTGAGGGTCAGAGTGCAAGCCTCTTCCTGAAGGAAGTTTGCTGGATGCCATTTGCCATAAGGAAGGTTCTGCAAAAAGGATAAAAGCTCATACAGAATAAATTTGAGCTAACATTGGTATTAATGGGAGAGCAGCACAGCACAGAATAAAGAAGCTCATTTGGTTGGTAGTTCACAGAGGTCTTTACATCCCCATGAGTGGTCACCCATTCCTCCAGCTAAATCAAGCACGAAATGAGTTAATTTTCATGGAATCAAAGTGAACGAAGAAAGCTAATATCTAGGATTTTTATTTTGATTAAAATAGTGGAACACTGTCCCAGGAGCTCATGTCATAAGGATTGAAGTTCATTGTGATTCATTTAGCCAGAGATAATCAAGCAGTTCGGGAAATACAACAAGCCAGATCTTGCTTTTATGAAATCATTTACTTTCATTTTCTTTGACGACAATGGGAGAGATGTAAACTGGGTGCTTGCTAACTTCAGCTTTAGAACATCAAACATACAACAGTACAGCACAGGAATGGGCCCTTCCGCCCACAATGTTGTATCGAACATGACGCCAAATGAAACTAATCCCTTCTGCCTGCTCTTGATCCGTATCCCTCCACTCCTTGCATATTCACGTAGGTATCCAGAAGTCCTTTAAATGCCCCTATTATATCTGCCTGCACCACCACACCTGGTAGTACATTCCAGATTCCTCCCACTCTTGGCGTAAAAAACTTGCCCTTCACATCTCCTTTGAACTTGCCCCCTCTCACCTTAAATATATGCCCTCTAGTATTAGACATCCCAACTCTGGGGGAAAAGATTTTGACAATCAATCCTATCTATGCAACTCAAAATTTTATAAGCTTCTGCCACTTAAGAGAAAACAACCTGAGTTTTTCTAGCCTCTACTTACAGCTCTGCCCTATAATCGAGACAGTATACTGGTAACTTTCTTCTCCTAAGCTTCCACATCTTTCCTGCAATGTGGCGACCTGTTGGAATATTGTGTGCAATTCTGGTCTCCTTCCTATTGGAAAGATGTTGTGAAACTTGAAAGGGTTCGGAAAAGATTTACAAGGATGTTGCCAGGGTTGGAGGATCTGAGCTATAGGGAGAGGCTGAACAGGCTGGGGCAATTTTCCCTGGAGTGTCGGAGGCTGAGGAGAGACCTTATAGAGGTTTACAAAATCATGAGGGGCTTGGATAGGATAAATAGACAAAGTCTTTTCCCTGGGGTCGGGGAGTCCAGAACTAGACGGCATAGGTTTAGAGTGAGAGGGGAAAAGATTTAAAAGAGACCCAAGGGGCAACTTTTTCATGCAGAGGGTGGTACGTGTATGGAATGAGCTGCCAGAGGATGTGGTGGAGGCTGGTACAATTGCAACATTTAAGAGGCATGTGGATGGGTAAATGAATAGGAAGGGTTTGGAGGAATATGGGCTGAGTGCTGGCAGGTGGGACTAGATTGGGTTGGGATATCTGGTTGGCATGGACGGGTTGGACCGAAGGGTCTGTTTCCATGCTGTTCATATCTATGACTCTATGACCAGAATTGAATGTAGTATCCTAAAGTGTGGTCCAACCAAAGTCTTATAAAGCTGCAGTAAGGCATCCTGACTCTTGTACTCAGTTCTCCAACTAATAAAAGCAAGCATGCCATATGTCTTCTTTACCATCCTATCTACTTGCGTGGCTACTTTCAGGGAGCTATAGACTTGAACTCCAAGATCTTTCTGTACATTAATGCTGTTCACAGTCCTGCTATTAACTGAATACTTTGTCTTAACATTTGATCTCCCAAAGTGCAGCACCTCATACGTAACCCAGATTAATCTCCATCTGCTATTTCTCCGCCCATATCTGCAACTGATCTATAACCCGCCAACCCTCGAAGTCAGGATTCATTCATCTTTTCCTGTCAACTGGAATATCATACTGTCACCTGTAGAAAGCACTTGGCTAAGTTTAAACAACACCAATGGGATTTTGTGCACATTTTGTTTTCGACGGTGAGGAAACAGATTTGGGCTGGTCATGTTCCGGAACCCACTGCCTTTAAAGGGGAGGTAGTTGGAATCAGACTTAATTTTGACTTTCAAAAAGGGAAATGAATAATTATTTGATGTGATGAACATTTGCAAGACCGAGGGGAAAAGCAAGGGATTGAGAATAACTTTCAAAGATAGTCACAGCGAGCCGAATAGCCTCCTCCCGTGCTTTCCCATTCCGTGGGCAAGATTTGGAGGCAGAGGTACCATTTAATCAGGTGGTTGGATACTGATGGGGACTCCTTCCTGCTTCTACCCAAACCCTCTCCCCAACCCCCACCCTCGAATAATTCTGGGGAAAGCTCATAGAAAGCCAATGGGTCCTTTAAGTAGGGAGAGAAGATGGCAAGCCTTCCTCAAAGGAGGAAATTCAAGATTCACCGATAGCCCAGGGCTCATCTCCTCCCAACTGCTTTTTTCATTTTTGATTCCTTTTCACTTTTGCATTTTCTTTTTCCTTTGTTTTCCTTTCTTTAAAGCCTGGAGAGTGGTGGGTGAAGGAGGAGGTCTCTGGTGGTGGTGGCAACGACTCCAGATGAGCTGGACATGGCTCCACCCCATCTCGGGGTTTCCCGGCCTGACAGGCAGTGTTCGGGCTCAGCCTGTCCACTCCAGGTCGGCCTCATTCGTTTTCTCTCTCTCCCTCTCGCCTTTTCCTTTACACAGTGGCTGGGAAGCAGGAGCAATGTCGGCAGGGACTCCAGGCTCTGTAGGCCCGATGTGTTGACTCCTGGAATAACAGTGGGGCTTTGGCTGCAGAGATGATGGAGTGTGGACCACTGGTGGCAATGGCACGTCGATACCTGCAGCAGTGTCGATGCCTGGAGCAGGAATCCTGGAGACGTATTTGGGACCCCAGCTGATGAAGCTGAACTCTATTTAGTGCTTTCTTTTTCCCATCTTGTATCTCAAAATGGCGCCAGACTGTTGTGACAGAATACATTTCACTGCATCTCCCTAGATATTTATGGCAATAAATAAATCATTCATCATTATTCATTCAAAGTCGGACTCACACTAGCTGTCTAGCCTGTAAGGGGGACCACTATAACCTGAATTAAAATCTATGGTTATATCATGATTTATTAGCAAAATCACTGTTTTCTCTCCATCTGTCTATTTTACAAATGCCACATCATTTCTTGTTATTCATTATTCAACAGTGAATATGTACAGCTGCATCTATTGGCTATTTGACAACGGGGTGAATGATTTCTCGCCATTGATTTCCCTAATGAATTTTAACAGAAATGCTGTACTTTTAACTTACTGTTGTTCTGCCCATAATTCTATAAAATCTACTTTAAAGCTCACAGAAGGGACATCATCCACTTAATTAACAACAAATAACTGCTTTTTGCATCACGTTCACTGGACGACACATTCAATCTAAGGTTATGTCAATCAAGAAAACCACTTCAACCTCCTGACTCACTGCCAGTACCCAAATTTCATTAGTCCATGCACTATCACAATTCAATGAGAATTGGAGAGTCTCCTTCCCTGCTCTACATCGTACAGTTAATCCTGTTAAATTTTATTGTGTCAATGTTACATCAAGGCGAGGCCACTGCTGTTGGTTATATTTCAGTTGGAGTTTAAAAAGATGCTGAATAACTTAAGGTATAAAATACTTTTGACTTCTTTGTTACGCATATTTTACAATCTGTTCATTGAATGCCCCTATCTTAATTGTTTTGTTCACACAATTTTTTGACATGGCAACGTAGAACATAAGAACTAAGAGTAGGCCATCTGCCCCTTCGAGCCCACTCAGCCATTCAATAAGACCACGGCTGACCTTTTTGTGGCCTCAGATCAACTGACCCACCCTCTCAACATAACCCATAATTCCTTTACTGCTCAAAAACCTGTCTATCTGAGCTTTAAAAGCATTTACTGAGGAAGCCTCAACTACGCCAGAGACCCGGGTTCAATTCCCGACTCAGGCGACTGACTGTGTGGAGTTTGCACATTCTCCCTGTGTCTGTGTGGGTTTCCTCTGGGTGCTCCGGTTTCCTCCCACAATCCAAAAATGTGCGGGTCAGGTGAATTGGCCATGCTAAATTTCCCGTAGTGTTAGGTTAAAGGGGTAAATGTAGGGGTATGGGTGGGTTGCGCTTCAGCGGGTCGGTGTGGACTTGTTGGGCCGAAGGGCCTGTTTCCACACTAGGTAATCTAATCTAATCTAATCTACTTCACTGGGCAGGGAATTCCACAGATTCACAACGCTATGGGTGAAGAAGTTCCTTCTCAATTCAGCCCTAAATCTGCTCCCCCTAATTTTGAGGCTATGCCCTCTGGTCCTAGTTTCACCTGCCAGTGGAAACATCCTCTCTCCTTATTCCCTTCATAATTTTATACATTTTTTTAAGATCCCCCCCCCCCCCCGCCGATTCTTCTAAATTCCGATGAATATAATCCCAGCCTACTCAGTCTCTCCTCATAAGTCAGCCCCTTCAACTCCGGAATCAACCTAGTGAACTTCTGCTGCACCCCCTTCAGTGCCAGTACATCCTTCCTCAAGAAAGGAAACCAAACCTTCACACAGTGCTCCAGGTTGCCTTACCAGCAGCTTGTATAGCTGTAACACAACCTCCCTACTTTTAAACTCAATCCCTTTAGCAATGAAGGACAAAATTCCATTTACCTTCTTAATTACCTGTTGAGATCCCAACACTGATACCTGAGGCACACTGATTGCCAAACAGAAAAGCACTCATTTATCGCCAATCTTTGCTTTCTGTTAGTTAACCAATCAACCTATGCTCATACATTGCCCATAACACCTTGCAGAAGCAATACATAACTGCAGATTAGCAGTTCATTATGAATATCACAAAATTGTTTCAAAAACAAGATCAAAGAAATAGTTATTAAAATATTGAGCACAAATACAAGACATATGCAAGATTTTTTGTTGAGCAGTTTGCCTTTATTCTAACTTGCCATTATCATAATGTGGTTATTGACTGATGTTTCGGTTGCCATAGACATGGTCTGTTCGGAGGTATGTAGTATGTAATCTTTCAAGCAGTTGTACTTTTATCCTGGAGGTCCCCTCATGGTAGCAGAGGATCTGTTCAGAACATTAATCAAGAGAATGATAATTAGCTCATGCTTGTTCCCTACAACACTTATCAATTTAAAATGATGACTGGTTTTACATGCAAAGAGATATAATCAGCAATGTACTGGCTATTCCTAGTTACCTTGAGGAGGTGGTGGTGAACTGCTTTCTTGAGCCACATTAGTTCAGGACTTGAGGTATTCCCATGATGCTGTTCAGTCAGGAGGTCCAGAGTTTTAACTCCTAATGATGAAGAACTAGTGCCCAAGTTGGAATGGTGTGTGGCTTGGAAAACAGTCAATAAAGCAACTAATGTAGTCAGATTGTTTAGGTGTTTGTAACTGGTTAACAGGATTATTGTTAACAGGAAGTATTTGTGATTGCAAATATTAAGCATTTAAGTATTCACCTTTGAATACCACCAAACTGATGATTTATGCTTGGTAACTTCAATTAATTATTTTCATTGTAAACTCATTAAAGGACGAAATCAATGAGAAAATTACAAATTGGCAAGATGAAGAGCAATTAAATAAATTGTAATATAATCAAATAGCAGAGAAGGTCAAATTTATCCAAACATTCTCACTCTAAGCTCATTGTGGGCACATGAACCAGATAGGTTATAGTGCAATGTATCCTGATCTGCAGTAAATTAACAGTGTATTAACATGACATACCCCTTATGCTCCCTAGAATGTAACATTAGCGAAAAATACCCAGCGATTGAATAAACTAATTAATGTAGTAAACATAAATTCCCAAGCATTCCGTTATTCATTGAATCAATAGACTTCTAGAACAACTGCAGCCTGGGACTGATTACAAAGGTCTTTGCTGACAACTTCAGATGATGCCATGCATAACTTCAGCAACCTATTGTTTGACTGCCAGAATCTTGAGTAAATAGATGTTGCAGGCTGTAGAAGCAGACACAGTAGAACTGGATATTATAATCTATATATGTTCTAATAGATCATTTTTCCTCGTGTTCAGACTTCAAGGTCTAATAAAAGTGTCTTTCAAATTCCTCACAAATTTATAATATGGACTGACTGTAATTTCTCATTTGTTATCCTATCTGAGAATGACTATAAGCTGTCTATTTGGTATCCATGCTTATCCAAGGCTAGATAATGGTTTACAATTACCATATTACCACTATGACAAGTTAGAAAAAAGGCAAAATGCTTGACAAAAAATCTTGCATGTCTGTTGTACTTGTGTTCATCTTTTTAAAAACCATTCCTTTGATTTTGTTTTTGCAATTTTGTGACATTCATAATGGACTTCTAATCTCCAATCCTGCGTTGCTCCTTTCCACTTCAAAAAAATCCTTAAACAAAAGGACTTATTTTTAAAAAATACATAGTTATGCATGGAGAGAAAAAGCATATTGACATGCATACTGTTTTAAAATGCATCTATTGATTTTCTGTTGCACTCATATTCATTTCAAACGGAAAGCAAACCAAAACAAAATCAGCTGGCTTTGATTTACTCCGAAATTTAGCAGGCTAGTGACCTTTCATCTTATGCCACTTTCACAGTAGCAGTTCCAGCCTTCGATCAATGGTAACAGACTGAGTCAGAGGGTCATGGGTTCTACCTCTCTCCAGTTACTTGGGAACATAATCTTAGTTGACACTTCAGTTCTATCTGAGGTAGTGCTGTGCTGACTGTCGTCTGTCACGGAAGACTCAGTAATTGGATATTTTCAACCATTTTGTGTTTTTCTTGCAAGATTACAGACAGAAAGTCAAAATATTTATTTTTATTGAAGGACTCAATGTTTAGACTGTGGCTTTAATCAAATTCCATCCACATGTCTTATGCCAAAGGTAGCTTGGAAAAGTTTGTCACTTTGAAAACTCTTGTCAAAGAATCTAAAACTTTTAAAAATGGTTTTTAATGCACCAGCTACCTGAAATCCAGACCAGTGTATCCAATGGGCAGATGAAGGGAAAAGAATATGGCAAAAGCTAAATAACAGTAGGATTAACGATATCAAACAAAAAGGAACAATGAACAACATTTAATAGGATATGGTGGGGCTGGGAATAAAGTTAGTTATGTAAACAAAACAATCAAACCTCTCCAGAGGATTATTATGTAAGGCTCCGTCTAAATCGTTGATATCAGATGTGCATATTTTTAAAATCCATATTCATGTGTTTTGGGCTATGCTGCCAAGACCAGTATTTGCTGTCTATCCCAGCTCACCCATGAAAGTGCAGGTCATTCTGCTCTAACGTGCGTTTCGTTAATGCAAATTCGCTATAACACGACTGATGAATTGGAGACACTATTTCTCTGGTGGGAACTTTTAAAGCATGTATTGGTTATAACGTGATTCCGGCCCTATTAGTTTAAAAGGTGCTGCTATTACGTGATTTTATTGTAACATGGGGTTGCATGAGAATGGAACTACCGCATTATAGCAGAACCGACTGTAGTCAACCACATTTCTGTGAGGCTGGAGTCACACGTAGGCCAGACCAGGTAAGGACAAGAAATTTCCTCTCTGAATGGCATTGGTGCATCAAATGAGTTTTCACAGAAATTGATGATTGCTGTATGATGATATAGATTTCAGGCCAGACAGGCCAGTATTTTTAAGACAATTACATGGTATCACAATATATAAAGTTCTACTATAAAAGGTACTCACCACCCCTTCTGCCACTTTGTTTTGTCTAATGGAGTCAGTGCACTGTCTTCATTTAATTATTCAATGTACAATAGCAGCTGTAAACACAGCACCCAGACTATATGCGCAAATCTGGGATATTGTGGCTGTGTATGTAACTAGTGTTGTTAATAAATTTCATGATACCTAACACAACAAGAACCTGAGTTTTTGTGATATAGGGCACAGGTACATGGGAACAAGAGTAGGCCATTCACCCTGTTTCACAGATTAATATGATCCTAGCTGATCAAACAGATCAATGCCTTTTACCCTCATTATTCCCCCACCCTTTTACATCAATGGTATTCAAACATTTTTCAACTTTCGTTTAAATATACTCAAGTTTCCACAGCCCTTCAAAGCTCATCTGGGATTAGTCCTGTGCTTAAGGATTGCTAAGATTAATTTGTAATGATCAATGGATGGTCAGGATTGTCAATGACCAAGATTTATTTCCCACATTGTTGGTCATTGCATAAACTTTCGAATTCTATTATAACAGATATTGTTTGAAATATCAAACCTATGGATGCCTGATTTATGCAGTTTCTCCATGAAGGGCCTCAATCATCTACAAGTGGAGCCTTAGAAAAAAGAAAACAACTTACTCTGTTTATCTTGGCTGTGCTGGCAGTCACATTTCACGTTCACTGCAGAGCTGAGATTTGGTTAAAGCTTGGTTAAAGTTTGCAGGCTTTCCACATTGTACTGGTGAGAGTGAATTGCAGGCACTGCCTGTATTGTATGCATCCCACTCGATCATCAGGCTCCATGCTGTATTGAGGTTCCACTCCATCAGCTTTGAGTCTCCCTTCTTTCCCACACGATCCAATTAAGTATTCATATCTCCAGTTTATACTCCAAGGCCCAGACAGTCCACATAGCCATATCTAATTTCATTTTCCACTGTCTCCACAAGCCCTGACAATACTGATAACTAAACAAGATCCTTCCTCCCACCTCATAGTATATTGGCTCCGAATCTTATCTCTAGAGTGGCCACCTTCACTGTGATTGTCGCCTCGGAATCCCAGCACAATGTCTTCAATCCCCACACTTCCTTTCCTCAGTTTAAGGTAATTCCCCTTAATGTTTATTACCTAGTCACCCAAGCCTTGCCCCTGGACTGACTTGGGAAGACCAACGTGAGCAAAATTGGATAAGATCCCTGAATGATTTCTGTCTAGCTCCCTAACTAACTTTTCAGCAATCCTTGGACTGGTTAGACTCAACCTGCAGAACTGACTGTGGCCCAATCACTGTAATGTAAGGACACAGAGAGCCAGGTCCTGACTACACCAAGCAGATGGCTGACTGTGGTTGAACCCACTAGACTGAGATCAGATGATACCCTTGACTGTCTGTGGTGGTGCTCCCTGGCGGGCTCTCAGCCGGAGGATTACTGTCCCTAGATTTTCAGACAGGTTTCTCATGGAAGCTGGAGATGTGACATTGACACAGCACAATGTCATACAGCAACATGAGCACCCTCTTGGCTGTTCAGTGCTGGGCAACAGGATAAGTTTAAAAATGTGTTGCTGGAAAAGTGCAGTAGGTCAGGCAGCATCAAAGGAGAAGGAGAATCGACGTTTCGGGCATCAGCCCTTCTTCAGGAATGAGGAGGGTGTGCCAAGCAGGCTAAGATAAAAGGTAGGGAGGAGGGACTCACCTTAACCTCCTTCCACCTATCGCATTCCCAATGCCCCTCCCCCAAGTCCCTCCTCCCTACCTTTTATCTTAGCCTGCTTGGCACACCCTCCTCATTCCTGAAGGGCTGATGCCCGAAACGTCGATTCTCCTTCTCCTTTGATGCTGCCTGACCTGCTGCACTTTTCCTGCAACACATTTTTAAGCTCTGATCCCCAGCATCTGCAGTCCTCCCTTTCAACAGGATAAGTTGCCTACCTTTCTCTCTGTGCAGAAAGGCATGGAAAGAAAAGCTATTGTGAGCTTGTAATTCCTCAATGAAGTAACAAATGCTCAAAAAAGGTAAGCCAAAGCATAGCCCTGTGAGTGTCCAAGTAAGCATAAAGAGAATGAGTGCTAAAAATAAGCTAAGACCCATGAGATGACCAGGCAATGACCACTTGCAACAAGAGAAAGTTTAAACATTGTCGCTTGACTTCAATGGCGTTACCAAGACTGAATGTCCCACAATCAGCATCCTCGGGTTTAGCATTGATCAGAAACTGAACTGGACTAGCCCTATAAATAGAATGGCTACACAAGCAGGTCAGGGGTGGTTGGCAATTCCTATACATGCCAAAGATCTCTGCATAAGGGCACAGAGTTGCTTTTCTCACACATTGAACTGTGAGAATGTTAGAACATTGTCTTGCATGAAATGCTGCATTTCTTTTGTGATGAGGTTGGAAAGGGTATGGTGGTAGTCAGAAAGTGTGGTGCTGGAAAAGCACAGCCGGTCAGGCAGCATCCGAGGAGCAGGAGAGTCGAAGACCATGAGCTCTTCATCACGAATGGGTGGTGGGGTGTGATGTGGTGGGGGACAAGCTTTCAGTAATCCTACAGCACTTAGAATGTCCTATTGTGTTTGTGCCATGTGCTTTGTATAGCAGACAATAGAATAATGTCTAATATGTCAGAGGTCAATGCAGAGAAATCCATGACCCTGTTTGTCAGTGACCTCCATGTCCAACTATATCAGGGTCATGATAAAGTCGTTTGTGACTCCTCAGCTGTCACATATTACAAGGAGCTGCTTTGTTTCAATATTTCTCACAATGTCAATGCAACCATCTTCAATTAGTCTAGCCACGACTGGTTTAATAATTGTTGTAGTTGATTTTTAACAAAGTTGCAGAGATGGAACTAGATTAGCTTGGCATGGACGAATTGGAACAAAGGGTCTGTTTCCATGCGGTACATCTCTATGACTCTCTAAGTTGAGAAGAATAATGGCACCAGCAAGCTCAGGACCTTTTTTGTCATTGGTTTAATGTATTTAGGTCAATGTATACCTGCAAAAACATTTTTAAAAATTCTGTACCAAAATATGGTACACCCCCTTTGCCCCTTTCCCCTCCTATTATTCACTTCTGACCAGGAATCCAGCAATGGTATAGCCCTTACGTGGTTCTTCTGATTAGAGGCAGCTCTTAGCCAGTTTTCACTCCTGGGGTGCCTGATCCCAGGGAAAGGCCTGCCACTGGTAAGCCAAGTATCTGATTGGGGCAAGATGCAACAGGTCTTCCTGAAAAAAAGCACTGCAGGTCTCTTGCTGACTTTCTCGTCAATGGCTGATGTCCCTATTGCTTTCACACCCTTACATTTTTTAACCCTGATTTCGAGATGCCAGTGTTGGACTGGGGTGTACAAAGTTAAAAATCACACAACACCAGGTTATACTCCCAACAGGTTTATTTGGAAGCACTAGCTTTCGGAGTGCTGCTCCTTCATTAGACAATTGTGGAGCATCAACTCTCCTACTCCTCGAATGCAGCCTGACTGGCTGTGCTTTTCCAGCACTACACTTTTTGACCACCACCACACCCCTTCCAGCTACATCACAAATGAAATGCAGAATTTCATGCAAGACAATGTTCTAATATTCTCACAGTTCGATGTATGAGAAAAGTAACTCTGTGCCCTTATGTAGAGATCTTTGGCATGAATAGGTATTGCCAACCACCCCTGATCTGCTCATGTAGCCATCCTACTTATAGGGCTAGTCCAGTTCAGTTTGCTGATTGTGGGAGATTCAGTCTTGGCAACATCATTGAAGTCAAGCGACAATGGTTGAACTGTCTCTTGGTGCAGGTGGTCATTGCCTGGTCATCTCATGGGTCTGAACTTTTTTTTAGCACCTTGTGCTTGTTTGGACATTAACAGGGATCTGCTCCACAACCACCTGATGAAGGAGCAGTACTCTGAACGCTCATGCTTCCAAATAAACTTGTTGGACTATAACCTGGAGTTGTGTGATTTTTAATTTTTTAACCCAAGTTTGCAATCATGTTTGGGGCAGTGTGCATGTAAGTGGATACAATTTAAAAAACTTTTTTGACCTAGTACTTTAGAGATTAATACTGACTGCTTTTAATCTCTGGTTATGTATCGCTTAAAACCAGTTGCACTCAAGCCACAGACTTAACTTAATGGTTCAATGACTGCACCCCAAAGCACATGACATTATTCGTGGAGTTTTGAGTGTTGAGCCTGCATTATGAAGGTATTAGATTAAAGCGATGTAGCAGATTTTTTCATGCATCTGACACTGCAAACAGGGTAATAACATAAAGACAGGACCGAAATTATGTCAGCAGGAATTGTAAAGGAAAATAATCTTTATGATGAAGGTTGAATAATCAACCATCCCTTTTCAGGCAAATATTCCAACCCTAAGGTTCAAGATAAATTTCTAAGGATTACCAGTACAAGAGAATGACTTCTTAATGATGCCTTTGTTCAGGAGGGACACATCCCACGTTTTCACACATGCCAGTGATATAATAAAGTGACATCTCCAATGCTCCTGTGTAATCAAGTAAATCATTAAGTACTGTCCTGAATGGAAGTGTGTGACAACTTGACAGAGAGAAATTTGTCATTGCTTTCTTGGGCATTAATGAAGTTCCCAAATTTTAATGAATTACTTTCAACATCAGCGCTGTCTTCCCTGAGCTATGGCATTGATTAATACTGCATTTTGAAATATTTGTGATACAATAGGCAGACTTCTTTGGACCTTTCTCCTCATTGGGATGGTAGGTTCTCTGCAAAAATGTTTCTTTTGAAGTTGGCATTAATCTAACAAGGTCTTGGTTGACAATAAATATCCATGAATTTCGAAAATAATCAGAAATAAAGTCAAAAACGATGAAAATGTGGAGCAGGCCTGTCAACAATCGAAAGAGAAAGATAAGATGATGTTTACATTATGTAGCAGAGGTGATTGAGACTTCAGTAACTTGCAGCATTGGTGCAAGGTTGTTTTCTGGGTCTTGTCCATTTTCTAGCATTTATGGGTTCCCCTCTAAGAGGTCATTGGCCTGGGAGGATGCTGAACACAAGGCTCAGAAGGCTTCTTTAGGTGAGGACCAGACTGAGTTGAAGAAGGGTTAAATCAGAAACTATGTGAAGGTAGTGAGAGCAGCAGATGGAGTCCAGGACTGGTGAATTGCAGCACTGGAGGGAAAAAAAAAACACTGAAATGACAGCCCAAGGACTATGGGAATGGTTAGATGACTGGAAAGAGAAATTGGAGCAGATTTGTCAACTGGAGACCTAGGCAGACCATTTGTATAACACCCTAGACCCTGAGAAGTGAAAAGAGAGGAAGATTCTCTTCCTGCTGGGCAAACAACATAACTTGGTTCCGTGATCTTGGGGAATTAGTACAGCTGGCTCCACCAAATGAACATTGTTACTTTGCTGTTGAGAGATCAGAAGCTCATCTTCAAAAGGTCCAGCTAGTGGATCTAGAGTGCCAAGCAAATGCACTTTGTCTTGTTTCTCAGAATACAACTTTTCCATTGAATTCTTCATTCAATTGTTTCCAATATTTTCTCCTTCCTTTGTGTTTTTAAAAACAGGCCCAATCCTCTGGCTTTGCCACATTGTATGCTTTTGTTTCTTGCAACTTGATGCAATCCTTAACCTCTGCATTTTTATGTATTCATTCACGGAATGAGGACATTGCTGACTGGAACAGCATTTATTGCCTACCCCTAATTACCCAGAATTCACTTAAGAATCAGCCACATTGCAGTGATTCCGGAGTTATATGTAGGCCAGACCAGGTAAGGATAGCTCACTCCCTAAATAATATTAGTGAACCAAATAGTTTTTATGGCAGTTAGAGTCATAGAGATGTACAGCATGAAAACAGACCCTTCGGTCCAACCCGTCAATGCCGACCAGATATCCCAACACAATCTAGTCCCACCTGCCAGCACCCGACCCATATCCCTACAAACCCTTCCTATTCATATACCCATCCAAATGCCTCTTAAATATTGCATTATACCAGCCTCCACTACTTCCTCTGACAGCTCATTCCATACGCGTACCACCCTCTGTGTGAAAAAGTTGCCCCGTAGATCTCTTATATCTTTCCCCTCTCACTCTAAGCCTATACCCTCTAGTTCTGGACTCCCCCCACCCCAGGGAAAAGACTTTGTCTGTTTATCCTATCCACGCCCCTCATAATTTTATAAACCTCTATAAGGTCACCTTTCAGCCTCCGACGCTCCAGGGAAAACAGCCCCAGCTTGTTCAGCCTCTCCCTATAACTCAATTCCCCCAACCCTGGCAACATCCTTGTAAATCTTTTCTGAACTCTTTCAAGTTTCACAACATCCTTCCAACAGGAAGGAGACCAGAATTGTATGCAATATTCCAGCAGTGGCCTAACCAATGTCCTGTACAGCTGTAACATGACCTCCCAACTCCTGTACTCAATACTCTGACCAATAAGGATAAGCATACCAAATGCCTTCTTCACTATCCTATCTACCTGCGACTCCACTTTCAAGGAGCTATGAACCTGCACTCCAAAGTCTCTTTGTTCAGCAACATCCCAGCTTCTTCTGTGAAAAAAGGCTGGAACAGTTGCTGTCCACTATCACCCTCTTTCACCTGGTTGAGCAGGTCTCACTTTGAATAACTTCTCCTTTCGCTCATCTCACTTTCTCAAAGTCAAAAGTGTGGCCATGGTCTCAGGTATGCCTGGTTCTTTGTAAGTCATGGAGAACATTCCTTGTTCCAGTCCTACTAAGGCCCCTACCCACGACTCATTCTCTAACACCTCAATGATACCTTTGGCACTGTTTGCTGCTCTTGTCCAGAATTGGAAAAATTAACCAGTTTTGCTTCCAATTTCGATCCTTCTCTCAACTTCATGTGGTCTATCTCTGATTCTTCCCTTCCTTGGCTTTATGGTTTCTGAGGATCACCTATCCACCAATACTCATTTAGAGGTCAATCAACTCTCACAGTTACTTGGAATAACCTCTTGATACCCTGCTTCCTGTTAGGATTCCATTCCATTATCCCAATTTCTTAGTCTGTCGCATCTGTTCTGATGATGCTACCTTCCACTGGACTGCCTCCAACATGACTGCCTCTTTCCTCAACTAAGAATTCCTCCCCGTTGTGGTAAATGGGGCCTTCACCCATCTCCCTATGTCTACCCTCACCCCTTTCCCAGAACAACAAAAGGGGTCCCACTTGTCTTAACTTTCCACTCCACTACTCTCTGCAATTTTCATCAAACACATCTTTCCCTTACCTGTCAGCATTCCACAGGGACCATTCTCTCTTGTGACACCATTCCTCCCTCACTTATCTATGGCATCTTCCCATGCAAGATGTAACACTTGCCCATTCACCATTGCCCAAGGCCCAAACGCTCCTTCCAGGTGAAGCAGCATCTCACTTTTACCTTTGAATCTGGTCTAATGCATTCACTGCTCACAATGCAGTCTCCTTTGCATTGGCAAGACTAAATGCAGATTAGGTGTCTATTTAACAGAACACCCTTGATCAGCCTGTAGGAATGAACTTGACATCCTAGTTGCTTGCCGTTTCAATAAACCACCTTGTTCTCATACTAAAATTTCTGAGCTGGACTTGCTGCAATGTTCCAAAGAAGCACATTGCTAGGTCAAGGAATAAAACCTTATCTCCTGCTTAGGTACTTTACAGCCGAGAGGTCTCAATATGGAACTGAATAACTTCAGAAACTGATTGCATTATGCCTGTGCTCCATTTTTCTTACATTCTCTCCCATCCCCTTACCCTAGAGCAGTGTTGTGTTTATGTCTTGTTTACATGTCACTCAGTTGACAAGGTCCCATTTACTCCCTTTCACACCAATTTACACACTTAATACAGTTTTCCCCCCACTATTAACAACCCCTTTGTCTTTTACCAAATTGCTCCCCCTGTCAAGAGTAATGCATTCATGGTTCTTAAATATCTGCCATTGTTCTTCAACCAACATTGCTGCTAAACTCCTTTCCCAGTCCATTCCAGCCAGCTCTGCCCTCATCCCTTTGTAATTGCCCTTATTTATGTTTAGCACGGTTATTTTTGACCTCAGTTTCTCTCTCAAAGTGAGAGCTAAATTCTACCTAGGGGATCTTTTAGTCCGATCATTTAAACAACAGGTCTCATTGTACATCCGATCCTAAATTACATGATCCATCATTGGATCAACAATGTATTGTCCTAAGAAGCTGTCATAGAGATGTATAGCATCAAAACAGACCCTTCAGTCCAATCCGTCCATGCCAGCCAGATATCCCACCTGCCAGTCCCACCTGCTAGCACCCGGCCCATATCCCTCCAAACCCTTCCTATTCATATACTCATCCAAATGCCTTTTAAATGTTGCAATTGTACCAGCCTCCACCACTTCCTCTGGCTGCTTATTCTATACATGTACCACCATCTGTGCTAAAAAGTTGCCCCTTAGGTCTCTTTTATATCTTTCCCCTCTCACCCTAAACCTATGCCCTCTAGTTCTGGACTCTCCGACCCCAGGGAAAAGACTTTCCCTATTTACCCTATCCATGCCCTTCTTGATTTTGTAAACCTCTATAAGGTCACCCCTCAGCCTCCGACGCTCCTGGGAAAACAGACTCAACCTGTTCAGCCTCTCCCTATAGCTCAAATCCTCCAACCCTGGCAACATCCTGGTCAATCTTTTCTGAACCCTTTCAAGTTTCACAACATCTTCTGATAGGAAGGAGACCAGAATTGCACGCAATATTCCAAAGGTGGCCTAACCAATGTCCTGTACAGCCACAACATGACCTCCCAACTCCTGTACTCAATACTCTGACCAATAAAAGAAAGCATACCAAACGCCTTCTTCACTATCCTGTCTACCTGCATCTCCAATTTCAAGGAGCTATGAACCTGTACTCTAAGATCTTTGTTCAGCAACATTCCCTAGCACCTTACCATTCACAAAAAGGGGTGGCACAGTGGCTCAGTAGCTAGCATTACTGCCTCACAGCACCAGGTACCCAGGTTAGATTCCCACCTTGGGTGACTGTCTGGAGTTTGCACATTCTCCCTGTGTCTGCGTGGGTGTGCTTCAGTTTCCTCCCACAATCCAAAGATGTGCAGGTGAATTGGCCATGCTAAATTGCCCATGGTGTTAGGAGCAATCGTCAGGGGTAAATGTATGGGAATCGGCAATTCTTCGGCGGGTCGGTGTGGATTTGTTAGGCCACGTAGCCTGTTTCCATACTGTAGGGTATCTAATCTAATCAATCTTCCTCATGATTACCTCTGCCAAATTGTCTTCTCCAATCTCCATGAGGTTTAAAGTCACCCATATTTGATGTATTGTCTTTTTTCCATGCCTTTGTTATATCCTTATTCATAGTTATCCCTATGTATCTCTTAAAAGTATATTGACATACACACATGTAGACGTAACACAGCACCCTTAGTGTAGACACTGTGCTTGAATCACACGCAATAAGTGTATAATTCTGCATTATTTAGCCAGCAGCTCACTCCAGGCTTGAAACTGACTCTCCATTAGATAGATACTCTCCTGTGCATTTGTGGCATTTCCAGTTTCTTTTAATTATCAAAAATATTTGAGGCTACCTTTCATAGGAGGAAAAGTACACAAACCCAATCAAAATTCTTGAAGCTCTCATAACCCTACTCAACACTGAGTAAACATTCACTTCTTCAGTCATCAAATCTTGTTCTTAAATGACTGGAGTTGTAGCAGCTCAAAACATTATTTAAAGTTCCAAGAAACAATATTAGCCCACATAGAATGTTTTATCTGTTAGGAGTGTAGACTGCAAACTTAGATGCAGAGTTTGCCAAACTCCCGCAAGATTTTACAAAAATAATAATGAATATGCCTGATGACTACTATATGCAAACTCATGATGCAGAATTCAGTAATCTAAAGCTCTATTTATCTACTCTCACACTGCATTTATATCAATTGGTCATGTATGAATGCAATAACTTCATGTGAAAAACTGTGGTTGCCTATATGCTGTGGCAATTAGGATGTGGAACTGGTTATCGCATGGTGTGTACCTCAGTTTCTTTTAAGCAAAGTTAGATTTGCAGAAGATGGATAAGGCAGACAGATTAAGATGAACGAGGGTGGAGCAGGTTCATGTGGAATATTTCTACTGGTATGAACCAACTGGACAGGACGGCCCATTCCTACACTGAAAGTTCCTTTGACCTTTCATCAATGGGACATAAGTCAGAATGCAACCCTCGCACATGGATTACACGCCTCTTTTTTAATGGCTGTTAAGAACATAATGGGACCGATTAGCCTCAATCCAATTCCTGATGGATGCAGTTTCGAAGTCACAGCCAACCAGGTAAATATGATTAATACAAAGTAGTGTCATCATCCTCCTTTAGCAACCACTCAAAGTGCCTTTTCCATTTGTGTATTCTAGTTACCACTTATAATTTTGTGGGTAGCTGATTTAATGGCACTGTCATGAAATTTGGTGGAATAAGGAATTACTACATGAATGCCTCTTTCATAATACTATTTTTTTTTAAATGAAGCTAAGGCTATCAGTAAAGTTCCATAGAATGTATGAGTTATCTGCTTCACTCCATTTTAACCATGTTCCTGAGGTTACTGCTAAAACTATAAAGCTGACGGAGCAGCTCTACAGCATTTACATTAAGGCAAGTCATGGTATCAAAATCAGACATTCGCTCGAACTAGCAATGGAGGACAAATTTCGGTATGAACTTCATTATATTTGAGATGATGTCTGATGAGAAGCAATTGAAATAAAAGCCTTCGATTCATTCGATATCAGGTTAGATAGTGAGATGGAGTAGGTACTGCGTTTTTTGACTAAATAAGACAATAGGTGCTCAATGTCCTGTATTGATCAATTGCTCTTGTCTCTATCACACAGATGTCTATGACATTCTCGTACAGGCTAACATTAAGAGTATTTCTGTGCAAAACATAAGCATACTTATTATTCACCAAGGAACTGTAATTCCTAATGCTGCATAAAAGTAACATATCTATTTTCTCATTGGCAAAACCTCTCTGTGTTGTAACTGTCTGAGATAGATCTCACCATGTCTCACATTTTACAGAATACAAATGATCGTTCTTGCACAATCTCTCTATTACCCCTTCCTTTGTCTCGAGTCCGATACAGAGGAGAAGAGATCAATCTCATGAAAGATTCACCACAATTTTTTTCAAACACAAATGTGCACATCCCATTATACTCCAGCAACTGAGGTACTTAATTTAATTGCACTATAGCCAGAAAGAAAAGGAACAATAAATAGTCTACAGTTAATGAGGTGAACTTTCTTTCAAGTTTTTTTTGGCATATCAGCTTGAGAAACTAAGAATTTCCTCATTGTAATATCCTTAAAAGCAAGAGAATAATTTTAATCCACAAGGGAGGGAGGAAGAGGGTTGGGGCTAATGGTTTAAACTTTCAAAAATCTAAAAGCCAAGCTAACTGGATTCTGGTTCTGGCAGAGATAGGTTGAAGGTAAATGTCGAAGCCAAGAGATGGGTCGGTAGTTTTAATACTTTTAATGAAGATGAGTATCTGAAGTTTTACCAGCACTTAACCTTCTGTACCTGCAGGCCATAAGCCCTAAAGTTGGGAAGATACAGCAACTGAAGGGAGACATCAGTGGCTGGATTCTGCAAGTAATTACTTTTCCAGCACTGTGTGTGGCCCAAAGAGGAATCGAATGCTTCTTCCCAGACTCTCAAAAGAACTTGTTGCAACTGGCCTCCATCTCAAATCATATAACCACCCCATCCACCCCATGCCTGAATGCACATCCAACCTGTGCCTAAAGAATTTGGCTGCAGCATGGAATTTTCTCTTTCTTGAGACTAAATTTAGAGGCAGACATAAAAACGGGAGGGACTTCCACAAAAGGCAAACATTTTGAGTTCTATCTTTATTGTACAGTTAGGTTTGTTGGTATCAGTCAATGCGGTTGCCTTGCTTGGGCAAGTTTATTGGCTTCGTAAGACTTCACTCTGACCTTGGAAACATCTAACAACAAGTCAGACAACAAATGAATGGGTCTTCTAATGAGCTAATGATTGTGGAGAGGCTGAATCATTACACTTGAAGCATTTGCACAAGGCCTTGCTTATGAAGAGCCAAGTAAGTAAAGCAGTACACGGAGCTTGGAGGAAGGGACCTTATCCTACCAAGTACATACCCTTATGTACTGTCATATAGGGTGGCACGGTGGCTTAGTGGTTAGCACTGCTACCTCACAGCGCAAAGAACCTGGGTTCGATTCCCACCTTTGTGCAAACTCCACACAGTCACCAGTTTCCCCGTATCTGCATAGGTTTCCTCCCACTATCCAAAGATGCGCAGGTTGGGGGAATTGGCTATGCTAAATTGCCCATAGTGTAAGGTGCATTATTCAGGGTTAAATATAGGGGAATGCGTCTGGGTGGGTTACTCTTCGGAGTGTTGCTGTGGACTCGTTGGACCAAATGGGCTGTTTTCACTACTGTAGAGGATCTAATCACATTTGTTAAGGCATGTGTTCCCAATTTTTGGCTTTGAGGAATGTGTCTCTAAATCAAA
The DNA here is from genome assembly GCF_037043375.1 of Chiloscyllium plagiosum. Classification (NCBI taxonomy): domain Eukaryota; kingdom Metazoa; phylum Chordata; class Chondrichthyes; order Orectolobiformes; family Hemiscylliidae; genus Chiloscyllium; species Chiloscyllium plagiosum. The sequence continues at coordinate 29,497,777 of NW_028270146.1, forward strand.
TTCAAACAGGTTGAGCTGTTAATGAGTATTCATGGGATACTAATGAATACAAAATAGATTCCAAACCTGAACATCGGGAAAGATGATCTGGGAGGGACTTGTCAGTAGCTAAAACACAATCACTGACAAAGAGAGACAGCAGCAGCTGTGCAGATAGCAAGAAGGTAATCACACCACTCCAAGGCTAAAACATCATACAAAAGATGGCAAGGAGAACTGGGCCAAGTGTGTGGTTGATGAAAAATGAGAAAAACTAGCAACACTTAAGAGTGTACAGATCTTAGTGAAGATATTTATCTAAAGAAGAAATAAAGATTCCAGTGGATAAAATCAGAGATCCCGAGGTGAAAAGAAAATAATGTTATGAAAAAAATTGCACAAGGACCAGAATGGGCAAGCAAGGCAGTGTAAAAGAGAGTCTTCACTAAAATGCATCATTGCCATTGAGATCAGGCTACATGAGGCACAACTACAACAAATAGAGTCATAGTGATGTACAGCATGGAAACAGACCCTTCGGTCCAACCTGTCCATGCCGACCAGATATCCCAACCCAATCTAGTCCCACCTGCCAGCACTCAGCCCATATCCCTCCAAACCCTTCCTATTCATATACCCATCCAAATGCCTTTTAAATGTTGCACTTGCACCAGCCTCCACCACATCCTCTGGCAGCTCATTCCATACATGTACTACCCTCTGTGTGAAAAAGTTGCCCCTTAGGTCTCTTTTATATCTTTCCCCTCTCACCCTAAACCTATGCCCTCTAGTTCTGGACTCGCCCACACCAGGGAAAAGACTTTTTGTCTATTTATCCTATCCATACCCCTCATGATTTTATACACCTCCATAAGGTCACCCCTCAGCCTCTGACGCTCCAGGGAAAACAGCACCAGCCTGTTCAGTCTCTCCCCATAGCTCATATCCTCCAACCCTGGTAACATCTTTGTAAATCTTTTCTGAGCCCTTTCAAGTTTCACAATATCTTTCTGATTGGAAGGAGACCAGAATTGCATGCAATATTCCAACAGTGGCCTAACCTGAAGGGTCAGAAAATAAATCTAATATGCCGCTACAAAATTGAGAAGGCCTTATTATTTGCTTAAGCTAAAAGCATGCATATTTAAAAGAATCCAATGAAAGAGTCAAGGAGACAAACACAAGTCAGAAATAATTAAAGATTTAAAAGAACCAGGATTCAGTATCAAGCTGCAATGTTGGTGGGAAGATTTACAAAGGCAGCAGCCTGAGGACTTCATTTACAAGGTTGTGTGCATAAGGAAGTGCGGTATGCTTTGAGACATGGAAAGTGGGAAAACATTTTTTTTCCCCCCAGGAAGAAGCAGAAAAATCCCATCTTGCCTGCAGAAATGGGGAAACCCTGAAAAAAGGCAAGGAAGCTATCGTATTAATAATATAAAAAATAAATCAGAAACACTAAGATGGAAAAAGCAAGCAAGCAGGAAAATAATGTTACAAAACAGATTTAATAAGCTTGAAAGCAGTAAAATTACTGCAGACAAGCATTAATACAACCATTTCAGGCTTTATTGAAGAACTAAATACAGCAGTACAGAAATACTGAGTTAAAAAGACTGTCAAATAAAGAAATTACTGCCAATATAGCTGTAGTACATAATTCTATTCCAAATAGCATTTGTGAATGCAAGAGTACAAGTTTTAGAAATAGCTAATTATAAGCAGCATTACAATGATACAGATTTAAAACAGCTTCAAAGAAATAGAGATTATGAAATTGTATAGAATTTAAGAGTTTCTAGAGGTTCCATGATCAGAGACAGTCCATATGGAGCACTAAATTCAATTTTGTTGAGGTGACAGCTCTTTAAGAAATAACATTTCTTCATTAGTAATACCAAGACTGATGCTGAGCAAGTAAATACATCATTTTATTGATACATTATTGGTGGATTCTGGTCAAAGATGATATGAACAGACGAAACATCAAAAAGAGTTCAGATATTTTGAAGATGTCCCATAAGCTATTGCTAAGTACTTCCCTTTAAGAACAAAAAAAATCCTTGAATGAATAAGGTTTAACTGAAACAACAATCTTCCAGGAAAATCTGTAGATAGGGGTCATTAATGACCCCTACAAATTTGTTTAAAAATGCTGTGACCATAGAACTTTGAAATCAGAATTCAGGCACAAAAGGCAGAATTGCTGTTGGAGTTCTTGATAAAAATATTTATCAGATTTCATACGGTTCAAAGATAACTTTGGATGAATCTATTCAACTCAAGCCAAAAGCAGAAACCAGAAAGACTCACAGCCAAATGCTGAGAAAAGACCAATTCTAACTCAAGATGATAACCAAATTAATTCACTTCATATGTTATTGGCATTCTTAAGAGGCATGTGACAAAACTACACAAAGAACAAGAGGCATTTATGGTGCAGTGGTCATGTCCTTAAGTCTGGGCCAGAAGGTCCAGGTTCAAGTCCCACCTGTCAAGGTACATGCCATAACAGTTTGATTAACTTAACTACACAGAGGACAATCCAAACTCATGATTCTCAACATCTGTATTATCTCAGGGTTCACACATGCAGTGGCTAGCCAACATTAATGAATGCTAAACTTTGCAAAGTTGTAAGTCATTTTTACAAGGTGTATGATAAGGTACAGTTTCAAACCAGCAGCAGTATCAGTGGTCACGTATGCTGAGAGGTCCACATAATGGACCCATTACCATTAGAAAAAATACCTGTATTTGATGAGGTACCTGCAAGATACGTAATGAATTCCAGAAGAACAAACAAATCTACTAGAGTCAGAAGAGATATATCTTGTCCACATCAATAGACTTCTGGTTATTCTTTTGCTTGATGTAGGAGCAAGTGTTACTGAAGTGTTAGTGTCCTATCAGACCAACTATTATGGCTGATGAAGCTACAAAGATAAGGCAATGTCGTACAGGTGGAATAACTGTCAGAAGCATAGGAGTGTTACAACTTGCACCACAACACAACATACATGCAAGAGAATTGAAAATATATACATTGCTCACAATCAACAAACTTCATTTTTAAAATCAAACATCTCTTGACCTCAACTTCATCAGGAGAGTTGGAGGAAATCCATGACTGCCTAGAGAACAAACATTCTAGTCAGATCACTTAGGATGGATAAGGAGAGCTGTTTCACACTGTCAACACTGAGGAAGTCACAAAATTCACAAAATAATGGAAATGTACTATCCTCTGTCATTTAAAACTGAACAGTCAATGCCAGTGACAGAAATAATGTTTGGTGAGCAGCTTCCTTTATATAATATGATTGAGAGACTGAGAAAGTTTATGTCACTAATCAATAAGCCACAATTGATTGCTGAAGATGTTCAGCCTGATCTACACAGGAGCCTGGCCAATGTCTTCTGATCCAAGACATGGTAAAGAAAAAGAAACAGACTGTTCTAAGTATCCAGCTTCCAATTAGAAAGATGTTGCCTGATCCGGAAAACAAGGATATAAGAAGAAAAAAAAACTTCTCAACAAAGCAGTTGACTTCCAAAAAGGGAATTCAGGAGACTAAGTGTCATTCAACTAAGATAATGACCAACAATGTACACAAAGAACAACTTCCTCTTCAAAGGACAGAGAGATGCAAAGTCACCCAGTGGAGTATGGTCCACAGTTCAGTCAATGATCAAAGACGAGACCTACCATTTTTATGTCTGAAGAGAATGTGTCTGAGAGAATTGTAAAATGTCCAAATCATCTGTACTTATAAGATTAGAGAGTTGGGATGAATGGGAAGTGACATGTGTAATATAGTTTTAGAAAAGGCTGAATAATAGATTAACAGTGAGGTATTAAAAAAAACTAGATTAATAGTTCTGAAGGGATGAGAGCTCACAGTTCATTTTTTGCATCCATTCCACTGACAAACCATGCAGTCTGTGCTGGACATGAAGAATTCAACACGAGTTTTCAGATAGAATTGATGAATTTGTACCAGCTCCATAAAGGTCCTCATATTTATGTCTGATGAAATGTAGTTGCAATTAATACAATCATGCAATAAACCTTTTATTAAATGGTAGAACTGTTCCTCCTCTGTAAATTGGAATAGAATCTAAGCCTGAGACAAATAAGGACTGGTGGCAGTGAACTGTTTTAAATCACCCTCACATATGCCACATACTGGTAGAGTTGGAACACACCACAAAATGCCATCAGTAATCATCTGGGCAAACATAATATCCTTACTGTTGGACAAATAATCAGAGTCAAATAGTCATAGAGATGTACAGCACGGAAACAGACCCTGCAGTCCTACTTGCCTATGCCGAACAGATATCCCAACCCAATCTCATCCCACCTGCCAGCACCCAGCCTGTATCCCTCCAAACCCTTCATATACCCATCTAGATGCCTTTTAAATGTTGCACTTAAACCAGCCTCCACCACTTCCTCTGGCAGCTCATTCCATACATGTACCAAACTGTGCGTGAAAAAGTTGCCCCTTAAGTCTCTTTAATATCTTTCCCCTCTCACCCTAAACCTATGCCCTCTAGTTCTGGACTCGCCCACCCCAGGGAAAAGACTTTGTCTATTTATCCTATCCATGTCCCTCATGATTTTATACACCTCCATAAGGTCACCCTTCAGCCTCCGACGCTCAAGGGAAAGCAGCCCCAGCCTGTTCAGCCTCTCCCTATAGCTCAAATCCTCCAACCCTGGAAACATTCTTGTAGATCTTTTCTGAACTCTTTCAAGTTTCACAACATCTTTCTGATAGGAAGGAGACCAGAATTGCACACAATATTCCAACAGTGGCCTAACCAATGTCCTGTACAGCAGCAACATGACCTCCCAACTCCGATACTTAGTATTCTGACCAATAAAGGAAAGCATACCAAACGCCTTCTTCACTATCCTATCGACCTGTGACTCCACTTTCAAGGAGCTATGAACCTGCACTCCAAGGTCTCTTTGTTCAGCAACTCTCCCTAGGACCTGACCATTAAGTGTATAAGTCCTGCGAAGATTTGCTTTCCCAAAATGCAGCATCTCGCATTTATCTAAATTAAACTCCATCTGCCACTTCTCAGCCCATTGGCCCATCTGATCAAGATCCCGTTGTAATCTGAGTAGCCTTCTTCGCTGTCCACTGCACTTTTGGTGTCATCTGAAAACTTACTAACTATGCCTCTTATGCTCACATCCAAATCATTTATATAAATGATGAAAAATAGTGGACCCAGCACCGACCCTTGTGGGACTCCATTGGTCACAGGCCTCCAGTCTGAAAAACAACCCTCCACCATCACCCTCTGTCTTCTACCTTCGAGCCAGTTCTGTATCCAAATGGCTAGTTCTCCCTGTATTCCATGAGCTCTAACCTTGCTAACCAGTCTCCCATGGGGAACCTTGTCAAATGCCTGACTGAAGTTCATATAGATCATGTCCACTGCTCTGCCCTAATCAATCCTCATTGTTACTTCTTCAAAAACGCAATCAACTTTGCGAGACATGATTTCCCATGCACAAAGCCATGTTGACTATGCCTAATCAGTCCTTGCCTTTCCAAATACATGTACATCCTGTCCCTCAGGATTCCCTCCAATAACTTGCCCACCACCGACATCAGGCTCACTAGTCTATAGTTCCTGGCTTGTCCTTGCCTCCTTTCTTAAAGAGAGGCACCACATTAGCCAACCTCTTAAGTATACTCCTACTGCCTTTATACTTTTCTAAGGGTTCACTCAATTTTCCCTGTCTATACCTGACATATGCTTCCTTCTTTTTCTTAACCAAACCCTCAATATCTTTAGTCATCCAATATTCCCTATACCTACCAGCCTTTCCTTTCATCCTAACATGAAAATACTGTCTCTGGACTCTTGTTATCTCTTTTCTGAAGGCTTCCCATTTTCCAGCCATCCCTTTACTAGCGAACATCTTCCCACAATCAGCTTGGCTAATATGATCAAAATTGGCCTTTTTCCAATTTAGAACTTCAACTTTTAGATCTGGTCTATCCTTTCCATCATTATTTTAAATCTAATAGAATTAAGATCGCTGGCCCCAAACTGCTCCCCTATTGACACCTCAGTCACCTGCCCTGCCTTATTTCCTAACAGTAAGTCGGGTTTTGCACCTTCGCTTGTAGGTACATCTACGTACTAAATCAGGAAGTTTTCTTGTACACATTTAACAAATTCCTCTCCATCTAAACCCTTAACACTATGGCACTCCCAGTCTATGTTTGGAAAGTTAAAATCCCCTACCATAGCCATCCTATTATTCTTACAGATAATTGAGATCTCCTTACAAATTTGTTCCTCAATTTCCCTCTGACTGTTACAGGGTCTATAATATAACCCAAATAAGGTGATCATTCCTTTCTTATTTCTCAATTTCACCCAAATAACTTCCTTGGATGTAGCTTGGGAATCAATTCCCTCAGTACAGCTGTAATGCTATCCCTTATCAATAACAGCACCCAGCCCCTCCTCTTTTGCCTCCTTTTCTATCCTTCCTGTAGCATTTGTATCCTGGTACATTAAGCTGCCAATCCTGCCCATCCCTGAGCCATGTTTCTGTAATTTCCATAATATCCCAGTCCCATGTTCCTCACCATGCCTTGAGTTCATTTGCCTTCCCTGTTAGGCCCCTTGCTTGAAATAAACGGTTTAATTTATCAGTCCTACCTTGTTCTCTGCTTTGTCCCTGCCTGCCCTGACTGTTTGGCTCGCTTCTGTTCTCAAATGTTCCAGTCTCAGATGGATCTCTTTCCTCACTATCTCCCTGGTACCACTACCCCCTCCACCTGACTAGTTTAAATCCTCCCAAGCAGCTCCAGCAAATCTCCCTGCCAGTATATTAGTCTCCTTCCAATCTAGGTGCAATCCGTCCTTCTTGTACAGGTCACTTCTCCCCCAAAAGAGTTTCCAATGCACCAAAAATGTGAATCCATCTCCCATACATCTGCTCTAACCTCCTATTCCTGCCCTCACTAGCTCGTAGCACTGGGAGTAATCCAGATATTACTACCCTTGAGGACCTCCTTTTTAAATTCCTGCCTAACTCTGTAAACTCCTTTCAGAATGTCAAACTTTTCCCTTCCTATGTCATTGGTTCCAATGTGGACAATGACCTCCTGCTGGCCCCTCTTCCTCTTGAGAACATTCTGCACCCTCTGAGACATCCTTGATCCTGGCACCAGGGAAGCAATCATCATTCTGATTTTTCACTGCTGACCACAGAAACGTCTGTCTGTACCTCAGACTAGACAGTCCCCAAACACAATTCATCTCTTGGAACCCGACGTACCACCCATTGCATTAGAGCCAATTTCAATACCAGAAACTTGGCTGTCCGTGCTACATTCCTCTGAGAATCCATCACTCCCTACATTTTCCAAAACAGCACTTTTGTTTGAAATGGGGATAGCCACAGAAGACTCCTCCACTAACTGCTTAGCTCTCTTAGTTTTCCTGGAGTTAACCCATCTATGTGACTGTATCTGAGACTTTCCCCCCTCCTATGACTACCATCCATCACATCCTCATTGCCTCAAACTGTCTCCCCAACCAATCCATTTGATCGGATAGGATTCGCAACTAACGGCATTTATTACAGATATAATCCTCAGTAACATGTAAACTCTCCCTAAACTCCCACATCTGACAAGAAGAGCGTATCATTCTACTAAGGGCCATTTTTGCTTCTTGCAATCTACAGACCCAGAAAATAGCATTGTCTTATTCCTATTCAAAACACAACTCTGCTCCAGGTTAATTTATTCCTTATGGCTTATATTTTTAGGTTTAATCAAGAGACTTATCTCAATATAACATATAATCAAGAAAGAACCCATTCTACTGCAGACTTACTTTGAGGTCACACTTAAAATATCCACTTATCTGTTTCTGTGCTGCGACCTCTCCCAAACAGGTCCCTCCAAGTTTAGTTGTGAATTTCAGTGTTTGTTAATTTTCCGAGATGCACTCCGATGTTCAGTGATACATGAATTCAAACAGCAAAGGCAGTAACTGTGCAGGCTCACTGCTGTGTCAGTTAGCAAAATGGGTTTCTTTCTTTCTTTCTCTCTCTCCTGCACTGACCTCACCATGTGCTTCCTTTGTCTGTTCCTCTCTGTTTTAAAAGTGCTGTTGTTTTGACTTTTTTTTCTCCAAAGATCCAAAACAATGCAACAGCATATAAAACAGTCATTGCTGCTCCTGGAACTCGAGGAAATCACCTCCAACCCCGAAAATACCTCAAAAAAGGAGCAGCCTGTTACAGCCAGAAACTTTGCCCATCCTCCATCTTGGATTACCTAGAATCCTTACCCTTGTCTATCATGCATTTATATAGCACTGTTCATAATTGGCAGAACCACAAAACATTTTATCGCTACAATGCACATTGAAGAACAGTTAAGATGCCCACTTAACTGATTAGTTGCCAGCCAGAAAAGCAGAGACAAAAAAAAAAATCCAAATAAAGTGTTTGGGAAGTTTACCTCTATATTATCTGCATTTTGGGGTTTCCCAAACCTTGTACCCCCATTTACACCGTGTCTCCATAACCGTGGGCTCCAAAATCTCCATTTAAATTTATGTATAGGATAGTAAAGGAACTGCATAATAATGTTTAATACATGTGGAAGAAATGAAAAAGGAAGACAGCAGAATTCACAAACCAAAGCAGACTGCATTAAATAGTAATGGAATAGCCATTAATATTGATCAACCGACCAAACAATAAAGTTGATCCATATTAAAATGAAATGTCAAAAACGAAAATAAATAAATCATTTCATTTTGCCAAGCTCCAGGACCCTTTCTTTTACAGCATCTAATCTTGCTGTGAATTAGAGATGGAAGGAGTTCTTACCTTCTCCTTTTCACCTAAAAGCACTGCAGAGATCCGACAATCTTCACATTTCTTTGTATGGCAGCACTATTGGTATGCAGGGTGGAATACAGAATATTACAAGTGAAAACCTAATGCTGTCATGCCCTGTTAACTTGTACATCAGAATGCCAAGTAACATTTATGCCACCAGTATCAGGAAATTAGTATCTCAATCAAGAATCTAATGAGTGCCCTTTGATATTCAATTGTGGTAATATCCACAAATTGGTCATCCAAAGGCCTAGGCTAATGCTCTGAAGGAATAAATTCAAATCCCTTTACTGCAATTGCAGGAATCAAAATCCAATTTATACAATGAGAATTTAAAAGTGATCAGAATGGTGAACTCAAACCATTTTCATAGAAACATCATTTGATTCACTACTGTCCAGTAGGGAAGAAAATTGGCAGTTCTTACCGGTCTGGCCTACATGTGACTCCAGAATCACAGGTAAATGGTCTAGCAAGCCACTCAGTTGTATTAAATCACTGTTTAATAGTCTAAAATAGGATAAATCACCTGGCATCAGCCTAGGCACTAGAAATGACAATGGCAAACACAATCACGGACAAAGGAAATGCTGGAGATATTCAACAGATCCGGCAGCATTGGTCCAGAGTAAAACAGAGTTAGCTTTTTGAGTGATCTTTCATCAGAACTGAAAGCAGCTGGGAAAGAGTGGCATTTATACTGATGATGGGAGAGTGGGTTTGACAGGAGTGGAGGTCTCCTCTATATTGAGGAGACCGGACACCTTCACGCAGAGCATTTCAGAGAACATCTCCAAGACACCTGCACCAATCAACCACACCATCCTGTGGCTGAATATTTCAATTCCCTCTTCCACTGTGCAGAGGACATGCAGGTTCTGGGCCTCCTCCATCACCACTCCCTCTTCCTGGAGGAAGAACGCTTCATCTTCTGCCTTGGAACACTTCAAACCCATGGCATCAATGTGGACTTCACCAGTTTCCTCATTTCTCCTCCCCCTACCTTACCCCAGTTCCAACCTTCCAGCTCAGCAACATCCTCATGACCAGTCCCACCTGTCAATCTTCCTTTCCACCTATCCGCTCCACCCCTCCTCTCTGACCTATCACCTTCACCCCCACTTCTATCCACCTATTGCATTCTCAGCTACCTTTACGCCAGCCCCACCCCATAAGTGGGGTCTATGGGGGGTTGTGAATAGAATCCACAGAGATGGTGCCAAGAGAGAGGGAGAAAAAAAAATGAGAGACAAACAAAGGAGTTGCTGATGATGATTAAAGAGGGAGATAATGGTGAGTAGGGTGCCAAATCAAAGTCACCCTACCTTACTCACCACTATCTCCCTTTTGAATCATCAACTGCAATCCCTTTATTTGTCTCTCCTTCTTTTCTTCCTCTCCCTTTCATAATGTTAAATTGTTTTTTGCTCTCCATAGATGCGGTCAGACCTGCTGGGTTTCTCTAGCACTTTCTGTTTTTATTTCAGATTTCCAGCATCCGCAGTTCTTTGTCTTATTTTATCGACAAATACAACCTGCTGTCCCTGCAAGATCCTTGGTACTCACTAATATTTGGAGATTTATGCCAAATTTGGGAAAGATGTCATTGAGATTGGTCAAGCAATAGTCTGATATTGTTATACTCACTGAGTCTAATATCATAATCAATGGCCTGCATACGTCCATTACTATCGCTGAGGATGTACATTCCGTCAGCAGTACAGCCTCACCTGAGCATACTCTGTATGCACTATGTATCGTCAGGAGGGATTGATTGATTGATTTTATGTAAAACACTCATACCGGATGTCATGAAATGTCATGGAATCATGGAATCAAACTTGAGGAATGATCCTGCTGATTGCTAGCCTCTTTGGTGATGAATCAGTATTCCTCCACGTTGAACACCACTTAAAAAAACACATTCAGGGTGGCAAGGGCTCAGAATATACTCCAGGTGGGGGGACCTCAATGTTTATCATCAACAGTGGCTCTGTCTCTCCATTATTAACCGACCTGGCCAGTGTCTAAAGGATGTAGCTACTCAACTAATCTAAATCTATATCAAGTGGTGAGGGAATCAACAAGAGGAGTAAGAAACATACTTGACGTCATCCTCACCAATGTAAATATTACAGAAGTTTCTGCCATGTCCATAGTGAGAGGAGTGCGTACTGCTTAGACCTTGTTTGTGGATGCAAAGTTACATCTTCACAACAGGGATACCCTCCTTCATATTGTATGGCACTACTGCCATGCTGAATGGGATAGATTTTTGAACTTGTCCGGCAACTCAGGTTGGGTATACAGCAGCTGCGGAATTATATTCTTCATGATCTGTAACCTCATGATGCAGCCTATCTCCCACCCTGCCATTGCCATCAAGCCAGGAGTTCAACCCCAATCCAATTAAGAGCTCAGGAGATCTTGCTAGGAGTAGCACCAGAGACACTTAAAATTGACGTATTACCCTGGTGAACCAACAAAATAAAACTACTTGATAGTCAAACAGGATAAGCAGCATGTGATGGAAAGAGTTAAGCAATTCCACAATCCATGGTTTAGAAAGTTAAAAATCACAGAACACCAAGTTATAGTCCAACAGGTTTAATTGGAAGCACTAGCTTTCGGAGCACCGCTCCTTCAGGAGGTGGTTGTGGTTTAATCGGAAGCTAGTACTTCCAATTAAACTGTTGGACTATAACCTGGTGTTGTGTGATTTTTAACTTTGTACACCCCAGTCCAACATCGGCATCTCCAATCCATGGTTTAGGTCTGTGTTCTGAAGTCCAGCCACTAGCATCTACCTGGCAATATGGAAAATTGCTCAGATATGCCCTGTCCACAAAAGGCTGGAGAAAACTAATCCAGCTAATTGCTGCCAGATCAGTCTATTCTCCATCATCAATAAATGTAAAGCGTGACTGGCAGTTTTATCAACGTTACTCAATAATAATCTGCTTACTGACACTCCATTTGGATTCTACAAGAGTCACTTGGCTTCTGACTTTATTATAGTATTCATCCAAACATGAACAGAAGAGCTGCATGTGAGGTTGGATTGACTTCCTTTGACGTCAAGGCAACATTTGTTCGAACATGACATCTATAAGTTCTAGCATGACTAAAGTCAATGGAAATCAAGGAGAAAACTCTCCACTGTTTGGATATCTAACACAAAATAAGATGGGGGATGTTGATTTTATTTTTCTTTATTTATTAATGGGATGTGTGCACCATTGGCTTGGCCAGCATTTATTGTCAATTGCTAATTGTCGAGTGGGCAGCTAAAGGTCAGAGAGACATTATAGTAGGTGTTGAATCAGAGGTAGGCAAGACCAAGTAAAGTTGCCAGATTTACTTCCCTAAAGGATATTAGTAAACAAGATGGATTTTTTTGACAATCACAAGTGGTCCCCATTACACAAGCTTCTTTTTTACCTCCCAGATTATTATTGAGTTCAAAGTTCACCATCTGCCAAGACAAGATTCAAACCCAGGTCCTGGGATCACTAGCCTAGGATTCTGGATTACTAGTTCAGTGGCATTACCAGGTGGGGTAGTTTCTATAGAATCCCTACAGTGTGGAAACAGACCATTTGGACCACCAAGTCCACACTGACACTCTGAAGAGTATCCCACCCACACCCATTACTCCTACCCTATAGCTCTACATTTCCCTGACTAATGCACCTAGCCTACACATCCCTGAACACTATGGGCAATTTAGCATGGCCAATTCACCTAACCTGCAAATTTTGAACTGTGGGAAGAAACCAGAGCACCCAGAGGAAACCCACACAGGCTGGAATCGAAGCTGGGTCCTGCCACTGTGAGGCAGCAGTGCTCACCACTGAGCCACCTTCCCAAAATCAATCATCTTAGCCTCAGGATATCACTTCAGGAATTCTTTAGGTTAGGGGTCAAGGACCAACCATCTTCAACTGTTTCATCATTGACTTTTCCTTCATCATAAGGCCAGAGGTAGGGAATGCTTGTTGCTAATCACACAATGTTCAACACCATTCACAGCTCCACTATTACTCAAACAGTCCTTGTACATATACAGCAAGACCCAAACCAAGTCCCGACTTGGGCTGGTAAGTGGTAAATAACTTTCACAAGACACAGTATTGACAGGCACAACAAGATGATCAGAGGAATAGATAGAGTAGACAGTCAGAAACTTTTTCCCCGGGTACAACAGAGTGTTACAAGGGGACATAAATTTAAGGTGAAGGGTGGAAGGTATAGGGGAGATGTCAGGGGTGGGTTCTTTACCCAGAGAGTGGTGGGGGCATGGAATGCGCTGCCCGTGGGAGTGGTAGAGTCGGAATCATTGGCGACCTTTAAGCGGCATTTGGATAGGTACATGGATGGGTACTTAATCTAGGTTAGAAGTTCGGCACAACATCGTGGGCCGAAGGGCCTGTTCTGTGCTGTATTGTTCTATGTTCTATGTTCTAAGAAAGAATCAAATTAATGCCCTTTTACAAGAACTGAATTTGCAACTATCAACATCCCAAAGAGTTTCCTAAGCAGAAACTAACCCTGACTAGCCATGTAAATATTATCGATACAAATGCACGTCAGAGGCTAGGAATTCTGAGTGAAGTAACTCATCTCCTGACTCCTCCAAATCTGTGTACCATCTGCAGTGTAAATGTCAATATTGTGATTCAATACTATCCACTTACCACTTAGCTCCAATAACAATCACAAAGCTTGACACTGTCCGAGACCAACCTTCCATCAACCAACTCCTATATTCAGTCCCCACCATTAATTCATAGCAGTGTGTACCATTTTGAAGATGAACTGCAACAACTTACCATGGGTCCTTTGACCGCGCCTTCCAACCCATGACCTCTACCATACAGAAGGACATGGAGTAAATGCATAGAACATCACTATTCAGCTTTGTCAAAGGGTCAGTTAGACTCAAAACGTCAGCTCTTTTCTCTCCTTACAGATGCTGCCAGACCTGCTGAGAATTTCCAGCATTTTCTCTTTTGCTGATCACTATTCAAAGATGCCCTCTAAGCTGTAGGCCACCTTGACTTGGAGCTATATCGCAGTTCCTGTACTATCGCTGATTCTAAATCCTGGAACTTCCTCTCACAGCTCTGTGGACATACCTAACTCCCACAGATTCCAAAAGTCCCAGAAGACATTTCATATCTCAGCAGAAATTAGTAATGAGTCACAAGTATTGGTCTGGACATCAATACTGACTCCTTATGATCAAACCCAAAATAAAACTGAATTACTGTTTTAGATCACTAATCTTTCATCACTGCAGCTCATCACTTTCTCTGCAAAAGCAACTATGATTGGCAATAAATTCTGGTCTCATCAGTGATGACATCATCTAATGAATTATTTTTTTAAAAATCTGTAGTTATACAAATCAAGACAGAGAATAGGAAATCTGCAGTTTATCTCCTGATTCCTGAAATCTTGTTCATTATCCTTTAGCTGAGGGATGAAGAGATCAAAAGGTATGGGGAGAGAGCAGGAAGAGTTTATTGAATTAGATGAGTAGCCATAATTGTACTAAATGGAATAGCAGGCCCTCAAAGGGCTGAATGGCCTACTTCTGTTTCTATTTTCTATGTTTCTATCATCTACAAGGCACAAATCAAGAGCATGCTAGAATAGTCTTCATTTACTTGAATGAGTACAGATCTAGAAAACTCAGGAAACTCAAGACTATTCAGCAGAATGCAGTTCACCTGAGTGCCATCCAATCCAACATACTAAACCTCTACTTCCCACATCAGCAGCACACAGGGCTGGTGTCTGCAATATACAAGATGCACTGCAGCAGCTCCCCGAGGCTCCTTCAATATCTGCAAACTTGATACCTAGAAGAACAAGGGCAGCAAATGCATGGGAATAACACCCACAGGTTTGCCTGCTCATCATAAATCATCATGACTCAGAACTATGTCAACATTCCTTCATAGTCAGTGGGTCAAAATCCAAGAATTCTCTCTCCCAATATCTCTGGGGGTGGATTGACTCTCTTCGTGAAAACTGGTGGAAGCAGAGTTTTTGAGAATTTTTAAGATGGTGGCAGACACCAGCTTAAAACTTTTCTCAATGAGCAACGGGAACAAAGGTTATTTAAAGTTGGCAGGAGTATGGATTTGAGGTCAAAATCAGATCAGCCATGACATAATTAAATGACAGAGCTGATTTGAAGACTCAAATGGCCTTGAAGACATCAATTCTGATGTATAAACAAGCAAAACCTGTGAATGAGACATGTTGATGCAACTCATCTTTTATACTTCAAAATGAAACTTCAGTGTGACTGATATGTCCATTCTGAGGTATTATTTTTTTTTAACTGGTTTTACTCTGTGGGTAGGTATCAAGGAAACCAGCAGCAGACAGGAATAATGGAAGTGCTGTAATTTTAGAGTCACTCCTGCAATGTTCTCACCAAAAAGTTAAAATTTACCCAAGTGGTTGCTAAGCCAGTTTCTGATTTAGGCAGCAGTGACATGCAGTGTATATCTCAAAATGAGATTTATGAAGCTTGGTGATGTTTGTTTTTGTGGGTATATGAAATTTAGCCATTTTACAAGCTGGAACTATATGATTTGTGAGTCCAAAGAGAAAATAAAAGGAGTATGCTTTCTTCCAGCTTATGCTGGTGTCAGTGAAGTGAATCATCACACACAGCTCAGTCAGATGGAGATGGCAATACTTCTGCCAATGCGAAGAGGCAGAAACAGATATGAAAAATGAAAGATGAGGAGCGAGATAGCTTTGTTTCATTAATTCCATAAAGTGAGCAATAGGAGTGGGTTCACTTTGCAGTAATGTGGTTTGTAATAGTACATTGTACCAAACATATAGGCTACTGATATTACCCATTTAAACTAAACAGAAGCAGATGCCAGCAACATTTTGCGCCAAGAGTAGTGATCAGGATTTATATTCAATGAGAGCACAAATATCATAAATTGGACCTATTATTATTTGTTGACTGAAAAATATCCACAGAAAGAAAAGGAAGCCTCAGGATATTTATAAGCCACAATCTGTGCAATAAAATATAGAATCACTGACGAGAATTAAAATGAAATGAAGTCAAACCTGCTGCCATCTTCCTCTTGAGAAGGTCCCAGTGAGTCAGTTTGTGATAAATATTCAACATTCTAACGTTGAAGTGCTGTGTTTGCTTGTTATACAAACATGAAATGTTGTTTGTAATTCCAGGTGCTACCAGTGCCATTTTGTTGGTAAAATGGCACCTATGGGTGCCTACTGACACTGCTGACAGGCAAGGATATGAAAACATGTGTAGAGAGCTGGTAGTATGCAGAGGTAACAGCTCATTGCAGCAATTAAGATGCAAGGTTAGTTAGGTGCCATTGCTGCCATTTTTAAGAACAATGCTCCATCAAACAGTTCATAATTTTGCCACCAAGATGTATTTTTGCTGACATGGCAATGCTCATGTTATCACTCATAACATAAAACATGGATATGAATATTGTCATTGAAGAATCAAGCAGATATTTATTACAGCCTCCACATATAAAAATTATATTCCTTAGAAGTTGGAGCTATTATTTTACAACAGAGGAGCGTGTTTCCAGTAGAGTGCTATGATTCAATGATCCAAAGGAAGATAGAATATGAGACTTTTTTTTACCCTCAGGTCAAACTTTCTGGCACAGTGATGATACCACGGGCCATTCCTCTGTGAGGGATACCGACATACTGATCATGGGGCATAATGCACACTCTGTCAAAATATTACATAGTAAAGCAGGATGGAACTCCATGACCTGTTTGTAAAGAACAATTTAATTGCTAATTGATTATCCTGACTCTTATTGCAGTTGTAGTTCTTTATATTTGCTAACATACAAAGGAAGAAGTGAGGCATACATTGTCAGAATTTGGCCTGATTTCAAGGATTCTGTTTGAATATCTTGCTCCCAGTTATGGGTACAATTGTTTGCATCCCCCTTGGTTCTGTATACAATGTGACAGGGAGAATGAGCAGAGGTGACACAGAATAGGACAGAAAGAGGTAGGAAAATTCGGGGAAAGAGGCAATTGTTGTAAGCTTGTTTAGTCTAGCTAGGAGAGATTCCCAGGCCTTGGGTTATGCTTTTACAATACCGAGTTAATTACATTTCCCAGAAATATATAAAACTTTACAGAGTGTGACTAACTCGGGGGATGAAGCCATAATATTTTCCTTCCAGGTCTCTCATGTGTACTGTTACATCATCATAATAGGAGATGCTATTCCGACTATCCTAGACATGAACCTTTTCAAAACCTTATGCTACAGGAATATATACAAATGAGCCTCAGCAGGAAACAATATTTACCCAATGGGTTCAGGAAGAAATTTTTCTAGCTGAATCACAGCAAGGAACACTGTTTCATGTTTTATTTATTCACTCATAGGATGTTTGCATCACTGGCTGGGCCATCACTTATTGCCCATCCCTAGTTGCCCTTGAGAAGATGGTAGTGAGTTGCTTTCTTGAACTGCTGCAATCTGCTTTGCGTAGGTACAGCCGCAATGTTATTAAGGAGGGAGTTCCAGGATTTTGACCCAAGATTCACAGAATGGCGGTATATATCCAAGTTTGGTTAGTGAGTGGCTTTGAGTGAACTTGCAGGAGCTTGAGGGGAGACTCTGGGGGTGGCACAGTGGCTCAGTGGTTAGCACTGCTGCCTCACAGTGCCAGGGACCCGGGTTCAATTCCCCCCTTGGGCAACTGTTTGTGTGGAGTTTGCACATTCAACTTGCGTCTGCATGGGTTTCCTTCGGGTGCTCTGGTTTCCTCCCACAGTCCAAAGATGTGCAGGTTAATTGAATTGGCCATGCTAAATTGCCCATAGTGTAGGTGGATTAGTCAGGGGTAACTGTAGGGGAGTAGGTCTGGGTGGGTTACTCTTTGGAGGGTCAGTGTGGACTTGTTGGGCTGACGGGCCTGTTTCCACACTGTAGGGAATCTGATCTAATCTAACCTATCTGCTGCCCTTAGCTTCTGTGATGCAAGTGGTCCTGAGTCATATCTTTACTTCACTAAGGTTATCCTGTCTGAAATCTGTCAGCTGCTATATCTACAAATCAGTTAGAGTTGATACCAGGAAAAAGTGAAGACTGCAGATGCTGGAGATCAGAGTTGAGTGTGTGGTGCTGGAAAAGCACAGCAGGTCAGGCAGGTTCCAAGGAGCAGGAGAATTGACGCTTCGGGCATGACTCATGAGAGGAATGAGTCATCAGAATTAGTGTTGATACCAGCATTGCCAGCAGCTGTGAAGGTCCTCATGGTCACGATCCTCTAGGCGTTTGGTTCTTTCAAGATTGGTGCAGGCAACATTTGTAACTTCTTGCAATTTACCAAAAGAGGCACTCAGGAGGTCAATGTAAGTGAATCTGTATTTCACAACAGGTAAATACATCTCCTTCTCCTGTCCAAAAGCAAAGCAACAAACTCTTGCTTTTGTGAGGATTGCATGCTTCCCAGAGTTCAGGGTATCATTAGTTATATGCACATGACTCTTCACCACCTGCCAATCCTTATATATAGTGCAACTGTAAGCGATTCAGCTCCCTCAATATCTGGCTGAAATGCACACCTAAACAGCTCATCACAAAGGTCAAAACCAGGCATTCTGCGAGCATTTATGATTCTGCTTTTCTGCAGTTGAGAAACCAGGTCAACCAGTGGACTGAGAAACAAAGGTAATCCTTTGAGAAAACTGCATGATATCTCAGTGGTTAGCACTGCTTCCTAACAGCGCCAGGGACCCAAGTTTGATTCCAGCCTCGGGCGACTGTGTGTGGATGCTGTGGTTCTGTTCGCCGAGCTGGAAGTTTTTGTTGCAAACGTTTCGTCCCCTGTCTAGGTGACATCCTCAGTGCTTGGGAGCCTCCTGTGAAGCGCTTCTGTGGTGTTTCCTCCGGCATTTATAGTGGCCTGTCCCTGCCGCTTCCGGTTGTCAGTTTCAGCTGTCCGCTCTAGTGGCCGGTATATTGGGTCCAGGTCTATGTGTTTGTTGATGGAGTTTGTGGATGAGTGCCAAGCTTCTAGGAATTCTCTGGCTGTTCTTTGTTTCGCTTGCCCTATAATGGTAGTGTTGTCCCAGTCAAATTCATGTTGCTTGTCGTCTGCGTGTGTGGCTACTAGGGATAGTTGGTCGTGTTGTTTCGTGGCTAGTTGATGTTCGTGGATATGGATTGTTAGCTGTCTTCCTGTTTGTCCTATATCGTGTTTTGTGCAGTCCTTGCATGGAATTTTGTACACTACGTTAGTTTTGCTCATGCTGGGTATAGGGTCCTTCGTTTTGGTGAGTTGTTGTCTGAGAGTGGCTGTTGGTTTGTGTGCTGTTATGAGTCCTAGTGGTCGCAGTAGTCTGGCTGTCATTTCAGAGATGTTCTTGACGTATGGTAGTGTGGCTAGTCCTTTGGGTTGCGGCATGTCCTCGTTCTGTTGTCTCTCCCTTAGGCATCTGTTGATGAAATTGCGGCACACACAGACCAAGTCCTGAACTATGAAAGCAACCACCCCAATACACACAAACAAAGTTGCATCAAGACATTGTTCAAAAGGGCCACAACACACTGCAACACACCAGAACTGCAAAAAGAGGAAGAAGAACACCTATACAAGGTATTCGCAAAAAACAGATATCCCCGCAATTTCATCAACAGATGCCTAAGGGAGAGACAACAGAACGAGGACATGCCGCAACCCAAAGGACTAGCCACACTACCATACGTCAAGAACATCTCTGAAATGACAGCCAGACTACTGCGACCACTAGGACTTATAACAGCACACAAACCAACAGCCACTCTCAGACAACAACTCACCAAAACGAAGCACCCTATACCCAGCATGAGCAAAACTAACGTAGTGTACAAAATCCCATGCAAGGACTGCACAAAACACTATATAGGACAAACAGGAAGACAGCTAACGATCCGCATCCATGAACATCAACTAGCCACGAAACGACACGACCAACTATCCCTAGTAGCCACACATGCAGACGACAAGCAACATGAATTTGACTGGGACAACACTACCATTAAAGGGCAAGCGAAACAAAGAACAGCCAGGGAATTCCTAGAAGCTTGACACTCATCCACAAACTCCATCAACAAACACATAGACCTGGACCCAATATACCGGCCACTAGAGCGGACAGCTGAAACTGACAACTGGAAGCGGCAGGGACAGGCCACTATAAATGCTGGAGGAAACACCACAGAAGCGCTTCACTGGAGGCTCCCAAGCACTGAGGATGTCACCTAGACAGGGGAAGAAACGTTTGCAACAAAAACTTCCAGCTCGGCGAACAGAACCACAGCAACAAGCACCCGAGCTACAAATCTTCTCACAAACTTTGGACTGTGTGTGGAGTTTGCACATTCTCGAGTGCCTGCGTGTGTTTCCTCCAGGTGCTCCGGTTTCCTCCCACAATCCAAAGATGTGCAGGCCAGGTGAATTGGCCATGCTAAAATTGCCCATAGTGTTCAGAGATGTGTAGGTTAGGTGCATTGGTAAGGGCTAAATGTAGGATAACAGGGTAGGGGAATGGTTCTGGGTGGGTTACTCTTCGAAGAGTTGGTGTGGGCTTGTTGAGCCGAAGGGCCTGTTTCTACACTGTAGGGATTCTATGAAAATTCTATTCTATGAATATGCCTCATGACACTGGCATGTAGACATGTGGCCAACAAGTATGAAACAAAAGTTATGATGCCACAACATATGATAGCCCAGATCATTGTAATTTTAAACAATGTTTCTGCTTCCCTTGTGGCTGTAGAGAGCCTACAGGACTTGACATAAAGTTGCCCGATATGAAACCTCACTCTTATGAAGGTGTGACATTTATCATTTTATATATGAGGAGGAAGGGAATGACGAAAAGGACGAGTAAGAAAGAGAGGATGAGTTGAACGAAGGGAGGGATGTGACGAAGGAAAGAAGCAGGCAAACAGCTCAGATCTTTTCTGACCGGGTAGTGAAGCTGATCAGGTGTCTCAGTTTTGGAATGAGCAACAATGTTTGTTTCTCTGGCTTTACTGTCTTCTGATCTTCCAATTCTTGATACTTCACCGCTATCTGAACAGGCTGCAGTTTATGGACATCTGAATAGATACAGGCACATGGCTAAGAGATGTTGAGAGGAGGAAAAAGAAAGCATTCTTTCAGCATCTGTGGGTTGTAAATCTGATGAGATTATGGGATGAATGGCAAGTGAGCTGAGAGTAAGAGGATTGGGGTTGAGTACATTGTGATCATCAATGGTTCTGGCTCCAACACTAGATACACACTCAGTCATGGTGATGTCAGTCATTGACAAAGCACCCTCTCTTAAGGACGTATAGCTATACTTGTCCTCTGCCAGTTATACGACCTCATCTATGAGAGGGGGATTGAGGTACATTAGATGTGGGTGATGTGTCTATTGGTTGTAGTATGTCCAAGCTGTGAAATATGGTTCAGAGACTTGCTGAATCTGCTAGGGTGAGATGAAGCTCTGAATTTTTTTATAAGAGTGACAATTAATAAAGACAGCTATCAAGCAATAGGTGAACTTTTGGTGCAGTTGATAGAATGTGGTATTTGATAGTACATTCATTCGTTTGACTACTTGTGTGATATTTCCGAACTCCAGTAGCTTATTCAGGTCGTCAGGGCTAAAATCCTGGAATGGACTCACATGTCTATCTAGTTCTAAATCCTTTACTTAACCACATGCTCCAACCAGATTGATTCCACACTAGAACAACAAGTTGGCAGGTTTTAAGAATTGCAGACTGGCTTGTACTCATTCCATCTGTGAGAATTTTGAGTCTCTTATTCACTAACATGCTTAGCACTGTCCATACATTACAATGGTTTAAATGAGTAGGCAGTATAATGTTTGCATGATGTCCCCATCAGGAGCAATGGACATGGGCTCTGAAGATACATTGGAGAAGTTAGGACTCATTTTCATAATGAAAAGAAAGTTGCTTGGAGATTTTGAGTTATACAAACGCATGGACAGTCTGGACAAAGTCAATAGGGAGAAGATGTCTCTGCTCATGGAGCAGAACGTAGAAGTCACAGATTGAAGGTAATTGGCAAAAGAAGCAAGAGTGACAAGAGGAGAAACTTCTTCGCACAGGAACTGGTTAAGAGCTGGAATGCATTGGCTGACAGCATGACAAAGGCAGGTATAAGTGAAGCAGTCAAAAGGAAATTAAACTGTCATTTGAATGTTCAAGGTTAATGGGAAAAGGCAGGAGAATAGCTGTAGGTGAGATGATCATTTGAAGAGCCACTGCAGACACAAAGAACTGAATGGACTCCCTCTATAACAATTCTGCAATTCTGAGTTAATTGTACATCACAACTCCCAAGCCCATTTTCAGGATTTACCGAATTTCAAGGCTAACTTTGCAGTAAGGTTCAATGTGTTGTTTACTCTTTTTGAGTACAAGATAGTTTCCCATCATTGGAAACTCGGTGTTTTAATAAATTTATGTTTAATTTATTTTTCTGTTTTATTGTGAACTCCATCACCAGAGCAGCTTGATGCCTTCTTGAATCTATCATTTATCAAATTGCTCTATTTAAACTGAATAAGTTACAATTTGATAGCTTGTCCCAGACAGGAGATTCATAAACAAAACTAAAGCACATGGGATTGCAAATGACTTAATAAGCAGAAAATAGAGTATAGCAATAAATGGATCATTCTCGGGCAGGCAGGCTGTGACCAGTGGAATATCACAAGGATCAATACTTGGGGCCCTAGATGTCCCTCAAATAGAGTCAGAGTCGTAAAGCATGGAAACAGACCATTCAGTCCAATTCATCCATGCCGACCAAGTTTCCCAAATACTCTCATTTGCCTGCGTTTGGCCCATATCCCTCAAAACCTTTCCTATTCATGTACCTATCCAAATGTCTTTTAAATGTTCTAATGTACCTGCATCTACTGTTCCCTCTGGCAGTTAATTCCACATATGAACCCTGGTCTGTCTGAAAAAGTTGCTCCTCAGGTGTCTTTTAAATTATTTACTTAACTATGTGATCTGCCTGTATTGCTCGCAAGACAAAGCTTTTCAGTGTGCTTTGGTACACTTGACAATAAATTCAATTCAATTCATCTGTATGCAGTACTCCAAATGTGGCCTCACCAACTGCAATATGACATCTCAAAGCCAATACTCAATGGCCTGAGCAATGAAGGCAAGTGTGCCAAACACCTTCTTTGCCACCCTGTCTACTTGAGATACAACTGTCAAAAAACTATGTAACTGAACACCTGAGTTTCTTTGTTCGGCAGCACTCCCCAGGACCTTGCCATTAACCATATAAGTCCTGCCCTTGTTCATCTTACAAAAATGCAGCACCCTGTATTTATCCAAATTAAACTCCATCTGCCATACACTGGCCCAATTGATTGGCCCGTTTGATATCTAATATAATCTTCCTCACTGTCCACAACCCCAGCAATTTTGGTATTATCAACCATCCTACTAACCACGCTTCCTAAATTCTCATCCAAGTTGTTTATATAAATGACAAACAGCAGTGGACCAGCACCAGTCTCTGTGGAACAGCTCTGGTCAAAAAACAACCTTCCACCACTTCCTTCTGTCTCCTAACTTCAAGCCAATTTCGTCGAATTGGCAAGCACTCCATGAATCCTATATGTTCTAACATTACTAACCAGTCTGCCAAGAGGAACCTTATCAAAGGCTTTACTAAAGTCCACATAGACAATGTCTACTGCTCTATCCTCTTTGTCATATTCTCAAGAAACTCAATCAAGCTTGTGAGATATGATTTCCCATGCATCAGGCCATTCTGAGTATCCCTAATCATTCCTTGCCTCTCCAAATGTATGTGAAACCTATCTTTCACAATCCCCTCCAACAACTTATCCACAACTGATGATGGGCTCACAGGTCTATAGTTCCCATGCAGCCTTTAGAAATCAATAATTTGGAGGTGCGGATCAATTATAACAATCCCAAGTTTGCAGATGATACAAAACTTGATGAGAATGTGAGGGATGATGTAAAGAGACAGGTTGACTGAGTGGACAAGTATATGCCAGATGGGATATAATATGAATAAATATCAAGGTATCTATTTTGGTAGGATGAATGATTGTGCAAAGTATTGAATACTTTTGAAGTTCAAAGGAACCTAGCAATCCTTATTCCCAAGAAACCAAGAGTTAGCGTGCAGGTACAGTAAGCAATTTGGAGGCAAACAGCATGCTAGCCTCTTTTGCAGGAGAATTTGAGTACAACAACAAAGTCAGAGAGTGACACAGCACAGAAGATACCCTTCAGCCCATCGAGTCTGCACAAACCTAACTATACTCCCCCACTTCCCATCGCGTGGCCCACAGCCTTGAATGTTATGATGTTTAAAGTGCTCATCTATATATTTTATAAACATTGGAAAGTCCCCCACCTCTACTAACCTCCCAGGCAGTGCAATCCAGATTTCGTCAAATGTTGGATGACACCAGGTTATAGTCCAACAGGTTTATTTGAAGTCACAAGCTTTCGGAGCACTGCCCCTTCATTAAGTGAAGTGAGAGAGAAGCACAAAGGCACAAAATTCATAGGCAGTGAGATCAATGGGCAGAGAGATCAAAAGACATTACAAATGGTATGAGTGGACTGTTGAATAATAGGTCCCTGCGGGTGATCAAAAGGGTCAAACAGTGTGAGTAAAATGTCAACAGCTGAAGAACAAGTGAAGGGATGACCTCCAAGCCGATTAAATGAGGCAGAGAGATAATTACAAAAAACTAAAAATAAGGTGGTGCGGAAGATAAACCAAATGATTGGAATAACATGATAGGTATAAGATTCACATGCTGAGGATCTAACCTCAGTAATAAGTAATCCAAAACTGTACAAATTAATTAAGGTAGAAAGATCATAACAATTTTTCAAGGTGATTGTGTCAAAACAAGACAGTAAAGAAGATTTTTACAGATACAGAACTAATTTTTGTGTTTTGTAACTATCTCTCTGCCTCATTTAATCAGATTATAGGTCATCCCTCTGCCTTCTTTTTAGCTGCTGACACTTTACTCACACTGCCTGACACTCTTGATCACCTGCAGAGATCTATTATTTGACCTGTCGACACTACACTCACACCATGTGTATGATCTTTTGATCTCTCTGTCCATTAATCTCTCTGTCTATAAATTCTGTGACTGTGCACTTCTCTCTCAGTTCACCTGATAAGGGGCAATCCTCTAAAAGCTTGTGATTCCAAATCAACCTATTGGACTATAACCTGATGTCGTCTGACTTCTGACCTTCTCTACCCCAATCCAACACTGGTCCCTCCACACCATTCTAGATTTCCACCACACTATTTTCTTCAATTCCTTTCTAAATGTCTTATCCTTCACCTTAAAATTATACCCCCTCATTATTAACCTTTAAGCATATGGGGAACAGCTGCTTTCTATACTTTCTGCCCATGCATCTCATAATCTTATACATGTCAATCAGATACACCTTCAATGTCTCTGCTTCAAAGAAAACAACCCAAGCGTACTTACCATGTCGCCAAAAGCTAAGATGCTCAGTCCCAGGCAATATCTTGTGAAAGAAGTCTTTCTTTAATTTACAGAAGATCACCGAGACTGTGCTTGTAGAATGATGTGCAGTTTTGATAAGAAATGATACTCGGCATAAAGGGAGTGCAGTGCGACTGTCCATTGAGTAGTAGTTGGAAATACTGGACCTGTACTTACTAGAGTTAGCTGAATGAGGGGGAATCTCATAGAAACTTATAACATTCTTCAAGGAATAGACAGAGTCGATGCAGAAAGGAACCTTTCCTTGGTTATAGGGTCCAGAACAATGGGACACAGACACAGAATACAAAGCAATCCATTTAGGACCAAGATGAGGACAAGTTCCTTCACTCGGAGGACAGTGAAATTTGAAATTCATTACCTCTGACTGATGTGGATTAGAATTAGAATTCATTGTACAAATTCAAGACAATGATTGATGGATTCTTATGACGAATGGCATCAAGGGAGATGGAGATCACTCAGGAATATGGTACTGAGGTCGATGATCAGCCATGTTCTGTAAATGGAAGACCAGGTTCAAGGGCCTGAATGGCTGACTCCTAATCCTATCTTCATCTCAAATTTTCATTAAAAACTTTTTGTGTCATCTGGATGCAGCATCTGAGGAAAATCAATGAGGAAGGTCTGTGTCTGTGTCTGCAGCTAATTTCCCATCTGTTGATGTAAACAAACGGGGAAAAGAAAAGACAGACTGTATGAAGGACTTGTGATCCTCCATATCTACTTTTCCTTTTCTATGCTCAGGCAACTCAGCATGTCGATATTCCCACCTCCCTCTCTATGCTTGGAAAGATGGATTTGGTTCTAACCAGACATACAATTTTTTAAAAAGTCTGAAACTTATATTGCATCTAGTTAACAGCTCATGATGAATCACAAATGATGACCTGCTAATTAGATTAACACAGTTATATTGATTATCTGTAAGTACTGGGTGCCAACAATCAATGTGTTCTGTATAGAATGGTATTTTGAAACGTATGGCCTATTTAAAGTTTGCTTTATAACTCTGAGTTAGCTTCAAGTAGGCTTCTTCTAACTGGCAGCCATCCCAACTTAAGCTTACATCTTAGTGGGCGGCACGGTGGCACAGTGGTTAGCACTGCTGCCTCACAGCGCCAGAGACCCGGGTTCAGTTCCCGCCTCAGGCGACTGACTGTGTGGAGTTTGCACATTCTCCCCGTGTCTGCTTGAGTTTCCTCCAGGTGCTCCGGTTTCCTCCTACAGTCCAAAAATGTGCAGGTCAGGTGAATTGACCACGCTAAATTGCCCATAGTGTTAGATGCAGGGGTAAATGTAGGGGAATGGGTATGGGTGGGTGCGCTTCGGCGGGTCAGTGTGGACTTGTTGGGCCGAAGGGCCTGTTTCCACACTGTAAGTAATCTAATCTCGGCTTAAACCAAGCAGAACTCATTCTGAGTGGTGAAAACTGCCACCAACCTAACTGCACACTTAGCAACAATTGGCAAATATGAAATTTATTGAAAGGTTTTTTTCTCTCAACAATGAATACTCGAGAAACCAAGGGCTGAGGCCCTCCATGTTTAAAATCGGGCAGAAATCAAGAGTTCACAAATTGAAACATGTAGCTCAACATGTGACAGGGGAAAAAAATAAATAGCACTTCTGCAGCACTGTGGCTCAGTGGAGGTCGACATGGTGGCTCAGTGGTTCGCACTGCTGCCTTACAATACCAGAGACCCAGGTTCAATTCCTCCCTCAGGTGACTGTTTGTATGGAGCTTGCACACGCTCCCCATGTCTGTGTGGGTTTTCTCTGTGTGCTGCAGTTTCCTCCCACAATCCAAAGATGTGCAGGTCAGTTGAATGGGCCATGCTAAATTGCCCATAGTGTTAGGTGCATTAGTCAGGGGTAAATATGCAGTATGGGAATGAGTCTGGGTGGGTTACTCATCAGAGGGTTGGTGTGGACTTGTTGGGCCAAGGGGCCTTTTACCATACTGTAGGAAATCTAATCTAATCAATCCATAAAAGATCACGAACAGAATCTTGGAGCCTGTTTAGCAAGATGCAGGAAAAAGCCATTTTTTTCTTTAGATCTGGGGTTCAGTCCAAAGCTATTAGGATCATTAGTTGGATCAGTTTGGTCAATTTAATATTGCAGTCCATTATCTGTAACATCACGTAAATATAAGCACAGTGTTAGGTATTTCTGCAGTCAAACCAGGAACACAGCTCAACTTTGATTTGCTGCATCAGTTCAGACAGTCTCTATTGAGAGCCCAGGCTGGAGTTTTCAAATTCCTGTTCCTCTTTGATGCAGTCTTTCTCACCATTTTGAACTTTGGGAACAATAGCCACTGAAATCAGAAGTTGAAATATGAAGTAAACCATCATCTACTAGTTTGAACGGATAGATCTGCAGATGCTGTAATTCAGAAATAAAAACAGAAATTGCTGGAAAAGCTCAGCAGTCTGACATCGCCTGTGAAGAGACATCAAAGTTAACATTTCAGGTGAAGTGACCTTTCCTGAGAACTGATGGTTGCTCGGAAAATGTTGATTTACATACAGAAGATAGGATGGGAAGGAGATGGTAAGGATTAAACAATAGTTAGGGATGGAACCCAAAGAGAGAGAACAGTTGGACAGACAAAGGAGGTAAAAACAATGACTGCAGATGGTGGAAACCAGATTCTGGATCAGTGGATAATGCCTTCATTACAAAGGAGTGGATAATGGTTTGGCTGGGAGGTTGAGTAGCCATTATTTGAGATTGTTATTGGCTAACAATGGGTTGGGTGTAACAGCAGACTATGAGATAACAAGTTCTGGTGTGCGGGGATTGGGGTAAAGACACGGGAGGGCTCAAGCCCTAAAGTTGTTGAAATCAATATTGAGTCCAGAAGGCTGCAGAAAATGAGGTGATGTTCTTCCGGCTTGCACTGAGCAAAGCTGGAGCACTACAGCAAGACTGAGACAGAGATGTGGCCAGGGAACTGGGTGGTGTGTTAAAGTAGCAAGCAATTGGAAGCTCTATTAATTTATTTCTTTTGATATTTACATTTGGCTGTGGGTTCATGAAAGGCTATCACGGTCAAGTACAATTTTCCAATGATCATTAACTCCAAACTTGATGGGTTTACAGGGCAGAAGATAAGACTTAAAGAAAATGCTGGCTGTACTCAGCGGGTCTAAAAGCAACTGTGCAAAGGGAAGCAGAGTTAATATTTCAAATTGACAACCTTTCATTGCAGACCTGAATTGTTATGTTTCTTTCTCATAGATGCTGTCAGACCTGCTGAATATTGCCAGCATAAAAGATTTTCAAGTCCAGCATCAACAGTAATTTGTTCATGCATTAAATTCAACAAATTATTTCAAAGGCACCCAGCTAAGCAAATCACAGATTTGGCATATCAGTTTTTCTCTGTAAAGAAGTTAAGAATGACACTCCTTTTTCATATTGAGGGAGCACTGCATCGTTGAAGGTGAGACATTAAACCAAAGTCCCATTTACTTTCTTAAGGGACATCGTAGAAAAATCTACTGAATAAGAAATTCCCCTTGGCTGATCATAATCCAAACTTACATCTGACAGTCACCTCACTCTTGGTCATTTAGTACACCCTGTCTTGACAGAGATAGCCCATGCCAAATACTTGCTGAGTCCTGAACATAGCCCAGAGCAGAGGTTAGGCATCCAGAAATCACCATCCAGGGCTCCACAATCCCATCCTGGAAAGTTAGGAGCATATTTTGATTCCAGTTTGGTTTTGAGCCATTCTAGCAGTGACCTGCTGAAGTTCCAGAAGAATTTTGACTCAGTAGCATTCAGTGGTGAATCTGTAGAACTCAATGCCACAGAAGGGCTATGGAGACCTAGTAATTAAAACAGAGATACATAGGTTCCTGATTAGTTAGGGGATCAAAGGTATTGGGGAGAAGGCTGGAGAATGAGGTTGAGAAACATATCAGCCATATCAGAATGGTGCAGCAGACCAGATGGGCTGAATGGTCTAATTCTCCTCCTGTCCCTTATGGTCTTATGCAATTGTTGCATTCTTTGTGAACACCCAATTTTGATGCAGAAGGCATTTATCATCCTATTGTGCTGGGTCTTTGCTAGAGCCATCAAATTTGACACACACGCCTGGCCTTGATACATAATCCCGTAACTTTTTCCGCTACATGTTACCAAAACAGAAGATCCCACAGGATCCTTTGGGAACGATCCTGCTTACTTTCCATACTAATAGTCCCCATAAACAAAAAGGAAATCTGTCAAAATTCAAAGCAACATTAAACATTATTGCACATCTGTTGTAACGCACAACGTACTTCAAGAGTGAAATAAAAGCAAATTGCAGTCACCACTTTATTTCAAGGTCACTGCAGAACAATAATTTGTACTTTTTGAACTTAAGAAGGTGCAACTATTTTATCCACCCCTGCTGTACAAACCTGATGTTTGATGTTGTTGAAATACTGTTGTGTTGGCTGACACAAAGGGACATTTTTATTGAACAGGAAATGAAAATCTGATTTATGGAATTCTGTTCCCAAGACGCATAAGCCATGTAATATTTTGCTGTGGTATTTACACCACTGATTGAATCAGTATGGTAACAAGGGGCCTGTAATATTGTCGGAGTGCCATTTCACTTTCTCACAGCTTCGCATGTTCATTGTTAATACACGGCAGACATCAAACTGCAGATGTACGCTGTCAAAATTGATTAACTTCAAAACAGCTTATTTTCTTTAAGATAAAGTGTCAAATATATATCCTGAAGACAAAATAATAGCGAAAGAAGAAACTGGGAATGGACGGGGGAATAGATGTTTGTCTTTGCCATCTACACGTCGCCTGGTGGAGGTTATGGAGGTCGGGGTGAAGCACTGAAATGAAAACGTTGGCAGGGAGGATTGGATTCCAGGGATGTAGCCTTGCCAATTTTCCTTCCATTTAAATCAATGGAAGAGAATAAGGTGACCTTCTTTGCAGGCTTGCAATTGTCTCTGCTTGATTGCACTCATTGTTCCCACACAGAAGTCATGCTTTAACACTTAAATAGTAAAGATGAAAAACTAGCCCACTGTCTTGGAATTTGAGTCTGAAGTTGTTCAATTAAATCCCACTTCAGGCCAATGTATAGGCCGTCTTGGTCAAAATAGCTGTCTTATTAGTACTCCTGCATATTGGATAAGACCTCAAGAAAAGAAACCTGTGTCCAAATGGATATTAAAAGTATTATTTAAGGAGTTGATCTCCACACGAACAAAATGTTATTGTTGTCAAGTTTACAAACATAATGACTGCCATTACATGTCAATCTGAATCACTGCTCAAGCTCTCAGATCATCCTATGACTATCAGGTTTTCTTTTGTAATCAGAAGTATTAGCTTGTAGTGCAGGATTAAAAGGGAGTAGACAGGCTATAGCAAATACAATGACAGGAGGAGCTCATCAGCCTCCTGGCTCTGTCTTCAAGTAAGTGGTAGCTGATCTCCTCCTCAATTCCATGAATTACCTTCCATATACGAGTCATTCCTGATGAAGGGCTTTTGCCCGAAATGTTGTTTCTCCTGCTCCTCAGACACCGCCTGACCTGCTGTGCTTTTCCAGCACCACACTCTTCACTTGATCGCCAGCATCTGCAGTCCTCACTTCCTCCTTTCTTCCAAGTACTCCTAATGGTCATAAAATAATAACCATAAATCTCATTCTTGAAAATTTCGATTAACCCAGCGTCCTCAGTTAACTCAGCTTTTTTGCAGCAGCTTCAGCCTTTTTGGGTCAGAGGGAAGAGGCTGTATTGCAGATTTCTGCTGCTCCTTGAGTGAAAAATTGCTTTCCTCATGTCCGCCTCCAAATCGTCTCATACTAATTTTTGGTGAAAAGCTCAGGTATTCTGACGGGAAAATATTTGTTGCAAAAACCAGGACAATGTGGAAACCCTGAATCAGCTGCATTCAAGGCAATTGCCTGACAAATTGAAAATTCCCATTAGGAATTCCCTCGTGTCTGGAACACTCCAAAAATTTGGAGATTTTCGAAGGTTCCAATTTACTGGAGCTTAATATTTACCCAGGAAAAATCAAAGGATTAAAAATCTACTCCAACTCTGGGTAGCTATTAATCTGAAACACTGAAACCCCAACACTTGGCACTAATATCCTCCTTCCCCCAATGCATTACACTATCCACTAAGGACAGAGATGAAGAGAATATTACTTTCCTTCACAGAAAGTCATGTGACATTGGAACTCTTTAAATATTCTTCATCATGAAGGGGATGAAAGGTTACTGAGGGTATGCATGAATGTAGAGTTGAGGTTAAGATCTGATCAGCCCTGGTCTCTTACAAGATGGCAGAGCTAACTCGAAGGGCCAAGAGGCGTGTTCCTTGTTTGTATGTTCACATACTCATCTCTGAAAGTGGTGGAGATGGTGTTATTGCATCTTTTTAAGGCGGAGGTCGGAAGAACCACTTTAAGCAAGAGAATCAGAGGGTAGATGGGAAAGTGAAATTCAGAACACAATCTGAATGACATGATCTTACAGAGTGGCGGACCAGGCTGGAAGAACTAAGTGGCTTTCTTCTACTCTTAACTCATATATTCATGTAATCGGAATTGGACCCAGCAAACCCACCTGCTTCCCCCTCAACCTCCCAAGCATTTCACCACTGACCCAACCATGCTAGACTTGATCTGCTCGCCCCTGACATCACTCAACTCCACTGGAACCAACCCTGAGCGGTTATCTACCTACCCACTTTTTGTGCATCTTCTTTGCAGCCGTAAATTTGTATTCCTCACTCTGTTCAATCACCCTATGATCTTTGTAGGTTATGATCTGCCTGTACTGCATGTAAAACAAAACTTTTCGCTGTACTTAGGTATGTGTGACAATAATAAATCAAGTCAAAACCCAAATCAAACTTACTCCTTTGCTTAATTGCATACTTGGCTGTTAACGTTAACTCTTACAGAGTTAGATATTTAAACTTCAGAGTAGGGAACTCAGTTTTGCAAAAGAGGGAATGGTTTTGACAATGATCTTCTCCACTGCTGGGTTTGAAGATTCCTGGGCACCTTCATAACAGGAGGCGCCTGTCCAGGAATCTCCAGTGCTGAGGCCATCTGAAAGTCAGTGTGTACCTTTTAAAATTTGATCAGGATCAGAAATAAACTACGGTTACAATTTTTGCAGCTGGATAAAAGAAACTCTAAGTACTCCAATATTCTATGCTGAAATAATTTTCATTCTGCAGTGCAAAGTAGTGAAGGTGCAATGAGTACACAGTACACCTATTAAATAAATTACCACTGTAATCCCTGCTTCTCCACAACTAAATGGTTGCTAATTTTCTTTCATTACTTTCGGAAACAATACATTTAAAATTATATATAAATGCATGATTTATAATTGCCCATTGGCATAAACACTTTTATTTTACTGTGGACCCCGAATGCAGGAGTTCCGTCTTTGAAGCATTCTTTATGAACATGTCACGTTGTGTGAAGTTTAAATGCAGAGCAGCTGTGTTTCCATGATGTTACACTAACCAGATGTTCCTTCAGATGTTGCCATCAATGATCGCATTAATGATCCAAAAATCTAATCGAATCAATGAAACTGGTGTTGTAAAATAAAACAAGTGGAAAATAATATTGAAGTCAGGATGAAACATTTGATATACATTCTATTTTTTTGTCTATGTCAAGCTTCCTACAATGTTTTGAAATACTTACCCTGCATGGAGTTTCAGATTTAATTGAGTGTTCCATCTCTCCCCATTCCCATTCTGCATGCCCTGCCGGGAGTTCTATTAGGTCTCAGACTCTCAGTAAGATACAAACTTGTCTCCCACTGCCTTATGCTGAAGGACAAGTGAGGTACATCAGTGTTATCAGAAATTCTGAGTTTCTCTAATTCTCTAAGGAAGTATAGATGCAGTAAATCCTAATGTTTCAGTCTCTCGCAATGTCACGACAAACTTCAACTGTCACCACTACACATTCAGTTGCCAATTTAATGGTTAATTTGAGGCTTTGTGGATTTAACGTGCTCAACGGTGACAACATAGCTACTAATTCTCTCATTTGGCTCGTTCAAGCTAAGAAATAGAGTGCATTTTTGAAATGTCTGTAAACCAGTCAGCTCAGTTGGATAGACAGCAAGTTTGTAAGACAGAATGATATCAACAGCCTGAGTTCCATTCCCACACTGGCTGAGGACATTGTGAAGGTCCTGCCTTGTTGACTCTCATCCCTGACCTGAGCTGTGCTGACACTCAGGTTAAACTCACCACCAGTCATCTCTCTCTGATGAGAAAGTTGGACTATGGTGACTTTACCTTTACTGTGGTAACATTTGAGACACACCTAATAACAATGCACAGAGCAAGATCCCACATTTGGCAAAGTAGTAACGGCCAGAGGATCCTTATCTTTGTTGACACTGGGAGGAACTCCCCTGCTCTTTCTGAAAGAAACATTCCAGTGGGATCTTTTATATTCAGCTGAGAGGCTAGTTGGGACATTTCATTTGAAAGTCCTCATCTGTCAGACTTCTCAGGCTGAAAATGTAAATTTTATGCATGTAATGAGTTAAAACCCCTGTCATTGCAAACAAAACAAAAAAGCCTGAATAATTTGATGTGGTGATATTATCGGTGAAGCCTGACATTATATTATTGTCTTCAGGCCATGGGCATCATTGAGGAAAAGCATAATTTCAGCTGTCAGTAGCCTCAGCACATGGCCAGCTGTGCATGAATATATGTGGTGATACTAATTAAGAAATTACTCCAACTTGAGTAATGTTATCTGCCCAATGCAGAACCTGACATTGTCAGACACCAAGGGCTGCGATCTCAGTACCAGGGTGGGAAACTGCCTGCTGGAGCAGTTCCAAATCCCAAGTCCACTTTGTAACATCTGACCCACTCGTTTATTGAAAACTGTGCCGTGTTCCAGAGACAGCAGGATCCACTGTCGCTCTCCAGGATAGCAAATTTCAAAAGGTGCCCTCCCACAGTAATTGGAAATCCAGCCTGATTTACCAGACCAAAACACTGTTGCCCATTGCCCTTGCCGAATCAATGCCAGTGAACACAGTGATTACAGCCTGTACTGTTACTGCATTTCACAGAGGAATCTTGATTATCTGGCATTCAATTATCTGAATTTCAGGTTATCCGAACAAGATTGCAAGGTCCCAAGGCTTGGCTAAACTATGTTATCTGGCATTCAGTTATCTGAACAGTCAATTATCTGAACAAAATATTCCCCGCCCGTGTCGTTTGGATAATTAAGGTTCCTCTGTACTTCTTTCTTTATGAGTGTTAGTTTAACACTGCAGTAAAAACAAACAAAGCTGCCTCAGACTTCTGTTGAGACTTCGGTATTGCCTGCACTGGTGAGGGATAATGGGCCAGGATTCAGTCACTCAGATGGGTCTGTCTTTCTTTGAACTCCAAACTCAGGGTCCTGCTTCTACAATGGCTTTTCCTCGATTACACCACTGGTGTTTTCAAAACATTGATTTTTAAAAAATATATGTTTTCTCTTGAAAGTTCCAGAACGTTTTACTCCTGCCCAAGACCCTTGTAACTCTAAGATCATCCAGACGAGTGCAAGATAGATTTGTTTCATTGTCCTCCCTTCTGTCTTTAGGGCCTTGATAACCAAGAAGATCAAGCAGCCTTTTAGCAACCCTTATCCTGTTTAATGAGCAGTGCCTGGTTCTATCTTGCACAGTAGGGGACTGTTTCTATGAGGTTGGCCACTTTTTCCCATCATCCTTGTAGAGATCTAACTGTTAACAATTCTTGTACAATGTAGGAATTAAGATACAGATACAACACGTTTTGGAATTTTGTCTTTGATCATGTCAAACACTGTTTGGCTGACATATGAACTTAGAAATTCATGAAGTGTCAAATGCTGGGTCTAGATATATTTTCAGAAACAAAACTAAATTTCAAAATGGGATCGCTGGTATTGAGCTTTTGTCTTTGATTTTTTTTGTCCAGCTCAATGTTTCAAGAATAGCTTCTGTTTTTTCATTAGTCACAAAGTATACAGAATAGATGAAACATGGTCAACATCTTGAGACAGATGTGGTTGCTCAGTCTGTCAACATCTCTGATGGCTCCAAGTGGGCAATCTACAAACATTATGAATCCATTTAGAAGGGGATAAATCAGGAAAACATTCAGAATCAATATGGATGGGTGAGATGAGGAAACACACCCGCACAGCTGGAGTAAATTTGAGAAACATTCTGAATTTCTGTGAATGGAACATTCCAAGTGGAAAAAAAATCCCTGAGCTGTCACATATGGGAACTATTTTGAATCGATAGGTTAGAGGCACACTACAGTTATGTGAATGGATTAATCTGGCTTCAACTGGCACCATCACTAACAGATTGTCAGCTCATCCACTTGTTGGCTGTGGAACATCATTGACAAGAGCAACAATACTGTAAAAGTCAATTTTTCAAGTCAGTAATGTACAGAGCTGCGCGTTCTCTGTATGGACAGCCTTGATGGATTAGTTTACCTTTCCTCATCATTCTTCCTCTGAAGTTGTACACAATGTTTGATATTGAAAAGATGCAATGTAAACGTGACTTTCTCCAGCTTACTGGAAGAGAATCTAATCGATCTGAATTGGATAAGCCAGGAATTATAATTTATTAATTGGAATTGTTGAATTTGAAAGCAGAGACATATTCACAATTAGCCCTGTCAGATGTTTTATCTGCAATGACATTCCATAGCTATTAAACACTGTGTGACTCCAGTCAGCTTTCCAATAATTTTAGTAATTTTTATCTGTAGCTCCTGTAATTAAACATTCTGTTAAACATAATGAATGCTGCAGAAAGAACACATCCAATTTAAATTTGCTAATTTGAATTAAATTTATATCAGTGAATTTGAGAATTGTGCACACCACTATATTTTAAATTACTTCATGCTTCACTTGGACAATAAAAGAAAATAAGCACATTTGAAACATGTGACTCTTGTTTTGCAGTTACAGAGAAGAATATGTCTACAATACCTGTGTATTGCAGGCTCAATGGTGTTTGCATTAACCTACTATTTTTATACTTGATGCTGTACCCTAGGCCGTCGGAGGCTGAGAGGTGACCTGACAGAGGTTTATAAAAATCATGAGGGGCATAGATAGGATGAATAGCCAAGGTCTTTTCCTCAGGGTAGGAGAGTCCTAAACTAGAGGGCATAGGTTTAAGGTGAGGGGGGAAAGGTTTAAAAGGGACCTTAGGGGTGCCATTTCCACCCAGAGAGTGATGCGTGTATGGAATGAGCTGCCAGAGGAAGTGGTGAAGGCTGGTACAATTGCAACATTTAAAAGGCATCTGGATGAGTACATGAATAGGAAGGGTTTAGAGGGATATGGGCCAAGAGTTGGCAAATGGGACTAGATTAACTTAGGATATCTGATCGGCATGGACAAGTTGGACTGAAGGGTCTGTTTCCATACAGCTCTATGATTTGATGACTCTATGATCTCAATTCAACTGAATCTTCTCTATCTTCTCACAGATCCTAGCCATAAAATCTTGATTGTTAAACACTACATTCCAACTTCCTTTATTTATATGATCTATTTAGTAACAGAGGGGCCTCTAACAATAATCAGCCTCAGTTGGTACACAAAGTACATTAAAGACAAAAGGATAACTAATGAAAGAGTAGAGCCCATTAAGGACCACAGTGGTAATTTGTGTGTGGAGATGGAGTGTGGTGTAGGTAGGGGGTGACATAAATACTAAATATTGGGGTACACTTTTATGAGGGATGATGTATAGAAATTAGGGGGAAGGATGGAGACATAATTAAAGAAATTGGCATAGACAGGGAGGAGATTCTGACTAGTCTGGCAGGCTTAAAAGTAGATAAATCTCCAGGGCTGGATGAAATATATCCCACACTGTTGAGTAATACAAGGGAGGAAATAACAGAGGTACTGGTAATACTTCTCAGTTCCTTACCGACCACAAGAGAGGTACCAGAGGACTGGAGGACTGCCAATATGGTCCTGTTATTCAAGAAGGGAGCAAGGGATCAATCAGGAAATTACAAACCAATCAGTCTAACTTCAGTGGTGAGGGAGCTTTCAGAAGCAATTATAAAGGAAAACGTTGATATGCAATTTGGAGGGGAAAGGATTATTCAGGAACAGTCAGCAGAGTTATATTAAGAAGAGACTATGTTTGACTAATCTGGTCATATTTTTTAAAGAGATGACCAGGTGCATAGATGCGGACAATGTATTTGATGTAGTTCACTTGAACTTCAGCTAGGTTATTGCTAAGCTCGCGCTTGGGAGATTGATGGCAAAGATAAGAGCCAATGGGATCCAAGGAAGTTTGGCTAATTGGATCCAGAATTGGCTGAGTAACAGGAAGCAGAGGGTGATGCTCAAGGGATGTTTTTGTGACTGGAAGCCTGTGTCCAGTAGGGTTCCACAGGGATCAGTGTTGGGGCCATTGCTTTCTGCAGTACATGTATAAATAATCTAAATTTGAATGTTGGAGGTTTGATCAGTAAGTACGCAGATGATATTAAAATTGGTGAGGCAGTAGATAGCATGGACTCGATTATAGCAGTAGATTATAGACAGATATAGGAGAAAGTGAGGACTGCAGATGCTGGAGATCAGAGCTGAAAATGTGTTGCTGGAAAAGCGCAGCAGTTCAGGCAGCATCCAAGGAGCAGGAGAATCGATGTTTCGGGCATGGGCCCTTCTTCAGGAATCATAGACAGATATAGATGGGCTGATTCAATGCCAAGTGGGACTAAATCTGGATAAATGTGAGCTGACTCACTTAGAGTCATAGAGTCAGAGAGATGTACAGCACGGAAACAGACCCTTCGGTCCAACTCATCCATGCTGACCAGATATCCTAAATTAATGTGGTCCCATTTGGACAGGACAACTAAGGCAAAGAAAGACACCAAGGAGCAGAGGGACCTTGGTGAACATGTCTTCTTGTTCCTAAGGTTGCAGGACAGGTAGTGATATTGGCGAAGAAGACATATCAGATAATTGCTTTTATTTGTCAAGGCACAGAGTTTAAGAGCAGGGACTGTATGCTGGAACTGCACAAAACATTGGTTAGGCCACAGCTGGACTATTGGGTATGGCTCTGGAAACCAAATTATAAGAGGTTTTATTTTAAAAACAAATTCCTTTGTGTCCGTTGCTTGCTGGCCAGCATTTATTGCTGTCCCCAGTTGCCCTTGAGAAGATGGGGGTGAGCAGCCTCTCAAACCGCTGCAGTCCACTTGCTGTGGGTTGACCCACAATGCCCTGACAGAGGGGATTCCATGATCTTGACTCATTAACAGTGAAGGAATGGTGATATATTTTCAAGTCAGAATGTTGAGTGACTTGGAGGGAAACTTGAATGTATCTGCTGCCCTTGTCCTTCTAGAGGAAAGTGTTCACGGGTATAGCAGGTGTTAGCTGAGGATCTTTGGTGAATTTCTGCATGGTAGAAATTTCTGTAGATAGTACACACTGCTGCTACTGAGCATCAGTGATGGAGGGAGTGGATGCTTGTTGATATGGTGCCAATTAAACAGGCTACTTTGTCCTGGATGGTGTCAAGCTTCTTGACCGTTGTTGGAGCTGCAACCGTCAAGGCAAGTGGGAGTATTCCTTCACACACCTGACTTGTGCCTTGTAGATAGCGCACAGGCTTTGGGGAGTCAGGAGGTGAATTAGTCATGTAGTATTCCTAGCCTCTGACTTGCTCTTGCAGCCATTGTATTTATGCGGTGAGGCCATTGAGTTTCTGGTCAATGGCAGTCTCCAGGATATTGATAGTGGGGATTCAGTAATAGTAACACCATTGAATATAAAGGGTTGTTGGTTAGATTATCTCTTGTTGGTGATGGTCATAGCCTGGCACTTGTGTGGCACAAATGTTACTTCCCACTTGCCAGCCGAAGCCTGGGTATTGTCCAGATCTTGTTGCATTTGGACACAGACTGTTTCAGTACCTGAGGAGTCATGAATGATGCTGAACATTGTGCAATCATCGGTGAACATCTCCAGTTCTGATCTTATGATGGAGGGAAGCAGCTGCAGATGGCTGGGCCGAGGACACTATCCTGAGGAATTCCTTCAGAGAATTCCTGGAGCTGAGATGACTGACCGCCAACAACCATGACCATCTTCCTATGTATCAGGTATGACTCCAACCACCAGAGAGTTTGGCCCCTGATACTTATTGATTCCAGATTTGCTAGGGGCTCTTTGATACCACATTTGGTCAAATCCAGCCCTGATATCATGGGCTGTCACTCTCACCTCACCTCTGGAATTGAGCTTTTTTGTCCATGTTTGTCCCAAGGCTGTGATGATGTCAGGAGCTGAGTGGCCCTCGTGGAACCTAAACCGGGTGTCCCTGAGCAGGTTATTGCTGAGCAGGTGCTGCTTGATAGCACAGTTGATGACACGTTCCATCGCTTTACTGATAATCGAGAGTAGACTGATGGGTAGTAATTGGCTGGGATGGATTTGGTCTGCTTTTTATGTACAGGGCATACCTGAGCAGTTTTTCACATTGTCAGGGAGGTGCCAGTGTTACAACTGTATTAGAATAGTTTGGCTAGGGACCCGCAAGGTCAGGAGCAGAAGTTTTCAGTATGATAACCAGAATGTTGTCAGGGCCTGTAGATTTTGCAGCATCCACTGTCTCCAAATGTTTCTTGATAGCACATGGAGTCAATCAATCTGGTGAAAGACTCATATCTGTAATGTTGGAGACCACTGGAGTGGCTGAGATGGATCATCCACTTGGTACTTCTGGCCGAAGATTGCTATGAATGCTTCAGCCTTATCTTTTGTGCTGATGTGTGGGGCTCTTCCATCATTAAGAATGGTGATATTTGTGGACCCTCCTCCTAATTGTCCACTACCATTCTCGACTGCAGAGCATAGATCTGATCTGTTGGTTGTGGGATTGTTTAGCTCTCTCTATCACTTGCTGCTTATGCTGTTTGGCATGCAGGTAGTCCTGCTTGGTAGCTTCCCCAGGTTGACACCTCATTTTTAGGGATGCCCAGTGCTATTCCTGGTATGCCCTCCTACATTCTCCATTGAACCAGAGTTATTCCCCTAGCATGATAGTAATGGTTGAGTGGGGGATATGCTGGGCCATGACGTTACAGATTGTGCTGGAGTATAATTCTGCTGCGAGGAGAAAGTGAGGACTGCAGATACTGGAGATCAAAGTCAAAAGTGTAACATTGGAAAAGCACAGTAGGTCAGGCAGCACCCGAGGAGTAGGAGAGTCGCCATTTTGAGCATAAGCCCTTCATCAGGGATTGATGGCCCATAGCACCTCATAGATGCCCAATCTTGAGTTGCTGGATCTGTTTGAAGTCTGTCCCATTTAACATGGTGATAGTGCCACATAACTTGATTAAGGGTATTCTCAATGTGAAGGCAGGGTTTCATCTTTACAGGACTGTGCGGTGGTCACTGTGACTGATATTGTTATGGACAGCTGCAGCTGACAGATTGGTAACATTGACACCAAATTCTGGATTAGAGTTGGGCTGGAAAAGCACAGCAGTTCAGGCAGCATCCAAGGAGCAGGAAAATCAACGTTTCATGCAAAAAGCCCTTCATCAGGAAGAGAGGCAGAGTGCCTGCAGGGTGGTGAGATAAATGAGAGGAGGGTGGGGGTGGGAGAAAATAGCATTCGGTACAACAGGTGAATGGGGGTGGGGATGGAGGTGATAGGTCAGAGAGGAGGGTGGAGTGGATAGGTGGAAAGGAAGATAGGCAGGTAGGACAAGTCATGGGGACAGTGCTGAGCTGGAAGTTTGGAACTGGGGTGAGGTGGGGAAGGGGAAATAACGAAACTGGTGAAGTCCACATTGATGCCCTGGGGTTGAAGTGTTCCAAGGCGGAAAATGAGGTGTTCT
Source organism: Chiloscyllium plagiosum (assembly GCF_037043375.1). NCBI lineage: Eukaryota > Metazoa > Chordata > Chondrichthyes > Orectolobiformes > Hemiscylliidae > Chiloscyllium > Chiloscyllium plagiosum. The sequence continues at coordinate 29,539,252 of NW_028270146.1, forward strand.
TCCACCAGGCATCAGGTGGTGAGGGAGTGGCGGTGGAGGAGGCCTAGGACCTCCATGTCCTCGGCTGAGTGGGAGGGGGAGTTGAAATGTTGGGCCACAGGGCGGTGTGGTTGATTGGTATGGGTGTCCCAGAGATGTTCCCTAAAGCGCTCTGCGAGAAGGCGTCCAGTCTCCCCAATGTAGAGGAGACCGCATCGGGAGCAACGGATACAATAAATAATATTGGTGGATGTGCAGGTAAAAAAATGTTGACACCAAGTGTGTTTTTTCCCCTCTTGTTGGTTCCCTCACTACCTGCCACAGACCCAGTCTAGCAGCTATGTTCTTTAGGACCCGATCAACTCAATCATTTGTACTTCTGACGAGCCACTCTTGGTGATGGGGATATTGAAATTTCCCCACCCACAGTGCATTTTGTACCATTGCCATCCTCAGTGTGATAGCACTGGACAGGGTGCAGAGGAGATTGACCAGGATGTTGCCTGGGCTGGAGAGTATTAGTTATGAAGAGAGATTGGACAGACTGGAATTGTTTCTGTTGGAGCAGAGGAAACTGATGGCAGATATAATTCGGATGTTTTAAATTATGAGGCATAGATCTTGTAGACAAGGAACTTCTCTGCTTGGCGAGTGGATCAATGACTGTGGCCATAGAGGTAAGGGACAGGAGGTTGAGGGGATTTTGGGGCTGTTTGGTGGGGTTGGGGATAGGTGGGGTAGAGTGTATGTACTTATTAACTTGATGGAGCCCAGAATCTGCCATCACTTGCTGATCTCTAAATGTGCGACATAACTATGGACAATGCTCAAGCTGGGAAAAGTCAGTGATATTTTGACAGTCAAAGTGCAAAATCCTTTTGCTGGATGTTAGGACATTAAAGGAGCAAATATATAAAAAAACTAAAATTTGCAACCAAAATATTTCAAGGAAAGTAACAAGATGTGCTAACATTTCTGATAGCGGGTTGTAAGTTTGCTCGCTGGGCTGGTTTGTTCTCAGACATTTTGCTAGGTAACATCATCAATGAGCATGCTAGGTAACATCATCAATGAGCATGCTAGGTAACATCATCAATGAGCCTCCGGTGAACCTGCTTGCTATTTATCTGTCTCGGTTTGTGGTGGTGGGTGATATCATTTAGAGGCATAGAGTCATTGAGACGTACAGCACAGAAACAGACCCTTCAGTCCAACTCGTCCATGCCGACCAGATATCCTAAATTAATCTAGTCCCATTTTCTCACATTTGGCCCATATCCCTCCAAACCCTCCTATTCATATCCCCAACCAGATGCCTTTTGAATGCTGTAATTGTACCAGCCTCCATCACTTCCTCTGGCAGCTCATTCCACACATGCACCACCCTCTGCATGAAAAGTTGCCCCTTAGGTCTCTTTTAAACTTCGAGGAGAAAGTGAGGGCTGCAGATGCTGGAGATCAGAGCTGAAAATATGTTGCTGGAAAAGCACAGCAGGTCAGGCAGCCTCCAAGGAACAGGAGAATCGACGTTTCGGGGATAAGCCCTTCTTCAGGGTTTATGCCCGAAACGTCGATTCTCCTGTTCCTTGGATGCTGCCTGACCTGCTGCGCTTTTCCAGCAACACATTTTCAGCTCTTTTAAACTTGCCCCTCTCACCCTAAACATATGCCTTATAGTTCTGGACTCCCCTAACTCAGGGAAAAGACCTGATGAAGAGCTCATACTCGAAATCTCGACTCTCCTACTCCTCGGATGCTGCCTCACCGGCTGTGCTTTTCTAGCACCACACTTTTTGACAGGGAAAAGACTTTGACTATTTATCCTATCCATGCACACCACGATTTTATAAACCTCTATAAGTTCACCCCTTAGCCTCCGACACTCCAGGGAAAACAGCCCCAGTCTATTCAGCCTCTCCCTCCAGCTCAAATCCTCCCACCCTGGCAACACCCTTCTAGTTCTGTTTCTGAGAGGTTGGTAAATGGGGTCCAAATCTCTATGTTTGTCAATGGAGTTACAGTTTGAATGCCAGGCCTCGAGGAATTCCCACACCTGTCTTTGGTTAGCCTGTTGTAGGATGGATGTATTGTCACAGTTGAGGTGGTGTCCCTCTTTGTCTGTGTGTATGGATACCAGTGATAGAAGAAACCCACAAACACATAAATAGCATCCTTGCCAGTATAAAGTTCACCAAAGAGGAAGAGAACAATAACAGACTTCCCTTCCTGGATGTCACAGTAGAACAAAAAAACTATGGAGAACTGCAGAACAGCATCTACAGGAATGCCACACACACTGACCAAATACAAAGGAACCTCATTTATCCGAATGAGATGGGTGGGCACTATTTCCTTTGGTTAATCAATTATTCGGATAATCGATTTTACCTTAAGCAAGGGAAGGCACACTGATCTAACGCTGTGCTCTATCAGAGAATTTGTTTAAGTCTATCATTTTAATGAGTTCTGCCATTTAAACAAACTAATCCTTGCAGTCTGCAAATTGCAGGTTAAAATAAGAAGGACTTACCATCACATAAATACTGTATATGAAATCCCAGCATTATACAATCACAAGAGCATTTGTCAGTTTCCGGGAACTCAATGTCACGATGGAAAGACAGAAGCACGGCCTCGCGCAGGCTTTTATGTTCTTGGCCTTTTTTTTTAATGAATGGCCTGGTAACGTGACTGAAATACTGTAAAACACTTACTTTTGCAAAGGGCTGTGTAACAACTCTTAATTAAAAAATACCCAGTCGCTGATGTTTGAGCTGCTTGTGTATTTTTTGTTTTTGCTAGCTTTTTCACATGTTCATCAGTCCAGATAAATCGAATACACTTACCCCTTCGATGTAATGTTTTTGTGAGACCTTAAAATTCTTTGGATAATCCAAAATTTGGATAATCGATGTTCCTCTGCACTCAACACAGGAGCAACCATCCCAACACCCACAAATGGAGCTGCATCAGGACATTATTTAAATGAGTCACAACACACTGCAACACACAGCAACTATGAGAAGCTGAGGAAAAACACCTATGCAATGTATTCAGGAACAACTCATACCTGATAAGCACAGTCTACCGATTCCTGCACAACAGACCTAAACAGGAAGGCACAACACGCCCAGACATTCTATCCACCCTACCATGCATCAAAGACATCGCAGAGATTATAACCAGCTTACTCTAGCTCCGAGGCATCATGGTTGTCCACAAACCTGCCACCACACTGAAACAGCTCCTGATTAATTTGAAGGACCCCATACCAATAACCAGCAGAACCAACATCATATACAAAATACCCCTGCAAGGACTGCAACGAACATTGCATTGGACAAGTGGGCAGGAAGCTCGCCACCAGGATACATCAGCATCAACTAGCCACCAAAAGACATGACCAACTATCACTAGTATCCATACACATAGTCAAAGAGGGACACCAGTTCGACTGGGACAGTACATCCATCCTGGGACAGGCTAAACAAAGACACAAACAGGAATTCCTCGAGGCCTTACATTCAAACCAGAACTTCACGAACAAACATATAGATTTGTACCCCACTTATCAACCTCTCCAAAACAGAACCGAAAATGTTATCACCTACCACAACAAACCGAGACAGACAATTAGCAAGTGGGACAGAACACCAATGCTTCACTAGAGGCTCACTGATGATGTTAAATAGCATGGTGATGAAACATCTGAGAACACCAGCTCAGTGAGCAAACATGCAACCTGATCCACAACCTGAGCTACAAATCTTCTCCAGAATCTCATTTCTGATAGCATTCATCTTTGAGATACAGTGCCCTACTGCTTTTATGTCAAAGTTCTGGAAACAGTCTTGAGGGAAAGGAAGTCTTTACTGCTTGATAGAACACACAGCTTTACTCTGTGAAAGGGAGAATGTACAATGGAAACAAAAATTGAAAAGGATAAGCAAAATTGATGTACAAATATCTGTACTCAGTTATATGGAATGCATTTTTGGAAGTGACATTCTTTATGTGATGAGGTAGTGAGTAGCATTTACCCCATGACCTGATTACTATTTTTAAGTTTATTTACATTTTATCTTTATAATGGAGAATAGAGAAATGACAGAGTAGTTGCGTGATTACTTTGTGTCTACTTTCAGTGAGAAGCTTACCAGAAATCTCTTAGAGCTGGAGATTCAAGTGACGAGGGAGATGGAGAAGTGGAATCAGTAGGAAGGTTGTACTGGGAAAATGAATGGGGCTGAAAGTTGATAAATCTCTAGAACCTGATCGGCCTACATCCAGAGTGCTGAAAGAAGTTACTATCGAGATAGTTCATGTAGTAGTGATGATCTTTCAAAATTTTACAGTTTCTGGAATGATTCTGTGGATTAGTCAATCGCAAACATCACTCCACTATTTCAGAAGGGTCAAGAGATATAATGGAGAAGGGCAGACCTGTTAACCTTATATCAGTAGTAGAGAAAATGTTGCAATCTATTGCAAAAGGAAGGGATAAACAGACTCAAGTAACAGCAAAATACTGCGGATGCTGAAAATCCGAAACAAAATGAGAAAGCTCTGGAGAAACCCAGCAGTATGGCAGTGTCTGAGCGCAGAGAAACAGAGTTACTGTTTTGTGTCCAAAATGACTTATATTTGGAATTCTTTTGTTTGCACACCTGTGGTGAAGGTGACATGGCTAGGACCAGATAACAGGAAATTGCAAAACTGATGTAAAGTGTCTCAGGAGAAACTCAAATCTAATTAGGAAGAGCCTAAACAATGAGGATAACATTGGAAGAAATGACTGCTTATATTTCTAGGAGTGTCAATGACCTTATCTCCTCTGGAGATCTCCCCTCCATAGCTTCCCACGTCATACTCCCTCAAACCCAAAAAAACCCACTTCTAATTCCTTCCTAAAAGGGGAAGGTAATAGCCTAGTGATTTTATCGCTAGACTATTAACTCAGACACCCAGGAAATGTCCTAGGGGCCCGGTTGCAAATCTCATCATGGCAGATGGTGAAATCTGAATTTAATAAAAAATCTGGAGTTAAGGGTCTAATGATGAACGTGACACCATTGCTGATTGTTGGAATAACCCACCTGGGTCACTAATATCTTTGGGGTGGCTCAGTGGTTAGCAATGGTGCCTCTCAGCACCAGGGACCTGGGTTCAATTCCAGTTCTTAGGTGACTGCCTGTGTGGAGTTTGCACTTCCTCCCTGTGTCTGCATGGGTTTCCTCTGCATGCTCCGGTGAATTGGCTGCGCTAAATTGCCTATAGGTTAGGTGCATTAGTCATGGGTAAATATAGAGGAGGGGGAATGGGTCTGGGTGTGGATTGCTCTTTGGAGGGTCGGTGTGGACTTATTGGGCTGAAGGGCCTGTTTCCACACTGTTGGGATTCTATAATTCAAAATCGACAAATAGGACTGCCTTGGCAGATCCATTTCAGCCTGTTTCATTCCCACACTAAATTTGTTTCCCATTTTGACTTACATTTTTCTTAAAAATACATATGTAAGAGAAATTGTTTGATCATTGTTCTGTAACAACAATATATCAATTCTGCTGTCCTGTTAATGGCTAACCTCCGAGAAACAATTAGACAATTCCCTACTGTTTACAAATTATGGACAGTAATTACATTTTTTCAAGGCATGCATCGTCCTGTGGCTTGTCTCTGGATTTTAACCAAGTGCTGCTCTACAATTCACACACGTGTCCCAAGACAGAGAGATGTCCTTCAAATCTGCTAACTACGTTTCGCAGGTTGTGGTTGGATTCTGCTGTGCTCACTCACGTTGTGTAAAGAAATCAATGCCAAAGTACCTTCATTAGCATGCTGTTCTTTTCAATGCCTTTACTGTATTTAAATCTAACTATCAGTCACATTGGGCACTTTTTACATGCTGTGTTTGTGCTATTTAGTCAGTTGTTAGTCATCTGCTTCAGCCACTTTTGGTGCAAATTCCTAACTCAAGGTGTAAAATACTGATGAGTGTTAATTGGCAATTATCTGCTGAGTAACAAGTTAATCAACTTTGTGCAGCTCCAAATGAAAGTGTATCCAAATAAATTAAGCCCAGCTGTCTGTCATTCTAGTTTGTTCAGTTTAGATAAACTCTAATCCCTTGACCTATTTAGCTATTGCATTGAAGGTGCTGACCTCAATTCGACAATTTGAAGTTAATGTTTTCTCCAGTATTAAAAGTAACTGATCATACACATCTTTAATGATTCTCCTTTTTTTCAGGAATGCAGAAAATAATATTTGACTTGACACATAAAATATTATGGATGCTGAAAATCTGAAATAAAACAAAAAGTATTGGAGAAACACAGCAGATTCAGATTTATGGTCATATATATACACAGATAGTGAAAAGTGCTCATTGTATGTTGCCACGCTCCGGCACCATCTTGAAAAACTGAATGTAATGCAAGATATTACTGCGATAGAGTTGATGTTGGACTGGGGTGGACCAAGTTAAAAATCACACAACACCAGGATATAGTCCAACAGGTTTATTTGGAAGTACTAGCTTTTGGAGCGCTGCTCCTTCATCAGGTGGTTGCTCTGAAAGCTAGTGCTTCCAAATAAACCTGTTGGACTATAACCTGGTGTTGTGTGATTTTTACCTTTGCAATAGAGTTCATCTTTTGCACTTCTTCTTGTTCCTCCTCCAGGTACTGTTTGACATTGACTGGGATCTCTGTAATAGGTTCCAGGATCTCAGCTACGGGCCCATCTCCACCACGACCCAAAATGCAATATCTTGGCTGGATCCATCGGCTTGGTCTCATATCTCCTGTTTCCATTCCGACGCTCCTCCAGATATGGCCATTGGTCACTGGGGTCCTCACTTCAGTTTCCTCTACTGCTGATGCTGCACTGTGCGTGACCTCTGTGCCTGACCCAGAGCTGGCTGGGCATCTGGTTGCTGCACAGGGACTGGTGTTGAGGTGTCCAAGCTGGAACCTGGGCCCAAGAGTCATTGAACCCATGGAAAACTGTGGAAAGGTATGGATTCTGCCACCTCTGCAGCACGGTGCCGTCTCCATGGTGACCAGGAGCAGCCAAGCCTGGGCTCATGTGCCAAATGCTGCTGACTCTGCTGCTATAATTTTGAAGAAAAGGTCTGCTGTTTGTAGGGCTTGTTTTGGGTGAAAGGGTGAAAACAGGCACTAAATAGATGCTGTGTTAACTTGCCTGCTTGGAAGGTTTGATTCTGATAAAACTTTGATTTTGCTTGCTGATTACCATTAAGTTGAACGTGGCTGAAGGTATGAAACTAAACACACTGAATGTTTATGACACAATTTTCGTCGAGCAACCTACGTGGGCTCCAGATATCCAGTTTCCCTGGAAGTGTGGGGTTCGCTAGTTTGTAGCTGTTAAGCCATTGCAGGATGACTTAGAAACTTGCAGGCTTGTCTGTTTTTTCTTCAAAGAATACACAACAAAAAGGATTAAAAATTTACTGTAACACTGACCTAGGTGTGTTATGGGCTGAAGTCCAGTGTGTGGAATGAAGTGGGATTAGGACCTCAGCTTTGAGAACAGACATTTAAGCACCCCTGCATTGTAGCTATAACAAAGGAATGCTTATTTTCTAACTTTGAATTCATTCACTGTAGAAAGGAATCAGTGCAATGGAAATTCCACCAACCAGCAGATCCAAGAATCTCAAAATCGACCACTCAATTACCAATGCTCTTGGTGTCATCCAATAAAAGCTGCAACAGCTGATATGTTCCACTCCCCTACCCCGCCTTTACTAATCAAGAACCTGTCTACCGCTGTCTTAAATACAATCAATGACTTGGTCTCCACAGCCATTTAGGGTGGCAATGAATTCCACAGATTTAACATTCTTTGGCTGAAGAAATTCCTCCTCATCTCAATTCAGAAGGGTCGTCCCTTCATTCTGAGGCTGTGCCCTCAGGTCCTAGTCTCTCCTACTAGCGGAAACATCTTCCCCATATCTGCCGTATCCAGGCCTCTCAGTATTCTGAATCACAAAGCAACATCAGCGAACAAACCCTGCAAGCATTATGAACAATGCACTGAGAAAGTGAGGTGGTACGGTGGCTCAGTGGTTAGCACTGATGCCTCACAGCCCTAGAGACCTGGGTTCAATTCCCGCCTCGGGCAACTGTTTGTGCGGAGTTTGCACATTCTCCGTGTGTCTATGTGGGTTTCCCCTAGGTGGTCTAGTTTCCTCCCACAGTCCAAAGATGTGTAGGCCAGGTGAATTGGCCATGCTAAATTGCCTGTGGTGTTAGGTGGATTAGTCAGAGGTAAATATAGGGGGGGTTCTCTTTGGAGGGTTGGTGTGGACTTGTTGGGCCGAAGGGCCTGTTTCCAGACTGTAGGGAATCTAATCAAGCAATAGGTTAATGTTTGTCCTTATTCTTACCCAGTGTTCTTCATGTGAGAGGGGCAATGGATCTTTCAGAATAACCTTTTCTTTCAACTTTAAAACTGGGAATCTGGTGGTTGACAGAACAGAGCGGCAAGTTAGAAAATACCAGTGTGAAAATCCAAGTAAGTCTTTTCTAATATTGAGTTTCAATTCCCTCTACTCAGTCCCTTTACTGTTGTATCATTATTACATCGACAGACTTCATAGTTTATTTTGCAATATAAGACAAGAATGACTTGCATTGATATACATCAGGGGCAAGGCAGCATAGTAATTATGTTTTTCCACGAATAAGCCAAAGACCTGAACAAATGAACAGGTGACATGAGTTCATATCGCACCATGATGACTGGGGAAATGAAATTCAGTTACTTAAATAAATGTAGTACATAAAAATTTAATGTCAGTTAACTGTGACCATGAAACAATACGTTTATTGTTAAAACTCCCATTTCATGAAAGTCTTTAAGGGAAGGAAATTTCCCATCCTTACCCAGCCTCAGTGTGACTCTATACCCACAGCAATGTGGTTGATCTTAAGTTGTCCTGTGTAAAGACTAAGCAAGCCTCAATTCTTTAAAACTGCTCTGAAAAGAAACATAAGATCAAAACTGAACGAGTCACTTGAATTTGTTGATTTGGACACGACAAAAGCACACTGAGGCCAGACAACAGACTAAGTCATCTTCACTAATACTGAGCTCCTTTTCCAATATTAGGAAGTTGTCTCACAGACCAGTTATGCAACTTCCTGACACTGTCATTCTCAAAGATTTGTACATTTTAGTCGACATCCCAACACTACCATCCACATTCCTGGATATACCCACTGGAACTGACAGGACATTGCAACCAGACAGTGACAACAGCAGTTTACAGTTAGCAGGAAGGGGTTGGAAGCCTTTAACATTGACTTCAACCTGCATAAAATCACCCAGCATCAAATCAAGTGGGAGCAGAGAAGGCTTCTGCTAATTACTACCTATGCTCTCCCCCCTCCATTAACTACCGAATGAGTTCTCCTCCATGTTGAACACCATTGGAAGAAGCATTTAAACCAGCAAGAGCAGACAACTTAATCAGTGTCCGTCAGCAAGAGTACCTTACTGGTACCATGTCTAAATAAGTTAGCTTTGTTCAAATGGTGTTTTTTTTGTTATTATTTCAAGGAGTGTAGCTGTCACTGGGTAGGTCAACATTTATTGTCCATCCTTAAATGAAAACTAAGATTAACCAACTAGTCTGAGCCTGTGAAACAATCATCTCTTCATGAAAAATCTATTCAATATCCATCTCACCCACCTATTTGGTCCTGACCACATGAATAGAAGTGAGCATCAAATACCTTGTGAAGATGATCTTCTGACACTTCCATTATAATGTGGGACTATAATATGCTGAATGGAAAGATTTATCGCCTCACAACTGGACAACTGATAAAGTCCTACATTGCAGAGGTTCGGTCCTGCCTCTTAGATACTTCATCCTATTTCCCCTGAACCATGACCCCTCACTCCCAACAACCCCCACAGCCCCACAGCACCTTCCCCTCCAAACACTGAAGGTGTAAAATCTGCCCAATTACCTCCTCCCTCTTCAGTATCCAAACATATTTTCCAAGTAGCACTTTACCTACACTTCATACAACCTAGTCTACTGCATTCGCTGCTCACAATGTGGTCTCCTCTGCATCGGGGAAACAAAGTGTAGACTGGGTGACTGCTTTGCAGAACATGTTTTGCCTGAAAAACAGACCTTGAGCATCCAGTTGCCTGCCACTTTAACACACCACACTGTTCCCTGGCCAGCATCTCAATCTCAGGCTTGCTGCAGTGCTGCGTGCTGCAGTGAAGCTCAGCACAAGCTAGAAGAAATAATTCCTCATCCTTCACTTCAGGACCCTTCAGCTCTCCAGACTCAATATCGAGTTCAATAATTTTAAGGCCTGAACTCCCCAATGTCCTAACCCCCTACCACAGGCATCAGGCCTTGTTATCACACAGCCTGCTATGATACACCATCTGTTGTTAGACACTAACTGTCTCCATTAATAGCTATTTACCTCCCAGCCGGATCATTATCCAATCCTTTGTCTGTCCAACTGCTCTTCTCTCTCTTTGGGCTCTACCCTCATCTAATATTTACTCCTTACACCCTCCGTCCACCCTATCTTCTGCATATAAGCCGACACTTTCCAGCTACCATCAGTTCTGAGGATGGGTCACTCACCCTGAAACATTACCTCTGATTTCCCTTCACACATGCTGCCAGACCTGCTGAGCTTTTCCAGCAACTTCTGTTTTTGTTTCTGATTTACAGAATTCACAGTTGTTTTGGTTTTTAGATGGATACAGTGATATCAGCTGTCAGCACCAGAAGAATTGTACTCCACATCAAATGGTAATACCAAGGCGTAGCATACACCTCGCTCCATCATTTCCTTCAAAAAGAAATCAACAGTAGTTCAATGAGGAACACTGGAGATCATTGCTGCATCTTTGGTGATGATCTTTACGTCCTCACTGTGCACTGGAGTAGTGCCAGATGATGGGAGGGTGGCAAATGTCATTCCCTTGTTCAAAAAAGGGAATAGGGATAACCCTGGGAATTACAGGTCAGTCAATCTTAAGTCAGTGGTGGGCAAATTATTGGAGAGGATTCTGAGAATGGCATTCATGATTACTTGGAAAATCATAGTTTGATTAGAGATAGTCAGCATGGCTTTGTGAGGGGCAGGTCATGCCTCACCAACCTTATTGAATTCTTTGAGGATGTGATAATGAAGGTAGAGCAGTAGATGTGATGTACATGGATTTTAACAAGGCATTTGATAACATTTCCCATGGTAGGTTCATTCAGAAAGTAAGAAGACATGGGATACAGGGAAATTTGGCTGTCTGGATACAGAATTGGCTGGCCCATAGGAGACAGAGGGTGGTAGTTGATGGAAAGTATTCAGCCTGGAGCTTGGTGACCAGTGGTGTTCTGCAAGGATCTGTTCTGGGAACTCTGCTCTTTGTGACTTTTATAAATGACTTACATGAAGAAGTGGAAGTGTGGGTTAGTAAATTTGCCAATGACACAAAGGTTGGTGGAGTGGTGCATGGTGTGGAGGGCTGTTGTAGGTTGCAACAGGACATTGACAAGATGCAGAGCTGGGCTGATAAGTGGCAGATGCAATTCAACCTGAATAAGTATAAAATGATTTATTTTAGACAGTCGAATTTGAATGCAGATTACAGGATTAAAGGCAGGATTCTTGGCAGTGTGGGGGAAGAGAGGGATCTTGGGGTCCACATCCATAGATGCCTCAAAGTTGCCAAGCTGATAGGGTTGTTAAGAAGGTACGTGGGGTGTGTTGTCTTTCATTAGCAGGGAGATTGAGTTTTAAGAGCCACGAGACTATGTTGCAGCTCTATAGAACCCTGGTTAGACCACACTTGGAGTATTGTGTTCAGTTCTGGTTGCCTCATTATAGGAAATATTTGGAAGCATTAGAGAAGATTTCCAGGAGATTTACTAGGATGCTGCCTGGACTGGAGGGCATTTCTTATAAGAAAAGGTTGAGGGAGCTAGGGCTTTCCTCACTGGAGCGAAGAAGGATGAGAGGTGACTTGATAGAGATGTATAAAATGCTGAGAGGCATAGATAGTGTGAATAGTTGGAGACTTTTTGCCAGGGCAGAAATGGCTATCACAAGGGGGCATAATTTTAAGGCATTTGGGGAAAGGTTTCAGGGAGATGTCAGAGGTAGGTTCTTTACACAGAGAATGGTGGGTATGTGGAATGCACTGCCAGCAATGGTAGTAGAGTCAGATTCCTGAAGAAGGGCTTATGCCCGAAACGTCGATTCTCCTGTTCCCTGAATGCTGCCTGACCTGCTGCGCTTTTCCAGCAACACATTTTCAGCTCTGACCTCCGGCATCTGCAGACCTCACTTTCTCCTCAGATTCATTAAGGACATTTATGTGACTCTTGGATAGGCACAGGGATGATAGTAAAGTGAAGGGCATGTAGGTTAGTTTGACCTTAGAGTAGGATATAAGGTCTGCACAACATCAAAGGGCCTGTATTGTACTGTGCTGTACTGTTCTATGTTCTATGTCAGAAGCAACGTCAATAATATTAAAAATGGGGAGGCTCTAACACAGCATTGTGTAAATCTTAAACTGCATTCCATATAGATCAAGCTAAGTGACCCCACATTCAACAGATCAGATGAATGCTCTGCAACCCTGCCACATCCAGATGTGAATGGTCTTGAACAATTAAAGAATGGGCCAGAGGAGGAGGTTCGATGTATATCTGTAACCTCAGCAAATTTGCAGCTGTGTATTGATGGGTGGGGGTAGAAGACCCAATGCATCAGTCCAAGCAACTGGATTAGAGATTTGCAATCATCATCAGCCAGATATGCCAAGTAGAAGATCTATCTTGACCTCCTCCTGAGATCCTCAGCGTCATATAGTCAGTCTTCAGTCAACATAGCATCAGGGTTACTATTGTCCTAAAACTTAACTAGACTAGTAACACAAATACTGTGGATACAGATCAGGGGCTCAATGTCCTGCTGCACATGACCCAGTTCTGGACTGTCCATGTGTATCAAGGTACAAGCCAGAAGGGAATACTCTCCATACCCGAATGAACACAGCTCAAACAATACTCCAGGACAGCATTTGTGGATGTGGTGGCAAGATCAGGACTTATTGCACTGAGAAGATTCTAGTAAACGGCTCCATAAAACACTGCAGTGGATTTGATGATGTTAACACCACAAAGCTGTTAGATAGGGAGTCCTTGGACTTTAACACAGAGATAATAAAGGAAGGATAATTTATTTTCAAGTTACGCTGGTATGCAACTTGAGGAGGCTGCAGATATTCCCTTGTTTCTGTTACCCACATGAGTCAAAGCATCGAAGGGTAACAAATCGATCATTTTAATCATTCACTCCCTCCACCACCAGTGTTGCAGTGTGTATTATGCACATGATGCATTGAACAATCTTACAAGGTTTCAGCAATTCTAAAACCCACCGCCTCAATGTCCAGGAAGAGCAGTGTTAAATTCCTTGGGACTCACTGCCTAACAGCATTGCAGAAGTATTTTCACCATAGTAACTGCAATAGTTCAAGAAGAAAGTTTACCACGACCTTCTCAAGGGGAATTAATAATGATCTCTCCACAACCTGTGACTGAATAAGGTAAAAGCACTGTTCATGATCGTAAAATGTTGAGCCAATTAGCTATTTTGAAGTGTAATTACTGTAATAATCTAGAAAATGTGGTCGTCTATTTACACACAGCAAGATATCACTAAAAGTAACGAGATGAATCACAAGTTAATGTCTTCTACTGATGTTGGTTAAGGGTTAATCATTGGATGAGACTTCTTTGGAGAGCAGGCCCTTTGAAAATGTTATGGCACCTTTCAGTGGAAATGAAACCTTGTTTTAATGTTTCATCTAAAACATGACAACTCCTACAGTGCTTCACTAAACTGTCAGCCTCGAATACAGGCCGCTGGAGTGGTCTTACATCCACAACTTTCTGACCCAAAGGCCAGACCAGCAGAACTGAGGTTGAGAGGGTTGAGAGGGTCAAGTTCCTGGGAGTGACAATAACTGAAAAACCGTGCTGGACTCCAATGTAGATGCGATGGTCAAGAAGGAAAAACAATGCCTCTTCTCCCTCAGGCAGCTTAGGAAATTCAGAATGTCCATAAGGACCTCATCAAATTTTACAGATGCACCATTGAAAGCATTCTATCAGGATTCATAACAGCCTGGTGTGACAACTGCTCTGCCCAGGTCCATAAGAAGCTACACAAGGTTGTGTGTACAGCTCAGACCATCACAAAAGCCAACCTCCCACCCATGGACTCAATTTACACTTCTTGTTGCTGTGGAAAGCCTGCCAACATCATCAAAGACCCCTCCCACCCCAGTAATGCTCTCCTACAACCTCTTCCATCAGGCAGAAGGTACAAAAGCTCAAGAACACACAGCAACAGGTTCAAGAACAATTCCTTCCTTGCTGTTGAATGAACTTCAAATAATGTTGATCTTGCTAATATTAATCTTGCTTTGCGCGCCTCCTGTTCAGCCATAACCTAGTATGCCTCACTCTGTCTAAGCACCCTATGATCTGTATACCCTTGTTTGCTCTGATCTGCCTGTGCTGCTTGCAAGACAGAGCTTTTCACTGTACCCAGGTACATGTGACCACAATAAGTCAAATCAAATCAAAACTCAGATGACCCATAATGGATGCTAAATGATACAATGATTTATCTGAGCGTATATTAAAAAGGAAAGGTGCCTTTTCTTAGTACTGTTTTCAACAATGTTGCATCATTCACGGTGGTACTCCTTTGCATCCTGTTAACACCAAAGATGTTTTGAGATCTTTGACAATCCATTGAGTGGTGCAGATCCCCTGGCATGAAACTTATTAGTGCCAGGTGCATGCAGACAACTGCAAGTTTATAATTCTATTTGAACAGTGACTTTTTATAGCTTACAGGGAGCAACAGATATTTCCCAAATTTATAGGTGCAATGGAAACCTGTTACTGGAAGTTGACCAAAGACATTTTGTTGATTGGGATGAGGGCTGGATTTTATCAAATCATCCATTTGTAATGATTCAAAGTCACCTTGGTACCAAACAATGCATTTTCCAAATGTTCAAGCATTATGCTTCAAAAAAGTTCAGTAGTTAAGGCTAAAAATTGATTTATCCAACCATTTGGTCTAAAAAAGATGGAATTCTAATAGCCCTGTAGTCAGGTCTTAAACATAGAACACAGAACAATACAGCACAGAACAGACCCTTCGGCCCTCGATGTTGCACCGACCTGTGAAGTAATCTAAGCCCATCCCCCAACACTATCCCATTATCATCCATGTGCTTATCCAAGGATTGTTTAAATCTCCCTAATGTGGCTGAGTTAACTACATTGGCAGGTAGGGCATTCCACACCCTTACCACTCTCTGAGTAAAGAACCTGCCTCTGACATCTGTCTTAAATCTATCACCCCTCAATTTGTAGTTATGCCCCCTCGGATAAGCTGACATCATCATCCTAGGAAAAAGACTTTCACTGGATTAGTGGTGCTGGAAGAGCACAGCAGTTTAGGCAGCATCCAAGGAGCAGCGAAATCGACGTTTCCGGCAAAAGCCCACTGTCTACCCTACCTAATCCTCCGATCATCTTGTATCAAATCCCCTCTTTGCCTTCTCCTTTCCAATGACCATGCAACATCCTGGTAAATCACCTCTGCACCTTTTCCAATGCTTCCACATCCTTCCTGTGTTGGGGCAATGAGAACTGGACACAATATACCAAGTGCGGCCGAATTAGCATTTTGAATAGTTGCAGCATGACATTACGGCTCCAGAACTTAATTTCTCTACTAATAAAACCTAACACACCGTATGCCTTCTTAACAGTACTATCAACCTGGGTAGCAACGTTCAGGGATCTATGTACGTGGACTCCAAGATCCCTCTGCACATCCACACTAGCAAGAATCGTTCCATTGACCCAGCACTCAGCCTTCCCTGTTATTCTTCCCAAAGTGAATCACCTCATATTTATCTGCACTGAGCTCCATTTGCCACCTCTCAGCCCAATTCTGCAGTTTATCCAAGTCCCCCTGCAACCTGCAACATTCTTCCACACTGTCCACGACTCCTCCGACTTTAGCGTCATCTGCAAACTTACTAACACATCTACCAATGCCTGCGTCTAAGTCATTTATAAAAATGACAAACAGCAGTGGTCCCAAAATAGATCTTTGTGGCACACCACTAGTAACCGGACTCCAGGCTGAATATTTTCCATCAATTACCACTCGCTGCCTTCTTACAGAAAGCCAGTTTCTAATCCAAACTGCTAAATCACCCTCAATCTCATACCTCTGCATTTTCTCCAACAGCGTACCATGTGGAACCTTATTAAAGGCTTTACTGAAGTCCATGTACACCACATCAATTGCCCTACCCTCATCCACATGCTTGGTCACATTCTCAAATAACTCAATGAGGTTAGTGAGACATGACCTGCCCTTGATGAAACCATGTTGACTATCTGCAATAAAATTGTTGCTTGCTAGATGATGAGAAATCCTATCCCTTATAATCCTTTCCAAAACTTTTCCTACAACAGACATAAGGCTCACTGGTCTATAATTACCTGGGTCATCTCTACTGCCCTTCTTGAACAAGGGCGCAACACTTGCAATCCTCCAGTCCTCTGGTACTAAACCTGGAGACAATGATGACTCAAAGATCAAAGCCAAAGGCTCCAACACCTCCTCCCTAGCTTTCCAGAGAAACCTCGGATAAATCCCATCTGGCCCAGGGGACTTGTCTACTTTCATACCTTCTAGAATTGATAACACCTCTTCCTTACTAACCTCGATCCTTTCTAGTCTACTATCTCATATCTCCTTCTTCTCCTCTACAATATTCTCCTTTGCCTGAGTGAAAATTGATGAGAAATATTCATTCAGCACCCCTCCGATCTCCACAGGGTCCACGCACAACTTCCCATTTCTGTCTTTGACTGGTCATATTCCTACCGTGGTCATCCTTGTATTCCTTACACACGTATAGAAAGCTTTAGGGTTCTCCTTTATTCTAACTGCTAAAGGCTGCTCGTGTCCTCTCATTGCCCTTCTTAACTCTCTCTTTAAATCCTTCCTAGCTGATCTGTAACTCTCCATCACCTCACCTGAACCATCTCATCTCATCGTTACATAAGCCTCCTTCTTCCACTTAACAAGAGATGCAATACCTTAAACCACGGTTTCCTTACCATAACACCTCCTCCCTGCCTGACAGGGACATACCTATCAAGGACACACAATATCTATTCCTTAAACTAGTTCCACATTTTGATTGTCCCCATCCCCTGCATTTTGCTACCCCATTCTATGCATCCTAAGTCTTGCCTAATCGCATTATAATTGCCCTTGCCCCATCGATAACTCTTGCCCTTGGCATGTACCTATCCCTTTCCATCGCTAAACTAAACAAAACTGAATTATGGTCACTCTCTCCAAAGTGCTCACCTACCACTAAATCAAACACCTGGCCTGGTTCATTACGAAGCACCAGATCCAGTGTGGCCTCCCCTCTTGTCAGCCCTTTGACATACTGCGTCAAGAAACCCTCCTGCACAAATTGGACAAAAACTGAGTCATCCAACGTACTAGCGTTATAGCATATCCAGGTAATGTTGGGAGTCTGTGGTTCTGTTCGCCGAGCTGGAAGTTTTTGTTGCAAACGTTTCGTCCCCTGTCTAGGTGATATCCTCAGTGCTTGGGAGCCTCCTGTGAAGCGCTTCTGTGGTGTTTCCTCCGGCATTTATAGTGGCCTGTCCCTGCCGCTTCCAGTTGTCAGTTTCAGCTGTCCGCTTTAGTGGCCGGTGTATTAGTTTGTACACTACATTAGTTTTGCTCATGCTGGGTATCGGGTCCTTTGTTTTGGTGAGCTGTTATAACAGCACACAAACCAACAGCCACTCTCAGACAACAACTCACCAAAACGAAGGACCCAATACCCAGCATGAGCAAAACTAATGTAGTGTACAAAATCCCATGCAAGGACTGCACAAAACACTATATAGGACAAACAGGAAGACAGCTAACGATCCGCATCCACGAACATCAACTAGCCACGAAACGACACGAACAGCTATCCCTAGTAGCCACACATGCAGACGACAAGCAACATGAATTATAGGGCAAGCGAAACAAAGAACAGCCAGGGAATTCCTAGAAGCATGGCACTCATCCACAAACTCCATCAACAAACACATCGACCTGGACACAATATACCGGCCACTACAGCGGACAGCTGAAACTGACAACTGGAAGCGGCAGGGACAGGCCACTATAAATGCCGGAGGAAACACCACAGAAGCGCTTCACAGGAGGCTCCCAAGCACTGAGGATGTCACCTAGACAGGGGACGAAACGTTTGCAACAAAAACTTCCAGCTCGGCGAACAGAACCACAGCAACGAGCACCCGAGCTACAAATTTTCTCACAAACTTTGAATGTTGGGAAAGTTAAAGTCCCCCATAATGGCCACCATGTTCCTTTCACTCCTGTCCAGAATCGTTTTGCCGATCCTCTCCTCCACATCCCTGAAACTCTGCGGAGGCTTATAAAAATCTCCCAGCAGTGTGACCTCTCCTCTATTCTGTTCCTAACTTCAGCCCACACTACCTCAGTCGACAAGTCCTCATCAAAAGTTCTTTCAGCCACCGGTATACTGTCCTTGACTAACAAGGCCCCTCTTCCACCTCCCCCTCTTCCACCACCACCTTCCCTGTTCATAATGAAAAATTTAAACCCTGGAATCTGCAGCATTCATTCCTCACTCTGCTCTATCCATGTCTCTGAAATGGCCACAACATCAAAGTCCAAGGTACCTATCCACACTGCAAGCTCACCTACCTTATTTTGAGTACTTCTGGCATTGAAGCAAACACACTTCATTCCAGCTTGCTGTCTGCCAGCACATTCCTGTGACCAAGAAATCCTGTCCATGCCCTCCCTACTCTCATCCACCTGTGCGCTGGAACTACACCTCAGGTTCCCATCCCCCTGCTGCGCTAATTCAAATCCACCCAAATAGCACTAGCAAATTTCCCAGCCAGAATATTGGTACCCCTCTGGTTCATGTGAAGACCGTTCTATTTGTAGAGGTCTCACCTTCTCTAGAATGAGTCCAATTAACCATGTATCTGAAACCCTCCCTCCTGCATCAAACCTGCAGCCACGTGTTCAGCTGATATCTCTCCCTATTCCTTGCCTTGCTGTCACATGGCATTTGTAACAAACCAGATTTAACAACTCTGTTTGTTCTAGCTCTCAGCTTCCACACTAACTCCCTGAAATCCTGCCTGACATCCCTATCCCTCTTTCTACCTATGCTGCTGGTACCTATGTGGACCACAACTTGGGGCTGGTCACCCTCTCCCTTCAGGACCCCAAAGACACGATCTGAGACATCATGGACCCTGGCTCCTGGGAGGCAACACACCAACCATGAGTCTTGTTCATTCTCACAAACCTTCTATCTGACCCTCTAACTATTGAGTCCACTCTAACAATTGAAAACTCTGTCAGTTATATTTTTGGTCAGGAAGGATTCAGTCTAATGCCAATGTGTTGGTCTCCCTATATCCACCTGTTAATCTTTTGATGCCCTTCATCATTTTAAGAGTTTTCAGTTTCATGATGCTAACCATTTCCTCTTGATCATGGTTGTCCAATCTCCCTTCATTTCCATCCCTTATCAGAACGATATGAGAGCTCTCTGTTTTTGTCCCTCAGTGAAGTTTTAGTTTTAGCACTGTACTCCTTTGCCTGTTTGGCTTGTCTCTCACTGGAGAACTTTTCAATGAACTCACTTCATGTCATTCAAATAGAAGATGTTACCATGGGTAAACTCATTGTTTAGAGTAGAGTGGTGCTGGAAAAGCACGGCAGATCAGGCAGCATCCGAGGAGCAGGAAAATTGACGTTTCTGGCAAAAAGCCCTTCATCAGGAATAGAGGCAGGAAGCCTGCAGAGTGGAGAGATAAATGAGAGGAGGGTGGAGGTGGGGAGAAAGTAGTAAGGAGTACAATAGGTGAATGGGTGTGGGGATGGAGGTGATAGGTCAGAGAGAAGGGTGGGGGAAGCTAGCAAAGAGTACAATGGGTGAATGGGGTGGGGATGAAGATGATAGGTCAGGGAGGAGGGTAGAGTGGATGGGTGGAAAGGAAGATAGGCAGGTAGGACAGGTCATGAGGGCGGTGCTGAGCTGGAAAGCTGGAGCTGGGGTGAGGTGAGGGAAAGGAAATGAGGAAACTGGTGAAATCCACATTGATGCCCTGGGGTTGAAGTGTTCCGAGTTGGAAGATGAGGTGTTCTTCCTCCAGGCATCGGGTGGTGAGGGAGCGGCGGTGGAGGATTCCCACAACCTGCATGTCCTCGGCAGAGTGGGAGGGGGAGTTGGAATGTTGGGCCACAGGGCGGTGGGGTTGATTGGTGCAGGTGTCCCGGAGATGTTCCCTAAAGCGATCTGCAAGGAGGCATCCAGTCTACCCAATGTAGAGAGGACCGCATCGGGAGCAACGGATACAATAAATGATATTGGATGTGCAGGTGAAACTTTGATGGATGTGGAAGTCTCCTTGGGGCCTTGGATGGAGGTGAGGGAGGAGGCGTGGTGGCAGGGGAGGGTGCCAGGAAGAGATGGTGGGTTGTTGGGGGGCATGGACTTGACCAGGTGGTCATGGAGGGAACGGTCTTTGCGGAAAGCAGAAATGGGTGGGGAGGGAAAAAGATCTCTGATGATGGGGTCCATTTGGAGGTGGCGGAAATGTCGTTGGATGATGTGGTTTATGCGAAGGTTGGTAGGGTGGAAGGTGAGCACCAGGGGGGTTCTGTCCTTGTTACGGTTGAAGGGGTGGGGTTCCTCACTTTGCCTATCTTTTTGTGTAAGGGATGTGGAACACTTCTTCTACTCTTCCAATCAAGTCCCCTCAATGAATTCTGTCAGGTACATTGATGGGTGTATTGGTGATTTTCTCCTTATTTCACCCTGAACTGGAAATTTTCATCACCTCCGACCCTAGCCGGATAGCATTCTACTTACTTGGTATCCCTCTTCCCATCTGGTATCCTATCCTCCTGGTTTCCTAACCTCAAACTCAGCACATGTACTTACCATTTGGCAGCAGCTGTCAAAATGTCTGTCAAAGTTGTGATTTACCTCCCCCCCCCCCCCAAACCCCCACCCCAGGCAGGTCTGCACAATGGAAGAGCGGAAGTAACAGTCAGCGTTTCTCACGCAGTCCTAATCAGAATGTTCCATCGGAAATACAGAGCTCTCTCTTCTTGTAAAAACAAGAGTGCAATGACAATCAGCGGGATGTTCCCACTCCTCGAAGAATCCGGCCCAACATCTCTCACTTTCCACCTTATCACAGTAATTCCTTTTCATTCATTCTCCACCCTCCCCAATTTGATCTTTTTAAGGACTATGACATCTCCAATTTTTCCTGGTTCCGATGAAAGTTCGTCAACCTGAACTATTAACTCTGTTTCCTCCTCCACCGATGCAGCCTACTTGGATGAACATTCCCAGCATTTTCAATTTTAATTTCAGATTTCCTGCATCTTCTATATTTTACTATGTTTAATACCATCCTGTTGTGCCAAATTCACACAGTTAGGTATGGATGGTTTGGTTACTTATTTAATTATGAATATGGAGCTCTAAGATACATTGTTCTAAACTAACAGCCTATATGTTTTGTATTGGGGCAAAATAAACTTTGAACCAGTTTGAGCATATGATCATAATAATTATCAAAATATGGATGGTACTTTTCAACTCGTGGAAAGGTTTTGATTGATTGCATTTCAACTTCTGTGTGGAGTGTGTGGAGTTAGAAGTGCCAGTAACTGACCAGCATTTTAACTATCTCAAGGATATCAAAGGATCAAAAGAGTGTTCTATCACTCGATGCTTTTAAGAAAATTCTCGAACTAGTTACATTCTACAGACTATATGACCTAAAACATGCCTGGTTATGAATGCACAATCGGTTGTGACAAGTCTGATTTACACCAGTTGAAGGGAATGTGTAGCAAATGTTATCGCTCCCTCTTCAAAGCACTAGTGCCTCACATTTTGAGGCTGTATAGGTCGGGGATAAAGCAAACAGAACTGTGATTGTGGCCATCTCCAAAGGTAGCTTCATGTGCAGAAAGGTTGATGCTGAACTTCAAAGAAAGAATGAGCTTGCCTTTATATACTACCTTTCACAACTTCAACTCACTCCAAAGTTCTTCATAGCTAATTAAGTAGTCTTTTTGAAGTCTGGTTGACAGTGGTAATGTGAGAAACATAGCAGTCAACGTGTGGATAGCAAACTCCCACGAACAGCAATATGGTTGTGACCAAATCATTTGTTATAGTGCTGTTAGTTAAGTCTTGGCCATGATATTGGGGGCAGGGGATTCCTCTGCTATTCCTCTAATAATGTCAGATTAAATTCCTCTTTCGTGTTTACCAGAATGGATAAAAAGGACATTAGGTTAACATCTCATGAGAAAGATGGTGCTCAGCGACATGCTGTCTGATTACTGCCCGAAAGTGTCAGCACAAATCATGTGCTCCAGTCTCTGGCATGGCATTTGACTGTATAGCACTGAATCAGAGGTGAGAGTGCTACCAATGAGCCATAACGAACAACCTACATGATTATAAAATAACATACAGCTTAATTATTTGAATTCTTCAATCAAATTGTTCAGAGACCAACAGCAAAGGATCTGGAGAGTCATTTAAATAAAATTTATTGTAGAAAGGCTTCAAATTCCTAGTTTTTGTAATTACACGGAGTCTTGTTTCTTTATCAAGATTGAAGGTTTGCCATACTTTCAGTTAAATAGTCAAGTACAACATCATTATTTTTCAATTATTGACTTTTTAAAATTTGGAGCTCTTCCAAGTTTTAGCACTGCATTCTCATGAAATCTCTTGCTCTGAGACCACACAAGTACTATCTCTGACCATAACCTACAACTGCTTCACTCTCTGAGGGGTGTACAATCTATTTAGAGGTCTGGCATTTGTCTGGATATTCACTTTGCACTGAACACAATGAGCACAACAGTTTAACTGATGGTTTCAAAGTCAATTAGCAGTGGTTATAGTTGACCTGAATTCTCTCTCCCCTTTTCATCTGTGATTTCCATAAATCCTATATCACCACGATAAGTTAGAATTGATCGATAGCTATCAATAATTGATTTATTTCTGCACTTTTGTACATGCATAACATCACATAACCACAGCCAGTCAGGCAGCAGCCGAGGAGCAGGAGAGTCGACGTTTCGAGCATGAGCTCTTCATCAGGAATGTGGGGATGCCCATGGGGGCTGAGAGATAAATGGGAGGGGGTGGGCTGGGGTTAACGTAACTAGGTAGCTTTTCTAGCGCCACACTTTTTAACTCTGATCTCCAGCCTCTACAATCCTCACTTTCTCCTTGTCGATCACATAACCACCAAACAGCCACCTTTAAACAGCCACCAAACCTCAAACAGATCATTGTTCGTAGCAAATTGCTGGGCTTTCAGGACAATACCATACAACCGTGACACTGTAGATCTACAAGACGTGTCAGAATGTCGACACGGATACCACCATTACGCTGGGGACACCTCCCACCATGTAAGTGGCAGGTACTCATGGGATTCAGCCAACGTTGTCTGCCTCCTATGCTGCAGGCAAGGATGCCCTGAGGAATGGTACATTGGCGAGACCAAACAGAGGCTACAGCAATGGATGAATGGACGCCGCTGAACAATCAGGTAGGTAAAAACAAGGACTGCAGATGCTGGAAACCAGAGTCTAGATTAGAGTGGTGCTGGAAAAGCACAGCAGGTCAGGCAGCATCGAGGAGTAGGAAAATCGATGTTTCGGGCAAAAGCCCTGATGAATGGCTTTTGCCCGAAATGTCGATATTCCTGCTCCTCGAAGCTGCCTGACCTGGTGTGCTTTTTTAGCACCACTAACCTAGACCACTGAACATTCAACAGATGGTGAACACTTCAGCAGTCCGGGACATTTGACCTCGGACCTTCGGGTGACCGTCTTCCAAGGCAGACTTCGGGACAACGCAAAGTGGCCAAGCAGAGGCTGATAGCCAAGTTCGGTACCTATGGGGATGGCCTCAACCAGGACTTTGGGTTCATGTCACACTACAGGTGACCCCATTGCACTATACACACATGCACACACAGACGGGCACACACAGACACAGACACACACACAGACACAGATGCACAGATAGACACACACACAAACACAGATGCACACACACACACAGACACACACACACACAGACATGCACACACACACGTTTGTGGGGTGAATTTGTACTTGCAGAATTACATTTTGCTTTGCTCAAAAACTGCATGAATCTATGTAAGATTCTGTAAATCTGTTTTTTTTTAGATTAGAATCAGTCTGACCATTGTGCCATAGACAGCCTCACAGGGAATTAACATCTTCAATACCTTATCAGGGCAAACATGACACCAATTGTTAAAGTGCACTTGAAAATGTAACTTTTAAAAAATGTTTTGCGATTCACATATGAAAGAACTGAAACCAACATGGTCATTCTAAAAGATGAGAGACTTAATAAACAATCCATGTCTTTTCCAATATATAATTTCAGTTACATCAGACTGTAAACCTTTGATATAAAGTCTGTGTCTTACAATCTTATACTCCACAATCACCTGATGAAGGAGCAGTGTTCCGAAAGCTAGTGCTTCCAATTAAACCTGTTGGACTATAACCTGGTGTTGTGCGATTTTTAACTTTGTACACCCCAGTCCAACACCGGCGTCTCCAAATCACATTACTATAGGCTGTTTATTTAGTATTAATTTAAAACTAGTCATCTATTTGCCATATAGGACGGAGAACTGCAGGTGCAGACACTTAGATGCCTATCAAGCACAGAGTATCCTTGTCCCTTTTGAGGATCAAATGCCATTTTTCAGGTTCACGGGACTATTTTCTTTGGGCCTTTGTGCCCTCTCTTGTTCAGCGAAGGCACTTTGCTGATTAGCCCAAGACCTGAAGAGAACTGAGAAAAGAACACATCTGTTTGTGCTGCAATTGGAAGAAATCAAAATATCTGAAATCTGTATTATTTCAGCAAATATGCAAAATTACAACCAGCCTTCAAATTGTTTGTACAAGTCCTCAGAAACCTTGAACTATTTTGAAGATTTCAACCACGCATGATGATAATTATATCTATAATTCTGTGGAGATTTAAGGTAAAGTGCACATTGGTGCTTAATATGATTTCCCTTTTTGCTAACACCTGGTATAAACATAGTCAGTTAAGGTGGGAAGCAAAGGCAATTTCTGCAAAGAGCAAATCCAAGTATTTAAAAAAAAATTAAAACTTGCTTAAAGTAAGAATTGTTCCTATGAGAAATTTCCTTTCTCACTGTAACTAATTGATCCCATGAATCATACATTACTGAAATTGCTTCCAATCCACAGGGTTTTATGTGGAAAGATCTGCAACACATAGCAACCTCCTTAAAGCTCGGTAAGAGAAAGAAATCTCTTAGTAATTCATTATGTTATACAGGTGATGGTGGACTTAATACCATTGCAGTCTGGGAATTAAAACAAGGATGAAAGTCTTGTTAGAGGAAGAGCTCAGCACAAAATTAGTCTCACAGTAATATCACAACAGCTGTTTCTACGCACCATTAAGGTATTTTCACATGAAGCTGCTCAGTGCAGTGACTCATTCAAGATGGCAACTCCGGCAAGGTAGGCAATGTTCAAGCTCCTGGGCCCAGCCGCTCCACATAGCTGCTTCTTCCCTTCTTTCTATCTTTTCATCTTCTTTCTCTTTCTTTTTCTTCATCTTCTTCCTGTCGGCGGCAGATGTGGGGGTGACATCATGGAGGGAGGCAGCCGGAATGGAATTCTTGATGAAGCCTGGTGTTGGAGCCAGGGACTCCAGGCATCAACAAAGTTGTGTCGGCTACGGAGCCAAGGACTCCTAGTTGCAGTAGGTCTGGAGGGGGGACTCCTGGTTATTGGCAAGGCAGTGGCAGCAGCTCCTGGTTGTGGTAGGCCTGAAGCCAGGGTCTCCTGGTTGTTGACAAGCCAATGGTGGCAGTGGAGCCGAGGGCTCCTGCGGTTGGCAAGTGCGGGTCCAGCATGGGAGCTGGCTTTGGTAGCCTAGCGATGAAGAGATAGTGCCTGAAGAGTGGTGATTACGAAGTTGGTGGATCCCTGCCGATGCTAGCACGGGTGTCGTTGGTTGACCGGCTCAGGGCTCGGGACTCAGGACTCATGGCAGAGCGAAGATGGACTTTCTTTCAGCTTTGACTGGCGCTGGAGTGTGACAACAGTTGAAGCTTTGCACTGTATTTAAGTAGTGTTCATTGTAGAGTACAAGTGACAATAAATCATCAATCATTCATTTATTTACGATTTGGGCTACTCTCAGTGAACTGACACTTTGGTTGGATTCATAATCCATCAATAAAAATACACCCATTCACATTGGCATCACAAAGAGTGATCCTGGTATTACTGCTACACTTGGCAGGTAATTAAATAGGAACATTATTGGTCAATGCTCCATAGTATTAATCAAATTTGATAATTTGTACCTGCAGCTCACATTACGGTAAATCAATCAGATTGAGAGTAGGCGGGCTGTCAGTAGAAATGGTAATTCTGGAAGAAACAATATTAAAGACAGGTAGGGATATTCTCTCTGACAATTATAATAGAAGTTCACTCAGTCTACGTTATGGTGTCACACAGGAAAATAATTTTTTGTCATCACAACCCCAGCCCTCCCCCACCCCATGTTGAAAAAGAAAGGGAAAATTGCACTGGCTCTTTGCTCCATATATTAGCAGTTAGGAAGTGAAAATTCAGTACATAAGAGGAAAAAAAACTTTGCCTGCATCTGTTGAAAGGATTTACTCCTAAAGTCAAAGAGAAAATAAGATGTTTTGGATAGTGTTAGTTTTTAAAGGGTTAATCTTAAGTAGTCATTAAGAAATTGTTAAAACATCAACAATTGAAGGAAATGTTTGGTCAGTGTGAGGATCTAACCATGTGTGCCAGATTCCCAAGGATCTGATCAGCGCAATTATTTTGGAGATGTAACAATTGCTTCACATTTCATTTAAAAAAGTGAATATTTCTGTCAAGATTTTACAAAGAAAACCTGAACAAAAGTTCAAATCTGTTATATCAAGTGAGTCATCAATAATTCGGCACATAGCTCATCCGCTGAGGTAAAATTTTTATGAACCAGATGCCAAAAGAGTCAAGCAATGAGCAAAGGAAAGAATTATTTAAATTCTTTAAACAAGCTAGTTTTTCCAGAAAAACACGAGCGCTGTCAAGACTCCCATGTTTGCTTGATGGTATTTCTCTGTCACAGAATTTGCACTGACATGATAATAACCATCCAAAGATCAAAATTTCATGCAAATGTGATATCAGAGTTTGGATTCAAGCATGAATTAGATCATGTGAATTTGGTAATGAAATGAGATACAGATCACTTCCAGTTTGCAAGTAAACCAACCGAAATAATTAAAATAATTAAGAGTTATTAATAATGCATTTCCCAATTAAAGAAAGAAGTCAGTAGTATGATCTATCATTATGATAACCATATCTAGAATACCATTCCATTTATCCTGGGTTGAATCTGATGCACTAACCTCAATTAATGTCCACTGACTAAGCAAGTGTCACATTTATTACATCAGCTCCTGAAATAATAATTAGAAACTATTGTGACGATCTTGCACCTCAGCAACTCCTTATGTCATTGTGAAACCTAAGGTTTAATGTCCAGTCATCAGCAAGTACAATACATTTTGACAATTGTCAGCAAAGCTGTTAGGCAGGGAGCTTGCCCGCGGGGACAATTATTATAGGCATTCCTTCTCATACTGCACCAGACAATGTAGGTATTTGAATACCCAAAAAAGTCTGTGAAATGTGAAATTACATGACTGAAACTTGTTTATTGATATCATGAGATTGCTTGCAACCACTTACAGCATTCAAAGCATGGAGATGCTTTTATACTCGGGATAATTTTGTTTTTTTAAAGCATTCATCAGCTGAATACTCGTGTCACTGGCAAGGGCAACTTTTATTGCCCATTCCCAATTGCCCTTGATGAGCTTTCTTCTTCAACTTTTTTGGCATTACAAGAATCATGTAGAGTTCTTTGTTGTGTTGGGTAATCATTCAGATCAGGTTAATATTCATGCTACAATGACTTCATCCATTCTCATCTCACACATGTCAGACAATAACTGTCTCTGACAAGAGGAAATCTAACTATTGGCCTTTGATATTTAATGGTATTACCAATGTTTTATCCCTCACTATCTTAGGAGATCACCATTGACTATAAACTGTGTGGAACCAGCCATTTAAATACAGTTGCAGATCAGAGGCTAAGAATTCTGTGGCAACTAATTCACGTCCTGACTCCCCAAATCCTGTCCACCATCTACAAGACACAAGTCAAGAATGTGATTAAATACTTTCGCCTTGCTTCAATTAGTGCGGCTCCAAAAACACTGATGTTGATAGTCGGGTGATACAGCTTATGGGAATGCCATTCCATGTCAAGTGAAGATGGTTGGTTTCTCTCTTGTTGGAGAAGGTTGGAAAATGCCTGACATTGTTTGATGTGAATGTTATTTTCCACTTATCAGCCCAAGTCTGGATGTTGCTGAGTTTAATTGCATTTGGAAACGTACTGCTTCAGTAACTGAGGAGTCACAAATGGTGCTGAACGTGATGCAATCATCAGTGAATATTTCCACCTCTGAATTTATGATGGATGCAAGGTCATTTGTGGTGTAGTTCAAGAAGGTTGGGCTTAGCACACTTTAGCAGTGATGTCCTGGGACTGAAAGGATTGCCCTCTAATAATCAGAACTACATTCTTATGGGTAGGACTGCAAACAGTGAATGTTTTTGATTAACTGCAGTTTTGTTGGCCTTCCTTGTTGCCATGCTACCTTAGAGTTCAGGCCAGTGAATCTCAATTTACCTCTGGAGTTCTTTATTTCTAGCAATAATGGAATGAGGTAATCAGATCAGAAACTGAGACGCCATGACAGAGCTTTAAACTAAGTTTCAGTGACAGGGTTACTGCTTGTAAAATGCTGCTTGACAGCACTGTTGACAACTCTTCCCATCGCTTTACTGGTGATCAAAGTAGAATAATGTGATGAAAATTAGCTGCGCTGCCATAGAGTCGTAGAGGTGTATAGCACGGAAACAGACCCTTTGGTCCAACTCATCCATGCCGACCAGATATCCCAACCCAATCTAATCCCACCTGCCAGCACCCGGCCCATTTCCCTCCAAACCCTTCCTATTCATATACCCATCCAAATGCCTCTGAAATGTTGCAATTGTACCAGCCTCCACCACATCCTCTGGTGGTTCATTCCATACACGTACCACCCTCTGTGTGAAAACGTTGCCCCTTAGGTTTTTTTTATATCTTTCCCCTCTCACCCTAAACCAATGTCCTCTAGTTCTGGACTCCCCGACCCCAGGGGAAAGACTTTGTCTATTTACCCTATCCACGCCCCTCATAATTTTGTAAACCTCTATAAGGTCACCCCTCAGCCTCCGAAGCTCCAGCGAAAACAGCCCCAGCCTGTTCAGCCTCTCCCTATAGCTCAAATCCTCCAACCGTGGCAACATCCTTGTAAATCCCACACTGTCAATTTTGCACATTACCTCTTTGATACCAGTGTTGTGGTTGAATTAGCTCAACATGGCTAAGGCAACTAACTCTGCTGCCTTCAGAGGTGTTGTCGGAGTACAATTTCATCTCTCTGAAGATGTTGCTCACTATTTCCAGAATTTTCTATTTTTAACTCCACCCAACACTACACTGAAGGACCGTCTAGACTCTATTCACCAATTTCAGAGAGTGGGACTTGACCTGATGGCCTTCTGATTCATAGCCAAGAGAGATACTATTAAGCCAATGCTGCTAATATTGAAGAGAAAATGCAAGGTTTCTCCCCCAAACATCATCAGGGTTGGATTATGACTATTTATCTGTTATTAATTTATTGTGCACTGTTAATTTTAGGTAGATCATTAAATATGTGGTGTTGATGTTTTAGGTAAGAAAACTGTGCATATGTTTTATATAATCAAGTAGGCATTTGGCAGTTCTATTTGTTAAGAGTTTGGTAGTTCTCACACTGGTACGATACCATTTTCCTTCAGAACAGAAAGCCCTCAACCAAAGAAGTCATATTGGATCCAGAACATTAACTCTCATTCTCTCCAAGGATTGCTGCTAAGCCTACTGAGTTCCTCCAGGATTCAAGTGTTTCTGTTTTGGATTTCCAGCATCTGCCATTTTTTGTTTTATCTCATTGGTTAATTCTTTTGCATGAAATAAGGAATTTGTACATTAATCTAACTGGCTCAAGAATTGCATCAGCAATTTATCATCGGGATTCCATATACAAATCAAATATTTCAAAATAATGACATTCAATTTGGTTACAGTCAGTTTGGCAGCTGACTACAAATTGAAATAAAAACATTACAATATTTTCCACTTGGATGTGCTAAAACATGTTGGAAACTGACAGTCATGTAATTAAATAGACTTGATTGATTACATTTTCCTGAAAAGTATGTACAGAGACTATTGCATTTTAAATGCATCTCTTTATAATATTAATGGTGTGTTGATACATCATGGCATGACGTTGTGACATCAATACATTCATGGAGCACAATGCCAATGACTATATATGGACATTAAGGGGATAGATCTTTATTTGTTGGTGACATTGTAAAATGAGTGAACCAGCTGGCAGCCCATTCACCTCCCTTCTGATATTATTTCCGTTGTCAAAATTAACACCTATCGCTTGGTGTTTGACAACTTTTGTTTCCATTAAAGAAACAAAACTATTGGAACAATTGAGTAATTAACTGCAGCAGATCAACAACCTGCATATAAAATTGATCAAGAAAATATTTGACCACCACGCAACAGTTACAGCACATCGACCAAATCAGTCATGTGTTTTAGCATAGTATGTTAAAAAATTTCTAAAATTGTGGAATGATGAGCAAACAAGATAGATGCAGGGGGCATGTTCCTGATGATGGGTGCGTCCAGAACCAGGGGTCACTGTCTCAAGACCAAGGTACAGTGAACATTTTTAACTTGGAATTCGGAAAAAAATGTTTTTTCCCAGAAGGCTGGTACACCAAACATAGCTGGAGATACATATTAAGCAGTTGTGTGGCAAGGGAATTTCATCCCTACAGAGATAAATACATTTCAAACAATAGCCCTTCAATAATAGAAAACACAAGTCTTAACAGACTGGACTGTAATATCTTATGACCATAAAGATAAAGAGGGCCTAATGACACACTGCTCAATAGCAAGATCTATCTGTTGATTATATCCAAAACTGTGTTTTTCCCTATGGAAATACACAAGGACAAGGACTAAAAGAAACAGTCTCAATTCTGCTGTAGTGTACTAGTGGGAATGAATGTGTACAAGCCAGGATTTGGTCATTAGCTTGCTGATATGGTCACAGTGAAAGTACTATCCACTAGCTAACCCTGCGTTGCTGGTAAGTACACACTCATTCTCTCATTCTGAGTACTGCAAATCAGCTAAAAAGGAAACAAGAATGACAAGAGGTCTTTTTCACACCCTGAGTGCTGGAATTCATTTATGATCAAAAGGAATCTGAGCTCAGGAATCTCAGCCAATGTCTGAAAGTAAGGATTCTGAAACTGACTGTTCATGTACCAATGCCAATGGTAACCTCCACTGCAATGACTATGTTGTTCACCTTTCCACCTTTCACAAACAGTCAGAGACTGATCCATCTGTCTTTTATTTTGCTATAATTTTGGGGTTCCCCTCATTAATTCAATGAGGCCTGCTTTACTTGGTTCTTTTAAAAATACTGGTTCATTTGGGTCTGAATGACAGGTATAGGTGAGGGAAGAAAGCCTTTGTAAATTAATTTTGTCAGAAATAACTTATGGAGTGGATGAACAAAGGATGGAAGCCATTTTGTTTCTCCCTACCCAGGAGATTAACAGATTGGGATATCCCATCACGAAATTGGGGTCTGCTAACAAATTGAACCTAACTCTATTACACTCTCAGGCAGTGCATTTTAGATCCTATCACTCACTGCATAGAAATGTTTTTTTTAATCTTATGTCCTTTGTTTCCTTTTTGTCAGTCTCCTTAAATCTGTGTACCTGGTGCTTCTTTCTTCTGACAATTAGAACAATTCTCTCTGTCTAAAACCCTCCTGGTTTTGAATATATTTATCAAATCTCATCTCGACCTTCACTTTTCTCAGAAGAACAATCTCAGCTTCTCCAATGTAAATATATAACTATAGACCTCAATCATGAAATCATTCTTGTAGATTTTTTTTCTGTGGCACATCTAAAACTTTCATTTTCTTCCTGAAGTACCCTGAACTGGATACAGTGCTCCAGTAGAGGCTGAACAAGTACATCATAAACATCACAACTTCTTTTCTTTTGTACTCTGTGTCTTTATTAACACCAAATATACCTTTTCAATCACTTCCTCAACCTGCCCTGCCACCTACAATGAAGTATACTCATGTAACCCCAGATCCTTATTACTGCACTCCTCTTTGACCACCATAGTATTCTTTAGTTTCTACTGGCTCCCTTCATTCATCCTATTAAAATGTATTAATTTCATTTTTCTGCATTAAAATCCATCTGCCACATTTTCACCCACTCAGCCAGTCTCTTTATGTCATCTTGAGGTCTATTATAATCCTCCCTATTCTTTGCAACAGCTCCAAACTTTGTGTTATCTTTGCAAAGTTAGTTAGTTTGAGCTGAAAAATGTGTTGCTGGAAAAGCGCAGCAGGTCAGGCAGCATCCAAGGAGCAGGAGAATTGACGTTTCGGGCATAAGCTCCTGCTCCTTGGATGCTGCCTGACCTGCTACGCTTTTCCAGCAACACATTTTTCAGCTCTGATCTCCAGCATCTGCAGTTTCTCAAAGTTAGTTAGTTTGCAAAGAAAATTAGATTAATTGTACAGAAACTTTCAAATATTTTCATCAAAATAATCACTGCATCTACTGTGTTTTAAAAGCTGTGCAGAACAATATGTTTTAACAAAGCCAAGTTCTTGTTCAAATGTTGCCATTAAATTATTTATTGTTAGACCTGCTGAGCTTTCCAACAGTTTCTGTTTTTGTTTCTGATTTACAGCATCCGCAGTACTTCCAGTTTTATCTGGCCTCGTATCGTCATTATCCAAAGATCTAGGTTATGTTTGAGAACCTGGGTTGAAATTCCACTACAGTAGATGATGAAGTTCCCGCTCAGTTTTTTTAAAAATCTGAAATTAGAAGCCTACTGATGATCATGAAACCCATGTCGAAAAACCTATATGGTTCACTACCGCCCTTGAGGGAAGAAAACTGCCTTCCTCACCTGGTCTGGCCTACATGTGACTCTGCAATGTGGTTTACTCTTAAATGTCCTCAGAAATGGCCCATCAAGCCACCCAGTTGTAACATCTTCTAGAAAGGCTCAAAAACAGTGAACCCCCCAGCATCCAGCTCAGAAATATGAGTCTACCTACAGGACATAGAATACAGCAGAAGGTAGCTTTGAGTTTTCTCTCAAAGACAACTCGGGATGGTCAAAAAATGCTGGCCCAGTCAGCAAAGCCCACATCCCACAAATGAATTTTAAAAACTCAGGCTGAACTGCACTATCTCCATAGTGGGAAAAGACCAATATCTTCAGCTTTTAACTATTTTTTCACTATCTGTTTCAATCAAAAAGAAAGTCTAGCATTTATACAATATAACTCATAACTTCAAAGCGTCCTAAAACATGTAACAGTCAATTCAGTGTTTTTGAAGTACGGTGAGTTTTATAATGTAAAAAACACTGCAGGTAATTTGCATGCCACAAGGTCCAACAAACAGCAATGTGATAACAACCTGGTAAAACTATTTCTGCGGCGGTAAATGCAGCATAAAAACCAACAGTGGACACAGGCTCTTCTTTGAAAGGGTTCTATAAAATCTTTTATATCCACCTGAGGTATTTGGCAGGGTCTCAGATTAATTCTCTGTGGCAAGGAATTCCAAAAGCTCTCAACCCTCTGAGAGAAGAAATTCTGAGTCTTGAATTGGTGCCCATTCTGTACAGTAAGGTGACATGAGTCACAGCTTTAGTTGGTACATGGTATGTCAGCTATATTTCACCCCAATCTTTGCCACATTCTTGTGATGAAATTGTGCAGACTAGAGTGCCTTGACATTTCAAACTCCTACATCGTGGCCTACATCAATAATCACAATTTTGACTGCAGATACCACTGCATGACCTCACTTGCATGATATTGCTGAGACAAACTCGTTGCATAAAATCCGAGGGTTGTGGCTACTTTCATGATCACTGATGAACAGCAAATGTATCTGAAGCTCCTCTTTTAGCAATTCACAGAAACAGCCAAAGACTATTAATTGTAGCCTCTTGGCACACAACTGTCCTAAGAACTGGAAAGGCACCCAAGCTATAGATTTCTGGGTGGTAACTGTCCTTCCTAATGAATCAGTGGGTATGCGGTCTGGTATGTTTTAGTTCTTTCTGTGTTATAAAATCTAGTGGTAAGGACATTTTCTTTTCTGAGGGAAAGACTTTGCAGAAGCTTTCTTTGTTCTGTTTTTCTACCCCTTCAGTTGTAGTTATGTTTCTTGGTGAGCATTAGCCGATAGCAGAATAGAAAATATGCTTTCCTACTTCTCAAAAAAAATAAACTCAATGTGTGATTGTCAAGGAGCAGATAAGGACATTTCTTAAAAAAAGGTTTAGAGAATATCACATGAAAATGTTCTGAAGAATGAGTCACTGTTCCTGAAACATTAACTCCTCTTTCTCGCCACAGATGCTACAGACCTGCTGAGTTTCTCCAGCAATTTCTGCTTTTCTTTCAAGTGAATAAGTGGGACACATTCACGGATAAAGATCTTACAGAAGAAGTAAACCTTTTTTACCTATCTGCACTGAGTGCCAAAGTTTCGCCTTAATACATTTTTTTTTCTAATCTATGTAAATTGGATTCTAGGGATATTCCCATGTCAATGCATTAGCGTGAAAGTGTTAATGTTAATGAAGACACCTCAGAGCTGAATTCAGGAGCATGGACATAACCCTTCAGCAGTTTAATTTGGAAATTCGTCCAAATTATTCTAGGATCACTGGTGGGGTAGGGATGCTTAATCTTGCACTGTTAAAAGCACAAACAACATTATTTTACTCTGGTCCTCATGATTAATATTTTGAAATGGAAAAACAATGGTCTAATTTGAAATACCAATATTTAACAGTTCATGGTAAAGTCCTTGCTTACATATTGCCAATAATACAGCCTAAACCCCAAATAAACCACAACAGAACAGCTGTTGGCATTTGTGTTATGTAGTTAATTCAATCTTCAGTGAAAATTCTTGATAAATGGAACTAGTTACACATGGCATTGCTCAAAACCAGCGCTTGAATGGCAGGAGCAAAGTACTATATCTATTGAGGTCAGCTGTCTCTTTGATGCCTGATGCAGTGAGTCTAAATCTTCTGACCTCGTTGCAAAGCATAATCCACTTCTGAGCGTCACAGCAGAAGTTTACTGTTAAGCATGTCTTAATAGAAATCCTCATTTCAGCAGACTAGAATGGCAACTGCCTTGAGGTGAACATTGGAAGCATTCTGGATTTTGGTTCTGCAAGTCTGAAAAATGACAGATTAAATGATGCATTACTTGGTAGGATTACGTCAAAAATGAAACTGGTGGGCTAAAATATCTTTATTGTTAGAGTTCCAAAGGCCAGTAATATGAACTGCACTTGACCTGAGCGTTAAGCCTACATGAAGCAGATCAAAGTATGCCATAAACGTAACTATGCTGGTTGCCAGATTATAAATCCACATAAAATTTTAATGATTTTTTTTTTCAAACTATTGTCAATTACTGTCAATTACATATTGTGCTATTTTCATGAGCAGCAGGCATTTCAGTAATATTTTATGTTCCATGAATAACTATAATTACAGAGTAAAAGTGAGTAATTACAATATTAGGTCATATTAAGATACATTTGATGTCAATATTATATTTCATATCAAAGGAATTATGAGCCAACATGAATTATGAGGCATACTTCAAAGATTCTAATGTTCCATACTCAGGAGTGAAGTGTCACAAGGTTTTAAGCCTACTGCAGGATATTAAGAGAGTGATTTTGAGAATTCCAGTGTTTGCATATGGCTGAGAATTTGACAGTTGCTATGTGCCATATTTCCTCAGGAAACGTAATGTACAGTTTTCTTTTGATTGTTGGAATCCAGAAGAATGAAGGGATCTCAAAGAAACATATAAAATCCTGATGGGACTGGGCAGGCTAGATGCAGGAAGAATGCTCCTGATGTTGGGTAACTCCAGAACTAGAGGTCACAGTCTAAGAATAAGAGGTAAGCCACTCAGGACTGAGATGAGGAAGGATTTCTTTACTCGGAGAGTTGCAAAATCTGTGGAATTCTCACCCACAGAAAGCTGTTGGGACCAGTTCATTAGGTAGATTCAACAGGGAGCTGGACATGGCCTTTGCAGCTAAAGGGATCAAAGGGGATGAAGAGAAAGCACAAGTGAGTTACTGAAATTGCATGATCAGCCATGATCATATTGAATGGTGGTGCAGGCTCAAAGGGCCGAATGGCCTACTCCTGCACCTATTTTCTCTGTTACTATTATTGAGAAATGGGACAAATTGACTCGTGATTTTAAAGAGCTGACACTGGCAGGATTGGTGAATGGTCATATTCCTAGCCACACGATTCTGTGCTTCTATTTTAGACTTGCTTGAAAATAGGACAATTGATAGGTTTTAGTTGGAGGTAATTTGATTTCTGGTGACTATGAAAGGCAAGCAATCATGAGCCAGCTGTGATAATGATCCTTTAATGCTTCCCAACAAGTCACTCAAATGCTAAGAGAAAAGGTCACCACTCCAATTATGGAGATATGATATTGTTGTGAAATGCTTTGAAATCAATTGAATTAGTGGCACAAGATAAGTGCTCTTGTATTGCAAACAGAGAAACATCAGTTAAATACCAGACTTAGGGCAGGATGCACCTCACTTTCTGCCACCAAATCTATCAAGTTAAAATTAGCTGGTGGTGGATTGCAGGGGGTGACTTTTATATGCTTGGCTCCCACCTTTGCTTCAGCTCTGGTTTCCAGTGATCAAGGAGCTTGATACAGAGCCACATTGTAAATTAGTCTGAAAAGCTATCATCTCCTTATCTAGTGAGAATTGCAGAAAAAGTTGAAATGTCAGCTTGCCATACCCCTGTAAATTCTTCACATCAAAATAAATCTTAAATTTTAAAACTGTGCTAGGATCCCCCGACTTTTTTTGTAGATTGGAACCAATTCCTCATCTCAAGACAAAGTCAGAGGAATGCTGCAGATTGATGTTGAATCAGTGCCTTTTTCCTGAAACTAATTCCAAAGGATATTGTCAAATGAAGTGTGTCATTCAAGCACAAAGATAATCCTGCCTCAAATTCACAAGATGTGGAACATACAACACAGAATGTATCAGCAACATAAACATCTTCCTTCTTTGGAGTGGAATGTGAACCTGTAAAAGCTCACATGATGAGACCGCCACATTTTCTGTCCACTTTTAAATCAACAAAACCAGTTTCCAACACAAGAGTGCCCAAGAAAACCATTAAACTAGATACTTGTCAACTGAGCAATCAAGATATGTAGATGTGAGCCAAACATTTGCTGGATTAGATGAAATGAAATTAATTATTTGAAATCTATTTAACCTCTTTAAATGTCTTTTGTTCAGCATGTGTGTTTTGTTTTTCTGTATTTTGCAATATTTCGAAGCATTATTTCTCTACAGTAAGGATGGTTTCACTCCATTATAAATAATTGATTTTATACTTGAAGCACTGAAACAAAAGTCAATAAAACCTCAAAATGCCTACTGTCATAAAAATGGACATGTTAACCAATTTTCATTCCCAATAGAAACTGCCTTCAGAAACATACAGAGAAGACTTTCATTTTGTCTGGCTGGATCAAAGGAACTCAAGGGTTTGAAATATAATAATGGAGAATGTTAAATCACCCTCAGCACTTCAAATCCACTCTCTATACCAGAGCGGGAAGACAGGAGAAAGCCAAAACATTAAATGGAAAAACAAAATTCAATCCTTAAAAGTGTAATTATTTGTGTTTAAACATTATGGGATTTAGTTTGACAGAATAACTCATTCTGAAAGATGGTTCTATAATTATAATATTTGATTGATGCTCCATGCCTCAGATTTTGCCAATAATCTACAATTAATGTCCCCATTACAGGTTTCCTGAGGGTTGGAAAATCTAACCAAGAGGATATGCAATCTTCTGGATCCTAAAGATAAATGATTTTCTCACGCTGCTTGTGGGTCAAGTTGTGTCAGACATTTCCACTTGGCATAACCTCAACTCTCCTAAGCACCATATCAGCCCCTTTAAGCAGACGTACTACAATCTGTCTCCCATACATGATCAATGTTATCCCTGATGCCTACCCACTGCCCTGTCTTTCACCCTGCTCCCTCAATCCAATCTCTGTCCTTCCTTTTTGCCATTCTCCAAACACCAACTCCTGACCCTCTCGGTTGCCAAAGATTGCCTTAGCAATCTTCAGCTAACGTCTTGCACCACAGATTTTCCTGCCTGGAATCCTATCAATTTTCAATTTGGTTGGCTACTGTGCAGAAAATGAAGTAAAGGCCTTCTAATGAAGACCTCAATTTCTTGTTTTCTCTTCCTTCCAGTTGCAGACAAGCTCCCCTCCTCTCTCTGTCACTCCGTAAATATGAGTCATATGATTTTAAGTGGCATTTATGAGATCATCATTAATATGTTATACTTTAAATATCAAATGATGCTTGATGGGATACATATTTCATTTCTTGTTTTTTTCTCTGATTGCAAACATTGCCTCAGATAGCATCATCTTGTATTTTCTATTACATATACTTGGACTTGCAATGACAGTCTTAATGAAGTACCATTCTCATTGATTATGAATATAAAAGGTAGGAAGAGAAAGAGATAAGAAATGTCACCCCATGGAAGGCTCACAGATGGTACACTTCATTGAAATCTGGAGCTGATATCTCATGCAAGTTTAGCAGTTGCGAGCTGACAATTTATGTGAGAAGCAGGCAGATAAATTCTGTAATTACAGTTTCTGAAAAAAGTCCCAGAATTCTAACAAGCAGACAGGTTTGATTCTCGTAGAACAAATGCAAAAATTGGTTCGAATGAATTAATCGAGCATAGAAAAATGTAAAGCATTTGTTGTTACGACAACTGAAATACATTGAACAAGAAGGATATTAGATGCATCTGAGATTAAAGTGGATAACTTTGCAATGAAACAGCCTTTTCTTTGACTCCCGTCTATGTTTCTTTGGAAGTGTTCTGTCATAGGTGCTGCACTGAAATCTGGAAGCACTTTCATCAGGCATGGTGTGTTTAAAACCTCTGAACAGACAAACCTGCTTCTCTGAGGATTTACAGCAAATCATTGCTTTAACACTTGAAGGGTAAACCTCCACATATGAAACTCATCAGGCACCTCACAAAAAAAATGTCAGCTACACCTCGTGTAAACTTGAGGCTGTATACGTGTCAATTTTAGGATCCATTGCAAGTCAGCAAATTGAAAGATGAAGTGGTGTGAAAAACCCAACTTAAAATAAACAGGTGAACACTTGAACAGAAATAGTCTGTGCAGGAATGGAGCATGAATGCGTTAAATAATTCAGATGTGAATTTTACCAGTTGGATAAAACATACTGTACAGAAGCTTCACCAATCATCACATTACCAAGAAATCAATTGTGAGGAGAAACAAACAGCCTAGTGATAAAAATATATTCTTTTGATTCATTGAGCACTGTCACCTTAATAGGAATCACAAAATTACTCTAAGTTCATAATTTCAAATTCTGGCACAAAGAGATATCATATCTGTGTTCTTATGTTACCTTTTATGATTAAGTTATTAAAATACATTATGAATTACTTTAGGATAGACAACTGATATTACATAGGCAAATGTGGCCACCATTCTATTTCACAAATAACCATAAGGTGAATGTCAGATCATTAATCTACAGTATTTGACCTTCTACCTGTTGTTTAGGCATTGGTATGAGATTGTTAATGGTCAGTGAATCATTGGAAAAGTTGAGACATCTCAATATTGATATTGAGTACATTTGTATAGATATTAATATAATAGTTTAGCTCTCTGATAGCAATTGTTAAAATTTCTACAACATAATGGCTAGGGACACCAATGAGTCTCCAACATGAAAATACATCTAGATGACTCAGCAACCAGATTTACAGCTGTGAATAAAAATAAGTACAAAATATGCAATTGGGTGTCATAGTCTTCTTGTTTGTTGCAGGACCTTCTCTTACAAAATATCCTTTACAATATGAGTTGTATGATCCTTGATCTACATTGCCTGCTCTGAGTCCCTGCCACTCTCCCTGTGTCTCACAATCCAGAAACCCATACCCTCCCTCTCTTCCAGAAAGCATTTACCTGAGACCTTGGTTTTCCAATCAATGACCATGCTGTTTGACTGGGAACTCTTGCTGGATGAGACCTTTGCTCTTGACATGAAAAAAAAGACTCCTGCCTATCAACCTCCCAGATTTGAGGAAAATAAGGCAGAGATTGCTCTGAAAATGAGCTTGATGTCTTGCCAGCTATTCACCAAGTCAGCAAACTACCTGATGGATATGGAAGATTAAATTCAGAATTTTTATGTCAAAGGTGGACTGCAGCTTGGATCATCACTAAGCCCCTTTCTCTTCCTGATTCTCATTGATTGTGCCACTTGAGCAAGTGCAACGGGAAGTGCCATTTGCAGATGACACTGAGGTATTTGGGGAGGACAATGTAAACATGTCTGTCTATCTGTAGAACTGTTGAAAAGCACTGGAAGACAAGGGTATAAAGAAATGTCGACGAAATATGTTATGTATCAACTGTCATTCTGAGTTGAGATTGTAGTGCTGGAAAAGCACAACAGGTCAAGCAGCATCAGAAATCCTGATGAAGGGCTTATGCCTGAAACATCGATTCTCCTGCTCCTTGGATGCTGCCTGATCTGCTGTGCTTTTCCAGCACCACCCTCTCATCTCTGAGCTCCAGCATCTACTGTCCTCACTTTCTCCTAATTGTCATCTTGAGTCAAGTGAAGAGGATTAGCATGAATGTATAAGATTATTGGATGAAAGATTAAATTGTCAGAGAAAGTGAACAATTTCAAGTAGTTGGTGTGAGTGGGAGTAGAAGATGAAGAGGGACATGGAAGTTCAATAAAGGATTAGATTAGATTAGATTACTTTGATTAGATTAGATTACTTACAGTGTGGAAACAGGCCCTTCGGCCCTACAAGTCCACACCGACCCACCGAAGAGCGACCCACCGAAGAGCAACCCACCCAATCCCATTCCCCTACATTTACACCTTCACCTAACACTATGGGTAATTTAGCATGGCCAATTCACCTAACCTGCACATTTTTGGACTGCGGGAGGAAACCGGAGCACTCGGAGGAAACCCACACAGACACGGGGAAATGTGCACACTCCACACAGACAGTTGCCTGAGTTCTAGTTTGAATAATTGGAAGATGTGCAGTGGAATATTATTTGATTGAAAATTTTCACTGAAACTGAAAGAAACTGCAAAAAAGGTGTGAGGCCAGCCTTGATGGATAATGTGGAAGCAAAGGCAACGTCAGGTAGAGAGGAACATTGACTGGATGGTAATATGATATCGATGTAGAGATGAATGTGTGGGGAGTGATGAGAAAGGTCAAGATCAGTGAATATTATGGGTACATATATGAAAGTAGCCAAGACGAGATAGAAATTCAGGTTGATGCAGAGAGAGAGAGAAAGAGAAAATGTGGTAGGCTAAGTGGTGGAGTTTGGCCTGTCAGAAAAAAAGAGAAAGATCAGATGGAAACAGACAGTTGCGAGAGACTTCAACACAGCAGAACTGGAAGAGGAATAGGCTTCTGACAGGAGGAGATACAGAAAGATCAATCAGCCCAAACAACCTCAAGTAAAATGGGAGAAAGAAATAAAAACATTGTCAGGGTTTAGAAACGTCCTTTAGAAAAGATGATTCAGCAGGGACTCTCTAGTCTGAGGGACAGACAGATGTTTCTGTAGCCAGCAGCAAAAACTCAGAATGGCGTGTTGCCTCCCTGGTACCAAGGATGTCTCCAGAGGAAGTGTGGAGGCTAGTATGATTGCAACATTTAAAGGCATCTGGATGGATATGTGAATAGGAAGGGTTTGGAGGGAGATGGGTTGGGTGCTGGCAGGTGAGACTGGATTGGATTGGGTTGGGATATCTGGTCGGTATGATGGGTTGGACCAAAGCGTCTGTTTCCGCGCATTTCATCTCTATGACTCTATACAAGTTTACAAGGACCAGTACATGAGGATAAAGAACTTACTGAGCTACGGATGAAATCATGAGCTAAACATGATTACTCTTTCAAAGATATAACAAAGAATGGCCTCATTCTGTACCATAAGATGCTGCGATTCTTATCTAATTGTGTAATTAGCTACATTGGATACTATAACTGATGCAAATCCTGTATTTCAGATCATGTTTGGTGCCAAACTAAGTTTACAATTGATCAAAAAGTAAAATATTCTATCAAGTTGAAAAAGAAGTAGTTGAAACTTTATTGCTGGAACAGCACAGCAGGTCAGGCAGCATCCAGGGAACAGGAGATTCGACGTTTCGGGCACAGGCCCTTCTTCAGGAAGAAGGGCCTGTGCCCGAAACGTCGAATCTCCTGTTCCCTGGATGCTGCCTGACCTGCTGTGCTGTTCCAGCAATAAAGTTTCAACTTTGATCTCCAGCATCTGCAGACCTCACTTTCTCCTGAAAAAGAAGTAGAGCAAGGAAGCAGGTCCTGATTCCACAGATCATCATAAGTGATAGGACTGGTGGCGAGGGCGGTTGATAAAGCATAAAATATCCAGGCTTTGTTAATGGTGACAACACTTGTTAGATCTCAGCTGGAGTATTGTGTACAGTTGTGGACACTACATTATTGGAAAGGTGTGAATGCATTAGAAAGAGCACAGAAGTGATTGATAAGGATGGTGTCAGGAATGAGAAACTTCAGTAATGAGGACAGAATGAAGAGGTTGGGACAGTTCTCCTTGAAGAGAAGAAAACTGAAAGACAATTTGACAGAGGTTTTCAAAATCCTGAGTGCATTGGATAGAGTTGATAGGGAGAAGCTGTTTCCTGTCACAAAAGGAACATTAATGAGCAGGCGTAGACTTAAAGGAAGTGTAAATGGAGGAAGTGAGATGTGAGAGAAAGTTTTCTCACACAGCGAGTTAGGGCATTGCCTGGAAATGTGGTGGAGGCAGGTTCGATCGAGGCATTCAAGAGAGCATTGGATAATTACTTTGTTAGAAATGTTGTGTAAGGGTATGGGGAAAAGGCAG
Source organism: Chiloscyllium plagiosum (assembly GCF_037043375.1). NCBI lineage: Eukaryota > Metazoa > Chordata > Chondrichthyes > Orectolobiformes > Hemiscylliidae > Chiloscyllium > Chiloscyllium plagiosum. Next base: position 29,582,952 of record NW_028270146.1, read on the forward strand.
GAGATTGGCATTAGGTAATGATGCTCATTTGAAGAGCCAGTGCAGGCACAAAGGGCTGAATGGTTTCCTTCAGTGCTGTCATAAAGCTGAGGTTCTCTGAAGCTTATGTTGTTGGCACTAATCTGGTCCACACTAGCCATGTAGTCAACTAAGCCCGCTAGGGAGCCCGGAGTGCTGTAACCACACATCCCTTTACATACACGTTGTAGCCAGGAGCTACAAATAGTGATGTAGTGATTCCAGTTTCTTTCTATCATATAGCTAATCAGGAATGTCTCCCACTTCTTATCACTGACAAATATTGGAGGAATCTACAAATTGATAATCAACCTTGGCCAGATTGTTAACACACCGTCCATGCCCATCAATTCTTGGGATGGTACTTGAACCTGGAAAGTTTGTCCAAAGGCAGGAACATTATTAACTGCACCACCAGTAGGTCCCCTTCCATTGCATCCAGCTGTGAATAATTGGTTTGGTCTGTTTACTTTATAACTATTTTTGTGTCATGGGACAGAAGCAGACACAATATTTATTAGCACTTATTAACAAACGGTAAACGATACAACACACATATACATACCACCAACACTGAGGATCCACAGAGTATAAATAAGATGCATCAGTTGTGTGCAGGCTTTCTTTAGAGGTTTCAGTTCATCGAGCAGATGTTGCATTCTTGAGAGGGGTTAAGAAGGTTTGGGAGAATTTTGTAACCCAGAATTATGCAAAAGTAACCTTTTCATTTATTTAATACGCTACTTTTTTTTTCACAGGTCTCTGTTAGTGTGAGTGGCTATCGATCAAATAATAATGTGAAAAAGACCTCTTATGTGACACATTGTTGTTCAGAACTCATTCTCTCTCGATCTAGTCAGGTCCCAATGAATTTACAGCATCAATTGCCATAGCCAATGTCCTAAGTGTGATTGAATGCAACTGGGTACTTATCTGGATGAATGCAACTGGCTTTAAAAATAAAAGTCTAGTCTGCTTAGCCTTGGCTCAGTCGAGATGTTTCCAGTTGCTGAACACATGTTAAGCAGCAGGAAGGATTCCCAATTAGCACTATTTAATGGGATCATTAACTACTCACACGTTAGCTGCCGGTTGATTTCTTCTGGCTACTGATACTTATCTCAAAATGTTTGGTGTTTTCCACAGTTGTTCCAAAATATAAAAGATGAAAGAGAATGACATGAAAAGTGCTGAGGTTCATTTTTATGAGCCCAATGTTTCTGCACAAAGCAATTGTTCTGGATATTGGTCTTACCTCAGAAGAGTGCATTCATCAGAGAAGGATCAGACACCACACCAAACAGTGCAAGCAGCTGGAAGAGGGAGGAGGAAGATTAAGAATAAGTAAAAAGGAGAAAGAGGTGAAAACCAAGAAAGTACCAGGTTATTTTTGGTGAGATACCAGTAACCAGAACCCCAATTTTCCACCCATCAACAATTCCACACTCCTTACTTTCCTTCTCTGACTATCAAAGCACCCAAATACAATAGCAGTAAAATATACAGATTCCAAACTAATTTATTCAATAAATTCTGACCATATTACACACTTATATAAAATAATCACCATTGCATATTTGTTCAGTGCCTGTCTAGTAAAGCAAAAGAACAAAAGAACAATACAGCACAGGAACAGGTCTTGTGGCCCATCAAGTCTGCACCATGACAGCCTTTCTAAACTAAAACGCTTTTGTCTCCAACCTGTTCATAGATCTATGACGATGCCACTGAAATGTTGTCATTGTATCTGCTTCTTTCACCTCCTCTGGCAGTGCATTGCAGGCACTTAACACCCTTTGTGTAAAGAAACTTTTCAAGTTTCCTTTAAAATTCCCCTTTTAACTTAAACATATGCCCTCTTTCCCCGGAATTAACATTTCTAAGCTGGGAAAAAAGACTCCAACTATCCATTTTATCTACGTGTCTTATAACTTTGCAAACTTCTATCAGGTTACCCCTCAGCCTCTGACATTCAAGTGAAACCAAACTAAGTGTGTCCAATCTCTTCCTGTAGCTCCAAACCAGGCTATATTCTTGTAAAAACTGAAAGAACTGTGGATGCTGTAAATCAGAAACAAAAACAGGAGTTGCTGGAAAAGGTCAGCAGGTTTGGCAGCATTTGTGAAGAGCAATCAAAGTTAAGGTTTCAGGTCCAGTGACCCTTTCCTCAGAACTGAGGAAAAGTCACCACATCTGAAATGTTAACTTTGATTTCTCTTCACAGATGCTGACAGACCTGCTGAGTTGTTCCAGCAACATCTATTTTTACATTCTGGTAAACCTTTTCTGCACTCTCTCCAAAACCTCCACATCCCTCTGGTAGTGTGGTGACCAGAACTTTAAGCAGTATTCAAATGTGGCCTAAATAAGGTTCTATACAGCTGCAAACATGACTTGCCAATTTTTATACTCTATGCCCTGACCAATAAAATCCAAACAAAATCTTGACTACCTTTAATGTTACTTTGCCTGGTAAAGCGCTCTAGCACAATGTTATCTACAATCTGGCTGCAACTTGACTGTGGGAATGCTACTAACTTTCATTGGATGCTATTGCAGCTGAAGTTGCAGGATCACCTTGAACATCTTTAGCCTCAGAAGGCTCAACATCATGTGTACCATCTTGCCATGAGTGCTGAGCTGCTGACCTGACTGGCTAATAAGCAACAGTAAGGACACTAATGGAGTGGCGAGGGTGGAAGAATAAATCCTATTAAACTTAGAGAGGGCAAAAAGATTAGCAGTCTGCTGCCACTCCTCCAGAGCTGCAGCTGAGCAATCTCTGGAGAGATTGCTAGACCCACAAGCCTCTTGAAACATTGATATTAATAATTAAGGTGACAGCGAACTGAACTTGAATGGTAGCAATCTGACTCCGGATGATCTCAGTCTGCTCTTTCTGAAATGTTCAGTCTTCTGGTGGAAGTGTCTTATTTTCCAATGCAAACTGAGACCTCGACCATGATTGAGTCCACAAAGGTGCGAATGGAGTTAACCATTGCTTCCACACTGGAAAGGGTAGGCTTCAATCTCTGTGTGAAGCCCTGTGCCAAGTTGGTGCTGATCTTCTCTTCTCTAACAGTAAATACTGGCTGGTTTCGCAATATATGAAGCATGTCATTATGCACAGCCAGAGACTTCTATTGCAGCTTGTCACTTTGAGTCATAGTCTCATAGAGCTCTACAGCATACAAGCCCATTGAGCTTGCACCACTCAAAAGCAGTCACTTAACTATTCTAATCCCATTTTCCAGCACAAGGGCTGTAGCTTGTATGCCTTGGCATCACAACTACACATCTACATACTTTTTAAATGCTCTTACAATTTCTACCTCTCCCATTCTCATAAGCAGTGAAGTCTACGCCTGTGTGCACTGGTGCTGAACTCCTGTATGAAGTTGTTCTCCCTTTGGAAACTTTGCCTCATCTCGGCTACTGGTGCCTATAATGTCTTGTGGCAAGAAGATTTTGCCTCAGTGCTATCCTCTAAATTATGTGATATGGGCCCATGAGAGTGAAATAGTGATAATCACTGCTTTCTTACACTCCCTGCACTATCCAGCCTTGTTATCTGAAAAGAGGAAAGTATGAGAGGATTGTTGAGTTGCTGGGAGGAAAGAGTGATTAAAAGATGCATCTTATGTTATCTGCAACTTTCAAATCAGAGATGACTGTGGTTTGAGGAGGAATTGGGACACCAGAAGAAGGATTGGGAATGAGGATAACACCATCTTCAATTAGTGTTGCCTTGCTGCAGACCACAGGCTCAGCAATGACCAATTAGTATTGCCTAGCTTCATCTCTCCATGTTGTTTCTGCAGACATGTCTAACTCCTCCAATCATGCGCCAATTACTCCTGCTCAAGGAAAATGTGTCATTGAGTCTCAGGAAATCTGTTTGGGTGACATGAGTGAAGAAGTTGAATTACTGTCAGTATAATCTGGCTCTGAGATGCATTTTGATGATTGTAGCAGTGCTGGATGTGTGAGGATTCAGTTGCATATGTGAATTTTAGAAACATATCCTGTCGGGAAATGTTGGCAAGTGAATGATTTGAAATATGAATTGAGAAGTGTCTGAGGCTGGTGGTTGTCATATTAGGTAATTGTTCTTAAGGATTTAATGTTCATATCACATTCCACTTACGTCACATACATTTTACATTGATGTTGATGTGTGGAAACAAGGAATTTTGCACTAGCCTTCAGAGGGATCAAATGTATCTATACAAACTCCCTAAAGTTCAGGAAAGAACAAATAATCAGTCAGCTTTTACTGTGGCACACATATCAATGTGCCTTCAGAAGTTCATTTTCTTCATTGTGTTCTTTTGTTGGAATATCCTTCATGGCACCAGCTTGCGATTTGGCTTCAAACCTAGTTTATGCAATATCTCAGGCTGAGTCACCGTATCTGACATTTCCAGTCCGTTGGCAGCTGCAACTTACATTTTCATGACTCTCTTTGACAATATGGATGTTCTGCGGATACGCAGGTCATTTTGGAAGCAAAAGGAGACAATTATAAATGGGGCTTGTGTAGGAGTTTGAAATGTCAAGGCACTCCAGTCTGCACAATTTCATCACAAGAATATGGCAAAGATTGGGGTGAAATATAGGTGATATACCATCTACCATTTTGGAAGCAGAAGGAGACAATTATAAATGGTTAGACCTGAGATAGAGTACGAGCAACTTCTCATAATGTTACAGCTGTGCATGACAACAAATCATAATACATATTTCTAAATATGTTGAACTGCTTTTGTACTGAATGCTTCGCCAAGGTAGCAGCACCTGAAACATGCTGAATTGACTGGCTTTATTATAGAGATAGCTCTAATATTGGTTATCAGGCTGACAAATGCTTTCAGTGTTTACACCACTGCATCCTTTCAAGCTGTACCTGAGAATAACATTTTTTTTTCCTAACAGAGGATATATGTTTGTGTGCTAGAGCTTTCTTTGTAGACAGCAAACAGGAGTTTAAACAATTAGATTTTTATGTGATACAGATTTTTCTTTAATATAGATCGTGTAACATTTCTGTTGTACAGCAATCTAAGTCCCTAGATGCAATCATTGCCTTCATGGCAGCAAAAGGTTCCATTGTACTAATGTACAACTAGTTTGTAATCATTAAAAGCAGTTGAATGTTCATTGCTATGGTAACAGTCACATGCCTACATTTTACATCACTTTGTAGTGTCATCATTTTTAGAAATACATGGGACACTGGACATATGACTTCTCTAGGATCAAAGATATTCTATGTTGTTTTGCCATAGCATCCCTTGAGCCATGTAATAGAAAGAGCTGAGTGTTGCTATAATGAAACACATTTAGTCATCAGGACCATCACTGGACACATCGTGTTTCTACAGATTAAAGACGTACTATGTTACCAGCAAAAATTTTCAATAAATGTAATCATATTGACCAAAGCACAATGTTGTTGTATAATGAGGTAGAGCTATAGAATAGCTCCTAAGAGTGTATTAATAATGGTAAAGGAGACCAAGATCTAAACAAATGTCAGTTAACACCAAGAGTTTTTTTTTACAGCCTTGGGATATATAACTGTTGTAAATCGAAAGAACTTTAGGACAAGTTCTAATCAACAGCCTACTGATTTAAATGGTGTTTGATCCAAAGGCCAAAGAGGCCTGTGGACAGTGAATAATAAAGCGAACCCACATGCTGTCCTCCCTGTCATGTTCCAGTCCTTTTGTCCAAATCTGTTTTATTGAAGCTGGTCCCAACTGATCAGACAGTTTCTTTTCCTCTCCAATTTGTGAAGGTCTTGGGGGAATCAGAGTATTTTAATCAGATACGTCTTTTAATTTACTCAACCTAGGGTCATTTCTTAGTACCGGAGGCTGTGAAGATATACAATAGCTTTTGATAGCAGGAAACCTGACGTTCTTAGCTGGCAAGATTTAAGTCAAAACAGAAGCATATGTTTGTGCATGTAGCGACGTCTTTTTGGCTGCAACAGTACAGAGAATGCAGATGCACCTGTCAAAGAACTGAAAGGTTACTTGAGAACTTTGCATATTGTCTTTGTGAAGCATTCTTGAGAGAATGCTCCTTATTTTTCAAACTAGGAAATTTGTGGATATTCATACCTTGATAATTTTCTTGAATTGAACAAACTACTTTCCTTCACACAGAAAGCGACATTGTCATTCCTCAAATGATCCAATATTTATCCTCAGAACATTTTTTGAACAAAGGTAACACCTCTGGAATGAGGTTGTTAGAGCAGTATTCTCAAAAGGATTAGTCATCATAGAATCCCTACAGTGTAGAAGCAGACCATTCAACACATCGAGTCCATATCAACCCTCCAAAGGGCAGTGTACCCACACCCACCCCTGCATTCCCCAAGGCTAACCCACCTAATTTACGTATCACTGGACACTATGGACAATTTACCATGACCAACTCCTAATCTGCACACATTTGGAATGTGGGAGGAAACTGGAGCATCTCGAGCAAACCACGCAGACACAGGGAGAATGTTCAAATTCCATACAGAGTCACCTGAGGGTGGAATTGAACCCAGGTTCTTGGTGTTGTGAGGCAGCAGTGCTAACCACTGAGCCATCACACATTCCTTCACTGGCGTACTTACATTGCTACTTCATTGTTTCCATGATGTGCCAAGAAAATAGAAACCCTTTAAATTTGTAGCTCTGTTTTAGTGATGCATAAGAGCAGTGACTCTTTAAGATTTGCTGAGTTCAATATACACTCCCTGTGCATCATACAATCTGTGCAAGAATCATTACTGGCCTTACAATGTCATGCAAAGTCAACTCTCTCTAGTGCTCGCATGCTGTGTATGCAGTGAGCTCCAATCCAGCTGGCACTGACACGATCCTGCAGGCCTGATCACAGTCTTAGTTGTTTATCATGATGTACAAAATTAGCTACTGTACTAGCCTGCTGACAATAAATGTTTTTTTTTGCCTGTGGAATTGTACAACAATGTTACGGATCATAAAGGTCATGCATCCAGGTTTCTGCCAGAATAGAACTGTGAGCTCAATTTTCTTGGCAAACTCATACCAAATTTATTTCAGAGATAACAGAGTAGAGATGGCAGAGATGGTTTTATGAAGTATATATTCAAACTGGAACTTGGAAAGAGGGAATATGCCATTTATCTCCTCAAATTAGCTTTCCCATTCAATTAGGCATTAGGATCACAGCTGATAATAACATGGGAAACAGAAAGAGGTCATTCAGCCCTTCAAAGCACAAACAAAATAGTGACTTGGAAGGAGTGGACTGACAGGTGGAGGAGGTTTATGTAGACCTGCAATGTGGACATAAAATTTTGGCTGGCATTACTAATTAGTTTACCCACTATCAGAATAATCACAGATTCATGGGCCTCTGGAATGGGGACTTGACAGAAGGAATCTGCATAGGGATATAGGCAGGTTAAGTATGTGGACAAGGTTCTTAGGGAACATGACAGAGTAAGGCAGAAAGGTTGTTTCCCATGGCAGGAGAGTGTACAACCAGAGGGCATCATCGCAGAGTAAGGGGTTACCCATTAATGACAGATGTAAGGAGACATTTCTTCTGTCAGAGAGTAGTGAATCTGTGGAATTCTTTACTACAAAGGGCGATGGAGGCTGGGTTGTTAAGCATATTCAAGGTTGAGATTGGCAGGTTTTTAATCAGGAAGGGAATCAAGGGCATGGGAAAAAGCAAGTGCAATGGAGAATGATCAGATCAGTCATGATCTCATTGAATAGCAGCGCAGACTCATTGGGCTGAGTGGCCTGTTCTGCTCCGATGTCTAATGGTTTGAAAGTTATAACACTGATGAGAAATCCTAGGTTCCAACCATTTATGGCTGGGGTTGAGCATTGCCACTGCTCCTTCTCCATTTGCTAGTCTGGAGCCCTCCTAACAGTTTCTGGTGAAGGGTGAGTACAAACAAGTCTTAGTGGAAGGTTTCTTTTTATCATAGGTAACAGGATGCTATTTATCATATCTCTGTAACTAAACAGAATTTAAATTTAATTCATAAGCATTTACCAACTCCTAACAAGAGGGAGTTATGTGTGTCTCCATGAGGAGACTGAGCCAGATTTCAACTACTGCATGCCCAAGCTATCTGCCTGCCCAATTCTCCACTCAGTGGCTGTGCCATAGATCAGTGGGTGGATCTTCAGCATGACTTGAACCCATGAGTTCAAAGTGCTGCTCACAGAGAGTCAGCTAACATCAACCTACCATCAGCAACATGGACTGGCTCTAGATACTGGCTCTTACTTCCTCTAGCAGGATCATCTCATCAATCTGACAACATGCCCCCAAACCTAATGCTCAAATCAATAAACCACATGAAAGAAAGAGTCTGTGTAATTATGACCTGCGGATGCCATTCTTTTTGCATGTAGGCATGCTGAAAGCAACTGGTGAAAGAACTAATTGGATTAAATTGATTAGCAAATGTTGATTTTAATTATAATTGACCCGATAATTATCGCCTTGCTGCTTACTTTGTGCTTTTAATCTGGTCCAATGCTGAAAGAGTTATTATTATTGAAGTAGTTACACAACTAAAGCTCAATCAGTCATCCATTTGCTTCCGAGTCAGAAGGTTGTGGGCACAAGTCCCATTCCAGGGATTAAGCACAACATTCTTGGCTGTCATTCCAGTGTAGTACCGAAGGAATGTTGAAACTTAGGGGGTACCATATTTTTTATTGTTGTCTAGAAAACAAGGTGACGGTTTGGAGGGACATGGGCTAAATGCAGGCAAATGGGACTAAATTAATTTGAGATTTCTGGTCGGCGTGGACAAGTTAGACTGAAGGGCCCATTTCCGTGCTACACAATTCTATAACTCTATGAGATCCTGTAAGAAAAGCAGGGGTGTTATCTCTCATGTGCCCAGGGACAGGGGAATGCAGAGGGAGGGTGTGCACAGATCTTTGAAGGTGGCAAGACATGCTGAGAAAGTATAAAAAAGACTTCATAATAAAAGTAATGACTATAAAAACAGCAAAGGTACGCTACAACGAAAGAAAACAAAGAACTGTGGATACTGAAGATATGAAAAAAAACTGAAGCAGAAATTGCTGGAAAAACTCAGCAGGTCCAACAGCATCTGTGGACAGAGTTAATGTTTCAAGTCTGGTTACCCTCCTTTCAGACAAGGACCCATCTTCAGAACTTTTGAAGAAGAGACACTGGATTCAAAACACTAACTAAACTATGGTACATCTTTACACAGCTTTGACTGCTTGCAACTGTAACAACGCATCCCATTCTGGTTGCTATAACTTAAGAAAAGTGCGAAGGTCCCTAAGAGGATATAAAGGATATTTAGTAGAATGTTTTCAAGGATGAGGAACTGTAGCTACAAGGTTAGTAAGGCAAAACTGGTGATATTCTCCTTAGAGTCATGAATATTCAGGGAAGATTTGGAAGAAGTATACAGGATATTGTTGGGAGTGCGTTGCTGGAAAAGCACAGCAAGCCAGGCAGTATCCAAGAAGCAGGGAAAATCAACATTTCAGGCCGGAGCTCTTCATCAAGAATATACAGGATATTGACACGTTTAAATAAGGAGACAGTGAGGAATGCAGATGCTGGAGATCAGAGTCGAGAGTGTAATGCTGGAAAAGTACAGCAGGTCAGGCAGCATCGGAGCAGCAGAAGAATTGATGTTTCGGGCATAATCCCTTCATCAGGACAACAAATAAGGACAACAAAGAGAAACTGTTCCCATTAACTAATGAAGTAAAGACTAAGAGTTTGATATAGAATTGGATTCAGTGTAGGACAGAATGGGTTAAAATGGTAGGTTGCCCAATCTAGAAGAAACTTGAGAAGCCACAGTTACTTTTATTGCCATCTTGAAGATGTATTTGTAATTGAGCCCACATGCTTTTACTATCCATTTAAATTAATGGTTTCACATACATGTCTAATACTGTCCACCTGATTTTCCACATGTGCATTCCTTTGCTGGATATTTATGCAAAACATCCAGCCATTATATTTGTAACACTTGTCATGTTGCAAACAAATGTATTTGCTTGCCTCATCATTTGACAGAAATTCTCAGAAATATTCTAGTCTGTTTAATGTTGAATTTAAAGCATATTTTACACACTCAATTCATGAGATCTACTTCACTGAGTTTTCTTTTGATTTGAAAAGTTCATTGTGTGACATACAAAATTCTAAGATAATCATAAAAAAGACTTTAATCAAATTATTAGATTCAATGCAAAATTAGAATTTCCTATTTATACTTTACCTATTGGGATACAACAGAGATTACTCCAACAATGTGGCGTAAAGTTTCTGTTTTAATGTTTCAAAAACTGTGTATAATACTTGGAAAAAACACATTTGCTTGTGAAGACATTTTCTGAAGCTGCAACCCCTCCACAAGTCTTTAGCACAGTGAGCAAAGAGTTATCTAGAGCTAATAGAGAGTGCAGTACACAAATCTCAGTAATGGTTCTTTGGGCACCACAATGAGTCAATTTAACCAATAAATTATTCATCATACTCTGGAGGCCAGGTTCAAATATTAAATTACTGGATCTATCAAAGAGATATAAAGTGATTCAAATTTCTATTGCCAGGCATTTCATCTTCCTGCCCTCTCAATGGGAATCTGTGTTTACCTTCCTCTCATGCCAAAGACAATAGTCAAAAGTTTGTCTGAAGACAGCAGACAGCAGCTACCTTGGAGGCAACAGGAGGCATGGTGAACAGAGCATTGCATTTTTAAATGTGTGACTATATTATAACCAGAGGTTGGACACAAACCTTACACCACTGAGCTGCGATTCCATCAGCTGGAGGTTAAAAAATAAACAATCAGCCCAATTGCTTTCTTCTCGGCTGTGCCCACTGAGGCAGATCATGCTGGTCATTTACACGTCTGTTCATTTACCCAGCCTCAGGGCAACAGCTTCGAGCAATTGTCATCCATCACAGATCCATTGAGAGAACTATGACATTTACAAATGTCTGCTTCTCCATGGTGGAAGGACAGATACAGGGAAGTTTGGAACATCTAAGCCTAATTCTGAATATTAGACTGACTTGTTATTTACTAATTTTTTGAAGAAGGTACATTAGCTCAATTGGCTGGATAACTCATTTACAATACAGAGTGATACCAACAGCAGGCTCTCAATTACCAAATAGCTGAGGTCACCATGGAGATCCCACCTTCTTAATCTGTGTACTGATTCTCAGATTAAACAGCTACCAATTACCTCTCTCCAACGAGAGAACAGCTCTATGGTCCTCTGGGACAATGACAACTTTACCTTTATGCTCTTGTGACATAACACAATTACAAAGATGCTGCATTGACACTCACTCTAATACAAATGATTGGTGCAATGACACTCACTCTAATACAAAGTAATGCACTGAGCCATTGTTTAGAACATGTCAGAACATTATGGATCCACCATAATGATTGCATCTGGTTCTCCTCTGCCATGGATTCATGAGCTCTGAATGTTAAAGAAAATTATTTTGACCTACATGTTACATGCTTCAAGCTAAATCAGTTTTATCATCATTGAAGCAAGATGAGAAAGACCAAAATGTTTACCTCTGTTCTTGTTGTTGTCCTGAAAAATCTTATCAGTTAAGGTTTTTGAGATCCATGCCACAATATTGCACCAATATCATACTCAAGATAGTAAATACATCAAATCCCCAGGTGAGTTTGCTGATAACATATCTTTCCGGTAAATAAATGTCACAATTATTTCAAATACATTGGAACTAACATCTGTGCTTAAGTAAAGAAATTAAGAAAAATATCCAATTTAAGGAAACAAAAGCAGAATTAATAAAGAGTTACTTGGGATGAAGAAATTAGATTGTAAAAGGAATCTAGCTAGAAATACAAAAATGTATTGTAAGAATTTCTGCAGGTCATTACAAAAGACAAGAGGAAGTAAAATGAGTGTTGATCCTATAGGAAGTGAGAATGGGGAGTTAACAATAGATGATAAGGAAGTGGTGGATGAAATTAGCAAATATTATGCTTCTGTCTTCACCTAATGACTGCAAAAAATTCTAGTAAACCAGAAGGTGGAAAGAGGAGAGCAACTTAGTGAAATTATAATCACGAGGGAAGTGGTATAAAGCAAGCTGCTGGAACTACAGGCTGAGAATTCAGGTTGCTAATGAGGTAGTAGATACATTGGTGCTAATTGTCCAAAGTTACTTGCATTCAAAGAAGCTTCCATAAAACTGTAAAGTAACCCCTCTGTTCAAGAAGTGAAAAAGGCAAGTGATAGCAATTAGCAAGTAATAAATAATAACTCATTGGCAAGTTACTTTGATTGTTCAGATAGGGAGAGTTTCAATCAAACATTAAAGAGGTCACAACGGCACACTTCGGAAAATCAGGAAGAGTCAACACCTTTCCAGAAAGGGAAATCATGTTTAATCAATCTATTAGATTTATTCGTAAGCATACCATGTTTTGTGGACAAAAAGAAACCTATAGATGTTTTGTACTTGGATTTCCAGAAGATATTTAGCAAGATGCTGCATATAAGTTTATTGCATAAAGTAGGATTGCATGGTGTAGGGGACAACATATTAGCATGGATAAAAGATTGATTGGCTATAGAAAACAAAGCTGAAAATGTGTTGCTGGAAAAGCACAGCAGGTCAGGCAGCATCCAGGGAACAGGAGAATCTACGTTTCGGGCATAAGCCCTTCTTCAGGGCTAACGTCGATTCTCCTGTTCCCTGGATGCTGCCTGACCTGCTGCGCTTTTCCAGCAACACACTTTCAGCTCTGATCTCCAGCATCTGCAGACCTCACTTTCTCCCTATAGAAAACAAAGGTCATAAATAAACAGATCTGTGGCAAGACATAATGAATGGTGACCTGCAGGGGTTTATATTGAGCATCAAACTCTTACAACTGACATCAATGGTCCAAATGAAAGCCTGGTGGCTACATTCAAATGATACAAAAATCGCTGAGAAATATGTAGGATAGAGGACATTAAGAGTTACTGTTTATTAATTAGAGCTTTAAGAACAAAATGAGTTGGTTTTCTTTTTTCAAGCTGAAAGTGCCTGGCTAGTTCAGTCAGTAGAGCATAAGACTCTTAATCTCAGGGTTGTGGGTTCAAGCCCCATGTTGGGTGGATAATCCAAGATGGAGGATGGGTAAAATTTCTGGTTGTAAGAGCTGCTCCTTTTTTTTTAAGTGTTGGAGGTGATTTCCTCAAATTCTAGGAGCAGCAATTACTGTTTTATGTGCTGTTGCATTGTTTTGGAACTTTAGGAAAAAAAAGTAAAAACAACAGCAGTTTTAAAAAGGAGAAGAGCAGACAAAGGAAGCACATGGTGAGGACAGTACAGGAGAGAGAGAGAGAGAACCTGCACAGTTAGTGCCTTTGCTGTTTTTGAATTCATGTATCGCTGGACATCGGAGTGCATCTGGGAAAATTAACAAACAGTGAAATTCATGGAATGAGCTGCCAGAGGATGTGGTGGAGGCTGGTACAATTGCAACATTTAAGAGGCATTTGGATGGGTATATGAATAGGAAGTGTTTGAAGGGATATGGGCTGGGTGCTGGCAGGTGGGACTAGATTGGGTTGGGATATCTGGTCAGCATGGACAGGTTGGACTGAAGGGTCTGTTTCCATGCTGTACATCTCTATGACTCTATGATTGTGTGACTTTGAAAATCTCTGTCTCAAAAGGCGGTTGAAGTTGAATAGTTTTAAGGTAAAGTCATTGTTTGGTTCGGATAATTGATTATTTGGTTAATCGATCAAATGCCTTTCCTGAGGCTTGGAGTTTTTAAGGTCTGCTCCCTGTTGCCCCACCCCCAACCCCGTCCAACACTGACTCCCACCCCCGCGCAACACCGTCCTCCCTCCTAACCCCGCTCAACCATGCCCCCGCGCAACACCCCCCACCCCCAACACTGGCTCCACACACCGCCTCCGACCCCCAGCCCCCGTGCAGCACCATTCCCAACACTGCCCGCTTTTGACTCTGCTCAACACCGCCCCCCGGCCCCGCACCCATGTAACACCGCCCTCCCCGTGCAACACTCCCCGCCCCCAACACTGCCCACCCCACACCGCCTCCAGCCCTCAGCACCGCTCAACACCATCCCCCAGCCCCGCCCCCGTGCAACACTCCCCCCCCCCCCCAACTGCCCACACCGCCCCCGGCACCGCTCAACACCGCCCTCCTGGCCCCACCCTCCATGCAACACTCCCCGCCCCCAACACTGCCCACCCCACACAGCCCCCGGCCCCCAGCACCGCTCTACACCGCACGCACGGCCCCACCCCCGTGCAACACTCCCCTCCCCGTGCAACACTCCCCGTCCCCAACACTGCCCACCCCACACCGCCCTCGGCCCCCAGCACCCAGCACCGCTCCACACCGCACGCCCGGCCCCACTCCCGTGCAACACTCCCCTCCCCGTGCAACACTCCCCATCCCCAATACTGCCCACCCCACACCGCCCTCGGCCCCCAGCACCCAGCACCGCTCAACACCGCACGCCTGGCCCCACCCCCGTGCAACACACCCCTCCCCGTGCAACACTCCCCGCCCTCAACACTGCCCACCCCACACCGCCCCCAGCCCCCGGCCCCCAGCACCGCTCAACACCGCACCCCCGACCCCACCCCCGTGCAACATTCCCCTCCGCAACACTGCCCACCCCACACCGCCCCCGGCCCCCAGGATCGCCCGCCCCCAACCCCGCTCAACACCGCCCCCCTGGCCCTGCCCCCATGCAACACTTCCTCCCCCACCGACACTGCCCACCCCACACCGCCCCCGGCACCCAGCACCGTTCAACACTGTCCCCCAGCACTGCCCCCGTGCAACACTACCCTCCCCAACACTGCCCACCCCACACCGCCCCCGGCCCCCAGCACCACTCAACACCGCACCCCCGGCCCCGCCCCGATGCAACACTCGCCCCCCCCCCCCCCAAACACTGCCCACCCCACACCGCCCCCGGCCCCCAGCACCGCCCACCCCCAACCCCGCTCAACACCGCCCCCCGCCCGCCCCCAACCCCGTAATTAACCGCCCCCTCTCCGGGACAGCTGAACTGGACACCGACAATAAGACTGCTGCAGTTGCCTTTGTGCGGTAAGTCTCCAAATAGCACTCATATACACACACACACAACCTTATACTGCAACTTTTTGACAGGTTCTACCATTGCCCTGTACAGGGCAATTTTGTACAGATTATCTGGGGAAGGGGAGGTTTAGGGTACACCTCTCTGTAGAACTCCAGGGAAAGTGTGGGGAGAGAAAGGGCGGGCAGTCAGTCATTTGGAGACAGTGCCTCTTTAATCACTGTAAACAAAAGACGTGATCACTGTTGGAAACACATCTTCGATGAAAAGTTTCCATGGGACCTCGAGATCTCCATCGGATAATCTGATTTTCGGATTTTTGGTGTTCAGATAATTGAGGTTCCTTTGTATATTCTTGTTTAGCAAGGGAATTAAAGGTTCGCAGTGGGAAGATGTGAATCCGGAATGTGAAACCTTAATAGGTTAGCTATGATCTTATTGAATGGTAGATCAGAGTCAAGGCACAAATGGTGTACTTCTCCAATTCTGCATTTTCAAATTATCAGAAGAACCACTGATTATACCTTAACAACATGAAGCCATCAGTCATCAAACAAATGAAGGTGGGTTTGGAAAGTTTTCTATCTGACACTAATCTTGGAGCTGGGGTTCACATACCAGATAACATCATGACTTGGTGACATTCTCCTATCGCTTCTATCATTTTTCAGGGCTGTGTAAATCAACACTAACAATACTAGTAAGTTGTCTTAGCCTTTGACGTTCCTGATATAGAGCTATAACCTGTATGGTGCATAAGTATCATACCTAGCTTGTCTCTTTTTGGATTCAATCAGGATCTTCAAAGCGTTTGGTGCATTTTAAATGTCAGAAGAATCAAGAATCATCTTGGTGACTGTCAATTTCAGAAAGGCTTCTTGTCTGTTTTCTGTCTTTTCTTATGAATAAAAATTACAATACAGTCTGGAAATGACTTGAAGAATTGTATCCTATCAGTCAATAACTTTGAAAGGTTTGACAGAGATGTTCAAAATCATGTGGGATCCAGACAATATTAATTGAGAAAAGCTGGGCAGAACCTTCAGGACCTAACTGGAGTTTTAGTTGGGTGGGCATGGAAACTTAATTAAGTGGGAGGCCTCAAGTCATTTCCCTGATGACATGTTAAAGATTTGCTATTAAGTTCTCAGGTCTTTTCAGGCAAGGTCAGCTTTCCTGGCTTTCATAGAAACCACTTTTTCATTCATTCGCATGTCATGAATACTCACGAATGAGGCATGTACCTGACAGAGGAGACTTCCTCCTCCAAGCTCTGTGAAATCCAAATTCCTTCATTATTAGAATAAGGGGTGAAGTCTAACCAAGCTAACTAGCTCATGAGAAGGCTCCGCCATATTCAGTCTTGCTTGTGGTTCTTATGCATTTACAGTGTAATGGATGCATACTACCTGGGGTAGCCACTCTATCATAAGCAGTCTAACTTGTTGTAATTAAAAATAGAAACATAGAAAAAAGGAACTCAAGTAGCCCATTCAGCCCTTCAAGCTTGCTCTGACAATCAAAATGATCAACTTACTCAGTACCATTCCTGCTTTTACCCCATACCCTTTGATCCCTTTATCCTTAGGATCAATTCTATGTCCTTCTTGAAATCAATTTTTTGGCTTCAACGGCTTTCTATGGCAGAGAATTCCACAGGCTCACTACTCTCTGGATGAAGAGATTTCTCCTCATAAATGGCCCAGCAGGGATAATGCAGAATTTCCTGCTTGCTTGCCCATAGCTTTTGGCATTTTATTTATGCATGAATGTGCACTAAGCTGAGAAAAATGTAATTATTTGAGAAAAATCTAACCCAACCCGAAGCAGAAGAATTACTCAATTTTAGGTCCAGATCTGCGTTTAGTCCCCAAAGAACAAGATTCTGCCCTTTATTTTAGATGGAAGGATTAAGAACAAGAAGGCAGAGATTTAAGGTAATTACTGCAGTAACCATTCTATGATTCTATGGTTTTGAAATACACCAACAAGCTCCATACCCTTTGCTCACCATTAGATAAGAAACTTGCTGCAATATTAAAGAAGACACACAAATATTGAATCTTGATTAAATGTAAGATTCTCTCGCGGTTCTCATGAGAATAGTGTGCAATGTCAGAATTTTTAGTTTAATCATTTCTGGAATACTACTAAATTAAGAAACATGTTGTGACATCAAAACAATCTGTCATTCATTGTGAAGAAAGATGCAAATTTATTTTTGGAATAGGATTCCAAGTTGGTTCCTAAACTGCCAAAAAAGTAAGTTCGGCATGGTCTCTTTGTGGTCTCCAGCTGAAAGTAGGTCCAACCCACAACTCCAAGATGGGATGAGGTGCGAGGTCCCAAGGATTGCATCCCTTGCTGCTGGTACCAACCTGATCTACATCAGCCATTCGGGCAACTGACCCTCACCAGGAGAACCAAGCTGCTGTAGCAACATACAATTCTACATGCATGTTATACCCTAGAGAAATGGATAGTGATGGAATAGCTTTAAATTTCTTTTCATCACTTGGCTGACCACCAATCTCTCCTGCTCTTATACTTGCCATTAGCAAATGTCAGAAGAATTTTCAAGTTAATGCAGGAGTTGGTTGGCCACATAATGAACATTCCTGAAGAAGGGCCTGTGCCCGAAACGTCGAATCTCCTGTTCCCTGGATGCTGCCTGACCTGCTGTGCTGTTCCAGCAATAAAGTTTCAACTTTGATCTCCAGCACCTGCAGACCTCACTTTCTCCACATAATGAACACACCTTCCTTACAACCAAGTCCAGAAATGGAACTTCAATTGGAACCTTTAACTCAGAGGTAGGGATGTTATAATTGCACCACAAAGCCCCCTCAACTGCAGCATACATTTTATAACTCATCCATGTTGAAGTACAAAGAAGCAGTTAAGCACAATGACATGGAATTAACTGGATGCCATCTCAATGATCTGCTTTCATTTATATGGGTACATCCATTACATTTAGGACATAAACAAAGCACTTAATTTGACTCTACCAACAATTTATACATTCCTTTTTATCCATCCTTTTCACTTTTGACTACTCTAGGGGAGGCAAAAGCCTAGTGGCATTATTTCTAGACTGTTAATCCAGAGACCCAGGTAATATTCTGGAGACCTGGGTTTGAATCCCACTGCAGCAGATGGTGTAATGTGAACTCAGTAAACATTTGGAAGTAAGAGTCGAGAGTGTGGTCATGAAAAAGCACAACAGATCAGGCAGCATGATGAAGGGCTTTTGCCTGAAATTTGATTCTCCTGCTCTTCGGATGCTACCTGATCTGCTGTGTTTTTCCAGCACCACACTCTCGGCTCTAAACTCCAGCATCTGTAGTACTCACTTTCACCTATTTGGAGGTAAGAGTCTAATGATGACCGTGAATCCATGATTGATTATTGGAAAATCCCGCCTGGTTCACTAATGTCCTTTAGGGAAGGAAACTGCCATCCTTACCTGGTCTGGCCTACATGTGACTCCAGACACACAGCAATGTGCTTGATTCTTAACTGGGATGGGCAACCCTCAGCCTGTGAATGAATGAATGAATTTTAAAAATTCCTTTTTCTTTGTATCTTATATCAATGCAACTTTTCAGTTTAAGTTTGTCATACCTTTGGTTTAAAGCACAGTCCAAAAAGAAATGTAAACATTTTCAGTTCACTATTCTAATATAATATTCAGGAGAAAATGAGGTCTGCAGATGCTGGAGATCAGAGCTGAAAATGTGTTGCTGGAACAGCGCAGCAGGTCAGGCAGCATCCAGGGAACAGGAGAATCGACGTTTCGGGCATAAGCCCTCCTGTTCCCTGGATGCTGCCTGACCTGCTGCGCTGTTCCAGCAACACATTTTCAGCTCTAATATAATATTCAGTTATTTTAACAATGTACAGGTTGGTGTCTCAAAAATAGTTGCCAAATGCAAGGTTAGCTCATCACTTCCTATTATGGATATTTTATTTTATCTACTTTTCTGCCAAACCAATTCAGTTACAATTTGTCAATTGCTTTGCCCAATATAGTTCATTGAAATTATAATCCAGTTTTTCCATGATATCTTGAGACATTAACCTTGATAATATCTGACACTAATACCTTTGGACAACAATTAGAATGAAGAACACAAGACTTTATTTGCAGTCTTAAAGGGTTAAGATATCTGGTTTTGGACTGCCAAACTAATACGATGGTTTAAGAAATCAATTGATTATTCATGTGAACTTTGATTCTGTTTCTTGTTTTTCTGCAGTTTTCCAGCTATGATTCTTCTGAATCTTAATTAATGACAGATGCTATTTGTTATGACAGAATGCCATTCCTAAAAGGTCAGATTCTGTCCCTGAAGCAGGCATATTATCTAAATTCATTACCTATCAGAAGCCAGTCAAGCAGTAACATATGGGCTAGAGTTGCAAAATAATTACTACGCATCAGATTTCAGTCTGTAATCAGTTTTCCAGATTGAAAGAACATTGCTGAGATGATTAGGTAAAAGCATGCATTGTTTGTGATGCCTGGCTTATATTTTCCTATGTAACAATAGTCTCAATGCTTTCCAATGTGTCAAATACTTTGAGACATTTTGATAATGCGTTAATGAACTGCATAAATTTCAGAATTATCCAAACATTATTTAATCCAGGCATTTCCTTTTCCAATGCCTATCAAGAGCAAGGAGCTACATTTCTCTTCACTCAAACAAAACAGGAAAGAAAACGTTACTTCCTTTTTGTTGGGGTTCGATTTTAACTCTTGCCGCAGGCAGAAAATAGCAAGGAAGATTGGACGGGCTTCATAACAGGCCACAGAGCTGCTCCTGCTAGTTTTCCAAGTGGTGTTCAAAGTTAAAAGCTAGCAAATTATTTCTGAGCACTCAACTGAAGTTGTCAAAATGAATGATTTTTAAATCACATTCCTCCTGAGAATATGATTCCATCAGCAGGAATAAACTAAATTAGTCAGATGAAATTCTTTGCTAATAATGACCCTTTAACATCCCTCAATTGTCAATGAACCATTCTATCAGAGAAAAGATAATGGTTTTTAATCCTGTTATATCATGCATAATCTCTGCACTAAATAACTGAACAAAATTTGAGAAGATCTCAAGTGCTCCAGGATGCACTGCATTTCATGTCTGCTGTTCTAATAAATGGAAACAATTGCACATGTTTAGAATTCCTATCCAATTGAAAGTGACTTTCTCCTAGTCTAAGAGCATGTGCCAGAATAAGTTGGCTACATTGGATGGGACATATTATAGATTAGGTAAAAACAAGGACTACAGATGCTGGAAACCAGAGTCTAGATTAGAATGGTGCTGGAAAGGCACAGCGGGTCAGGCAGCATCCGAGGAGCAGGAAAATCGACGTTTCGGGCAAAAGCCCTTCATCAGGAATAGAGGCAGGGAGCCTGCAGGGTGGAGAGATAAATGAGAGGGGCGTCATATTATAGACTTCCAATCAACATGCAAGAAATGAAAGAAGGATGTATTTAGATAAGGGAAGGGTCAGAATAACAAAATTATTGCTTTGTAAGATTTTAATTTTGGACACGGAGAGGGTAAATGAAGAAGGAGGACTTGGAATACTTAAAATATCAAGAGCGTTCCTCCCTTGGGTAGTATGTTAGCGAGGAGGAAGTGAGGACTGCAGATGCTGGAGATCAGAGTCGAGAGTGTGGTGCTGGAAAAGCACAGCAGGTCAGTCAGCATCCGATGAGCAGGAGCATCGACGTTTGGGCAGGAGCCCTTCATCCGGAATCAGTATGTTAGCAAGCTAATGGTTTCGAGTTGTGGTTTGAACCTGTTTGTTGCAGTAAAATGGTCTGGTAGATGAACTGAATAAGGCTGATAAGCTTGGGAGCATTAGTCATGGTGTTACACAAGCTTTCAGACCTCCTTTGAAATGGAGACGGAAACAGTACAAAAAATGGATTGGAATGGGTCTTAAAAAGCTGCAGTGAGGCAGAAGGAGAAATTGGCACAGAAGACTAGACAGCAACAGTGGGATGTTTATAAAAAATGGAAAAGTATAGAATTCATTAAAAAAGAAGGAAACCAATGGTTGCTATCGGGGCCTAGGGTAAACCAGGAGATTAGACAAAACAAAACAAGGAAAAAGAAAGTGATTAGAGAGCCTCGTAAAAAGTTTAAGAAATTTTCAAATATGTAGCAGTAAAAATAAAACTACTTTCTGTTCGGTAGTGCTCTGAGAGTAGAAGTTAATTAAATCTTTCAGTGTTGTTCTGAGATAAAACAGCAGCTATATTACATAAGATATTTGTGTCAGGCTTAACTGAAGTGAATGGTATTGGTGAGGAGATGAATCTTAAGGGGGTGAGAGCAATATTAACTTGAAGCTTTTAGTAAAGCTAAAGAAATGCACAGGAATGTGCAATGGTTTTCTCTTTCAAAACCAATGCTGAATGTATGCTTTTCATTATCTTCTAAAGGCATATAAATCCTAAAACTACCAGACTGAACAGGGATCTAAAAGTGGATCTACATGTGGACGCAAAGGGCATGACTAAGGTATTACATTTCTAATTTCGGCTGGTGTTTTCATGACAGGTGTGTGAAACGTTCAAAATGCATACTCAGCTCCTGATTGGCTGTGTATGGGACTTCTGTGTTTTCTTGTAAGGTTCAGGTTTGCAATTCATTTTTGAAAGCTGTGTTGATGTGGTACAAAGATAGCCTGGTTAGAATGCCCACTTCCATTCTTGAAGACACCAGCCAGCTCACAAAGTTGTTTAAAGGTACCCTTAACATCACTTCTCCTCTGTCTTCTTATCCCATGCTACCATACCCACCTCAGATCCCCTACCTCCTTTCTTGTCCCATCAGATTTCAATGTTATTTTTATGCCCCCTACGATCACCCATGTCTCACCATGCAGCCTCAGATCTGCTCTGACACCCCATGTCCTCTCAGATCACTCATTGCATCCCATGCAGTCCTGTCCACATTTTCAAACACCTACTCTACTCTCTGTGCACAGTCCTCAGGCCTTCTGTGCTAGGCAATCACATTCTTTCAAGTACAGGATTGAAATATAAACCTCTGAAAAGTAATTCAAAACTCTTGTTCAGAAATCTGTCATTGATACTGTAAAGAAAAGATTGAATTGTACAAGCAAACACAAATGGCCCTACTAGAGAAGGGGCAAAACTCAACCTCAATCTTGGGAAATAAGGCAGGGCAAGCGACTGAAGTGTTAGTGGACAAGCACTCCGGAACTAGTGATCACAATTCTATTAGTTTTAAAATAGTTATGGAAAAGGATCGGCTTAGTCCATTGGTTAAAGTTCTAAATTGGGGCAAGGCCACTTTTGATGGTAGTGACATGCATTTGGAAAGGCAAGGACTGATGAGAGATATTCAGTATGGCTTTGTGCATGGGAAATCATTTCTCACAAAATTAGTTTGAGTTCTTTGAAGAGGTGACAAAGAAGATTGATGAAGGCAGAGTGGTAGATTGTCTACATGGACTTTAGGAAGGCCTTTGACAAGGTTCTGCATGATTGATTGACTAGTAACTTTGTCTAATCATTGCATAAACAACTCGCTCATCCTATGGTGTTATATCTAAGAATGACATTTCTAGGCATGAACACATGTTACTTTTACTTGTCAGAAGCCTCTCACTCTGGTCAAAAGCTCTCCAAGTGAGCACATTTTCTTCTTTTTGGCTTGCAAAAACATATCAGCAATGACAATAAGGTGCGGGAGGAAATCTAGTTATCCTGTGGTTCTCATAATGAAGTCACTGACCTCAGAAAAGATGCATTTACATTTTTGTACCCAAGACCTTCCCAACCGACCAAAACCACTCACTAAAATGATGTGATGTCAGAAAGGCTCTGGACAGGTTGTATTTTCTGCAAAAGAAAATATGCGCTACATTTTGCATTGAAAATCAGGCCCTGTGCATTCTTCTTTACCAATTTAGTAAATACCTGCATTGACAAAATCGTAGAGAAAGAAGGCAAAGTTGATACAGTAAATGTGCTACACATGATTTATAAAATACTTAAAGTTGTTAAGTTGTCAGGTCCAATGTATCTGAAGATATTGAGAGCAGTAAAGAGGAGAATTGAAACTATATGTAGTCTTCTCAGCCCCTAAAAATAGATGTCAGGTGTCAGATTTTCAGTTGAGTAGGGCAAATTGCTCTAGAGGTTAGTGAGTGAAGTTAAGTTAGACAGAGAGTGGAGGATGCTTAGTGCAGGGATGGTCGAAGTCCTGCCTCTTGGAGTTGTACTGTGTCCAAGTGTTTTTAAACAAAGGTAGAACATCCCTACTGCCCTCACATCCCTTCCATCACCGAACCACTCTCCAGGTCCTATGCATGTTAACACATGCCACCTTGTATCCTATACTCAATCCTAATGGCCCTTCATGTCTTCAATGTCAAACTATGCCCCTGTACCCACTCTTATTGCTGTTTATAGCCCCATGCCAATTTAATGCTAAATCATACCAGACAAGGGCTCCCACCATCTCTGTACTCACATCTGCCATTCAGTTCAATTTGTGTTGACTGGATGCAGATCAAATGAGCAATGTAGAGATTTTTATTTATATTTATATTACTTTTATTTAGATTTTAGTGTCATGTGTGTTTGAGCATAGGAATAAGGAGTACACTGAAAAGTGTACAAAATAGGCTTCTTTTAAATGTTGTGAATATGCATTCACTGCATTAACCATACACTGTCACTCATAAAAATCAATTTACTGTATTTACATCCCTCAATTGCATAGAACCTTAGAAGAACAAAGATTTTGTTCAAGTACAGGTAAAGTCACAATAGTCCTGCTCTTTCATTAGAGAGAAATGTTGGTGGTTTAAACTAAGGGTCACAATGCTTCAAGTGAGAGGAGGGATTGAGAAGGAGAGCCCTTTATTGTAATCTCAGCTGGTGTGGAAATTGAACATATGCTACTGGCATCTCTCTGCATTGCTCTCCAGCCAATCTCTATCTGTCTGTGTTACAGTGAAAGTTCATGTTTTAATCTAACACCTAGGTAACTCCAGGATTGAAATCTTAATCAGACACAATGAATCCATACTGAATACACTCCAGATCCTTCCACAACCCCAACACCCCAAACTGATGTGATGTCAGAAAGGCTCTGGAAAGCTGTATTTTCTGCAAAAGAAAATACACGCTGAATTTTGTGTTGAAAATCAGGCCCTGTGCATTTGTCTTTACCAATTAAGTAAATACTGACAAAATCGGAGAGAAAAAAGACAAAGTTGGTACAGTCTAACTACATTCTAAGACCATAACTGGCATCAGATTTTCAAAATCATATAATTATAGAATCACGGAACAGATACAACACAGAGCAAGACCATTCAATCCAGCAGATGCATGCCAGCTTCTACAAGGGTAAAGCAACCATTGCCACTCCCCTGCCCTTTCTCTCCCCATGGCTTGAATTCTCTTTTTTTGAAAATCTCTATAAGAGACTTGAAAAGCAACTTCAATTGTGGATTTCTTACAGAAATTTGATAAGCAGTAAGATAAAAAAGAGAATTGAGATTTTGAAAGCCTGATGAAATATATTGAATTTTTAGTGAGGTTAAATTTTGAGAGGATTATCTATAATCACAATATTTAGTTCACTTTATATATCCTTCGAAATTTTGTATATTTTTCTCCATGATTGGGAGAATTTTTATCATTTTGATTCAGAAGTTGGATCGCACTGGTAGTATTATTGTAGCCACAAGACTGTGGAAAGCATACAAATATATGTTTTAAACATACGATCCATTCATATTTTCACAAGTGTGGCATTCACATCCTGTTCTCTTCTCCATTAATTTACTATCAGCTTTTCATTCAGGTTTGCTGTGTTCTCTAATACTTCCACGTTAATTTTTATTTATTGTCACATGTTTTCTCCAGTTGTCTTTCTCCCTTTCCATTGAGCTTCAGCCAATAAGCACAATCTTTGTATCGATGCTGTAAGGATTCAACATGGGAAGCAATGTTGGTCCTTTGTTGGTTCTATCCACTCTGAAACAAGGTTAGTTCAAATGTCAGACTCCCAGGTTTCTACACATAAAATAACAGCAGTCTGCAAGCTCTCTAAATTACGTCTGTAATCTCACCCCACGTATGCATTCACTCTCTTGTACAGAGATACACACTCAAAGATGCACACACCATCTGATCGAAAAATAATGTCAACATTCAGCAAATCTTAATGGAGGGAATTTTTAGTTGTGACTCAGTGGAATGTATATTAAACTCTTGTGTTGGCTTACCTCGTACAACCTCACGTGATCTTTAACTTGCTTCAGTTGCTCTGTTCCTATTCATGAAGCACTTGTCCATTTCATCTGACCCCTTGATAAGAAAAGAACAGTAAAAGAAGACCCATTCAACTTTCGAGTCTGCTCAACAAATATCATGGCTGATTTCCTACTTCAATTCCACATTTTGACACTGTGTCCAAATCTCTCAATGTCTTTAGTTTCCAAACATCTCTTGATCTTTGTCTAAAAACACTCATTGATTGACTGTCCGTGCCTCTTTGGATGGGAGAATTCAATAACTTTACAACGTTTGTTCTGAGATCGTCCCACCTGAACTTTACTGAATTACTCCATTTGGTGTGGGGCAGTGTGATGAGAAGGACCTGAAACCTGAAAGTAAATCTGCCTTGTGTCAGTTTTGTGTCATTTTTATAACTAGAGGAGAAAGCACCCAAAAATACAATGTGAAAACATCTGACAACAAGAAAGGCACTGATGGCACAAAAAAAGGATGTTATCTGATAATTGCACCTTAGCCTACTCATTAAGAAGGTTATTCAATAGAATGTATGAAGAGCTTTGATTAGGTGTAGGGGAAAGAATTATGCCTTTTGCTTGCAAAGTCAATGTTAAGGGAATAATTATTTTAAAAATCTATTGAGAGAATGAGAGCAGATGAGGAAGAAAGTTGTTTAAGCATGGAATGGGTTAACTAGCCTGTAGGTGAAGCAAGAGAGACACAGTCTCTTAACAGAAAACTCACTTAAATCTTGAAGCAGAGAATGATTCAGATGCGGACTATAAGACCACAAGAAATAGGAACAGGAGTAGGCAACTCAACCCCTTGAGCCTGCTCTGCCATTCAATAGGATCATGGCTGACCGACGTTCCTCATGTATTCTTTCTTGCCCTTTCCAAGCTTTGGCAAATAGAGTTAAGGAGAATCCAACTGGTTTTTACAAATACATTAAGGACAAAAGGGTAACTCGGGAGAGAATAGGACTCTTCAAAGATCAGCAAGTTGGCCATTTTGTGGAGCCGCAAGAGATAAGGAAGATATTAAATGAGTATTTTGCATCAGTGTTTACTATGGAAAAGGACATGGAAGAAAAAGAATGTAGGGAAATAGATGGTGACATCTTGAAAAATGTCCATATTACAGTGGAGGAAGTGCAGGATGTCTTGAAACCCATAAAAGTGGATAAATCCACAGGATCTGAGCAGATGTATCCTAGAACACTGTGGGAAGCTAGGGAAGTGATCACTGGGCCTTTTGCTGAGATATTTGTATCATCGATAGTCACAGGTGAGGTGCCGGAAGACTGGGGGATGGCAAACGTGGTGCCACTGTTTAAGAAGGGTGGTAAAGACAAGCCAGGGAACTATAGACCAGTGAGCCTGACGTCAGTGATGGGCAAGTTGTTGGAGGGAATCCTGAGGGACAGGATGTATATGTATTTGGAAAGGAAAGGACTGATTAGGGATAGTCAACATGGCTTTGTGCATGGGAAATCATGTCTCACAAACTTGATTGAGTTATTTGAAGAAGAAACAAAGAGGATTGATGAGGGCAGAGTGGTGGACATGATCAATATGGACTTCAGTAAGGCGTTCGACAAGGTTCCCCATAGGAGACTGGTCAGCAAAGTTAGATCTCATGGAATACAGGGAGAGCTAGCCATTTGAATACAGAACTGGCTCAAAGGTAGAAGACAGAGGGCAATGGTGGAGGGTTGGTTTTCAGACTGGAGGCCTGTGACAAGTGGAGTGCCACAAGGAGCGGGGCTGGGTCCTCTACTTTTTGTCATTTACATAAATGATTTGAATATGAGTATAAAAGGCATAGTTAGTAAGTTTGCGGATGGCATCAAAATTGGAGGTGCATTGGACAGTGAAGAAGGTTGCCTCAGATTACAACAGGATCTTGATCAGATGAGCCAATGGGCTGAGAAGTGGCAGATGGAGTTTAATTTAGATAAGTGCGAGGTGCTGCATTTTGGGAAAGCAAATCTTAGCAGGACTTCAGCACTTAATGGTAAGGTCCTAGGGAGTGTTGATGAACAAAGAGACCTTGGAGTGGAGGTTCATAGCTCCTTAAAAGTGGAGTCGCAGGTAGACAGAATAATGAAGAAGGCGTTTGGTATGCTTTCAGAGTTGGTCAGAGTTTTGAATACAGGAGTTGGGAGATCATGTTGTGGCTGTACAGGACACTGATATGACGACTTTTGGAATATTGTGCACAATTCTGGTCCCCTTCCTATCGGAAGGATATTGTGAAACTTGAAAGGGTTCAGAAAACATTTGCAAGGATGTTGCCAGGCTTGGAGGATTTGAGAAATAGGGAGAGGTTGAATAGGCTGGGGCTGCCTTCCCTGGAGCATCGTAGGCTGAGGGGTGAGCTTATGGAGGTTTATAAAATCATGGGGGGGGCATGGATAGGATAAGTAGACAAAGTCTCTTCCCTGGGGTGGGGTTGACCAGAACTGGAGGGCATGGGTTTAGGGTGAGAGAGGAAAGATATAAAAGAGAACTAAGGGTCTACCTTTTCACGCAGAGGGTAGTACGTGTATGGAATGAGCTGCTAGAGGATGTGGTGGAGGCTGGTACAATTGCAACATTTAAAAAGCATCTGGATGGGTATATGAATAGGAAGGGTTAGGAGGGATATGGGCCAGATGCTGGCAGGTGGGACTAGATTGGGTTGGGATACCTGGTTGGCATGGATGAGTTGGACCGAAGGGTCTTTTTCCATGCTGTACATCTCTATGACTCTATGATAACCCTCGATTCCCATACTAATCAAGAATCTATCGACCTCAGTCTCGTCCTAGAATGTCCCATGAGGCGAAGCATCCTTTCAGTATTTAACCATCAATCCCCTTAAGAACCCCATATGTTTCAATGAGATCACCTCTTATTCTTCTAAATTCCAATGAGTTGAGTGACAAAGAGGAACTGTTACATTTGTTCAGGATTATCGTTGAGAAAATCTTCGCATACATTTTGAATGAAAAGGCTTCTTTCTATCCTGTGAACCTCTATGTTGCTATTCCCACTGAGTTTTTAAATGACAGAAGTTGCTAGGCAAGCTCAGCAGGTCTGGCAACATGTGCAAAGAGAAATCAGAGTTAACGTTTCAGGTCCAGTGACTTTTCTTTAGACCTGCTGTTAACTCTGGTTTCTCTTCACAGATGCTGCCAGACCTGCTGAGCTTTTCCAGCAACTTCTGTTCTCATTGCTGATTTATAGCATCCACAGTTCTTTTGGTTTTTCTTCAAGTTTTAATTGACACCGAAGAAGAATCATTTGCATCGTTGGTCAGTGGTTAGCACTACTGCCTCACTGTGCCAGGGACCTGAGTTTGATTCCAGCCTTGAGTGACTATCCATATGACGTTTGCACATTCTCCCCATGTCTGCGTGGGTTCCCTCCAGTTGCTCCGGTTTCCTCCCACAGTCCAAAGATGTGCAGGTTGGGTGAATTGCCCATCCTAAATTACCCATAGTGTTCAGTGATGTGTAGGTTAGGTGCAGTACTGTAATGGGGTGGGGGAGTGGGTCTGGGTGGGTGGGTTGTTCTTCAGAGAGTTGGTGTGGACTTGTCGGGCCGATGGGCCTGTTCCACACTGTCGGGATTCTATGGCTGCAAATGATTTAACCAAAACAGTTAAGTTTCCTTCTTCACTGTTTTGAAAGAGACATTGACTTGATTAAATATAATGGGTTAATGCACCCTATTGAAACTAAGGAGAAACAAACTTAAGATGGCAATTTTAAGTGTTCATGCTCTGGAGTGCCACTGCACAATTTCAAAGTCATGAAGTTTCCAAGCATCACTAATTAGATATTAGTTAGGATCAAACAAAAAGCCATGGTAAGAACTCTCATCATCAAAAGAATTTCACAGTATCTGTGGACTATTTAAACATTAGCCACTTTATCAAAGAATCATCTGATTATCTAACATACACCATTGATTAGGACTTGTCTCTTCTAAAGAATGATAACAATTTTAAAATTCTAGTAACATACTGGAGGAACATCACTACTTCTCATTCACTTTACAAATCTTGTAAACCGTGTTGCATGTGGAACTTTAACCACTTTAAGGGACATTTTCTGTTTGCTTATAAAAATTAATCTGGACTAAACACTGTGTAAATTGGCAAACATGAATAATACACTCCTGACATGGGTGAGGTTTGCATATCAGGAAATTGTGAACCTCATCTCATGATTTTCTGTCCATTAATTTTAGCAAGAAGCAAGGGCGGCACGGTGGCTCAGTGGTTAGCACTCCTGCCTCACAGTAGCTGGGTTCCAGGTTCGATTCTAGCCTCGGGTGATTGTCTGTATGGAGTTTGTACATTCTCTGCATGGGTTTCTTCCACGTACTTCCGGTTTTCTCCCATTGGCCATGCTAAATTGCCCATAGGTCACGTGTGTTCGTCAGAAGGAAATTGGTCTGGGTGGGTTACTCTTCAACATGTCAATGTGGATTTGTTGGGCCGCAGGACCTGTTTCCACACTGTAGGGAATCTAGTCTAAATTGTGAATATTATCCAAGTGTTAAAAAAAAAAATAGACAGTATGAACCTTTTCCCGCGTATTGAGTCGGGTATTACAAGGGGGCATAGCTTTAAATTAAGGGGGGGTAGGTATAGGACAGATGTTAGGGGTAGGTTCTTCACTCAGCGAGTCGTTAGTTCATGGAATGCCCTGCCAGTAACAGTGGTGGACTCTCCCTCTTTATGGGCATTTAAGAGGGCATTGGATAGGTATATGGAGGATAGTGGGTTAGTGTAGTTTAGGTGGGCTTGGATCGGCGCAACATCGAGGGCCCAAGGGCCTGTACTGCGCTGTATTCTTCTATGTTCTATGTTCTATGTTCTAAAAGTATGTTTAAAAGCTTGAAGGCAAGACCATAAAGATTTCAACGGCTTGACAGTGGGAAAAATGATGAGGCAAGATTTTACATTTCTTAGCAGGTTGAGGGGAGGCAGCACAGAAATAAAATGGTCTGCTCACTTCCACTCTGCCATCACTGTACATTTTCCCAAGTGCGGATAGACACTCAAGGAAAATAGTCGATTACAAATGCAAATGAAACTTGCTTCCTTCCTCTTGCTCACTTACAAACACTGGAGTTATTATCACAGACAGTTTCTCATTTTTGTCTTTAGATGCCACAGTACACTCAGTGGTTGTGACTTTGGTTTATTATGGAAAAAAGTGTCGCAGCGACACTCACACTGGATTATGAATCATTTTATGAGCACTTCTGTGTGATCACACAACTTGTGGCTTCTGTGAAACTCCATCCACAACTACCACTGTCAGGAGGCCGGGGGGTGGGGGCTGGGGGGAGGGTGGGTAAGTCTGCAGATTGAGAAGTCAGTCATGGTTAGAGCCACAAAGCTTCCTGCTCTCAAAGCCAGTCTTTTTTTCTATTGAAGATGCATAAGAGATAAATGAAAACGGTTAAAAGAAAGATAAACATGTTTTCAACTTTGCTGATATAATAAGCTGGCATTTAGAAATGGCAGGCCCTTTCTACTGCCCTTGTGCCACCCCATTGCCGTTAGTGGAAACGGACACCAAATTTAGTCAGGACAGCCCAAAGCTGCACTGGACAATGAAAAGTTGCTGACTCTCATGTTGTTAATGGTTTCAACACGGAATGCTGATGTCTGTGCTTACATGTTTTCCAAATGGTCAGAGACTGGCAACGATGTCATTGTGATGCCAATTTGATGGTATCACATCACGGTGGGTGAGGGTTTGGGGACAGCTTTCCTGGTTTAGGAATGTAAAATCCAGCCCATGGTGGCAGTGTTGATACCTGACATACAGTGATATACAGGGGTTGAGGTTCTGATGTTTCAAAAGGGATCAGTGGTGGTTCTAGTTTCATTCTCCAAAGAAGCTTCTATTCTCCAGAGGTTTAAATGCTTTGCCCTTTGCCATTCCAATGTTCCAACGCCCCTTAAATAAAACCTCGAGTCCCGCTGACCTCAGGCCCTCCATCCCTTGAAATCTTGTGTTTCCGATTCCAAGATCAAATAACTTAATTTCCATGCTCGAAAGCCCCATAGTGAATGCATTCTCACTATTCACAGTATCACAGATTTATTATGGTGCAGAAGGAGACCATTCAGCTCATAGCTGTTCCCAAGCCTCCAATGCACCAAATGGTTAGGTCCTAGGATTACTTTCTTGGGATCCCAGGCCTGCCCTATTGTTCTTTATTAGAGCTCTCAGTGACAGAATTAGAATTAGCTTTATTGTTACATGTACTCAAACGAATACAATGAAAAGTATAAAAGTCGCCACTTACAGCACCATCTTAGGTACAAAGGTCCCTATGTACAGCTTCTTCAATTACAGTTCTTAGAAAAATAGAAAAGTAAAAAGTCCAGCATTGCAGATTTTAGGAATAAAGTATGAAATGAAGAAAAATAAGTACAATGAAGGACCACCACATCAGCCTGAGGGGACTCCACTCAGGCCCAAGAGACCACCAAGTTGAGGTGTGAGGGCATCTCGCTGGGCCAGGAAGCTGCCATGGCAGGGCAAGAGGATGCCACCTCAGATCTGCGCTGAGGCCGGGAATTCCAATGCCGCAAGTTCAGCAGTCGCGAGGTCAGAGGCCAGGAGTTCCGAGCCGAGGCTTTTGAGTCTGGAAGATCCAAGATCATAAGATTTGAGGCCAGGAGTTCAGAGGCTGCGAAGCACCAAGACCATGAGGTTGCAGGCCGGGAGGTCCAAGGCCAGGAGATCAGAGGCTGAGCAGGCTGAATGGGAGAAAAGAAGAAGACAAAAGAAAGAAAAAAAGAAAAGGAATGGACGGAGTGGACGAGATCTAGTTGAAGCGTCCTACTTCACCGCCATCTTGGTTCTGACATTTATCAGCAGGGTGTTAGATGCAGATGAAACTGAAGATTCAATCTACTGTGCCCCCCACAAGCACTCCTGCTGCCCATTTCTGCTTATTCAATCAAAGCACCTGATGGTGAATTAGTAGGCCATCAAGTAAGAAAGGTGACAATTATAAATGCACTCGGGAGCTCCGAGCAGAACAGGGACTATATGGCTGGGTATCACGTGGCAAAGTGGTACTGTGTGAATGTAAAGTCAGCCCTAACTAGAACTGTAAACGTCCCTCACTCTTAGAATCATTCTTTATTTTGCATTAAAAGTTGAAAAAAAGGCAGATATAACCCCCTTGCCCAAAAGGAGCCACTGATACATTCAACTCTGGTACCAAATATCTACCACCCTGGATCATACCCTGGTACAGCAGCAAAACAATCTTGAGGAAAGACTGTCATTTCACCCCGGGGCCGTTTAACCTGTAATATACAAGCAATTTTCTGACTTTAAATTGATTTCAATTCATTACAAGGAATTTTGAATTACTTGAGCTCCCAGGGGCAGTACTTAAGTCGTGGCCCTAAAGGGAAAAGTCAGATTATCAGTTCAGCAACATTATAACAATCCAGACCTCATGTCACCTATGAATAGTACCATGAGATCCTTTCAAAGGTTAGTAAATTGTTCTGAGTTATGATAAACTGATGCCATATCATACTGTCAAAGCAGTGTGATGTGAGTATAAATGCATCAAATAATCAAAAAGGGAACATTTCAATAAAGGAACATCTCAGACACTGATTTATTTCTAAGCAGGACCATATACTGATAATTCTTATTGATCTTTTTTTAAACTTCGGAATCGCATTAAGCCATAAAGTACAGAAATCAGATTCAGGGCAAGTTATTTTAAAAATCTAATGATAATTCTAAGAGTGATGCTTTGAAATAGTGTTTTATTTATATATGGAAGTGATTCAAAATCCTAACCAGAGAGCTGAAAGTAGTTCTGTTTAAAGTTACTGGAAAATATTTTTGTTATCTGCAATCACTGTGGACAGGTTAAACCCAAACTCACCAGGTTGGAAACTCATAGGATAGATGAATGGTATTTCTACTTATTGTTCAATATCACTTTATGCTGACTTTAATGAAGATTTAGAGCAGGAGGATTGGAAAATACCACTACACATGATACTGACAGTTTGCTGACACGTTAGATTAGAATTACTCCCCACAGTCAAACTTAAGTAGGACTGAAAGGATGCAAGTTTAATTCTATTTGATTCCTGAAGAAGGGCTCATGCCCGAAACATCGATTCTCCTGCTCCTTGGATGCTGCCTGACCTGCTGCGCTTTTCCAGCAACACATTTTCAGCTTAATTCTATTTGAAACAGGTACCTTAGCATTCTCATTAAAACAGTGAGAAAACCACATGGATATGATAAGGATTCAATATTGTCATGTCTGGAAAGTGTAACTTGAAAGATCAAATTCTCTCGATCCCACTAATTTACTGGTCACTTGCATGAATTGTGCTGTTTGGTAACAAGAGTTGCTCCTGATTTCAAACTCAAACAAAATTATTCTTTGTTTATGACATTGAATATATATCAGTACTGATAAACGATTCTATCACATGTACTGATGCTACAAGCGGACGCTTGCTATTACTGAATAATTCCAGAATCTTGACATTGGATCTGTCTCACAGGACTAGCCATATTCTATAGCTGGAATTCTCTGGTATAGACACAGGTTCCACAGGAGACACAAACATAACAACAAAGAATAGGCTCAATAAATCTCGGCTCATATAACCATTACTTGTGTTACTCGTACAACAAACCCTGGTATAGTTATGATACTCCCAAGCATAATGTTTGATGTAGTTTAACTCACCTCATCCAAGATTTGTCTCTATGTTGTATGGAGCATATGAAAAGAAAGGTTTGTATTGAATTTATTAAGCTTGTTTATCATTTTCTGCAATTATCATGATCTAACATGTTTGATGTTGTGAAGATGAAGGTTTTATTTCAGAATTAGGCAGTATTATTGATGATTGCAGTGTATAACTGAGAATGGTATCAAATGCTCTTAATAATGCCAACATCACAAGACGTAAATCAAAGCAAGGATTCAGTGGGCAGAAATATAAAATAAAAATTATTTATTTCATTAATATCATAGTAAGCTAATATAATGTACGAATCCAATAAATTGCTCAAATAATGCTTTATTTGTGGTTCTTGGCACCTAATCATACAAAAGGTGTTATTGTATATTCAATGATGAGCAATTAGGTAAAGAATTTGAGTTACAGGGAGAATTTTAACTCATGAACAGTGGATTTGAGTGAATGGGAGATTAAAGTGATAAGAGTCTGAATCACAATGCCAATAGCACCATTCACCATAGCTGCAAGCCTCAATGGACGAGCTGTTATCCATTCAACTCTGAATCTCGGGTTTCCCAGGAGGCCTGGCAACTAATCCTGGAAGTGGCTCAAGTAGAAAGGCACTAAGCTTTTGAATCTGGAGCACCTGTCTGCAATTGTACTCTCACTCAACCTCTTTCTATCTCCCCCACTCCATTCCCCCCAACAATCTTTTCCATTCTCAATCCACCTCCACTACCTTTACCCTTGCTCAGTATGCCTCCAAACCACCACAAAGGGTCCGTGTTATCATCCCAAGATCACTGATTAATAAAATCTGCAACACCGGGATTCTGAAGGTACCTACAGGCATGTAATCCTATACTCTCCCTCAAGTTCTTCAAAATATCTTTCTACCATGAATAAAAAGGTCGGCTTAAATGTTTGTTTCAAGATTAGAGTGGTGCTGGAAAAGCACAGCAGATCAGGCAGCATCCAGGGAGCAGGAAAATCGACAATTTGGGCAAAAGCCCTGCCCAAAACATCAATTTTCCTGCTCCTCAGACGCTGCCTGACCTGCTGTGCTTTTCCAGCACCTCTCTAACCTTGACTCTGATCTCCAGCATACGCAGTCCTCACTTTCGCCTTAAAAGCTTTTTTTCCATTACGATGGTCGCAAAAACTATGAATGACATTTAAAGTGTTCAAAGTATTTTCTAAGATGCCTGTATACAGTGTGTTTGGAAATATGATCAAAGTGAACTTTATTTTCGTTTGGAGAGGTTGCTGGAAAAAACTCGGTAGGTCTGGCAGCACTTGTGAATTTGGATTTTCCTCACAGATACAGCCAGACCTGCTGAGCTTTTTCAGTAACCTCTAATCTTGTTAGAGAGAAAAACCGTTGGGCAGACAGAGGAATGGGTAATGGTTGGCCTGGGAGAATGAATGGGAGACAAGCAGCAGTTTGGAAGAAAACAGCAAGCCAGGCAGCATCACAAGATGGGGAAGTCAACATTTCAGATGTAACCCTTTTATCTCTTACCTGGGTGAATGCATTGCTGCTGAATGCGACCATTACTGGCTGACAATGGGTTGTTTGTGGTAGCGGTCCATGTGATGACATGATCTAGTGTGTGGGGGTCAGGGTAACAAGGTGAAAGAAGGTGCTCAGGCCCTGAAATTATTGAACTCGATATTGAAGCCAGAAGGTTGCAGAATTCTCAGGCAGAAAATGAGATGTTGTTCTTTCAGCTTGCACTGAGCTCCTCTGTCGTAAGCCCGAGACAGAGATGTTGGCCAGGGAACAGAGAGGTGTGTTGAAACAGCAGGCAACTAGAAACTTGGGATCATTTTTTGTGGATAGAATGTAGATGTTCTGCAAAGTGGCAGTCCAGTCTGCACATCATTTCCCCAATGTAGAGGACAAAGTTAAAAATCACACAACACCAGGTTATAGTCCAACAAGTTTATTTGGAAGCACTAGCTTTTGGAGCGCTGCTCCTTCATCAGGTGGTTATGGAGCAGGACCATAAGACACAGAATTTATAGCAAAACATTACAGTGTCATGCAACCGAAATGATACATTGAACAAACCTAGATTGCTGTTAAGTTTTTCATCTTTTAGAATGTGTTGCAGGTTTTGGTTCATTAATATGTAAATCCCAGAACTTCACATTCTCGAGATAACTTAAGATTTTATTTTAAAAAGTGACATCTCAGCTCAGACAATGCATTAAAGATGTGAGGTTAGAGTTTGTCCATATCCAATCTTGAGTCAGATTGGTTCTATTTCCAAAGTAGAATTTATGAAATATTACATGGATTGACTGCCTGAATTGACTGCCTGCAGATTGTGTGCTTTTTGAGCAAAACAGAATGTATCTGCAAATACAATTTTGCAAATACAAATTCACCCCATAGACTTGTGTGTGTGTATATGTTCTATGTGTGTGTGCATGAGAGAGAGTGTGTGATTATATGTGAGTGTGTGCATGTGGGTGGGTGTGAGTGTGGGGGAGTGTATGTGTGTGTGTTTGAGACACAGCGTATGTATGAGAGAGGGTCTGCGTGAGCGTGTGAATATGTAAGAGTGTGTGTGTTTATGTTCTATGTGTGTGTGTAATGCAGTGGGGTCACCAGTAGGGTGACATGAAACCAAGTTCCCAGTTGAGGCCATCCTAATGGGTACTGAACTTGGCTGTCAGCTTCTGCTCACCCACTCTGTGTTGTTGCGTATCCTGAAGTCCGCCTCGGAGGATGGTCACCCGACGATCCAAGGCCGAATGTCCCTGACCGCTGAAGTGTTCGCCGACTGGGATGGAACACCCCTGTCTGGCAATTGTTATGCTACCTGATGAAGGAGCAGTGCTCTGAAAGCCAGTGCTTCCAAATAAACCTGTTGAACTATAACCTGTGTGACTTTTAACTTGGTCCACCCCGGTTCAACACCAGCTCCTCCATGTTGCAAGCAGCAAACACAGTAGACTAGAATGAGTGAAGTGCAGATGAATCATTACATCATCTGGAAGATGTGTCTGTGGCCTTGGATATTAATGAGGGAGGAAGTAAATGTTCGATGTTACACCTTTTGCGATTTCATGGGAAATTGCCATGCAGTTGTGGAATCATTTGAGGAGTGAAGGAGGACTGGACCAGGGTGTCTTTGACGGAATGGTCCTTGCAGAAGGCTGACAAGGGAGGGGAGGGAATATTTGACAAAAACAGAAATGACTGTGTAAGCTCAGCAGTTCTGGCACCGGTTGTGGAGAGAAATCAGAGTTAACATTTTGTGTAAGATTACTCTTTCTCAGAACTAGGGTGAATATATTGCATCCCATTAAAGGGTTGGAAATGATGGCTGATGACCCTTTGGATGTGGATATTGATGCGATGGCCGGTGAGGACAAGGGGGACATTATCACTGTGTGGGAGGGAAGCGGATACTCTTGTCAGATATCACCTCATTCTCAATAGATCCTTCTCAATATCAAGGAAGCTTTGAGAAGTTATTGGAAGGATATTATGAAGTTGGACTGGGTTCAGAAGAGGTTTACTAGCATGTTGCCAGGTTGTAAAGGTTTGATTTATAAAGGATAGGCTGGATAGGCTGGGACTTTTTCCATTGGAGCATTGGAGGTTGAGAGGCGACCTGATGGAAGTTTATAAAATAATGAGAAATATAGATAGAGTTAATGATAGTTGTCTTTTCCCTAGGATGGGGGATTTCTAGACTAGGGGGCACATTTGTAAGGTGAGAGGAGAGAGATTTAAAAAAGACATGAGGCAATTTTTTTACACAAATAATAGTTTGCTTGTGGAATGAACTTCCCGATGAAGTGGTGGATGTAGGTACAATTACAAGGTTTAAAAGACATTTGGATAGATACATGAATAGGAAAGGTTTGGAGGGATATGGGCCAGGACTTGGCACGTGGAACTAGTTTAGTTTGGGATTATGTTCGGTATGGACTGATTGGACTGAAGGATCTGTTTCCATGCTGTATAACTGTATGATTCTATAAGTTTAACATGTGTGTTGGAATGCATCATCAAATTTTATCAAAATATTTATTCCCTAAGGGATGAACATAGTATCATTATTGATACAATTGAATCTGTCCATAATCTCCCAAAGAACAAAAGCTGGTAGTACAAGTACTTCGTATTATTTTCTCTATGCTCCACAGCTACACTTTTTAGAATGTGAAAACATCGACTCTGGAGTCATAGAGTCAAACAGCATGGAAACAGACCCTTCAGACCAACTCATCCATGCCCACCAACTTTCCCAAACTGATTATTTCCACTTGCTCACATTTGACCCATATCCCTTTAAACTTTTCTATTCATGTACCTGTCCAAATGTCTTTTAAATGTTGTAACTGTACCTGCATCTACCATTTCCTGGGGTAGTTTATTCCACATACAAATCACCCTCTGTATGAAAAAGTTGCCCCTCAGGTCCCTTTAAATCTTTCTCCTCTCACTTTAAAAATATGCCCGTAGTTTTGAGCACCCCACCCCAGGGAAAACACCTTTGCAATTCACCTTATCTATGCCATTCATGATTTTATAAACCTCTGTGAGGTCAACCCTCAATCTCCAATGCTCCAGTAAAAACGTCCCAGACTATCCAGCCTCTCGCCATAACTCAAACTCTAACATCCCAGCAATACCTTAGTAAGCATTTTCTGAACCCTCTCCAATTCAACAATTTTCTTCCTATAGCAGGACAACTGGAAATGTATATATTACTCCAAAAGTGGCTTCGCCAACACAACCTCAACGTCTTAACCCAACTCCTATACTCAATGTTTTGAGCAATGAAGGCAAGCGTGCTAAATGCCTTTTTAACCACCCTGTCGAACTGTGATGTAAATTTCAAAGAATTATGTACCTGAACCTCTAGATTTCTCTGTTTGTCAACACTACCCAGGGTTGTAAAATTAACTGCATAAGCCCTGTCCTTGTTGGTTTCACCAAAATGCAACACCTTGCATTTATCCAAATTAAACTCTGTCTGTCACTCCTCAGCCCACTGGCCCAATTGATCAAGATCCCTTTGTAATCTTAGATAATCTTCTTCATCAATGAGACCACCAATTTCAGTGTCATCTGCTAACTTACTAACTTACAAATTTACCATGCTTTCTAAATTCTCATCCAAATTGTTTATATAAATGATGAACAAAGGTGGACCCAACACTGATCTCTGCAAAACACACTGGTCGCAGGCTTCCAGTCCAAAGAAAAACCCTCCACCACCACCCTCTGAATGCTGTCAAGCCAATTTTGTATCCAATTGGCAAGCTCGCCCTGAATCCCATGCGATCTAACTTTACTAATTAGTCTACCATGCTGAACCTTGTCAAAGGCTTTACTCAAACATCAATTATTGCTCTGCCCTCATCAATCTTTTTGCTTACATCTTTAAAAAGCTCAGTCAAGTTTGTGAGACACATTTTCCCACACACAAAACTATGCTGACTATCCCTAATCAGTCCTTGTCTCTCCAAATACACGTCAATCCTATCTCTCAGAATCCCCTCCAACATCTTACCCATCAATGATATCAGACTCTCTGGTCTTCAGTTCCCAGCTTCTCTATGCAGTCTTTCTTAAATAAAGGCACAAAATTAGCCACCCTCCAGTCTTCCGCAACCTCACCTGTGGCTGTAGATGATAAAAATATTGCTGCTGGGAGTCCGGCAATTTCGTCCCTAACTTCCCATAATGTCCTCGGATAATTTGATCAGGTTCCGGAGACTTATCCACTTTTATGCTGTTTGAGACTTCCAACACCACTTCTTTAATATGGATTGTTTTCAAGACATCAATATTTATTTCCCTGTGTTCTGCAGCCTCCATTTCTTTCTCTACAGTAAAAACTGACGTGAAATATTTGTTAAGTATTTCTCCCATCCCCCTTGTGTCTCACATAGTCAACCTTGTTGATCGTTAAGGGGAGAAAGTGAGGTCTGCAGATGCTGGAGATCAGAGATGGAAATGTGTTGCTGGAAAAGCGCAGCAGGTCAGGCAGCATCTAGGGAACAGGAGAATTGACGTTTCGGGCATTAGCCCTTCTTCAGGATCGTTAAGGGGTCCTATTCTCTCCTAGTTGCTCTTTTGTTCTTAATGTACTTGTGGAATCTGGATAATCCTTAACCTTATCTACCAAGGCTACCTCATATCCCCTTTTTGCCCTCCTGATTTCCCTCTTCAGAATGCCCCTACACCCTTTATACTCTTCAAGAAATTCACTTGATCCCAGTTGATCATGCCTAATTTATGATTCCTCTTCACCAGAGCCTCAATATCTTTATTCATCCATTATTCCTTATATTTACCAGCTATACTCTTCATACTAACAGAAACATAATGCCTCCAAGCTCTCATTATTTCACTTTTGAAAGCCTCCCATTTGTTAGTCATCTCAGTACCTACGAACTACCAGTTTGATAACATGCAAGCCAAATAGCTGATTAGGCTTTCAAAACAAATTATCTAAGCCTTACTGATTTAGATATGATTAGGTATTGAGAATATGACCTCACAAAACTCCAAATCATCTGTTATGCAATCAGTCTCATCATTCATTCATTACTTTCCTCCAGCACTACATATATATAGACGAATAGAAATGAATGATGATTTAATTTGCTAATACAACTACAGGCTTGGGCATAAGTGAAAGATTGTTAATTTGGACTGTGCACATCTGTGAGAATTATTTGAAACTGTTACTCCTTTTCATCACCGGAGGATCTTTCAAATTTTAGTCTTGACAAATAACATCTACTTCCAATTAAATATGAATTAATATCTAAAGTTAAATTAAATGGTTTTTTTTTAAAGAATGAATCACACTGCTACTCCAAAATTATAATTATGTCATCCCATTCACAAGACCATATGAGATGATCAAGAAATTTCC
The DNA here is from genome assembly GCF_037043375.1 of Chiloscyllium plagiosum. NCBI lineage: Eukaryota > Metazoa > Chordata > Chondrichthyes > Orectolobiformes > Hemiscylliidae > Chiloscyllium > Chiloscyllium plagiosum. Next base: position 29,624,101 of record NW_028270146.1, read on the forward strand.
TTGGCTTGATCTCCCTTTATACAGTACATCTTCCATATAAAGCAGGCTGCTTTGCTTCATCATTTCCACAGCATCATAAAGGGACAGGAATGAAACAAGAAGATGACAGTAACTCAAAAGGAACGTCCTTCAACACCACATTCTCAATGGCAGCTAGGGAAGGTTAATAAGTATTGGCTTTGTCAACGGTGCCCATATCTTGAGAATAAATGTAAATATGATTTGATATTGCAAGAGTTAGAAACAATGTACCATTCAGCAGATGATGCGACATGATATATCATTTGAATCTATGTTGTCCATGTATTTAAAGAAACATAGATTGTGAAGTGGTTGAAAGGATGGCATGAGTAAATAGAATTTCTCTATAAAACTGAATGACATGTTTACAACAGCTAACAGGCTATTTGCTTAATATTAAAGAATATTTTATACAGTTGTATAGCTTCATAGCAAAGTTGGTTCAGGATCTCTAATGTAATGAATAGGGCAATTTTTTTTTAGAGGTTTTTAAATATTAGGGGTCTACATGGTTGTTATCAATTTTATTGATCTAAGTGTTGCTGTGCTCATATGACAGTATGTAGTTACGTAATTTAGAAAACAAATGTTTACAAATGATTAATGTCATTCCAGTCACTGCAAGTGAAGAAATCAGACAATGTTTTGCAGCATTTGGCTACAGCTGAAATAAATGTTGAGGTCCGGATAAGTTCGTAATATTGCTTCTGTTATGGGTGGAAGTTTGATATTGGCTGTAAACAATCACATAAGTGTGACAGGAAAGCAGAATAAATCTGAGAATCTGAAATCCTTGTGATCGCTGCAATCCAGTGTATTGAAACACTGAGAACTGTCTTCTAGTCTGCATCAGCAAAGAACACACATTTGCACAATTATTTGCACAATTCAGAATTTCTCTTCACATCACCTCTACTTTGTCATTAAAATAGGCCTTAAATTTGACTTCTATAACTTCACATCAACTCCAAATCCGAAACCCATACTTCCTTTAGGGTAATTTTTAAAATTCTGTTTTTCAAATATTCATAGACATTGCCTTTGATAATTCCTTTGATGTTTCCAGAAGAGTTTTGTTTTGTGGCTAAACACTTCCATATTTAATGCTTAGTGGTTCAGAAGTTAATGTGTGCAGATATCTTTTCCCAATCGAGGTCAGGTTTTGTTTCATACTCGAAAGGAAAAGTCTATTCAGGATTTATTCTCAAGCTGTTTTCATTTTAGTAGTTAATCAATTTATTGCTCACAGTCATCATAGTATTCTCCAAAGTAAAGAACTTTAAAAGTATCACAGGACTGTACTGCAGAATATTTAGATCCCAGTTAAATGTTTTAATTTGCTCTTAACTGAGACCAATTAATTACACTTCATTCTGATTTCAAAGAAACTATTTTTGACTGTGTGACAAAGGATTTTCCAGTTTCAACTGGAAAATTGCATAATAGCTCTATGAGGTTAGGTGCTAAAAAGTCTTTCGGATGAAAGTGTACTGCATTACAACACAAACACCCAAATGCATAAGACATTTATGCAAATCTTTCTTGTCTTTATAATCACATTAAAGCAGTAAAAGAGTTTCAAACAAATGTATTAAATATGCTAATGTGTTGTTACAAAATTTTACCTCATAAATAAATGTGTCAATTAAATTAAGGCAATTTGAACAGAAGTGAAAACATTGACATTATGTAATTAATTCTTCAGAAGATCCAAGACTCATTTGCCCCTGACATGTGTCAGGTACATGAAAAATATCTATAAAATTAATTCCATTCCAACATAATGCAACCACACTTTTCAAAATTATAAGTACACTGAGATATGTCACACAAAATGTAATGTCACTCCATGTTCTGAATGACAATTAATTTTTGAGACAGAGTAGCATAAACTCATGAGTCTCCATCTTTCTTTTATTGGTTAAGTGCGAGTTGAATCAATTTCTTTGGAGGGTTTCTCACTCTGTGGCCTGGCTCAATTTTTTGCCATAACTTATTAAACCTGCCTCAATAGCAATCTGCCCCGTTCCTATGGTGTCCCTCGCATCTGATGCCGTTCCTATCTTATGTGCCGTTCTCAGAACAACTTGCCACTCAGCACATATCCACTGTAAGATGGGCATCTTTGCACTGGGACAAGTATTGGCAATGCAGCAGTACCCCCTTGACTGCAACATATTGGCACAACAGCCATAAACCCACACAGCTCATGGCAAAGAACTAACACTCCCTCACAAGTACAATTCCATTCTCTCAACCTAGTTGTTGTTTAACCATCATCCCAAAATTTACCTGTTCTTAGCTACATCCTGTCTAGCCATCTGTTCTAGCTCACTGCTACCCTGTCACCAATGGTCTTTGGAGACCTGCATCTTGTCGTTGCTGAGGAGAGGAACACAATTGATGAAGTGATGAACTCTGCTTTCTTCCCACAGATGTTGCCAGACCTGCTGAGTTTTGCCATCAATTTCTGTTTTTGTATCTCATGTACTGGAAATGGGTGTCAGTCAGGTCTCATGTAATTTGTTGTGCTTGACACATCTGAACTCTGCACAAGGAGAGCTTGCTTCTGCTGTTCCTTTCAATCATCGGCACCTACCACATCCCCTCACTGCTTGCTCCAATTTCGCAGAGCACTGCGAAATCAGGCTGATCCAGCACTCTCTGCCTGGCCTATGTTATACATGCCAGAATGGTTGACGCAGTGGAACCACATCCTCAGCAGCCCTATCCCCTGCTTCACCATGGCACTGGCCAACATTGTACCGGAGCTCCACATCAGCCAGGAGGTTGTGCAATTATATAATGGGTTGTGGTTGCAGTTGGCAGCACTTATCCCCTAGTAAACAGCCTTGTAAGCCTCTTTGCCAAAATACATGCCACATACACAAGAGTCCAGGACTTGAGGCAACTGCCAGGCTAGTGGGCATACACTTGCAAGAATTTCCTGTTTCTGCCATCTCAATGCCACAAGCGTATAGTTGATGCCACAGAACTGTACAGCACAGAAGAGACTCTCAGCCCATCGTGTCAGTACCAGCTCCAAAAGAGCTAGTCAGCCATATCTCTATTGCTCTCTAAATTAATCACGTTCAAATATATATCCAAATTTACTTTCAAATATAGATCCTCCCCAGGGGATGCCAGCTTGGTTTCTGAATCTTACTGCCTGGGCTGTAGCAACGACCTTGTCATGGAGTAACAAAATGACCAGTTTGCTGTTGGTCAGGCGGCATTAATCACTATCCTAATGAATTTGCGAGATCCTACACAGGTTGCCTACCGCTCCCCAGAAGGAGGCAGTCACACAGAAGTTCAAAGTGGCTGTCACCTTCACAGTCACCAGGAGAGGGTGGCCTCCCACTCCTGCAGCTCTCAGGTCCCACTTCAGCTTCTGGCCTAGTCCATCACAGTGTCGTGGGACACCTGGAGCCTACACACACACTGCATCTCCATGAAAGGGAATCAGGGCCAAAAGTCTCCTGTCATCCTGCAGGCATCACACATCCTGAGAGGTCCTGTGCCTGTGCCCTCCCCCTGAGCTCGGTGCTTGTTGTTCTCCACAGTGACCTGCTCCTTTCCCTGTGTTTTCCAACAGCCCTAGTCCTCCTGCAGTAGCCTTTGCCATTTTCAGAAAGGCAGCCACAGTGACCAACAAGCAGAAGGGTGCCTGACACTTACTGGAAATGAACTATGTTGGAAACATAAGGAACAAAAGATTTTTTTGGTCTAAGATCAGTCAATGGTGGCATACCTTTGGTTAGCCCAGTTGGCTGGACAGCTGGAACACAATATAAAATAATATCAACAACATAGATTTAAATCCTTCAATGGCTGATACCACATGAGAATCTCCCTCGCCTAAGATATGGTGAGGTAAACACAATGACTGCAGATGCTGGAAACCAGATTCTGGATCAGTGGTGCTGGAAGAGCACAGCAATTTGCCTGTCCTCGGATGCTGCCTGAATTGCTGTGCTCTTCCAGCACCACTGATCCAGAATAAGATATGGTGACCCTCTTCATCTTTATTTACACCTTGCAAGTCAGGGCAGTAACACAGTACACTCTGTGAGGCATGATGCACTCCAATAACAAGGGCTTTGTCTCTGTCATTCATTCACCTTCAATCTCAGCAAGTAACAGGTTGCCTTAATCTGGCAATCATCTATTTTTGAGTCATTACTGCTCACTGCAATGTCAGTATTCAGTTTGCAAAGACAATAGCGTGATGCAAATTGCCTATGATCAGCATTCGAACCCTAAGCCTGTTCATTCTACTTGCATTGTAAACGGGTAATTAAGTGATTACAAATGATATGTAGCTATTGTTTGCAAGTGCCTGCTTCATGTATCTGTCCCTTCAATGTCCTAGCGCCCAGCAGATGTAGAATTCACGTCTTTGTTCATTAAACGTCCCAACTCTGCCTATCCTTGGTTCTGACCCATAAGGTTTCCAGATGCATTTCATACCGCGATAACATGCTGGGGAATATCACTAGTAATGAACATAATCAGGACCCAGCTCTGACTGGTCACCGGGTAGCTCCCCAAAGCCTGCAAGGCCCCGATAATCCTGCATTATCCTGACAGTATATTTCTATCTACTCCCCCCCCATGTGGAGATCTACCACATTAAACTTTGCCTTCGGTGTCCTCCCAACTCTGACATTACACCTCAATGATGCCCACCCTGCTCCTCTATGCTCTCCTTGTTGTAGCCATGGTAGTGGTCACTGCCAACAACCTACCCTCTCATCTGTCGCCTAGAATGCCCTCTGAAGCAGTTCTACTTTCTCTACAAATGCCTCTGCTTTCCAACCCCTTGACTCCCCCACCCCCACTACTGTTCCTAAAGGATACCACTGCACCATCTTCAATGCTCAATGTATGGATTCACAAGACTGCCAACAGCCCAGTTGTCTCTGAACAGTTTGAAATGAGCAACCAGTAGACATGACTGGCCAGGAGTCTTTACAGATCCTTGACTGACAATGCATGTTTCCCCGATTGCTGCTTTTGGCCCCACAAGTTCGATCATTGCTCACTGCCCAGATTGTCATCAAGTTCTCCGAACAGGTGACTCACTGTGGCCAAGGCCAGATTCAATGTGTGGCTGTGCCCGTGGTTGACTGTACTGGAACAGACAACGGATATTCCTGACTGAATGGACTAGTCCCGTCCACTTTCTAACTTGGCCATTTGGGAGAATAAGCGTGCAGTGTGGTTGCCAAATAGGTGGCCGCATATGCTGTAGGTGTTAGACTGACCTGTTCACAATGACATCCCTCCTCTGACAGATCCATACTGACAAGTCTGACATGTAATATGACTATGCAAAAGAGCACATCAGTAAGACAGAATGGTAGCCTTGAAGATCTGGATACTTCCATATCCACCACAAATTCACCTGCACCTCCACACACATCATCTATTGCATCCGCTGCACCCGATGTGGCCTCCTCTATATTGGGGAGATAGGCCGCCTACTTGCGGAACGTTTCAGAGAACACCTCTGGGACACCTGGACAAACCAACCCAACCACCCTGTGGCTCAACACTTCAACTCCCCCTCCCACTCCACCAAGGACATGCAGGTCCTTGGACTCCTCCATTGCCAGACCATAGCAACACGACGGTTGGAGGAAGAGCGTCTCATCTTCTGCCTAGGAACCCTCCAACCACAAGGGATTAACTCAGATTTCTCCAGTTTCCTCATTTCCCCTCCCCCCACCTTGTCTCAGTCAAATCCCTCGAACTCAGCATCGCCTTCCTAACCTGCAATCTTCTTCCTGACCTCTCCGCCCCCACCCCACTCCGGCCTATCACCCTCACCTTGACCTCCTTCCACCTATCGCATTTCCAACACCCCTCCCCCAAGTCCCTCCTCCCTACCTTTTATCTTCCTCATTCCTGAAGAAGGGCTTATGCCCGAAACGTCGATTCTCCTGTTCCTTGGATGCTGCCTGACCTGCTGCGCTTTTCCAGCAACACATTTTCTGATCTGGTAGAAGCGCCAACATGCATACAGGCATGGCTTGACAAGGCAATGGAAAGCATGAATGCTACAAACGTGCAGGAAGGAGCGAAGTGAGTGAATACGAAGAGAATAAGTGAGCATTCTGAGATCCAGCCTGATCTGATGTGTGTCCTAGTCCCTGAGCACACTGTCCTTGCAGCAACATTTTGATGTGGATGGCTCAGCATTGCAAGTCTGTCCTTCCTCAGCATCATGCTACTGATTTGACTTGATTAATTTGATTTATTGTTGTCACATGCACCTAAGTACAGTGAAAAGTTTTGTTTGCGAGCAGTACAGGCAGATCATAGGGTGCTTGGATAGAGTGAGGCATATAGGTGACACTGCACAGGAGGTGTACAAAGCAAGATCAGCAATAACAAGATCAACATTATTTGAAGTTAGAGGGTCCATTCATCAGTTTAATAATGGCAGGGAAGAAGTTGTTCTTGAACCGGCTGGTGCATGTGTTAAAGCTTCTGTATCTTCTGCCTGATGAAACACGCCAGAGGAGAATATTACTGGGGTAGGAGGGATCTTTGATGATGTTGGCAGCCTTTCCGCAGCAACAATCAGTGCAAATGGTGCCCATGGATGGGAGGCTGGCCTCTGTGATGAGTTGGGCTGTGCACCCAATCTTCTGTAGTTTCTTACAGTCCTCTGCATAGCAGTTTCCGTACCAGGCTGTTAATTACCTGGACAGTATGCTTTCTATGGTGCATCTATAAAAGTTAGTGAAGGTCCTTATAGACATGCCAAATATCTTAAGCTGCCGAGGAAGAAGAGGCATTGTTGTTCATCCAGCCAGCAGGGAGCTGAAGCAGATACTTGTCTGATCCCCAGTTGAAAATACTCAACGTCTAGCTTTGTTGGCTATTTGGTACAGAAAGGAAGCTGAGCATTAATGAGGTGAGTTGTAGTGTTGATGAGATGTTTAATATGGCATAACCCATCTTAAATGGAAGTTGGCTGCTGCATCACAAGAATCTCACCTCGCCACTTGATAAACAAATAAAGGACGGCACGGTGGCACAGTGGTTAGCACTGCTGCCTCACAGCGCCAGAGACCTGGGTTCAATTCCCGACTCAGGTGACTGACTGTGTGGAGTTTGCACATTCTCCCCGTGTCTGCGTGGGTTTCCTCCAGGTGCTCCGGTTTCCTCCCACACTCCAAAGATGTGCAGGTCAGGTGAATTGGCCATGCTAAATTGCCCGTAGTGTTAGGTAAAGGGGTAAATGTAGGGTAATGGGTGGGTTGCGGGTCGGTGTGGACTTGTTGGGCCGAAGGGCCTGTTTCCACACTGTAAGTAATCTAATCAACTGAAAAAAAAGATCTAACAAGATGTTCCTGCTGAGGAGAGGAGCCTCGACAGCCATCTTGTCCATTTCTGCAACAATTCCTGTCAGAGTGCAGGTCACTCAGATCCCTGTATGATTGTGCCCAATCTCTCAAAGTTAAACCATGAGAAAAAAACTTGCACTGTGCATTCCATTATCATGAAATCATTTTAAACTGTTATTAAAATCAATAAATTAAACATAATTAAAAGAAGTTAAGTGCTTTAGATTCTACATTGGACTGTGGGATATGGCATTAAAAACCAACAGTGAATGATGCATGTAATTATCAACAAAAGGTAATTTATTGAGTTGTTTCTCAAGAGGGCTAACTAGGGAAAATATCGAAAAACATGAGAAACATATATGTCAGAATCTAAATATAGAATAGTCCAGCCAGTGTCTTCAATTGATTCTGTGCACATTATCAGACTTGTAATAGGCAATGTTACGCCATGTTTCACAGGGAAATTCTGAAGTAATAACTTAATAACCTCTGTCAGAAAACCTTGTGATAACTTGCACTGTTGTAGCAGATTCTTTTTTTTTTAAATCAAGCTGTATAATAGTATTTTTTTTCATCCTTTCAAAATAAACAATAATTGCATTTGTATAACACCCTTATCTCAATCAAAACATCTCAAAACACCACATGCACAAGAACTGCACCCTGAAGTGCAATGATTGTTATGGTGTAGGTTAAACATGTACAGATCAAACATTTTGTGCAATGATACAAAAGAAAAACACTTGTTTTTTTTTCTTCATGCAATCATTAAACATTTCCAAATCTACTGAGGAAACCAACAGTTGAAAGTAACATTTTCCATTTTGCTCTCAATGATTACTATTCTAAGCAGTTCTATGTCATGTTATGCTCTGTTATTCCTCAAGTTATCGCAGATAAGCCCCATTATTTTTCACTACTGATAGCCTTCCAGGCTGTGTCGCATCAGTCTGACAAGATATTTTAGCTGTCAATCCTGGGGTTAAGTTCAAGATATAACCATGCATATTACATAAAATAATGGCTAGTTTAAGGATCAATTATATGGCTTTCCATATTGGCCCCATATCTGTAATGGATTGCATGCACTTCTCTAATTCACTGGGGTCATCTATTATTCTGCTTAATGTATTTCATCAAGAATGGATTTTATTCAGCTTTTGCTTTAGTTTTCCACAGATAAAAGGACAGAAGGTGGGAGTTTTCCACTTTCCTTGATTACTCTACATTGCACATCACTAATTTTGATCTATAGCTAACTGGATGCAAAGACAAAACTGTCACATTCTTTCAAATCCTTCATTAATGGCAGAGTGTTATTGATTTTTAAGTATGAGCCGGAGGAGCTTAAAGCTCATTTCATAAAAAGGAATTTATCCTGGCAGCAGAATCAGTCCAATGACAGAGAAGACTTCTGTCCAGTTAAATCATTTTAATTTAAATGCATTCCCTTTTCCCCACACTTGGGTTGTATCTCAACAGATATTCAACATTTGAAAGGTACTATATTTGCTTTATTTTTGTGGTTCACATTGAAGGGTGTTTGTGTCAAAACCTAAACATTTTTCCCACAATTTTAGTGCTGCCAGAAACATGAAACTTTCAGATCAGGTACAGAATGGGTTGTGTGAAAGGATGCACTGTTTCAACACTGTATGTTAACCCTCAGATCAGTGCCGTTATTGGACCAGCGTGACATTTCCCACACCATCCATCACTATTGGCTTATCCTTGGCTGTCTGAATGATAATGCCAACTAGTAGCACATTAAGGATAGTTTATGGGGCAGACAGGATTGTACAGTGAACAATGCAAAACAGAGCACAGACATAAACAAATGGAATGTCTTTAAAGGGCCTATCCAGCAATGTCTTTAAAGGGCCTAACATATTGCTCTGGGCTTCATAAATGTTAAAAAAAAAATGGTACACTATCTGTTGAAATCAAGGAGAACAACGAATAAAGAAAATTTACAGCCCAGAAACAGGCGCTTCGACCCCCAAGTCTGTGCTGCTCCAAATCCACTGTCTAAACCTATCGCCTAATTCCTAGAGATCTGTATCCCTCTGCTCCACACATACTCAAGCACCTGTCCAGACACACCTTAAATGAATCTGCCTTGCCTCCCTCTATTACCACTGCTGGCAATGTGTTCCAGGCACCTATCATCCTCTGTGTAAAGTATTTTCCGCATGTAACCCCCTTAAACTTATCACCTCTCACCTCGAACACGTGACCTCTTGTTATTGAATCCCTCACTCTGGGAAAAAGCTTATCTCTATCCACCCTGTCTATACCCTTCATGATTTTGTAAACCTCAATCAGGACCCCCATCAATCTCCTTTTTTCTAATGAAAACAATCCTAACTCACTCAACCTCTATTCATAGCTAGCACCTTCCATACCAGGCAATATCCTCGTTAACCTTCTCTGCACCTTCTCCAAAGTGTTCACATCCTTTTGGTTCTGGATGTAGGTTTGCTTGCTGAGTTGGAAGGTTCATTTTCAGACATTTTCTCACCTTACTAGGTAACATCTTCAGTGACCCTCCAGACGAAACTTCATCCGGAGGCTTGTATGGTGACAAAACGTCTGAAAATTAACCTTCCAGCTCAGCGAGCAAACCTACATCAGAACCTCAACCTGAGCTACAAATCTTCTCAAACCTTACTAAAATCCTTTTGGTAATGTGGTAACTAGAACCGTACACAGTATTCTAAATGTGGCCGAACCAAAGGCTTGTAAAATTTTAACATGACTTGCCAGCTCTTATATGCAATACCCCGTCCAATGAAGGCAAGCATATCAGATGCCTTCTTGACCACTCTATCCACCTGTACAGCCACCTTCAGGGTACAATGGATCTGAACTCCCAAATCTCTCTGCTCATCAACTTTTCCCAAAGCTCTTTCTTTTGAAGTATAGTTCCCTCCAGAATTAGACCTGCAAAATGCATCACCTCACATTTGCCTGGATTGAACTCCATCAGCCACTTCTCTGCCGAACTCTCCAGTCTATCTATATTCTCCTGTATTCTTTGACAGTCCCCTATGCTTTCTGCTACTCCACCAATCTTTGTATCATCTGCAAACTTGCTGATCATACCAACAGTGCACTCTTCCAGGTCATTTATGTATATCACAAACAACAGTGACCCCAGCACTGACCCCTGTGGAACACCACAAGTCACCTTTCTCCATTTCGAGAAACTCCCTTCAACTACTACTCTCTGTCTCCTGTTACTCAACCAGTTCTTTATCCACCTAGCTAGAACACCCTGCACACCATGTGACTTAACTTTCTCCATTAGTTTACCATGGGGAACGTTATCAAATGCCTTACTAAAGTCCATCTATATGACATCAACAGCCCTTCCATCATCTATCAACTTGGTCACTTCCTCAAAGAACTCTATTAAGTTGATAAGGCACAATCTCCCCCGCACAAAACCATGTTTCCTATCACTGATAAGCCCATTCTTTTCCAAATATAAATAGATTTTATTCCTCAGTACCTTCTCCAGCAACTTTCCCACCACTAACGTCAGGCTCACTGGTCAGTAGTTATCTGGAATATCCCTACTACCCTTCTTGTATGAGGGACAACATGAGCAACCCTCCAGTCCTCCGGCACCTCACCTGTATTTAAGGATGCTAAAAAGATATCTGTCAGGGCCCCAGCTATTTCCTCTCTCGCCTCCCTCAGCAACCTGGGATAGATCCCATCCAGTCCTGGGGATTTGGTCACCTTAATATCCTTTAGCTGACCCAACACATCTTCCCTCCTTATTTCAACTTGATCCAGAGTAAACAAACGTCTATCTCTAATCTCAGCATTCTTCACCTCCCGTTCCTCAGTGAACACTGATGCAAAGTAATCATTGAGAATCTCACCCATTTTCTCATGTTCGACACACAACCTTCCTTTCTTGTTCTTTAGTGGATCAGCCCTTTCTCTTGTTACCCTCTTGTTTCTTATATATGAATAAAAGGCCTTAGGATTCTCCTTAATTCTGCTCGCTAAAGTTATTTCATGACCACTCTTAGCCTGCATGATTCCTCATTTAAGATTGGTCCTACTCTCCTGATATTCCTCCAGGGCCTGATCTGTTTTTAGCTGGCTGGCCCTTTCGTATGTTTCCCTTTTCCTCTTGGCTAGCTGCACAATTTCTCCTGTCATTCACAGTTCACGAATCTTGCCTTTCCAATCCCTTGTTTTCAAAGGAACATGCCTATCCTGCACTATCTTCAACCTATCTTTGAAAGCCTCCCACATATCAAACGTGGACTTCCTTTCAAATAGCTGTGTCCAATCCACATTTCCAAGCTCCTGCCTAATTTTGATATAATTGGCCTTGGCCCAGTTTAATACTCATCCCTTAGGATCACTCTCATCTTTGTCTACAAGTATTCTAAAACTTACCGAATTGTGGTCACTATTCTCAAAGAAATCCCCCACTGCAACTTTGTTCACCTGGCTTGGCTCATTCTCCAATACGCGGTCCAATATGACCCCTTCTCTTTTCGGACTATTGACATACTGCTCTAGAAAACTTTCCTGGATGCCCCTTATAAATTCTGCCCATCCAGACCTCTGTCGCTAAGTGTATCCCAGTCAATGTTGGGAAAATGAAAATCTCCCATCACTACCACCCTGTTGTCTCTACATCTTCCATAATCTGTTTACCTATTTTTTCTTCTACCTAATGCTCACTGTAATATAGCCCCACCAATGTAACTGCTTATTTCTCAGCACCACCCATAATGCCTCACTGCTCAAGCCCTCCATACTGTCCTCCTTTAGCACAGCCGTGATATCATCCCTGACCAGCAATGCAACTCCTCTCCCCAGTTTATTTCCCTCCCTGTCCTGTCTGAAGTATCTGTATTCTGGAACATTTAGTTGCCAATTGTGCCCTTCCTTCAACCTAGTCTCTGTGATCGCAATAATGTCATACTCCCAGGCACCAATCCAAGCCCTAGGTTCATCTGCCTTACCCACTATACTCCTTGCACTATCATATATGCACTTCAGGCTGCCAGTTCTTTTGTGTTCATCTGCTCTCTGCCTCCTCTTCCCCTTGGTAATGCTAACTTCATGATCCTTACAGTCTCTAGTTTCCACCTCACTATCTGCTAGTCTTCTCTTCTGATTCCCATCCCTTGACACATTAGTTTCAACCCTCCCCAACAGCAGTAGCAAAAACTCCCCCAAGGACATTAGTTCATGTTTGGTTCAAGTGTAGACCATCCAATTTGTAATAGTCCCACCTTCCCCAGAACCGGTCCCAATGTCCCACAAATCTGAACCCCTCCCTCCTACACTATCCCTAAAGCTACATGTTCATCCTGCCTATTCTTTCATTTCTACCCTGGCTGTGGTACTGGTATGTGGTACTGGTAGCAATCCTGAGGTCCTCCACTTTAACTTCTCTCCATGCTCCCTGAATTCTGCTTTCAGGACCTCATCTCGAACTCTTGGGAAGGATGATCAATGGTATTTATTGTGCACAACTAATCAGCTTCTACCCACTCCACACCTCTGCAGAGGTTCAATTAATCCTCATCCATGTTTGACAAGCCACTGAAGCGATGGGAAAGTGCTCTGTCCCATTTTTGTTAGCCTAATGCTCAGACTTCGTCTAACGATGCATTTCCAGATAATTTTATTAACAAAGTATATCTGCAGACAAACATTAAAAAGTGTTTGGAACAATAGCCAGGATAAACATAGAAGGATGTTCCTGATAACCGGAGAGTCCAGACCACTGGAATGTGTGCTAAGAGAGCAAGCAAAGAATCCTGAGATACTCTCTGCTCCATCTTATGAGTAGGGTGCTTATCCCTGTGCACAGCTTGTCAATTGAAGGTGCTGGTGTGCTCAAATGTGCAGTATGAAGTGGAGAATGGTATTATAATTGAATTGGCATTGTGCCATGAAGATGCGGCTGGTCAGTGTCAGTTACCAGCCAGGATTGAAGGGGTGGAGTTGCAGGTGGTTATTGCTCATGAAGCATGCCTTGAAATGTTGGCAACCACCATCCAAGATGGAGGCCTGGTGCAGCAAGGAGTGAGCTGGAGTCCCCTTCTAACTTTCATCCTGGCAATTGTCACCTTCTTGTTTTTCTCTGCCATGTGTGAGAATAGGAAGCTGCATTGAAATGAAACAAGTTGAGTTACTTATGAAATGTTATTGCACACAAATAAGCCTTTTGCCACTCACTTAATCTCACAACCTTTAAAAAGTGTTTGAATGAGCAGTTGAAGTGTCACAGCTTTCAAATGTCTAGTGTGGGAAAGTGGGACTAATGTGGGTAGTAGTATATTTTTGATTGCTCAAACTCAATGAGTCAAAGGGCCTCACCTGAATGCCTACGCATGATTCTATGATCTATGATTGTATAACAAGATGCTCATTGTGCCATTCAAATATTTACTGCAACAAATTACAATTGAAGGTGCTGGTATGCTCAAATGTGCAATGTGAAGGAGAGAATAGTATTCTAAGTGAATTGGCCATGAGGATGCAGCTGCTGTGTTTCAGTTACCAACCAATTAGGTGAACTGGCCATTCTAAATTGCCTATAGTGTTCAAGGATGTGTGGGTTAGGTGCATTAGTCAAAGCTAAATGCGTAATGGTAGGAGAATGGGTCTGGGTGGGTTACTCTGCGGGGGGTCGGTATGGACTTGTTGGGCCAAATGGCCTGTTTCCACGCTGTAGGAATTCTACGATTCTATTAAATATTTTTTTTTCTCTCGACATCAGTAATCTCATTTTTCCAACCTTGCTATATTTTCCCAACTGCTGATTGTCCACGTCATTCAGGAGCTGGGGAAAACTCAGCCCAGTGACTTCATTTTTGTAACAGGCTAATAGCTTGCAAAAGAGCAATTCAAGACATTTGCATGTAAATACAATTTTATTCATGTCAAAATTCACCCCACTATTCTCAAGTGAATGGAGAAGCTGAGTAAGGTGTTTGGACAATCAAGGCTTTATTGAAAAAGAATTAAGATTTAAATCTTGTACTGTTAAACCACAGATTATCATCACCACAGAAAGGATATTCACCTTCAGTGTTATTGATTGGTATGAGATTGAGAACACAACATCCATCTCTGCCTCAGAAACTACAACCAAAGATCACTGAAAGCTACTACAACAGAATGAAACAACAAGCAGAAGAGCAAAGAGAAAAGCAGACTAAAGAATTTTAGTAAATGGTACAGAACATGAGTTGCCATAGCAACAGCAAGGCAGACAGTATGAATGGAGATCAACAGAGAAAAATAATGATAGAGAAAAAAAACGGTAACTGAGATCACACATCGTGTGATAATAAGGTGAAATTGTAACACATTGGACAGAATCTTTCGAAGTCAGCATGAGCATTAATGAGTCAGTTGCAAAAACACGGTGAGACTAGCAGAAATGAGGTTCTTGACATTGAGGTTTCGATTCTCCAACCAAGATTGGAATAGTAAAATGAGAATCTCAGTAATGAGTAACAAGAGGCCTATATGCATTAATATACCCTACATAGTACCAATTCTTGCCTCATTGATGTGCAGATCATACCATCTCTCTAACATCCATCCCCCAAACTGGATAAAAACTAAATAGTCACAATTCCAAACATGGAAACCAGAGCAGATTCCGGATGACTCCCGCTTTTGAACAGCAGACACCGACATCTCAATGCACAATCAATGGGCAGCGACCACCTCTATCTAAGGGGGGCTTGTCTTGGACACATATCAACCTCACAATACTATCATGGCACATATCCCACTCAGTCACAAGTCAGTTCTCTATCTCAATGCCACACTTTGCAGCAGTATTGTAGTGTTGCTGCCAGGACATTTTTTTCAGACAGGGATTCACAACCACTTCATGGTTTTGACCAGGCTGCATCTCAGGATCTCGCTTTCACTTTCTTAGTTCTCATTCACTTTACACTTACTTGGATGCTCACAGCATCTATGCCTTGCTGCACTTTGAACCCCCACCATAGCTTTCAGCGCTGCTGTCTTGTTTTACAGCTTAACACCACCTTCTCAAGGTAACTTGTGATGGGCAACAAATCCTGGCCCAGCCAGTGATGCCATCATCTCATGAATGAATATTTTCTAAAATTTAGCACAGACGCAAATCCATGCAGCTTATCACATTTGTCAGCAATCATCAGTCACGGAGGTGGACATATTGTTTTATGGTGCTGTGTTATATCAATCTCATACCTGCACAATGTAACAGCATTTTATGCGGAAAGCACAACATATGCTTCAATCAACGGCCATTTCTCAAAGTCTGTGGGGAGCAGTTCTCATTCAGGCTCAGGAAGATAGCCTTCATTCAGTGGTTGCCAACACAGGGAAGTCAAGGTCTTCATCCAATATCAGCCCTAGTGTTTAGATACTGGCAGTTGGCCACTTGCGGGCAGTCAGAGTCATGGAGTTCAAATCAACACAGACTGAGGAGTGAGCCACAGTCAGTCCTGCAGGTCCACTGCAGCAAGTCCAGGAAGTCACATTAAATCAGTCAGGAAACTACACAGAGATCAGTCAGGGGTCTGTCAGTCATCGGTCAGGATTGTCCATCCAAGTCTGTCCTGGGGATCAGTTTAATAAAAATTAAAGTGGTTTAACAGTGCCCCGTTGCTGTGGTAAAGAAGTTGGGGAAGTCACCATGATGTTTGGAGACTGCTCCCTGCAATGTAGGGGATAATAATAGTGATGGGGAAAAACTCATCGCATATCAGGGGAAAATGATAATGCATTGATGAACATTGGTCACTGTAGTATGGTGGGTGGGGATTAGTCAGGTAGACAATGATGGTCAAAATCACTCTGTGGACAGTGCAGCCCAATGGTTGGCATGATTAATTTGTGTAAGCTTACAAGCTCTATTCTACCCTGGGTAATGTGCACCCACAGCTCACAGACTGGACAGGCTACATCTCTGGCTTGTTGGCTTGCTTTCCTAGCCACTCACTCATTTTAAGCCTCCCTGGATGCTCGCAGCATCCCTGTCTTGCCTTGACTTTCTGCACCTTGCTCCTCAGCCAGAGTTATCAGTCTTGCAAAACTGCTACCTTGCTTTGCCACTTCACACTGACACAAAACCAGAAAGCATATCATGGTTGTCAGCAGCTCCTTGTCAATTCAAGCAGAATAGATTTTGCTCAGGGGTTTCTGGCACAGTAGGTCAAGAGCAGCCTCCCATATCAATTGAGGGGCTTGATCATAGTCAGTCAGCCGCATGGGGTTGTCAGAATTGGGGTCTTCTCCTCATAAGGAGTGTGGAGCAGAATGTTGAGCAGCCCACTATTTATCTTGACTTTTTGTGGCCTCTTGTGGGATATTTTCCTCCTGGAATGATAGAGACTGGGAGGTATTAAGGGTCACCTGCATGAGTGGATGAGAGCGAGTGAAGAAAGATGTTGCAGGCAATAATGAAAGTGGTAGACCACTATGCTTGGTGAAATGTGGGCACAGTAGCAGAGAGTGTGAGCGAGAGGAATTGGAAAAAAGATCATAGCAGTTACACTGATGAAGTGAAGAAGTCATTGACATGCTTCCTATGGTACTGCACTTTCCTCTAAATAGCTGAGATTTCAGGGAAGCAGATAGTAACCTAAGAGCAGGCTGGCATGGTCCAATGTGGCACCCCTCCGCATTGCGGCATGGTGGCTCAGTGGTTAGCACTGCTGCCTCTCAGCACCAGGGCCTTAGGTTCGATTCCAGCCTCAGGCGACTGTCTGTGTGGAGTTTGCACATTCTCCCAATGACTGCGTGGGTTTCCTCTGGGTGCTCCAGTTTCCTCCCACAGTCCAAAGATATGCCGGCCAGGTGAATTGGCTTTGCTAAATTGCCCATAGTGTTAGGTGCATCAATCAGAGGGAAACTGTCTGGGTGGGTTACTCTTCGGAGGGTCAGTGTGGACTGGTTGGGCTGAAGGGCCTGTTTCCACACTATAGGGAATCTAATCTGATCTAATCAAGTTCTGGGGGAAAGAGGTCATGCTAGCTCTGACCACCCATCCACCAGTACCTCCAAGTCTCTGCCCACAAAGCAAGATACTAACTTTCCATTTCTGCCATGCCTGGAGCAAATGTATGGAATAAATCAACACAGTTCTAGAGTGACCAGGTGCACAAGAGCCTTTTAGAGATGCCACTGGTACCATGCATGCTGGACCATTCCGGAATCTCTGATATGCTGGCAGTGGTGGGTTGTTTTGGGTACAGCGAGTGATAAGATGGGCTGGAATCAGGCAAGAGAGGCTCTTTGAGGCACATTTCTTAACATTTCACCAAAGAACCCTCGAGGCTTCATGGAGTGAAACCTTCCTTGAAACTTGAAGAAACTGATATTTTGTCAAAAAAATGTAAAGTTCAGCCCATTGGTATTTTTCTAATATTACCAAATTGGGTCATTAGTAGATTTTCATAAATCTTTCTCTTTTGCTGATTTCTACCACTGATCTTGGAGACAAAAAAAAAATGCAAAAAGTTCATTTACATTTAAATTGTGCTTTTAAGCATACTCAGGGCATCCCATAGCCCATGAATTACTTTTGAAGGATTTCCAATTTAGTTTTCAAGATGACACATAATTTGCAGACTGCAGTGTCTCAAAAGCAGCAAAGAGATGAATGGTCAGTAAATCGTTCTGGCTGATACACATTGAAGGGTACAAGGAGAACATGCCTCCTTTTCTTCAAATAGTATCACATGATCCTTAATGTCAATCATTAAGTTTACAAACCCTTCAAAGAAGATATCTTGAAACGAAAACACTCCCTGGTTCCGTACTGAAGAAGCAGCCTAAGATTACACTCTCAATGTCTTAAGTAAGATTGAATCCACATATTTCTCACTGAGACAAGGGGCAGAAGTGTTGCCCTGTTATGGGGGCAAGAACAGAGGCAGATGGGCATGTAATTTCATATTCTGTCCTTGTGTCGGTTAGTGTCCTGCATCCAGGCCATTTTCCGAGAAGTAGAGTTGGGGACAGCAGCGTTACCTGCCTTCAAGTGAAAATTATCCAAATAGAATTTGTTTAAGACCAACGTTCAGAGGTGAACTGGAATTTTTCAACCAATCTGCAGTCTCTTGACTGTCGGAGAAGCAAGACATCTGCCATAGTGGCCAATCGAGAGGAAAGCTCTTTGTGTGGCCTGTTTGGCAAGAGTGGTGGCCTGGCAGTGTAGCCATTTTTCTTCATTCAAACATCTTTAAAATTGTTGGGTGGTTGCTTTGAGATGTAAGTGCCCTCTTTACCTGCAATAACAGCTGCACTCTATTCATGATGAAGATCTCCCTATCGAATCCTCAAGAGGTTGGCCATTGTGGACATTGCATGCACTTTGGGAAATCACTGTTCAATGACTGGTCTCAAACATAATGTGGCAGGAATCAGAACCCTATGGGGGCATCACAACTCACAGCTATGTGTCTGGGCTGCGAATGGCATCAGAAAAGTTCTTGTTGAAATGTTTAAGTCCTGATTAAAACCTCTGTTAATGGAATGCACAGATATTGCAGATGAATATGTTAATTACTTGTACATCAATAATAATGTCTAGGCTTTGTACTGAGAGGCTGACAATTTGAATTCATTTTTATCCCCCAGAATTACTTTGTAACCATCTTAAACTTTTAATTGATTGTCCAGTAACCAATTATTCAATTTAAACTATACTGTGGATCCACACTGTCCAACTAGCCCAGGGAAATCGTATCAATCAAGCCTCTGATTTTAAGGTTATTAAAATAAATAAATAGAAATATAAGTAAATAAATAAGAGTCTGCCTGCGATTTTCCAATATGCGTCATCAGTGAACAAGGTTTCCCAAAAACAGCTCGATTATTGATAAGTGCACTAAATGTACCCAACATGCCAGAGAAAGACAAAAATGCAAGATGCTGTAGTTTATACCGAACTGTCTCTCCATTAGATTAAAGGTTGATCTAATTCACAAGCAGTAATGAAACAAATAGATATAACCTAAATGTTTATACTTGACCAGTATCAACTGAAATCCTGATTTACTATTTATGGTTCCTTCATTTTGTAGCTGTGTTGTCTTTAATTCCTGTGGGTCAATAAAGCCTAGGACTGTTTGATGAAATTTTTAATTAGAAGCTTGAAGCAATTCAAGTGAGGTCCCATCACATACCTGATTTCATTACACATGTAGTAGTGATAGTGACAATGCAATTAAAAAGTCAAGAGCTTTTCTCCACATGCTACATCAAAGTACTACAAATGCATTCCCCAGCTTATGAAGTCTTGCATAATTTCTAAAGCTATGTAATTTTATTAATGTCTATCTCAGTCCTGTTCCAACTCATCGAGTAGATTTCACTTATTTTACTGTCATAATCTGACACAAAGATATATACTTTGGAGCTTCTTTCAGACTCAATGCCTGTTACTTACTTTATGTAGATCAGTGATTTCAGTAGGCAAAGGATATGTCCAGATGCATGAACAGTAATGTGGCTGTGAGGAATGTCATTATGATCCCAACGAGATGAACTACAGTGGTTCAAGGCAGCTCACCATCTCCTTCTCAAGGACAACTAGGAATGCTATAATGTTATAAAGTAGTATCAAATCAACATTTCCTATCTTACTGTAATGTTAACCCTTTAATGTTGTTCTATTTTTAACTTATTTTTCAATTCTGTGTAATGCAAATACTTTTATTCCCCTGCTGTACCCAAGACTTATACCTAGGTACCTAAGACGACGCCATAAGAAGGCAGATATTGTAAAAGCTTTTCACTATACCCCTACAATGGAGTACACATGACAATAAAGATATTGTATTCTATTGAATGGGCAATAGATGTTGGCCAGCCAGTGATGCCTGCAGCCCAGGAATAAATAAAAGAGACCAATACATTAAAAGAAAAAATCTCAAAAGACACCAATGGGTTATTTTGGGATTTGTTTCAGACAAGTACATCCCTCTCATTAAGATGCCATTAATAAACACATATTTCAAGCAATTATATCTTTCCTTTCTTTATTGTTTACATAATTCTATTCATATAATTCTTGACTGTATTTCCCCAACTGCGATAAATCAAATCAGAAACTGAGCATTTTACTTTACTGATTTGGGTGACCCAAGGCAGCACTTTCATTTATTTGTGCCTGTTAAGTACATTCTTCAATTTTTGAAGATATCCACAAGGGATTTATTTAGGTTCCTCTGGATCTGCTATGAGTTCAGTAGCTGATTCATGGAAACCCTGGACAAACAATGGATTCCCAGTCAACGATCTTCCCCTGATTTTACAGTAATTTATTCAGAAGCACCCCAAGGGACATTCACACCATTATTTATATGCAACAACTAACACTGTCAAGCCCATGTGAATAATGTATTTTTATGACTATTGTCCAAGGATGAGTTAGAGTCTAAATTACCAACACTGTGACAGTCATCACGAATCCAGCACTTATCTTCACTTTCCAGCACCTTCCTGCTACTCTTAAAACTAAACTGTGTCAGCTTTAATAATACTTTCCAGCCCTTCCAGGAGTGTGAACAGATGACATAAACCTGATTTAAAAGAACTCTCATTTGAAAGTGTCCGTTATAATATTGCTACCAAATGGTATGTAATTTTGTGCTGTGAATTTACAAGAACCTGTCTAATTTGCGCATACTGATCATTGTCCAATAAAATATAGTTTCTGTTTACTCTACGAGTACATTTCATAACTGTAATTCAACACTGAATGTCCAATAGCTGACTCAGTCGGGATGATTCCATAATCTGGTTCTTGGCAAGTGGAAAAGGGAAATTACAAAACAGTAGACGTGGCATTCTATTCCTTAAGATGAATGTATAGAAAGTCAAACATTGCATACTGTTGTTTCAGATGCATGTATTGTGAGAAATGCTGCTGCTACGCACAGTCATGGTTCAAACTTGAAATCCTGAAAAGGTCACTGTTACATATGGAGATTACTATTTTCAAAACCGGGCAACATTTTTCTTTTATGCATCTTCATTATATTTCACTTTAAGAAAGGCTTACTTTAATATAGAAAATAATACACACTGTATATAAATTTAGATCTATATTTATATGCAATCGCAAACATCATTATACAATGATCTCTACATATGTATATACTGATATAGAATATTTATATGAAGCATTTAATTTCATTTTTTTTGAAAACCAGGAGGAAGGACAGAAAATCTTCTCTCAGAACCCTGATTACAAAAAAACTCCAGCCTGAAAAATACCTACCACTTTAATTTAGAAGCAGACCTCCCTTCCACCATAGAAATGGGATTAAAACAGATTTCAAGCATATCAAAATGTCATTGACTCCAGAAAATAGGACATGGTCACGACTGCATCATGCCACAGACTGAACAACATTTCTGGCAATAGATATTAGTCATATCAAGAGACTCTACAAATGTTTACAGTTTTAACTAAAACAAGCAAATCATAAATATGTGGAAGATGAATACAGCTTGTATTTACCAATTCAATATCTATAAGTACATTTTGCATCATGTCCTGGAAACAAATGTCACTTATTACCAAAAATTATGGAAAACAAACTCCATGGAACAGTGGTAACAGTATCTAATATATTTCTAGTACTTATTCATTCAGGCACCTATTTTTATTCACAATTATACTTTGAATTAGACAGCTGACTGTGATGGGAATCTTGTCTGAAGAATTCAAGCTGCAAGTGGCTTTCGGAGATCAAGTTGATGTTTTCCCTTTTTCTTTGCACATTCCTGCTGAGGATTAAAGCAAGCTTGTTATTAAATGTAATCAATTTGAAAGCCTGCTGTTTGGAATATGTAGGAGCAGAGAAAATGGGCCCTGATAGAAGGAGCTAAACTCCTGGATGGGACTTACATTTAATGCTGGTTTTTCCTATTTTATTTGAGCAAAAACCTTCAATTCATTAGATAAAGTTGTTTCAGGCAGAAATATGTATATACAAATAAATCTTGATTCCATAACAAAATTCATCCAAGTCCTCATCAAATGCAGATTTACTGTCGTTTTCTTGATAAGTGCCTGCTTGTCATTTTAATGTAGACCTAATGTAGACCCAATCCCATAGGACTTATCACCATTTGCAATGCTTCAGATAGGAAAGCTAAATATTAATTTAAGCTAAACTTGGATAATGTCTAAGCTGCAGCCATCAAGTAAAAAGTAAACTTGTCTCCAAAAAGATCTCCAAAACGTTTCCTATCATCATATCAAAAGAGTTACATATTTGACCAGGCGGTGGATTTCAACGTATCTACAATAGCAAGACAGAGACTGGGAAATCGATGATGATTCTCCCATCTCCTTATTGTCCGTGGTTCCTCATGTCAGGAATGCAACGGAATTCTTAATGTGATTGAGGCTGAAAGGACAGATTAAAAAGCCTGGCATCATGTGGAGCAAAGCAGTTCTCATCCCGAGGAATCAATATTCTTCTTCTCTACAAATGATGTGTTTTTCTTGCACTATACGTGATCTAAAAGATGCACTTCAGTAAATTGACTTCTTCCCTGGCTACTCGACTGCTAAAGAACAACAATGTCAAGGGACTGTCATTACCACAAGGTTCCCTCAAGTTACATAGTGACATGGCATTTTATTGCTTCTTGATTATTGCAAGGTTAAAGCCATGCAAATTCTTATCTAATGTAGGATCTTCATCATCACAAAACCTCAAGGAGGAAGACAACCATCATTTTTAGGGTAACTAGGGATGAATGATGGACATAGGCTAGAGGCAATGAGCCTGAAGAAGGGTTTATGCCCGAAACATCGATTCTCCTGTTCCTTGGATGCTGCCTGACCTGCTGCGCTTTTCCAGCAACACATTTTCAGCTCTGATCTCCAGCATCTGCAGTCCTCATTTTCTCCACGAAGATATATACATGCATCTCAATATTTTTAACATATAATGCATAACAAATACACTAAGAATAGATTATCATAATTTGATAAACTGTACCTCTGATATTTTTGTTACAAGACCAAAGTTTCCACCTCATAAACCTGTTGTCTATATTTGCTTTGTATGTTATCTACCGAATGTGGAACCTGAAAAATTAAAGATTGTTTTTAAGATGAATCCTCAGATAAGGTTTTGAATCCATCAAATGGAGGATTTGATTCTAGAATCTTAAATGATCTGTTCATGGATCCAGTCTCTTGTCGATGTGCATGCCTGGGCATTTCTTTGGAATTTTCAAAAGATCATCTTGCAATGAATTAATGTGACCTTGACTTTTACTGGATGCCTTGACCACAGAGTCATCTGTAAATGGCAGCAGTGTGTTTTTTTTTAATTGTTGAGAAGGTGATTTATGTTTGCCAAAATGAGTCAAGGCCTTTAAAGCACTTCTTTGAGGTTCTTCAGAGATGATCGCTCTTGAAGAGCATGACTACCCATTATATACTATTCTTTGTCTTCAGCAACTGCAGAGAGAAACAGAGTGAACGTTTTGAGTTCAATATGGCTCTTCTATGGTTCCGTGTTTGTCACCCTTATTGTCACCAGCATCTGCAATAATTTGTTTGTACTCATTGTCTTTTACTGTCTAGGAAATGTAAAGTCCATTTTAATAATTTCCCCCTAACTTCTTGGGATTAAAGTTTGAGCAAAAACTTTTCATGAAGAGATTTGTCCAAGATCTATTACAAATCCAGAATTTTCATGTGAATGGTTTCCTATCTTTTGAGATTTGAAGCTCTTCAAAAGTCTGTATTGATGTGGTATTTGGCAAGTCTTTCTGTTCAAACATGATGCTGACCATCTACATTAGGAGTTTCAAAGTGCTGGCATGAGAATGAACACATTGTTCAAACAATTTAGAAATGATGCTGATGATAGATACCAGACTGTAGTTTAATGATTGCCTTTTATCCTTTTTTTTGAATTTGTGGTAAATGTTAAATTGTTTCCACTGGTATGCAGCTGATTGACTCCTGAAATAGATTAGATTAGATTAGATTACTTTACAGTGTGGAAACAGGCCCTTCGGCCCAACAAGTCCACACCGACCCGCCGAAGCGTAACCCACCCATACCCCTACATTTACCCCTTACCTAACACTACGGGCAATTTAGCATGGCCAATTCACCTGACCTGCACATCTTTGGACTGTGGGAGGAAACCGGAGCACCCGGAGGAAACCCACGCAGACACGGGGAGAAATAGATTGGTTAAATTGGAGCAAATTAATCAGCTGCTAATGTTAAGATGTAGGGAGTTAGTACACAACTTTAATCAACATTATTCTTGCAAGGATTTGTAAACCTTTAGCTGCTCATGATCTTTTAGGAATGATGTCAGCACCACAGATCCGAGGGTACTCTGACAATGGCGAGTACTTGCAGTTATAATTAGTGGGAGAACTGAACTTGTATCAGCTGAGAGGGGTGGTGTGGAGTCTGGTATGTAGTTAATGAAACAGGTTTGCTCTGCTTCACGGAGGCAAACCCTCCATGAAACTCAATGAAACGACATTGAGCCAATTACCAGTAAGATTTTGATCTTAAAGTATCCAACATGAAATGTGATTCCACAATTGGACAAGACTTGCTAAAGAATCTAGATAGTGCTCAGAATCACCCTACCAATTAAGATTCTCAGTTGAGCTTGCAATGATTCTTACGCATTCAAGGTAGAAGCCAGCTAGACTCCCATGCAGAACCCTCTGCAAATAGAAATAACTTGTTTGTGCATTGAACATTTTTCATTTAAAACAAGTTTGGGGTTTGGAGGCAACAATTTCCTGGTGTACTCCCCATAGAAATATCTTGACCAGTCAGAGGCAACGTGCCTGCTTTGCATTTAAATAAATTGTTCGCAGTTAAACTGTTCGTTTGTGTATTTTTAATTGAAACACCACTGTCAATAACAATCCATTCGACAACTTTTAATCATTATCTTTTCCTGCAATACAAATTGTTGTTTCCTCTGAAATTTTAGATTCTTGTGTTTCTGTCTTGATGTTTATAGGACACAAAGCTTTCATAGCATCTCCCTTTTTCAGCAATTCTCAAATTTTATACTCCTAACAGCTGGAAGCTAAAAGTAGAGAATAGAATTTTATCAGTGAGAGTATTTTGTTCTATAGTGAAGTCTGCAATAGATATTTAAGAATATTATTTTATCTTATCTCACCATGAGGTCTGGTCATGGTGTACTAGATGATTTGGCATGGATGGTATAAGGGTAAATGGGTGTGAGTGGGGGCATGATTCTCATAGGTTTGCACTTAGTTGACGTAGGAATTCTGAAGAGTTGTGGGTTAGCATGAAAGATATGGAGAAATGGGGATAGGGATTAGCGAAGGATTTACGCATGCATTAGACGGGGAATAGGGAGTATGAGTGTTTAAGGGGTGATGGTGGAAAGTCAGAGAACTGTTTAAGTAATGATGCACCAAAGTAAGCCTTCTATCAAGCCAACCTCCACACCCAGCTACCTCTGTACTGTTTCCATGATCATCCATTGTACCTCCCTGAAAATTGGGCCTCTATGGAACAAAGCTCCCAACTTCTGGGGCACTTTCTCCAGATATGGGGTTGTGAAGCTAGGAATTCTCCCATCACTGTGCATCAGTCTGGAAGCGAAAATCTGGGGCATAATCTTTCCCTGCTTTACTGAGTAATGGACTTTATGTGTAATGTATTTTTGTTCTCGGTTTAAGAGACCAATCTGGACAAGGCAGGTTTTGCCTCAATTTTGTCTACGAAAAGCTGTGTATATGCCTATGCTGCATATAATTGCTATCAGTGTCTGCAGCCAGTAATCATAGTAACTCAAGCAAACCCACAGGCAATGTTCCTCTCATGTTTGCTATTGTCTCCTTTAGTGTCGATGATGAGGACTTTGATCTCACATTTGCAACATTGTGAGGCATCCAAATGCTCTCAGATGCCAGCTACTTTCTTATCCGGAATATTCTTGGCAATGAATACCTGCCTACCTCCCACAACCCTTCAATTACTGATTAACCATCATAATTTGGAGATGCCAGTGTTGGACTGGGGTATACAAAGTTAAAAATCACACAACACCAGGTTATAGTCTAACTTGTTTAATTGGAGGCACTAGCTTTCGGAGCGCCGCTCCTTCATCAGGTGGTGGCACACAACCACCAGATGAAGGAGCAGCGCTCCGAAAGCTAGTGCTTCCAATTAAACCTGTTGGACTATAACCTGGTGTTGTGTGATTTTTAACTTTGATTAAACATCTGTCTCTTTCCTCTTTAAATGTATTCTTTTTCCCATCTTAGACCACACTCTGGTGCAGTCAACTCACAGCTTCATGACCCTTTGAAAGAAGTAACTCATCCTCATCTCTGTAACTAAATCTGCCACCCCATAGCCAAACACTATCACCTCTTCTTTCAGATTGCCCACAAGGGGAACCATCCACTGTACATCTACTTTATGAATTCCCATAATCATCTTATTTATCTCAATTTGATCTCCTCTCATCCCTTTAACTCTCGCGCACATAGGCCTAAACTGCTCAATTTCACCTCATCAAACAAGCCTTTCATTTCTAAGCTCAGCCTACACTGCTCATTTTTTTGCTTATAAGACAAGCCTTTCCTCTCTGTTAACCATTTGTTGAATATATTATTGAGTTAATGTACACAACACACATAGATGGAAGGTAAAGAAAAATTATCACTCTTATAGAATCAGTGAATGGTTGGATCACATAAGCAAGCACCTGTACCTTTCCTAAAGTGCCATGCCCAAATCCAGACACAACATTCCACTTGAGGATGAATCAGCATGTTATAAGGCTCAATATAACTGGGGCTTTTGCCCAAAACATTGATTTTCCTGCTCTTCGGATGTTGCCTGACCTGCTGTGTTTTTCCAGTACTACTCTAATCTTGAGGAGAAAGTGAGGTCTGCAGATGCTGGAGATCAGAGCTGGAAATGTGTTGCTGGAAAAGCGCAGCAGGTCAGGCAGCATCCAGGGAACAGGAGAATCGACGTTTCGGGCATAAGCCCTTCTTCAGGAATGAGGAAAGTTTGTCCAGCAGGCTAAGATAAAAGGTAGGGAGGAGGGACTTGGGGGAGGGGCGTCGGAAATGTGATAGGTGGAAAGAGGTCAAGGTGAGGGTGATAGGTCAGACTGGGGTGGGGGCGGAGAGGTCGGGAAGAAGATTGCAGGTTAGGAAGGCGGTGCTGAATTCGATGGATTTGACTGAGACAGGGTGGGGGGAGGGGAAATGAGGAAACTGGTGAAATCCGAGTTCATCCCTTGTGGTTGGAGGGTTCCTAGCCGGAAGATGAGGCGCTCTTCCTCCAACCGTCGTTTTGTTGTGGTCTGACGATGGAGGAGTCCAAAGACCTGCATATCCTTGGTGGAGTGGGAGGGGGAATTGAAATGTTGAGCCACAGGGTGGTTGGGTTGGTTGGTCCGGGTGTCCCAGAGGTGTTCTCTGAAACGCTCCGCAAGTAGCCGGCCTGTCTCCCCAATATAGACGAGGCCACATCGGGTGCAGAGGATGCAATAGATGATGTGTGTGGAGGTGCCGGTGAATCTGTGGCAGATATGGAAGTTTCCTTTGGGGCCTTGGAGGGAGGTGAGGGGGGAGGTGTGGGCGCAAGTCTTGCACCTCCTGCGGTTGCAGGGGAAGGTGCCGGGAGTGGAGGTTGGGTTGGTGGGGGGTGTGGATCTGACGAGGGAGTCACGGAGGGAGTGGTCTTTATGGAATGCTGATAGGGGAGGGGAGGGAAATATATCCTTGGTGGTGGGGTCCGTTTGGAGGTAGGATAGGGGAGGGGAGGGAAATATATCCTTGGTGGTGGGGTCCGTTTGGAGGTAGGATAGGGGAGGGGAGGGAAATATATCCTTGGTGGTGGGGTCCGTTTGGAGGTAGGATAGGGGAGGGGAGGGAAATATATCCTTGGTGGTGGGGTCCGTTTGGACCCCACCACCAAGGACTACCTCCAAACGGACCCCACCACCAAGGACTACCTCCAAACGGACCCCACCACCAAGGATATATTTCCCTCCCCTCCCCTATCCTACCTCCAAACGGACCCCACCACCAAGGATATATTTCCCTCCCCTCCCCTATCAGCATTCCGTAAAGACCACTCCCTCTGTGACTCCCTCGTCAGATCCACACCCCCCACCAACCCAACCTCCACTCCCGGCACCTTCCCCTGCAACCGCAGGAGGTGCAAGACTTGCGCCCACACCTCCCTCCTCACCTCCCTCCAATGCCTCAAAGGAAACTTCCATATCCGCCACAGATTCACCTGCACCTCCACACACATCATCTATTGCATCCTCTGCACCCGATGTGGCCTCCTCTATATTGGGGAGACAGGCCGGCTACTTGCGGAGCGTTTCAGAGAACACCCGGACCAACCAACCCAACCACCCTGTAGCTCAACATTTCAATTCCCCTTCCCACTCCACCAAGGATATGCAGGTCTTTGGACTCCTCCATCGTCAGACCACAACAAAACGATGGTTGGAGGAAGAACGCCTCATCTTCCGCCTAGGAACCCTCCAACCACAAGGGATGAACTCGGATTTCACCAGTTTCCTCATTTCCCCTCCCCCCACCCTGTCTCAGTCAAATCCATCAAATTCAGCACCGCCTTCCTAACCTGCAATCTTCTTCCCGACCTCTCCGCCCCCACTCCAGTCTGACCTATCACCCTCACCTTGACCTCTTTCCACCTATCACATTTCCGACGCCCCTCCCCCAAGTCCCTCCTCCCTACCTTTTATCTTAACCTGCTGGACAAACTTTCCTCAATCCTGAAGAAGGGCTTATGCCCGAAACGTCGATTCTCCTGTTCCCTGGATGCGGCCTACTCTAATCTTGACTCTAATCTCCATCATCTGCAGTAGCCACTTTTGCATAACTTACTTGCTGTCAGCTCCTGTACTCACTTGTGCCAGTTATTTCACATTGGTTTTCTTTTTCTCACCTCCTATATCATATCATTTCACACTTCTCTGTATTAAATTTAATTTGCCAAATGTCTTCCTGTTCCACCAGCCCTGTTGGTCCCCGTCAAATATGCGATATGAAACAATGGTTCACAAAGCCATTGATGGGGAGGCAATGGTCTAGTGTTATTGTCCTAGACAATTAATCTTGAAACTCAGTTAATGTTTCTGTTTAAAAACCCACCATCGCAGATGGTGGAATTTGAATTCGATGAAAAAAATTTGAAATTAAAAATGTACTGACGACTACGAAAACATTATTGACTGTTGGAAAACCCTTCTGGTTCATTGATGTCCTTCAGGGAAGAAAATTGGCCATCCTCACCTAGTCTGGCCTACATGTGACTCCAGGCCCTCAACAATGTGGTTGACTCTCAACTGCCCTGTTAAATGGTCTAGGATGCCATTCAGTTTTACCAATCGGTAAAGTCTCAATCCAATGATTGAATCAAAGGATCACCTGGCATCAATCAGAAGAGACAATACCAGAAACAGAAATCCTCCATGTTAACATATGGTGGTTAGTGCCAGAATTGGGAGAGCTGTCTCACAGACTAGTGAAGGAACAGCTTGACATAGTGAAACTCATGGAATCATACCTTACCGACAATGCTCCAGACACCCATCTACATGGGCTCCTGCTAGAAATGTCGATTTTCCTTCTCCTCTGATGCTGCCTGACCTGCCGTGCTTTTTCAGTGCCACTCTAAACAAAGTCACACGCAGGCATATCCCCAATCAACCATTACCATCAAGTCAGGGGATCAATCCTGGTTCAGTGGTGAATGCAGGGGGACACAGGAAAATCAGCACCAGGCATACCTGAAGATGAGGTGTCAACCTGGTGAAGCCACTAAGCAGGACTACTTGCATGCCAACGAGCATAAGCAGCAAGTGATAGAGAGAGCTAAGTGATTCCACAACCAGTGCATCAAATGTAATGCGCCCTGCCACATTCAGTCCTGAATGGTGGTGGAGAATTAAACACGTCACTGGAGGATGAGACTCCACAAATCTCCCCATCCTCAATGATAGACGAGCCCAGCTCATCAGTGCAAAAGATAAGGCTGAAGCTAATCTTTTGCACTGATGATCCATCTCAGCCTCCTACAATGTTCCCCAGCATTACAGATACCAGTCTTTAGCCAATTCGATTCACTCCAAATGATACCAAGAAATGGTTGGAGACACTGGATACTGCAAAGATTATGGACCCTGACAAAATCCCAGCCATCGTACTGAAATCTTGTGCTCCAGAAAGATGCCACTCCCCTAGCCAAGCTCTTCCAGTACAGTTAAAATCTACCTGGCAATGTGGAAGATTGTACATAAAAAAGAGCACAAATGCAATCCTGCCAATCACCGCCCCCTCAGCCTTCTCTCAAACATCAGTAAAGGAATGCAAGGTTCATCAACAGTGTGATCAAGCAATACCTGCTCAGCAATAACCTGCTCAGTGACGCCCAGTTGGAGTTCGACCAGGGCCACTCAGTTTCTGACCTCATTACAGCCTTGGTTCAAACATGAACAAAAGAGCTGAACTCCAGTCATGAATTGGGAGTGACAGCCCCTTGACATCAAGGCTGCATTCGACTGAGTGTGGCTTCAAGGAGCCCTTGCAAATCTGGAATCAATGTATAACAGGGCAAATTCTCCCAGTGGTTAGAGTCATACCTGACACATAGGAAGATGATCATGGTTGCTCGAGGTCAGTCATCTCAGCTCCAGGACATCTCTGTCGGAGTTCCTCAGGGTAGTGTTCTTGGCCCAACTATCTTCAACTGCTTCATCAATTACCTTCCCCCCATCATAAAGTCAGAACAAGCACATTTGCCAATGATTGCACAATGTTCAGCATCATTTACAACCTCACAGATACTGAAGCAGCCCATATTCAAATGCAACAAGATCTGGACAAAAACCATAGGATCCATACAGTATGGAAGCAGGCCATTTGGCCCATTGAGTCCATACCGACCCTCGCAGCCACCCAATCCCTACATTTCCCATGGCTAGTCCATCGAACGTACACATCCCCGGGCACAATGGGTAATTTAGCATGGCAAATCCACCTAACCTGCACACCTTTGAACTGTGGGAGTTAACCGGGGACCTGAAGAAAATCCACAGAGACACATGGAGAATGTGCAAATTCCACACAAACAGTCACCCAAGGCTGGAATTAAACCTGGGTCCTGATGCTGTGAGGCAGCAGTGTTAACCACTGAGCCACCATGCCACACTTGTCAGGTGAGGGCTGACAAGTGGCAAGTAACATTTGTGCCACACAAATATCAGGCTATGACTATCACCAATTAGAGACATTCTAATACTGAGTCTTGACATTCAATGACATTACATCACTGAATTTCACGTATCAACATCTTGGGGTTGTCATTGACCAGAAAATCAACTGGACCCACCACATAAACACAGTGGCTACAAGAATAGGTCAGAGGCTAGGAATACAAGATGAGTAAATCATTGCTTTGCTGACCAAAGTCTGTCCACTATCTACAAAGCACAGATCAGGAGTGTGATGGAATATTCCCTGGATGGGTGCACCTCCAACAACACTCAAGAAGCTTGACACCATCTAGGACAAAGCAGCCCGCTTGATTAGCACTACATCCACAAGCATCCACACCCTTCACCACTGACACGCAGTAGCAGCGGTGTCCTCTATCTACAAGATGTACTGCATAAATTCACTAAAGATCCGCAGATTGTATCTTCCAAACCCAGTTCCATCTGGAAGGATAACGCCAGCAGATATATGGAATCACCACCACCTGCAAATTCCCCTCCAAGCCACTCACCATCCTGACTTGGAAATGTATCATCATTCCTTCACTGTTTTTGGGTCAAAATCCTGGAATTCCCTCCCTAATGGCATTGTGGATCAACCCACAGCAGGTGGACTGCAAAGGTTCAAGAAGGCAGCTCACCACCACCTTCTCAAGGACAACTAGGTACAGGCAATAAATGCTGGCCAGCTGGCGACACCCACATCCCACAAATGAAGAAAAGAAAAACATGCATTGTCATGTTGTTGTCAGTTAAGTAATGGTAACAAAAGAGGTATCTTTGGTCAAGTTGTTCACTTTCATTTTGACTGGATTTGCCAAATACAGCTCCTTGGCTATATTCACTGAACTGTGGCAATGTACTTTTTTTTGGGAGGGGTAGGCGAGGGAGGCAGTGCTAAGGAGGCAGGCAGGTCTACCTCAGCCAGAATTGTTAGACATCTAAGCCAACTGAGTTATCTGCAACAACGCCATTGAACCAATGCCTTCCCCTCTCACCCCTCAATCTCACACTAAATCACTATAATATTACAAAAGAGAAAATGAAACAAATCCAGTGCAAAATCTGTGAAAGGAAAGGGGCATTTATTCAATCCAAGTGAGAAGTGAGGAAAACCTAAAAAGCCCACTTCTTACGTATTCTGCACTTCTAAGTATTTTACTGGAGTCCCTTTTTAAAATACAAGTTTAAATTTTCGTCATGTTAATGCTGTGAAATGTTACAGATATAATTAGGCAGTGTTTATTAGTGCAGTTAATTGCTTTCTTAGGAAAGCAGACATCATAATGAGATAGTGATTATGAAGAAGTTGGAATTAAACCAGAATTTGAGATCAGCGGGGTTACAGACCTAAAAGATATAATTTCAAGGTATAATCAGGTATACTTCTTGATGCTTAAAAAAAATGTGTACATCCGATGACTCACTACTTGAGTTCCTCTGTTCACTGAAAAGAAATGGCACAAGCAGCCTGGTGGGCTATTTGTGTTAGTTCTGTAGCCCGGGAGATGGCACATCTCCAACATTGTCTTGTGGATATTGATTTGTGTCGTTAAGATGTCAAGACTTTGACAACCCTAGCAGTCTCTCTGATGGCTTTTGTCATCTTTCAATTGGCTCGCCGAGCATGAACCATTTCCTTTGAGCTATGGACATATGGGCTCTATCAAGAGATCCACAGAGCAATGTCAGCATCGGATCCCATTTAAACATTACTTTGGCTGAAGGTCATAGTCTTGTATTTCCCAAGACTATGACTAGCATTAAAATTTATAGTAAACACATTCAGTCCCTCTGCCTTTCTTATCCTTTACTCCTCTATCTTTCATTTTACCTATATTATTAATAATAAGTAATATTTTCTAAGTGCGTACTCATAGCTTGCAAGCTGAAACCTGCTGATGATTTAGGACTTTTAATTAAAACTCATTTGTTTCAAGCACTCTTAACTAATGGCATACTCCATAAGTGTGAAGTTTATTAATTGTAATTTTTTAAAAAATGAAAGCATAGAAATCTGTGATAATTAAAGATACACTGGAAATATACTGATGCACAAATATCTGTGGTGAAAGGGTTAAGCTATTTTAAATGTGATATTGAATGATGCAGTGTAATAATGATCTGTTGTCGTAATGCATCATTGTTCCCCTTACACTGCGCTCCAGGCATAAATCCCATATAAAAATCTAATTTTCTCTTTTAAATGTTGTCTCCTCTATTGAAAATTAATCTGGATAATGACATTCTGAAAAAGTGACAGCACATCTCTGGACACTGAAGTGTATCCAATGTGCCATTAAAAAGCCATTAATGGTTTATTTACAGGAATTAAAAAATGAATTGCAAAAAACATTGCTGGTTTGCTGCTGGTACAATTAGGAAAGTGACCTTGAACTATAGTGCAAAAATGATGTAAGACTCTAACAACAATTAGGAATCATAAATAAAAATAGAAAGCGTTGTAAATATGCAGCAAGTCTGTCAGCAGCTGAAAAGAGAAAATGAGAAGATAATATTTTGGGTGTCTTCATAAGAACTGACTAGAATTAGTAATCACAAAGGCACTTTTTAGGTTAAGTGCTAATTATTGTATCATTTACGATTCGTGCAACACATTAACAAAATGGCAATGGTGTACATTATTGAAGTTCATTGCTTTTTTCAATATTATTTTATTTAAAGGGAAATAAGTCAATTATGATGCTTCGATTAGAGTGACCCTTTAAGATACCTGAAACAGAAAGTGAGCCACTTAACAATTTAACTGATTAAATATTTGATAATCTGTGGAAAGAGAATATATTTTTTTAAATGGTTGAGCAGCAAGCTTAAACCTATATTAGCTAATATGTTCATGACAATTGCCTTCTGGTGAAATAGTGCGCCCTACTTGATGGGAAAAGATTCTTGAACATCATCTGGAGCTAAGAGGAACAGCAAAATTCAACGCACAACAGAAAGTTCCTGTGATGAGGCACCAATTATTATTTTCTACAGCGCAGATTGTTACTCTGAACAATCTGCTGATACTATCCTTATCCTGACTTCTAACAGTCATGTCCCACTTCAATCCAAGGGAGTGGTTTCACTTTCCTGGCTCTTTCCTGGGATCTAGCAGGTCCAGCAGAGAGTGAGAAACTAGCAGCTCGCAGGTCCTCCAGCAGGCTGACAGGAGGTTTGAATTCCAGCTGGAGGGAGGACTGAAATTCTGATGCCTTTTGTGTGGGAATCAAAAGGGTTTTGGGAGAGGAAAAGCAAGTTGTCCAGGAAAGTACAACAGACTCAGCAGCTAAATGAAATGGCGCTGATCTCGTGATCTACCAATTTGTTGGGTCGATAGAGCTGATGGGGTTCTCTAGTCCTCAGAATTCCAATTGGAGAGTGTTAAATTTCAAATGCAGAATAAAAAATGAGATGCACAGCCTCACTGTAACATGTAAAGCATTAACATAAAACCCACTACCAGGAGTGTGTTGGTTACTCACCAATGGTTCTGTGAATAAATGCAGAAAATACTGGAGAAACCCAGCAGGTCTGACAGTATTTGTGGAGACAGAAACAAAGCTAACATTTTGAATCCAGTGCAGCTATCCTTTGGAACTGAAATGGATTGGAATTCTTTTACATACTTTTGACAAAGCCAAACAAAATATATTTTCCAACCCCTTTAAGTTCTGAAGAACTGCACTGATACTGGAATCTGTTCTTGACTTTCTGTGCAGAGATCCTTTAACTGAAAGTTATCTCCCTTGACTTGGCTGAGGACTGCTGACAATCATGACAAGATTCCTGGCTTTGTGTCTGTGCTAAATGGCAAGGCAGTAGAGCAGTGCCACAAGCATAGTATCTCTAGCTGAGGGGCAAAGAGCAAAAAAGCAAGACAGGAATGCTGAATGCATCCTGGTAAGCTCAAAGTGAGTGAGCTTTAAGAGAACAAAGAAACCCGAAGTGCAATCTATTTCTGTCCACAAGCTGGGTGTATAATGCCTTTGCTGTAGCATTACAGTGACAGTTGCTATTGCAAACTGAGATGCAGCATTTAAGTGTAGAAATGTCCTGTAAGTGAGCCCAGACAGAATCTCACCTCAAGGCCTGGAACTTAGTTAAAAGATATAACGAGTTGTTTCAGGTATTGAGATAGGGTGCACTGGAATTCTTGTGTGATTCTGTCACATTTCTTACCATAGCACACATCATTCAGGCCTCTGTAAGATTCTAATTAAAATACAAAAGAACTGCAGATGCTGGAAATCAGAAACAAAAACAGAAATTGCTCAGCAGGTCTGGCAGCTTCTGTGAAGAGAAATCAGAGTTAAAGTTTCGGATCCGATGACCTTTCCTAGGTCGGCCCTTCCTTTAAGATTCTGTCCATTGCCTCAATAGATGACTGCACCATGAAGAAAACTCACCTGAACTGTGTCCACATTGCAAACTCTTTTAAGCAGAACTGTTTCAATAGCAATGACACAAATGAGTTTTGTGATGCCTGAATTTCAGTGCCAGTGTGATGCCAGGTATGTAGACCATATTTCCTGATGACTAGTGGAGATCTACAGCTATTTACAACAGGGAGATTGGTGACCACATTCAATCCACACCCAAGCTTGAAAACCTCTGAGCATAGTGTGCAACATTAGATGTGATTCTGCCAATGAACAATATTGATGATGTAATCCTGATTGGGCGGGAATTATACTAACAACTGATTTCAGATCATCAGTTAGGTTTGCAGGATGGCTCATTTAAGCTTGCTAAAAAAAACTGCATCTATTCATATGAAGGGCTCTGATCTTTGCAAACAGAAAGAACATGTCTAGGCATTGTGCCTTTGTCAACTCAGCAAATGATCAGGGACAATTTCCTCATGCTTTCATGCCTTAAACAATCAAACTCATCTATTCAAACAATTACCACCCTCTTCTCATGCAATATAAATTGTTGGTCGCTTAAAATGTTTCTTACAGTTCTTTCTATAGCTGAACTTGTGAGTGCAAGATGAAAAGCCTCAACAGCACATTTTTTTTTCAGCAACAATCAAGGTTAATGGAAAATTCCTGCTTTTCTCTCAGTGTTCCTTAATTTTTGTGTTTGGACAAGCGCAACACTTGAATTATGCATTCAGCATAAGCAGTTAGTCTGTCAGAATTTACTAAAAGAAGGGATGCACTTTCTTTTATCCAATGCTTTATGTTGAGTAAAATCAGGCCACTTCAAATTCTATCTATTAGATTAGATTACTTACAGTGTGGAAACAGGCCCTTCAGCCCAACGAGTCCACACGGACCCTCCGTAAAGCAACCCACCCAGACCCAATCCTCTACACTTAACGCTACGGGCAATTCAGCATCGCCAATTCACCTAACCTGCACATTTTTGGACATGGGAGGAAACCCATGCAGACACAAGGAGAATGTGCAAACTCCACACAGACAGTTTCCTGATGGGAATTGAACCCAGGTCTCTGCTGCTGTGAGGCAGCAGTGCTAACCACTGTGCCACCCATCTATTAGCATCTGGGGTCTACAGTAAAAGGGAGAGAACTTAATATGTGGTGTGCACTGGAACAGTAAATAATGAAGAACAGTAGATCTCAGACTCAATCTGGAAGTGCTCAGTTCTTGAGGTCAGGTTTGAGCAATTATGATTCAAAATTGTGAACTGCAAGGTCAGGATCCACTACTATTGTATAGTCTTAGCAAAGCACTATTTCTGAGGTTTGTAATTAAGAATGCGGTTACTGCAATTCTAATTATCTTTCTCCTATGTTTACACTGAGCCTTGATTGTTACGACACAGTCTATAGGATGATATTCTTATCTCATAGTTCAATAGGATGCCCAATTGGCGAAAATATTTTGAATGAAAAGTACTCTTATAAGGAAGCCATTTAGGGATTTGGACTATAGTTCCCAAAGAGAATTCTGAGGTAATAGTAATGTTACATAACTAATAATTCAGAGTCTAGGCTAGTACTCCAGAAATATAAGATCAAATCCCACCAGGGGAGTTGGGGGGAATTTCAATTCAATTTGTTAATAAATCTGAAATTCAAAGCTTAGTTTTAGTAATGGTAAATAAGATGCAATCAAATATTGGCTCACTGATTTCTGACAAGTGACTCCAGATTCACTATGTCACTGACTCTGAACTGCTCCCTGAACTGATCGAGAAAGCTGCTCTGTTTTGCCAAACTGCTACAAAAGTTAAAGGAACAAAATCAGACACTGGGCACAGCTCATTGTGCTCCATTAATCCTGCGAAAACCTTCTCACTAATATCAGGAGAATCCTCCCACAGATTTGTCAAGCAACAACCTGATGTGGTCATACACACTGAATCTCACTGTATAGTCAATGTTCCAGGCACTACCATGGCTATCGCTGAGTATGTCTTATCCTGCAGCAAAGGCAGATAGAATGACTTCATGGAATTCAGTTGGAATGGAGTTCTTCTGAGCATCTTTAACATTGACACTGGACTGTATGAAATTTCATGGCCAACAAAAACTGCTGATTTATTCCCTGATGA
Organism: Chiloscyllium plagiosum; assembly: GCF_037043375.1. NCBI lineage: Eukaryota > Metazoa > Chordata > Chondrichthyes > Orectolobiformes > Hemiscylliidae > Chiloscyllium > Chiloscyllium plagiosum. Next base: position 29,662,343 of record NW_028270146.1, read on the forward strand.
ATCAGTACTCCACTATATTGAACACCATTGGAAAGAAACACTGAGCAACAGAATCCATACAATATATTCTGGGAGGAGTACTTCACTATCAAACCAGGAGTGCCTCAGCCACTCTCTCACTGACCAAGCTGACTACGTTTTAAAGATAATAGCTACTCACCTGAGTCTACATCAGGAATTTGAGGGGACAGAGTAGGAAATTATTATGTGTCTTCATCCTTATCAAGCTACTTCCTGCAGTTTTGGTAGGAGTGACTACCATACAGACCTTGGGGGATAAAATCTCATTTTCATCTTCTCATCATAGAGATTTAAGTCTTTCATGTAGTGGGACACCATTATCAGGTCACTTGGGATAGATTCAGAACAGATCTATCAGTTCAAACTAGGCAACCATGAGACACTGTGGAAAGTCATCAGCAGCAGAACTGCATTCAACACTAATATGGAATTGCTGGCCAAGCATATCTACCAGTGGACCACTATGAAGCAAGCAATCAAGGCAAATTCAATGACAAGCACAAAGATGCATGCCAAGGGTACAACCTGGCATACCTGGTGAAGTTATGCCAGAGGCTGAATAGTAAAAGCACAATGCAATGGACGAAGACAACCATCTCACATCCAATAGATCTGCTCTAAGCTGTTCAGTCCTGACACACCAGTTATGATTGGTAGTGAGCAATTAAATAACTCACAGGAGGAGAAGGCTCCACAATTATCCCATGCCTTGAGGCTGGGGGATCACAACACATTAGTGCAAAAAACAAGACTGAAGCATATGAAAGCATCTTCAACTATTAGAAGCAGGTGGGTGATCTATCGCTGAATTGCCCAACATCACCAATGTTAGTCTTCAGACAATTTGATTCATTCCACATCCAAGAAATATCTGAAGGCATTGGTTACTGTGAAGGCTATGGGCCCTAACAAAATTCCAGCAATAGCAATGGACAATTGTGCTCCAGAAATGATCATACATCAAGCCAAGCTATTGAAGTACAGATCCAATGTTAGTACTTTGTGGCAACGTGGAAAATTACACAGCTCCATCCTGTACACACAAGTATAACAAATTCTTACCAGACGACTATTGCATCATCAGTCTCCTGACAATCACTAGCTAAGTAATGGAGATATCATCAACAGTGCTAGCAAGGAGCAGATGTACAGCAATAACTTCTCATTGTCACTGGGTTTGCAAAATCCACTCCAGCTCCCAACTTCATTACATACTTGATCCAAATATGGACAAAAGAGCTGAACAGAAGAGTGGAAGTGAGAGTGACTGCTCTTGACATCAAGGCTGCATTTAACTCAACCTGGCATCAAGAAGCCTGAGCAGAATTAGAGTCAATAGGAATCGGGGGGGAACTCCTTGCTGGTTAGAGTCATACATAGTTGACAGGAAGATAGTTGCAGTTGTTGGAGAATACTCATGCCAGTCCAAAGGCAACACTGTTGGAGTTCCTCAGGGTCGCATCATCGGTCCAAACATTTTCAACTGCTTCATAAATGAACTTTGCTCTATCATAACATCAGAAGTGGGCAAGTTCACCAATAATAGCACAATGTTCAGCACCATTCATGACTCTTCAGGCACGGAATCAGTCCCTGTCCAAGTACAGTTGCATGCAGAATTTGGACCTGAATAACACCCAGTTTTAGAGTAATAAGTGTCAAATAACATTCATACTGCATAAGTACCAGTTAATAACCATCACTAATACGAGAGAATCTATCATCCCTAGATATTTAATGGCATTACCATTGCTGAATCCCAAACTACCAACATTTTAGGGTTGCCATTGACCAGAAACTGAATTTGTCTATTCATATATAAATATTGCAGTTCCAAGAACAGATGAGAGGATGGAGAATCTGTGGCAAGCAACCCACCTCCTAATTCCTCAGAGTCTTTCTGCCATCTAAATATATTGGAGAAGATACCAATAGCAATGCTTTTGTTAGATCCTCCAAATCAAGACGCATACAGAGTAAACTTCTCCCAAACCAAATCCAAGACACTAATCACGAAAAACTATATCTGTTAGACCGAATATGTTATTTTCTCATGCCAAATGCTAGACTCCAGAAACAATTGCTCTACCTGAAGCTGAATCATAGCAGGGTACTGCTAGGGGTTAGCAAAAGTGCTTTGGAAGTTTGGAAATGTTCAAAGCATCTAAAGAGATGTCAGGCATCCCCACCTTTAGATGGAAGTATTTGGCCTGTGAGCAAACAAAATGGAAAAGCTTCATTTGGAAAGGCATCAAACAGATCAAAAGACTTTGTTGCAAAGATGAAGAGGCAACGTCAAGACATAAAAAGGGTGTGCACAAACCGTCAAAAAATTCATCTACCTTATGCTTCGATGCCTTCTTCCCCATCTGCGACAGGGTCTGCAGATCATGCATTGAACCTTGCAGCCATTGCAGAACCCATCAAACTCATTTGAAAGAAAGTCATCCTGGAACCCAAGAGGCTATCTAAGGAGAGGGAAGTTGATTCATATATTGGACCTCAGCTTCTAATGTAGAAATTTAACCTGCTCTCACAAACATAACTAGTGGATATATCTGTACAGCAAGGCCCACAGCTATTAAACCTCAATGAGCATTTTACAAACTGCACTGAGACGATGCACCTCACTGCTTATTATTATTTCACTAACTGGAAACAATCATCAAACTAAAATGAAATGGAGAAGAGAGAAGGATACTATGGCTGGCAGCAAACTTCGGGGTTACATATTTCTGTTGAAGTTTCTCTGTGATTGTGACAGAAGAAGGAGTATTCAGGAAGGAGTCCTGCAACAGGCTTTAAGCAATGAGCTTAAGACCTCCCTTGTGCCAGGGACCCCTGAATAATTGGGTTGACTCTGTATGGGTGTCTTCAAACTCAATTGGAACATGGGACACAGTTCATTTTCACCCCTGCTTGTCAACTGGAAAATCTGTACAAGTCCAATTTCTACTCCTGTGCCTCAGGACAGATAACATTATAGTTGACTTTCTGTACATCTCGACCCTATGAAGGGCATGTCAAGTGACAATGGAAAGAAACTTATATAGTAAAACTCAACGTTGCTAGTCAAATAGATTCTTGGTTGGGACAGGATATGAGTTATTTAGTGTGGTTTTGCACATAATAGGTAGATTGTTTAGACATGTTAGTACCAATTGAAGCATAATAATACAAGACGGAAAATATTGATTAAAAGTCAGATTTAGCAGTTAGAAGACACATTGTCAGCCCCTTGAGATTAGCACAGGACTATTCAGCTAGGGCTATAATATTCTAATGTAATATCAGTGCACTGCTTTCCTGTCAGATAAGGGTACAACATAGAGGTCAATGGAGCATTGTAAAGAAAACACTTCAGCAATTTCAAGTGAGAAATGACATTTTTCCTAAAATAAAACAAAGAACTGCAGATGCTGGAAATCAGAAACAAGATCAGAAATTGCTGGAAAATCTCAGCAGATCTGGCAGCATCTGTGCATTTCTCTGAGTTTTTCCAGCAATTACTGATATTTTTTTCCATGTTACCTCTACTAATGATAGTTTCTCAATTTGATATATTATATATTATTAATTATTACGAGACTGTTCTTATAAGATCACGGAAGGACCGAAACATTTATAGGTTTGGAATAGGTGGGATTTATTCATATAAATGCTGGTTATTGTTGTCTTCCTGTGCATACAGACACTGTAAGGAGCAATCAACAACATCACGGAGTCAGTACTTAAGAAGCACCATAAAAATGGGAATAAGATAAATTGAAGAAAAACTACAGTGGCAATGCAACAGAGCATTACTTCAACAATTCTTTGATCCCCTCATTCAGCCCTGCTGGGATTATGCTGGCTTGAGGAATTAGTTGCAATAATGGATTCTCAACATGCCACTATCACTATTCCACTATTCCATATTCCTGATGAAGAGCTCATGCTCGAAACGTCGACTCTCCTGCTCCTCGGATGCTTCCACAAAGGGTTGTGCTTTTCCAGTACCACACTTTTCGACACAACTATCAAATTGATTCCATTTGGAGGATTACTTTGGTCCACTTGATAATTGCAATAACCAGAAATAGCTTAATTGGCAAATGGATAGATTCTATCATGCCCATAAAAGATTTGGTTTAACCATCAGTGTCAAGAAGGCAAAAGACAGGCTCAAGGATGTTGCCAGATTTCCAGAAATGAGTTTTCATCATCTGACACCACAGCTTGTTGATAGCTTCACATTGACTTCACACTGACTTTGCAATCATTAGTGATCTGTTGTTTGATGCTGAAGTCATAGAGTCATAGAAACAGACCCTTTGGTCCAACCAGTGCATATCAACCATAATCCCAAACTAGTCCCACCTGCCTGAACGTGAACCATATCCTCCAAACATTTCTTACTCATGTACTTATCCAAATGTCTTTTAAACATTGTAACTGTACCCACATCCATTACTTCCTTTAGAAGCTCACTCAACCTCTGTGTAAAAAAACTGCCCCTCATGTCTCTTTTAACGTTTTCTCCTCTCACCTTAAACATATGCCCCCTAATCTTGAAATCCCCCACCCTGGGGAAAAACACCTGCCATTCACCTTATCTATACCTCTCATGTTTTTAAAAATCTCTGAACAGTCATCCCTCAACCTCCTACGCTCCAGTGTAAAAAAGTCCCAGCCTATTCAGCCTCTCCATATGATTCAAACGCTCCATTCCTGGCAATATCCTGGTAAATCTCTTCTGAACCTTCTCCAGCGTAATAATATCCATCCTAAAACAGGGAAACCAGAACTGAACACAATACTCCACAAGACTCCACATTAACCAAGTCAACTTGCACAATTAAAAAGCTGCAGCTGTTATGTCCAAGTTGAGATTGTCGAGCAACCCAATGGTGACAATTGAGCTGTAAGTCTGCCAAGCCTTGATCCTCTGTTGTGCTGAGACTGAACATGATGTACTAGGCAGGAGAAAAGACTGAACAGTCTTCACCTTTGACTGTCAGACATACCCTAGACATCTTTTGGCAGGACAATGTCAATTCAGAGGGATTTGCATGTTCTAATCTCAGTGGCATACATTTATTGCTAAGTCAATGACGTGTGCACCAACTGAGCTGTTTTCTGTGCATGGATGACAGCCCTGTACCCAAAGGCCTTCTGTCCAGTGAACTGACGAACGTGTAACTACCTATAGGCCGACTGACTTCCTTCACAGCAAACATGAAGGCGCTGCTATGCCCGAGTTGTGTTCCTGAGTAATACCAGTGGATGTTTAACACAGAGTGAACCAACAGGGTGAAAGCCATCATCTTCTGACGTGGAAGGCTGCCAATGTCATCCTAATTTGTGACCTGAATATTAACTATTTAAAAAAGGACCCAAAATATGGTTGTTTATAATGATTATAAAACAATAAGACCATAAGACATAGGAGAGAAAGTAAGGCCATTCAGCCCATCGGGTCCACTCCGCTATTCAGTCAAGGCTAATGGCCATTTCAACACCATTTACCCACACTCTCCCTGCAGCCCTTAATTCCTTGCAAGATCAAGAATTTATCAATCTGCCTTGAAGACATTAAATGTCCTGACCTCCACTGCACTCCGTGGCAATGAATTCCACAGGCCCACCACTCTCTGGCCAAAGAAATGTTTCCTTATTTCCATTCTAAATTGACCCCCTCTAATTTTAAGCCTGTGCCCATGGGTCCTAGTATTCCCACCTAACGGAAACAAATTCCCAGCGTCCTACCTTTCGAAGCCATGCATTATCTTGTAAGTTTCTATTAGATGTCCCCTCAACATTCTAAACTCTATTGAATACAATCCCAGGATCCTCAGCCGTTCATCGTATGTTAGGTCTACCATAGATCATCTTCCAGAGATCATCTGTGTGAATCTCCGCTGGACACTCTCCAATGCCAGTACGTCCTTCCTGAGGTATGGGCCCAGTATTGGATACAGTATTCTAAATGGGGCCTAACCAGAGCTTTATAAAGTCTCAGTAGCACATCGCTGCTTTTATATTCCAACACTTTTGAGATAAATGGCAACATTACATTTGTTTTCTTAATCACAGACTCAACCTGCAAGTTAACCTTTACAGAATCCTGGACTAGCACTCCCAAATCCCTTTGTACTTTGGCTTTATGAATTTTTTCACCGTTTAGAAAATAGTCCATGCCTGTATTCTTATTTCCAAAGTGCAAGACCTCACATTTGCTCACATTGAATTTCATCAGCCATTTTTTGGATCACTGGCCAAAACTGTCTAAATCTTTCTGCAGCCTCCCCACCTCCTCAGAACTATCTGCCTGTCCAGCTAACTTTGTATCATCTGCAAACTTTGCCAGAATGCCCCCAGTCCCCTCATCCAGATCATTAATATATAAAGTGAAAAGCTGCGGCCCCAACACTGAATCCTGCGGGACACCACTTGTCACTAGTTGCCATTCCGAAAAAGAACCTTTTATCCAACTGTCTGCCTTATGTCAGACAGCCAATCCTCAATCCATGCCAGTAGCTCAGCTTGAACACCATGGGCCCTCATCTTACTTAGCATTATTAGCATGTTATTTTAAAAGCTGTTCATTTGGGATAACTTCTTTGCAACATGGAGAGATCAGATTTGCAATCTAACTACCGTTATTTCTTTGATGAACATTTTTATGCTTTCTTAATCTTCTCAGGGAATACGGATTTAACAGTGGTTCCAATAAGACTTTAAAATTTGCATTGCAGAATGCCTGCAAATGTGTGTATTTATTTCAAGTTGATTGATTGACTGATTGATTTATTGTTGTCACACGTACCGAGATACAGTGAAAAGTGTTGTTTTGTGTGCAACACAGGCAGATTGTACCATACAAAGTGCATCAGGTTGCACAACAGAGTGCAGAGCACTGTGTTGCAGCTGTGTTACTGTGTCAAATTTAACATTCAAGTGTTCCATTTGCAATGGGATACATCAGGTTGGCACTATAGGGCTGTACTTCAGTGCCTCTGGTGCAGATAAACAATCATCAGAAGATGAGATAAGAAACTGTGGTACACAGTGCCCGAGTTCTTTCTGTCTTTCTATAGGGATTAGTGGAAAATCAGGCATTACATGCCCATTGTTTTTCAGCAAATGCCTCACAGGAATACCATTCTGTGCCAAGAATTCCCAAAACCTCATCCCATGTGATTCGTATTACAATACCACAGTAGAATCAAAAAATAATATGCATACTCATAGCATCCTCCTTCTGCAAAGGCAGTAAAAAGTACTGAACCAGCAAATGAAAAAGGTCAAGAAACAGACAAAGCTATTCTCCCAGAAAAGCAAAGTATATCTAATGCAGAGATCCAAAGGAAAAGCAGTCAGTGCTAGAGACACTCAGTAAATTTGAGCAGAATCTGTGGCAGGAGATTAGAGGTTTGAATTTTGACAAAGTGTCATTTTTGTCAAGTATCATGGAGGATTTCTCTCCTTAAGCCATAACCTCTTTTCTTGTACTGTTGGCCCAAAATCACGTCATTAATTGTGTATCACGCCACACATGTCTTACGTTCATTCCAATTATAGGTGCCAAGGTACAGCATTAAAGTGGAGAGGTACTGTAAGTGGATTCGAGACATGCCATGATGGTGTGAAGAGGCTGGAGTGTGTCAAATGCCCACATCCACTGATATGAGGTGTACCTGCCCGCTGCCCCTGGAGTGCCTCCTTAGACAATATTGCAGATCATCCAAGTTAGAGACCTGGTGGAGCAGACAGCGAGCTGGAGTGGCTTACTGCTGACTTCCATGTGGGAAATTCTCAACATCTAGTTTCCATCTGGCATGTGGCGGAATAAGAGACTGCGTAGTAATGAGGTAGTGATAATGAGGGTGATAGTGAGCGATAATCCCTGTTAATGAGCCTTTTGGTACTCTTTGGTGAGAATCTCTTCTCAGTATGCAGAAATTAGCTGCAAAAACCAATTGTGTTTTACTGCCTGATACCAAAAAAAAAGCCTCACCCAAATTCTCATGTGATTCTCAACAACTCTTGCAATAGCCCGTTTCATTCAGGAACTGGGAAGATTCTGTCCAGAGTTTAATAACTGATGCCCACCATTGCTTTAATGACTCTACTGACCTGACCTGTCTCTCCACAACTAACACTTACTTTTCATCGATACATTTTCTTTATGACTATTAGCATTCCGTTTACTTTTTACTCTCGGGCACTGTTCCTATCTGTTTCACTTTCTCCTCCATTGATATTTTACAACAGTTTAAAAACCATCATCTTTCCAGCCCATTCAGTCTCACTCCATCTCCATTTCTGAATCCAGCTCCTATCAGGACTCATGCTTGACCACTGTCACTATTGCATGAACACTACAAACCCTGCATGGCACCTGCACTGCTTACTCACTTGCCTGGGATGCCCATCATCTATTGACCACCAGCACAAGCACTAAGAGCTGTGCCACCCACTTGAGCTACCTCAATCCGAACCTTTTTCATATCCCAGGAGAAGACAACCCACAGATGGGGGTCAAATGGGCCCAGATGGGTGGAAAGATGGTAACAGATAAGAGTTGGAAAGTCATGTTGAGGTTGAACAGCACATTGGTGAGGTCTCTTCTAGAGTACTGTATTCAGTTCTGGTCACCCAGTTATAGGAAGGTAGTTACTAAATTGCAGAAGAGATTTACCTGGATGCTGTTTACCAGATATGAAGGTTTGAATTATAAAGAAAGGCTGGGACATTTTCTACTGGGGCTTAGGAGTTGAGAGGTGACCTTATAGAAGTTTATAAAATCATGTGGGGTATAGATAGAGTTAATGGTATGTGTCTATTCCCGAGATGGAGAATTTCAATAGTAGGGGGCATTTTTTTTTTAAAGTGAGAGGAGAGAGATTTAAAAAATGCATGAGAGGCAAATGTTTTGCACAAAAGGTGGTTTGTGTGTGCAATGAACTTCCTGAGTACAACAATCTAAAAGACATTTGGATAAGTACATGAATGAGAAAGGTTTGGAGGGATATGGGCCAGGAGCAGGCAGGCGGGATGAGTTTCATTTGGGATTATGTTCGGCATGGACTGGTTAAACCGAAGGGTCTTGGTCCATGTTTTATGATTCTATGACTTGAATAACTATTGAGAAGACTACCTTGGCCCTCGCAGGAGAAAACTGGGACTATTCCTATGGAGATGGCAAGAGATTCATGTCTCACTGAGTAAGTACCACTCTTCATTCCATTACAACTCTTACATCAACCCCACTGTCAGTGTCATTTGTGACACATTGTTCTTCTTTTGCCTTCATGTTCCACCAGCATATCCATCACCACAGCCGGTGAAATAGCCAACTTCCCTAGAAAGAGGGGGGCACAGTCTAAGGATACCAGATAGACCAATTAACAGTGAGATGAGGAGAATTTTTTTTATACAGAGAATGATAAGCCTTTGGAATTCTCCATCACAGAAGGGATGGAAGCCAAATCATTGAATGTTTTCAAGAAGGAATTAGACACATTTCTGAGGTATAAAGGGATTAAAAGGCATGGGGAGAAAGCAAGAGCAAAACACTGAATTGGATAATGAACCATGATCAGACTGGATGGAGGAACAGGGTCGAAGAGCTGAATAGCTCACTCCTGCTCCTATTTTCTTTGTTTCTCAACCATTGTCTTGATCTCCGAAGACAGGGGTCTGGAAGCCCTGCAGTATACATCAGCAATGCTTCCTCAAGTAGCTCAACCACTGATACCTTGGCAAAAATGACTGCAGATGCTGGAAACCAGATTCTGGATTAGTGGTGCTGGAAGAGCACAGCAGCTCAGGCAGCGTCCGAAGAGCAGTAAAATCAACGTTTCGGGCAAAAGCCCTTAATCAGGAAGAAAGGCAGTAAGCCTGAAGCATGGAGAGATAAGCTAGAGGAGGGTGGGGGTGGGGAGAAAGTAGCATAGAGTACAATAGGTGAGTGGGGGAGGTGATGAAGGTGATAGGTCGGGGTGGGGGGAGGGTGGAGTGGATAGGTGGAAAAGAAGATAGGCAGGTAGGACAAGTCATGGGGACAGTGCTGAGCTGGAAGTTTAGAACTGGGGTGAGGTGGGGGGAGGGGAAATGAGGAAACTGTTGAAGTCCACATTGATGCCCTGGGGTTGAAGTGTTCCAAGGCGGAAGATGAGGCATTCTTCCTCCAGGCGTCTGGTGGTGAGGGAGCGGCGGTGAAGGAGGCCCAGGACCTCCATGTCCTCGGCATAGTGGGAAGGAGAGTTGAAATGTTGGGCCACAGGGCGGTGTGGTTGATTGGTTGTCCCGGAGATGTTCCCTAAAGCGCTCTGCTAGGAGGTGTCCAGTCTCCCCAATGTAGAGGAGACCGCATCAGGAGCAACAGATACAATAAATGATATTGGTGGATGTGCAGGTAAAACTTTGATGGATGTGGAAGGCTCCTTTAAGGCCTTGAATGGAGGTGAGGGAGGAGGTGTGGGCGCAGGTTTTGCAATTCCTGCGGTGGCAGGGGAAGGTGCCAGGATGGGAGGGTGGATTGAAGGGGGGCGTGGACCTGACTGATACCTTGGTCTGGCTTAGAAGGTTAGGGAGAACACATTGGTGAGCAGCTCACTGCAACAGGTCTACAGCTGACCATGGAAGAAATCGCCCAGGCCACTGACACTTGGAGGACTGCTAGTGACTGGGGCATCTTCTCAACTTCGGGCAAGAGAAGACCCAGTCTGCCAGTCTTGTCAGTCAGGAACGTTGTCCACATGCACTGGGAGGAACAGGAGCATCAGACAGTGAAGTGGGCTCACTAGGCTCTGGAAAGAACATCCTCAGCATGTCTGGGCTGTCCAGGTACAAATGTCCCCTGGGTCACCCAAATAAATCTCCAGTGTTAACAGGTTCCAACCTCGAGCATCACTGATATAGAAGCAGGGTCTATACTAACATGAAATGGGAGGGAAATTAAACTTTATTGAAGGCAGTTTGGTGGCATGGGTAGCAACATATTAGAGATTATTTGTTATGTTTCTGGAATTTTCACTGATTTTACCTTACATCTACTGGGTTGAGTCTCTTTGTAGAAGCATATAGAAGGCACCAAAGAGTGTGCAGAGGAGGTTCACCAGGTTGATTCTGGAGTTGAGAGGGTTAGCTTATGAGGACAGATTGAGTAAACTGGGACTATATTCATTGGAATTTAAAAGAATGAGGGGGAATCTTACAGAAACATATAAAATTATGAAGAGAATAGATAAGATAGAAACAGGGATGTTGTTTCCACTGGTGGGTGAAACTAGAACTAGGGGGCACAGCCTCAAAATAAGGGGACAGCAGATTTAGAACTGAGTTGAGGAGAAGCTTCTTCAACCAAAGAGTTGTGAATCTGTGGAATTCCCTGCCCTGTGATGCAGTTGAGGCTGCCACCTTTAAAGTTTCTCAGGCAAAGCTAGATAGATCTTTGAACAGTAAAGGAATTAAGGGTTATGGTGAGTGGGTGGGTAAGCGGAGCTGAGTCCACAAAAAGATCAGCTATGATCTTATTGAATGGTGAAGCAGGCTTGAGGGGCCAGATGGCTTACCCCGGTCCTATTTCTTATGTTCTTATGTAGAAGCAAGATGAACAAGGTGTGTAGACAGCAACAGTTCCTACTGAGGACATTACCCCTCATCCCAAAACATCTCTGATTTATCCTTGGCCTCTGAGAGTGAGTTGAAAATGTGTTGCTGGAAAAGCGCAGCAGGTCAGGCAGCATCTAAGGAACAGGAGAATCGATGTTTCGGGCATAAGCCCTTCTTCAGGAATGAGGAAAGTGTGTCCAGCAGGCTAAGATAAAAGGTAGGGAGGAGGGACTTGGGGGAGGGGCGTTGGAAATGCGATAGGTGGAAGGAGGTCAGGGTGAGGGTGATAGGCCGGAGTGGGGTGGGGGCGGAGAGGTCAGGAAGAAGATTGCAGGTTAGAAAGGCGGTGCTGAGTTCGAGGGATTTGACTGAGACAAGGTGGGGGGAGGGGAAATGAGGAAACTGGAGAAATCTGAGTTCATCCCTTGTGGTTGGAGGGTTCCTAGGCGGAAGATGAGGCGCTCTTCCTCCAACCGTCGTGTTGCTATGGTCTGGCGATGGAGGAGTCCAAGGACCTGCATGTCCTGGGTGGAGTGGGAGGGGGAGTTGAAGTGTTGAGCCATGGGGTGGTTGGGTTGGTTGGTCCGGGTGTCCCAGAGGTGTTCTCTGAAACGCTCCGCAAGTAGGCGGCCTGTCTCCCCAATATAGAGGAGGCCACATCGGGTGCAGCGGATGCAATAGATGATGCGTGTGGAGGTGCAGGTGAATTTGTGGTGGATATGGAAGTAAGGGGGGAGGTGTGGGCGCAAGTTTTGCATTTCTTGTGGTTGCAGGGGAAGGTGCTGGGAGTGGAGGTTGGGTTGGTGGGGGGTGTGGACCTGACGAGGGAGTCACGGAGGGAGTGGTCTTTTCGGAACGCTGATAGGGGAGGGGAGGGAAATATATCCCTGGTGGTGGGGTCCGTTTGGAGGTGGTGGAAATGACGGCGGATGATACGCTGTACATGGAGGTTGGTGGGGTGGTAGGTGAGGACCAGTGGGGTTCTGTCCTGGTGGCGGTTGGAGGGGCGGGGTTCAAGGGCGGAGGAGCAAGAGGTGGAAGAGATGCGGTGGAGGGCATCGTCGACCACGTCTGGGGGGAAATTGCGGTCCTTGAAGAAGGAGGCCATCTAGGTTGTACGGATTTGGAACTGGTCCTCCTGAGAGCAGATGCAGCGGAAACAAAGGAATTGGGAATATGGGATGGTGTTTTTACAGGGGGCAGGGTGGGAGGAGGTGTAGTCTAGGTAGCTGTGGGAGTCGGTCGGTTTATAGTAAATGTCCGTGTTGATTCGGTCGCCCGAGATAGAAATGGAAAAGTCTAGGAAGGGGAGGGAGGAGTCTGAGATGGTCCAGGTGAATTTGAGGTCAGGGTGGAAGGTGTTTGTAAAGTGGATGAACTGTTCAACCTCCTCGTGGGAGCACGAGGCAGCTTTGGAGGAAGAGCACCTCATCTTCCGCCTAGGAACCCTCCAACCACAAGGGATGAACTCAGATTTCTCCAGTTTCCTCATTTCCCCTCCCCCCACCTTGTCTCAGTCAAATCCCTCGAACTCAGTACCGCCTTCCTAACCTGCAATCTTCTTCCTGACCTCTCCGCCCCCACCCCACTCTGGCCTATCACCCTCACCTTGACCTCCTTCCACCTATTGCATTTCCAACGCCCCTCCCCCAAGTTCATCCTCCCTACCTTTTATCTTAGCCTGCTGGACACACTTTCCTCATTCCTGAAGAAGGGCTTATGCCTGAAACGTTGATTCTCCTGTTCCTTGGATGCTGCCTCACCTGCTGCGCTTTTCCAGCAACACATTTTCAGCTCTGATCTCCAGCATCTGCAGTCCTCACTTTCTCCTCTTAGAGTGAGTTGGTCACCAATGTGGCTTGGAGGTACACAGCAAGCAGGGAGCTAGTGCGTTAAGCTGGCCAGGTACAAACTTCTGCTCTTAATTTCTACCTATCCACCGATACAGTCCCTTTGTTTGAGGATTGCTGACCAACGTTGCAAACTGCCTGGTTAAATGACCCTGCTAACGGCACAAGTTGGCAAGGCATGCAGGTAAGAGCAAAGTGAGCAAGTTAAAACCAGCAAATGTGCAAACAGAGATGCAATCTGATTCAGTTTGCAAGCTACGTATTTGTCTGTGCATGCAGTGTCCCAGCAACAGCCTTTCATGCTAATTGCTGGTGTGCTTTGAAATGCTAGTTTGTGCTATCTAAGTGTAGCAGAGTGATAGTCATGAATGGTTGGCAAATCTTTGATGCCAATATTGGTTAGTGAGTTACTGACACATGTGAACTATGTCCTGAAATTCAGTTGATTTTGAGCAACACGGAGGTTGGTCTCAGCCAGTGGTCTACTGAAGTGGTCAAGTACCCGCTCTGATTTCCATGTCAAGATTTCTTGACATCTAGCTTTGTTGGCATGTTTGGTAAAATAAGAAGTTGAATGTTCAAGAGGTGAGTTGTGGTGTTAATAAGGTGTTTAACAAGCTATAATCCCCCTTCATTGGCAGTTCACCACCATCTAACAGGAAACACGCCGCTCCACTCGCCAAAAACATGGACGATGCAACGAGATGCTCTCAATGTTGAGATGAACCTCACTAGACTTCTCGTCAGTTTCTGCCCGACCTTCAACATGGCCCACATTACTCAGACTCCAATAAGCTTCTGCTTGCTAACTCTGTTTCTCGCGAGATGCTGCCAGACCTCCTACCTCATTCATTCAAAATTACTTGTAAATATGCTTTATTTTGAACCTCTCATTGCATCAGCAGAACATGCAATTTCTCATCAGTAATCCTTAGTTTTCTTCTGCAACAGGTCTACCCATTCAGTGCTGAATCGCGGTCAGTATTTTTTTTTTCCCAATTGATTCACAGCTAGCCAAAATTGAATTGCATCTGTCCAATCTTATCTTACTTAGACATTTTGCGATTCAAAAAGAGACTTCCATCTTATAATCTAGTATGATTTTGAAATACAGGTCCCAGAGGTGAAAAGAGATTCTTTAAACTGGCAGTAATACTGTAACATTACAGCATTTTTCAATTTTAGTTTTAAAAAAACAATCAGCAAATATCCAGGATAACGTAGAAGCTTCATGATTTCCAGACTAAGATTTTGTGGAATAGCCTTAAGCAGTTTTCACATTTTAATCCTAAAATATATTAGTTTTATAATTCTATATTATGTCATGATCAAATTCATCAAAAGGAAATTCAAATCCCCAACCAAATTAAAGAAACCAATGGTTACTCAGATTTTATTTGAACATTTCTTCACACACATCTTGTTTCTCATTTAGGAGATGGTGTTGATGTGGTGGAAGGATTCCCAGTCTGATTATTAGTCAATTGAACTGTACTGCATACCTTCCTTGCATAGCCAGCAAACCCTAACATGACACATGAGTCTCTGGTCCTGAACAGGGGAATTACCACTGAATCACAAAATGCCCCAAGATAAATTAGTGAATTAGTCAAATTATCTATCAACATTGTCTCACTGACGTTGAGCGTGAATTGCTTCCCTGAGATCTTATATTTAATATTCCTACAATAATGAAAGCACTCCATTTTCATAGAATCTCTACAGTGTGGAAGCAGCCCATTCAACCCATCAAGTTCACATCAACCCTCTGAAGAGCATCCCACCCAGACCCCGCCTCCGTCCCTGCATTCCCCATGGGTAACCCAACTAGATTACACATCCCTGAACACTATGGGCAATTTAGCATGGGCAATGCACCTAACCTGCACATTTTTGGATTGTGGGAGGAGACTGGAACACCTGGAGGAAACCCACGCAGACACAGGGAGAATGTGCAAATTCCACACAGACAGTCACCCAATGGTGCCCATGGTGGCTCAGTGGTTAGCACTGCTGCCTGACAATGCCAGGGACCCAGGTTCAATTCTAGCCTCGGGTGACTGCCTGTGTAGAGTTTGCACATTCTCCCCATGTCTCCATGGGTTTCCTCCGGGTGCTCCACTTTCCTCTCACAATCCAAAAATGTGAAGGTTAGGTGAATTAGACACGCTAAATTGCCATAGTGTTCAGGAATGTGTAGGCTAGGTGCATTAGTCAGGGGAAATGTAGAGTAATAGGGTTGGGAAATGGGTCTGTTAGGATATTCTTTGGCGGGTCAGTGTGGACTTGTTGGTTCGAATGAACTGCTACCACACTGTAGAGATTCTATGATTTTAGTGGAAGTATGTACAAAATATATTATTTCTCTCTTTATTGGGAAGATAACTTTAACCAGTCTTCTGTACCTACCAATGCACAGTGAGATGAACACTGTATGGTTTAAATGTATACCTTTAACTTGATTTTGTATTTCAAACCTCTGGCATATGCTTGTAGTCTATTCTTCTGAAGGGTTCTGGAAGTTCATTAGGTCAGTCTTTCTGGAACCATGACATTAAACAAATATGTATCAGAGAGCAGGTGGATCCAAAACCCCTGCAGTATTAATGGAAGTTGGTTTATGTTGTAGAGGAGGAAGAAAACACAAATCATCAGTTGTAGCAGAATTCTGAATGAGCAAATTCTTTTATAATTTGGTTCAAAAGCTTTTGGCTTCAGTTCTATGGAGGCCTGAACTGGTCTCAAAGCAAGTACAGTCAATCCTAGAAAAGGAGATTGTTCAGAGCAGTTGAGGGATAAGTTACCTCACTGAAAGAGTATAGTCTATGAAACTTTCAGACTAGGAGAGTTTAGTTAGAAATCTGCAGATTGTTAAAACATCAAGAAAGTCAAAGCTCTCATTTGCATATGTATTCAATTAAAAGGCTTCATGACTCACAAGATTGAAACTGTGAAGGAACAGTTAAGTCAAAGATACATATTTAACAAGCAAGGAAAAAATATCTAGATTTTGAATAACAATGAAGTGATAGTGTTGAGGAATAGATGTCACTTTGTTTCACCATGTTCTTTGAAATCTTTCAAACTGTTATATTTAGATAACTTGTTAATTATATTTTTATTTTGTGTAATGAATTTTACTTTATTGACAAATGCAAGTCTGCAGCCTTGTTTTATTTTAGTGAAAGATCATTCTGTTAAAAATACAAAATATAATTTCATACTTAACGAATGATTTCATTATTTTGTAATAGCAAGAGCAGGGACAAATAGCAAAACACAATTGTTGCACTGTTAATAGGCTCAAAGTCAGACTATTTCGCTGATATTGTCAGGCTTTTTGACTGAAAATATAATCTCACCATAGTCTTGTAAGGATTCAGCATTCTGAAGCCTGGAAGCTATTTTTGCTTTCCAGAGCAATGTTATATAAAAAGATAACAGAGTCGAAATTCATATTGTGCAGTGGAGCCAAACAGTTGTCAATGTATAGGACGCCTATTACATTTCTTACTTCATATTTGGTGGCCTGTTTTCTTTGAATAAAGTTGAAGCAAGTCTTTTGCCATAAATTCATTGTGTTCACTGCTTGAGCAGTTTCAGCTCAAAGTATTCGAGTCAGAGGCCAAACTACTGACACTGCAGTGCATCAGGTAGGGGTAAAGTTAACCATATACTTATGATAGTCTTGTAGTTTGGTCACTCGTCAGGGAAAGGAAGTATGAATGAATGAAGGGACTCAGACAACAGGACTGTGGGAGGAAACCAGGGCACCTGGAGTAAACCCACTCAGACATAGTACAAGAACCTCAGGCTTTGCAATTGTATAAAAGGCCTGAGATTCTTACAGCTTGCTTGCATGAGAAAGAGGGCTGCAAGATAGATGAGCTAGCTGACCACGGCGCTGTGGTATAGAAAGCCACTCAAAAGAGGGGAGCTAAAAGAATGTAGTGGCACTAAATGACAATGGAGTGTCCAGGAATCATTAGCGTAAAAATTTACTTGTGAAGCACTGCCCTGCCTTCACTAGATAACATGAAAGTAGCTATCAAGCATTTTAATTAAATGTTATATATTGTTTCAAGTGCTGTATTTTATGGATGCCCCAGTCTGCATACAAAGGTACTTACCGGAAAGCAAGAGGTACATGATCAAGGCAAACCAGCCAGCATACTAAGTACAATTGCCTTTCTTTAAGCACCCATTTTTACATTAAAAAAATAATTCACTATCATTTGCAATTAAAAGTTACAAACTAACCAAAGTAAGTAAGTAGTCACAAAAAAAATCCACAAGACACTGTTTTAACTCGAGTTAGTTCCACATTTGTCAATCTCTGTACATGCATTTCATACATAGCCTGGAAAATGTGCAGGTCTCTAAAAGATTAGATTAGATTAGATTAGATTAGATTACTTACAGTGTGGAAACAGGCCCTTCGGCCCAACAAGTCCACACTGATCCGCCGAAGCGTAGCCCACCCAGACCCATTCCCCTACATTTACCCCTTCATGTAACACTACGGGCAATTCAGAACATAGAACATAGAACATAGAACAATACAGCACAGAACAGGCCCTTCGGCCCACGATATTGTGCCGAACATTTGTCCTAGCTTAAGCACCCATCCGTGTACCTATCCAATTGCCACTTAAAGGTCACCAAAGATTCTGACTCTACCACTCCCACAGGCAGCGCATTCCATGCCCCCACCACTCTCTGGGTAAAGAACCCACCCCTGACATCTCCCCTATACCTTCCACCCTTCACCTTAAATTTATGTCCCCTTGTAACACTCCGTTGTACCCGGGGGAAAAAGTTTCTGACTGTCTACTCTATCTATTACCCTGATCATCTTATAAACCTCTATCAAGTCACCCCTCATCCTTTGCCGTTCCAACGAGAAAAGGCCTAGCACTCTCAACCTATCCTCGTACGACCTATTCTCCATTCCAGGCAACATCCTGGTAAATCTTCTCTGCACCCTCTCCAAAGCTTCCACATCTTTCCTAAAGTGAGGTGACCAGAACTACACACAGTATTCCAAATGTGGCCTAACCAAAGTCCTGTACAGTTGCAACATCACTTCACGACTCTTGAATTCAATCCCTCTGCTAATGAACGCTAATACACCATAGGCCTTCTTACAAGCTCTATCCACCTGAGTGGCAACTTTCAAAGATCTATGAACATAGATCCCAAGATCCCTCTGTTCCTCCACCTCACTAAGAACCCTACCGTTAACCCTGTATTCTGCATTCTTAATTGTCTTTCCAAAATGGACAACCTCACACTTGGCAGGGTTGAACTCCATCTGCCATTCCTCAGCCCAGCTCTGCATCATATCTAAGTCCCTTTGCAGCCGACAACAGCCCTCCTTACTATCCACAACTCCATCAATCTTCATATCATCTGCAAATGTACTGACCCACCCTTCGACTCCCTCATCCAAGTCATTAATAAAAATTACAAACAGCAGAGGACCCAGAACTGATCCCTGTGGAACTCCACTTGTAACTGGGCTCCAGGCTGAATATTTACCATCTACCAACACTCTCTGACTTCAACCAGTTAGCCAGTTTTCTATCCAATTGGCCAAATTTCCCTCTATCCCATGCCTCCTGACTTTCCGCATAAGCCTACCATGGGGAACCTTATCAAATGCCTTACTAAAATCCATGTATACTACATCCACTGCTCTACCCTCATCCACATGCTTGGTCACCCCCTCAAAGAATTCAATAAGACTTGTAAGGCAAGACCTATCCTTCACAAATCCGTGTTGGCTGTCCCTAATCAATTGTGTCTTTCCAGATACTCATAAATCCTATCCCTCAGTACCCTTTCCATTACTTTGCCTACCACTGAAGTAAGACTAACTGGCCTGTAATTCCCAGGGTTATCCCTATTCCCTTTTTTGAACAGGGGCACAACATTCGCCATTCTCCAGTCCCCTGGTACCAACCCCGTTGACAGTGAAGACGAAAAGATCATTGCCAACGGTACTGCAATTTCCTCTCTTGCTTCCCACATAATCCTAGGATATATCCCATCAGGCCCGGGGGACTTGTCTATCCTCAAGTTGTTCAAAATGTCCAACACATCTTCCTTCCTAACAAGTATCTCCTCTAGCTTACCAGTCCGTTTCACACTCTCCTCTTCAACAATACGGTCCCTCTCGTTCGTAAATACTGAAGAAAAGTACTCATTCAAGACCTCTCCTAACTCTTCCGACTCAATACACAGTCTCCCACTACTGTCCTTGATCGGATCTACCCTTGTTCTCGTCATTCTCATGTTTCACACACACACATAAAATGCCTTTCCGCCAAAGATTTTTCATGCCCTCTCTTAGCTCTCCTAATCCCTTTCTTCAGGTCCCTTCTGACTATCCTGTATCCCTCCACTGCTCTGTCTGAACCCTGTTTCCTCAACCTTATGTAAGCCTCCTTCTTCCTCTTTACAAGACATTCAACCTCCCTCGTCAACCAAGGTTCCATCACACGACCATCTCTTTCCTGCCTGACAGGTACATACATATCAAGGACACGTCGTATCTGTTCCTTGAAAAAGTTCCACATTTCCACGACATCCTTCCCTGACAGCCTATGCTCCTCAGATCCTGTCTTACAGCATCGTAATTACCCTTCCCCCAATTGTAAAACCTACCCTGTTGCACGCACCTATCTCTCTCCATAACCAAGGTGAAAGTCACAGAATTGTGGTCACCATCACCAAAATGTTCACCCACTAACAAGCCCATCATCGGGTGGCATGGTGGCACAGTGGTTAGCACTGCTGCCTCACAGCGCCAGAGACCCGGGTTCAATTCCCGCCTCAGGCGACTGACTGTGTGGAGTTTGCACATTCTCCCCGTGTCTGCGTGGGTTTCCTCCGGGTGCTCCGGTTTCCTCCCACAGTCCAAAGATGTGCAGGTCAGGTGAATTGGCCATGCTAAATTGCCCGTAGTGTTAGGTAAGGGGTAAATGTAGGGGTATGGGTGGATTGCGCTTCGGCAGGTCGGTGTGGACTTGTTGGGCCGAAGGGCCTGTTTCCACACTGTAAGTAATCTAATCTAATCTAAACTTGTCCCGGTTCATTACCGAGTACCAAATCCAATATGGCCTCCCCTCTGGTCGGACAATCTACATACTGAGTTAGAAAAGCTTCCTGGACACACTGCGCAAACACCGCCCCATCCAATCTACTTGATCTAAAGAGCTTCCAATCAATATTTGGGAAGTTGAAATCACCCATGACTACTACCCTGTGGCTTCTGCACCTTTCCAAAATCTGTTTCCCAATCTGTTTCTCCACATCTCTGCTGCTATTGGGGGGCCTATAGTAAACACCCAACAAGGTGACTGCACCTTTCCTATTTCTGACTTCAGCCCATACTACCTCCAAAGGCAGATCCCCCTTGAACTGCCTTTCTGCAGCCGTTATACCATTTCTAATTAGCAACGCCACCCCCCCCCTCCTTTTTTACCACCCTCCCTAATCTTACTGAAACATCTGTAACCAGGAACCTCCAACAACCATTCCTGTCCCTCTTCTATCCACATTTCCATGATGGCCACAACATCGTAGTCCCAGGTATCAATCCATGCCTTAAGTTCAACCACCTTATTTCTGATACTCCTTGCGTTGAAGTATACACACTTGAACCCATCTCTGTGTCCGCAAGTATTCCCTGTCAGTGCTACCTTCTTCACAGCCTCCCTACATTCTTGGACATCCTGACAAACAGCTAGCCTACTTGCTGGACTACAAGCCAAATTAGTTTAAACCACCCGCGAAGAGTGCTAGCAAACCTACTCCCCAGGATATTGGTGCCCTTCTGGTTCAGATGCAAACCGTCCTGCTTGTACAGGTCCCACCTTCCCCAGAATGCAGTCCAATTGTCCAAATACCTGAAGCTCTCCCTCCTACACCGTCCTTGCAGCCACATGTTCAACTGCACTCTCTCCCTATTCCTTGCCTCACTGTCACGTGGCACTGGCAACAACCCAGAGATGACGACTCTGTCTGTCCTAGCTTTTAGCTTCCAGCCTAACTCCCTGAGCTCTTGAATGACCTCCCCACCCCTCTTCCTACCTATGTCGTTGGTGCCAACGTGCACCATGACCTCTGGCTGCACACCCTCCCCCTTAAGGATTCTGAAGACACGGTCCGAGACGTCTCAGACCCTGGCACCCGGGAGGCAACAAACCATCCGAGAGTCTCGCCCATGTCCACAGAACCGCCTGTCCGTCCCTCTAACTGGAGAGTCTCCTATAACTAGCTCTCTCCTCCTCTCCCCCTTTCCCTTCTGAGTCTCAGAGCCAGACCTCGCGCCACAGACCCGGTCACTGCAGCTTACCCCTGCTAGGCCGTCCCCCCAACAGTATCCAAAGCGGTATACTTATTGTTGAGGGGAACGACCACAGAGGATCCCTGCACTGCCTGATTCCTCCCCTTCCCACCTCCCACCTCCCCTTCCCACCCAGCTACCTCTGTTCTCTGGCGTAGCTATGTCCCTGTAGCTTCTATCTATCACCCTCTCAGCCTCTTGAATAATCCTCAGTTCATCCAACTCCAGTTCCAGTTCCCTAACTCGTTCTGTGAGGAGCAGGATCTGACTGCATTTAGCATGGCCAATTCACCTAACCTACACATTTTTGGACTGTGGGAGGAAACCGGAGCACCCGGAGGAAACCCACGCAGACACGGGGAGAATGTGCAAACTCCACACAGAGAGTCGTCTGAGGCGGGAATTGAACCTGGGTCTCTGGCGCTGTGAGGCAGCAGTGCTAACCTCCCTAAAGGTACATGTGTACATGTGTGTTGCAGTTGGCTGCTCCTCCAGTATCTGCTCCAGGAAGTGGTATTACTTTAGCTTTGGTAAGAAAGCAACTCACCTTCTCAAGGGCAATCAGGGAAGCACAATAAATGGTGGCCCAGCCAGAGACACCCATATCCCATGAGTGAATAAAAAAATCCTGTTATTGAAGATCCATTTCTATTGCAGGGGAATGCTGGACATCTGGAATTAATGGTTGCTCTGTACTGTGTGTAGGTGGTACAATCACTCTTTCTGATCATCTAACTGCAGTGAAGGAATGTTTTCTTTATTTGGATCGATATGTGTACATTTGTGATGACATATCTGATTGTTCATTTTCACCTTGTGCAATCAAGTTGAAAATAGCTCTGAACAGGTCTCAGGTGCTTCATGAACTGACTTTTGTTGAGAACATTAAATATTTGCATTCTGATTGACACTGCAATGCTCAGCTGTGAATGACTTGCCATTTCTTTCAAAGAGAAATTTGGCTTTCTCTTATTTCATCTTTATTTTATCAGTCATGCCTGTCACAACTTAGGGTTTCAGTGGTTTGATCACTCTTGAATGAGCAGTTTTGGTGTGGCCTGTTTTAGTCTTTGGACTACTTTCCACACTTTCATTAGATATATATCTTCCATTAAGGACTGCTTGATGCAAATCCTTACGGGATTTGAACGGCTTCTTTTTGATTTCTTTGATGATTTTCACAGTCACCTCAGCTTTTCCATTTAACGGGGAATAGTGTGAAATTCAGGTATGGTGTTGAATTTCTCAGTCCGAGATGTGACACCCACGTTCCAAGAGTGAATTAAAAAATCCTTGCTGGAGTGTCTGAATTCTTCATGTGAATTGTAGGCCATGGTCACACATCACAATGTCTGGAATGTGATACTAACCAAAGTGTGCTTTCAGATACTAAAAGAGAAAATGCTGGAAAATCTCAGCAAGTCTGGCAGCATCTGCAAGGAGAGAAAAGAGCTGACGTTTCGAGTCTAACTGACCCTTTGTCAAAGCTAAAAAAGGGAGAAATAGGGAGGTATTTATTCTAGGCTGAGAGAAGGTGAGTCATGGCTCCAGCAGCAAAGGTAGCAATAAAGAGGTAATAATGACAGTGCATAGAGAGATTATAGGGAGATTAGGAGCTGTGAATGACCAAGGCTGAAGCTATGTGACAAAATATGTGGGGGATGGGTGAAGCAGAGGCAAAATGGAAAACAGGGGAGAAGAGTAGCAAAGGGGGAAGAGGAGAGGAAAAAGGCGATGAGAGAGTGGGGAGCGAGAGAAAGAAGTAAGAGGTACAGAACAGTAACAAAATATTTTAAAAATAAATAAAATAAATGAAATAAAATTACCTGTGCTTTCAGATATCTTAAAATCTCACTGAGAGTCATTGATGCCATCTGGTCCAACTCCAAGTTATCAGACACGTAGTCAACAACATAATTGAATCCTATAAGCATGAAAAGATCTACTCCAAGCTATCAAGGATATTTTGTATTCTAAGGTTTTAACATGTTTGGAGTAGTATTCATGATTAACACTGCACTTCACTGGTTGACTTTTTTAATGTTGTTGTTCATGTTTGGCCAGTTCATCAATTCTTTTGCCCTTCTCAGTCCAGACTCAGCTTCTTGAGCTTTTCAGGGCAAAGTGAGGACTGCAGACGCTGGAAACCAGAGTCTAGATTAGAACAGTGCTGAAAAAGCACAGTAGGTCAGGCAGCATCCGAGGAGCAGGAAAATCAATGTTTTGGGCAAAAGCCCTTCATTAGGAATGGAGGCAGGGAGCCTTCAGGGTGGAGAGATAAACTGGGGATGGGGGGTGAGGTGGGAGCTGGGGAGAAGGTAGCAAAGAGTACAATAGGTGAATGGGGGTTGGGATGAAGCTGATAGGTCAGAGGGGAGGGTGGAGAGGATAGGTGGAAAAGGAGATTGGCAGGTAGGACAGGTCATGAGGACAGTGCTAAGCTGGAAGGTTGGAACTGGGATAAGGTGGGGGGGTGGGGAAATGAGGATACTGGTGAAGTCCACATTGATGACCTGGGGTTGAAGTGTTCCAAGGT
The DNA here is from genome assembly GCF_037043375.1 of Chiloscyllium plagiosum. Taxonomy (NCBI): domain Eukaryota; kingdom Metazoa; phylum Chordata; class Chondrichthyes; order Orectolobiformes; family Hemiscylliidae; genus Chiloscyllium; species Chiloscyllium plagiosum. The sequence continues at coordinate 29,686,704 of NW_028270146.1, forward strand.
GGAAGATGAGGCGTTCTTCCTCCAGGCGTGAGGTGGTGAGGGAGCGCAGTGGAGGAGACCCAGGACTGGCATGCCCTTGGCAGAGTGGGAGGGGGAGTTGAAATGTCGGGCCACGGGGACTGTAGAGAGGGTAGGTGCCGGAGCATTGCTGCGAGTGTGTTTCCTGACCTGCTGTGCTTTTCCAGCACCACTCTAATCTAGACTCCTTGAGTTTTTCATGGATGTGCTACATCATTTCTTCTAAAATGTCCTTTAGCTCAATGACTCAATTCATTTCCTACAAGATACCAAGTTCAACTATCACTTCAACTCCATGGGCCGAATATTCTCTCATAGAAACGAATGTATTCTGAATGCTTTTCAAGTCATTCTTTCATCATTACTACTCCCAGCATTTAGAAAGTTGTATCTTGTTGCATCGTGTATTTGATGCTTGTCTGTCAGATTCAATGTCTGCTTTGAGAGTACGATTTCTAGAGCATGTCAAGTTGTTACTTGTCATTCATTCTGGATGATTTCACAGCATTCCCACCTTTCTTTACAGAGAGTGCTGCACCTGCCAACATGTTGGCAATATACATCTGTTTCCCTTGCTTCTGCATGTCATCCAGTTGATCTCCCCCCAAATGAAGTAGCATTCTTTCAGCAGATAGAAGTGGTTTGAGCAGATGTTTTGAAGTTACCTGTGTTTGGACTCCTACTTATTCCTACTCATTATGTCAGCATTAATCTGTTCATAAAACAAAGAGACTATCAAGGCAATCTTTCTCAATTTGAGCTCAGTGTCATCCAGTTTGAGTGACTGGCCTTGATGCAAATCCAACTGCTTGTCCTTCCTGCATAAGAGTTGCTGTACAGCCTGTTTCATTGGCATCATACAACAAGATGACTTTATCATTGTGGTTGTAATACCTTATCATTCGCATTGTCACCACGAGCTGCCAAGTGAAAACTGCTCTTTGTTTTGTGCCCCAATAGCACTGTACAGCCTTAGTAGAGAGCTTGCAAAGAGGTTAACATTTTGATGGCAAATCTGGCAAGAACTTTGCTGGATTGTTCAGAAAGCTGACAAACAGGTGCTCTGGCTTCAAATTTGCTGTTTGAAATGTCTTTGTTACAGTTGTCACCTTGCCAGGATCTGGATGAAGTCCTTTAGCAGGCATGACAGCTAACGTTCTTGACTCCAGACACATTCAATTGCATCTTTTCTTGTTCACTTCAGGTTCATCTGACCTCATGAGGTGCTGACTGTGATTTAGAGAACGTTTCTCTCACTGTGCCACACTTTCCATAGACTAGCAGATCATCATCTATAGCTTCTGCTCCAGGAAGATCATTGACTGTTTTGTGCTGCATTGACACCTTCCAGAGCAGTGGAATTGTCAAATGGCATACATACACAATGTTCTACTCTGAAAAGCATCCAGAAAATTAGCTGGAAAATTGCTGTTTTGATCCAGCTTCACCTGCCAGTCCTGCCAGCCCACTTCCTCACATCAAGACCCATAAAGACAGTTGTATTGACAACTTGTTGTGGTATTTTTTTCAATGGTTAGCATACAGTAGTGAGGTCACTTCAAAGCTTTATTCAGATCTTTCAGATCTTTGCTTACTTTCAGTTTTTGAATTTTTCCCACTGCTGACATGTTGCTAATCCAGTTGAGAGGACCAACACTGGAAACAGTGCTCCACATGGAGTTTCACAAGTGCCTAATAATAACATCCTATTAGCTTTTCAATTTCCATGTTTAATTCATAGACTAGAACAAGTCGATGCTTCTGCATCTTGGTTTTGCAATTTCACCATTTAGAGAATATGCTTCTTTTCCATTTTTCCCAGCAAAATTATCAGTTGTAATTTTTCCGACATTATGCTCTATTTGTAAATCTTACACACTCTCTTAACCAAATGTTTTCATATTCCTGGTTAAGTTTCTTTTGTACTCTAATGTTTGCCTCCATATTAACTCATTAGTCATTTTCTACTTTTTTAACAATTTGCCAATTGTTTGGTACGCAAAATTCTTTGCATAATGATTTACCTTTTCTTTAAGTTGACATTATCTTCAGCTTTCCTGTTAACAATGAATGTGGGTTCATTCCTCTGAACTTCTTTTTCGCATTGGAAGATATTATTTCTCTTTCAAATCTGTATGCTCTCATTCTTGATGCTTTTATGAGCAGAACATAGAATATTACAGTGCAGGACAGGCCCTTCGGCCCTCGATGTTGCGCCGACCTGTGAAACTAATCTGAAGCCCATCTAACCTACACTATTCCATTATCATCCATATGTCTATCCAATGACTATTTAAATGCCATTGAAGTTGGCAAGTCTACTACCGTTGCAGGCAGGGCATTCCACGCACTTACTACTCTCTGAGTTAAAGAGCTTCCTCTGACATCTGTCCAATATCTATTACGCCTCAATTTAAAGCTACGCCCCCTAGTGCTAGCCATCACCATTCAAGGAAAAAGGCTCCCACTGTCCACCTTATATAACCTTCTGATTACCTTATATGTCTCAATTAAGTCACCTCTCAACCTTCTTCCTTCTAACAAAAACTGCCTCAAGTCCCTCTAATCATCTTACATGTCTCTATTAGGTCACTTCTCAAACATCTTCTCTGCAACGAAAATAGCTTCAAGTCCCTTAGCTTTTCCTCATAATACTTTTCCTCCATACCAGGCAACATCCTGGTCAAACTCCTCTGCACTCTTCCCAATGCTTCCACATCTTTCCTATAATGCGGCAAGCAGGACTGTACACAATATTCCAAGTGCCACTGCACCAGAGTTTTGTACAGCTGAAACATGACCTCATAGCTCTGAAACTCAATCCCCCTACTTATAAAAACCCAACACACCGTACACCTTCTTAATAATCCTATCAACATGGGTGGCAACTTGCAGGGGTCTATGCACATGAACACCAAAATCTCTCTGCTCATCCACACTACCAAGAATCTTACCATTAGTCCAGTATTCCTGTTACTCCTTCCAAAGTGAATCACCTCACACCTTTATGCATTAAACTCCATTTGCACCTCTCAGCCTAGCTCTGCAGCTTGTCGATGTCCCTCTGTAACTTGCAGCATCCTTCAGCACTGTCCAAAACTCCAAAGACTTTATTCACAAATTTACTAACCCATCCTTCTACGGTTTCACTAGGTCATTTATAAAAATGACAAACGACAGTGGCCGCAAAACAGATCCCTGCAGCACACCACTAGTAACTGAACTTCAGGATGAACATTTCCCATCAACCATCACCCTCTGTCTTCTTACAACTAGCCAGTTTCTGATCCAAACTGTGAAATCACCCTCAATCCCATGCTCCGTATTTTCTGCAATCGCCTACCATGGGGAACCTTATCAAATGCTTTACTGAAATCCATATACACCACATCAACTGCTTTACCCCCATCCACCTGTTTGGCTACCTTTTCAAAGGACTCAATAAGGTTTGTGAGGCATGGCCTACCCTTTACAAAACCATGTTGAGAATCCCTAATCAACTTATTCCTTTCTAGATGATTATAAATCCTATCTCTTACACCCTCTTCCAACACTTTACCACAACTGAAGAAGGCTCAGTGGTCTATAATTACCAGGGTTGTCTCTACTCCCTTCTTGAACAAGGGAACCAATATTTGCTATCCTCCAATCTTTTGGCACTATTCCTGTAGACAATGATGACATAAAGATCAAAGCCAAAGGCTCTGTAATCTCCTCCCTAGCTTTCCAGAGAATCCTAGGCTAAAGCCCATTTAGCCCAGGGGACTTTTCTATTTTCACATTTTCCAGAATTGCTGACATCTCTTCTTTGTGAACCACAATCCCATCTTGTCTAATAGCTTGTATCTCAGTATTCTCCTCAACAAATTGTCTTTTTCCAGTGTGAATACTGATGAAAAATATTTATTTAGCGCCTCTCCTATCTCCTCAGACTTCACACACAACTTCCCACCACTGTCTTTGACAGGCCCTAATCTTACTCTAGTCATTGTTTTATCTTTGACATATCTGTAGAATGCTTTAGGGTTTTCCTTGATCCTCTCTGCCAAAGAGTTCTTATGTCCCCTCCTGGCTCTTCTTAGCTCTCTCTTTAAGTCTTTCCTGGCTAACCTGTAACTCTCAAGCAACCGAGCTGAGTCTTCACGGCTCACCTTTACATAAGCCTCATTCTTCCTCTTGACAAGAGATTCAATTTCTTTCATAAATCATGGCTCCCTCACTCAACTACTTCCTCCCTGCCTGACAGGTGATACTTATCAAGGACACATAGTAACTGTTCCTTGAATGAGCTCCACAGTTCAATTGTACCCATCCCTGCAGTTTCCTTCCTCATCCAATGTGTGAGAGACGATTTCAGTACAAACAATTGAGATGTGCATGACCCCAAAGTCTAAGGGGAATAGAGCCATAGGGGTAGGGTAAAACATGCTTCTCTATAATAAAGGACGAGACATCTGCTGCTACGGATTGATAAGACCACTCACATAGACAGAGTAGAAAAACAAGTCCTTGACTGATAAGACTACAGGGTAGAAAAACAACTCGGGAAACGTCTGCTGCAGACTTTGTGATAAGGGATGGAAAAATACTGACTGTTTAGAATGTGAACCTCGTGACTCTTTAGAGCTATAGAGGGGAGGGACTTGTCCTGTATTTAATCAGAAACATTGTTAGCCTCGGGGAGCCTTTTTCTCAGAAGGGTGCCCAACTCTGCAGACTTGCTAATAAAACTTTGTTTTCCTGAATTTGTCTAGAGCGAATATTGAGAAGCAACTTTCGTTTCTAACAAACTTGGGGGCTCGTCCGATCAACACTCCGGCCGCGAGGGGGGGCTGAGGAAGGACATCGGAGAAGGTGCACCCTGCCAAGTTCGGCAGTCCCTGATTCCTTGCTTGTCGCCCCGCGCGGCTTGAGCGAGTGATATCCGGAAGGTTCAGGAGAACAAAGGAGGGGTGTGGCCGAGGCAGTGGGGACGGTTAACGATCGAGTAATTTCGGTGCACCGAACGCAGGTAAGAACAGACTTGCGGGGACCGTCTTTCCGGAGGACTTGGGACCTGCGGAGTGCCTGTAGATTTTTCTACAGAGACGTGGGACTCAGGAATCTAGAGACCGGGGCTTGTCTGTGCGAGATTTTGCAGAGACCGTGTTTGCGGAGGAACGTGGACCTACGGGGTGCCTGTGATCTGTTTCACAGAGACGTAGGACACAGGAATCCAAAGACTGGGGGTGCCTGCAAAGGGACCTGGGCGATCACGGGACTGAAGGTCCGGGAATTGGCTAAATAGTGATAGATTATCACGGGATAATACAGGAATCTCCGATTTTACAAAGTCCTCGGCAATGGGAAATAAGGGATCCAAGGCGAATAAGGGAAAGGTAGGCTTGAGCGTAGACAATGAAAAATACCCCGGGGTACCTGCCGATAGTCCGTTAGGTATAATGTTAAATAATTGGGATCAGGGTAGGAGAAAAGGAAAATCTAGAAAGAAGATGGTGAGATACTGTCAAACGTGGTCCCAAAAACCTATTCAGGGAGACTCAGTGTGGTGGCCTAAATTCGGCACTGATGAAGACTGGGTCCGGCAAGCTCTAATTTTATATGTCAATTGGAAACCTAATGTTACTCGGGGGGAAAGTGATTACGCCCTTTGTTGGCTACCAGTCACACTATCTTGCAAAATGAAGGTAGCCAATGAAGACTCGAAAGGGCAGAAAGCATGGGAACCTTTAGATCACTTACCGCTGCCCTACGTGACCCCGTCTGCCCCGCAAAATAGTCCTTCGGGTGGCGACGATTCAGGGGAAGGGGAAGAAAGCGGGGAGGAACCACCAGGTGCCTCAGGATTACAGACTAGATCTCAAGCTGAAAAGAGTCACAGATGAAACTCTGTCCCGATTGCAAGAATGAATCCACTCCGGGAAGTGCCCATGGGAGGCGCGGAAGGAGGGACGGGATATGTGAACGTCCCCTTAACGAGTACTGAAGTACGGAATTACAAGAGGGAGATGAAGGGCCTACTGGAGGACCCCATGGGCCTGGCTGAACAATTAGATCAGTTCCTGGGGCCAAATACTTACACGTGGGATGAGATGTATTCCATCATGGGAACGTTGTTCTCTAGCCAGGAGCGACAGATGATACGACAAGCTGCACTGTTGGTCTGGGAGAGAGAGGGAGGAGCAGGAGGGGTGCAGAAATTTCCCCTCACCGACCCCGAGTGGGATAAGCAAACGGAAGAAGGAAGACGCAACATGAGGGACATGCGGGAATATTGGATAAAAGGAATAAGGCAGGCAGCCCCGAAGGGGCACAATTTTACCAAGGCCTTTGGGAATCATCAAAACCCGGAAGAAACCCCTACAGACTTCCTAGACAGGATTAGGAAGAACTTGCAGCAGTTCGCTGGGGTGGACCCTGAGACGGAAGTGGGACAGCAACTCATACGGGTAGAGTTTGTATCAATTTTACCAATTTTACCAAGGCCTTTGGGAATCATCAAAACCCGGAAGAAACCCCTACAGACTTCCTAGACAGGATTAGGAAGAACTTGCAGCAGTTCGCTGGGGTGGACCCTGAGACGGAAGTGGGACAGCAACTCATACGGGTAGAGTTTGTATCAAAAGCCTGGCCGGACATACGAAAGAAGTTAGAGAAAATGGATGATTGGGATAGTAAACCTCTGAGTGAACTACTACGGGAGGCGCAAAAGGTGTTTGTGAGAAGGGACGATGAGAAGCAAAAGAAGGCGACAAAGATAATGATGCAGACGGTGCAACAAGTGACAGCTGGAAGGAGGGAAAAGGGGGAGCCGTGGCAGGAACCGGAAAGGGGAGAGTCGTGGCAAGAGCAGAGGAAAAGAGGACCGGGGCCGGAACAAAGGAAGGGTGGAGGAACTCGAGGCCGCGACAGGGAAACGAGGAGGATACTCAGATGTTACTACTGTAATGAAGAGGAACATTTTAAGCGAGAGTGCCCCCCGCTACAAGCGGGAAGTGCGGTCGTACGCCCTGATGGAGGAAGATTAGGGAGGTCGGGGGTTCCTACCCTTGGGGCAAAAGGACTATCGACAGGAACTCCTGGTAAACTTGAAAGTAGGGCCCCAAGGGTCGGAGATCACATTTATGGTGGACTCGGGAGCCGAAAGATCAAGTATAATCCAAATACCCCCCGGCGCCCGAGCAGGAAGAACAGTTATGGGGGTATCTGGCATTGGAGGAAAGACATTGCAAGTCCCAGTAGTGGAGGACGTGGAAATTGGGTATGAACACAGAACTACTAAACGAGACCTCCTTCCAGTGCCATCGGCGGGGTTTAATTTGTTAGGAAGAGACTTGCAGGTCAAACTAGGGATTGGAACGGTACCAAGTAACGGGGAAATGGTGGTAAGGTTGTTCGCCCTCACCGAAGAAGATGATCAACAAATAGACCCGGGAGTTTGGTACCGAGAGGGGAACAGAGGGGGTCTAAACATCAAACCTCTCCAAATCACCATGTTACCAGGAAAAGGCCCGGTAAGAAGGAAACAGTATCCGATTGCTATGGAAGGACGGGAAGGGTTACAACCTGTGATAGAAAGATTAATCACAGATGGACTACTGGAGGAATGTATGTCCCCTTTCAATACTCCAATACTCCCTGTGAGAAAGCCGGATGGGACGTATAGGCTGGTGCAAGACTTGCGGGGGTTGAATGAAGTAGTCCAGGCTAGATACCCGGTGGTAGCCAATCCCTACACGTTAATGAGTAGAATTCCCCCCGAACATGAATGGTTCAGCGTAATAGATCTGAAGGATGCCTTCTGGAGTTGCCCCCTTGACGAAGAAAGTCGGAACCTTTTTGCATTTGAATGGGAGAATCCCTTCACAGGACGAAAGCGACAGTTAAGATGGACAGTCTTGCCGCAGGGATTCACGGAGTCACCCAACTTGTTTGGACAAATACTGGAGCAGATCTTAGGAGGATTTCGGTGTAACGCAGAGAATCAATTGCTCCAATATGTCGATGATCTCTTACTCTCAGGACCGAGAGAAGAGGAGGTACAGGCAGACACCGTTGCCCTGCTGAACTTCCTGGGGAAACAGGGCCTACGCGTCTCCAGGACAAAACTCCCGTTTGTGGAACAAGAAGTAAGATATCTGGGCCATCAGGTCAGTAAGGGGCATCGCCGTATCACGCCAGAACGAATATCGGGGATTATGGGTATGCCAATACCCAGGACGAAGAAGGAAATCAGACAATTCCTGGGGCTAGTAGGGTATTGCCGGATATGGATTGAAAGTTACACCACTCTAGTAAAGTTTTTGTACGACAAACTGGGACAAGAAGAACAAAAACTGGACTGGTCAGATGAGGAGGAGCAGCGATTTAATATTATTAAAAGTAAACTGATCCGAGCTCCGGTATTGGCTTCACCCACCCTGAAGGAACCGTTCCAGTTATATGTTAATAGCGCCGGCGGAATTGCCCAAGGTGTGCTTACCCAGCTGCGGACAGGGAAACGTCAGCCGGTTGCATTTTTGTCAAAAATGTTAGACCCTGTGTCACGTGGATGGCCGACCTGTATCCAGGCAGTGGCAGCTACGGCAATGTTAGTAGAAGAGGCCCGGAAACTTACCTTTGGAGGAAGAATCACAGTATACTCCCCACATTCGGTTAGTACCACACTGGCTCAAAAGGCTCACCGCTGGTTAACAGACTCTCGCATCCTGAAGTATGAGACGATTTTGATGACCGGAGACGATCTCAATTTTGCAAAAGATCTCAGATGCAACCCTGCCCAGTTTCTATACGGACGTCCTGCAGATGGGGAACAGGAGCATGATTGTGTGGAATTTGTAGACTTACAGACCAAAAGCCGAGAGGACCTGCAAGAGGTCCCGCTGAGTGAAGGACAGGAACTGTACATCGACAGGTCCTCCCGGTGCATCAGTGGGGTACGGTACAGTGGCTATGCGGTCGTAGATGGCGCAACGAAACGGACGATCGAGTCCGGACGACTGCCCGGGAAGTGGTCAGCCCAATCCTGTGAGTTGTACGCCCTCCAGAGGGCCATGAAGTTGTTGGAGGGGAAAGTGGGGACTATATATACTGACTCAAAGTATGCATACGGAATCGTTCATACTTTCGGGAAAATCTGGAAAGAGCGAGGATTGATAACTTCCCGGGGAAACGAATTAGCTCACGAATAAATGATCAGCCTAACATTGGAAGCCCTGGCGTTGCCTACAGAACTCGCAGTAGTCCATGTACCCGGTCACCAGAAGGGGTCGACACTGGAAGCGATGGGAAACCGGCTGGCAGATGAGGAAGCCAAGCGGGCAGCGGTCGAAAAACCCGTCCAATTATTAACATTAATACCGTTGAGGGAAGGGCTCGCTAAACAACCCATCTTCACCCAGGGGGAGATTGATAAAATGGATCAATTGGGTGCCCGGCTAGAAACTAACGGGAAGTGGACGGTTCCTGATGGGAGACAAGTACTAAACAAACAGATCACCCGGAGTATTCTGCACCGATTACACCATCAGAACCACTGGGGGGTGCAAGCCATGTGTGACACGATCCTGAGAGACTATGTATGTAGGGGGATATACACGTTAGCCCAACAAGAAATAGTCGGATGCCCCACTTGCCAGCGAATTAACAAGAAAGCCATGCGTTCTATGCCAGCTGGTGGTCAGCCCCTCGCAATTAGGCCATTCCAGAGGATCCAAATTGACTTTACAGACTTACCCCCAGTACAGAGATGAAAGTATCTGCTAGTAATAGTAGACCATTTCACCCACTGGGTAGAGGCTTTCCCAACCGCCAAAGCCGATGCACCAACCGTGGCCCGTCTATTGTCAGAGAACATAATCCCGAGATATGGCATGATGGAATCTATCGACTCAGACTGTGGGACACATTTTGTTTCTAGGCTACACCATTTGATCTGTACTGCCCTGGGTATCCAATGGAAATTCCATGCACCCTGGCATCCCCAAAGCTCGGGTCGAGTTGAGAGAATGAATGGCATGCTCAAGACCCAATTGACTAAGCTGATGTTATAAACTAAGTTACCATGGCCAAAGTGCCTTCCCATTGCCCTATTGAGGATACGTACAGCACCTCGCCGGGATATCGGGGTCTCCCCCTATGAGATGCTGTTCGGATTACCATATTGGAGTAAGGTTGATGGGTGTCCCACTCTACAAGGGGGAGATGTATTTGTCAGAGACGATTTACTGGCCTTATCCCGTTCTTTTGCAGAACTCCGGAGGAAGGGTCTCCTGGCTCAGACTCCGCCGCTCGACTTCCTCTTGCATAAGGTGGAGCCCGGAGATTGGGTACTTGTAAAGACCTGGAGGGCCGAAAAGATCCAGCCGCAGTGGGAAGGACCGTTCCTGGTCCTGTTAACAACTGAAGCCGCTGTTCGGACGAAAGAAAAAGGGTGGGCCCACGCATCGAGGATAAAGGGGCCTGTTCCGCCAGAAGGAGAGAGCACTTGGACATGCGGGCCAGGGGACAAGCCATTGGTGGTAAAGCTGAAAAGACAGCGACAATGAACTCTACCTGGACTGTATTGGTGGGGATATTGATCGGTTTACTCCTGTATGTAGGGGAGGGCGAGGGGAGATGTGACAAATGTCGGACTACGGTGAGACTTGGGAGTCAGATTTACTCGGGATCATTTGTGTCTCACTCCCATGTGAACGATCGGTGTTACGATGTGAATGCACGGCAAGAATGTTGGGAGGATGGAAAACCCTATTATCAAGTGTATAATAAAGGGTACGGTGGCAAAGTCCGTGGATGCCCTAAAAATGACCGCTGGGTGTGTGTTAACAAAGATGGGCAGTGGGGCCTACCCTCCGTGTTGCCCAGAGAGCAGGTTGACAGAGTCAAGGAGACCAGAGTTCAGAACACTGAACGGGAGTTAGAGAAAGAGCACGACCGTCAGAGAACGGTCGTTGTCTCTAAAGTGCCATCTATATACAAAGAGGTAGAAGAGCAGATTGAGCTCCCTGATGTAACACAAAACCTGTTTATTGATCTCACCTCTAGGAGTGCCACTGTTTTAAATGTTAGCAATTGCTGGGTTTGTGGGGGGCCACATATGTCAGAACAATGGCCGTGGTCTGGTCAAAGTTTAGACATATGGGAATTCCTTCAATACAATTGGACACATGTCAACGAAAGGAAAAGCCAGGGGTGGAGACTGACAAATAGCCCTGAGGGCCAGTTATGTGTTGAAGGCAAGGGGACCGTGGAGGTAGGAATTAGTCCCTGTCAGAGTGTATTGAATGCCACCACACAAGTATGGTGGCCTGAGAATATTGCTTGGTACATTGCAAACCGAGATCATCATAATTGCGTTCGGTTACGTACTGATTCCTCCTCTTACGAGCTAAGTGCTGACCCTTCCGATGGCATGAAAAGAGTGTGGAGCGGTGGTTGTCAGGGGAATCAATGCTGGGATAATCCTGTCCAGACTCTGCCACGGGGCCAAGAATCCGAATACTGGAATTGTAGTGGTCCTGGTCCTTATGAGGGCGTCCCTGGGGTAAAGGAGCTGTGGGATGACGTTGTGAGGCTGGGAGGGCCTGCTCCAGATGGCCTATTTTGGATATGCGGTAATCAGGCATATTCCAAACTGCCCATGGGATGGGCTGGAGTATGCTTCCTGGGTCTAATACGACCTGAATTCTTCCTATTACCCCGGGAGGAAGGCGATGATTTGGGAGTTAAACTCTTTGACTCCCTGCGTAGGTCGCCAAGGGATATCCAAGTCGGTGATTGGGGGGATGAGTGGCCACCGGCCCGTATTATTGAATACTACGGGCCTGCTACGTGGGCACAGGACGGATCATGGGGATACCGTACTCCTATCTATATGTTAAACCGAATTATCAGGCTCCAAGCAGTCGTAGAGGTCATTACTAATCAGACCACCCTGACCCTGGAGTTGCTGGCTAAGCAGCAGAATCAGATGAGGGCTGCTATATACCAAAACCGGCTTGCCTTGGATTATCTGTTGGCCTCGGAAGGGGGCGTGTGCGGGAAGTTTAACCTGACTAACTGCTGTCTGAAAATTGACGATAATGGTAAAGCGGTTTTGAAGATTTCCGATAAAATTCGGAAATTGGCCCATGTGCCGGTTCAATCCTGGCGTCCTCTTGGTGGCATCGGATGGTGGGATGGTCTCCTAGGTGGTAGTTGGTGGCGCACGGCGTTACTGGTGGCTGGGGGGGGCGTAATGCTTCTACTCATCTTACCCTGCCTGACCCCCTGTGTTCAATCTTTAATGCAGAAAAATATTTCCCAACTCCAGGCAGTGGCGGTACCCCAACATGGAACGCCGGAATTTAAGGTGCTGTTGCTGCGAAAGACCAAGGATTTCCCAGGCCCTTGATGGGAAGAGGCTTATCTTTGTCATGCACATCTTAAAAAAAAAAGGGTGGAATTGTGAGAGATGATTTCGGTACAAACAATTGAGATGTGCATGACCCCAAAGTCTAAGGGGAATAGAGCCATAGGGGTAGGGTAAAACATGCTTCTCTATAATAAAGGACGAGACATCTGCTGCTACGGATTGATAAGACCACTCACATAGACAGAGTAGAAAAACAAGTCCTTGATTGATAAGACTACAGGGTAGAAAAACAACTCGGGAAACGTCTGCTGCAGACTTTGTGATAAGGGATGGAAAAATACTGACTGTTTAGAATGTGAACCTCGTGACTCTTTAGAGCTATAGAGGGGAGGGACTTGTCCTGTATTTAATCAGAAACATTGTTAGCCTCGGGGTGCCTTTTTCTCAGAAGGGTGCCCAACTCTGCAGACTTGCTAATAAAACTTTGTTTTCCTGAATTTGTCTAGAGCGATTATTGAGAAGCGATTTTCGTTTCTAACACTATGCATCCTAAATCTTGCCTAATCACATCATAATTGCCTTTCCCCCAGCTATAACTCTTGCCTGCGGTATATACCTATCCCTTTCCATCGTTAAAATGAACATAACTGAATTGTGGTCACTATCACCAAAGTGCTCACCTATCTCCAAATCTAACACCTGGCCTAGTTCTTTAACCAGTACCAAATCCCATGTAACCTCGCCTCCTGTTAGCCTGTCTACATACTGTGTCAAGAAACCCTCCCGCACACATTGCACAAAAACTGACCCATCTAAAGTCCTCGAATTATAGTGTTTCCACTCAATATTTGGAAAGTTAAAGACCCCCATAACAACTACCCTGTCATTCTCACTCCTATCCAGAATTATCTTTGCAATCCTTTCCTCTACATCTACTGAGGTAGTATGGGCTGAGGTTAGAAAGAGGAAAGAAGAGGTCACCTTGTTGGGAGTTTTCTATAGGTCTCCAAATAGTTCCAGGAACCATTTCACCCTGTCCACTCTGTTTAGTTTTCTGAACAATTTGAAAACTTTAATCACATTTCCTCTCAGTCTTCTCCTCTGTGCGGAAAATAGTCCCAATTTCTCCAACTTCACAAAAGAAGTTTCTCCTCAACCTCTTTTGTACTCTCTCCAATATGGTCACATGCTTCCTAAAGTGTGATGTCCAGAACTATAAACAATATTCTGTAACTGATGTCTAACTCGTGTCTTATACAGGTTCAACATAGTCTCCATGCTCTATATATTCGATGCCACTGTGAATAAAGTTAGGATTGCATGATTTATTAAAAAGACTCTCCACTTGTCCTGCCTTCTTTCATGACTCCTGTCTCTCAGTAGTATGGAAATCCTTGGCCTTTCTCCCATAAATAGCCTCTATCTAATGGAGCTAAGAGACAATGCCTACACAATTTCAAGGTGTAGGGGGATGTCAGTGTTTTACTGCATGAGTCACAATAGCTTATTATACAATACAGCATGTAACCAAGAAGGCTAATGGGGATATCCTTTATTATGATAAATCATTTTCATCATTGGAAGAAGATGGGATATAGAGTTATGATTTTAAGCGTATATGCAAATGGTGTAAATGTCTTCACTGAACAGGAGACGTAAAGCAGCCTATGACCCGAAATCTGTTAATGTTGGTGGTGGTTGTTGTGTGTGATGAATCCCTAGAGCAGTACTCTATGTTGAACATTGTGTGTATAGAAAGTATCCAACTTATGAATGCTCATACTTAAGAATGCAATCCTATACAGAGGTGTAATTTAAAAGACACATAATATGAATATTTCCTGTACTTACAAATGGCTGCTTTACATTGTTCTACATTATATTCCGACTTGCATACAAAACTGCTTGTAAACTGACTCCGGAATGGAACCCGTTCACAATCCAAGGACTGCCTGTATGCTCTGGTCCTCAGTTACATTGAACGTTAGACTCAGTTGGCTGGACAGTTGGTTTGTTAACCAGTCTGATGCTGAAAGTGTGAGTTCAATTCCTGTACCAGCTCAGATTACCCAAAAGGACTCTCCTTCTCAACCTCTCCCTTTGCCTGAGGTATGGTGGCCCTCGGGTCAGATCACCACCAGCCATCTCTCAAAAATGAGAGAGCAGCCCTATGGTCACTTGACTTGTAGCTTACTAATATCCACTGAGTTAGAAAAGCAAAAAACAAGTATCACAGCACATTGTGACATGGTAAGCATGGTTATCTTATTTCGTTGTAATGAAATGTAACCTACAAAAGCACTGAAATATTTTCTTCTGCCTTTTAATCTGTACATACCATGCAACATTAAAGCAGACGGTGGGACATATTGAACACTCAGCCTCTGAATTCGTGAATGTTATGGAACTGATGGCATTCTGGTTTAAAAATGAACATTGGTGCAATTAGGAGAGGGAACACTTGGTGTATCTGCATGACTTCCTTCCAGCTGCTCTTTTAACAGAGGCATTAACCTACTTTAAAAGGCTTTTTGCCTCAAGTCAATCAGAGCAAGACTTGTTAAGTGCTCACTTGCCAATAGCAGTGACAGTCATTTCCAGCAAAGCAAGTGCAAGTCTGCAAGTGCGTAATGGGAGTTAACCCAAAACAACTTGCATAAAGCCATTCTCTCTGCACCTTAGGGAAAAAAACACAAATAAGCTTCTGCATTTGGTTGTGACTATATATATCTATATATAAAAATACTGCTACTCACCACATCTATCTCTGTGCACCCAAAGCGAATCAGGGCAATGCGATGAAAATGCTGGTCATTACAGAATCTGACAATTGCACTGCATAAAAATGGTACCAGTATAAAGCTCACAAATTGTGCTTCAAGTGATGGAAAACTAGGAGCCAGTCATCGTTTTTCTTAATTACACTTCAATGACTGTTATTTGACACTGCAATGATCTGACAGCATTGCACAAAACCAGTAGTGATTGACAGCTCGCTACATTATCACCTCATAACTTAGTGCGATCATGTTCCAATTAATTTTTAAAAGCTACATATTAAAAACTCAGAAATGACTTTGAATTGCAATGTGATCTTCGCTTCCAAGATCACATCACAGCATTTGAACCCAGTGACAGGAATAAATGAAATGCAACTTTGAATACCGCAAACATGTTCTCTCGAAGATTTTATAAACTTGAGCAAACAGGGATAAAGAAAATTCAAGAGTCATTTCTGCTGCACAGCACTGATCACTAATGCAAACCTTAAATCTAACAACGTAAAGTGTATCGGTGAAGGACTGAGACTTTACAGTATCCATACAGTTAGCTGAATTATTCTAAATATGAGTTGCAGCAGTTGAATATGCTGCAGCAACTCCTTCAACTGTAAAATCTACATTTTGATATAAACAACCCTTACGACAATCTTCAATTACTTTAGAACAGATGCTTATGCTTCCTGTTTGATGGACAGGATGATTGACATAACTAATAATAGATGCACACAAGGAGATGTTGCAAAAAGTGCTGTAACTGCCATGGATGGAGAAAATAAAGTAGCACTTAGTCTCCAGATTATTAAAATAGAAGATTTTGCAATAATTCCCTTTCAAATTAAACCAAGTCTTGTTGTTATTTGTCATTCTACAGCAGAGAGCAAGAATTATATTGCTTATTACAAGTAACAAACTAAATATGAAGTGTCAGCAGTTCATGAATTGCAAATTTTGTTTCGAGTTTTGTGCTAAAATCAGAGACTCTTACAGTCAACATGAATTTACGAAAAGTAATTTTATTTTTTGCAAATTTATTATTGAGGTGGTTAAGGACAACCAAATGTGTATTCAGATTTTCAAAATAAGTGTTTGTTAAGATGCCCAGCAAAAAGATAACACAAAATTAGAGTTCTTGAGGTTGGGGACCATACATTGACTTAGAGTGAGGATCAGTAAGTTGTCAGGCAACCTGAAAGCAGATGCAAGTTTTACATTTTTGCAATGGCAGGCTGTAATTAGTGAGATACCGCAAACAATCACTATTGAAGACTGGGATGTAATGATTGAGTCTCATGTCTCCAAGTGTAATTATGATATAAAGACAATAAAAAATAAGCTCTGAGAAAGCAAAACGAGATGGAGAAGTTAAGCATATAGAGAATTGGAATACAATGTAACAAGGTCTGAAGTTATCCAATTTGGAAGGAAAACTAAAAAAAACATAATACTTCTTTCAACAGTATGAAGTTGGAAAATAGAACATAGAGCATACAACAGTACAGCACAGTACAGGGCCTTTGGCCCTCGATGTTGTGCCGACCTTTTATCCCATTCTAAGATCAGACTAACCTACATACCCTTCATTGTACTATCTTCC
Organism: Chiloscyllium plagiosum; assembly: GCF_037043375.1. Lineage (NCBI taxonomy): Eukaryota > Metazoa > Chordata > Chondrichthyes > Orectolobiformes > Hemiscylliidae > Chiloscyllium > Chiloscyllium plagiosum. The sequence continues at coordinate 29,703,454 of NW_028270146.1, forward strand.
ATGTGCCTACCCAAGAGTGGCTTAAACATCCCTAATATCTCTGACTCCGCTATGACTGTCGGCAGTGGAAAGAACAGACCTCTTGACATCTCCCCTAAACCTTCCTCAATCACCTTAAAAATTATGCCTCCTTGTGATAGACATTTCTGCCATGGGAAAAAGTCTTTGGCTATCCACACTCTCTGTGCCTCTCAACATTTTGTACACCTCGATCAAGTCATCTCTCATCCTTCTTCGCTCTAATGAGAAAAGCCCTAGCTCCCTCAACCTTTCTTCATAAGACATACCCTCCAGTCCAGGCAGCATCCTGGTAAATCTCTTCTGCACCCTCTCTAATGCTTCCACTTCCTTCCTATAGTGAAGCGACCAGAACTGAACACAATATTCCAAGTGTAGATTAACCAGGGCTCTATAGTCTAACCAGTGCTCCCCCGCTAATGAAAGCCAACACACTATACACCTTCTTAACAACCCTATCAAATTGGGTGACAACTTTGAGGGATCTATGGACATGGACCTAAACACTGCCAAGAATCCTGCCTTTCACCCTGTATTCTGCATTCAAATTTGATCTTCCAAAGTGAATGACTTCACACTTTTCCAGGATGAACTCCATCTGCCAGCTCTGCATCCTGTTAATGTCCCAATACAACCTACAACAGCCGTCCACACTATCCACCATTCCACCAACCTTTGTGTCATCGGCAAACTTACTAACCCACCTTTCCACTTCCTCATCCAAGTCATTTCTAAAAATCAAAAAGAGCAGAAGTCCCAGAACAGATCCCTGCAGAACACCACAAGTCACCAAGCTTCAGGCTCAATACTTTCCATCTACTACCACTCTCTGTCTTCTATGGGCCAGCCAATTTTGTATCCAGACAGCCAAATTTCACTGTAACCCATGCCTCCTTACTTTCTGAATGAGTCTGCCATGGAGAACCTTATCACCCTTATCACCTTATCGCCCTATTATAGGAAAGATGTGGATCCAATAAGGTTAGTGAGGCATGACCTGCCCCTCACAAAGCCATGCTGTCTATCTCTAATCAAATTATGATTTTCCAAGTAATCATACAACCTATCTCTCAGAATCCTTTCCAATACTTTGCCCACCATTGACATAAGACTGACTGGACTGTAATTCCCAGGATTATCCCTTTTCCTTTTCTTGATCAAGGGAATAACACTTGCCGCCTCCAATCATCTGGCACTACTCCAGTGGATAGTGAGGACCCAAAGGTCAATGCCATAGGCACAGCAATCTCTTCCCTCACTACCTGTAGTAACCTAGGATATATCCCATTTGCCCCAGGGGATTTATCTATCCTTATGCTTTTCAAAATTTTCAACACATCTTTCTTCCTAACATCAACCTGTTCGAGCATATCAGTCTGTTTCATGCTGTCCTCAGAAATATTAATGCCCCCTCAGAAGTGAATACTGAAGCAAAATATTTATTAAGGGCCTCCCCTACTTAAAGTCATAGAGTCATAGAGGTGTACAGGACAGAAACAGACCCTTCGGTCCAACTCGTCCAGGCTGACCAGATATCCCAACCCAACCTAGTCCCACCTGCCAGCACCCAGCCCATATCCCTCCAAACCCTTCCTATTCATATAACTATCCAAATGCCTTTTAAATGTTGCAATTGTACTAGCCTCCACCACTTCCTCTGGCAGCTCATTCCATACATGTACCATCCTCTGAGTGAAAAAGTTGCCTCTTAGGTCTATTTTATATCTTTCCCCTCTCACCCTAAATCTATGCCCTCTAGTTCTGGACTCCCCCACCCCAGGGAAAAGACTTTGTCTATTTATCCTATCCAAGCCCCTCATGATTTTATAAACCTCGATAAGGTCACCCCTCAGCCTCCGACGCTCCATGGAAAACAGCCCCAGCCTATTCAACCTCTCCCTATAGCTCAAACCCTCCAATCCTGGCAACATCTTTTCTGAACCCTTTCAAGTGTCATAATATCTTTCCAATAGGAAGGAGAACAGAATTACACACAATATTCCAACAGTGGCCTAACCAATATCTTGTACAGCCGCAACATGACCTCCCAACTCCTGTATTCAATATTATGACCAATAAAGGAAAGCATACCAAACACCTTCTTCACTATCCTATCTACCTGCGACTCCACTTTCAAGGAGCTATGAACCTGCACTCCAAGGTCTCTTTATTCAGCAACACTCCCTAAGACCTTACCATTAAGTGTATAAGTCCTGCTACGATTTGCTTTCCCAAAATGCAGCACCAGTTCTTCTGACTCCAGGAGTAAGTTCCCTCCACTAAGCCTGATCGGCCCACCCTCATTCTGGCTATCCTCTTGCTCCTCACAGAAGAGTAGAATGCCTTAGGGTTTTCCATAATCCTACCTCCTAAAGCTTTTTTATGCCCTCTTCTAGCTTTCCTAAGTCCATTCTTCAGTTCCTTCCTGGCCACCTTGTAACCTTCTAAAGCCCTGTCTGATCCTTGCCTCCTCAACCTCAAGTAAGTTTCCTTCTTCTTCGTGACTAAATGTTCCACATCCCTTGTCACCCAAGGTTCTTTCAACCTACCATCCCTTCCTTGCCTCAGTGGGACAAACCATCCAGCACTATCAGCAAGTCCTTCTGAAACAACCTCCACATTTCTGTCATGCATTTCCCTGAGAACATCTGTTCCCAATTTAGGTGTCCCAGTTCCTACCTAATAACATTGTAATTCCCCCTCCCCTAGTTAAATCCTTTCCCATACTGTCTTCTCCTATCCCTCTCTATGAGTACAGTAAAGGTCAGGGAGTTGTGATCACCATCACTGAAATGTTCTCCCACTGAGAGATCTGACAGCTGGCATGGTTTTTGATTTGCACCCATACTGACTCTGTGGGCAAACCCTCCTTCATGATCTCTCTTTTTGTAGCTGTGATATTATCACCGATTAACACTCCTCCACCTCTTTTACACCCACTCATTCCTTTTAAACCCTGGAACATCCAACAACCATTCCTGCCCCTATAATATCCAAGTCTCTGTCATTGTTCTAAGTACTGATCCATGCTCTGAGTTCAGCAGCCTTATTCCTGATACTTTTTGTAATAAAATCGACACACCTCAACCCATCACACTGACTGCAACTTTGCCCTATCAAGTCCTTCATGTACAGCTCCCATCTTGCCCAGAAGATATCCCAATAATCCACATATCTGCAGCTCTCCTTCCTACACCAGCCCTGCAGCCATGTATTGTTCTGCACTCATTGTCTATTCCTAGCCTCACTAGCATGTGGCACTGGTAGCAATTCTGAGATTACTAATCTGCTCGTCCTGCCTTCTAGCTTCCTACCTAACTTCCTCTACTCTCTTTTTAGGTCCTTCTCCCTTTCCCTACCTGTGACTTTGTACCGATGTGTACCACGACATGTTAGTCCCTGGGTGTCCTTGGACATGATTCACAAAATGTTATGAAGTGTAGGTGCAACAGTAATTAGGAAAAGGAGTGTCATATTAGTCTATTACAAAAAGATTGGAATGGAAGAGTGGGAAACTGTAATTGTATGAGATGTTGGTGAGATTATAACCAGAGTACTGTGTACAGTTTTTGTTTCCTTATCTGAGGAAGGGTATGTTGACCTTGGAGGTAGTGTAACAGATTCACCGAATTGATTCTTTGGAGGAAGGTTTTGTTCTATGTATGAGATTGAGTTGTCTGGGCCTATCGTCATGAAATAGAGGAGAATGAGAGGCAATCTCATTGGAGTTGTGTAATTCACAAGTGGATTGATGGGGTAGATGATGGATGTGTCCTCTGGTTTGGGCATTCTTGACTTTCAGTGACTCAGAATAAAGACTAGCCATTTAGAACCTCAGTGAGAAATTTCATGATGTGGAAGGCTATGAAAAGGCTCAGTTGGAGGTGATAGGAGTCTAGCCTATCAACTGTATAGCAGGTGGAAGCCCCATATTGTTGCAATATTAGACTTATCCTAAACTACTGAATATCAATGCCCACTTCGACAGGATACAAAGGATCATTCACATGACAGGCTGGGGAATCTAAAACAGCAGTGAGAGGACTAAGATGCACTATATTCAGCTCCTAATAACTATGATTTCTCAGTAGTTAATTCTTAAATTAAAGCACATTATTTTTGGTATTTTTGTTCATTCATGGGATGTGGACATCACTTGTAAGGCCAGAATTTGTTGCGCATTTATAATTGGCCTTGAACTGAGTGGCTAGTCATGCAATCTCAGAGTGCAGAAAAGAGCCAACCACATGCTGTGGGTCAACAGACACATATTGATGTCTTGCATTGAAGGACAATGGTTGACAGCTTTCATGGTCACCATTGCCAAGACTGGATTTTCATTCTAGATTTAAGATTTGAAGTTAAAATTTCATTAAATGCCATGGTAGGATTTGTACTCTCTTGAACGTAAGCTTGCAGGTATACCCATAGGGAAGGTAGCCATGGACATTGCATTGGATATTACCTTCACAACACCATCTCTTCATCAATGTTTGTGTTGTTTGTGTGAGGTTGGTACATTCATATCCAGAAAAAGGAATGGCACATCCATCAACTTATCTGGGAAGATCCATAACATTAATGTTCAGAATATTGTTTAGAGCAGGGATAGGCCTTTCCTGAGGTCATGGACCTTCAAAGTGGATGTCTTCCATTGAAAGGGAATTCCACCAAGGAGGTGATTGTGACTTGTATGACATCCATCCATGGCCTTGTGTCATTGCTGGAGCTGAGGACGCCGTTGAGAGCAGTGTCTCAGGAGTGAGAGGTATGGGGAGGGGAGAGGGGGTTGTCGACAATTGGGAAGGCAGCTCTCAGCAGCCCCCACCCACATATTGGCTCACACAAGTTCGCTTGTTGTCTTTCCCCCCTGTGCACAAATGAGTTAGTACCAGTGGCAATAGGATGACTCCCTTAAGTTTTCATCGATGGATTTAATCAGGGAGAGGTGGAAAGGTAAAACCAATGACTGCAGATGCTGGAAACCAGATTCTGGATTAGTGGTGCTGGAAGAGCACAGCAGTTCAGGCAGCATCCAAGGAGCTTCGAAATTGACGTTTCGGGCAAAAGCCCTTCATCAGGAATAAAGGCAGTGAGCCTGAAGCGTGGAGAGATAAGCTAGAGGAGGGTGGGGGTGGGGAGAAAGTAGCATAGAGTACAATGGGTGAATGGAGGAGGGGATGAAGGTGATAGGTCAGGGAGGAGAGGGTGGAGTGGATAGGTGGAAAAGGAGATAGGCAGGTAGGACAAGTCCAGACAAATCATGGGGACAGTGCTGAGCTGGAAGTTTGGAACTAGGGTGAGGTGGGGGAAGGGGAAATGAGGAAACTGTTGAAGTCCACATTGATGCCCTGGGGTTGAAGTGTTCTGAGGTGGAAGATGAGGCGTTCTTCCTCCAGGGGTCTGGTGGTGAGGGAGCGGCGGTGAAGGAGGCCCAGGACCTCCATGTCCTCGGCAGAGTGGGAGGGGGAGTTGAAATGTTGGGCCACGGGGCGGTGTGGTTGATTGGTGCGGGTGTCCCGAAGATGTTCCCTAAAGCGCTCTGCTCGGAGGCGCCCAGTCTCCCCAATGTGGAGGAGACCGCATCGGGAGCAACGGATACAATAAATGATATTAGTGGATGTGCAGGTAAAACTTTGATGGATGTGGAAGGCTCCTTTAGAGCCTTGGATAGAGGTGAGGGAGGAGGTGTGGGCGCAGGTTTTACAGTTCCTGCAGTGGCAGGGGAAAGTGCAAGGATGGGAGGGTGGGTTGTAGGGGGGCGTGGACCTGACCAGGTAGTCACGGAGGGAACGGTCTTTGCGGAAGGCGGAAAGGGGTGGGGAGGAAAATATATCCCTGGTGGTGGGGTCTGTTTGGAGGTTGCGGAAATGTCGGCAGATGATTTGGTTAATGCAAAGATTGGTAGGGTGGAAGATGAGCACCAGGGGCGTTCTGTCCTTGTTACAGTTGGAGGGGTGGGGTTTGAGGGCGGAGGTGCGGGATGTGGACGAGATGCGTTGGAGGGCATCTTTAACCACGTGGGAAGGGAAATTATGGTCTCTAAAGAAGGAGGCCATCTGGTGTGTTCTGTGGTGGAACTGGTCCTCCTGGGAGCAGATACGGCGGAGGCGGAAGAATTGGGAATACGGGATGGCATTTTTGCAAGAGGTAGGGTGGGAAGAGATGTAATCCAGGTAGCTGTGGGAGTCGGTGGGTTTGTAAAAAATGTCAGTGTCAAGTCTGGACATTACATGCCCCCATTGGGTGTGTTTTCAGCAGATGGACACATAAAGTAGATGGCTAGTCCATGACCTTCCCACCTGTTCCAGAGCTCATTGCCATACTAGAGGTGGAAAGATGGTGGAGTCCCTGACCCATGTTCTCTTGCCCAATTAAATATCCCACAATCAGCAAAGTTGCCGTGCAGAAGTGCTTCAAATTCTCCCTCAAGGGCTGGACATTACATGCCCCCATTGGGTGTGTTTTCAGCAGATGGACACATAAAGTAGATGGCTAGTCCATGACTTTCCCACCTGTTCCTGAGTCATTGCCATACTAGAGGGTGGGCAGTCTCTGAAATCGATAGGCCTGCCATCATTTATAAATTTAACATTAAGGTTCAATTGAACCTTTAAAAACTCAATTGACCCCAGTAACGGATAGCCCACACCAAGACACCTTTGGCATGGACAGTCAGGCAGACGTAAGCAGCTCCTTCATTTTACAAAAAAAGTTTTAAAAGGATGGAAGGGAATGTGGTGGGAAAGCATCTTTCTTCAAATGGTGCCCTTTACGCAACAGGGCATTGTTAATACCCACTTCCTTTCGACCTACTTTGTCCAAAATGCACGTCCCCAAAACCCCACCTCCCTAAGCTTATCAAACTTTTCCCTCTAGGCAGCACGCATTCCAGGATCCATCAGTGCGTTCCTGCTGGGTCTACGAATAGTACCATCAGCACCCACTCCTGACGTTGTGGCACTGCTGGGACTATTGGAGCTGACCCCAATTGAGAGTCGGGTTTCTTCCCCCGGTGAGCGGCAGAAGTTCCATTTTTCCCTTGTCAGAGATTGCTGTTGGCTGGATTTTTATTTTTGACAGTTTCTGACTGACATTTTAATTGGGAGGCCAAGCAGTCCACCCTTCCATGATATACAGCCCCATGTTTTCAAAGGTTTTTTTTTACAGGAATTGAGAGACAGCCGGTAACTGTTGAGTAACCACAAGCAATGTGCCCCCTGACCTTAGTAGTGCTCCCAGTAAATCACAACTATTTAAATGAGTTGACCTTACATTATTGACTGCAGTCAGTTCAGGCGAATACAGGTGCACACCATGCCAGCCTAATCAATGGATCTGCAAGTGCTGCTACCCCTAAGCGTTTTTCTAATGCAAATTCCTTTTTCAGCCAAAGTCTTTTTTAAAATTTCAATTTTTGATTCTCCTCCTCTAAAAACATCACCAGATTGAGTTTGATTTCTCAGTTGAGAATCACTCTCTACTGCCCAACCTAAATGTACATTCTGGAAGGGTAACAAGGCTCAATAATGGTTGATCAACTGTTCGATTTAGCAACAACATAGTTGAATCTAAGCCCGCCTTCATACCACATGACTAAACACACATAGACACAAATGTGCAAATATAGTCAGACATATACATAATCACACAAACACACAGACACAAAGCAGCCTACACAATCACATGTATATGGACAAAAATATGTACACAAACACAAAAAAACCCCACAACTATACTTGCTAACATGCAATCCTTCCAAAGCAGTCATTGAAGAAAACCAAAGAACGATTTTGAATGCCTTTTTTTCCCTCTAGCTCAGGAGTGTTAATTCCAATTTTGATGGTTGTTTTGCTCACCATGCCAAAGGCTCGTTAACACAGCACAGCAGACCAAATCGGAGCTGTTCCCCTTCTGAATCTCTCAGTTCCATACCTGACATGAAAGTTACCAATCCACCTGTCACAAAGTTTGATGCTTGACATTTTTTTTAAAGGAAGCAACCAAACAGCAAAATTCCAATGTGAAATAATATAATGCAGGAACAAAGTGATTCACAGAGGACTAGTTTTGCAAGAGATTTGCACATGGACCTTTGTTCAAATTTGGAGGAAAGAGTCAAGTGTGAAACATATTACAGTGGTCACAAGATTGTGTTTTGTTCAAAGTAGGAGGCTGGTATGCATGGCACACACAGACACACAAAAACATATTGTTCCACTTAAGCACAATTTCCTCCTGAGTGTAATTTTCCCAAGTACCCATTTTATGATCAAAGAGCAATTTGAATTGCGGTTGATAGCCTCAACTAACAGTTGGCTTATGGAAAAGCAGTTTGTTTTTATCGTGGTAACAGCTGAATCTTTCTTTACTCCTCTGCATTATAATAGCTCGATTCAGTTCATTTGTATGATGTGTTACATAAGGCTTACTTTTGAGATTCAACATCTTGATCTCTTTATTGTGCCCGATTATATTGCAGTCATATTACAGACTTCAAACCGTGGGCCAGAACTGCTGGATTTCAACACCAACGACTTTGCTCTCATCCAGGCTCAGCTTGAGGCACAAAATGAATTTCAAGTCAATTCCTTTCTCTGAAACATAAATATTCTCCATCTTTAACAAGTTTTTTTTAAAGTTGCCAATTTCCCTTCTAATCCATGGCTTATTTTGTTACAATAGTGCATGGGACATACCTCCTCAGTTCTGAATCTTATTTTTTCCATGAGAATGTGGATACTCACTTTCAGATGCTTAAAGGCTGCCTTAATTATTGTCTGGCTTGTTCTTTGGCCTCCAATCCACCAGGGTCATTATTTTAATCACCGGTTTTCCTCACTACTTCCCATGTGTTTCTTTCTCTGTTTGGTGCTGTCACTGTGTCACACATATTCTGGTGGCAGCACCTCTCCCAACAACTTCATGTTATGTAACCAATTATTCTGCCTATTGAAAGTACCTTACTCATGGGAGAAACATTCTTTATGTATCTTTAAAGTCCCAGTCACTCACCACTAAGTTTCTAGCAAGAAATTACTAATTGAACTTGTGAACCTGATTGTTTCATATATTATGTGCTCAAGTCAACACAAAACAGCAGTGGCCCATTTTGATATCCTCTCTCTCTCTCTGTCTCTCCTCTCAATGCAGCATATGTATTACTTTCCGCTGTGACAAATACCATGTGTGACATGTTCTGACATCAAAATAAATTGTAATTTTGCAACATTCATTGTTCTTAATTACGAGCCTTGTAATTTGTTCACAAAGAATGCATAAGAGCCAACTATTACTGTATGTTCTATGAATAACATGGGTATGAATGATTTACTAAAACACACACTGTATAGTTGTTAGATTTGGGCTTGTGTGTGTGTCATAGCTGCCTGGACCAACCCTTAAAATACCGCAGGACAGTAGGTATCTTTGTACAGCGAATCAATCGTTTCATTTCCCAGGGTAATGTGAACCTGTACATAAAAGGGACTGGGTTTTCAACATCTGTTTCCAATCAGAATATAAGATTGACTCTAACTTGCTCTCATTCTGCATAAACTCTTATTACATGTAGTTCCCTCTCAGGAAGACACTGAAAACAAAAGTAAATGTCTCAATAAGTTCTCCTGAAACATGGTTTGCATTATTCATACCATTCATTAATGCACTGGGAACTTTTGGCTTCATTCAGATTGCCAGCAGGAATTATTTCAGTGTGATTTCAGTGGTGATTCAGTCTGATTTCCCCAGCTGAGTTACTGAGCACACAAAGAACAGAATGTAAAAACAGGGGAAGATTAAGTTCATATTTTACAAACATCAAAAGAAGCAATTAAGCTACTAAAGAGGAAACCCTGATAACTCCATTTATCGTGCACTGCCAGATTTTCCACCTTTCATTTTGAAATTCAAAATTGTAGCAAATCAGTTATTAAGGTTTATGGTCACAATGTTAAATATCCAAAAATGAATCTTTATAGTTAGTGTTTAATACAGAACTCAATTGTTCTCTCCATTCATGGAACAAGAAGCTGTCTTTGGGATGACATGTTAAATTGAAGCCTCGACTGTCATTTCAACTGGGCAGAAAAGATCCCTTGGTGCTATGCTGGGGAAAAGTAAGGCTGTTACTCCCACTGTCCTGGCCAATGTTTAACCCACAACAAACATCTAAAACAGATGGGCGAGGCATTCATTTCATTGCATATTTTGCATAACTTGTCTGATTACTTCAACAGTACTTCTTTGACTACTGTCAGGTTGTGAAAGGTGCTGAATAAATGCAATGAGCCTTAAGAGTGGAATACTGGTTTTGTAAATAGCACAGGATTTGTCCCTTTTACTCTTGATGACTGCCGAAAATAAAAGAAAATTTAGAAATGAATTGGACACACAGAGTTCACAGGATAGCTTGTCAGCCTTCTCAAATTCCCCAAAGCTACGCAGTAATATGTAATGACAACAGGAAATCTTTGCAGTATGACAGCAGCTGTAATTGAATTTTATTTGGAATAAATGAGCATCTCTTGTATTCACAAACTGATTGTGCACTGTCTTTCTCTAACAGTGATGAGAACAGAGGATTGCAAAATGGGTATTGAAGTCCAGGTGCCTTTGAGTGAGGCTTCATTAATGATCTTCCTTATGTTAAAGACAGTGACTTCTGACTAGGAATTTTCACATTAAAGCATAAGCTTGCTTTCCGTAATACTTTATTTAGAGATTCATAGAAATGTACAGCATGGAAACAGACCCTTCAGTCCAACCCATCTATGTTGACCAGATATCCCAACCCAATCTAGTCCCACCTGCCAGCACCTGACCCATATCCCTCCAAACCTTTCCTATTCATATACCCATCCAAATGCCTCTTAAATGCTGCAATTGTACCAGCCTCCACCACTTCCTCTAACAGCTCATTCCATACACGTACAACCCTTTGCGTGAAAAAAATGCCCCTTAGGTCCCTTCTATATCTTTCCCCTCTCACCCTAAACCTATGCCCTCTAGTTCTGGACTCCCCGACCCCAGGGAAAAGACTTTGTCTATTTATCCTATCCATGCCCCTCATAATTTTGTAAACCTATATAAGGTCACTCCTCAACCTCCAATGCTCCAGGCAAAACAGCCCCAGCTTGTTTAGCTTCTCCCCATACCTCTTATGCACATATCCAAATCATTTATATAAATGACAAAAAGTAGAGGACCCAGCACCGATCCTTGTGGCACTCCACTTGCCACAGGCCTCCTGTCTGAAAAGCTACTCTCCACCACCACCGTCTGTCTTCTACCATTGAGCCAGTTCTGTATCCAAATGGTGAGTTCTCCCTGTATTCCGTGAGATCTAACCAGTCTCCACTGTCGAACGCCTTACTGAAGTCCATATAGATCACATCTACCGCTCTGCCCTCATCAATCCTCTTTGTTACTTCTCCCCTGGCTTGTCCTTACTACCCTTCTTAAACAGTGGCACCACGCTTGCCAACCTCCAGTCTTCCGGCACCTCACCTGTGACTATCGATGTTACAAAATCTCAGCAAGATGCCCAGCAATCACTTCCCTAGCTTCCCAGAGTTCTAGGGTACACCTGATCAGGTCCTTATTTGTTCTAGTTTTAGAAGGTTTGTTACTACTTGATCAAATCAATGGAGGGAATCCAAAGGGAAATTTAAACTTCAAGAAAGAGGAGAGGAGATCACAAAGTCCACAAATATGAAGGGATCTTTCTGACACCACTAGAAAATCATTTGACAGTCCTCACAACCAGTGAAGTTAAGATGTTCGATTGTGTCACCACTCACCTCAAAAAGAAGGTAAGAGTGCAAGAAAATTTGCGTGATAACAGAAATGGATATTCCTGTAGATTTCCCAACAGTGTAATATTCCAGCTAGAACAATGGGGTCATGTTTTAATAGGATTTCTTCCAATCCATGCTGTGACTTTGCCATAAAATCAGAGAAGATGCAAGAGGAACAAAGTCAATGGTATTTGCACCATTTCCTTATGATTTCTGATGAAGTCATGGATGGCTAATTGTTCTATGTGCTGTGATGCCAACCACCAGCTAGTGGTTCAGATTGTTTGCTGTCAACATGTTCTTTGATTGACTAGGTCGAAGGGCTTAGCTGGTTTACACTGGTAGAAGAAACCCACTAATGAGTCTTAGCAAGGGAAGACTCTTGTTTTAAACAAGATGTAGTTGGCTACATGATAGCAATCAGGTACAAATTACATCAGTAAATGAGACATTGTTGCTAAGATGTTTGGGAAACCTGCAGATGTAGGTCATCATCCTAAAAGATCTTAAACTGTTCTGCCTTTCCCCACCCACATTTCTATTACACCAAACAACTAGGGAGCGCTTAATGTTAGTTCAAAATTAACTCTTACAATTGTTTCCTGATTATTACCGCACAAGGTGAGTTCTATAGACGTTGTACCTTTTTGTTTTAGAATTGAGTGGGAAGCTCTTTTTTGATGAATATTCAAAGAAGGTTTAGCTGCACTGTCCTCCAATAAAATGGAGGCTGCAGAATTGAGCTAGGAGAAAGTGAGGACTGCAGATGCTGGAGATCAGAGCTGAAAATGTGTTGCTGGAAAAGCGCAGCAGGTCAGGCAGCATCCAAGGAACAGGAGAATCGAGGTTTTGGGCATAAGCCCTTCTTCCTGAAGAAGGGCTTATGCCCAAAACATCGATTCTCCTGTTCCTTGGATGCTGCCTGACCTGCAGAATTGAGCTATCTGACATGGGGTACTGTAATTGATTCCTATGACAGGATGAAGAGGAGTATTTGGAGACCAGGGAAAGAATTGTAAGAGAGAGGTTGACAGACAGAAGAGGAAAATGAAGCTGTCAGGAGGGAGGGCAACTGAGAAGGAGGGGCCAGATAGGGGCTGACAACATTCACTGATCAAGAAGATCCTACTGGATCCACACAGTTAGGGAGAATGCACAAACTTCATCTACACAACACATGAACATCGTCTCTTTTGAGTCTGCAGATCATACATTGGACTTATCAGCCATATCATTGAACTGGAGTGGATGCTAATCAATGTCAATGTCAAGGAATCAACTGAGAAGAATAATGTGTGAGGCTGAATCTTAAATTATTTTGCTGAAGTGTCAGTGTCATTGAGTTTTATTAGAGATTTTTTTTGTTGCAAAACCTTGCAAGATCTCTCATCATGGTTAATCAATTCACCTCATTAATTACTTACCACAGTCCTATGGCGTCTCTCACACCCAATTCTTGCTTCATTTTCCCACGCACTGTTCGTGGAACAACCCTCCACTACTCAGTGCACATTTGCCAAAAGATTGGCATCCCGAGCACAAACACCACCCTGCTATGCAACCGGAAAGGTGTGGGCAGACCAGTGTTACCCTTCACCAGTAACATAATGGCACAGTTGTCACAAAAAAATCATGTTGCTCACAGCATACTCCCTCTTACATACAACCCTTTCTCTCACCCTAGTCACTGTTTGAACCCAAGACCTCAGTTAACCTGCCTTTAGCTGCAATGTGTATCCACTTTCCTTCTTTAGGTCACTGCTGCACTTTCCCCAGCACCCATTGGAGACCAACATCTTGTCATTGTCCATTAGAGGAACATCACATGCAGGAGAGCAAGTGGATAATTCCAGACATAAGTTTTTGCTTACAGCCACCACAAAAGAATAATTGAGTCTGCAATTCACTCCTACAATGTCAATCAAATGCTGGAATGATGACCAATGACTATGTGAATGCATAGTCTGCTTTCCTGTTGGGCTTTTCCAGCCATATGCTAATCTTGGCCAATGACAACGCCACTGTCCACGCTGGTCTGCTGCACCCAGCTTTCCCCAATCCTAAGCAAGTGTCAATCTGATCCTGTCCGGCTTGTAGCACCCAACACAGCCAAGCTGTGTGATGTACAAAGGAGGCTTCCTTATTCCCAATGTTCTCATCCTCCTCCCACTCTCATTACAAGATCCAATTGGGCTGAGCACGGAACTCTAAGATGGTCCTGTAATTGTTAGGCTGAAAGTGCCCAGCAGGTTCTTTAAGATCTGATCAAAGTTAATACAAGTAGACATGTGCACATTAGTATCGAGCAAATTCATTAGCTTAATCGACTTAATATATATTAGAGACACATGCAAGTTAATGAGTGAATCTGTTCGCTTAAACTATATGCTATACTTATGTAAACAAGTGAGTCTCCCACAACCTTCTATCTGTCAGGGACTTTGGTGATGGTGGTACTTGAAGCTTTATCTCAGATTCTACAGTACGGGTCTTGCGAACCCCAGCCCAATGGTGAAAAGTATGATGCATGGGGTGAAAAGTCCCTCACATTAATACTATTCATAATATAAAGTTACACGCCGAATCCCCATTTTGTTATAACTTCAGTACTTTTCCAGTCCTCAAAAATCCATGGAAAACAAGTCCAGGTGACCTCATATAGAGTGTACAAGTAGACGATTTTCACTGACCCTCAAGGTCAAACAGTCTCCCCCCCCTCCTCCCCTCCTCCCTCCCCTGTCAAACAGGCTGTTTTTGCATTAGTCCTGCTTTTCACATACATTTCCACTTTACTTCAATTGCTCATTACCCAATTAACCCTTAATTCAGCCTTAATGGTTTGGATTGCAGATAGCATTTTTAAACCCAACACGACAGACATGGCAGACTCTCTCTGGATTGGAGGTCACAGTCTAAGAATAGTCGGTGAGACTTTCAGGACTGAGATGTGGAAGAGTTTCTTCACTCAGAGTGTTTTGAATTTGTGAATTTCTCTCCCACAGCAAGTTGTTGGGACCAGTTTATTCGATATATTCAGGAGTGGGCTGGACATGGGTTTTGTGACTAAAGGGATCAAGGGGTTGGGAGGTGAGGTGGGAATGGGATCCTGAAATTGCGTCATCAGTCATGTTCATGTTGAATGGTGGTACAGGTTTGAAGGGTCAAATGGCCTTCTCCTACACCTATTTTCTATATTTCTATGTTCCTGTGTCTAAACTGCAGCAACATCCTGCCACTCCCCTCCCCCCACTCCCCCACTCCCCCCGCTCCCCTCCCCCTGCCCCCCCCCCCCCCCCCAACCACCCCATCAACCCCCCCAAGACCAGTCCAAGATTTGGAATCATACCAAAGACAGAAAGTGCTGAAGAAACTCAGCAGTCCTGGCTGCATCTGTAGACAGAAAAACAGAGTTAAAATCTCAAGTCCAGTGACCCTTCATCACTATGTTAAATCTGATTTTCTCTGTACAGATGCTGCTGGACTTGCTGAACTTTAGCACTTTCCATTTTTGTTTCAGAATTCCAGCATCCACGGTTCTTTCTTTTTATTTCAGTGGAATCATATCTCCAGAAGCCCAGTCATCTGCTCCACCATGGGCATGGTGCACCAACTTGGTATTGGTGCCATGCTGGCTGAGTGACCACCTCATTACATCCAAAACGGAGTGCCAGCTGTACCCTGACTATCCCAGACCCACATCGATTGTTCAACATGTCATTGCATTCAGTAGAGTTCATTGTAATACATGATGGATGATAAAGCAATTTTCTCCATCTTGCACAATACTATTGAACAATTCACAAGTCAAGGCTTGCTTTGGCCAGCACTTGACTCCTTATAAGTAATTTCTGCATCATTCAGATACTAATGATCATTTGCAAGGATAATGGCATCGTAAAAAGCATATTTGGCTACCACGTGCAGCATATGTATGTTCCCTCTGCATGTGCTTCAAATAGGCAAAGAAATTATTAGAAATTAATACGTAGCTAGAATGTGCTTCACGTATTTGTCCTTTCAATGTGTTACTGTCCAGTAGATGTGTACCCCAAGCTTTCACGCATGAAACAGACACTGACTCTGCCCAATCTAAATAGAGTCTTTACAGGAAGCAAAGTGTTAGGGTGTTTTATCAAGGTAACTGTGGAAGTCGGTGGGTTCTTAGTGGATACTAGTGGCCAGTCTATAAAGAAACAAAGTGGGCGGCACGGTGGCACAGTGGTTACCACTGCTGCCTCACAGGGCCAGAGACCCGGGTTCAATTCCTGCCTCAGGCAACTGTTTGTGTGGAGTTTGCACATTCTCCCCGTGTCTGCGTGGGTTTCCTCAGGGTGCTCTGGTTTCCTCCCACAGTTAAAAAATGTGCAAGTTAGGCGAATTGGCCATGCTAAATTGCCCATAATGTTAGGTGAAGGGGTAAATGTAGGGGAATGGGTCTGAGTGGGTTGCTCTTCGGAGGGTCAGTGTGAATTTGTTAGGTCGTAGGGCCAGTTTCCACACTGTAAGTAAGTAACCAATGCTAGGCATTGTCCTAGCCATTTTCCAGTGCAGTTAGCAACTGGAGAGCAGCAAGTGTTGGGAGGGAATGAAGTTCGTGGTGGACACAACCATCACCAACCTCTCCCTGGTACCAATTTAACCACCACACCCCCATCTCCTCCCTCCCATCCCCATCCCCTGAACCTCCGTGTCCCCTTTGACCTTGCACTGCCCTAAGAGTTCATCTTCACCAATCTCCCATGTGGAGACACATCACATTGAACTTTTCATCAGCTGTGCTCCCTCCATGGAGACCACTGTGAAGGTGATTGCCAATAACCCAACATCCTATGGCCCAAAATGCCTTTTGCTGGTGTGCTGCTTACACCCTTGTATCTTGAATGTCCCCTCATCACCATCTGTATGCCCACCTGAACACTTGCCTCCATTTTCCAACCCAGCCTTGACTGCCCTACCCCATATTTGCCCCCACATCCAATCCCAATTTGCGCATTCTTCAATAGTCAATGTGCAGACCTTTAGGACTGTATTCACCCAGTCATTTGACCATCCTTATCGAGTAGACCCCAGTCATGACTAACCAGACCCCTGACCATTGTCTCTGCATCTCCTGATCAATGGTATACAATACCCATGAGTGCTTGTGGCCATACAAGACTGACTGTTGCCCATTCCCCAGGCTGTGGCCAGTCATCTCCCTGAGTGGGACCAGCCTGAATGGACAACTGGTCATGATGAAACCTTTGGATTGTGCACACACTGTAACCTTTACTGATGGTATTGGACCCTTTCGACTGACAGTGGTGCCCCTTGACTAGACTGAGGCCTCGTATACCCTCAGCACCCACTGCCCAACATGGCTGTACAGTGTGGCTACCAGGCAGGCAGATGGCACATTCTGTAGATGTTAGATTGATGTCTCAATGCACGATACAGCAACAGGTTAAGACCATAAGACCATAAGACATAGGAGTGGAAGTAAGGCCATTCGGCCCATCGAGTCCACTCCGCCATTCAATCATGGCTGATGCGCATTTCAGCTCCACTTACCAGCATTCTCCCCGTAGCCCTTAATTCCTCGAGACAACAAGAATCTATCAATCTCGGCCTTGAAGACATTTAGCGTCCCGGCTTCCACTGCACTCCGTGGCAATGAATTCCACAGGCCCACCACTCTCTGGCTGAAGAAATGTCTCCGCATTTCTGTTCTGAAATGACCCCCTCTAATTCTAAGGCTGTGTCCACGGGTCCTAGTCTCCTCGTTTAACTGAAACAATTTCCTAGCATCCACCTTTTCCAAGCCATGTATTATTTTGTACGTCTCTATTAAGTCTCCCCTTAATCTTCTAAACTCCAACGAATACAATCCCAGTATCCTCAGCCGTTCCTCATATGTTAGACCTGTCATTCCAGGGATCATCCGTGTGAATCTCCGCTGGACACGTTCCAGTGCCAGTATGTCCTTCCTGAGGTGTGGGGACCAAAACTGGACACAGTACTCCAAATGGGGCCTAACCAGAGCTTTATAAAGTCTTAGTAGTACATCTCTGCTTTTATATTCCAACCCTCTTGAGATAAGAGACAACATTGCATTCGCTTTCTTAATCATGGACTCAACCTGCATGTTTACCTTTAGAGAATCCTCGACTAGTACTCCCAGATCCCTTTGTGCTTTGGCTTTATTAATTTTCTCACCATTTAGAAAGTAGTCTATGTTTTTATTCTTTTTGCCAAAGTGCAAGACCTCGCACTTGCTCACGTTAAATTCCATCAGCCATTTCCTGGACCACTCTCCCAACCTGTCGAGATCCTTCTGTAGCCTCCCCACTTCCTCAGTACTACCTGCCTGTCCACCTAACTTCGTATCATCGGCAAACTTCGCTAGAATGCCCCCGGTTCCCTCATCCAAATCATTAATATATAATGCGAACAGCTGTGGCCCCAGCACCGAACCCTGCGGGACACCGCTCGTCACCGGCTGCCATTCTGAAAAAGAACCTTTTATCCCAACTCTCTGCCTTCTGTTAGACAGCCAATCCTCAATCCATCCCAGCAGCTCATCTCGAACACCATGGGCCTTCACCTTGCTCAGCAGCCTCCCGTGTGGCACCTTATCAAAGGCCTTTTGAAAGTCTAGATAGACCACATCCACTGGGTTTCCCTGGTCTAACCTACTTGTTACCTCTTCAAAAAATTCCAACAGGTTTGTCAGGCATGACCTCCCTTTACTAAATCCATGTTGACTTGTTCTAATCAGACTCTGCTCTTCCAAGAATTTAGAAACCTCATCCTTAATGATGGATTCTAGAATTTTACCAACAACCGAGGTTAAGCTGATTGGCCTATAATTTTCCATCTTTTGCCTTGATCCTTTCTTGAACAAGGGGGTTACAACAGCCATCTTCCAATCATCCGGGACCTTTCCTGACTCCAGTGACTCTTGAAAGATCTCAACCAATGCCTCTGCTATTTCCTCAGCCACCTCTCTCAGAACTCTAGGGTGTATCCCATCGGGGCCAGGAGATTTATCAATTTTAAGACTTTTTAACTTTTCTAGCACTATCTCTTTCATAATGGCAACCATACTCAACTCAGCCCCGTGACACCCTTTAATTTTTGGGATATTACTCATGTCTTCCACTGTGAAGACTGACGCAAAGTACTTGTTAAGTTCTCCTGCTATTTCCTTATTTCCCATCACTAGGCTTCCTGCATCAGTTTGAAGTGGCCCAATGTCTACTTTTGCCTGTCGTTTGTTTCTTATGTACTGAAAGAAACTTTTACTATTATTTCTAATATTACTGGCTAGCCTACCTTCATATTTGATCCTCTCTTTTCTTATTACACTCTTTGTTATCCTCTGTTTGCTTTTGTATCCTTCCCAATCTTCTGATTTCCCACTGTTCTTAGCCACTTTATAGGATCTCTCTTTTTCTTTAATACATTTCCTGACTTCCTTTGTCAGCCAAGGTTGTCTAATCCCTCCCCGGTTAATCTTTCTTTTCTTGGGAATGAACCTCTGTACAGTGTCCTCAATTATACCTACAAACTCCTGCCATTTTTGCTCTACTGTCTTCCCGGTTAGCCTCTGCTTCCAGTTTATTTTAGTCAGTTCCTCTCTCATGCCCTCATAATTACCTTTATTCAACTGTAACACCATTACATCCGATTTTGCCTTCTCCCTTTCAAACTCCAGACTGAACTCTATCATATTATGGTCGCTACTTCCTAAGGGTTCCCTTACTTTAAGATCTTTTATAGAGTCTGGTTCATTGCAAAGCACTAGGTCCAGAATAGCCTGCTCTCTTGTGGCCTCCATGACAAGCTGTTCCAAAAAGCCATCCTGTAAGCATTCCATGAATTCCCTTTCTTTAGATCCACTAACAACATTATTTACCCAGTCCACCTGCATATTGAAGTCTCCCATGATCAATGTAACCTTGCCTTTCTGACATGCCTTCTCTATTTCCCGGTACATGTTGCGTCCCTGGTCCTGACCACTGTTAGGAGGTCTATACACAACTCCAATTATGTTTTTTTTGCCTTTGTGGTTCCTCAATTCCACCCACACAGACTCCACATCATCCGACGCTATGTCATTCAATACCATAGATTTAATTTTGTTCTTAACTAACAAGGCAACCCCACCCCCTCTGCCCACCTCTCTGTCTTTTCGATAAGTTGAAAAACCATGGAGGTTTTTCTGCCAGTCCTGACCCCCCTGTAACCAAGTCTCTGTGATGCCTACTACATCATAATCATTCACTATTATCTGTGCCATTAGTTCATCGGCTTTGTTATGTATGCTACGAGCATTCAGGTAAGGCTCACAGCCCCTGACTTCATTTAGATCCCTATTGACAAGAGGGCTGTCTCTGTGCATTTGCACAAAACAGCATATCATACGGCAGTACTGACAACCTATAGGTTCTGGCTGAAGCAACAATGCACTAACAGATGTAGTATGGAAAGGCAAGATATGGCACTGTTGCTGCAAGCATGGATATAGGAGCTAAATAAGCAAGCTCTAAGAGAGCAGCCCTGAGTTGCAACCTGTTTCAATCCATGAGCTGGGTGCCTGACCCAATATGCAAATTGCAGCAGTATTTCATGCTAGTTGCTAGTGTGGCCTGTAATGCAGATCTGTGCTTCCCAAATATATGTCAGTGGATCAGAGAGGTGCCATGAAGATCCTGAGACGTTGGCAAATATCAGATGCTAATTTCTGTGGATGAGGCATGCACACAGTTAGTGCTGGTAGATAGGTGTCTGGAGATGCTGTTTTGTTCTGAGCAACATGAAGGCTGTTCACAACCAATGGTGCCAGCTAACTGCTGTACTTCCCTATTGAAAACTGTCAGCATCTAGTTCACTCGGCAGGTTTGGTAAGATAGGAAGTTGCATAAGAATGAGGCAAAGTGTGCCATTAATAAAGTCATTAACAAGTAATAAACCTCTCTCATAGGCGGCCTGTTGAAAATCACAGCTCAGTTGTATATAAATTGGAGTGAGTTACTCCTGATGTCAAAATAGGCCTCATTAGATTTCCTATGCAATTTTTAATTGATTCATGGTATAAGGGTTTTGCTTACTAGACCAGCATTTATTGTCTATTCCAGAGAGCACTTCAGAATTAACTATGTTGCTGGGTCTGGAGTCACATGTAGTTCAGACCAATAAGGATGATAGCTTCTTTCCCTGAAGGTCATTAGTGAATCAGATGGATTTTTCCAACAATCAACAATAGTTTCATTGTCATCATTCAACGCTTCATTACAGATTTTTATGAATTCAAATTTCACCATTTGCCATAGAAGGATTCAAACTCAGGCCCATAGAACAATACCTGGGTCTCTGGATTAACAATTCGGTGATAATACCACTAGGCCGCCACCTCCCCTAAATTTCTGTCAGGTACCTCACAATCGCCCATGTCCTTCAGGTGCCTATTCAAATATGTCCATTGAAAAAAGTTTTCCTGAACAAACTAACATTTTCAAGAATAGGAGCAATCCCTTGAAGGAACATCAGTTAGATGCATGTGGCCCAACTCTACTTGTCCCCAGGCATTGCAATTATGTACAGTGTGCCTTTCTTAATATGGCACTTTGTACTGTCCTGGCACATGATGCCAGTCACATTGGATGTTTCAGTGACTCAGGCAGACTGCTGTGGAATTTCTAGACTAATTGAAAATTGTAAACAAGACATTGCATTCGGATCCTTTGAGTTTGAATTGAATTTATTGCAAGTGGCATCATGAATAAATTTGGGATTAGTCCTTGGTTTAGATAACTAAATAAAAATGCATCCAGAATAAAAAAAAATGACAGGTTTGTGGAGTAAGAGTTAACACAAACCTATAAGGGTGATCGTGTCAGAAACCCTCACAACATTAACAAGTATTTGGAAGTGCACTTGTGATGCTAAGGTGTGCAAGGCTATGGACAAAATGCCGGAGAATGTGAGTCAGGTGCTTGTTTTTGACTGGCACAGACTCAATGGGTTGAAGGGTCTTTTTCTGTGCTGTGGACCTCTGACAGCAACTGACCATCCAACCTGAACACTTAGTGAACAGAGGTTGGGATAGAGACTGTGAGAGAAACAATACTCTGTACTGGACTGTTTCAATGTATTTAGTGTGGAATTAATTTACCATGCCCACATTGAGGTCACTGGTATAGCAGTGCAGGATTACCTACTGGATTACCACTGAGATGACTTGCCGAAGGCTACTAGTTAAGGTTGGGAGCAGAACTGACCATGGTGCAGAACTCCCTTCCCTGGATTATTGTTCCCAAGCCAGTAATCTTGGTCTTCACAGTCTTGTCACACATCTAAGAATACAGGAGCTGCAGTAAAGGCGATGGCAAACATATTCAAGTAATTAAATACATGAAATGACTTAGAAGTAATAAAGAAGATAAGAATTATAATGAAAATCTGAGAGACAGAGGGGAGCCAAATGCAAATATTAAGTCTTAAAAATAATATTAAATGTTTAAAACGGAAGTGTATGGAGTGGTGCCTCCACTCAAACACTGGAGAGAAAACCTTCAAATCAATGTATGAAGCAACATTGGCTAGCATCGTGCACAGTAAAGCTCAGGGTTTAAGTGTCTGTCTTTTAAATCTCTTTCAACATTCCTTGGCCATTTATATCTTGCAAATCCATCATAAATCAACTGGGAATGTTTTATGTGTTTGGAGGCAAAGTTGCCATGGTAATATGCCAACCTGGGTTGTTTTAGACATGTAGGAAAGGCATCCATCATCAAACTGTTTGCAATTTTGCAGTGTCCTATCTCAGATTCGACTTAGACGCTCAACAGTGCTGAAGCAGGCCATTTGGCCCATCAAATCTGCACTGACCCTCAGAAAAGCATCTCACCCCTGTACCCTACAACCCTTCATTACCCATCTAACCTACACATCCCTGCATACTATGGAAAATTTAGAATGGGCAGTCTACCTAACCTGCACATTTTTGGACTGTGGGAAGAAACCAGAGCACCTGAAGGAAACCCACGCAGACACAGGAAGAATGTGCAAACTCCACACACTCATCTGACAGTAGGATTGAACCCAGGTTCCTGGTGCTGTGAAACAACAGTGCTAACCAATGAGACACTCTGCCACCCCTATTTGGTTCTCATTCACTAAATGGGATTATTAAATGTAGATATTTTGCTTATTATACATTATTATTTTGCTATCTAGCTTTGCTACACTGTAGCCACCTGATGCTGTTTGAAATTTTGAAAACCTTTTATCAAGTGTATTTCAATAATAATTGATGAACTACAAAATATTTCAATTGACAAACATTGGTAACACAATGAATCATTGAGTAGCAGAACGTACAAAAGGCTATTTAACCCCTTGAGTGGCTATTATTTATTTTGAAAGGAAATCCAGTAAGTCTGCTCCCCTGCCTTTCCACACACTGTGTTGTAACATTTTTTCCTTCAAGTATTTAAGTAATGCTATTTTGAAGGTTAATGTTGAAGCTGTTTCAGTGATTCTATCAACAGAATATTCGATCCTAACTACTTATTGCATTAAGAAGTTTCTCCTGTTGCCTCTGCCTCTTTTGCCGAACAGCTTAAATTTGTTACTTCTCGTTATTGATCTGTCAGTCATTGTGAACAGTTTTTCTTCATTCGTTCTACATTAAAACCTTCACGGTTTAAAACTTCTTTCTGGAAAATCACAGTTTCGCCAATATATCCTTGTGAATGTAATTCCCTTTAATTCTGAAACCTTTCTTGTAATTTCTCTTCAGCACCCTCTCCACAGTATGGTACCCACAGCTGAATACAATACTGTAGTTGAGGCCAAATTGTTGTTTTAAACAGGTTGAGCATAACTTGCTGGTTTTTGTGTTAAAAAAAAACAAAGCATCGGGGAGGTGTGGTGGCACAGTGGTTAGCACTGCTGCCTCACAGCGCCAGAGAACTGGGTTCAATTCCTGCCTTGGGCAATTGTCTGTGTGGAGTTTGCACATTGTCTGCATGGGTTTGCTCCAGTTTCCTTCCACAGTCCAAAGATGTGCAGGTTAGGTGAATTGGCCATGCTAAGTTGCCCATCGTGTCAGGGTGGGTTGCTCTTCAGAAGTTCGGTGTGGACTTGTTGGGCAGAAGGGCCTGTTTCCATGCTGTAAGTAGCCTAATCTAAATTGTGGGTGCTGGAGACCAGAAACAAAAAAAAAATTGCTGGAAAAACTCAGCAGAAATCTATCCACAGATGTTGTCAGACCTGCTGAGATTTTTTTTGGAAATTCTTGCTTTTGTTCCCAGCTTTTATTCTTAGCAATAATCCAAATTGAATGTTGGAACAGACACAAGTGAGAGAAAAACCTGTCTATGCCAATCTATTCAAGTAGACATCGAAGAATTCATGACATGAGTTGAAAAAGAGTAGACACATTGTCTGTTGTTTAGTTAACATTATCCCTGGAATCACAGTCCAAATTGAGCATGGCATTACTTTCTTTAACTATACCCTCCATTATAATGCAGTGAAGGGCCCATTTCAAACACTGGATATGTTTTCCTCTTCATTCATTATCGATCCCCCTTGTCTATAACTATTGTCGAAGGAAAGGGCTATTGAACTTAAATCTAAGTATCTTGTATTGTCTTGCCTTCCCAACCTCACCCATGCACTTCCTTGTGGTGTGGCAACCCTCAGGTTAACCCAGCCAGTTCTCCATAATGAGAGAGTGGGACGATGGTGACCTTTGAGTTTTCCTGAAGGAGCTGATGCAGATAAGCAACAGAACCTCTTAATGTCCTCAGCCATCTCTGATATTGCAGTTAGTTCCTCTGCTGGATGATACATTTGATTACAATTCATGGCATCTCTGTTCTGACTAGGCAGTTAAATTATAAACATTATCCTCACAATCACCTTTCCCCCACCTCTCATCACCTTATTTCTCCTCAGGAAGAAAACAACTTAGTTAGAAGGGTGCCAAATGGGCTCTTTCTCCTTAGGTCACTGCAAATTCCTCATTGGCAAAGAGGTAAACATATCCTTGATGTTTGGGCAGTGTCAGTCAAATATAATTATCATAGCAATTACATCATTATCCTGAGGTGTTAATTGGCAAGAAATGCTTTCCAGCTGGCAATGACCATTAGCGGTGACTAAAGTGATATCACTGGAGCAGAATAATAAAAATGAGTGTTTTGATTGCCATCAAACTATGTTGTTGAAAGATGCAGATTTATATGAACAGCAAATAGCATATTGCAATGGCTATATAAATCCTACAAGTTCAGCTAAGTCAACATTTTTTGTCCAATTTCTTGTACACTGTTCTCTTCTAAGATTTTGCACTGTAGCAAATGAGGGATTGTCAGATACAGCCCTGAAGACAAAAGCTCAAGGAAACCAGGAGCTCCCATGATCGATTGTGTCAGCAAGAACCTTTTGCTGGGATTATGGGAGAAATAATGATGAGTGAGGTGGCCAAGGTTATCCTCTTGATTCTGAATTGCTTCTCAGTAATGCTCTAACAGGATTTGGCACAGCAGAAATAAAGACTAAATAATAAGCCTTTCTGTGTCTCTTCAAGTTTAGTGGAGTATCCAAAGAATTTTGTTTGGCAAAATGATTGAGTTTAACGTGTGGAACTGTATACCATAAGTTATTACACAGCACATTTGTAATATCAGCATTGGGTCAATTAAGAGCATGTTCATATTTCTGTAAAAAGGTTGCAGGTTCATAATCCCACTCTTGTGGCTTGAGGTCAAAATCTCGGCAACAGTAGTATCATATAATCTCCACAGTGTGGAAGCAGGCCACTTGACCCATTGAGTCCATATAAACCCTCCAAAGAGCATCCCACCCAGTCCCTGTACACCTCCATCCCCCATCACGAAGGACTCAAAGCCCTCCGCTTCTTTCTTTCCCGCCGTACCGACCAGCACCCTTCCACTGACACCCTCCTTCGACTGACTGAACTGGTCCTCACCCTGAGCAACTTCTCTTTCCAATCCTCCCACTTCCTCCAAACGAAAGGAGTAGCCATGGGCACCCGCATGGGCCCCAGCTATGCCTGCCTCTTCGTAGGATATGTGGAACAATCCATCTTCCGCAACTACACTGGCCCCACCCCCCACCTTTTCCTCCGCTACATCGATGACTGTATCGGCGCCGCCTCGTGCTCCCACGAGGAGGTTGAACAGTTCATCCACTTCACCAACCCCTTCCACCCCGACCTCAAATTCACCTGGACAGTCTCAGATTCCTCCCTCCCCTTCCTCGACCTTTCTATTTCTATCTCAGGCGACCGAATCAACACGGACATCTACTACAAACCGACCGACTCCCACAGCTACCTGGACTACACCTCCTCCCATCCTGCCCCCTGTAAAAACGCCATCCCATTCTCCCAATTCCTTCGACTCCGCCGCATCTGCTCCCAGAAGGACCAGTTCCAAAAACGCACAACCCAGATGGCCTCCTTCTTCAAGGACCGCAATTTCCCCCCCGACGTGGTCGACGATGCCCTCCACCGCATCTCTTCCACTTCCCGCTCCTCCACCCTTGAACCCCGCCCCTCCAACCGCCACCAGGACAGAACCCCACTGGTCCTCACCTACCACCCCACCAATCTCCATGTACAGCTCATCATCCGCCGTCATTTCCGCTACCTCCAAATGGACCCCACCACCAAGGATATATTTCCCTCCCCTCCCCTATCAGCATTCTGTAAAGAACACTCCCTCCGTGACTCCCTCGTCAGATCCACACCCCCCACCAACCCAACCTCCACTCCCGGCACCTTCCCCTGCAACCGCAGGAGGTGCAAGACTTGCGCCCACACCTCCCCCCTCACCTCCCTCCAAGGCCCCAAAGGAAACTTCCATATCCGCCACAGGTTCACCTGCACCTCCACACATATCATCTATTGCGTCCTCTGCACCCGATGTGGCCTCCTCTATATTGGGGAGACAGGCCGGCTACTTGCGGAGCGTTTCAGAGAACACCTCTGGGACACCCGGACCAACCAACCCAACCACCCTGTAGCTCAACATTTCAATTCCCCCTCCCACTCCACCAAGGATACGCAGGTCTTTGGACTCCTCCATCGTCAGACCACAACAAAACGACGGTTGGAGGAAGAACGCCTCAGCTTCCGGCTAGGAACCCTCCAACCACAAGGGATGAACTGGGATTTCACCAGTTTCCTCATTTCCCCTCCCCCCACCCTGTCTCAGTCAAATCCATCAAATTCAGCACTGCCTTCCCAACCTGCAATCTTCTTCCCGACCTCTCCGCCCCCACCCCAGTCTGACCTATCACCCTCACCTTGACCTATTTCCACCTATCACATTTCCGACGCCCCTCCCCCAAGTCCCTCCTCCCTACCTTTTATCTTAGCCTGCTGGACAAACTTTCCTCATTCCTGAAGAAGGGCTTATGCCCGAAACGTCGATTCTCCTGTTCCCTGGATGCTGCCTGACCTGCTGCGCTTTTCCAGCAACACATTTCCAGCTCTGATCTCCAGCATCTGCAGACCTCACTTTCTCCTCCTACATTTCCTATGGCCAGTTCACCTAACCTGCACATTGCTGGCCTGGGGAGAATGTGCAAGCTCCACACAAATTGTCACCCAAAACTGGAATCAAACCCAGGTCCCTGGTGCTGTGAGGCAGCTGAGTTAACCACTGGGCCACCATGCCACCCCAGTACTGAAGGAATGTTCCACTATGAGATATTCCACTTCTGGGATGTGCTGTGAAACTGCCTTCCCTTTCAAGTGGATATAAAATATCCAATGACATTACAGGTAAAGATGAGCAAAGGAGTTTCCCCAGCGTTCTTGTTTTTAATATTTATCCGTCAATCATTATGATTGTAATTTCAGTGCTGACTGTGTGATCTTGCTGTGCACAAATTGGAACTTCAATAATTAAATTCCAAAAGTACTTTTGTAAAGTATTTTGGCTTGTCCTGAGGTAATGAAAGGCACTATATAAATATAAGTTCTCCCTTCCTTGCATTATCGTCATTTTTGATGTTCAAACGTTTCCCTCTTCAATTCCTAACACTTTGATGGACAATGCTGCTTTTGAAGTTGGCAGCACTTGTAATTCGTTTTCTTTTTGTGATTCTTTCATTGGTTTTTGCGGTGAATCATGAATATCCTCAATAGTCACATAGACCATGATTGTTTACAATTCAAAATGTTGCATTGATTGTATTATTGGCCTGAAGTTCCTGAATCATTCATGGCATATCTCTTTAACTCTGTTGTTACAGAGATTTATTTGACAGATAATGTTATTCAAATTATTTTCAGATTTGATTTGCACTTTTTGGAGCACAGTTTCACATTTACCTGCAACTGCAATGATAATCAGACATACCCTTTAAGGATTGAGGGTTTCAATACACCAGGTTACCAGAGATGACTATCCCTGCATAAACTCAGTACACAACAGAAAGTCAGAGGCTGATTGTTCTGTGGTGAATGATTTACCTCCTAGCTCCACAATGCCTTTCCAGCACCAGGAAGCATTAAGAGTGTGATGGAAAACACCTCACAAGCCCTGCCTGCTTTCAACTTTAACAAAACTGAAGGAGTTTGACACCAAAGCAACCCGTTTTAAGGGACACTTACCCACAACCTTAATCTCTCACTCTCTGTGCCACTGATGCACAGTAGCAGTAGTGCATACCATCTATAAGATACAATCTGATACTTTAGATTAGATTACTTTACAGTGTGGAAACAGGCCCTTCGGCCCAACAAGTCCACACCAACCCGCCAAAGCGCAACCCACACATACCCCT
The DNA here is from genome assembly GCF_037043375.1 of Chiloscyllium plagiosum. Classification (NCBI taxonomy): domain Eukaryota; kingdom Metazoa; phylum Chordata; class Chondrichthyes; order Orectolobiformes; family Hemiscylliidae; genus Chiloscyllium; species Chiloscyllium plagiosum. Next base: position 29,732,082 of record NW_028270146.1, read on the forward strand.
ACCTAACACTACGGACAATTTAGCATGGCCAATTCACCTGACCTGCACATTTTTGGACTGGCCGGAGCACCCGGAGGAAACCCACGCAGACACGGGGAGAATGTGCAAACTCCACACAGTCAGTCGCCTGAGGCGGGAATTGAACCCAGGTCTCTGGCGCTGTGAAGCAGCAGTGCTAACCACTGTGCCACCGTGCCAAAGCTTCTTCAGAGTACCTTGCAAAGTGCAACCTGCACAAAGGACAGCAGGTATATGGCAACCCGATGACCTGTTGATTCCCCTCCAAGTTGTATGGTGTTTTTCAGTTGGTCCTTTGCCAGTGGGTCCAAGTCCTGAAATTCTCACAGTCATGTGGGAATACCATTCTCAAATTGCTGTTGCAGTTGAAGAAAATTGTTTACTACCACTTTCTCAGGAGCAGTAAAGGTTAGATTCTCTACAGTATGGAAACAGGCCCTTCGGCCCAACAAGGTAAAAACAATGACTGCAGATGCTGGAAACCAGATTCTGGATTAGTGGTGCTGGAAGAGCACAGCAGTTCAGGCAGCATCCTTCGGCCCAACAAGTCCACACAATGACCCTCGAAGAGTAACCCACCCAGACCCATTCCTTTACATTTAACTCTGACTAATGCACCTAACACTGGGCAATTTAGCATGGCCAATTCACCTAACCTGAACATCTTTGGACAGTGGGAGGAAACCCACGCAGACACGGGGAGAGTGTGCAAACTCCACACAGACAGTCGCCTGAGGTGGGAATCAAATCCAGGTCTCTGGCGCTGTGAGGCAGCAGTGCTAACCACTGAGCCACTGTGCCATCCAATGCTTAGCAATGCCCATAGACTTCCTATTGCCTTTGGATTTGACTAATGACTGGCACAGTGTCAGTCTCATTGCCAGTCCTTTAGCCAAATGAGATCAATAAGTGGCCAATGAATGGGCACTTTAGCTCCCCCTCCCAGTACAGCGTTGTTTTGCCTATGGCAGGTGTGCCATTGGCATGCGGCTAATTCATCAGGTAAGTCCTGGCAATCTTGTTGGAGAGAGGTCTGTGCCCAATGGTCACTATAGTCCCCTTCCCACTCACCCTTTTATGCTTCCTCTCCCCTCCCTGTCTTCTTGATCCTAACCTTTCAACTGCAAATCTGATCGCCAGCAAAATCCCTCAATCATCTGTGATCCTGGCTGCAACAATGATGACATTAGTGCAGTGTGATTAAGTGTGTTAACTAAGTCTCATCAGGGGTTAAGCTGCAGTAATCTGTGATATCCTAGAAGGCAGTGACATGCCAACTCATGCATGCCAACCAAATATCCGATATAAAACTTGTCCCCTTTATATCCATTTAAACCCTTCCTGTTCATGTACCCATCCAGATGCCTTTTAAATGCTGTAATCGCACCAGACTCTATCATTTCCTCTGGCAGCTCATTACATACATGCACAACACTCTGCATGAAAACGTTGTCCCTTAAGTCCCTTTTAATCTTTCCCCTCTCACCTTAAACCTATGTCATCTCATTTTGGACTACCCCACACTGGGGAAAAGACCATGGCTATTTAGCCTATCCATATACCTCATGATTTTATAAACCTCTATAAGGTCACCCCTCAGCCTCTAATGCTCCAGGGAAAACAACCCCAGCCTCTTCAGCCTCTCCCTGTACCTCAAATCCTCCTAGCCTGACAACATGGTTTTAAATCTTTTCTGAACCCTTTCAAGTTTCACAACATCCTTCCATTGGAGTGAGACTAGAACTGCATGCAATACTCCAAAAGTGGCTGAACCAATGTTCTCCTATACAGCCACAACATGACCTCCCAACTGCTATACTTAATGCACTGGCCAATAAAGGCAAGTGTACTAAACAGCTTCTTCACTATTCTATCTACCTGTGACTCCACTTTCAAGGAACTATGAACCTGCACGTCAAGGTCTCTTTGTTCAGCAACACTCCCCAGGACCTGACCATTAAGTGTATAAGTCCTGCCCTGATTTGTCTTTCCAAAATGCAGCAGCGCACGTTTATCGAAATTAAACTCCATCTGCCACTCCTTGGCCCATTGGCCCATCTGATCAAAATTCCGTTGTACTCTGAGGTAACCTTCTTCGCTGTCCACGACACCTCCAATGTTGGTGCCATCTGCAAACTTAATCTGACATTCCAAGTAGCATGAACATTAGCTTGTGTAGAAGAGTGTATTCAGAGGTTCTAATAACTTGAGGGAATTGATTTATTCATATGTGAGATTTGGGATGTCAGTAGCAAGGCCAGAACTTGTAGCTCATTCCTATTTACCAGTGATCAAAGTAGATTCCTCAGTCATTTCAGAGAGAAGTTAACAGTCAATCACATTTCAGAGGCTGGAGTTCTCGTTTTTATGTCAGGTCGGCAAATTTCCTTCCTAAAGGGCAGTTGTGCTTTTGCAACAAAGGACAATGATTACATGATTCCAAATCTTATTGAATTCAAATTTGCCATGATAGGATTTGAAATCATGTCTCTAGAATGTTAGCCTGGGGCTCTGCATTTGTGTACTTGTTGCAGTACCACTTCACCACCACCATCCCAGTTCTTAGTCTCTGATACTCATTGAAACCACTCCAGGAGAATAGCTCAATAATGTAGTTAAGAGCTGATTGAAATCCTGTCTGTGGTCAACCATGCTCAGTGGCAGTGCGGGCTGTATCGAATTACTGGCATTTTGATTGAACAGTAGCCATCAGAGGCAGAACGTTTTCTCGATAGGACTTAAGTATAATCATGAATTAATTAACAGCCTGGCCACCAGAAAACTGATTCACTGTTTCTCAGCGTGTCAGGTTGGATTCATCCTGACTGGTACGTTAATGACAGTGTTACTGCCTCCACATAAAATTCCACCCATTGACCTCAAAAATCCTAATTCTTGTTTCCAAATACTTCTGACCCACCTCTGCGTCTCCATTATTTGCAACAAGTCATGTACTTCACATTTCCAGTTCTGACTCAGCCTCCTCTAACAGTATAACAGCTGCAGCAGACCTTTCAACCAGCTTATTGCTGAAATCTGGAATTGTCTCCTTAAATGCTTAAATCTTGCCATTTATTTCTCTATTGCCAAACTACAAATGACTGATAAATGCTCTATGATTGTTTTGCTTTGTTGACAGCCCGTGACATTCCTCACATTAAATTTGTCATGATGAGTTGTTGTTGTAAAATGCTGATGTTCATCCAACTTGCTCTGTGACTGTGGTTGATGTTTCAAGAGATCAAAGGTGGAATGACAGAACATTGAGCTGCGGACTGCTGCACAGAAATGGCAAGTTGTAGACATTGCCATAGCACTTGAATCAGCTTGCCAGTCCAGAAGACAATAAGACCATAAGACATAAGAGCAGAAATTTGGCCTTTTAGCCCATCAAGTCTGCTCCACATTCAATCATGGCTGATGAGTTTCTCAACCCCATTCACCCGCTTTATCTCCATAACACTTGATTCCCTTGATACTGAAGAACCTAACCATCTCAATCTTCAATATACTCAATGACCTGGCTTCCACAGCCTTCTGTGGAAATGAATTCCATAGATTCATCACTTTCTGGCTGAATAAGTTTCTCCTTATCTCCATTCTAAAAGGTCTTCCCTTTACTCTAAGAAGAGTCAGGAGAGAGCATGCTGGGGTGGTAGATGAGGACTATTAGCGAGCCCAGGAGGGATGAGTTAGGCAGTAGAATGAAAGTGAGTTGTGAATGACAGAGACTGCCCATTGTCCTGTGGAGCAAGGAGAAGAAGCCTTGGTCCTTGTGATCTCAAATTCAGCCATCATTTTGGTGCTGGCTTCCATTTTCTTCAAACCTGCCTCTTGAGCAGCTATACATCTGAGAGAACTGAACACAGCATATACAGCAGTTGACCAACATTCCGAAAGAATGTTGATAAAGAGCCTGAAGCATTCTCTATTTATATAGACTCACTGCTCCTTTCAGATGCCCTAACCAATATTGCCTGCTGTACACTCCCTAAAAGGAATCAGTATGTACATACAATATTGGATCTATCATTGCTTGTTTTTCTGACCAAAACTTTAAGAATAAATAGAGTAAAGTGCATTTTTAAAGAAGACATTTCATTACTAATTAAAACTAATAATGAAATGTCTTCTTTAAAAATGCACTTTACTCTATTTATTGGACATTGGACATAACAAACCTTCAAGAGAGACACAGACTCCAAACTGAACAGCTTATTTTCCATTTTGATTTAATCTATTCTATTTAGTTGTTTCTAGACAATAAAGCCCAATGTTCCTTCACATGTTTATTTGCAGAGGGTTTGCGAGGGGGGAGGCAGTGGAGAGGAGGATGAATATCAGTAATCTTCCAAACAAGATATTATTCATAATTCACTCAGTTCCAGTGGCTAAACAATGGTTTCCTATCAAATTAACAGTCTTTCCTTTGCCGTAGCCTATATATTCCTTTCTTTAATCAATCTTTAGTGAACCATTGGGCCTTCAGATGCCAAAATATTAAAAATCTGTTACGCAGAATAAATTATTTTCAGGCACTTTGCGTTTCTTGGAGAATTGAAAGCATTGGATTTTGATCTCTCTAAAAGTAAAGGCTGTGAGGCTGAAGCAGTAGGGAGATGTTATTTTGAGCACCTCTCCATTTAACGGCGCAGCCAACGCTATGGATTTTAATCTCCCATGAGTTGTGGTGGAGGGATTTCATGCTGCTTTGCTATAAAGGAGGTGGGAATGACTGATCCAGTTTAATGCTACACATCATGGAGCAACAACAACACTTGCTTCTGTAAATACAGACACTCCTCTTCTCAATAAAACAAATACAATCTCTTTCCCTTAATCACCAACACACCCCTTACTTATCACACAATTATTCTTCCACGGGACGAAGTGCTTTCTTTGCTTGTAAGTGAGAGCACACTCTCTCTCCTGAGCATCAACAATCCTCCTTCCCGTATTTCTATATTTTGAGTTTTAAATGTGAGTCTTTTAATTCCTCATCGCAATATACTGCTGCTAAGCAGGATAAGAGTTTGATTGCAATTGATTATTAGTCATCGAAAAATATCATATTCAGTGGAAGTCAGGGGGTGGCATATCTGTTGTAAATATTTTCACAAAATGGATGGTAGCAGCATGCATTCAGTGTATATGTTTTTCAATATTTATACAAATAAAAATAAGTGCCCATTAAGCTGGGATGCTCTTTTGAGAGTTGGTGCAAATGGGCTGAATGGTCTGTTTATGAACTGTCAGGATTCTCCGAAGATAGGCTCTTTGTTGGTGAGGGAGTCAAAGAGTATGAGAGTAGGTAGGAAAGATCAGCCATGATCTTTTGGAGTAGTACAGTGGTTCAGTGGATAGCACTGCTGCCTCGTAGCACCAAGGACTTGGGTTCAATTCCAGCCTGCGTGACTGAGTGGAGTTTGCACATTTGCCTGTGACAAAGTGAGTTTCCTCTGGGTGATCTGTGTTCCTCCCATCCCAAAGATGTGCAGGTTAGGTGGATTAGCCATGTTAGATTGCCCATAGCATTCAGAGATGTGTAGGCTATGTGGATAAGCCATGGAAAATATAGGGTAAGGGTGGATGGATTTGGGTGGGATGCTCGTTTGAAGGATTGGTGTGGACTCGATGGGTTGAATGGCCTGCTTCCACATTGCAGGCTTTATACAACCTTCTCAGTTGGGAGAGCCAGCTCTTGGAGCTGAATTACCTACTCCTGCTCTTAATTCATATGTTTATATTAGAAAAATGTGAGTGACACACCTGTGTATTAGTAAATATAGTAGTGCAGGAACTGTCAACTCTTTAGTGGGGAATTTTCTCTCAATTGCTGGTATGAAAGATAACACTCTTGAGCATTAACTAATGAGTTAGAAGCTGGACCGGACTTGAGAGTTTCCAAATCCATCATCAAATTATAGGAAAGAGATTCTCCCAAGCATAGCCGAATTGGTTCCCAAAATTAAATTCAGCAAGTGGAGAATGGTTACATAATACAAATAATGCGCAGATGCTCAATCCCCATCACAACAATCCGGTTGAGATTGACAGGGGAAATACCAATGATCACCATTCTGACTGGGATTTGTGGGACTGGGATTTTCCATCTCCTCCGGGGGAGAGGTTGAGTGTGGGTGTGCTCTGAAAGTAGTGCTCCAGGATTCTGTGTCAGTCTTTGATGAAGCACTGGAAGTTTTAAAGGGATAGTTGTGGGGATACAGTAAAATGCATGGCTTTGATTAACTTGGTATTAGGATGAGCTTGTTAATAGGCTAGAGAGGGTCAGAATCAAATTTTCAAAGTTAAGAATGGGAAGAGTCAGTGGCCTGGGACATGTTAGTGTACAGTTGTTAAGTGCACATCACTGTCATTATATTGATTGTAGCTATTCAATATGGCTGTGGGTTTTGGTTTGGTGGTGGGGGGTGGGGTCATGGTCAAGGGGGCAGTAGGAGGAGGTATCTGCGAGCTGGCGTTTGGCCTCAGCGGTGTAAAGGTCGGTGCGCCAAACTACTACCGTGCCTCCTGAAGAAGGGCTTATGCCCGAAACGTCGATTGTCCTGTTCCCTGGATGCTGCCTGACCTGCTGCGCTTTTCCAGCAACACATTTTCAGCTATTCAATATGGTCAAACTGCAGTGACACAAAGTCAAGAGTGTGGGGCTGGAAAGAACAACAGGTCAGGCAGCATCTGAGGAGCAGAAGAATGGATGTTTCGAGCGTAAGCCCTTCATCGGGAATGACAGCTTATGCCCGAAACATCAATTCTCCTGCTCCTCAGATGCTGCCTGACCTGCTGTGTCTTTCCAGCACTACACTCTCGACTCTGATCTCCAGCACCTAGAGTCCTCACTTTTTCCTGAGTCCTTGATAAGTAAGCGTTTGGACACTTGTGTGGACTGTAAGGACTCTGACGCTTTACTGGTCTGCCTGCTCCATTCCTGCAGACAATGGCAAGTCCAGGAGATCTTGCTACTTGCTGTTTAAACAAGTGCTTTCATTCTCCCCGTGCCTGTGCTCCTGTCGTTTGGAAACCGATCCTGTCAATTAGAGTTTTTCCCTTTGAAAATCATATGTGTCACTGACAAAATGCATGGTTAGGCAATTGTGTTCCTAACCCTGGATTGAAAATCAATCATATGGTGGCACAGTATTCAACATTAAATTAAACATCTTTTGATCACTTTGAACTTCTTTTATAGCACAACACATCTAGTGGGGATCCATCACTACTTTCACACATTCTTATCTTACTTTCCATTGTATCCTTGTTGAAGTTATTGCACTGGTCTTCCTTAACTTCGCACAGGTAAAAATCACACAGCACCGGGTTATAGTCCAACAGTTTAATTGGAAGCACACTAGCTTTCGGAGTGACGCTCCTTCATCAGGTGGTAGTGGAGGACACAATTGCAAGACACAGAATTTATAGGAAAAGTTTACAGTGTGATGTAACTGAAATTATACATTGAAAAATACCTTGATTGTTTGTTGAGTCTTTCATCTGTTCGAAAACCATGATAGTTTCACTTCTTTCTGGTGTTGTGTGATTTTTAACTTTGTACACCCCAGTCCAAATCATTCAAACAGGTAGTTTAGCCTATTGTTTTCTCTGTTTCAAATGTTTTATTGTCCCAGAGAAACCTGCTAAGCTCATAAAATTGATGTGTGACAATGCTGGGGAATGAATATTTAATGGACAGTTTTAATAATACTTGTATGGAGATCTGATGGTCCATCATTCAAATGGATTATCCCTCTTTTGTTTGACATTGTTCCTAACTCCTCAGCTTGAAAGGGTTTTGCACCACAAAATAAGGGTGAAGAAGGAAATAACTTTTTATAAGGTATAGAATGATCAATTAAGAAAGGGTGAAAAGATAAGAGTGACTGGAATAGAAAGGTTGCAGAAGGGGAAAGAAAAAACAATGCAAAACTGTTAAATTTACCACATTTAAAATATTTTAAGTACAGTTGGCTACTGACAGGAATAAAACATCACTGTTTCAATTGTTTTTTTTCCTTCCTCGGCTAGAGAAGTTGAAGAGTGTTGTAGGTACACTCATTATTAAATGAGGTATTGCTTTGTCAAGTTTTACCTCTGAATTTCTACAGGAGATTGAATGCGCACTTATCTCAGAAATACCACAACTTCTTGTAATAAGTGGGAGGTTGATGGTGAGGTAATGTCTCCATGATGTTTATAATGGAATGATGCAAAGCAGAAATATCAAGTGAGTTACAAATTGACACAAACTGCTGAGTAATTTACTCACTAAGAATGAGATGAACAATTAAATCCACCTTCTGGACCATTGCCTTTTCATTTCAAAACATTTATCATTATTCACTTTAGTCAATATTTCGCCTTCAATAATTTCAGCGAATATGTAGCTGTATGTAAAACCTAATCAATAGCTCATAAGGTCTATTTGCCTCTTCGCCCATTAAATCAGCATGAACGTATAATCATAACATTTTACAGAACAAAGCAGAGCATTTAAAAAACAGCAAGTTGCTGTGAGACCCAAATCAACCCGAGTGCTGATTAATATCCACACTTAATGGAAGCACATTTATAGGCTGAGTTCCCATCATATCCATAAAGGATGTTTAACTTCTGTCCCAGGGGCTAACCATTTGTGATATTTATAGGTGAAAGCCACTGCCACTATTTCTAATTGCTTGACTGGATCAAAGGGCCCATCAGGTTTACTGGAGTAGAGGAACAACCACTAAGTCTTCACAAGAAGAGGCTATTGTGTTGACAAGATACAGTTTTGTGTATGGTAGAGGTGAGGAGAAGTTACATTAGCTAGTTATCAGAGCATTGTTGCTAAAACAATTGAGAGGCATAGAATACACATTTATCTCTTTCTAAGGTCAAGCTATTTTTCATGACTTTCACATCCAAGATGGCATGACATTATCAGGTTGGGTAGACCTTAATGAAGTCTCCAACACGACCCTTTCAGAACCAATACATTATAAAGCAACTGCAAGCTAGAGAAAGCCACTTTCTCATTTTCCTGCATCTTTGTTTCTTACATGTTAGTTCCAATTCTAACAAATTCAGAATTTAAATGAGTTAAAATTTTGCTCAAGTGTGTCAGGATTTTTTATTCCTTGGCTCTATTTACTCACTGTACTTGAGCTCAAACTTAGGTAAAAACAATGACTGCAGATGCTGGATTCCTGATGAAGGGCTTTTGCCCGAAACGTCGATTTCGCTGCTCCTTGGATGCTGCCTGAACTGTTGTGCTCTTCCAGCACCACTAATCCAGAATTGAGCTCATACTTGTCTATTGCATTTGTTAGAGGATGATTAAGAAGCTTTACAATGGAAAGATTAGATTGGCTTCCTTGTGATGTAATAAGACTTAAAGATAGGCAGAAGAAGAAATTACAAGAAGCAAATATTCACAGAAGAAATCGAAGGCTATAATTAATTTTTACTTGATGTGGTGAAATCAGCAGAGTGGAAAATAAAGTCCAAAGTTAGAACTACATAATTCTTTAAAATTCAGTTGCTTAAATACCAATACTGTGTTGAATATAGACACCTTAATTTAAAGACATATTTTATAATAATTATTAATTCTCCAAGGGCTATTAAAATACCACTCTGCAGCACTGTCATTCCTCAACTGTATGAGTGCAGAATACTATCTGGATTTTTTAAAAAAATGTTTTAATTCACTTCAGTCAGCACAGATTGGGAATATTGTCCCTAATTAACATGTCACTTGCCAACATCCCAATCGAATTAATAGAAGTTGGTGGGAGGCATCTGCATACCAGTTAAAATTAGCAGCAGAAAGCAGGGAATTGAGTAGAAGAATAAGAATTGATTTCATCAAGTGCAGAATTATGTAGTATAAAATTGAACAGGATATGGGTAGCAACCGGTCCATGCTCTACTTAAACCTTCTCCCAACCTTTCTTATGCAAATCCATCCAAATCTCTCGTTTTTGCCCCATATCATTACCTGGCCTCACTTTAAATGCATCTATGCTATTCACTTCAACCAGATACAAATGAAACAAATCCTACACTTTCACCACTCTCTTCCTAAAGAGATTTCTTCTGAATTCTGAACTGGCGATTTGTTTTTTCTTTTGTTCCTATTCCACACTTCACTCAATCTCCAGCTCTCTTCACATTAAGAGGCCAATCTCTTAGGACATCATCTCTTCCACCACCTATGAAGAAGAATTCACAGATCCCTCAGAGATACATGAGCAAGGCTGCCTCTTTATCCTCCACCAATGCAGATACTGATGCTTTGGCAGTGTGTTAGCTAGATGAGAACTGGGACAATATGCTGGTGAGCTGTTTGGGGGTTTTTCTTTTTCCCAGCATCGAGAATCTCATTTTTTCTGATTTAACCATATCTTCCAACTGGCTCAGCATTACTAACATTATCCAGGGGCTAGGATAATTCAGACCTGGGATTGGGGATCACAGATTCAGGATGATATGAAGAGAGATTTAGATTTAGATTTAGATTTAGATTTAGATTACTTACAGTGTGGAAACAGGCCCTTCGGCCCAACAAGTCCACACCGACCCGCCGAAGCGCAACCCACCCATACCCCTACATTTACCCCTTACCTAACACTACGGGCAATTTAGCATGGCCAATTCACCTGACCTGCACATCTTTGGACTGTGGGAGGAAACCGGAGCACCCGGAGGAAACCCACGCAGACACGGGGAGAACGTGCAAACTCCACACAGTCAGTCGCCTGAGGCGGGAATTGAACCCGGGTCTCTGGCGCTGTGAGGCAGCAGTGCTAACCACTGTGCCACCGTGCCACCGTGCCGCCCACTAATTTTGAGATCATGTTTCGTATAGCTAGCTCCTTCACCATTTTCAGTTGGTCTGTCTCTGTTTGAAGTTTCTTTGACACCTTTAAATGTTACATCTCTTTGGTCCCACACAGAGATTTCACCACCAATCACTGAATTTATACCAGTAGCCATTTGTCTCTGCAGCAGTCCTCATTCAATATCACAACTTGGAACTAAAGGCTAAAATTATCCATCCTATTTTGAGGTTCTGACTTATCACCATAACACATTGTACACCAGTCCCACCCCCCCTCCCATTTATCTCACCATTCCCTCAGCTTGAAGGGCTTTTGCCCAAAATGTTGATTTTCCTGCTCCACGAATGCTGCCTGACCTGCTCTGCTTTTATAGCACCACATTCTCGACTCTGATATATCGCATCATCCTTCGCCATTTCTGCCACCTGAAAACCTACCAGAAATATATTTCCCTTCCCACCCCATCCGCTTTCTGTAAAGACCATTCCCTCCACGACTCCCTCTTCAGGTCCACCCCACCCCCCCCCCCACCCCCACCCCACCCCACCCCCACCAATCAGCTTTCCCCTCCTGGAACTTTCTTCTGCCACGATAGGAATTGCAAAACCTGTGCTCACACCTCCCCGCTCACCTTGGTCTAAGGCCCAAAGGAGCCTTTCGCATACATCAGAGTTTTACCTGCACTTCCACATGTATCATTTACTGTATCCATTCCTCCCGATCGGTCTCCTCTACATTAGGGAGACAGGATGCCTACTCTCAGAGTGCTTCAGAGAACACATCTGGGACACCCACACCAACAACTCCACTGCCCCGTGGCCGACCAGTTCAAGCTCCCCTCCCACTCTCCCAAGGACATTCAGGTCCTGGTTCTCCTCCATCACCACTCCCTAACCACCCGATGCCTGAAGGAAGAACACCTCATCTTTCGCCTCGGGACCCTCCAACCCAACAGCGTCAGTGTGTATTTCACCAGTTTCCTCATTTACCCTCCCCCCACCTTATCCAAGTTCCAACCTTCCAATTCAGGACCATCCTCATGACCTGTCCTATCTGCCCATCTTCCATCTCACCTATCCGCTCCACCCTCCTTTCCGACCTATCACCATTACCCCCACCTCCATCTACCTATCGCACTCTCAGCTATCTTGCTCCCAGCCCCACACCCCTCCCATTTATCTCACGACCCCCTAGGCTCACAACCCCATTTCTGATAAAGGGCTTGTGCCCGAAACATTGATTCTTTTGTTTTTTGGATGCCGCCTAACCTGCTGTGCTTTTCCAGCACCACTGTCTTGACCAGAAGTGGACGGATAGATGTTGAAGGTGTTATATCTGGTACCATTAAAGTGGGTGTTTTGCGATCAATGATAGAGTCATAGAGATGTACATGACGGAAACAGATCCTTTGGTCCAACTTGTCCTTGCCGACTTGATATCCCAACCTAATCTAGTCCCGCTTGTCAGCTCATATACCTCCAAACCCTTTCTATTCATATACCATCCAGATGCCTTTTAAATGTTGCAATGTATCAGCCTCCACCAGTTCCTCCGGCAGCCCATTCCACACACATACCACCCTCTGCGTGAAAAAGTTGCCCTTAGGTCTCTTTTATATCCTTCCCTTCTCACCCTAAACCTATGCCTTCTAGTTTTGGACTCCCCAACCCAGGAAAAGACCTTGTCTATTTACCATATTCATGTCCTTCATGATTTATAAACCTCTATAAGGACACCCCTCAGTCTCCGACGCTCCAGGAAAAACAGCCCCAGCCTGTTCAGCCTCTCCCTATAGCTCAAATCCTCCCACCCTGGCAATATCCTTGTTAATCTTTTCTGAGCCCTTTCAAATTTCACAACATCTTTCCGATAGGAAGACCAGAATTGCTTGCAATATTCCAAAAGTGGCCTGACCAATGTCCTGTACAGCCACAACTCCTGTACTCAATAAGGTAAAAACAATGACTGCAGATGCTGGAAACCAGATTCTGGATCAGTGGTGCTGGAAGAGCACAGCAATTCAGGCAGCATCCGGCTCGTCGGATCCTGTACTCAATACTCTGACCAATAAAGGAAAATATACCCAATGTTTTCTTCACTATCCTGTCTAGCTGCAACTTTACTTTAAAGGAGCAATGAACCTGCACTCCAAGGTCTTTTTGTTCAGTAACACTCCTTAGGACCTTCCCATGAAGTGTATAGGTCCTGCTAAGATTTGCTTTCCCAAAATGCAGCCCCTGACATGTATCTAAATTAAGCTCCATCTGCCACTCCTCAGCCCATTGGCCCATCTGATCAAGATCCTGTTGTAATCTGAGTTAACCTTCTTTGTTGTCCACCATACCTCCAATTTTGGTGTCATCCACTAACTTGCTAACTATACCTCCTACATTTACATCCAAATCATTTATACAAATGATGAAAAGTAGTGGACCCAGCATCGATCCTAGTGGCACTCCACTGGTCACAGGCCTCCAGTCTGAAAAACAACCCTCCACCACCACTCTCTGTCTTTTACCTTTGAGCCAGTTCTATATCCAAACGGCTAGTTCTCCCTGTATTCCATGAGATCTAACCTTGCTAGTCAGTCTCCCATGATGTCAAGCTTCTTGAATATTGTTGGTGCTGCATTCATTCAGGCAAGTGAAAGGTGTTCTGTCATTCCTGACTTGCAACTTGTACATGGCTGGCAGACTTGGATGTGTTAAGAGATGAATTGCTTGTTGAAGAATCCAAGGCTCTGACTTGCTCAATCCAAGCCTAGTCCAGCTTCTGATCAATCAAAATCCCCAAGATGTTGATAGTGGGAGCTTTTAGTGCTGTTAATGCCAATAAATGTCATGACAATTGTTAGATTCTCACCAGTCGGAGATGGTTATTCCCTAGTATCAATGTGCCATGAATGCTAATTTCTACTTGTCAGCTCAAACTGGACATTGTCATGTCTCTGCCTAGACCTGGCAGAGATGATTGAGATGGTAGTTACCTTCATAGATGTCTGAAAACAAACCTTCAAGCTCAGCAAGCTAACTTACATACTTATTCATAGATGCTTCTTCAGTTTGGGCAGATTTGGGTAAGGGATTCCCAAGAGTGAATGGGGATGTTGTTTTCATTTGGATGTGGACATTGCATTTGGATGTGGACTGCTTCTGCACCTGAGGAGTTGTGAATGATTGTAAACATTTCATAATCATCAGCAAGATTCCACTTCTGAGTATCGGATAGCGGGAAGTCATTGACAAAGTTGGTGATGTTAATTGGGCTTAGTACACTACCCTGAGAAGCTCCTGCAGAGATTTCCTGGGGCTGAGATGACTGACCTCAAACAACCATCGGCACCTTTCTTTGTGCCAGGTGTGATTCCAACCAGCAGAGAGTTTTCTCATTAACTCCAGGTTTGCCCCAGCACCTTGATAGCACAATTCATCAAATGCTACCTTGACCAAAGGCAGCGTCACTCCCAATTCTGCTCTTTTGTCCACGTGTGAACCCAGTCTTTATAGAGGTCAGGAGCTCAGTGGGCTTGATGGAACCCAAATTGATGTCAGTGACCATGTTATTGTTGAATAAGTACTTCTTGAAAGCACTGTTGATGACACCTTCCACCACCTGATTGCTTGATTGATTTATTATTGTCACATGTACCAAGATACTATGAAAAGTGTTGTTTTGTATGCCTTACAGGCAGATCATACAGTACCAAGTACAGCACGGTAGAGAACAAAGTGCAATATTATAGCCTCAGAGAAGGTGCAAATAGAGAGAGAAAGTGATCAGAATCATTTTGCTGATGATTGAGATGAAGCTGAAGGGCCAGTAATTTTTTTGTCCTGCTTTTTTATAGATAAGACATGGTTGGGTGATTTTATATATTGTTGGGAAGATGTCAATGTTATTGCTGCACTGACAAAGCTTGGCTAGGGGCACAGCAAATTGCAGAGAGCAAGTCTTCAACATTAATACCGATACTGGGTCTGGGTACCACCTGCGACTTCATTTACAATTTACTCCCGTGAAACTTTTCACTGGGTGTCAAAATTATGGCCGTTTTTAACATTTATGAGTGTTTTTTTTTTCCCTTTTTCAGGGATCCATAGTATTGTAACTTGCAGTACAACATACTCACAGTTTGCAACCAGAGGTTCAAGATCCACTTGAACACATAATCAAGATGAACACTCGCAGAACTGAAGGAGTATTGCAATGCACCATCTTTCATGTGAGAATTGAAACCAAGCTTCCATCTGATTACTCAATTGGATGTAAAACATCCCTCAGGACTATCTCAAAAAAGAGATGTTCTCACTAATGTCATGCTCAATACTTATTCCTCAACCAACACCTAAAATTGATTATGTTATCATTATTAGATTGGTGTTTGTGGGGGATTGATGTGGGGCTGTCACATCTTCTTACATTCAACAGTGACTATTGATGTTAAACTGTTTTGGGATTTTGAAGTGATGCAGACACTTTATAAATCCAAGTCTTTTCTTTTCATTTTTGAAACTGTTCGGTGAATTGACTAACAATTGCTTTGGGTCAGTATGCTATGTGTAGGAACAAAACAAGTTCCCTTTCCAGCTCATTGATAGAATGATAGATTACAGCAGATATTCTGAGTGACAGAATTTATTCAGTGAAGGAACAGTTATGATGTTTGAGAGCATATGATGTTATAGAGCATGCCTTCTTATGGTGCTCAACATCCTTTCTTAATGTGCCCCCTGTGATTCATGATTTTCTACATATTGCTTGCTCATGCATTGCAATTAAGTATATCCGAGTTGAGGGGTTATGAGTAGAGTTTGAACTGAGCCAGCTCGTGGGTAGCCTGTAAGTCAGACAACTCAATATTGTGTGTGCAGCAAAGAAACATGTCTGTCGTAATTTGAAGGGTATTCTGTGCTTTAATGAGCTGGGTCTCAATGGGTAAGTAGTTATTTGGTGCTTTGTTGTATTGTATGAAAAGAGTGGATGGAATATCATGCTCGATATATCAGTTAACAGTTTTTTTTTCTGTGGGGTAAAAACAATGACTGCAGATGCTGGAAACCAGATTCTGGATTAGTGGTGCTGGAAGAGCACAGCAGTTCAAGCAGCATCCAAGGAGCAGCGAAATCGACGTTTCAGGCAAAAGCCCTTCATCAGGAATAAAGGTAGATGATCCAGGAGATAATTGTGCACAGTTGGTGACGTTGATGTGACACATCACATGACATGGAATATGATGTCGATGTCATAATAAGGCCAAGTTTGACTTGAGCTACAGCATGGTGCCACCTCATTTGTTTCGGCAGTGCAGAAAGTGAGTTGTGGCTACATGTAGACGTAAGAAGGTGTTGCAACTTTAAATCACCTGTCTCTTGCAGCATTTTGTGACACCATTTCATAAGACGTTCAGGTGACAAAGAAGGTTTCTCTGAGAAATATGATATGTCTGAAAGGGGCAGTGAATGGGGTACATGGTCAACAACAGCTGAGCACTAGCAAACTGAAAAATTGTATGAGATCCCTTGTAGCTAGTTCACTTAGTATGCAGTATCTACATCTTTCCAGTGGCACACAGCCTTAGGTTCAGCTCTGTTCTGAATTTCTGACCCCTTATCCATTCACTCTACTGTCTCCTCCTTCCTTCTTCGCTACCTCACACAGTTTGGAAGCCACTGACACTCTCAGCCATGATTAGTCACTTACCAATTATCAACGTCTGCTGCAAATGTCAATTCATCCAAATCTCTGTTCTTCTAATTCTATCCCACACTGGTCTCATTCACTTATCATCTCTGTCTTTGCTAACATATTTTGGTTTTACTTTCCTCAGGCATCAACACTAAAATTAACATCCTCCTGTTTAAATTACATTTTGGTTTCTCCCTTTCCTTTCCCTAACCTCTCAAGTTCGACCATCCTTCATGCCCCAAACTCAACACTTCTGTATTCTTCACCCCACACACCTGAGCCTTAAATTCCCACACACATCCTCTGGAATTCCCTCCTTAAACTGCCTTTCTTTCCTCTCCACCTTAAAGATCTTTTTCAACGCCAGTTTTGTAATATATTCACTCATGAAATGTGGGCATCATTAGTAAAGCCAGCATTTATTCCCTATCCCTGATGCCCTTGGTGGTGAGTTGCCTTCACAAACTACTGCCACGGTGTGTGTGGAAGGGAGTTCCAGAACTTTGAATAATGACAATGTAGGATTGGCAGTGTCGCTCCAAACTAAGATGACCTGTGTCTTGGAGGGGCACTTTCAGGGGCGATTTTGTTTGTCTCAGTGGTGAATGTCACAGGTTTGGAAAATGCTGTCAAAACAACCTTAGTGAGTTGCTTGAGTGCATCTTGTAGATGCTACTGTTGCTACATGGCAGTGGTGAAAGGAGTAACTGTTGAAGGTGATTGATGAGGCATCAAATGAGCAGGCTGCATGGATCTTGGGTACAGTCAAACTGTTTGAGTGTTGTTGAGGCTATACTCATCCAAGTAAGTGGACAGTATTTGATCACACTGCTGAATTGGGCAGCATGGTGGCTCAGTGGTTAGCACTGCTGCCTCATAGCACCAGGGACCCTGGATTCATTCTAGCCTCAGGTGACTGCCTTGGTAGAATTTGCACATTTTCCCATGTCTGCTTGGGTTTCCTCCCACAGTCCAAAGATGTACAGGTTAGGTGAATTGGCCATGCTAAATTGCCCATAGTGTTAGGTGCATTAGTCAGTGGTAAAAATAGAATCGAGGAATTGGTCTGGATGGGTTACTCTTCGGAGGATCAGTGTGGACGTGTTGGGCCGAAGGGCATGTTTCCATACTGTAGGGAATCTAATCAATCAATCATGAGGTAGTTAGGCTTTGGGGATTCACATACAATGTTCTCTCTAAGCAGCACAATAATGTATTGGTACAATTGCTCAGAGGCTCCATGCACACCAGTTGGTGTTGCAATGCATTGACTTCTGCACAGGGACGTTGAGAGTGCACAGATTTTAGAGTCCCACACAGCAGAAAAGAATAATTCAGGGGAATATTAGTTAGAATGAAAAGGATGGTTCTGAATCAAAAAGAACAAGTTAATTAGAAAAGACAGACAAGAGCAAGTCAGAGAATGAGGTAACTCTGAAGAATTAATTGGGATCAAATGAATTCTTGAAGAGTATAAAGGGTGCAGGGCCATTCTTAAGAAGGAAATTAGGAGAAAAAAAGGGGATATAAGATAGCCTCAGCAGACAAGCTTCAGGATAATCCAAAGAGATTCTGCAAATACATTAACAATGAAAGAACAACTAGGGAGAGAATAGGACCCCTTAAAGATCAATGAGGTTGTTTATATATTGAACCTCATGAAATAGGAGTGATAATAAATAAAAAATTCATGTCAATTTTTACTATTGGAGAAAGAAATGGAGGCTAGAGAACTCAGGGGAATACATATTGATGTCTTCATAACAGTTCACATTACAGAAAAGGAAGTGTTGCAAGTCTTAGAAAACATAAATGTGGATAAATCTCCAGAATCTGATCAAGTGTATTCCAGGACATTGTGGGAAGTTAGGGAGGAAATTGAAGGGTCCCTAGCAGAGAATTTGTACCGCATAAAACCATGGACGAGGTGCCGGAGGACTAGAGGACTCATGTTATGCCTTTGTTAATGAAAGGTTGTAAGTCTGGGAACTATAGACCTGTGAGTCTGACTTTAGTGGTGGGTAATGATGGAGGCAATTCTGAAATATTGAATTTACATGCATTTGGAGAGGCAAAGACTGATTAAGAATAGTCAGCATGGTTTTGTGTGAAGGCAATCATGTCTCACAAACTTGATTGAGTTTTTTCAGGAAGCAACCAAAAAGCTTGATGAGGGCAGAGTGGTAGGTATTGTTAACATGGAGTTTAGTAAAGCCTTTGGCAAAGTTCCACATGGTAGACTAATTTGTAAAGATAGATCACATGGTATTCAGGGAGAGCTTGCCAATTGGATACTAAATTGGCTTGATGATAGAAGACACAGGGTAGAGGTGGAGGATTGTTTTTCGAACTGAAGTCCTGTGACTAGTGATGTTCCACAGGGATTGGTATTGGGTCCACATTTGTTTATCAATTACATAAATGATTTTGATGAGAATTTAAGAGATATGGTTAATAAGTTTGTGGCTAACACCAAAGTTAGTGGTATAGCGGACGGTAAAGAAGATTGTCTAAGATTACGAAGAGGTCTTGATCAAATGGTCCAATGGGCTGAGGAATGTCAGATGGAGTTTAATTTGCATAATTGCAAGGTATTGCATTTTGGTAAAACAAACAAGGGGAGGACTTATACAATTAATGTTAAGGCCTTGGGTAGTGTTGTAGAACAGAGAGATCTCAGGATTCATGGAGAAAATCCTTTCAAAGTTGCATCACAGGTTGACAGGGTGGTTAAGAAGGTGAGTAGTACACCTTCATTGCCTTCAATGCTCAGACCTCTGAGTGTAGGAATTGGGATGTCATGTTAAGGTTTTACAGGATGTTAGTGAGACCTCTCCTGGAATACTGTGGGCAGTTCTTGTTACCCTGGTTTAGGAAGGATATTATTAAATTGGAGAGGGTTCGGAGAAGATTTACCAGGATGTTGTCAGGAATGGAAGATTTGAGTTAAAAGAGGTTGGAGCATGAGAGGTTGAGGGCTAACCTTCTCAAGGTTTATAAAACCATAGATAAGCTGATTAGCAAGTGTCTTTTCCGTCGATGGGAGATTTCAAGATTAGAGAGCATATTTTTAAGGTGAGAGGAGAAAGATTTAAAAAGGACATGAGGGGCAACTTCATTTACACAGAGAATGGTTTGTATATGGAATGAACTGCCAGAGGAAGTGTTGGATGTAGGTACAGTTGAGATATTTAAATGACACTTGGATAAGTACATGAATAAGAAGCGTTTGGAGGGATATGGGCCAAACACAAGCAAGTGGGATTAGTTTGTTTTGGGAACATGGTTGGCACGGACATTTGAACCGAAAGGTCTGATTCCATGTTGCATGACCCTGTGACTTTAGAAGGTGAGAATCCCTAGCTTCTGGCTTGCTTTTGTAACCAGTGTTTTTTTTTTTGACACATCCAGTTCTGTTTCTGGTCAACAGAAACCCCAGAATGTTGGTAGTCAGGAAATTCGATGATGATAGTACCACTTAATGTCAAATTGCAATCATTAGATTCTCTCTTTACGAGTCACAGACTTGTGAATTATATGTATAATTTATATATATATCAGTCCAAGCCTTGACATCATCCAGGTCTTATGCGTGTGGACACAGACTGCATCACTACCTGAGGAGTTGGAAGTAATGGTGAACATTGTGCAGTTATCAACAAATATTCCATTATTATGGAGAGAAGGTGATTAAGGAAGCAGTTGAAGGGTCCTTGATGCCATTCTCAGTCAAGTGTTGTCTTAATGTCAAGGGCAGTTACTCTTACCTCACCTCACCTCTGGAATTCAGCTCTTTTGTTCATGTTCAGACCAAGGCTGTAATGGTTTTTGTAACTGAGTGGACCTGGTGCAACCCAAACTGAGGTTATTGTTGAGTAATTGTTGCTCAATAGCACTGCTGATGACTTCTTCCATTATTTTGCTGATGAATAAAAGTGTACTGATGCACAAGTTTGATCTTGTGTGACCAAGATATCTGGGCAATTTCCTACATTGCTGCATAGCTGTTCTGGAACAGTTTGGTTTGGAGCACAGCTAATTCCAACACTTAACATGGCATTCATTTGGCATTTCTGGCTGAAAATTGAAGATCATCCCACTGAAAGCTTCACCTCCATAACTTGGTGCATTTTTGCAGTCCTTATTAAAACTCTTCATTTCTTCTGCTCTTGTCCCTAGCTGGAAAGGGCTACAGGTGTAGTGCACATTTTAGATTAGATTACACTACAGTGTGGAAACAGGCCCTTCGGCCCAACAAGTCCACACCGACCCGCCGAAGCGCAACCCACCCATACCCCTACATTTACCCCTTACCTAACACTACGGGCAATTTTAGCATGGCCAATTCACCTAACCTGCACATCTTTGGACTGTGGGAGGAAACCGGAGCACCCGGAGGAAACCCACGCAGACACGGGGAGAATGTGAAAAAATCTTAATTTTTTTTGTCAGTGAGTCATCAAATTAAACTGTTTCAGCATGATGAAAGACTGCATCTTTCTTTTACATCAATATTAGAGATGTTTTGTTGCTGAGAAAACATGGCAACATTTTATTGCAAGTTGGTGTGCATTAGCTTGTCCTTTTTTTAAGCTGATTAACCACACAAGACAAAATGATGTAAGGCCATCATTTTAACATTGTTCTTTCATCTTAGGTAAAAAAGTTGGCTATTAACCCACACTGTTATAATAGAGAAACATGTTGTCTTTGACATATAGAGAATTCACGCTGCAACACTTTTTTAAACATTGTAATATGTGCATTAACGTCAAAATCTATGTAATTCCATGCAGGAAATTAGAATGGTTGGCAGATTAGCTTTCAAAATAGACAAAATGAAAAGCAGAGCTCTTGAACTAAGGTTCTGTGTCACGAACAAAATTTTGTGAAAATGCTATTCTGAACAACAAGCAATGAGCAAATATACTCAATCCTGGCAGGACTATTACGCTTTAAAATTTAATTTGCTTCAAGTGGATGAGTTGATAATTTCTCCCCTCGACAGGGAAACGAAACAACAAGATTTCTTTTAAGTGATGATCTCCCTCCAGTACTTTTTATTTTCTCTATTAGTTTAAAAGTGGCTCAAAGCTTTAAAAAATAATCTGCAGCTCAGCTGAATATTTATTCATCTGACAAGTGAGGGCACGAGGATAAACTAAACTGCTTTCTGCTATTGGTTAAATTTGCTGTTAATGTTCTTTGCATTGTGAGATATTGCAACAATAATTGGAAACTGTCATTTTAATTAATGTGACAACTGAAATGGTGTATTACTGCTGCATTTGTTAAAAAATACATTAATAAAGAATTTTATAACAATTTATACGGATTAATATAAGGCCATTTAGGAAAGGTTTACACCAATGGACAATATTGCCAAACTAATTCTAGTATGAAATATTAATGAATTTTATATTACATATTATCAATTCTAGGTTGGACCAGCTCACTAGTATTTTTTGCAGTAAGATACTTGTCTCACAATATGATAATTATATTGAAATTAACTCCTCTGATGACCAATATTTCTGGTAAGTGTGCAGTGTGTAAAATAAAGAAAGAATTTATTCAAACGTATCACCTTTCACATCCCTGGAACATTTCCAAATATTTTACTACCATGGAAGTATATTTGAAGACTTATTTGAAGTACAGTTGAAATGTGGCTTCTACCTTGTAGAGGATGACAGAGCAGCAGATGTTTGGGGATACAATCACCTCTGTCTTTATCTCAAGTCATACAGCATCCCAGCTTGCCTCGATTTCACCATTCCTTCATTATTCCTGGTCAAAATCTTGAAATTCTTTACTTCACAGTCTTAGGGTCATACAGTCATGCTGTATAGCGTGATAACAGACCCTTCAGTCCGACTCATCCATGCCGACCAGATATCTTAAATTAATCAAGTCCCATTATCAACGTTTGGCCCATATCCCTCTAAACCCTTCTTATTCATATACCCATCAAGATGCCTTTTCAATGTTATAATTGTACCAGCCCCCACCACCTTCTCTGGCAGCTCAATCTTTGTGAAAAAGTTGCCTCTTGGTTCCCTTTTAAATTTTTCCCTTCTCACCTTTAACCTATGTCCTCTAGTTTTGGACTCGACTATCCTGGTGAAAAGAGCTTAGCGATTCATGCTTTCCATGCCCCTCATGATTTTGCAAACCTCTAATAAGGTCACCCCTCAGCTTGCAACTCTCCAGGGAAAATAGCCCAAGCCATTTCAGCCTCTCCCTACAGCTCAAACCGTCCGACCCTGGCAACATCCTTGTAAATCTTTTCTAAACCCTTTCAAGTTTCACAGCATCATTCCCACAGCAGGGAGACCAGAACTAAATGTAATATTCCAAAAATAGCTTTCACAATACAATCTTGTATTAAAAGAACTGCGGATGCTGGAATCCAAAATAGACAGGCAGGAGGGTGGAAGAACACAGCAAGCCAGGCAGCATCAGGAGGTGGAGAAGCCAATGTTTTTGGGGCAGGGTGGGGATAAAGACAGGTTACACCAAAACATCGACTTCTCCACCTCCTGATGCTGCCTGGCTTGCTGTGTTTTTCCAGCCTCCTGCCCAGCCACCATACAAACTGAAGCAGTTCAAGAAGCAAGTTCAGCACCACCTTCTCAAAAGCAACTTAGGATAGACAATCTCGGTGTCCAGGTACACAGATCCTTGAAAGTTGCCACCCAGGTTGACAGGCTTGTTAAGAAGGCATACAGTGTTTTAGCTTTTATTAATAGAGGAATCGAGTTCTGGAACCATGAGGTTATGCTGCATCTGCACAAAACTCTGGTGCAGCCGCACTTGGAGTATTGTGTACAGTTCTGGTCACCACATTATAAGAAGGATGTGGAAGCTTTGGAAAGGGTGCAGAGGAGATTTACTAGATGTTGCCTGGTATGGAGGGAAGGTCTTATGAGGAAAGGCTGAGGGACTGGAGGCTGTTTTCGTTAGAGAGAAGAAGGTTGAGAGGTGACTTAATAGAGACATATAAGATAATCAGAGGGTTAGATAGACTGGACAGGTCGAGCCTTTTCCAAGTATGGTGATGGCGAGCACGAGGGGGCATAGCTTTAAATCAAGGGGTGATAGATATAGGACAGATGTCAGAGATAGTTTCTTTACTCAGAGAGTAGTAAGGGTATGGAATGCTTTGCCTGCAATGGTAGTAGATTTGCCAACTTTAAGTACATTTAAGTCGTCATTGGACAAGCATATGGATGTACATGGAATAGTGTAGGTTAGATGGGCTTCAGATTGGTATAAACAGGTAAAAACAATGACTGCAGGTGCTGGAAACCAAATTCTGGAGTAGAGTGGCGCTGGAAAAGCATAGCAGTTCAGGCAGCATCCGAGGAGCAGGAAAATCGATGTTTCGGGCAAAAGCCCTTTGAAGGACTTTTGCCTGAAACGTCGATTTTCCTGCTCCTCGGATGCTGCCTGAACTGCTGTGCTTTTCCAGCACAACTCTACTCCAGATTCAGATTGGTATGACAGGTCGGCGCAACATCGAGGGCTGAAGGGCCTGTACAGCGCTGTAATGTTCTATGTTTTAATAAATAGCAATCAGATTAGCAATGCCCAAGTTTAAGGAATTATTCGTCCTTTGACAGCATTTTCTGCCACCTATGTTATGCTAGCATTTTCCTTTCCCAGGCATTGATTCCTGATGTTCAACATCTCAGTCATTTCATTTGTTCATGCCTAATTCCCCAGAGGGCAGCTGGAAGTCAACCACATTGTTGTGAGTCTGGACTTTTATGTGGGCCACATCAGGCAAGCATGAAAATGTCTTGGATTTGATGGTTTGAAGTATCCAATTTTTCAATGAACAATCTTATGTTTCCTAGCAAGGAATGTGACTTTGTGCAATTAGCACAATGATAAAGAAAGATCATCCGTGAGTCGTTAGAATATGGACCATGTTGTCAAAAGGAGTTATAGATTTGAAGAGCACTCATGCATTTAATGGGAAGCTGGAAGTATACACAAGGGACACAGTAATAAAAGTGCAGGCTGCTTGGGTGAAGTTGGGAATAAACATTCCCTGGACCAGTTCAGCAATATGACCTGTTTCTTTGCTGTACATTCCATGTATTCTGAAGTAGCAAGGTATTCATTTTGCTAACGTTCACATTCCTTCCTTTATGAAGAGCAAAGTCAAGTTGAAAATACCATTCAACAATTGACAGCTTCATTTTATCTCCAACTACCATCTGAGCCTTTTATCCTGCAGAAACACAGATTGAAATATTAAGCTGCATTAGACTCTAAACTAGCAATAATCTCCTCAACAGGGAATGCATTTGCTGATCTTATTCTTCCCGACGTGGTCTTTTAATGCTCACAGCAAGTGATTTGGTAAAGTGTGTTTCTATAGTCCAAAATCTTACAAGGTAACAATGGAAGAGGAAAGCCATTAGTTCATTGAAGTCTATCCATTCAGGAAGAAGTGATGTTCTGCCCCACTGAATCTCATTATCTTTTGGCTGAGTAATTTTCATTAAGTTTCATGGAGGATTTCTCTGACTGAGGCTGAGTGAGTTTTCTCATGTGATCATCCGAAACTAACCTCATTACACTATCTAGGTTGAAACTTTATTGCTGGAACAGCACAGCAGGTCAGGCAGCATCCAGGGAACAGGAGATTCGACGTTTCGGGCACAGGCCCTTCTTCGGCCTGTGCCCGAAACGTCGAATCTCCTGTTCCCTGGATGCTGCCTGACCTGCTGTGCTGTTCCAGCAATAAAGTTTCAACTTTGATCTCCAGCATCTGCAGACCTCACTTTCTCCTCATTACACTATCTACCCCTATGGCACCCATTTTATCCAATACCTGCCTGATTCTGCCACTTACCATAGCCATAAGTGTGCACTATTGTCTAGATATCCCAATTATGTACTGGCATTCCCAAAACCAGCAAAATATGTAAAACACTCTTGTGCACCTAGTTAAGTGTTGGCAGTCAGAACTGACATGCATGGTTTCACATATTCTTACTGGGCACAGCAGTTATGGGCAAATTTGTGTTCCATTTTGCAGACAGAGACCTCAAGGACCTGGTGGTAGGAGGGCCACAGCACCAAGGGTACCCTGATCTGAAATGCCACCCATCAGTGCAGGCTCCACAGTCTGGAGATATGTCCAGCAATGCAGGAAGAACATTAATGAACTTCTCTACTTCACCTGGGTAAGTGGGGGCCAAAGCATCAGACACTGCCAACCTGATTGAATAGCTACCATCTCAACTGGGTCAACTTATCATCTGTCTCCCACCTCCACCAGCGCTGCTAATTATGCCATCTGCCTTCATTTTACTGAACCCTTTCCTTTATCTCATCACAGCAGTAAGCAGCCTGTAAGAACAGGGAAGTGGCAGAAAGAGTGAGATTCAGCTCCTCAGCCCTTATAAGGAGAGGATTTTGGCATTGAATAGCAAAGTTTGGGACCACTTCTGTGGGGACAAATAACACTCCATGCCCAGCAACTAAATCAGCCACATCATTGGTGGGCGGCACGGTGGCACAGTGGTTAGCACTGCTGCCTCACAGCGCCAGAGACCCGGGGTCAATTCCCGCCTCAGGCGACTGACTGTGTGGAGTTTGCACGTTCTCCCCGTGTCTGCGTGGGTTTCCTCCGGATGCCCCGGTTTCCTCCCACAGTCCAAAGATGTGCAGGTCAGGTGAATTGGCCATGCTAAATTGCCCGTAGTGTTAGGTAAGGGGTAAATGTAGGGGTATGGGTGGGTTGCGCTTCGGCGGGTCGGTGTGGACTTGTTAGGCCGAAGGGCCTGTTTCCACACTGTAATCTAATCTAATCTAATTCATTATTGTGCAACTCTCCCATTCCCCCACTCTATTTTAAGTTAAAACACCACAACTTTACTGAACTTGGTTGTGACATTTCCTCTCTTGTCTCCCATGGGAACCAATGGGATATCCACAATGCTGAGATAAAAAGGGCTGCCCTGCAAAACATACACTTCTCAGCCTCTGAGGAAAAGAGCATAGACTCCTCACAGAAAGTGCCACCACCCACTCCACTCTCATCAGTTGGGCAGTTGTGTAGCTATGCTTAAATTGCAATAATCCTGCTTCTGAGTGAAAAAATGCAGACAGTTCCTGAAAATAGAAATCCTGATTTTAATTTCTGGATTTACATTGAATGGGATACTTTTGCCTGCCCTTCATTGTGTATATTAGATCCCAGGGAAGCTGCTGTCAGTATAAAACTAACCATCCTATCAACTTGTATAAAGATTTGTTTGGTCATGGATAAAGCTTTCAAATTGTGATCTGTCACTCTGTTAATCAGCCTGAAAAGCTTACACTATTTCACATTATTCTCCAAGGCAAGACTGAGAAAATACAAAGTCAACAACATTGTAACGACAAATGATTTTCCTCATGAAGGTAATTCCTTATATGTGGTCTCTTTGGACAATGGCTTCCCTTATGTAATTTAAAGCTGTCAGAAATATATGCAAACCTTTATCTGAGACCACACGTCTGGACTTCCCAGGCAAATATCCTTAGTACCTTTGATTTTGACATGAAACATCATACATCATTGCTCCTTCAGGATCTGTTGATGAATGCACTACACTGTCCCAAAAGATACTCAATGCATAACCACAGAGAATTCTCTCAGGTGTTTTTTGATATATGCTGATAAAGTGCATCTGACAGACACTTAATACACCTGCCTCTTAACTGTGCAATTGTCGTTTTTTTTTAAATACTTGAGCAATAACAGCAACATAATTAAATGCAGTTGTACTGTAGGAAACCTTGTCAGACCATGTTATTGCGCTGGGAGCAAATGAGACCTTTCTTCATGAGTCAAAATCAACTGTTTGACAGCAGAGTTTGGTACCAGTCTAGTTTAACTGAGCTGAACTAAGTTCACGCTCCTTTTTTAGACACGACGGCATCGTTCTATTTAAGTCGGCACCCGGGCCTGACATGGAGCTATTCCATGAAAATGGAATAGATCAAATATTACTGATGCCAACAAAGAATGGATGGGATTAATATGAAGTAATTTATGTGGAAAATTTATTAGTGAAAGGATTAAAAGGAAATTACTTGACATATTTTTCAAGAGACATTAAACCATCTGTTCTCCCAACTGGATGCAAAATATCCAACAACACTATCTCAAAGCGAAGTGGAATTAACTTGAATCACGGAACAATGTCCAAGTGGGAGCTGCTCCCATGGAGTCAGATTCATCTTGAACTATGCTGGGTCCAATATTGCAGTGAATTAAGCCATGGTCTGGGCTTTAAAATAAATAGCATTTCTTTTTTATTCACTCATCCAGCTCGAGCATTACTGGCTGGGCTAACATTTATTGCCTGTCCCTTGTTGCCCTAGAGAAACTAATGGTGATTTTACTTCTTGAATCCCTGAGCTCTATTTGATGCAGGTAAACCCACAATGCTGTGAGGGAGACAATTCTCGGATTTTTACCCAATGACACTGAAGGAACGGTGATATATTTCCAACAGGATGGTAAGTGGAGAACTTGCATGTTCTACTGTTCTCATGTGTCTGCTGCCCTTGTCCTTCATAAAGTGTTTGTGGGTTGCGAAGTGCTGCCTTTGGATTGGCACAAAATTCAGCAGTGCATCTTGCATATAGTGCACACTATTGCTCCTGAATATCAGTGGTGGAGTGACTGAGTGTTAGTGGATGTGATGCCAATCAAGTGGCTGATTTATCCTGGATGATGTCAAGCTTCTTGATTGTTGTTAGAGAAAGTAATGAATCATGTAAGAAGCGATGTGCAATATTAAAGGAAAACAATGAGATAATAGAGCTGGATAAATAATCTGGGTAATAATAACCAGAATGTGGCAGGATGGGACAAAAAATACAAATTTTAGAGTTCACCAACCGATGATGCAAAATGGCAAAATGGCACAGTTAAAGGCTCTGTATCTGAATGGACACAGCATTTACAGCAAAATTAATCAATTATTAGCACAGGTAGTGATAAACATGTATTTACTGTTCATTATCACAGACATCGGAAGCAGAAATTCCTTTGGGGATTTGATATAGTAACTTTGACTGAAATGTGACTCAAGCCAGACCAGGACTGGATCCTCAACATTCCAGGTTGTAAGGTTTTTAGTAGAAACAGGGTGGGTAAAATAGGAGGAGGTGTAGCAGTCTTGGTCAAAGATACTAACATAGCCCTTGAGTACGCAGTTCTTAAGTGAGAATCTAAATGAGTGGAGGTGAGAAACAGGAACTGAGCTGAGACCTTGTTAATTCTCAATCTCGCAATAGTTCAGAGGAAGTGGAAGAGATCATTTCTAGGCAGATTATGAAAACCTGTAGGACAAGTAAGATCATAATAGTTGGTGATTTCAATTATCCTCGGATAGATCAGGGGAAGAAAAACTGAGAGTGTGGGTCATTGAAGGGGAGAGATTGCTGCAATGTATGCAGGAGACCTTTCTGGAATAGTACATTACAAGTACTATCAGGGAGGGGTCAATGCTGGATCTGGTCTGAGGAAATGAGGAAAGCCAAGTGGAGAATGTCAAATTGGAGGAGCATTGCAGAAAAAATTTGGAGATGCTGGTGTTGGACTGGGGTGTACAAAGTTCAAAATCACACAACACCAGGTTGTAGTCCAACAGGTTTAATTGGAAGCATTAGCTTTCAGAGCACTGCTCCTTCATCAGGTGATTGTCAGCGCTCTGAAAGCAAGTGCTTCCAAATAAACCTGTTGGACTATAACCTGGTGTTATGTGATTTTTAACATTGCAGAAATAGCACTCATAACATAAGAAGTTCACATTAAGTTGGAAAAGAATTAAAATCAGTCAAAGATTAAGATCCCAGACTGGCAAAGAGCGGGTTTTAATGGTCTAAAAGTTGAACTGGAGCAGGCTGATGGGAAATGCATTTTGGTGGATAAAACAACAGTTGAAAAATGGAATAATTTTAGCGAGAGATGAATAGGATGCAAATTAGGTACATACCCATGAGAAATAAATCCAGGGTATTCAAAGGTAGAATATCCTAGACGACTTTGATGAGATGACGATATTGATGAGAAAAAAAGTAAGGAATGCCTACCAAAATAAAAATAGAAAGAGAAATGAGGAGGAGTATCTCAAATGCAGGAGAGAGGTTAAAGCTGGAATGAGAAAGGCAAAAAGGAAGCAAGAGAAAATGATGGCAGGGTGCACTGAAGTGAATATGAAGATTTTCTTCAAACATTTTAATCATAAAAGATTGGTAAAGGATAATTTTGAGCCTACTAGGAATGAGCAGGGTAACCTGCTCACTGAAGCAAAGGATATGGCAGAGGTACTGCGTAGATACTTTGCTTTTGTCTTTACCAATTTGGACAACAGTGACAATGACCCAGTTGAGCAACTGAGCAGTGGCAGTGATGGATAAAGAAGAGTTGCTAAAAAGGCTGGCAGGGGAATGGAGGATTGTAAATTTGACACTGTTGTTAGAGAAAGGGACAAAGGATAACTCAGAAAACTACAGACCTATCAACTTGATATCAATAATGGGAAAACTGATGGAGGGCATAATACAGGATAAGATAAATATAAATATAAAAAGAAAATAAGTTAATACCAGACAGTCAATATGGCTTTGTCAAGGGGAGAAATGCAGCACAATAAATGTGGCTAGCTTTTTTATATATATATATTATATATATTTAGTCTGAGAAATTCTGATTGGCAAAGGTAACCTGGAAAATGAGCTCGTAATGTTAATTTGGTACAATTTACCACAACAGTACATTTTGGTGCAAAAAAGTAAGCAAGCTATTCTAGATATAATTGCATGACATAAGAAATCAGAGCAGGAGTAGGCAATCAGCTGCTAGTGCCTAATCGCCATTTCATATGCTCATGGCTGATCTTATCTTGGCCTCAACTGTATTTTCCTGCCAGCTTTTCATGACACTTCAAATTATTGCGAGTTAAAAATCTGTCTATCTCCTCCATAAATTTACTTCATATCCCAACATCCACCATATGCTGGGATAGTGAATTCAACAGATTTGAGACAACTAATTTCTCTTCATATGTATTTTAAAGCTGCTACCCCTAATCCCAAAACTATGGCCTCTCCTTTTAGATTTCCCTGCATGAGGAAATATCGTTTCTAAGTCTACTTTATCAATTTCTTCAGCATCCTATATCTCTCAGTTCTCCTCTCATTCTTCTAAACTCGAAAGAGTATAGGACTAAACCGCTTAATCTCTGTTCATAAGACAAAACTCTCATCTCTGGAATCATTCTCATGAACTCAGTGAGTATGGTAATGAGCAATGAAAGGTGTTTGATCAATAGCCTTATTGATTTTGGAAAAATGAGTGGTGATCTTATTGAAAGATATAAGATTTTGAGGGTAGTTACTGGGAGGATGTTTCCTTTTGTGGATGAGTCTGGACCCAGGAGGGATCCAGTTTAAGAGTTAGAATTGTCCCTTTTAAAACTGACATTAATATTCATTCTCAGTGTGTTAGTCTAGGGCTTTCTCTTCCCAAGAATGCTGTGGTGGCTGGATCATTGAAGACATTCAAGGCTGAGACGGATAGGGGTTCTTTGACAGATAAGAGAACCGAGGATCATAGGGTGCAGACAAGAAAATGGAGCTGAGACAATAACTAAGATTAGCCATGATCTTATTAAATGGTGGAGTAGGCTCAGTGGGCTGAAAAGCCGATTCCTTCTCTTGAGTCCCAGGCAACTACGGATGGCCTGACCAATATTTACCTTTCTTAATCAACATTTTGGTGGATCTATGATAATTTATATAACTTCTCATCCTCAGGTTTGCTACATTATCCTTAGGCACATTCTAAGCCTTTTTGTGTTTAATTTGATCCTTGACTTATTGAATAAGCCCTGGCTGGATCTTTCATGCTGAATCTAATTTCTCATAGAAATCTCTTGCTGTTGAACGTTTAGAACTGTTTCTTAGTGTTTTCAAGATCAACAACACAGAAAAAGGCCCTTTGGCCCATTGCATCTAAACTGATCAAAAACAATCACCTAACTAATATACTCCTATTTTCCAAAACATAGCCCATAGCCTTGTATGCCTAAGCACCTAAGTACTTTTTAAATATTATGCAGGTTCCTTTCTTTACCACCTTTACAGACAGAGAGTTCCAAATTTCCATTAGCCTCTGGATGAAAATGTTTTTGCTCACATCTCCTCTGATGTTTTTGGCCTTACTTTAGATATACGGCCCTGTTCATTAATTCCCCCATCAAGGGGGAACGTTTCTTCCTTATCTATGCTCCTCATAATTTTATACATCTCAATCATGTTCCCTTTCAATCTCTTCTGCTTAAAGGAAACAATCTTAGTCTGCCCAATCTCTCTTCAAAACCAAAACATTCCATCCCAGGCACCATTCTGGTAAATCTCTTCTGCACCTATTATTCCATAAACGTAAACCAACTCTCCTCTCATACCTATCGAATTGACTTTGTTTACATTTTAAGATTCTCATCTGTATCTGCAATATGTCAGTTTTAATCTTAATATTATAATCACTTTTAATCTGCATTTTTATTACAATGGTAGATCCAAAATTAATTTCAAAATGTATTGTTCCAGAAAACCACTGTGTGTAAATATTATATCAATTTGACTTCTGTACCACATATTCCAAGTTGCAATATATATTTAAGACCCTTCATTATGAAGTTGCCAATGTAACAAACTTCAATATTTCCTACTTAATGCTCTGCCCAATCGATAACTGCTATTTGGATCCTATAAATTATTTACACTGGAATTTTATCACCTGTATTATTGTTAATGTTTCTTAATTATTCCTTATAATTCCTAACTACCTGTTATAATTTTATTTGAATAGTCCAAGTCAAGATCCAGGCATACTCTTCATTATTTTTAAATGAAAAAAACAGATCAGTACCATTTTCTACTTGAAAACCAAGTAAATGGAACAATTAATATTTCAGACATGATCTTTTGTATAACTAATGTGCATGTTAAATCTGATAAATTGCGAACTTTTCGGGTGTATAGCACCATACAATAGCGCACAGATTCAGAGCAAGAGAGAGCACAGAAAGGGTCCATGTGGTCCACCATGTCTACTCCAGCCTTTTGAAACAGCTAGCAATTTAGTTATATTTGACAACTTTCTTCTTGAAGACTCCCAATTTGATTTTATTCCCTGGTCAAGCATATTTCCAATATTCTTTTGATTAGTGTTAATGAATTCACATCGACATCACTTTCTGGCAATCCACATAATTCTCATCAAGTTCACTGATTGAAGACCTTCACAGAAAATGGACAAAGTAACGGAATTCAATTCTGATAATCTTAGAATATCAAGCTTTGACAATGGTTCATTCTTTCTTACTACATCTTCAACATTAAGTGTTCACATACAGCTATGCTAATTTATTAGTTTAACGTTTTCATCCTGAAGCAGAGATGAAATGCCAGTTTCTCATTACAAGATATTTCAATCTCATATATAAAACAGAATTGATACATTGTACTTGTGGAAATACTGAGGCATATTGTTTCTCCTTGATTCTGATATATTTTATAATTTTCCTAAAATTGCCTCACTGAGCGCAAGGCATGGTATTTATAGCCAGGAGGAAGCTGCCACCTTTCCTCTCTCCTTGACTTGCTTTAAGGCCTGTTTTGGCTTACAATAATAAATGAAGAATAGCTAATGAGTAGTAATAAGGAGAAGCTTTGATCATGATAGAAGTTTATCACATGATAGCAATAAGGTACAAATTACATTAGCTATCTAGACATCGTTGCTAACTTCCTATAGAGATATAAATGACCCATGTGCCCCCTTCATGATCCAGAGCTATTTTATCCAATTATCCACCCCAAGACTCTATGATATCATAGATGAGGCGTAATTCAGTCTCTAAAATTATCTCTTTCAGAACCTGACTTTGTGCAATATCTCCCCCTAAGCTTTTCTGTTCACAGTTAACGTTTGTACATTTGGCAATTTTAGGAAAATTATAAAATATATCAGAATCAAGGAGAAACAATATGCCTCAGTATTTCCACAAGTACAATGTATCAATTCTGTTTTATATATGAGATTGAAATATCTTGTAATAGGTCTTGCTTCCTCAGTGGCCTGTCAGCATAACAGAAGGGTTGGTAGATGCCAGTGATCATAGACAAAGGATACATGTGGTTGGAGCCCGTGGATTGTGCCTCAAGATATGTTGTTCAGTGTCCAGCATGGAGTTTTCCCTGGTTTCCTTGTCAGATTTTCCCATTGTTTAGGTTATTTATCAAGTTTGGTAAGGTGGTAGGTTGACTATTAATATGGTGCATTGTAGCATTATCAAGGATTTAACAACCACTAATCCCTGTCAATTGGCATCCCAACATTGCTTGGCAGGAATCTCACCATGCCTCTTGCAAAAAGCACAAAAGGTAGAGTAAGATGATCTCAATTTCTAGATTGGCTTTGCCAGACCTTCTTCCTGATTCTGTTACACATCTCACCATATATCAAATTGTTCAGACCCTTACAAAATTTTACTCAACAATCCTGAAACTAAAAACTTACCAACCTCCCAAGTCAGATGAGAATACACTCTGAAAAAATTGTGAAACCTCCAGACTGACTGAATGTTTGAAAAAGGCTTCGTGGATGGA
The DNA here is from genome assembly GCF_037043375.1 of Chiloscyllium plagiosum. Taxonomy (NCBI): domain Eukaryota; kingdom Metazoa; phylum Chordata; class Chondrichthyes; order Orectolobiformes; family Hemiscylliidae; genus Chiloscyllium; species Chiloscyllium plagiosum. The sequence goes on from NW_028270146.1 coordinate 29,766,317, forward strand.
CATAGGTCTTGGTAATGACGATTTTCCTGCTCCTCAGATGCTGCACCACTCTAATCTTGACTCTGATCTCCAGCATCTGCAGTCCTCACTTTCGTCCTTGGTAATGTAATTATCTATACAAATGTACAAAAACGGTTTGTGTTATAGGGAGCAACAGTTACAAGTATTGAGAAGGTTGCAACAGGGATACTGCTGACAGGGAAAGGCACCCAGTTCAGAGATTAGACCTGGCTGTACCTCAAGACTACATACTTTCTCTCTTAGTTCTTGTCTACTAAGCACCTCCCTACATGCTCGTACCATTCTTGCTTGGCATGCTTTGCAATGCTATAATGTATACCAAGATATCAAAAAAAAACCTATAGCATGTGTCAACTGATGTGCAGCAATCACACTGCTTGTTCATTCAACAAAATGGCCATGTCAGAAACTGGTACTGGTTAGTCAGCAGTACAGTTAGTCAGGGCGTCCTGGTACCATAAGTGATGGCAACAATCTACAGGCAGTCAGGGGCTTCGACACAGTCAGTCAACAACTTTGGATGCTCACAGTCAGGGAATTTGTTCCAGCACAGTTCAAAAGGATGTTTAGTTGTTAGTCTTGAAGGGACATTATCACAAGCAGTCAGGGGATTTACATACCGTCAGTCCAGGAGTTGCAAACACAGTGGTCAGGCACATGGTCAGTTGTGTCTAGCGGCTGTTCGTCAAACTTGACCAGGGGTCTGGTGCAATCACAGTCCTGGCTATCTATCTGTCAATCTTTCAGGAGAGTTCAAACAGGTGCCTGGAGAGGCAGCAGGGAGATCAATGATGGAAGGGATGAGGGAAATCAAGGCTTTGGGGGAAAGAAAAGTAGTATGAATTAAAACAAAAACATGGCATGTATGTTCTGGACAATTTCCAATGCAAGCTTCGTTCCCTACTATTCCTTCCCCTTCTGGAGATGCAAAGTGCTGCTAGAAAATGGCACCCAGATTGGGTGCATTTAAATGCCAATTTGATGGATGAAAATGCAGGATCCACATTTGCTGAACGCCATGCCATTGCATGAACAAAAGTATGAAGCAGCCATTTGCAAGTGCAACTACATTGGATTTGCAATCATTTCATTACCTGTTTGCTCTACATGCAGAGTGAAAATGTTTAAGGATCAGATGCTGGTCAAATCCATTGCTACATGCCATTGATTGCTTGCAAATTAAACCTGGACATCACAATAGTGTTAAGGTTGTCAGCAACAATGATGTGCAAGGCAAATACTGGCTAAAGAGGAACTACTATTTGTATAACTACCAAGGGTCCTGTATGAACCACATAACTTCAAGTCCTCATTTCCTGCAAGTATCACAGTGGTCTGCTGTGAATGCAATGTGAAGTTTAGGATTTGATGTGGATGTTGACTTGGAATGGTCATGTTGTGTTGTGGGTACTCCCTTTTTGATTTAATGTGGTGGTCAGTCAACTGGTGTGGTATTGTCACCAAGTTGCTGCAGATGCTGAGGCTAATAATGCACACATGATGCAGAAATATCCTCTGATGTCCATATCCAAAATGATTCAGTGTGTGATGGTGTGCTCAGCCTATGTCTGTGGCTGCATACTTAAGAAGGTAAAGGTGGATGAAGTTGTGTCACAGTCAATAGCAAGGTCATTGATTTGAAATTACCACTTGCTTCAAGAAGACCATCATCCTCATGTATCCAAAGAAAAATCATATAGCATGACTCAATGACTGCAGCTCAGTGCCTCTGACCTCCATAATTACAAGTGCTTCGAGAGATTAGTTATGATCTTCTGGAAATTTGGGATCCTAGACACAAGGATCTTTTTCCTATTGGTCCTTGTAGTACTGAGCAATAATGACCACTACAGATCACCATGTGGAATTAGAGAGGAGAAAGATGTTGCCACCAATCTTTTTCCTATTGAGTCTGAACAAGATGCAGTTTATTTTATGATAACAATTAGATACAAGATACATTAGGTAGCTGAACATTGTTACCAAGATTATTGGGAGGCATAAATTACACATCTGTCTCATTCCATATTCAGTATACTACTCCCGATTTCCACACCCAGGATGGTATACCATCAGCAGATTGGTTGAAGCTTGAAGCAGTGTCCAACATAATCCATCAATCCTCTACAACCAAACGTTTGTGGAATTCCAATTGCAAGTGAGGTCCAGTTCAAATGAATTTTCAATGATCTATTGCATAAGTTTGATAATCCCAGTATTAGAAGCTAGCCCTACTCACCAAACAAGCCGTGACCTGGGGTGAGTTATCACCATTGGCATTTTGACTGACTACTTATTTACAATAAGTTGAGGAAGTTATTAAAATTAGGATTGTTTATTTGTGGGAGCAAATAAATGAGCAAGGTATCTTTTGAAAGTTTTGTTTTATTAAATAACTTTTTTAAGAAATAGCTTAATGGAAGCAATATAGCTAGCAAAGGATTTGATTTTGTAAAAGTTAATTCTATGAATTAAACTTTACTTACTCCCAGGCAATAGGTTGACCCTATCATAAGAAATTATTTCTGTGTTAGACACACTTTTAACTATATTTACAAACTCCACCAGCTTATCATTCTTACATTATGCTGCAGAATGTATTTTTAGGTTATGTTTTGATGCTACGCAATTGTGCTGTTTATTAAAGTTTCAACATTCAGTGTTTAGCAAACATGCTGGAGTAGAAACCTGACAAAATATAAAACACTTCTGAAAAATACTGTAAGTTTGAACGCCAATCTTCACACTATTTGGCAACTATACTGAAAGTGAAAGCTATGTGCCAATGGACTGTTCAACATTAAATTCTATACATGTGTGCTTTTAAGGCTACACAACTGAACTGATACAGAACAGAAAATGCAGGAAATGCTCAGCAAGTCTGGCAGCATTGGTAAAGAGAGAAACAGAGTTATTGCTTTAAGTCAAATGCCTTTTGCCAAAACTCAAAGAGGAGAAGAGACCTCAGAGAAACCTGTTGGAAGATGTAGGTGTAAAGGGATCAGACGTTTGTGGTGAAGCAAACTCAGTTAGGGTCAAGAATATGAAAACTTCTAAAATGGCATAGAATATCACAAGGGTCAGGGATGAAGATAGATTGGACAAGGGAAGAACAAGCAAAGTCAAGTAGGAATATATTCATTGGGTCAGGGTCAAACCTCTCAGAGGATTTTAGGAAGAAGGTAGCAGAAGGTTGTGTGGTATTTTGGTCTGTAATTTGGAAAGATGTGGAGGGAAGAGATGAGGACAATGACAATACTGGAAGCACAGATTTGATGATCATTGGTTGGGCCATGGTATGGAGGAGGAATGAGGAAGTTTAGAGAGCTTGCCCTGAAAGGTAGAGATTGGTACACTGCACAGTTAGAGGACCACCCTTGTCAACATCAGACCTGAGTGAATGAAATGTAGCAGCGGGAGACAACTTACAGGTGAGTGAGAGGACCAGAGAATTTGAGATACCTGATGTCACACCAAATTCCTATTCACACTTCAAAGGTAAAAATTTTGCTCAGAATGTAACTTGACAACTACACTACTATCTTCAGGACTCATGATTTCAGTAACTCAATAAGTTAAATGGAAATTTTATTGCTGGTTTTTATGGAATTTTAAAGGCTGATTATATTCCATTATTCCACAATTAGAGGGAATATTTGTAAGGTGAGAGGAGAAAGATTTAAAAGGAACCTGAGGGGCAACTTTCTCACACAGAGGGTCGTTCATATGTGGAATGAACCACCAGAAGAAGTGCTAGATGCAGATGCAGTTACAATGTTTAAAAGGCATTTGGACAGGTACATGAGTAGGAAAGGTTTAGAGGGATATGAGACAAGTGCAGAAAATGTGTTGCTGAAGAAGGGCTTATGCCCGAAACGTCGATTCTCCTGTTCCCTGGATGCTGCCTGACCTGCTGCGCTTTTCCAGCAACACATTTTCAGCTCTGATCTCCAGCATCTGCAAACCTCACTTTCTCCTATGAGACAAGTGCATGCAAGCGGGACTAGTTTAGTTTGGGACACTCAGTTAGTATGGACGATTTGGACCGAAGGGTCTGTTTCTATGCTCTGTGACTTTATGACTCTATCTCGCTGTAAATATTTTACATTAAGTTTCTTAATTAATATTCTATGGTTATGTAAGCTATATAAAGAGGATTATTTTTCAGGATTATGAGAAAAGTTGGGCATGGGACTAAACTGAGCTGACACAGGCTTGTTGAGCTGAACTGTCTTCTTCTGTGTTGTAATTGTCCAAGATTCTACTCATCCTTACCTCCGTTAATGCTTATCCCTTAAGGCCTCAGGATCCACAACAATATAACAGGCAAAATGGTCCTGTTTAGAGATAGATAACATTTAACAGTCCTGGAAAGTTTGTTTATAGGGTTAACAGAAGTGGCAGAGGTAGCCTTGGGATAAATATGCTTCGGTGCTTTGGAATTAGATCTTAGAAGTTATCAACACTGCAGTATAGCTTGACAGTTTTATCTGAATCCTTTTCACTGGAAATAGATTTCAATATTTTCTTCCTTTGTTTTTACTTACCCACAGAGCAACATTTTAATCTGAAAGCACAGCTGTGCATAATTATCCTCTGTGAAACATTTACCTGAGGGATTTTCAAATTTAATCCTAGTTTGTTTTTTTGTTTGAAAAAAAATAAAGCTTAGGCAATTATTCTGAAGCATGATGAAAAACAGTGAGATATTTGACTAGCTAAAATAATCAAACACTTGTTTGCAGATTTGAAATAACTATGCAAAAGGAATGGTCAGAATGTTGGAAATGTTAACTATGCTTGCCATCAGTGCACTTCATAAAGGAGCTGCCACAGGTCTCCAATATTTAAGAGGTAAAAACAATGACTGCAGATGCTGGAAACCAGATTCTGGATTAGTGGTGCTGGAACAGCCCAGCAGTTCAGGCAGCATCCAAGGAGCTTCGAAATCGACGTTTCGGGCAAAAGCCCTTCATCACTCTTCGGGACACCCGCACCAATCAACCACACCGCCCCGTGGCCCAACATTTCAACTCCCCCTTCCACCCTGCCGAGGACATGGAGGTCCTGGGCCTCCTTCACCGCCGCTCCCTCACCACCAGACGCCTGGAGGAAGAACGCCTCATCTTCCGCCTCGGAACACTTCAACTCCAGGGCATCAATGTGGACTTCAACAGTTTCCTAATTTCCCCTTCCCCCACCTCACCCTAGTTCTAAATTTCCAGCTCAGCACTGTCCCCATGACTTGTCCGGACTTGTCCTACCTGCCTATCTCCTTTCCCACCTATCCACTCCGCCCTCTCCTCCCTGACCTATCACCTTCATCCCCTCCCCCACTCACCCATTGTACTCTATGCTACTTTCTCCCCACTCCCACCCTCCTCTAGCTTATCTCTCCATGCTTCAGGCTCACTGCCTTTATTCCTGATGAAGGGCTTTTGCCCGAAACGTCGATTTCAAAGCTCCTTGGATGCTGCCTGAATTGCTGTGCTCTTCCAGCACCACTAATCCAGAATCCAATATTTAAGAGATTATCGTTGAGTCCTGGGCTAGGAATGCTGCAAACTCCATGGAATATCCTGCAGTCAAGCCTCCACCCTGTCCTAGGACATCAGAATGTTGACACAAGTGCAGCATGCTCAATCCCCAGTTTTCCAAACCAGTCCACTCAGAGGTGCGGCAATACAGATGCAGATTTCTGAGTCTTTTAATTCTCCCTAATGTGGCTGAGTTAACTACATGGGCAGGTAGGGCATTCCACGCCCTTACCACTCTCTGAGTAAAGAACCTGTCTCTGACATCTGTCTTAAATCTATCATTCCACAATTTGTAATTATGCCCTCTCGTACAAGCTGACATCATCATCCTAGGAAAAAGACTTTCACTGTCTACCCTATCTAATCCTCTGATCATCTTGTATGTCTCTATCAAATCCCCCCTTAGCCTTCTTCTTTCCAATGAGAACAGACCCAAGTCTCTCAGCCTTTCCTCATAAGACCTTCCCTCCAGACCAGGCAACATCCTGGTAAATCTCCTCTGCACCTTTTCCAATGCTTCCACATCCTTCCCGATATATGGTGACCAGAACTGTACGCAATATTCCAAGTGTGGCCGCACTAGCATTTTGTATAGTTGCAACATGACATACGGATCTGGAACTCAATCCCTCTACCAATGAAACCTAACACACCGTATGCCTTCTTAACAGCACTATCAACCTGGGTGGCAACTTTCAGGGATCCATGCACATGGACTCCAAGATCCCTCTGCACATCCACACTACTAAGAATCTTTCCATTGACCCAGTACTCTGTCTTCCTGTTATTCTTCCTAAAGTGCATCACTTCACATTTAGCTGCATTTAACTCCATTTGCCACCTCTTAGCTCAATTCTGCAGTTTATCCAAGTCCCCTGCAAGCTGTAACATTCTTCCACACTGTCCACTACTCCACTGACTTTAGTGACATGTGCAAATTTACTAATCCATCCACTTAGACACCGCCCGTGTCTAAGTCATTTATAAAAATGACAAATAGCAGTGGTCCCAAAACATATCCTTGTGGCACACCACTAGTAACTGGACTCCAGACTGAATATTTTCCATCAACCACCACTCGCTGCTTTCTTTCAGAAAGCCAGTTTCTAATCCAAACTGCTAAATCACCCTCAATTCCATGCCTCTGCATTTTCTCAAACAGCCTACCATGTGGAACCTTATCAAAGGCTTTACTGAAGTCCATTATACCACGTCAACTGCCCTACCCTCATCTACATGCATGGTCACCTTCTCAAAAAACTCAATGAGGTTTGTGAGACACGACCTGCCCTTGATGAAACCATGTTGACTATATGAAATCAAATTGTTGCTTGCTAGATGATTATAAATCTTATCTCTTATAATCCTTTCCAAAACCTTTCCCACAACATAAGTAAGGCTCACTGGTCTATAATTACCTGGGTCATCTCTACTGCCCTTCTTGAACAAGGGCACAACATTCGCAATCCTCTAGTCCTCTGGTACTAAACCTATAGACAATGACAACTCAAATATCAAAGCCAAAGGTTTTTCTATATTCTCCCTAGCTTTCCGGAGAATCCTCAGATAAATCCCATCAGGCCTAAGGGACTTGTCTACTTTCACTCCTTCTAGAACTGATAACACCTGCTCATAACTAACCTCGATCCTTTCTAGTTGAATATCTCATACCTCATTCTTCTCCTCTACAATATTCTCCTTTTCCTGAATGAACACCGATGAGAAATGTTCATTTAGCACCTCTCTGATCTCCACAGTGTCCACACTCAACTTCCCACTTCTGTTTTTGACTGGCCCTATTCCTACTTTAGTCATCCTTTTATTCCTCACATACCTATAGAAAGCTTTAGGGTTCTCCTTTATTCTATTTGCTAAAGACTGCTTATATCCTCTCTTTGATCTTCTTAACTCTCTCTTTTAATCCTTCCTAGCTGATCCGTAACTCTCCATTGCCTCATCTGAACCATCTCACCTCATTAACACATAAGCCTCCTTCTTCTGCTTAAGAAGTGATTCAATTTCTGTAGTAAACCACGGTTTCCTTACCATATCACTTCCTCCCTGCCTGACAGGGACATACCTATCAAGGACACGCAATATCAGTTCTTTAAACCAGCTCACATTTCCATTGTCTGCCTCCCCTGCATTTTGCAACCCCATTCTATGCATCCTAATTTCTGCCTAATCGAATTATAATTGCCCTTGTCCCATCAATAATTCTTGACCTCTGGCATGTACCTATCCCTTTCCATCGCTAAACTAAACTTAACTGAATTATGGTCACTCTCTCCAAAGTGCTCACCTACAACTAAATCAAATACCTGGCCTGGTTCATTACCAAGTACCAGACCCAGTGTGGCCTCCCTCTTGTAGGCCCTTCAACATACTGTGTCAGAAAACCCTCCTGTACACATTGGACAAAAACTGATCCATCCGACGTAGAGTTATAGCATTTCCAGTCAATGTTGGGGAAGTTAAAGTCCTCCATAATGATCACCGTGTTCCTTTCACTCCTACCCAGAATAATTTTGCCAATCCTATCTTCCACATCTCTGTAACTCTGTGGAGGCCTATAAAAAACTCCAAGCAGTGTGACCTCTCCTCTCCTGTTTCTAACCTCAGCCCACACTACATCAATAGACAAGTCCTCTCAGCCACCATTATAATATCCTTGACTAACAAGGCCACACCTCCACCTCTTTTACCGCCTTGCCTGTTCTTAATGAAAATATCTAAACCCTGGAACATGCAACATCCCTTCCTCACCCTGCTCTATCCATGTCTCCGAAATGGCCACAACATCAAAGTCCCAGGTACCTACCCATCCTTATTTCGGATACTTCGGGCATTGGAGTAGACACACTTCAAACCAGCTTCCTGTCTGCCAGCACATACCTGTGACCCTGAAATCCTGCCCCTGCCCTCCCTACTCTCATCCTCCTGTACACTGCAACTATACGTCAGGTTCCCATCCCCTTGCTGAGCTAGTTTAAACCCACCCAAATAGCACCAGCAAATTTTCCATCCAGGATATTAGTACCCCTCTGGTTCAAGTGAAGTTCATCCTGTTTGTACAGGTCCCACCTTCCCCAGAATGAGCCCCATTTATCCAAAAACCTGAAACCCTCTCTCCTGCACCATCCTTACAGCCACGTGTACAGCTGATATCTCTCCCTATTTCTAGCCTCGCTATCACGTGGCAGGGGTAACAAACCAGAGATAACAACTCTGTTTGTTCTAGCTCTTAGCTTTCATCTTAACTCCCTGAAATCCTGCCTTACATCTCTATCCCTCTTTCTACCTATGTCATTGGTACCTACATGGATCACGACTTGAGGCTGGTCACCCTCTCCCTTCAGGACGCCAAAGATCCGATCCAAGACATCACGGACCCTGGCACCTGGGAGACAACACACCAACCGTGAGTCTCGTTCATTCCCAACAAATCTTCTATCTGAGCCTCTAACTATTGAGTCCCCAATGACTAACACTCCTCCTTTCCCTCCTTCCCTTCTGTGCAGCAGTGACAGGCTCCGTGCCAGAGACCTGGGCCCCACTGCACACCCCTGGTAAGTCGTTTCCCCCCCCTCCAATAGCATCCAAAATGTTATACATGTTTTTCAGGGGAATGACCACAGGGGACCCCTGCACTGACTGTTTTTTCCCCCTTCACACAGTCACCCAGCTTTTTTTGTGCTTAGGAGTAACTACTTCCCTGCAACTCTAATCTATCACAACCTCTGCCTCCCGAATGATCCGAAATTCATCCAGCTCCCGCTCCAGTTCCCTAACACGGTCTTGGAGGAGCGAGAGTTGGGTGCACTTCCGGCAGGCCCCTTGTCCAAGCTCCCGCTTTTCAAGTTGCTGCTGCCACTGAAAAACAGAAATGAAGGATTCCTGTAGTTGAGGTCAGTTTTTAAAGGTTCAAATCAGTGACTCACCGCTCTAGCAGACCCCTGGTCCAAGCTCTCACACTTTGAGTTGCTGCTGCTGCTGGAAAGACGACTTGTGGTGAAAGGTGTTTTTCTTTCCAAATTTCTCTACGAAGGACAGTTGATACGGAACGGTCCAACTACTTGGAGTGTTCCCCGGTAATGAGGTCAGTCCGATTTGTCGCAGTACCAGGTCAGGTCAAACCTTAACATGTAGTGACACTTAGTATTTGCATGCCAAGGATCTAGCCAGTTTCTGCTTTACTTTGATTATGCATTCCTCCCAAGATTTCGTGCATGCCTCCGACCGTATTCCCAGTCCCTTCAGCTAATATGTCTTGATAGTGAAAGGGATGAAGGATCGGTCAGCCCAGTTCCCAAAGAACCTGTCCTCGCTCTTGCCTTGATTTACCTTGGCTCCTGAGGCCACTTTGAACTGGTCACAGATGCTCATGAGTCTGCACACTGACAGCGGATCCAAGCAGAAAACAATGATGCCATCCATATACAGGGAGGCTTTGACCTGCTGGTCTCCACTATATGGAATAGTCACCCCTCTCAGACTCACGTCCTTCCTGTTGGAGTCAGCAAACGGCTTGAGGCTCAGGGAAAATGGGTGTCAATTGGCTCATTGCTAAGCCGAATTAACGTCCTGCCACTATGGCTGGGATTCCTGTGTCATCCCCTTCTGCGCTCTAATTTATTCAGAGTGTTTCTGCCACTGTTGGGAGACTGGCTGGTCTTTCTAACAATTACCTAGGCCCAATATTCATGTTCCTGGCCACAACAGGCAACATAAGATAGAGCTCATAGACCCCATTAGTCTCTCAGGTCACTACTGTGCAGGAGAGATCACTTAGTGCTGGGGTCATTATTTATCTCTCAATCTAAAGTCATTAAAACAGAAAATAATGATTCATCATACTGCTCTAATGTACTTAACTAAATCTCACTTCAATAACGTGAGTACTAAGTCTCAGCCAACACTCCAGTGCATCACTGAGAGTGCTGCACTGTCTGAAAAGTACTATCCTTTTGATAAAATAATAAGTCAAGGTGCTTTCTGCCCTCTCAAGTGGACATAAAATATCCAATGGCACTATTGTGTGACCTTCACTCTCCTGGCCAATCTTAATTTGCAACCAAAATCACTTAAACCATATATCTGGTCATTATCTCATTGCTACATTCAACCCCACCGCCCTGTGGCCCAACATTTCAACTCCCTCTCCCACTCTGCCGAGGACATGTAGGTCCTGGGCCTCCTCCACCGCTACTCACTCACCACCCGACGCTTGGTGGAAGAACGCCTCATCTTCCGCATCGGAACACTTCAACCCCAGGGCACCAATGTGGACTTCACCAGTTTCCTCATTTCCCCTTCCCCAGCTCCAACCTTCCAGCTCAGCACCACCCTCATGACCTGTCCTACCTGCCTATCTTCCTTTCCACCTATCCACTCCACCCTCCTCTCTGACCTATCACCTTCATCCCCACCCCCATTCACCCATTGTACTCTTTGCTACCTTCCCCTATCCTCCTCTCTGACCTATCACTTCCAACCCCACCCCCATTTACCTATTTACTCTATACTACTTTCTCCCCACCCCCACCCCCCTCTCATTTATCTCTCCACTCTGCAGGCATCCTGCCTCTATTCCTGATGAAGGGCTTTTGCCCAAAACGTCGATTTTCCTGCTCCTCGGATGCTGCCTGACCTGCTGTGCTTTTCCAGCACCACTCTAATCTAGACTCTGGTTTCCAGCATCTGCAGTCCTTGTTTTTACCTATTATTTCATTGCTGTTTGAAGGATGTTGTTGTGCCTAAATTGTCTGCCACATTTCCTATATTGCAACCATGACGACAGACTTCATCGATTGTAAAGCACTTCAAGAAATATTGACATTGCAAAAGTTGCTATTTAAATGCAAATTCTTTCTGTTGGCAGTTTCTCTGACCTTGTCTGTTGCAAATCAGTTGCTGTTCTCCCAATTTTAGAACAGTTCATTAAACATCAGTCCTTCATTGCTATCAAGGCATTAAGAATAATCTGAGATGGTGAAGGGTGTACTAGAAATATATTCTTTTTAAAGGAGCAATACAAGTAACAACCTTTTGTCTACAATAACCTTTACACCATAATTCTCATCCCTTTTATATATTCAATCAAAATGAGTATCCTTGTAGTCACCTAAATAACATTGCTAACTATTTTGAGGTTTCAGTCTTTTTAAAAATCATTCCATTTATTTTTATTGTATACAAAGGGTTAAGCAGATCCAGTATCCTTAAGTGAAGCAAAATCAGATCTTGTTAACCCAAAGGTCTTTGATAAAGTGCCTAGGTTTATTACGTTCACCGAGGCAACTGATTGTTCTGGTCTTTTCCTATTATGGCCTTCAGGAAGGATCTAAAATCGATTAATTTTTACAAGGCAATATCTCAAATATGAAGTATGTGTTATAAAGGTAGCTTGGCTTTGGACAAGGGATAGAGGACAGAAAAGCTAGAGGACATTAGGAGTTTATTCTGAAGGAAAGTCAGATTTGAAAAGGAAACTTTATTTTGCTGTTGGGATTCTGAAGAACTGCTGACATTCATCCTGCTTTAGAGCTTGCTCCTTATCAAATATGTAACTGCATTCCCTGTCCTATCCACAAAAACTGGAAACTGTTCCAAACTATTGCTTTAGAGAAAAAGGAAAGTCATATAAAAGCTGTGAAATTACATTGTGATATATTACATTGTGAAAGGTTCGCACTTAAGTTTAATGTTTGCTGTTTGAAAACAAAAGTGTTAACAAATGTGATGTGATGAGTTAATGGCGTTAACAGAATAATGGGCAAAGAAATTTGATAGGAAGATGAGTCAAAGGTTGACATATCAATAATGCACAGCATCAATCACATTTGTTGCTACCCAGAAAACATGAATTTATAGAATGATTTTTAAATCCAAACAGAAAGCATTGAAAGAGGCATAACTACAACACTTCAAGTCCTTCTATGTTAAACATTTGTTGAGCAGGTCCATTTCAAAGTGTCATCAGCTTTAGTTAGAAGACAGTCACACAATAAAATAACAATATCTATCTAAAAACAAAACTATTTTAACATTTAGCTAATGACTTGGATGAAAAGAATGGCACATAAAATCTCTGGGAACAACTCTCACCCATTACACACCTTCTCCTCCCTCTACGTCTGTGCTTTTTAAACTCCAGAATAACTGTTCTCCTCACTGGCAAGCAGGAATCGTATTTTCATTGTGAAATTAAAAAATGACAGAAGTGAAGAACTTAGGAAAATATTTTGAATGACCTTCAAGTTGGGGAAAGCTAATTGGCTCGGCATTTACTGATAATTGCAGTAATTTTCCTAATATGGATGAGGTGGTGACAGTTCACTTTGATGTGCCACAATCTTCCAGTGTTTTAGGAACTATGAGGAAGTGTGATTAAAAGATGGCCACTCAGCTACATAATACCAGTCAAGTGCTACCAATACCCACAAGAAAAGTACAAGCCTCCAGGGCATAAAAGAACAATTTTAATACAATTCCTCGCAGAGCGGTTAGATTCTGTTTGAGGCAGACTTTCCTCCAGGGAGCACGAGGATGGTGTCATTAGCTGACAATGAGAAATGGAATGGAGGACAGAACTCATTTGAAAGAGAGTGCGAAGCAGCAACAGATAATGAAAAGCAGGAGAGTGCGAAAATGGATTCGTTCGACAAAAACGATGCTATCTCGTTACCAGGCAAGTGAGAAAGCAGGGCAATTGTATCAGAGTCACCATAAAAAGCACAAATGTGAAGGGTTAGTGAAAAGGTGCAGGACTGAGACAACTGTCTGTATTAATCCCCAAGCACTAAAAGGCTTCTTTATTATCAAACTGCTGCTGAAGGTCAGGAGAAGGTGTAAAAGGTTTATTGTTGTTGGAAGTGGTCATTGTTTGATACCTGCATGACACTAATGCTATCTGTCACAAGACGAGATGGCATTCAGGATCCAAGGTTGGCTGGATTTAATTGCTTCATCTTTGAAGGTGTTGTACACTAAGGACAGGATTTTCAGATGGTGAAGTCTTTTTTCCTGTGCCACGAGAAGGATTGTCAGGAAATGAATTTCCAGCACTCACGGCAGGCACTTAGCCATTTAATGTCCTGGAGAAATGATTTTCATTCCTCACTCAGGCACAAGACCGGCCTCAGAGAAAGGCTGATTGTTGGTCGGTCGGTCTTCATTTCTAGCTCTGCAAAGGGGGAGCAGCGGCCACATTTGGGACTATAAACAGTTCCCAATGGCAAAGAGAAGGTATGTCTGCAGCTTTGTGCCATGCCAGGAGAGATCCTGGACTGGTGAGGAGAGGTGGGATGAAGTTGGTGATGGCAAAGGCTAGCTGCAGAGTCAGCAGAGAGAATACAGCAGGAGAGGAAGGGTGGGGTGGGGGATAGGGTGGGAGGGGTGAAGTTGAGTGGAGGAAGTGGGTGATAACTTGACAAGGTCACCTAATCTGAAAAAGGGAGCCAGGAATGGAGTCCCTTTCCCATCCAAGGTCTAATCAGAATGATATGCTGGGCTGATCTCTGAAACAAAAAGATAGAAAAAAATGGAGTGCAGAAAAATATTTTGAATGGCCTTAAAATTGGGGAAAGCTAATTGGCTTGGCATTAACTGATAATTGCAGTAAATGACCTGCATGCAAACAATACTGAAGACAGACTTGTGATGGACAGTAGTAGAAAACCCTTTGACTAGTAAGCATACCTGAAAAGATTCTCACAACCTCACACACTGTAAGGCTAACTTCATAATTAAGGAATGGGTTGTTTTATTCAATAATGAAACTTGAAGCTAAAATAGAGTGCATCACAGGGATGACCTTCAGGGATAATGCAATTCATTTTTAGAATGACAACTCATAATTGGATCTAAGGATATTCGTTCCTGAAAAATCTGGTTCAAATTAGCTTGGAAAGATAAGATTCCTCAAAGGTTTGAGCAACAATGGAAGTTGGGTGTTTCAAACTCTGACTGTAAGCTAATAGCATGAATGATATTCATCACTAACAGTTTGTTGCAGTCAGTCAAAATGACATTCTGCCCATCACACATTTAAGTAATGTTGTATATGAACTTCAATGCCAGTGTGAGGCCAGATATTTAGGGTGCATGCTCCAGTGTCTAATGGAATATATCAAACAAAGCAGCCATTTAGCTGTTTGTATTAAGGAGAGTACCAGCCATACTCAAGCAGCCAGTTTCCAACATCACACGTGATTCTATAATTGGACAACACTTACTGAACAGTCAAGAGTTTGCTGACAATTACACCAAACACCAATTTAAAATCAGTCAGACTCACAATATGGCTTATTTGTGCTTACCAGGAGCTGCATATATTTATTCACAAGACCCTACACTATACAAACAGAAAGAACGTACTCAGGACTTGTGCCTTTTTCAAATAAAGAAATCTTTTGGGGGCAATTGTTCTCTTGTGCATTCCCCATGGCAGTATCTTGACCAATCAGCATCAACTTGCCGTTTATTTCAATTGAAAGAAAAGATTGAGGAATAATTATTTCCTGGTACATCCTCCAATGCAATACCTCAACCTCAACAAATCAGAGCCCACTTGCTAAAAAATTCAAATGCTTATTCTTACTGATCAGTGCAAGATGAAAAGTTCAGTTTTCCTACACCAACAAGTGGCTATTTATATTAATTTGATTATTTTTTATTGAAATGTGAAGCAGTTTTACTGTATTGACTATTTAAGGCGCATTTTGCCTTTTTATTTGAAGTATGATTTCCCTGTCAATTCATGTTTAACTTGAGTACATTCTGATTTGTTTTAATGCAAAAAATACAGAAGATAAAATCTTCTTAATAATTTCTTCATTCGGAAGTATTTCAGTCAATGTGTTTATTTTGGTTCATGGTATCCCCATTAGGATTGTTGCAAGATGTAAGCATTTTCAAATTTCATATTCCAATTTTAGGGCATCTTTACATCTTAAAAAGAACCTATTATCTGAAACATGTCAGTGCATTGAAACCTCACAGGTAGGTCCCTTTCAAAATGGAGCCAGTTTCCTTGTGACATATCAATAGGACAATGAGGCTACTGACTCCATTTTGATGTTCCAAAGGAACATATGAAATAGAAGCATGTATGTCGTTCAACCACATGAGACTCCACCATTCGATAAGATTATGGCCCCTCTGTTAATGTTTTGAAATCCACATTCTCATCTATAACCAATAATCTTTGTTTTTCTTGCTTCACAAGAATCCATCTACCCTGTCTTACAAATAGTCAATGACACCACCTACATCACCATCTGAGGCATGGAGTTCCCAAATCACAAAACCCTTTGAAAGAATAAAATCTCCTCATCTTTGTCTTAAGGTGCAAAGCCTAAATTATAAAAGGTGCACTTAGGACTTGCTGAAGAGGAAATAGCTTTCTATATTGACCTTGTCAAGACCATTCAAGATCTTATATGTTTCAATCAAGTCATTCCACAGCCCTCAGACCTCCATTGGAAACAAGCTCAATTTGTCCATCCTTTCTCATTAGACAAGCACTTATTCCAGGTGACAAATTGGTAAAGCTCCACCGAATTACCACCAATGCATTTACTCCCTTCCTTAATTAAGTAGACCAAAGCACGCAATGTATTTGAGATATGGTCTCAGCACCTCCTGTTACAGCTGAAGCGTAAGTTCATACTTTTGTTAAATTCCTCTCATCTCATGTAGAACTGTACCTGATTGCAATGAATTTACTATACAAAATTTTTTTGGCTTTAGCATTCATTTTTTAAAAAGAAAACACATTTTTGAGATTCAAATTTAAATTGTCCATGGTGCTTTAAGGTCTGATACAGTGTTCTGACAACATGCACTGTATTCCTGATGAAGGACTTTTGCTCGAAACGTCGATTTTACTGCTCCTCGGATGCTGCCTGAACTGCTGTGCTTTTCCAGCACCACTCTAATCTAAATTCTGCCTATTCACTCAACATATCTATATCTGATTGCACAATACTTATTTCCACTTCATAACATAATTTCCTACTTCTGGTTAAGTTATCTACAAATTTAACTGCCATGCCTTTGCTCCAGTCATCTAAGGAATTGATAAACATTGTCAAAAGCTGAGGGCCCAGCACAAAGCCCTGCAGGATTCTACTTGTGCCATATTGCCAACCAGAAAATTACTCATTTATACATTCTCTCTGCTTTCTGCCTGAGAGCCAAGGGTTAAGGGGAGAATGGGGTTGAGAAATATATCAGCCATGATTGAATGGAAGAGCAGGCTCAGTGGGTCAAATAGCCTAATTCTGCTCCAATACCTTAAGGTCTTCTTTCCATGCTAATATTTAAAGTTTGAATAATGACCTTTGATCTGGCATCTTTTCAAATGTCTTCTAGAATTCCAAGTACAGGATGTCTGGAGACTTTGCTTTATCCACAGCACACATAACTCTTTGATGGAACACGAATAAATTCGTTATTTTCCTTTCACAAAACTAAGCTAATCCTTAGCAATTACGTTGAGATTTTCTAAACACCAAGCTATAATTTCCTTAATACTCAATACTAACACCTACCTCATAATAGACACTATCTGACCAATAGCTTCTAGTTTTCTGCCTTTGTCTCTTCTTAAATAGAAGTATTTTTCCTACTTTCCAGACTGATTAACCATTTCCAGGTTTTAGCACTTTGAAACCCTCGGTTGATGTCCATCACGATCCTGGGACTGGTCATCCTGAGCTCCATCAGTTTGCTCAGTACAGCTTTCATACTTATGTTGATCCTTTATCCCCTCAGCCTGTAATTTTCAGCTATTACCGGAATTTTTTTTTTAATCCTCTACAGTGAAGACAGAAACAAGATATTTCTGCATTGTTTTCTGTTCTAAATCCTTACATTTTTTTTGAGCTTGTCTAATTGGCATGTCATTTTTGGATAACATTGAATAAATTGCACAATTGTAACATTCACAATGAAACATTTGGTGCAGGATCTCCTGCAGCACAGGTTTGCGCAGGTAGGCTTCAGTGCCCTGTGGGTGGGCACTGGCCATCTGGTGCCACACAAGCAAACAAATCTTCAGTTTTGGTGGGAATGCTTTTTGTTTGTCGCGCCCTCTTTGGATACAATTAACAAAAAAGCCTATATGTTTGCAGAGCGGTTCATTGTGACATAAGTGGCATCAATCACTTGTTTAATACAATAACAAAATGTAGACTGCTTTGTCAGGCACTACCCAGGAAGATTCCTGTTGCATAGCAACTGAATGCTGTTGTGATCTTGGTCTCCTCAGGAAGATGTACCTTCGGCCTGTGCTGTGAATCCAATCACTGTGGATTTGTGGACACTGAGGACAGTCAAGGGTCAGTTAAGTTTATACTCATTGGAATTTAGGGGAATGAAGAAGGATCTCATGGAAACCAATACAATTCTAACAGGATTAGACAATATAAACACAGGAAGGATGTTCCTGATTACCAGGACATCCAGAACCAGGGTTGACAGTCTAAGGACATGGGGTAGGTCATTTAGGACTGAAATGAGGAGAAATTTCTTCACCCAGAGAGTGGTGAGCCTGTGGACTTCTCTGTCACAGAAAGTGAGGCCAATACATTGAATGTTTTCAAGAAGGAGATGGAGTCCTTTGGGCTAAAGGGTATGGGACAAAAGGAAGAACAGGGTATTGAGTGGGATGATCAGCCATGATCATGTTGATTGGCAGAGCAAGCAGAATGGGCCAAATGGTCTACTCCTGTTCCTATTTTCTATATTTCTATGTGACCACAGCCCAGGCATCAGACAGACAATGTCCAATGTGCTCAGGCAGTTGTGTTGTGGAATGCACTTACAAATGCTTGGCTGACGACTGAAAAAAATGAACTCAGTTATTGCTGAATATTAAAATGTATCTTCTTATGAACTGATTTCCTTCAGCCAATTTATGTGATGTAATGGTATTAGTCAAAGAGATTCCCTGCCAACCAAATCCGTCATCTACCACTTGCATCTTGTTCCAATGCTAGAAAGAATCCAAGAACATATGTCTTAGAAAACTCCAAGCAAAAGGCAGAAGTTAGGGATAAATATAAGTATGCCAGATGTTTCAAACATATGCAGAGAAATGCCTCACTGCAAAGAAATATACATAGATCAACTTCAAGTTTGATCAATCAGCAGTCTCAGTTGAAGAGACACTTGAAAGTAGGTCAGGTTCATTATTCTGTTCGGGATGAGGCAATATGCATGTTCACCTGAACCTGTGAAAATCAGCACAGAATTCAATTTAGTTAAATTTTAATCAATTAAATTTTCAACAGAAACAAAAGTGAACATAGTATTAACCCAAGATGATTCACAGAGAGTATTGGCCCAATCTGAACATCACCTCAGCTATAAAAATGTCAATTCCTGTAGTGTAGATATCCATGCCCTTCCATCTTCTTTTATAAAGTTTATTTGCAATGAGTGTCTTGTAACACATGTTATCACTTCCTCAAAGTGAAGCATTATTGAATTTGTCAAACCTGACTTGCCTTTAACAAGCCCCTGCATCATGTAAACAGTAATTGTAAATCATACTTTGTCTTTCATGTGCAAAGCACACCTTCATTGAGAGAGCTCAGGTTAAAAATGCAGTAGGGAAAGTGTTTCAACTATCCCAGAAAGTGACAAGATATTCACCCTACTAATAAACATTAACAGAGCTGCAGGTGTTTTCAAAATTATGGCATTTTTTTTAAAAATAGGAAAAAAATCTGAATTGCTTCATTTGGTTAATTCTTGCATGATGTTGATTGACTATGTTGGCATTAATTCAAGACATTCACTGGAGCAGCTGTGTGTCTGTATATTTAACAAATTTTAAAGGATGTTAATTTTTTTCTCTCCCATTACATTGGACAGGATCTATCATAAACATATGTTTGTGACATTCACTTTCTAAGCAACTTGGCAGCTATCTTTGTATCAAACGGGTTTTTTGAAATGAACGATTGTGTATCCAGAATTTTATCAAAAGTTCACCTAACAACTATAGTTACGCTAACAGTTGTGGGTTTAAGCACCGAGTAAGTGAATAGAATAAACTTTCTCCTTCACAAACTTTTCAACAGATTACTATTGCTGCACAAATAAATCAAAGGACAATTAATTTAAACATAGGCTGTTTGGTTCATGGGGCTCTAAGCACCTGGCCCGGAAATTAGGTGTTAACAGATATTGCAATAAATGATACTAATTGACCTGAATAATTGAGGGAGGGATTTTTCATTTTGCCTTATGGGGTGAACTTTAAAAATTATGCTTCCTAAGTAGCCAATGAGACAAATAGTGTGTAAAGTTGGATTAACACACAATTGAATCAACATAATTACACATGCACTTTGAACTTCTACACTCAAGTATAGAGTACAGTAACTTTGACAGCTTGGTCACTGTTCAATAAAACGTTTTCAATGAGTCAACAGACGTGAACTGATACAACAAGGGAGATTAGTTCATTGCAATCTCTTCTGTGTTGAAGCACCTCAGAGATTCAATCAGTGTGATTGGACTGCGAGAACAATGCCAATTATAATTGACACCATCTCTAAAATACTAAACCCAGACTCACCCTGGGGAAGGGTTACGATTTAGAAGACAATCCATATCTGACTGAGAAAAGTATGAGTGGGAATTACATATTCTGCTCTTGGGCTCCTGTTAGCATTAGTTAAGAACAATAATACTAGAGCACAGCTGATGATCACTCTCTCTCTTCATGGTGTGGATTATGTCAAGGGAAGGTCTGAAACAGAGGAAACAGGAAATGTTTAAATTAAATAAAAGCAAACAATTGCTGGCAACATTTTCAGGAGTTTTAGAAGTGGGATTCTCACTTTCAAACAATTATGAGTAGACTTTTTATGTGTACAATTGAAAATAATAGAAACAGTGCTATTCTTTCAATCGGTTCAGAGTGGCTTAGGCTAACTCTGTATGGATTGGCAGAAACAAGACAATCATTATAGAAACTTTGCTTAAAGGTAAGGATGTCTGCCTTAAAAATGAAAACTTGAAACAGCAACTTTCTTAAAGAGGATGGGAGTATTAAAATGAAAAAGCCAAAGGATGAAAATAAATCTTTAAACTGTGAAGGATTTGAGAAAGTATATGTAGAGAAGACATTTCCACGTGGAAGTCATACAAAACTAAGCACTATAAATACAAGACAATCACTAATTTGCTAAGATATTTTTGAGAAATTTCTTTCTCCAAAGAGTGTCTACAATGTGGAACTTGCTATCACGTGTAATAATTGAGGTGAATGATAGAATGCATTGAGTTACATGCACAAGGGAGCAAAGAATAAATGTTACAGTCGCAAATTAGCTTAATAAGTGTGGTGGAAGTTTATATCAAATGTAAACACCACTATATGCCAGTTAAACTCAATGTCCGATTTCTTTAGACAATAGACAATAGGTGCAGGAGTAGGCCATTCTGCCCTTCGAGCCTGCATTGCCTTTCAACATGATCATGGCTGATCATTCCTAATCAGTTTCCTCTTCCTGCCTTATCTCCATAACCCTTGATTCCACTATCTTTGACAGCTCTATCCAACTCTTTCTTAAATGAATCCAGAGACTGGGCCTCCACTGCCCTCTGGGGCAGAGCATTCCACACAGCCACCACTCTCTGGGTGAAGAAGTTTCTCCTCATCTCTGTCCTAAATGGTCTACCCCGTATTTTTAAGCTGTGTCCTCTGGTTCGGCACTCACCCATCAACGGAAACATGTTTCCTGCTGCCAGAGTGTCCAATCCTTTCATAATCTTATATGTCTCAATCAGATCCCCTCTCAGTCTTCGAAACTCAAGGGTATACAAGCCCAGTCGCTTCAGTCTTTCCGTGTAAGGTAATCCCGCCATTCCAGGAATTGACCTCGTGAACCTACGCTGCACTCCCTCAATCGCCAGAATGTCTTTCCTCAAATTTGGAGACCAGAACTGCACACAGTACTCCAGGTGTGGTCTCAGTAGGGCCCTGTACAGCTGCAGAAGCACCTCTTTGCTTCTATACTCAATTCCTCTTGTTATG
This sequence comes from Chiloscyllium plagiosum, assembly GCF_037043375.1. Classification (NCBI taxonomy): domain Eukaryota; kingdom Metazoa; phylum Chordata; class Chondrichthyes; order Orectolobiformes; family Hemiscylliidae; genus Chiloscyllium; species Chiloscyllium plagiosum. The sequence continues at coordinate 29,787,932 of NW_028270146.1, forward strand.
AAGGCCAGCATGCTATTAGCCTTCTCACTACCTGCTGTACCTGCATGCTTGCCTTCATTGACTGGTGTACAAGAACACCCAGATCTCTCTGTACTGCCCCTTTACCTAAATTGATTCCATTGAGGTAGTAATCTGCCTTCCTGTTCTTGCCACCAAAGTGGATAACCATACATTTATCCACATTAAACTGCATCTGCCATGCATCTGCCCACTCACCTAACTTGTCCAGGTCACCCTGTAATCTCCTAACATCCTCATCACATTTTACCCTGCCACCCAGATTTGTATTATCAGCAAATATGCTAATGTTATTGCTGATACCATCTTCTATATCATTAACATATATTGTAAAAAGCTGTGGTCCCAGCACGGTTCCCTGCGGTACCCCACTGGTCACTGCCTGCCATTCCGAAATGGAACCATTTATCACTACCCTTTGTTTCCTATCAGCCAACCAATTTTCAATCCAATCTAGTACTTTGTCCCCAATACCATGCACCCTAATTTTGCTCACTAACCTCCTATGTGGGACTTTATCAAAAGCTTTCTGAAAGTCCAGGTACACTACATCTACTGGATCTTCCTCATCCATCTTCAGAGTTACATCCTCAAAAAATTCAAGAAGATTAGTTAAGCATGATTTCCCCTTCATAAATCCATGCTGACTCTGTCCTATCCTGTTACTACTATCCGTAATTTCATTCTTTATAATAGACTCCAGCATCTTTCCCACCACTGAGGTCAGACTAACTGGTCTATAATTTCCTGCTTTCTCTCTCCCACCTTTCTTAAAAAGTGGTATAACATTAGCCACCCTCCAATCCTCAGGAACCGTCCCTAAATCTATCGAACTCTGGAAAATAATCACCAACGCATCCACGATTTCCCGAGCCACCTCCTTCAGTACCCTGGGATGTAGACCATCAGGCCCCAGAGACTTATCAACCTTCAGACCTAACAGTCTCTCCAATACCAAATCCTGGCAAATATAAATTCCCTTAAGTTCAGGTCCTTCAGCCACTGTTACCTCAGGGCTATATATATGACTAAGCTCCCATCTTTGCTGTAAATTCGATGGAATTCTGTGTGATACGTATAATAAACTGAAAGAAAGGGCTTCTGAATAAGTACCAACCAAGTGAAAGTGCCAAGCATCCAATGCTTAACATTTGGAACATGAACAACTTGATTCCCACAAGGATTGTAAATTCCTTGCTGACTGATCACTTTTTCCTGATGTCTATAGCAGTAATGAACACTAAAGGCTCATTATCTATTGATTTGGATTAAAATGAGTGCCACTAAATGATGTAAAGACCCTTGCAGCTTATGAAACTAGAACTAAGCTGACTTGTACGGCACTGAGGAGCTGTACAGAGCTCATTTTTTTGGCTTTCTTTCTTGAATCACAGTATTAAGTGTAATTGCTCAGGGACATTATTGATGTTGCTAAATAAACACCACAGTCTTACACGTAAAGCTGATAAAAAAACCTCTGAGATCAGAGTACAGAGAAAAGGGAGGAGGAGGCAGCTGGTGAGTCGAAAACAACAAAAGCAGCTGAGACCAGCTCCAGAGAACAAACAATAAAAAAAGAAATTAGAAGTCCATAAGCATTTTTCCTAGATATCACTGACAAAGATCTTCATTCTTTTCCAGAGCCATCACTTGCTATGAGACACAATGGATAAATAAAGGTCAGGTTTACTGGAAGATGGGAGCTTAGTCATATACAGAAAAACACGATATTATTTTCCAACTGTCTTGGCTACAGAAAGAACATGAGGACCATATTGCTTGTTGTTATGATTTCTTCTCTGTTTATGTTTTGGCTGTGAGCTTTTCAAAATACATGATGCTTTTAGCACCATTTTAGTTTCCAATTACCAAGCAATTATTAATGGTCATTGTAATGGATGTCTGATTTGCAATTCAACAAAGAAGTCAAACTGATTGATTCAGGCCTTTTCTGACATTTACATGATAAGTAATCATGGATTAATATACAATATTACACTTACTGCCTCATTATGCGATGAAAGTGCCATCACACTTTACAACTCATTTCAAGATAGCATAGGCACAAAAGACTGAATGGTCTCCTTTCGTGTTGAATACTTCAGTGATTTTATGCAAGTTTGATGATACTTTGAATTTTGACAAACTCTGTGAAAACACCTTAAGCAAGAAAAAAGTTGTTGCATTTAGATTTCACATCTGTCGTATATTACAACATGTTCAAAGCTACGCATTAAAACTGAAAAATAAGTAACCAAGACCTTTTTTTTCAAAGTGATGATTTATTAACGGTTGTCTCCTCACAGACTTAAAAAGAAATGTGATCAAGAAGCAGGAATGAAGCATTTTGCAAAAAGTAAAGTCAGACTGATGGCTATGTAAAGAAGGCATCAATATGAGGATTGACCTTCCTCCTGGGCAGCAGGTCAATGTGTCAGAGATCTATTGTGATTCTGCACTTCTCAACTTCCCCACATTTGCATTTAACAAGTGAATCTGGTGAGCCAAAAATTTTAGTTGCAACTCCCTGTTTATTACAAAAAAAACAATGAAGCATTCTGGATTTATAACACAATTTAGATGATAAAGAAAATGATTTTTATTGCCTTTGTTATGTCACTGAGTGATGTAATAACAAAGTGATAACCTTTGCATCCTGGAAACTTAGCCCTGGTTTTAGTAGGTGCGAGGTACTTCTGCCACCCCGTGTCTGCCACCACTTCCACTCCCACCAACGCCACTCACCTGCATTCTGCTGACACGCCCCCCACATATCCCACTGTCACCATTCCCGGCCCCCAGAACCCTGAGGGGAACACCACCCCTGCTCATGGATCCACCCCCATTCCCCCCACCACCACACCTACTCCAGTTACAGGTTCTGCCCCCACTCCCAGCTCCACACCCACACCAGATCCCAGCTCCCAGCCCTGCCGAGTTTTCACCATCCCTCCAGACCTTCCCCTCACTGAGGATGAACGATCAGTCCTCAGCAAAGGACTCACCTTCATCCCCCTCCGTCCACACATCAATGAATTTAATACACGCCGTGACATCGAACACTTCTTCCACCGCCTCCGCCTCCGAGCTTACTTTCACAATCAGGACTCCCGCCCACCTTCTGAGGACCCATTCGCCCACCTCCAACACACTGCATCCACCTGGACACCCCGCGCTGGCCTATTACCTGCCTTCAACCTCTTCATTTTCAACTGCCGCCGGGACATTAACCGCCTGAACCTGTCTACCCCCCTCCCCACTCCAACCTCTCATCCTCACAATGCGCAGCCCTCCAATCCCTCTGCTCCAATCCCAACCTCACAATCAAGCCAGCAGATAAAGCGGGTGCAGTGGTAGTCTGGCGCATTGACCTCTACACCGCTGAAGCCAAATGCCAACTTGAGGACACCTCTTCCTACCACCCCCTCGACCATGACCCCACCCCCCATCACCAAACCATCAGCTCCCAGACCATACAGAACCTCATCACCTCAGGAGATCTCCCACCCACAGCTTCCAACCTCATAGTCCAGGAACCCCACACTGCCCGGTTCTACCTCCTTCCCAAGATCCACAAGCCTGACCACCCTGGCCGACCCATTGTCTCAGCATTCTTCTGCCCCACTGAACTCATCTCTACCTACCTCGACACTGTCCTATCTCCGCTAGTACAGGAACTCTCCCCATACGTTTGAGACACCACCCACGCCCTCCACCTCCTCCAAGACTTCCGTTTCCCCGGGCCCCAACGTCTCATCTTCACCATGGATATCCAATCCCTCTACACCTCCATCCACCATGACCAGGGCCTCCAAGCCCTCCGTTTTGTCCTCTCCCGATGTCCCCAACAGTACCCTTCCACCGACACTCTCATTCGTTTGGCCGAAGTGGTCCTCACCCTTAACAATTTCTCCTTCGAATCCTCCCACTTCCTCCAGACCAAAGGGGTAGCCATGGGCACACGTATGGGCCCCAGCTAAGCCTGTCTCTTTGTTGGCTACATAGAACAGTCGATCTTCTGTAATTACACCGGCACCACTCCCCACCTCTTCCTCCGCTACATTGATGACTGCACTGGTGCCACCTCGTGCTCCCGCGAGGAGGTTGAGCAATTCATCAACTTCACCAACACATTCCACCCTGACCTTAAATTTACCTGGACCATCTCTGACACCTTCCGTCCCCTTCCTGGACCTCTCCATCTCCATTAATGATGACCAACTTGACACTGACATTTTTTCCAAACCCACCGACTCCCACAGCTACCTGGATTACACCTCTTCCCACCCTACCTCCTGCAAAAATGCTATCCCGTATTCCCAATTCCTCCGCCTCCGCCATATCTGCTCTCAGGAGGACCAGTTCCACCACAGAACACACCAGATGGCCTCCTTCTTTAGAGACCGCAATTTTTAAAAACTTTATTCCTGATGCAGGGCTTTTGCCTGAAATGTTGATTTTGCTGCTCCTCGGATGCTGCCTGAACTGCTGTGCTCTTCCAGCACCACTAATCCAAAATTTAGTAGGTGCTATGTGAGAATATCCTTTGTGCAAAAGTTCTTCCTTAGTTTCTTGATTTCCCTTTTTTTTAATTGTTCATGGGATTTGGGTATTTTTGGTCAGGTCAACCTAAATTGCCCATTGTAATCCCTTTAAAGAAAGTAATCGTGAACCACCTTCTTGAACTGCTGCAATCTATGTGTTATTAGGGAGAAATTGAAGGATTATTACTCAAAAACTGTGAAGGAACATTGTTATAGTTTTAAGGAATGTCTAAACTACAGAATATTAATCTCTAACTTTTATCAACTAACCTAAAAAGCTTGGGCTTTGTGATAAGGTAGATCTAGAAAATGTGGAAAGTGTTGGAAAAACTCAGCATCTGTGGAGGAAGAGGATTAAAGTTGATACTCTGAGTCCAAAATAACTCATTTTTTGGAACTGAAGAGAAATGGAAATGTGATGTCTTTTATGGAATAGAAAATGTTGAAAGAAACAAATGGAACAGAAAGAAAGGTCAGTGAGAATTTCATAGAACAAAAGGCAAAGCAAATCTTAATGGTAGTCGGGAAACAAGATAGGTCCAAGAAAGGTATTGATAGTAATGATAAATGCAGGGCGTGAGTCACAGAGTCAGAGAGTCATCGAGATGTACAGCACAGAGATTGACCCTTTGGTCCAACTCGTCCATGCCTACCAGATATTCCAACCCAATCTAGTCCCAGCACCCGGCCCATATCCCTCCAAGCACTTCCTATTCATATACACATCCAGTTCCCTCTTAAATGTTGCAATTGTACCAGCCTCCACTACTTCCACTGGCAGCTCATTCCATACACGTACCACCGTCTGCGTGAAAAAGTTGCCCCTTAGGTCTCTTTTATGTCTTTCCCCTCTCATCCTAAACCTATGCCTTCTAGTTCTGGACTCCCCCCCCCCCCCCCCCCCCCCTCCATGCTCCTCATGATTTAATAAACCTTTATAAGGTCACCCCTCAGGCTCCAACGTTCCAGAGAAAACAGCCCCAGCCTATTCAATCTGCCCCTATAGCTCAAAGTCTCCAACCTTGGAAAAAGTAAAACCAAGACACCATTGGGCTATGGAGGTGAGATGGTGGTGGAGGAGGGAATGGAGTATGAAATGTCAGGGGAGAAACAATGGAGGACAGAGTTCATTATCTGAAGGTATTGAATTCAGACAAGATGTGAACATAGGAGCAGGACAGGTATATTAAAATGACAAGTCACCAGAAAGTAGAGGTCACAATTGCAGATTGAGTGGAGATGTTCTGCAATGTTGTCACCCAATCTGTGTTGGGTCTCCGCAATGTTTATCAATGGTGTATTTTGGTTTTGTTATCAGGATAAACTCTATCTACTTAGGTGTGTGCACCCACTTTGAAAATTCTCTTCTGGCCCTTCCCAGAAGTTTCACAAGCCCCTGCACTGAGCTCACTGGGCCATTAATTGGACGTTAATGGTTTTGTGCCCCAACCAGCTCTCTAACTTCACTTTGAGGACTGCAACTCATACAGGAAGCACACACCTACCTGGAGCACAATCTTCAATGTGCACCGCTCCCCTTTTCACTCACAAGAATGACTGGAAATGTCATCACATATGTCAAGAGGAAGTCACCAGCATTTCTTTGCACTGTGGCCAGTGTTTTTTTTCTGCAGGCACCTTTGGAAAAATAAAAACTGATTCAGGGATTTTTCCCATATTTTACAATGTGTTCTGCATGATGAAACACAAATGGCATTACCTCAGAACATAGGCTATAAAGGGTGCTGAGAAAATAAGTCTTACATTCCTCAAAGGGTTAGGAAGATAAAATAACAGTAAGATAACATACTCAATTACTGTGGCCTTTGTGAATACTGTTAGCTATTCAACATTTTGAACTTGATACAACAGCAAAGTTATTAGCCACATTTGTCACAGTCTGGAGCAAGGTTTTTTCAAGTTATTCTTCCTTCAGTACAAAGTCAACTGTAGATAACGATCACGGATGTTAAAAGAAAAGAATCCTCTGCAGGATGTTAAAGGGAACACAGCAGTGTTACAAAGTATTTTGGGAATTTGTAGCTGAAGTTATCTATACTCCTGCACAAACAAATCTCTGGTATATACGGCCTCAGATTGCTTTTTGATGCTGCTTTTCTTTTCAATCTGCACCTACTGCTGTTTTTGTCAGAATGAGATCTCCTTCTCCACTTGAAAAGGTCTCTTTATTTTTAATTCATCTATCATTTACAACTTGTGAAGGAAATCAGAAATTAAAGGACTGTACTGTGCCAAATTCCAGAGCTTAAAAGAAGAGAATTATTTTCTCAATAAACTGGTTATCTACAGAGAGCAAGGTTGATTGTTTTTTTGCTCAAGAATTACCTCCCTGAACTATTCTGCATCTCTACCTTTCTCTCCTACTTTAAAGCACATCTTACAAACTATCTCTTCAACAAAGCTGGTATTTTCTTATGAAGCTCAGTGTCCACGTACTGGTCAAGACACATTCATATATTTTACTCAGTCAAATGCATTATATAATGCAAGCTGTTGCTATTATTTACAATGGTACTACTGAATGTGTATATTAGAAAGTTGGGCATTGAGAGTAACAAAAAACTGTGAAACATAGCAACATCTGTGAAGCTGCTTTGGCGAATTTCCAATTGTGGTTCAAATGTATGAAATTCTGAGGCAGAAATGTGAATTCATAAAATTTACTTTTGTCTTGTCAATAAGTTTATTTAACATGCTGGTACCAGTAAACAAAAGGTAATTAAGTTCACTTTAGCCTAACTAGATTTTACAAGTAACAGATTGTATACACCAAGTTTATAATTTAACCAAAAGTTTCAAATTCATCGTTAAGAATGTAACTTTAGCAGAATACAGATAAACACCAAGGCAATCTAATGAATATCGATGATCTAGCCCAATCTTTTTTCATCATAAACCCTGACTCACACACTGACAACAGATACAGTTAAGGTTGAGTTTAAAAAAAATAAATTGGAAAATTAAACAAAATAATCATAACTTGCCAATTCAAGAACCATTTCAATGATGAATATCAGCCCTACGTGAAATCCTTAGATGACAGAATGTATTACAGGTGTGGAGCACTGCGCATCTTACTTGAATTCAAAGCCCCGGTTCAATGCAAACAGCTTCTGGAAACTTTTACTTATTTCTTATAGACTGAAATTCATTTCTCACAGTTTTCCACCAGTCAATAACAAGAGAATACTGAGAAAATGCAAAATGAATAACAACCCTAGTTTGAAAGCTTCCTTCACAAAACTGCCTTCACAAAACTGTCTTCTGTAAGAATGGGTTGACTCTGTTAATTTTTCCAAAACCCTCTGTGGTTGGCTGGGACAGCAACAGTTGTCCTTTTATGGATCAATTCAACATCCAAACAGCTGCCGGTGCCTGAGCAAAGAAACATCTCTGTTCTGATTTGTCTACAATGTCCTTAGAGCAGGAATTAAACCCCAATATCTTTCCAGGCCAGTTCCCAACATCAAATATCCAAATTTTGTTCCCTCTTCACTTTAAAAGAAACCACAAGCTGTTATTCAAATTTCAAAGTAAAGTTCTTAAATGCAACTATCAGTTTTTTTTTAAGATTAGATTCCCTACAGTGTGGAAACAGGCCATTTGGCCCATCAAATCCACACCAACCCTCCGAAAAGTAATCCACCCAGTCCCATTTCCCTAACACTATGGGCAATTTAACATGGCCAATTCACCTGGCCTGCACATCTTTGGATTGTGGGAGGAAACACACACAGACACAGGGAGAATGTGCAGATAGTCACCTAAGGCGGGAACTGAACCCAAGTCACTGACACTGTGAGGCAGCAGTGCTAACCACTGAGCCACCAGGCTGCCCCTTCTAAACCAAAACTGAGAAAAGTATAAAAGATATTGAAGAAAAGTAGTGATGCTCTCAATAAACAGCAGTGACACTTTAGTATTAGGCATTTCAAACTCCAGACATGGTGCAAGTTTTGAGGGTGAAATCTATGAATGAATAACATTGTTGGGTACCTGTAAAATTTCAGCATGTTTCACACATCCAACATTGCGCTTCACTGAAATCAAAATAAGAACATTAGTGCATATTCTATTACCAATAACTTACCTGAAATCTTAAACTAGAAATTAGATTATGTTTCAAAGTTTATTTTGAAAGTTTTGACGAGAAAATGTGAGAAATAAGAAAATCCTGGGCAGTCATTCACAGAACAGTGTGCACGTAAGAAAAACATCTTCAGTATTTCCTGGGATGAATAATGCTCACAAATGGAGATGCAAATTATTTAAAGGAAAATGTTATATTAATAGAGTCATAGAGATATACAGCAAGGAAACAAACCCTTCGGTCCAACTCGTCTACGCTGACCAGATATCCTAACCTAATCTAGTCCCATTGGTCAGCTTTTGGCCCATATCCCTTAAAACCCTTCCTTTCATATACCCATCTAGATGCCTTTTAAATGCTATAATTGTGCTAGCCTTCACTATTTCCTCTGGCAGCTCATTCTATACATGCACCACCCTCTGTGTGAAAAAGTTGTCTTTTTATATCTTTCCCCTCTCACCCTAAACCTATTCTGTCTATTTCTGGACTTACCCACCCCAGGGAAAGTAACTTGTCTATCTACCCTCTGCATGCCCCTCATGATTTTATAAATCTCTATGAGGTCACCCCTCAGCTCTGACAACCCTGGCAACATCCCTGTAATTTTTTTCCGAACCCTTCCAAGTTTCACAACATACTTATTTATGTAATTTTGTACTATTGCATACTTATAAGACATAGGAAGTCAGATGAGAGGAATACTGAATGCAAATCTCTGTATTGGGTCTGCTGTTATTTTTAGTTTACCTAGATTTGGAAGATCAAAACAAAACAGATTTGTAGATTAAACCAGAGATGGAAGAACATTGCATCAGACCCTGCAGTTCATAAAGTACAGATTAAAATAGATGAAAGAGGTAGTTGTGCAGGGTAAAAGTCAACAAAAAATAGTGTAAGAAAATGTATAGTACTGTGCATAGCAAAATAACTTAGATGATTACATCATTCCAGAAAAAAAGTATTGAAATAGCTAAATATAAACCAAAAGAGAGGTTGTCTTATTGCATCCAATGCTTGCCTTGAAAAGCGAATGGATGGCACACATCGATAGAATAGTGGACTTTGTAGTCAAACTGTGTGTTAGTAGAGTTCAAGACATATGATGCACTGAATATCTTCCCTCCCTTATCCAGTTTTCCCTCACCACAAGGGAGATGTGAAAGTATTGGAAGCAGTGCACGTTGTTATTTTAAGGCTGAACTTTAATGTCAAGTGCTGAATTATGCCTATATAAACTGTAAATGCAAATGACTAGAAAAATGTGATCAAATTGTTTTGCAGTGTAGCAGGCTATGTTTTAAGACAGTAAGTATTTGCTTATTGTCCATCACAGTGGACAGTCTGGATGTGACAGGAATATAGTTCTGTGGTTAATGCTGGTAAAGAAACAACAGAATACTTTGCACTTACATAGCACTTTTCACATTTTCAGGACCAGTAAATCCACAAAATTATTTAACATTAGTGAGAACATGGGAAGTAGATAGAGGTTCAACCAAGTAAAAGGTACATTTAGTACTGTTGAGAGGAATCTCCTGTCTGTACAAGGAACATGGAATAGGGCTCCAGAAGGCATAGAGGTGAATTTAAACAGCTAAAACAAAAACTTCTGTCCTGAATTGGCAGAGACCTTTCATATTGCCTGATTAACCCTATTATGATGAGCTCAGTGGCTTTCTTCAACAAGACATTTATCATGTTATCTGATGATCCAAGATTTTGTCATAAGTTCAGAACGTTCAACTTTAGGGAACAAACACCTGAAAGCCAAGTTACTCCGTCTAGCTAGGCAGTATCAAAGTGTAAAGTTGAGTAAACAGCGTGGAGTAAATTCCCAATGAAAACAATGATTTTGATGATTTTAACCCAGTTCCTTTCATTCTCAAGGTGGATTCAACAACATGATATATTCCAAAAATGGAAATTTGGGACGTTGCCATCGAACCAATGGAAGATTTCATCTGTTCTGCAAGAAACCATTGTAAGAGCTAAATTGGCAATTTTGATGGGATCAGAAAATGTGGGATTGGAAAGGATATGTAAAGCATTTTTGCAATGTAAATCAACACTCCTTTTTTTCTGTTAAGAACCATTACAAGTCCATCATGAATTGAAATTCCTTAATTGTCCTTGAGAAGATGGTTGTGAACCATATCCTAGAACAAAGATAAGACTATAAGGTTGTATGATATAGGAATAGAATTAGGCCATTCAGCCCATCAAATCTGCTCCACAACTCTCTCATGGCTGATATGTTCCTTAACCCCCTTCTGCTGCCTTCTCCCCATGACCCTTGGTCCCATTACTAATCAAGAACATATCAATCTCTGTCATTAATACAATCAATGACTTGGCTTTCACAGCCTTCTGTAGCCATGCGTTCCACACATTCACCACCAAATGGCTGAAGGAATTCCCTCTCATCTCACTTCTACAGAGCCGTCCCTTCACTCAGAGGCTATGCCCTTGGGTCGTAATCTCTTCCACTAGTGTAAACAGCTTCTCCCCTCCACTCTATCCAGGCCTCTTAGAATTCAGTGAGTTTCAATGAAGTCCCCCTCATTTTTCTAAACTCTAGCGATACAAAGCCATAGTCCTCAGTTGTTACTCAAAAAGACAAGCCCTTCATCTCCAGGATGATTCTTTCAGACCTCCACCTGGATCTCCTCCAAAGCCAGGACTTCCTTCTTTAGACACAACAACAAAACCTGATCACAGTATTCCAAATAATAAGAGCCTGATACAGTATACAGAAGAATCTTCAATAGTATATTTCTGCACTTATATTCGAGACGTATTGAAATGAATGCTAACATTGCATTTGCCTTCCATATTGCCAATTGATTCAGCACATCAACCATAACAGAATCCTGAATAGGACTCCTAAGTCCTTTTGTGCTTCAGATTTCCAAAGCCTTTGCCCATTTAGAAAATAGTCCATGCCTCTATTCTTCCTACCAAAGTGCATAATCTCACACTTTCCCACATTATATTCCACCTGCCACTTCTTTGTCCATTTTCCTAGCCTGTCCAAGACCTTCTGCACCTTCCCACTTTTGCAACACTATCTGTCTCTCCACTTAATTCTTTTTTAAGGCATATTTTGGAAGTCACACATTTTTGTGATGACTGCTTGTTCACTGCAGAATCCCTTCCCCGCCAGCCTAGATTTCCGACTAACAGGTTCAGCTTCTGTTGTGGAGATTGTCTGAATTTTTCAGTCATTTGCTAGCACAAGGAGGGGTGTTTCTAAAAAAATGTTCTTGCTGTGTGCCATTGTGATACTTGGAGTCCTGGTCCAGTCTGAGGCCTAACTGTTCTCCTAAAGATCATCTTGGATGAATCTTCAAAACTGTGTTTTCTGAGCAAGCTGTATCGGCAAAGATATCAGAGATATATACTTGTATTTGGTGAAACTGCTCTGCACAGGCCTGAATACCAGATTGACAGATATCTGAACATTCCACATCTCACATTATCAATGCCTTCAAGAGCTGAGGATTCTTGGCCAAACGTGTTTTTCTTTCCAAAGTTTGTAAAGAGAAGTCTGTTGTTTTTCTGCTTTAACAAGTGTAAGTGTGTGTATATCTGCTCATGGGTGTATGTTTTGCTTGTTAAGACAGGTGGCTCAGTGGTTAGCACTGCTATCTCATAGCACCAGGGAGCTAGGTTCAATTCTGGCCTTGGGTGACTGTCTGTATGGAGTTGTATGTTCTCTCCATGTCTGTGTGGGTTTGCTCTGGTTTCCTCCCACAGTCCAAAGATGTGCAGGTTAGGTGAATTCACCATGCTAAATTGCCCATAGTGTTCAGGGATGTGTAGGCTAGCAGCATTAGTTAGGGGATGTGTAAAGTAATAGGATAGGGGAATGACTCTGGGTGGGATACTCTTGAGACCTGTTGGACCAAATGGGCTGTTTGCACACCATAGAGATTCTATGATGAGGTAAGCATTTATATTTAGGTTTTATATTTTATCGTCATGTGTGCTCAAGTACAGAAGTACAGGAGTACGGTGAAATGCCATATATGGCGCCATCTTAGGTACCAAGCTACAAAAAAAGCTTATGTGTAAGTAATAAGAGAAATGAGAGTTAATAAGTTAAGCATTACTTCATAGAATAGTAGAAAACTAAAGAAATAGATAATAGTTTACATGGTGTTTTAAACTAGGAAAATAAAGGAATAGCTTAAATGTTTAACAATCTTGGTTAGCCCTCCGCTTATCTCAGTCTCCGTGGAGACCTCAGCTGTCTGTTTTCGATGCTGCCTCTGCAGATACTGTCACTCCTGCTGAAATTGCTGCCTCTCTGATATCCCCCGGTGTCTTGGTAACCTGCCTGGGCAGGATCCACTTGCACACTGAGCTGAGACAATGCCATGAGCCACTGAGAGAACAGACGATATATTACCAAGAGACCAGGCTGGGACCCACTATGAGCTACCAATAGACCAGGTTGAGAGCTGCGATGAGCTGCCAAGAGGCCAGCCAAGACCTACCATGATCTGCTGAGAGACCAGGCCAGTCTCAACCAGAGACCTAACCAGCTTTGCATTGTCACATCATAAATTTTGGTTGGAATGAATCATTAATATTGAGTTTATTTATGAAAGCAGCTTGATGGATCTTGTTATCTTAAATCTAATTAAGTGTTACGTAGCCTCACTCTTACTCAGCCATTGGTCTGCTCTCTCATGAGAGAGAGAGAGAAAACTGGAATGGTGACTCTGAGATGGTGCATCTAATATAGATTAATCATATGACTGACTGTATAAGGAACTTGTTCAGAAGATTTGTGCTGGGTCCCATGGAATATTGAAACACATGAGATGGTACACTCCTCTGATATCAGTCAAAACACCAGCTTCTAATTCCAGATTTTTATCTAACAAAATGAATTTAATTCCCCATCGGCTGTGACATGATTTGAACCCATGCCCCACAGATCATTATTCCAGGCCTTTGGATTACTTGTCCGGAAACATAACCTTTATGCTTCAGTACTTCTGCCTTAAACTGTGGTTGTGAAGAAGGAAATCCACTTGCAACTCAGTTACTGGTCACAACTGATTTTCAGTGTCACATTTCCTCTATAACATCATTAATTAAATTAGATACAGTGAAAATATAGTGCCATACAAAACTAATAAAACATAATATTTAAGTATTTAAGGGCATTTAAGTTCTCCTGTTTTCAGCCTACTGCAAGCCCAAGGTATGGTTGTAAATATCTGAAATCTGATCAAAGAGATTTCAAGCACAGCAGGCCATTATTTCTTTTAAAAATACTCTCTTATTTTCCATCACGTTTCTGATAGATGTCTGGTTGAATCAGGAAGCCGGAGCACAATGCTGTGCTTTAGTTGCTACAAAAAGAACAGAAAAATAAACTTTCATAACTCCAGCATATTCCAAGCATGTTACAACCAATAAAATACTTACAAGTAGTTTTTCTAGAACGTGATATTTGCCTTCTTGTACAACTCTGCACTATAGAACAATCTCGCTTTAGAAACAGCTCTTAAAGTGTTGGCAAAGTAATCACTTTACAGCCAAGACACAGTTTAAAAGTTTGCACTTTATAAACGGTGTCCCCAATCTGTTAATGACGTTACAGGGAATACATGTTAATAAAACACGTGTTATAGCAGAACAATGCTGTACTTGACATGGAGTAACTGTTATAGTATAGGACATATGGCGGCCAATGTGTGATAAGGCGGAACCACAAACAGCAAATGTTATTATGACTAGATAATGTATTTTATGCAGGTGTTGATATACTTTATGTTGGTGTTGATTAAGAGATTACTATTAAATACAACAAGGAGAGGTGCATTCACCCATGCCTGAATATTTAAGATCAGATCTAACAGACTAAAGATTCCCTATGAAGAAGTAAGCAATAATACTTCAGTGATGGTCTCCATCCCTGTCCTGTCTTTCTCTGGCAAGAGAGTTGAGTGCCTGAAAGAAATAGTTAAGATATAATTACAGATGAACATTGCTTTTCTTTCTGACTTTTCTTACTTTGATCTTGAATGTGTAAGGAGAAAAGTGAGGACTACAGATGCTGGAGATCAGAGTTGAGAGTGTAGTGCTGGAAAAGCATAGCAGGTCAGGCAGCATCAGAGGAGCAGGAGAATTGACATTTCAGGCATAAGGCCTTCACCAGGCCTCCTGATGAAGGGCTTATGCCTGAAACATTGATTCTGCTGCTCCTCGGATGCTGCCTGACCTGCGGTGCTTTTTCAGCACTACACTCTCAACTCTTGAATGTGTAAGTTGACAAGTACATAAGGAATAGTAGTCAAATAGTGAGGAACATTAGACCTTCATTCGGATGTGTGTGTGTGTGGGTGTCTGTTCGGGGGTGGGTGGTGAACAGGCTGAGAGATAAATAACAGGGTGTGAGTGGGGCTGGGAGGAAGGCAGCTGGGAAGGCGATAGGGAGATACAGATGGGGGGGTGATAGTGATATGTCAGAGAGGAGGGTGGAGTGGATAGGTGGGAAGGAAGATGGACAGGTTAAGAGGGCGGTGCTGAGTTGGAGGTTTGAATCTGGGATGAGGTGGGGGAGGGGAGATTAGGAAATGTTAGAAACGAAAATCGCTTCTCAATAATCGCTCTAGACAAATTCAGGAAAACCAAGTTTTATTAGCAAGTCTGCAGAGTTGGGCACTCTTCTGAGAAAAGCGCGCCAGGCTAACAAAGTTTTCGATTAAATACAGTTCAAGCTCCTCCCTTCTATAGCTCTAAAGAGTCACGAGGTTCACATTCTGAACATTCATTATTTTTCCATTCTGGACCCTTATCACAAAGTCTGCAGTATATGTCTCCCTAGTTGTTTTTCTAGCCTGCAGTCTTATCAGTCAAGGACTTATTCTTCTCTGTCAGAGTTAGTGGTCTTATCAATCAAGGACTTGTTTTTCTACTCTGTCTCGTCTTTTATTATAGAGAAGCATGTTTTACCCTACCCCCACGGCTCTATTCCCCTTAGACTCTGAGGTCATGCACATCTTAACTATTTGTACCGAAATCATCTCTCACAAATCCACCCTTTCTGTTTTTAAGATGTGCATGACAAAGACAAGCGTCCTCCCATCAGGGGCCCGGGAAATCCTTGGTCTTTCGCAGCAACAGCACCTTAAGTTGCTGCGTTCCATGTTGGGGTACCGCCACTGCCTGGAGTTGGGAAATATTTTTCTGGATTAAAGATTGAACACAGGGGATCAGGCAGGGTAAGATGAGTAGAAGCATTACGCCCCCCCCCAGCCACCAGTAACGCCGTGCGCCACCAACTACCACCTAGGAGACCATCCCACCATCCGATGCCACCAAGAGGGCGCCAGGATTGTACCGGCACATGGGCCAATTTCCGAATTTCATCGGAAATCTTCAAAACCGCTTTACCATTATTGTCAATTTTCAGACAGCAGTTAGTCAGGTTAAACTTCCCGCACACGCCCCCTTCCGAGGCCAACAGATAATCCAAGGCAAGCCGGTTTTGGTATATAGCAGCCCTCATCTGATCCTGCTGCATAGCCAGCAACTCCAGGGCCAGGGCGGTCTGATTAGTAATGACCTCTATGACTGCTTGGAGCCTGATAATTCGGTTTAACATATAGATAGGAGTACGGTATCCCCATGATCCATCCTGTGCCCACGTAGCAGGCCCGTAGTATTCAATAATACGGGCCGGTGGCCACTCATCCCCCCAATCACCGACTTGGATATCCCTTGGCGACCTACGCAGGGAGTCAAAGAGTTTAACTCCCAAATCATCGCCTTCCTCCCGGGGTAATAGGAAGAATTCAGGTCTTATTAGACCCAGGAAGCATACTCCAGCCCATCCCATGGGCAGTTTGGAATATGCCTGATTACCGCATATCCAAAATAGGCCATCTGGAGCAGGCCCTCCCTGCCTCACAACGTCATCCCACAACTCCTTTACCCCAGGGACGCCCTCATAAGGACCAGGACCACTGCAATTCCAGTATTCGGATTGTTGGCCCCGTGGCAGAGTCTGGACAGGATTATTCCAGCATTGATTCCCCTGACAACCACCGCTCCACACTCTTTTCATGCCATCGGAAGGGTCAGCACTTAGCTCGTAAGAGGAGGGATCAGAATGTAACCGAATGCAATTTTGATGATCTCGGTTTGCAATGTACCAAGCAATATTCTCAGGCCACCATACTTGTGTGGTGGCATTCAATACACTCTGACAGGGACTAATTCCTACCTCCACGGTCCCCTTGCCTTCAACACATAACTGGCCCTCAGGGCTATTTGTCAGTCTCCACCCCTGGCTTTTCCTTTCGTTGACATGTG
Organism: Chiloscyllium plagiosum; assembly: GCF_037043375.1. Classification (NCBI taxonomy): domain Eukaryota; kingdom Metazoa; phylum Chordata; class Chondrichthyes; order Orectolobiformes; family Hemiscylliidae; genus Chiloscyllium; species Chiloscyllium plagiosum. The sequence goes on from NW_028270146.1 coordinate 29,804,939, forward strand.
TCCAATTGTATTGAAACAATTCCCATATGTCTAAGCTTTGCCCAGTCCACGGCCATTGTTCTAACATATGTGGCCCCCCACAAACCCAGCAATTGCTAACATTTAAAACAGTGGCAATCCTAGAGGTGAGATCAATAAACAGGTTTTGTGTTACATCAGGGAGCTCAATCTGCTCTTCTACCTCTTTGTATATAGATGGCACTTTAGAGACAACGACCGTTCTCTGACGGTCGTTCTCTTTCTCTAACTCCCGTTCAGTGTTCTGAACTCTGGTCTCCTTGACTCTGTCAACCTGCTCTCTGAGCAACACGGAGGGTAGGCCCCACGGCCCATCTTTGTTAACACACACCCAGCGGTCATTTTTAGGGCACCCACGGACTTTGCCACCGTACCCTTTATTATACACTTGATAATAGGGTTTTCCATCTTCCCAACATTCTTGCCGTGCATTCACATCGTAACACCGATCGTTCACATGGGAGTGAGACACAAATGATCCCGAGTAGATCTGACTCCCAAGTCTCACCGTAATCCGACATTTGTCACATCTCCCCTCGCCCTCCCCCACATACAGGAGTAAACCGATCAATATCCCCACCAATACAGTCCAGGTAGAGTTCATTGTCGCTGTCTTTTCAGCTTTACCACCAATGGCTTGTCCCCTGGCCCGCATGTCCAAGTGTTCTCTCCTTCTGGCGGAACAGGCCCCTTTATCCTTGATGCGTGGGCCCACCCTTTTTCTTTCGTCCGAACAGCGGCTTCAGTTGTTAACAGGACCAGGAATGGTCCTTCCCACTGCGGCTGGAGCTTTTCGGCCCTCCAGGTCTTTACAAGTACCCAATCTCCGGGCTCCACCTTATGTAAGAGGAAGTCGAGCGGCGGAGTCTGAGCCAGGAGACCCTTCCTCCGGAGTTCTGCAAAAGAACGGGATAAGGCCAGTAAATAGTCTCTGACAAATACATCTCCCCCTTGTAGAGTGGGACACCCATCAACCTTACTCCAATATGGTAATCCGAACAGCATCTCATAGGGGGAGACCCCGATATCCTGGCGAGGTGCTGTACGTATTCTCAATAGGGCAATGGGAAGGCACTTTGGCCATGGTAACTTAGTTTCTAACATCAGCTTAGTCAATTGGGTCTTGAGTTTGCCATTCATTCTCTCCACTCGACCCGAGCTCTGGGGATGCCAGGGTGCATGGAATTTCCATTGGATACCCAGGGCAGTACAGATCAAATGGTGTAGCCTAGAAACAAAATGTGTCCCGCAGTCTGAGTCGATAGATTCCATTATGCCATATCTCGGGATTATGTTCTCTAACAACAGACGGGCCACGGTTGGTGCATCGGCTTTGGCGGTTGGGAAAGCCTCTACCCAGTGGGTGAAATGGTCTACTATTACTAGCAGATACTTCCATCTCTGTACTGGGGGTAAGTCTGTAAAGTCAATTTGGATCCTCTGGAATGGCCTAATTGCGAGGGGCTGACCACCAGCTGGCATAGAACGCATGGCTTTCTTGTTAATTCGCTGGCAAGTGGGGCATCCGACCATTTCTTGTTGGGCTAACGTGTATATCCCCCTACATACATAGTCTCTCAGGATCGTGTCACACATGGCTTGCACCCCCCCAGTGGGTCTGATGGTGTAATCGGTGCAGAATACTCCGGGTGATCTGTTTGTTTAGTACTTGTCTCCCATCAGGAACCGTCCACTTCCCATTAGTTTCTAGCCGGGCACCCAATTGATCCATTTTATCAATCTCCCCCTGGGTGAAGACGGGTTGTTTAGCGAGCCCTTCCCTCAACGGTATTAATGTTAATAATTGGACGGATTTTTCGACCGCTGCCCGCTTGGCTTCCTTATCTGCCAGCCGGTTTCCCACCGCTTCCGGTGTCGACCCCTTCTGGTGACCGGGTACATGGACTACTGCGAGTTATGTAGGCAACGCCAGGGCTTCCAACGTTAGGCTGATCATTTGTTCGTGAGCTAATTCTTTTCCCCGGGAAGTTATCAATCCTCGCTCTTTCCAGATTTTCCCGAAAGTATGAACAATTCCGTATACATACTTTGAGTCAGTATATATGGTCCCCACTTTCCCCTCCAACAACTTCAGGGCCCTGTGGAGGGCGTACAACTCACAGGATTGGGCTGACCACTTCCCGGGCAGTCGTCCGGACTCGATCGTCCGTTTCGTTGCGCCATCTACGACCGCATAGCCACTGTACCGTACCCCATTTATGCACCGGGAGGACCCGTCGATGTACAGTTCCTGTCCTTCACCCAGCGGAGCCTCTTGCAGGTCCTCTCGGCTTTTGGTCTGTAAGTCTACAAATTCCACACAATCATGCTCCTGTTCCCCATCTGCAGGACGTCCGTATAGAAACTGGGCAGGGTTGCAACTGAGATCTTTTGCAAAATTGAGATCGTCTCCGGTCATCAAAATCGTCTCATACTTCAGGATGCGAGAGTCTGTTAACCAGCGGTGAGCCTTTTGAGCCAGTATGGTACTAACCGAATGTGGGGAGTATACTGTGATTCTTCCTCCAAAGGTAAGTTTCCGGGCCTCTTCTACTAACATTGCCGTAGCTGCCACTGCCTGGATGCAGGTCGGCCATCCACGTGACACAGGGTCTAACATTTTTGACAAAAATGCAACCGGCTGACGTTTCCTTGCCCGCAGCTGGGTAAGCACACCCTGGGCAATTCTGCCGGCGCTATTAACATATAACTGGAACGGTTCCTTCAGGGTGGGTAAAGCCAATACCGGAGCTCGGATCAGTTTATTTTTAAGAATATTAAATCGCTGCTCCTCCTCATCTGACCAGTCCAGTTTTTGTTCTTCTTGTCCCAGTTTGTCGTACAAAAACTTTACTAGAGTGGTGTAACTTTCAATCCATATCCGGCAATACCCTACTAGCCCCAGGAACTGTCTGATTTCCTTCTTCATCCTGGGTATTGGCATACCCGTAATCCCCGATATTCGTTCTGGCGTGATACGGCGATGCCCCTTACTAACCTGATGGCCCAGATATCTTACTTCTTGCTCCACAAACTGGAGTTTTGTCCTGGAGACACGTAGGCCCTGTTTCCCCAGGAAGTTCAGCAGGGCAACGGTGTCTGCTCGTACCTCCTCTTCTCTCGGTACTGAGAGTAAGAGATCATCGACATATTGGAGCAATTGATTCTCCGCGTTACACCGAAATCCTCCTAAGATCTGCTCTAGTATTTGTCCAAACAAGTTGGGTGACTCCGTGAATCCCTGCGGCAAGACTGTCCATCTTAACTATCGCTTTCGTCCTGTGAAGGGATTCTCCCATTCAAATGCAAAAAGGTTCCGACTTTCTTCGTCAAGGGGGCAACTCCAGAAGGCATCCTTCAGATCTATTATGCTGAACCATTCATGTTCGGGGGGAATTTTACTCATTAACGTGTAGGGATTGGGTACCACCGGGTATCTAGCCTGGACTACTTCATTCAACCCCCGCAAGTCTTGCACCAGCCTATACGTCCCATCCGGCTTTCTCACAGGGAGTATTGGAGTATTGAAAGGGGACATACATTCCTCCAGTAGTCCATCTGTGATTAATCTTTCTATCACAGGTTGTAACCCTTCCCGTCCTTCCATAGCAATCGGATACTGTTTCCTTCTTACCGGGCCTTTTCCTGGTAACATGGTGATTTGGAGAGGTTTGATGTTTAGACCCCCTCTGTTCCCCTCCCGGTACCAAACTCCCGGGTCTATTTGTTGATCATCTTCTTCGGTGAGGGCGAACAACCTTACCACCATTTCCCCGTTACTTGGTACCGTTCCGATCCCTAGTTTGACCTGCAAGTCTCTTCCTAACAAATTAAACCCCGCCGATGGCAGTAGAAGGAGGTCTCGTTTAGTAGTTCTGTTTTCATACCCAATTTCCACGTCCTCCACTACTGGGACTTGCAATGTCTTTCCTCCAATGCCAGATACCCCCATAACTGTTCTTCCTGCTCGGGCGCCGGGGGTATTTGGATTATACTTCATCTTTCAGCTCCCGAGTCCACCATAAATGTGATCTCCGACCCTTGGGGCCCTAATTTCAAGTTTACCAGGGGTTCCTGTCGATAGTCCTTTTGCCCCAAGGGTAGGAACCCCCGACCTCCCTAATCTTCCTCCATCAGGGCGTACGACCGCACTTCCCGCTTGTAGCGGGGGCACTCTCGCTTAAAATGTCCCTCTTCATTACAGTAGTAACATCTGAGTATCCTCCTCGTTTCCCTGTCGCGGCCTCGAGTTCCTCCACCCTTCCTTTGTTCCGGCCCCGGTCCTCTTTTCCTCTGCTCTTGCCACGACTCTCCCCTTTCCGGTTCTTGCCACGACTCTCCCCTTTTCCCTCCTTCCAGCTGTCACTTGTTGCACCGTCTGCATCATTATCTTTGTCGCCTTCTTTTGCTTCTCATCGTCCCTTCTCACAAACACCTTTTGCGCCTCCCGTAGTAGTTCACTCAGAGGTTTACTATCCCAATCATCCATTTTCTCTAACTTCTTTCGTATGTCCGGCCAGGCTTTTGACACAAACTCTACCCGTATGAGTTGCTGTCCCACTTCCGTCTCAGGGTCCACCCCAGCGAACTGCTGCAAGTTCTTCCTAATCCTGTCTAGGAAGTCTGTAGGGGTTTCTTCCGGGTTTTGATGATTCCCAAAGGCCTTGGTAAAATTGTGCCCCTTCGGGGCTGCCTGCCTTATTCCTTTTATCCAATATTCCCGCATATCCCTCATGTTGCGTCTTCCTTCTTCCGTTTGCTTATCCCACTCGGGGTCGGTGAGGGGAAATTTCTGCTCCCCTCCTGCTCCTCCCTCTCTCTCCCAGACCAACAGTGCAGCTTGTCGTATCATCTGTCGCTCCTGGCTAGAGAACAATGTTCCCATGATGGAATACATCTCATCCCACGTGTAAGTATTTGGCCCCAGGAACTGATCTAATTGTTCAGCCAGACCCATGGGGTCCTCCAGTAGGCCCTTCATCTCCCTCTTGTAATTCCGTACTTCAGTACTCGTTAAGGGGACGTTCACATATCCCGTCCCTCCTTCCGCGCCTCCCATGGGCACTTCCCGGAGTGGATTCATTCTTGCAATCGGGACAGAGTTTCGTCTGTGACTCTTTTCAGCTTGAGATCTAGTCTGTACTCCTGAGGCACCAGGTGGTTCCTCCCCGCTTTCTTCCCCTTCCCCTGAATCGTCGCCACCCGAAGGACCATTTTGCGGGGCCGACGGGGTCACGTAGGGCGGCGGTAAGTGATCTAAAGGTTCCCATGCTTTCTGCCCTTTCGAGTCTTCATTGGTTACCTTCATTTTGCAAGATAGTATGACTGGCAGCCAACAAAGGGCGTAATCACTTTCCCCCCCGAGTAACATTAGGTTTCGAATTGACATATAAAATTAGAGCTTGCCGGACCCAGTCTTCATCAGTGCCGAATTTAGGCCATCACACTGAGTCTCCCTGAATAGGTGTTTGGGACCACGTTTGACAGTATCTCACCATCTTCTTTCTAGATTTTCCTTTTCTCCTACCCTGATCCCAATTATTTAACATTATTCCTAACGGACTATCGTCAGGTACCCCGGGGTATTTTTCATTGTCTACGCTCAAGCCTACCTTTCCCTTATTTGTCTTGGATCCCTTACTTCCCATTGCCGAGGACTTTGTAAAATCGGAGATTCCTGTATTATCCCGTGATAATCTATCACTATTTAGCCAATTCCCAGACCTTCAGTCCCGTGATCGCCCAGGTCCCTTTGCAGGCACCCCCGGTCTTTGGATTCCTGTGAATCTGCCTGAAGTCCTGTGGACTTCTGCCTGAAATGTCATTTTCTTTTCCTGCTCCTTGGATGCTGCAGGAGCAGGAAAAGAAAATGACATTTCGGGCAGAAGTCCTTCATCAATCCTGATGAAAGGCTTTTGCCTGAAACGTTGATTTTTCCTGCTCCTCGGATGCCGCCTGACTTTCTGTGCTTTTCCAGCATCACTCTAATATTGACTGAAGACTTCCCGTGTTGAAGAACTACTAAAGGCTAGACATATGTACAAGATGATCCGTGCAGGTCAATAGCACTTACCAGTCCTAAGTGCAGAGTTGGTACTTGACAGAAACACGAGAATTCCCAAACACTAGAACTGCTTGTGAGGATTTAAACTAGTAAGGTGGGGGGGGGGGGACGGGACACAGGGAAATAGTGAGGAAAGAGGTTGATTTGAGATAGGTACAGCTGAGAACAGAAGTGAGTCAAACAGTCAGGGCAGGCAGGGACAAAGTAGGACTAATAAATTAAACTGCTTTTACTTCAATGCAAGGGGTCTAACCGGGAAGGCAGATGAACTCAGGGCATGGTTAGGAACATGGGACTGGGATATCATAGCAAATACAGAAACATGGCTCAGGGATGGGCAGGACTGGCAGCTTAATGTTCCAGGATACAAATGCTACAGGAAGGATAGAAAGGGAGGCAAGAGAATAGGGGAGTGGCATTTTTGATAAGGGATAGCATTACAGCTGTGCTGAAGGAGAATATTCCCAGAAATACATTCAGGGAAGTTATTTGTGTGGAACTGAGAAATAAAAAAGGATGATCACCTTATTGGGATTGTATTATAGACCCCCCCAATAGTCAGAGGGAAATTGAGAAACAAACTTGTAAGGAGATCTCAGCTATTTGTAAGAATAATAGGATAGTTATGGTCGGGGATTTTAACTTTCCAAACATCGACTGGGACTGCCATAGTGTTAAAGGTTTAGATGGATAGGGATTTCTTAAGTATGTACAAGAAAATTTTCTGATTCAGTATGTGGATGTACCTACTAGAGAAGGCACAAAATTTGACCTACTCTTGGGAAATAAGGTAGGGCAGGTAACTGAGGTTTCAGTGGGGGAGCACTTTGGGGCCAGCGACCGTAATTCTATTCGTCTTAAAATAGTGATGGAAAAGGATAGACCAGATCTAAAAGTTGAAGTTCTAAATTGGAGAAAGGCCAATTTTGACGGTATTAGGCAAGAACTTTCAAATGCTGATTGGAGGCAGATGTTCGGAGGTAAAGGGACGGCTAGAAAATGGGAAGCCTTCAGAAATGAAATAACAAGAACCCAGAGAAAGTATGTTCCTGTCAGGGTGAAAGGGAAGGCTGGTAGGTATAGGAAATGCTGGACGACTAAAGAAATTGAGGGTTTGGTTAAGAAAAAGAAGGAAGCATATGTCAGGTACAGACAGGATTGATCGAGTGAATCCTTAGAAGACTATAAAGAAAGTAGGAGTATACTTAAGAGGGAAATCAGGAGGGCAAAATGGGGACATGAGATAGCTTTGGCAAATAGAATTAAGGAGAATCCAAAGGGTTTTTACAAATATATTAGGGACAAAAGGGGAACTAGGGAGAGAAAAGGACCCCTCAAAGATCAGCAAGGTGGCCTTTGTGTGGAGCCACAGAAAATGGGGGAGATACTAAATGAATATTTTGCATCAGTCTTTACTGTGGAAAAGGATATGGAAGATATAGACTGCAGGGAAATAGATGGTGACACCTTGCAAAATGTCCAGATTACAGAGGAGGAAGTGCTGGATGTGTTGAAATGGTTAAAAGTGAATAAATCCCCAGGACCTGATCAGGTGTACCTGAGAACTCTGTGGGAAGCTAAAGAAGTGATTGTTGGACCTCTTGCTGAGATATTTGTATCATCGATAGTCACAGGTGAGGTGCTGGAAGACTGGAGGTTGGAAAACGTGGTGCCACTGTTTAAGAAGGGCGGTAAAGACAAGTCAGGGAATGATAGACTGGTGAGCCTGACCTCAGTGGTGGGCAAGTTGTTGGAGGGAATTCTGAGGGACAAGATGTACATGTATTTGGAAAGGCAAGGACTGATTCAGGATAGTCAACATGGCTTTGTGCATGGGAAATCATGTCTCACAAACTTGATTGAGTTTTCTGAAGAAGTAACAAAGAAGATTGATGAGGGCAGAGCGGTAGATGTGATCTATATGGACTTCAGTCAGGCGTTCGACAAAGTTCCCCATGGGAGACTGATTAGCAAGGTTAGATCTCATGGAATACAGGGAGAACTAGCCATTTGGATACAGAACTGGCTCAAAGGTAGAAGACAGAGGATGGTGGTGGAGGGTTGTTTTTCAGACTGGAGGCCTGTGACCAGTGGAGTGCCACAAGGATCGGTGCTGGGCCCTCTACTTTTTGTCATTTACATAAATGATTTAGATGCAAGCATAAGAGGTACAGTTAGTAAGTTTGCAGATGAGTGGACAGTGAAGAGGGTTACCTCAGATTACAACAGGATCTGGACCAGATGGGCCAATGGGCTGAGAAGTGGCAGATGGAGTTTAATTCAGATAAATATGAGGTGCTGCATTTTGGGAAAGCAAGTCTTAGCAGGACTTATACACTTAATGGTAAGGTCCTAAGGAGTGTTGCTGAACAAAGAGACCTTGGAGTGCAGGTTCATAGCTCCTTGAAAGTGGAGTCGCAGGTAGATAGAATAGTGAAGAAAGCATTTGGTATGCTTTCCTTTATTTGTCAGAATATTGAGTACAGGAGTTGGGAGGTCATGTTGCGGCTGTACAGGACATTGGTTAGGCCACTGTTGGAATATTGCATGCAATTCTGGTCTCCTTCCTATCGGAAAGATGTTGTGAAACTTGAAAGGGTTCAGAAAAGATTTACAAGGATATTGCCAGGGTTGGAGGATCTGAGCTACAGGGAGAGGCTGAACAGGCTTGGGCTGTTTTCCCTGGAGCGTCGGAGGCTGAGGGGTGACCTTAAAGAGGTTTACAAAATTATGAGGGGCATGGATAGGATAAATGGACAAAGTATTTTCCCTGGGGTTGGGGTGTCCACAACTAGAGGGCATAGGTTTAGGGTGAGAGGGGAAAGATATAAAAGAGACCTAAGGGGCAATTTTTTCACGCAGAGGGTGGTACGTGTATGGAATGAGCTGCCAGAGGAAGTGGTGGAGGCTGGTACAATTGCAACATTCAAGAGGCATTTGGATCGGTATATGGAAGGGTTTGGAGGGATGTGGGCCGGGTGTTGGCAGGTATGATTAGGTTGAGTTGGGATATCTGGTTGGTCAGCATGGACGGGTTGGACCGAAGGGTCTGTTTCCATGCTGTAAATCTCTATGACTCTATGAAACATAGTAAGACATGTAAAAGGTGTGATCTTCTATAAACACTAAAGAACTGGGCAGTTTTCAATTGATTTCACAAGGCATGTAGCAATAAAGGCTACTGCCGGAGTAGTATACTAGAAGAAAGGCAGATAGAGCCACAAAGAGTTTTGCACTAACCCAAGGCATACCATCATATTGCAATAAATGTTATCCCACCAGTGATACCTTATGGTGTAATATACAAATCAAAATTTGACAATGTACACTCTAAGAAAAAGAGTGATAAATTCATATTTTACACTTTTAACCTCAATTAATGCCTTCAAATAATCCAAAGTGTCTGTGAAAGTTCAAATGATCCATCAGAAGATTGGTGACCATTCATTATTGGTGAAGCATCTCACAGGCACAAGTATCAATATACAACCCCTATGAATTCTAAACAAACGTGTGAACCACAGCACGTAATGTAAAACTTCCAGCTTGCAATGATTTGCCACTCCCATGAGCAGGTTCAGTGATGATGAGTGAAAGTACAATCAATCCACTAGGACAATGCAGATATCCTACAGCAGGGACACTACCAGACCAGGCATACTAGCGTGTTGTAATCTTGCATTAGTCACTATCCATGGAATCATTCAAACATCAGAAACATCACAGAAATGGCAACAGACAATTCAAGAATCATTTGCAAAACCTAACATAAAAGAATAGAAATACTTCACTTTTTTTTCTGAATTAGAACTAAAATCTCAGCTCCCTGCTATAGAGAGACAAATGAGACTTCAAAAGGAAAGGAATGAACACGTATCTCAGGATAAATTGAGAATAGCTGACTTAATGCATTTTTTAGAAGTTACTCCTGCTCAGCACAGAAAGATGAATGAAGAATGATGACTGGACAACAAAGAAACAAAGGAGAATGAGCTCTGTATTATCCATCCAATGAAAATATAGCTGGTTTACCGGAATATCTGGAGTTACTTGAACATAAATCAGATCAAGCTCAGCAGGAGCAGCTATGGATACATTAATTTGATCTTAAAGAAATGAAAGAACTACAGGAATAGGTGGAAATGTGTAATGTACATAATGAGCAACAAATGACTCAGGAGACAATCATTTGTGAAATAAATGACAACAATGATACTGTACTGAAATACTTCAATGACAGCACAGAAGAAACTAAACAACCACTGAAGGAATAAGTGACAGAGGACTGGACTTCAAAAAAACTTTAAAAAATGTTGATTAGGCTAACCATTGAAGCAAATAATGAAGCAAAAATGTGTTTGACCAACAAAAGGTGAACATCTGGATAGAATTAGGTGAATCCAGGATTGAAAAGCAGAAGTTTTAAAATAAGCTGAAAGCCCTAATGGAACAAAACAGCAAATGCCAAGGAACTATGAACAACTTAAAACATCCTGATATATGAGTTTAGTCAATGACTAATCTGGAGCAGAACCTGACTGTAGTGCATCAGCATGATCAAATTTTGGAACAACAACTGCAGTCCACAAAAGAAAACCTTAACAATACAAACATGAACAAGAGGCTACATCATTGATAGCTGTGGAAAATTGACAGCACTTACAGAAAAAGTCACCAACATAGTTCTGTATATTTCAGCAAATTATTAACATTCTATGGAGACTCATAACTTTCATCTTTTGGAAAGGACAGGTATGTCGTATGTGTACCTTGCCTTTAAGGGAGTTTACTTTTAGGGACAACATGCGTGGGCATACAATGTTGTGACTGTGCCTACCAATTTGTCTGCTATGTGTTTGTGAGTTGTATACATTGAAATCATTTGACTTACTCTAATGTCTGTTTCATATTTATAATGTGTTTACTGTTTTAATTAAACCAACTCACAGAGTTAATCCCTGTAAAACAATTGATCATTCGAGTATTGTTTTTATGAACATGACCACAACCACATTACTATGAACCTGATCACATCTGGTCAGACCAGACAAGGATGACAGATTTCCGTCCTGAAATATGGATGTTTTTTGCAATCCATGGTCACCATTACTGACATTATGGGTAGGATTGATAGGACTAGAGATGGTGAAATAAATAACAGGTGGGTAAGCCTAAATTGAATGAGGAACATAAAAATCATATTCTCACAGTTTAGTCCCTAAGTTTTCCTCCTTCCAGTAAGTGGGTTGACTATTGTGCCATCAGGCAATAATATGTTAATGTTTCAGTTTATCATTTGCATCTCAATAAAATAACAATTCTCTGGAATTAGCTACATAGAACATAGAACAGTACAGCACAGTACAGGCTCTTCAGCCTCAATGTTGTGCAGGCCTTTTATCCTTCTCTAAGATCAAACTAACCTACATACCTTCATTTTACTATCATCCATGTGCCTATCCGTAAGTCACTTAAATGTCCCTAATGCATCTGGCTCTACTACATCACTCTCTAGGTAAAGAATCTATCTCCCCTAAACCTTCCTCCAATCACCCTAAAATTATGCCTCCTTGTGATAGACCTTTCTGCCCAGGGAAAAAGTCTCTGACTATTCACTCTAACTATGCCTCTCATCATCTTGTACACCTCTAGCAAGTTACCTCTCATCCTTCTTCGCTCCAATGAGAAAAGCCCTAACCTTCTCAACCTTTTATCATAAGACATGTCCTCTGGTCCAGGTAACATCCTGGGAAATCTCCTCTGCCCCCTCTCCAAAGCTTCCACATCCTTTCTATAATAAGGCGACCAGAACTGAACACAATATTTCAAGTGTGGTCTAATTAGGGCTGTACAGAGCTGCAGCATAATCTCACAGCTCTTAAACTCACTTTCCCTGCTAATGAAAGCCAACACACCATACGCCTTCTTAACAACCCGACCAACTTGGGTGGCAACTTTGACAGATCTATGGACATGTACTCCAAGATATCTGTGTTCTTCCACACTGCCAAGAATCCTGCTTTTAACCATGTCTTCTGTATTCAAGTTCAAACTTCCAAAGTGAATCACTTCACACTTTTCCAGGTTGAACCTCCATCTGCCACTTATCAGCCTAGTTCTGAATCCTGTTAATGTCCTGTTGCAATAACCCTCCACACGACCACTCTACATCAGCAAATGTACTCATCCACCTTTCCACTACCTCATCCGAGTCATTTATAAAAATCACAAAGAGCAGAGGTCTCAGAACAGATCCCTGCAGAACTCCACTGGTCACCAAGCTCCAGGCTGAAAACTTTCCATCTAGTAGGGCCCTCAGTCTTCTATAGGCCAGACAGCCAAATTTCCCTGTATCCCATGCCTCCTTACTTTCTGAATCACCGTCCCATGGGGAACCTTCACACACACCTTGCTAAAATCCATGTGCACCACAACCACTGCTCTATCTTCATCAATGTGTTTTGTCACATCCTCAAAGAATTTAGTAAGGCCCCTCACAAAGCCATGCTGACTGGCTCTAATTAAACTATGGTTTTCCAATCATAAGTCCTGCCTCTCAGAATCCTCTCCAATCATTTGCCCACCACAGATGCAATTTTACAGACGGTCTGTAATTTCCCGGATTGTTCCTATTCCCTTTCTTGAACAAGGGAATAATATAATGATAATAATAATATAATAACATAGCATAGTAATATTTTAATAATAACAACATAACATTTGCCATCCTCCAATTAATTTCTACTCAATGAAATATGATGCTTCAGAAACACAACAGCAAATGGCTGGTGAGTACCTGGCAATTTGGTTTTCTTCCTCCGCCTTCTCACTTTTTCCAAATACCAATAAAATTTTAAATGTTGCTTACAATCACTTGGCAAAGTGCAGTTGACACGACCAGGTGGAGCAAGGTATCCTGTGTGTTTGGGCCACCTCCAAGCCCAACTAGTATATGATAAACAGAGGGCACTGAGGGAAAGAAAATAGAGGTATTGGACCTGGGTTCAAATCCCACTAGAGCATATGGTGAAACTTGAAATCAGTAAAATTTGAAATTAAAAGCTAAACTAATAGTGACCATGTAACCACTGTTGATTGTTGTCCAAAGAAATTTTAGCTCGTTCAGTAATGTTCTTTAAGCAGGGAAACCTGACATCCCAGTCTGTGTGATTCCAGATTCATTGCAATATGACTGCTCTTAGCTGGTCTCTGGAATCACCCAGCAAGTCAGTCAATTGTTTCAATCTGCTTCACAGACTAAGAAAAGAAATGACATTGGTTAAACCATCGATGGAGACACTGGAAATGACAGCAAATGCAGTGCTGTCAACTCTGTAGAGTCAATCATACCAACATCTTCTGCCAAACGGTGAGGGAGCTATCTCTGAGACCTGTCAAACAACAGTCTGACATAGTAATATACATGAAATCAAAATTTATATAAAGTTTTCCTGGCAACAGCATCACCATCTTTGAATATGCCTTGTCTAACCGATAGAACAAGATTGAGGGCTGACATGACTGACCTCCAACAACCACAACCCATCTTCTTTCATGCCAGGGATGATCCCTCCCACCACATGGAGTTTCCTCTGATAACCGTTCACTCCAGTTTTGCTCGGGCTCCTGATGCTATACTCAGTCAAGTGTTGCCATGATGTCAAGGGCAATTATCAAACTTCACATCAGGTGTTGAGCTTTATTTTCACATTTCAACCAAGTCTGTAATGAGGCCTTGACTACAACGGCTCTGGAAGAAGCCAAAATGAGCAGGAGTGAGCAGGTTATTTCTTTGTAAGTGCTACTTCATAGAATCCCTACAGTGTCGAAACAGGCCCTTCGGCCTAACAAGTCCACACCAACCTTCCAAAATGCATTCCCAAACCCATTCCCCTCCCCTATATTTACCCCTGACGAATGCACCCAACCTACAAATCACTGAATACTATGGGCAATTTAGCATGGCCAATCCACCTAACCTGCACATCTTTGTGGGAGCAAACTGGAGCAACCGGAGGAAACCCATGCAGACACAGGGAGAATGTGCAAACTCTGCACAGACAGTCACCTGAGGCTAGAATCGAACTCGGGTCCCTGGCGCTGGAGGCAGCAATGCTAACCAATGATTCACCATGCCACCCTTGTGGACAACTCCTTGCTGATAATTGAAGCTAGACTGGTAATCTGGTGGTTGACCATATAATGAGTGTGACAAGGTCAGCCAGCTGGAGAATGAGTGCTCTGACCGAGGCTGTTAATCTGGTCCAATCAGGAAGGTCTGGCTGACCCAAAAAAATGGGTGAGTTTCAGAGATTCTGACACTTTGGTACCTGATTGAGCGCAACAGTATTACTGATAAGGTAATGTTCATGTCGTTAGAGGGAGTGCTGAGGGACAGGATTCACATATATTTAGGAACACAAGGACTGATGAGAAAGCATCAACATAGCTTTGTACATGGGAAATGATGTCTCATGAACTTGATTGAGTTTATTGAAGAAGGAACAAAGAGGATTGATGAAGACAGAATGGTGTACGTGATCATTATGGACTTCAGTAAAGTGTTCAACAAGGTTCCTCATGGTAGACTGTTAGCAAGGTTAGATCTCATGGAGTACAGGAAGAACTAATCACTTGGATACTGAACTGGCTCGAAGGTATAAAACAGAGGGTGGTGGTGAAGGGTTGTCTTTCAGACTGGAGGCCTTTTGTCTCTTATATAAATGATTTGATGTGATCATAGGAGGTATAGTTAATAATTTTGCAGATGACACCAAAATTAGAGGTATAGTGGACAGCGCAGAGGGTGGTGCATGTATGGAATGAACTGCCAGAGGAAATCGTAGAGGTTGGTATAATTACAAAATTTAAAAGGCATCTGGATGGGTATATGAATAGGAAGAGTTTGGACAGATGTGGGCTAAATGTTGTCAAATGAGACTAGATTAGGTTGGGAAATCTGATTGGCATGAATGAGTTGGACCGAAGGGTCTGTTTCCATGCTATACATCTCTATGACTCTATGTGTAAATAAGGGGTGGCTTGGTTATGGGAAACTGTGGGGTTATTTCAGGCCAGACTGCATTTATTCTGCTTTTTTATGCATAGGACATACCTGGGCAATTTTCCACATTGGTCATTGTCAGTGTTAGTGTTAGTGTTGTAGCTGTACTGGAACAAGCCGGCTCAAGGCACAGTTAATCCAAAGTTTATGTGGAAGTATGATATATGGAAGTCAAATCTCACCATGGCAGGAGATTTAAAATTTAGTATATTAAATGAAGATCTGTAGTTAAAGACTAGTATTGCTAATGGTGACCATGAAACTATTGGGGGGTGGTTAAAATCCTCCCTGGTTCACTGAGGCCCTTTACTGAAGAAAATCTTCAGTGACATGTGCTTGTTAGAGGATGGAAATAACCCAGCTCATCTTGGAAAGATCAAGGCTTAACTTGTAACTGCTACTTGTTTCGCTGATGTGTATGAAGCTACAATTATTCAATATTGTTGAGGCTGGTCAGATCATGGTTGAACTGCCACAATCCTTGCAGTGATGATTCAACTTTGATTTCACAACATTGAAGAAATGGAGACATGAGTCCATTGATATGGCCTAAGACTTGATGGGGAAGTTGAAGATGGTAATGTTTCCCTGACATTAAATTATCCTCTCGTTGAAAGATGAAGGACATGAAATACATATACATATGCATATACACATGATCTATACATCAAAACAATCTTCATCTAATCAAAACGAAAGTGAATTGCAATGATAAGTGAATTGATCAGATTTATTCACTTTAGTATTTCACTCTAATGCCTTTCATTA
Source organism: Chiloscyllium plagiosum (assembly GCF_037043375.1). Lineage (NCBI taxonomy): Eukaryota > Metazoa > Chordata > Chondrichthyes > Orectolobiformes > Hemiscylliidae > Chiloscyllium > Chiloscyllium plagiosum. The sequence continues at coordinate 29,820,853 of NW_028270146.1, forward strand.
TTGTAAAAAAGAGATTCATTCCAATGCAGTTTATTGGAAGCACTCTGTTGAACCGCTGAGTACAATCATTTATCAAATAGCACAAACAGAATCTTGCACTGCTGCTCCATAAAACTTTGCAATGAGTACAGAGCTGTTCTGATCATTCACCTTTTCAAAAGATCTCTTTAAAGTATGAAACCATCCCACGTAACAAGAGTTCAAGCAAGTCCGTGAAAAACTGAAGGAGGACAATGTATTCAGAAGAACCAGAAATTCTTGTGTAATTTGTTAACGCTTTCCATGTCGCAATATATTTTAGAAGTGGATCAAGTAAATGTAGGCTTTTATATGTTTTGATAGTGAATGCATTGTCAAGAGACTGTTTGATAACCAACTGGATGACTCCCTGTTATGTGGTCATGGGAAGGACAGTTTCCAATGATTATTTCAAGGTTGTCACTAAGACTGTCAAAGCAGGATCCTGTTTTACAAAGGAATGATGTGATACGTATTATGGGAAATGTCAGTATGCTGCAACTACAGTTTCGGTTGTACATCATTGCTGAACAGGAGGGAGGATTGACGCTGAAAATATTCTCAGTTCTAATTTATCTTTCTGACACACTGATTACAGCTATGTTGCATGATACTTGCAACATTACTAATTAAATCATCAATGTGCAAGGTGAAAAGCCCTTCTTTTCCATCTCCTGAACCCTCACTCAATTGACTATTCTCCACCTGTGATGGCAAAATTACTTTTGACATGCTGGATATCAATTTAAATGATACAGTGAGCTAAACAGTCATTAGCAGTGAGTTAAAAATTCTTAGCCATTTTCTACAAGATTAGAGGCTCCATCCTGTTGACAGAAGCACTTTCTGAAGTGCACTGTGATATAAATAAAGCATGATACAAGGAATAGCTTTTCCTGTGATGTTGAGGTATCTCATCAAGGAATTTAGAAAATGTAGATCTCCATCACTGAGACGTAGAGATCAAGATTCAATCCCTAGTTTGAACTGAGTTAGTTAATCTACCCAGTACAATTACAAAGGAGGAGTCTACTTTGAAACTCCAGTGTCAGCCTTGCTCTCATCAACACACTTTCCAGGACTGAATGTAGTGGACACTTCTGCTTCTGCTTTGGTCATGTAAACAACATAGTCTAACATATAAATTCTACCAACAATTATGTGGTTCATGGTAGCTAACCAGATGTAATCTGCTAGCCTTCAATAGTGAAAAAAAAACACATAAATACAGACAAATGTTTGTAAGGATTCCACACAAAACTTGAATACTCCAAATTTGGACAAACAAATATTTGGTAAGCTATAGTTCTGATAATTTTGTTGCAATACCACAGATTCCTCTTCAAATATCTGAGAAGCCCATTTTCAGTGCCATCTGCTGAACGTGGAATCCCCATTGAAGATTGTTTTTAACATGAACACTAAGGTATGTTTCTGCTTGCTGGAGAATTCCATCACAGAGAGTAAAGCTCTCTGATGGTGAATTCGTTTTGATGGTAAAACACATGCTATTGCATTTTTTATGTTGAAAGCCAGCTCTCCAATGGCCCTGCCAATTTTGCAACCCCAATTTATTCATGGGATGTAAGTGTTGCTGGCTAGGTCAGCATTCATTGTCCATTCTGAATTGACCAGAGGGCAGTTAAGAGTAAACTGCATTGTTGTGGGTCTTGAGTCACATATAGGCCAAACCACATGAGGAATGGCAATTTCCTTTCCTGAAGGAAATGAGTGAACCAGATGGGTTTGTCCTGGAATTCGAGAATGATTTAGTGGTCATCATAAGACTCTTACTTCTAGATTTTTAAATTTCAATTCCAACCTCAACTTCTGCTGTAATGGGATTCAAACCTAGGCTCCCAGATCATAACCTGAGTCACTGGACTAATAATCTAATGATAATAGCACTGGGCAATGCCTCCCCTTAATTGTTTAAAGACATTTACGATACAAGAGGTGATGTGTAAGTTATTGCTGCTCTAGTCATTTTTGTGTATTTGAAGTTAATTGTTAAAAATTATAATGCTGATTATAGCACTTGAATATGAATGCATTTAATAAATATAGGAAGTGCAGTGCTTGCGTTAATGCATTTTAAGTTGGGCATGCAACCACTAATGGGGGTTCAATTATTCTGCTCACTTGCTATAACAACTTCTTTGCCATGTTTAATCAACAGTATATTTGCAATTTTCTTGCATGTACACAAAGTCTTCATACACCAACATCCTTCACTATCATATTCCTCTATTTTTGATGGTTTTGATTTTGGAGGGAGGATATGTCATTCCTTTCAATGGGCAATAAACCTGCCTATCAATTGAAAGGTGCCAGACTCCAGATGTGTCCAAGAACCATTGCTCCTTTCAAGGAAAAGAACCATAAAAGAGAATAACATTGTCGAGGAATAAATGGAGGCTCAGATAGTGGGTTTAGAATGCTGCTAACCTGTTTGAGATTATGCTTGTCTGTCTTTTTAATGGCCCAGCATTACCAACAATGATCTCCTTTTAGAAGTCTTCTCTCTTTCCCACAGCCTCAGGACTGCAAAGCCTTCTATCTCAATCTGTATTTCCTTCTTTCTCTCACTTATAAGCTTTTAACTCCAACCACATTCTTGACTTATTTCACATTAACTGTGAAGAATGAGAGAATTCAGATGTGTCCAATGAAATTAAGTAAATAATTACTATTAAATACATAGTCTATCTCCTGAGTAACTATTCAACTGAGTTCATAATTACTTCATGCATCATAGATTACACCTCTCCAAGACAATTGGAGCCCCCAGACCCTAATATGCACTCAAATCTTGCCAGCAGGCACGATACACTCCTTTCCCTGCTCAGGACATGATCTGCCTCTAACCTCTTCCCATCCCCTACACCCGAGTCCCATTCCCCTGCTGTTCAATCAAACACCACCATCCCTCACTCACCATGTGAAACCTCCTACAAGGGTTCCACAACTGCCCTCCCCTGACCTCCCTGGTCAGACCTCATATCTCCCACCCACCTCGATCTACCTTAAATATTCCATCACTTACCTGCTCCCCTTGCCACCTTGCACCCTGGTACCCAACACACCTGGCAACCTGTCCTCAATGCCCTACTTCCTATCCATGATGTCCAACCACTTGTTATCCTACCTACTTGACATTCTACCATCCTTACCCACTTTGCATCCTCACCCATAAGGCACCATACTTAGCTGGCATCCTACCTCTCCCCATCCACCTGGTATCCTATGTACTTCAAACTTTGACAGAAGCTGTCAAAGTGATTGATTTCAACCTTTGAAATACAGGATATAGCAGCTGACTGCTGTGAGAAAGGGGAGCATGCTTTGTCTTCCCCTGAGAGCTCTGCACTGTGAGAGAACTTGCAGAATGAAACTGCAGCTCTCCATTCCTGCAGGAGTTCTGATCAGAATCTCCAGTCAGAAATGTGGAGCTCTCTCCTTTGATTTAAATATGAGTTAGAACAGCAATTAGAGTGGATTTCAACTCCTTGGGATATCTGACCCAGATTGTTTTGTTTGGTATAACTACTAGTATATTAACATGTTAGGCACTGTAGTTTCTACCATTAAAAATAATCTAGTCCACCTAATGGAATTATACCAGAGCTCTGGTATAATGGGTTATAAGGAGCTTCGAAGATTAGTATATGATTCACATGTGTACCATAGATAATTCAACAAAGTCCACAGCTATATGTAGATAACAGGAAAATAAGGAGAAATTTCTTTTTTAAGAGAATATATGGAATGTGTAATTCACTACCACAACAACTGGCTATATGCATGAGAGCAAAGGGAATATGTTCCAGGACTGAAATAAATGAAACATAGCACCAGTGTATAATAGATGGATTGAATGGCATGTTTCTATACTGTATTTTCAACTTAAGGTTGCACTCCATTCATACAGTAGATGCAAGTTCTTTTTGTCTGATATATCTACCTCAGAGAGGTTAGTTTCCCATCATTTACTCTCAAATATTAGCGTTGAAACTTTATTGCTGGAACAGCACAGCAGGTCAGGCAGCATCCAGGGAACAGGAGATTTGACGTTTCGGGCACAGGCCCTTCTTCAGGAATGAGCAGAGAGTGTTCAGCAGGAGAAGATAAAAGGTAGGGAGGAGGGACTTGGAGGAGGGGCGTTGGAAATGTGATAGGTGGAAAGAGGTCAAGGTGAGGGTGATAGGTCAGAGTAGGATGGAGGCGGAGAGGTCAAGAAGAAGACTGCAGGTCAGGGAGGCGGTACTGGGCTGGAGGGATTCGGCTGAGACAAGGTGGGGGGAGGGGGGATGAAGAAACTGCTGAAGTCCAAGTTCATCCCCTGTGGTTGGAGGGTTCCCAGTCGGAAGATAAGACGCTCCTCCTCCGACCGTCGCGTTGTTGTGGTTTGGCGGTGGATGAGTCCAATGACCTGCATATCCTCGGTGGAGTGGGAGGGGGAGTTGAAATGCTGTGCTACAGGGTGGTTGGGTTGGTTCGTCCGGGTGGCCCAGAGGTGCTCTCTGAATCGCTCCGCAAGTAGGCGGCCTGTCTCCCCAATATAGAGGAGGCCACACCGGCTGCAGCGGATGCAGTAGATGATGTGGGTGGAGGTGCAGGTGAATCTGTGGCGGATATGGAAGTTTCCTTTGGGGCTTTGGAGAGAAGTGAGGGGGGAGGTGTGGGCGCAAGTGTTGCACCTCCTGCGGTTGCAAGGGAAGGTGCCGGGAGTGGAGGTTGGGTCGGTGGGGTGTGTGGATCTGACAAGGGAGTCGCGGAGGGAGTGGTCTCTACGGAAAGCTGATAGGGGAGGGGAGGGAAATATATCCTTGGTGCTGGGGTCTGCTTGGAGGTGGCGGAAGTGACGGCGGATGATGCGCTGTACATGGAGATTGGTGGGGTGGTAGGTGAGGACCAGTGGGGTTCTGTCCTGGTGGCGGTTGGAGGGGCGGGGCTCAAGGGCGGAGGAGCGGGAAGTGGAGGAGATGCGGTGGAGGGCACCGTCGACCACGTCGGGGGGGAAATTGCGGTCCTTGAAGAAGGAGGCCATCTGTGTTGTACGTATTTTGAACTGGTCCTCCTGGGAGCAGATGCGGCGGAGACGAAGGAATTGGGAGAATGGGATGGCGTTTTTACAGGGGGCAGGATGGGATGAGGTGTAGTCCAGGTAGCTGTGGGAGTCGGTTGGTTTGTACCTTGTCTCAGCCGAATCCCTCCAGCCCAGCACCGCCTTCCTGACCTGCAGTCTTCTTCTTGACCTCTCCGCCTCCATCCTACTCTGACCTATCACCCTCACCTTGACCTCTTTCCACCTATCACATTTCCAACGCCCCTCCTCCAAGTCCCTCCTCCCTACCTTTTATCTTCTCCTGCTGAACACTCTCTGCTCATTCCTGAAGAAGGGCCTGTGCCCGAAACGTCGAATCTCCTGTTCCCTGGATGCTGCCTGACCTGCTGTGCTGTTCCAGCAATAAAGTTTCAACTTTGATCTCCAGCATCTGCAGACCTCACTTTCTCCTCTCAAATATTAGCCCCTTGCCCAGTTAGAAATACAGTTTTCCCAGTTTACAGTTGACAGGCAAAGGACGTGATATTCTCAGCATTACACTGATGTACTATATAGTCTTCACACATGTTAAATCAAATATCAACTCAGTATTATCAGAGAATCAACATGTTCGCAAGGGATAGCACTTGTGCAAAAATAATGAATTGGTATAGGTTGATGTATTGATCAAAACTAGGATTGAAAGGAAGACATGCTATGTGATATGTATACAAATGGCAACACCTAACTTAATAACACACAAGAGATACTATTCCCCATGTCCTGATATTGCTCATGACTAGAATGAAGTACAAAAAAATGTCATCACATTAAGGATGTAATAAGGAAAGCTTAATCACTCTCACGCTTTGTTTAGTCTTTCCCCTCTTTCTTTCTAGAATGCATTTTGAGCAGGATCACAAGACAACTTAAAATAGTTCATCGAAACACAAGTGCACCTTATTGCTTTTTGCTTTTTGCAACATTAGCTGCCAGTTCTCATGAGAAACACTAGAGGGAACTCCTGCTACTGTACTATACCATGATAACACTGCCACTGCTGGTGAGCTCAAGATGCTCCTTAAAAGTTGTCACTGGACAGCCAGTCTCATATTTAAGCATTAATTTTCTCCAAAATAGATTAGATTACTTACAGTGTGGAAACAGGCCCTTCGGCCCAACAAGTCCACACCGACCCGCCATCCACCCATACCCCTACATTTACCCCTTACCTAACACTACGGGCAATTTAGCATGGCCAATTCACCTGACCCTGCACATCTTTGGACTGTGGGAGGAAACCGGAGCACACCCACGCCGACACGGGGAGAACGTGCAAACTCCACACAGTTAGTCGCCTGAGGCGGGAATTGAACCCGGATCTCTGGCGCTGCGAGGCAGCAGTGCTAACCACTGTGCCACCGTGCTACCCACAAAAAATAAATGAGGTAAAAATGACTGACCTAAAGGATGATGGAGATTTGGACAAGTCATGATTTTCCTACTTGCATTCCCAGTCACAGATATTGCTGTAAAGTGACGGAAGTGTGGTTTCAGTGGTAGATATCAGCCAGTCATTATAGTCATATATTAAAGTATGTTATATTATTTCTGCTACTGTTTGACCAATCCCGACATTAAGCAAGCCCGTTTAATACAAAGGATGAAAATGATTGAATGATAGCACAGGCAGGAACGACATTTACAATTAAGTCCTCAGTAACTCACACTTACAGGTCTGTCTACAAATCTGATAAGTGAAGCTTTCTGCTTTATTCATAGCACATTCTGTCAGACTTCTCCCTACTCAAACAGGGAAAGAAATAGAGTTATAGACAGAGAAAGAGAAAAAGACTTGCATTTTATACAACTTTCACAATCATTAGACATTTAAGAGTGCTTCAAAGGCATTGAAGTACATTAGGAAGTGTAGTTTTTGTTGCAGGATGAATGATAGACATTTTGCGCTTAACGAATTTTCATGAACTACAATCTGATAATAACCAGATAATCAACTTTTTGGGATGTTGTTTGGAAAATATTGGGCAAGGATAACTCACAAACTTTTCTTCAAAACAGTGCTCTAGATGTTTTACATTCCTTTAACCTGGCACCATGGAATGGAGGTTTTGGAAGCATAATTGAGATGGCTTAACATCTCATCTGGAAGGCAGTCCATATGCCAGTGCAACACTGCCCTCAATACGACATCGGATTGTTAACTGAATTTTTTGTTCTTCAATGCAAGAGTGGCACTGAGCTTAGAGACTAGAAGATAAGAGTGTTACCAAATGAGCCAACCATTGACACTGATAATGGTAGAGAGACATAAAAGAATCAAGACAATAGGGAACACATCAGAATTTATTTTCCAATTAGGTGAGAAAACAAGAGACTATCATGGAACAAATAGATGCTTTTAAAGTTTGTTTGCCAGTTTTCTTCAAAGTGTTCATTTAATGTATTTATAAACCATGATGTTTTATTTTTAAGTTATCTTATTCAATACATTTCAAACGCAAATGTTTGTTTTAACTAAAATTTAATCAGCACTTTTCCAGTAAGATGGAGCAGTGTTGCACACAATTCAATAGCCCAGAATAATGCCTGCTGTTGCTATGGAAAGGGGATCTTGCCATGGTATTTTGCAGACTCACAACATGTGCCATCACACTTGCTGTGAGTCAAATTTTGTTGTGTTAAATTAACTGCAATGGTACATTAAGTAAACACAGACATTAGATGATGTTAGAAAATTTTGCTGTTTTAAAGTGCACTTTAGTGAAATGACCATATGTGTGCTAAATTGAATGATATTGTGAACAAAAATCAATTGGAAATTACAAGTCTGAAATCGTATTGTGATATGGGCAGCACAGTGGTTAGCACTGCTGCCTCACAGCGCCAGAGACCTGGGTTCAATTCCCGCCTCAGGCAACTGTCTGTGTGGAGTTTGCACATTCTCCCCGTATCTGCGTGGGTTTCCTCTGGGTGTTCTGGTTTCCTCCCACAGTCCAAAAATGTGCAGGTTAGGTGAATTGGCCATGCTAAATAGCCCGCAGTGTTAGGTGAAGGGGTAAATATAGGGACATGGGTGGGTTTCTCGTCGGTGTGGACTTGTTGGGCCGAAGGGCCTGTTTCCACACTGTAAGTAATCTAATCTATCAGCAGGTTAATACTTCTCATACTTACATGATATCTTCACAGTTGCTATTGCTTTTTTAAAAGAAAGGCTAAAAGGACTCTGCTAAAAAGGTGACTGAAGAAATGTTCTGATAACTATTATAGTAGATATATAACTATTAATATCGACAATGATAACTTGTACGTTCATGTTCTCATACTCTCATTCATAGTTTAGGATGAATAAAAAGCAGCAGTTAACTCTAAACTATGATTTGTGACCATGATAATTACCCAAGTAGATCATATCTTTGCTCTTGCATGTATTGTTTTTCAAATCACATGCTCACTGAGTTAAAATATGCGTGAAAATTAGGTCCCTGCTCTGTAAAGCTTGAAAATGGCACATATATACTTCTCACCGTGGATACTGAATGATTTATAGAGACAGGAAGCATATTCTTCTGTCCATTTGTGCAAAGTGCAGGCAAACGATTTTGCAAGTCATAAATAATGCTGAGGTGAAGCAACCATTGAGCAGACCAGGCCCTAATCTTTCAAGAAGCAACGTGAGTGGAAGGGCAGGATCTTTCACAGCAGGTGCTAATTGAAGTGATCCATATCCACCTGAGACGGGAACAGCAAAACGTGTAGCAAACAAACAGTGCTCTTAGCCTGCACTTTTGACTCCAGCATGAATCAAGCATTGATTTCCCTCAGCTGTAACCAGCCAAATCGCTCAATGATGAAGGCGACAAACAATGCTGGTATCTTTTTTGAGTTAATTGGCTTCAGAAAGTCAGAGACAAATGGCTTCATTTTTGACATGGGCTTTCAACCTGTTGAGTACGCTGAGCAGTGTACCGGAGGTGGGGGATGTGTGCTAATAAATAGTTTACTGCTGGTCAAGGTTAATGATGGAAAATCGACCACTCTCCTGCTTTGAACACATAGAATGTCCATCAGCACACTCATAGGTCAGGTGCAGCCTAGTTCATTGAAGACAGAGTTTAGACATCTCAATTCGGATGTGAACTTTAAAATGCCTGAAATAGAAACTGCACTGCAGAGAAAAGTGATTAGCTACATGGGAGATCTCATTGGTGCTGCTCTGAGGTTAATTGGAAATTGGACATTTACTCAAAGATTGAGACCTCTTGACTAAAAAGATGTAGTATGCTTTAAATTCTGAATCAAGACTGCGGATTTCTTTTGATGATGATCTCTGTTTCGAGATCACAGAGCATATTTATCACAGTTGCGATGTCATATTTATAAGTAAGTACGTAAATAGGGAAAGAAGATCAGCAATTCTTTTGTGTTTCTCTTCTTGGAGAGGGTGGGGAATCAGGAAATTTACAATTAGCTGTCAATCAAGTTGAGAATACAATTAAATTGACTTCAGTTTGCATTAAACCCACAACCTGTGCAGCTAACAAGAAAGACAGCCTGTGTACTTGAAGAAGCATGCCCTATCTCACACAGCGCTATGTTAGAATAACACATTGTGATGTTAATAATATGTATGCCATTGTCAGAATTGTTATCATACCCCATGAGCCTGTATATGAAAGGCTGATTGTACACAATATTTCAAGGCTATTTCATTTACTTCGGCTACAAATGTTCTGCGAGAGTCTACTGGAAATAACTGAACCATAGCATTGTGTGTCAGCAGCCAGTAACAGGCTCAAGCCACGTCCTGAATGTGCTCAAATTCTGAGCACGTGTTGGCATGGATGGCATCTGGGCAGGATGAAAGTGGGCTTTTACATGGGATTTGCTGAAGCCTGAGAGGAAGGGCAAAGGCTAAAATTATCTTTATCACCCCAAAGCAGCTTCCCCTTCTGTATCCTTACCCACATGCGCACTATCTAGCTGATATGATGCTCACATTGTCTCCAGTCACATTATTTTAAAGCACTCAGTAGCTTGAGTTGGGAATAAGGATTGCCCTAGATTATAGTTTGCACACAAGATCCCAGTTTCTGAGAACTTCCAGGAGGTGCAGCATGGTAGATCAGTGGTTAGCACTGTTACCTCACAGCAGCAGGAACCTCGATTCAATTCCATTCAGTCTGTGTGGAGTTTGCACATTTGCCCTGTGTCTGCATGGGTTTCATCTGGTGCTCCAGTTTCCTTCCACAGTCCAAAGATGTGCAGGTTAGGTGGATTGGCCATGCTAAATTGTCTCATAATGTACAGGGATGTATATGTTAAGTTATGGGCCAAGGTGGCAGGGTGGATCTGGGGCAGGCTGCTCTTTGGAAGGTTGGTGTGGACTCAGTGGACCATATGGCCTATTTCTGCACTGTGGGGATTTTATGATTCTTCTAGGAATTGTTTTGTTGCGTGCCCTTGAGGCTCTGCGCTTTATTTTACAGGGATTGAGATGCACTAAAACAATCCACGGGGCCACCATGGATTATTGACAAGGATGTTCACTGTATGCACTCCAGATTGTCCCTGCGCTCTCTCATGGGAGATCCACAGCTTACATTTATATTTAAATTATTCAGGAAGAGGAGAAAATGGTCCAAACATTCAGCCAATTCATTCATGCCATTAAATCACATCCATTGACTTATCCACAATCCCTCTCACTTAATACAATTACTTCACAAAATCAATCTTAATATAATTTTCACGATTATAATCTTCATTTGCCCCCAGCATCTATAGTTTTATTGTGGCATGGAGACTGCATTGTTTCACTCTGGGTGAACAATTTCCAGATTTCCATAGCGAATTGTGTGAAAAAGTGTTTCCAGATTTACTTCATGTTTGGGCTGTCTCTAATTTTAACATTGTGTCCTTTTCTTCTGGACTTCCTCACAAGACTGAATTGTTTCTTTATTTCCCCCAACTTGGCTCTTTCTCATTACAACGCCTTCAATTAAATCAACCATACAAACCCAAGGCAATCCAAGCCAGTTTTCTACATAATGTTCTCGTCATTTAACTCTTTAAACAACTGGTAGAATTCTTATGAATCTGTATTGTATGTCTTCAAGTTCGATATGCCTTTCCTGAGATTCACTGATCAAAACTGAATACACTACCAAGAAATGTCTACCCCAAGCTCTGTATAACTAGATCATATCTTCTTGCTCCTTGTGTTCTTCTTTCCTTGAGATATAAACCAAGGCAGCATCTTAAATGACCAAAGGGAAGTTAAGAATTGCAAGACATGTGGCAGAATTGGATGAGAAGTCAGGTAAAGCCCATCTTGACACCAAAAACAACTCACTCCATCTTTTACACTCCTTACATGAAATGAGGTGGACCACAGTTGCCATTGCCTCCAACATTCCGATAATGCTCCTGTTCCTCACGACTTACAAAGCTGGAGTCCCTGACTGTTGACACTATTCATCTTTTGCCTGAGGCTGAGAGCTGCCTGGACTCCAGTAGTTTACTGAGTGCCAGGGGGCTAGACTGTTTCTTGCTTGGCTAGCTGCAGAGCTGATGCAGTAAGGTGCTCACCAGATTGTTCCCATTGAGGTGTCAGTATCTGAGCTGATGGGGAGAAAAAGGCAACCTTGCTAATGCTTCTTCTGGGGTCTCAGTTCTCTCCTCTTCAGAGATTGAGCAGGTAGCTTTTGGGGGAAGAATTGACCTTTCAATGCAGTAGATGCCGGCAGTAGTTGCAAGAGAAAAGGGAGAGAAGGCATTATGACCAATAGTTCGAAGTGACGTGCAAGCGAGTGACAATGACGGTGGAGTTGTTGCAACATTTCCTGTGCAATAAAGAGTTGTACTTACTCAGTTAACAAAGATGATATCTAGGCATCCTTTGTCTTCCTCTGCAAGGATCGAGATTCTCTCTTTATAGAGGGGAGGAGCATAATGTCTAACATCCCTATAGCTGTCCAGCTTCTCTCAGCCCTCTGGTAGGTTGTCTTCTTCTGCGATGAGAGAAAAGGATGAATTGAGTGAGATTCAATTGGGTGTTCCAACTGTCAGGTGGGAAAAAGGTGGTGAGGTGTCCTGGGCTCATGAGTGGACTATGCAGAGGGCATGCAGGGTTAATATTGTGGGAGGTTGGGGAAAGTAAGAGCATAGGAAAGCAAATGCTGTAGTCAATAATGAAAGCAGGAGTTGTTGTAGGAGCAAAAATAGTAAGAATAAGACAGAAGATTAAAGAGTGTGACATTTATCCTGGTGAAGTCTTTTCCCTGGGGTCAGGGAGTCCAGAACTAGACGGCATAGGTTTAGGGTGAGCGGGGAAAGATATAAAAGAGACCTAAGGGGCAACCCTTTCACACAGAGGGTGGTATGTGTATGGCATGAGCTGCTAGAGGAAGTAGTGGATGCTAGTACAATTGCAACATTTAAAAGACATTTGGATGGATATCTGAATAGGAAGGGTTTGGAGGGATATGGACTGGGTGCTGGCAGGTGGGATTAGATTGGGTTGGGAATCTGGTCAGCATGGACGGGTTGGACCGACGAGTCTGTTTCCATGCTGCACATCTCTATGACTGTATGACTCTAAGATAATTGATCTTCTTATGCCTCTGCAGTCTGTTTCTCTGGCCCATCAGGATGGTTTCCAACAAGATTGCCAGTGTCTAGTGGCATGACCTTCTCTGCTAGTCCTTCGGAGAAGAGGACAGCTGTCATTTGTCCATCTCCCCCCTCGACCAAGATATCGCTGTTGGTGAATCAAGGTTCCATTTTTACCATCTCTGATTTCTTCTGGAAACATCCTTGACCGAACCTGTGCAGCTATGGAATTCCAAAGCCTGTCTGAGTGCCTTTTATACAGGACTTAGGCACAGGGATATTGGTCTTTCTGCAATTATCCGCTGAGTGGCAAATAGTTGTGGGAATAATATATGGAGAGATGGGACTGAAATCGGATGTTAGGGGTGTCCTAGTGGTGAAGTAAGCAGCTCATGAGGCAAGTGAGATTTGGCCAATGGTCACCATTAGTGATTCTAACTTTTGATCCCAGGTTTTAAAAGTATGATAACTTGTCTTTAAAGTCTATGAGATAACACAGTGGGACTTGAATCCTTTTTCACCAAATATTTATTCTGAACCACTAGCTCTGTGATATGACCACTACAACACGATCTCTCTTTCATTTCGATATCTAAAGAGCATTAGAATATTATGACTCATATGAATCGAGACAAACAAAAATGAAAGAACTGCGGATACTGGAAATCTGAAACAGAAACAGAAATTTCTGGAAAAGTTTAGCAGGTCTGGCAGCATCTTTGGAGAGACATCAGAGTTAACATTTTGAGTAAGGGTCAATGAACCTGAAATGTTAACTCTAATTTCTCTCCACAGATGCTGCCAGATCTGCTGAGATTTTCCAGCAACTTCTGTTTTTGTTTTATATAAATTCTTGGGGTAAAAACCATTAAGTCCCAATGATTGTTCCATAATAAGTTCCATTATTTTCTTTATTACAATTTTTGCTAATTTTAAATAAATTCAGGACATGACTTGCAGTGATCAATAAAAGTAAGTGTACCAAATGCTTTCTTCATTACCCTGACTACCTGTGACTACACCTTCAACGTGAATCTGTACCCCAAGGTCTCTTTGTTCGGCAACATTCCCTACGATCTTGCCATTAACTGTATAAGCGCTGTCCTGATTTGCCTCCTCAAAATGCAAGACCTCACATTTATTGAAATTAAAGTCCATTTGCCACCCCATCTGATTTAGGTCTCATCATATTCTGAGATAAACTTCTTGACTGTCCACTACACCACCAATTGTGGTATCATCTGCAAACTTACCAACCATTCCTCCTTTCTTCACATCCAAATCATTTACATAAATGATAAAAAGCAGTGGACATAGCACCAATCCTTGTGGCATTCTGCTGATCACCGGCCTCCAGTCCAAAAAGTAAACCTCCATCACGCCCTTTGTGTGCCAAGTGACATTTGTGGAAGTGCAGGTGAAACATTGATGGATGTGGCAGGCTCCTGTGGGGCCTTGGATGGAGGTGTGGATGCAGGTTTTGCAATTCCTATGGTGGCAGAGGAAGGTACCAGGAGGGGAGGATGGATTGTTAGGGGCGTGGACCTGACCAGGTAGTCACAGAGGGAACAGTCTTTGCGGAAAATGGATAGGGGTGGGGAGGAAAATATATCCCTGATGGTGGGGTCTGTTTGTCGCGGAAATGTTGGCGGACGATGCGTTTATGCAGAGGTTGGGGTAGATGGTGAGGACCAGGGGGATTCTGTCCTTCAAAGTTTCATCTGTACTTCCACAAATGTCACTAATTGCATCCCTTGCTACCGATGTGGTTTCCTTTACATTGGAGAGACTGGACGACTTCTCACAGAGCACTTCAGAGAACATCTCCATGAGACCTGCACCAATCAACCCCACCGCCTCGTGGTTGAACATTTCAACTCCCCCTCCCACTCTGCTGAGGACATGCAGGTCCTGGGCTTCCTCCATCGCCACTCCCTCACCATCCGATGCCTGGAGGAAGAACGCCTCACCTTCCGCCTCTGAACACTTCAAACGCAGGGCATCAATACTCCAACAGTTTCCTCATTTCCCCTCCCCCCACCTCACCCCAGTTCTAAACTTCCAGCTCAGCACCATCCTTATGACCTATCCCACTTGTCAATCTTCCTTTCCACCTATCGGCTCCACCTATCACCTTTACCCCTTCCTCCATCCACCTATTGCACTCCCAGCTACCTTCTCCCCAGCCCCATTTATCTCTCCATTTATCTCTCAACCCCCGAGGCTTCCAACCTCATTCCTGATGAAGGGCTACTGCCTGAAACGTTGATTTTCTTGCTCCTCGGATGCTGCCTGATCTGCTGTGCATTTCAAGCACCACTCTAATCTTGACTCTAATCTCCAGCATGCAATCTTCACTTTCACCCTGGATTCTATGTATTCTATCCTTGCTAACAAGTCTCCAATGCAGAACCTTGCCAAATGCCTTGAAGAAGTCCATATAGTTAGGATATCATGTTGCAGCTGTACCAGACATTGGTTAGGCCACGTTTGGAATATCACATTCAATTCTGGTCTCCATCCCACAGAGTTGTTGTTAAAGTTGAAAATGTTCAGAAAATATTTGCAAGGATGTTGCCAGTATGGAGGTTTTGATCTATAGGGAGAGGCTGGGGTTATTTTCCCTGCAGCGTCGGAGGCTGGGGAGTGACATTTAGAGGTTTATAAAATGATGAGGGGCATGAATAAGGTGAATAGCCAAACTCTCTTTCCCAACATAGGGGAGTCCAAAACTAGAGAGCATAGGTTTAAGGTGAGAGGGGAAAGATATAAAAGGGATTTTAGGGGCACTTTTTTCATTGTGTGTGTGTGTGTGTGAGAGATGACCTGCCAGAGGAAGTGGTGGCGGCTGGTACAATTACAACATTTAAAAGCATCTGGATGGGTATATGAATAAGGAGGAGGACTTAGAAGGATATGGCCCAATTGCTGGCAAATAGGTGCAGATTAATTTAGAATATCTGATTGACATGGACAAGTTGGACCGAAGGGTCTGTTTCAGTGTTGAACATCTCTGTGACTCTGTGAAATCACTACATCTTAGCCTTAGATTCTATTGTGCTGCTCATATTTTGCTGAATTCTGCTATTGTAAAGGCTGATGCTAAGTAAATAATTTAACATGTCCCTTATTGGCAATATCCTTGCAGTCTTGCCTGCATTTTATTTTATGGACTGACTTTCTACATTAACAATTTCTTTCCCCTAATTCATTTTTAAACTCTACTGTTCACTTAATATTTATTTCAATTGTTTTCATATTCAAATTTACACCTTTTTATTACTTGGTTGGTATCCCTTTAATGTTTTATAGCTCTCCCATTGAATTTCACATGTGTTTGCATTTTCCCCAGCTTGATACGTATCTGTTGCCTCATGTATTGACTGTGGTTGCTTTACAGTGAGTGGAGCTTTTACCTTTGAGAGGTATGCATTGGATATAATATAGAAAATACTTCTTGGAGTATTGTCTATGGGTTCACCCATTGGGAGTTCAGCCTCATTTACTTGTGTCTAGTTATTTCTCAAACTCACAGAGTTTGCCATACTAAATGTGAAGTTTTAGTTTGCAACTCTCCCTTCACTGTCTTGAACAATTCCATTGTACTTTATGAGTTCTACAAAAGATGTTTCTTCCTCCAAAAAGGATACACATCTGCACTCTTTTGGGGTGAATTATTTCGGGCACAGAAATTTAAGAAATTTAGCATACATGCCATTGATTGGATACAATGCTGATTTGATGCCATTTTAAAGCATGGTCATCCTGCAAACATCATCTTCTAACCTTCCTTGACTGAAGAAATGTTCAGTATCAGGAAGCCTACCAACAATTTGTGAAAGAATCATCTTTTAGATTATAAAATCTCACACACTAATTAATGCGATTATCATGAGACTACTCAGACAGAGACCAAGGTAATGTTCTGAGGTGCTTAGTAAGAATTCCACCATGGCAGGTGGTAGAATTTGATTTCAATAAATATACAGGAATTCAGAGTCTAATGATGATCATGAATTTCATGTCTATTGTCAGGAAAAGACCCATCTGGTTCACTAATGTCTTCTGGGGAAGGAGTCCACCATCTTTACGTGCTCTGGCCTACATGTGCTTCCGACCCACTGAACTATCATGCCACCCACATAGCAAATCATTCAGTGGCAGCTCACTGTGCCAATACATTTTATCCACATTGGTAGACCAAACTGTAACTGTTGGGTGATAATACTCATTTACGGCATAGGGCGTAAGCAGCATGCAACCAGACATGTGTACATACAATTGTAGAGTGTGTGGCGCTGGAAAAGCACAGCTGGTCAGGCAGCATTCAAAGAGCAGGAAAGTCGACGTTTATAGGCATAAGCCCTTCATCAGGAATCAGGCTTGTGGGCCAAGGGGCCTGAGAGATAAATGGGAGGGGGGTGGGAATGGGGCGAAGGTAGCTGGGAAAGCAATAGGTATATGAAGGTGGGGGAGGGGTGAGAGCGGTAGGTTGGAGCAGATAGGTGGGAAATAAGATGGACAGGTAGGACCGTTCAAAAGGGCGGTGCTGAGTTGGAAGGTTGGAACTGGGATAAGATGGGGGGAGGGGAAATGAGGAACCTAGCAAAATCCACATTGAACCCGTATGGTTGGAGGGTTCCAACGTGGAAGATGAGGCATTCTTCCTCCAGGCGTTGAGTGGTTAAGATTTGGCTATGGAGGAGGCCCAGGACCTGCATGTCCTTGGCAGAGTGGGAGGGGGAGTGAAAGTGCTTAGCTACGGGGTGGTGGGGTTGGTTAAAGTGTTCAGCCACAGGACTGAAACCCTAACTACCCATTGCCTAGAGGAAGGATGCCTCATCTCTCCACCTTGGGAACCTCTAACCACATGGGATCAATGTGGATTTCACCAGTTTCCCCATTTCCCCTCCCCCCACCTTATTCCCAACCCCAACCTTCCAATTTGGCACCACCCTCTCGAACGGTTCTACCTGTCCATCCTTCTTCCCAACTATCTGCTCCAACCTCCCCTCTGACTTATCACTTTCACCCCCACTTTATCTATCTATCACATTCCTAGCTACCTTCGCCCCAGCCCGACCCCTCTCCCATTTATGTCTCAGCCCCCTTGGCCCACAAGCCTCATTCCTGATGAAGGGCTCATGCCCAAAGCATCGACTCTCCTGCACCTCAGATGGTGCCTGACTGGCTGTGCTTTTCCACCACCACACTCTTCGACTCTGATCTCCAGTATCTGCCGTCCTCACCTTCTCCATGTGTACATACAATAAAAGCCAGGGTCTACCAAAAAAAAAGACCGAGCAGACAATTGACTGCTTTCAGTTTAGTATGTTTTGCCCATCACGTTAATTTCATAACTGATAATTAGATTTTGCCTTTGCTTCTTTTGTGTTTTTTTGAAGATTTAAAGTCACTTAGTCTAATATATAGTTAACTGTTAAAGCATGATGAAATAATTGAATGCTGACTTTGGTATGTGAGCTCTGGTACTCCTTCTTTTACCTTAACCCAAACTCCACTTTTACAAGTTCTTTTTTACCCTATTTGTTTCAGTGCTGTCACAATGGGATTCCTCCTGGGGACAGTTTTAAAATGCCATCTCTGGGGTTTCCCTTGATAATCTACTTTTCTCACTGTGTGGACTCTACTGCCCTATTTCTGAATGCTCCCTTCAGGCTGTTCCCGCTGTGTTCAGCTCTGAATTGTGAAAGCAATTCACAAGACAAATTACCTCACTGATATGTGGGAAAACATGATAGTCAGTTTGCACCAAGACAACATCCCACACACAGCATCAGTCAATCTGTTTGAGGTGCTCTTCACTGCGGGAGGTAATATTGACCAGGAGGACACACTGCTCTGCTGTGGGTAGTGCCTCAGGGCATTTAATGCACATTATGTTGTTTGAATCAAAAGGGAAAAGTAAACATGTAATACTCCTTTGATTTATGTAGGTTATGAGCAAGTTTAAAACACAGATGGGGGATGAAGACTGCATGCACCTTGAGTTAGGGTCAAAAGTGATCATCATACTGCTGAATATATTTTGTGGGATTTGCTTTGATTGTGATGTTTATTTCCTCTGTTACACATCACACAGTTACTTCTGCACATTGCTGTTTTGGCAAGCTGTAGAATTCAAATCAGTGGGCTAGAAAGCACAGAAATATTGACCAGCATCATAATTTACTACCAAAGTCAGACTGTGTGAAATGATAAAGCATAAGCCAAATCACCCAGGGGACACCCAAGGTCAGAACTCCATTACTGGTCAATGATTACTTTTAAATTTGTAGCATGTCACGCTTATTTTGACTAAGTCATATCACTTGTGAAAGTCTGCACTGGGTATCTGACTCAGTTAAATTTGGAAACATATTTAATAAATCTGCAAGTTGCTTTCTAACTGACTACACCATAAAAAAGGAAAACAGGAATACTAGCACTGAAAGTTTATATTTATTGGGATAAATTGAAGAGTCTGTGACATTTTTCTCTCCACAAGGCAAGATTTTAGGGTGACTTGATAGAGATCTTTGAGATTATGTAGAGTTTGAAGGGGTAGACACAGGGAAGATACTTCCACTTGTGGGAAAGGTCAAAGCCAGATGCATAGATATAAAGTAATCATTAACAAATTCATTAGGAATTCAAGAGAAAGCTGTTTATCCAGAGAGTTAAAAATCACACAACACCAGGTTATAGTCCAACAGGTTTAATTGGAAGCACACTAGCTTTCGGACCGACGCTCCAATTAGACCTGTTGGACTATAACCTGGTGTTGTGTGATTTTTAACTTTGTACACCCCAGTCCAACACCGGCATCTCCAAATCATATCCAGAGAGTGTTTACTTGTGATCTTCATTATCACACGGAATAGTTGAGTAAGGGACATTGATACATTTAAGGGGAAGCTGAATACACATAAGAGAGAAAAGAAGAGCAGATTAGTTCTTGAAGACATCTCATCAGAGGCCTAAAAACCAGCATGCAGAGTTAGACGGAATGAACTGTCTGTGCACTGCACATTCTGTGTGACATTATAAAGTGAGAACATTTGGGTCTGTTGGAAGAAGGACCACACAAAAACAAAAATAATTCTGAATACCTTGACCCAGCTGGATCCTGAATGCACTGGTTATCAACAATTCAGGAGACCAGAGATTTGTCATGGACTGACCCATGCGTTATACAATGCAGTCAGCAGCAAACACCTTCAAAAAGAAGTTGACCAAAATCTAAAAATAGTCCTGTCAGCAAAGTGTGCTGACTCCATCCCTTCTTTTGCCCACAGGAGAAGGGCAAGCATAGAGTAATTGAGGCAAATTAGAGAATGACTCCATGCTTCCCTGAGGCGACAAGGCCTAGTATAGGTGCTCTGGGGTGGCCTCTGATTAGAATTCCAGGCTGGCCTAGAGACAACCTCCCTGCCTTCCTGGGTACTGCAGCCACTGGCCGTCCTGTGGAATGACTCCCCTAAACCTTTCTGCTCCCCTGCTTCCCACCCCGTTCTCCACACCCTAGTCCCCACAAGCACATATAGCAATGGCTTGTCTCCAAAGGTCATTATTTCACTTAAAGTTAATGCTAGAGACAGGGCATTTCCCATTTCAGCTTATGTTTGAAGCCTCTTCGAGGAGACTTGCACTGTGTTCCCACTTGTCCTCTGGGAATTAACTGACAGCCCCTTGGCAAATCACAATACATAACAATTTCCACACAGCACAGGATCTGCTGGCCAGTGTGCTAGTATAAACCAACATTTCCAACTGATGGTGGCGTTCAGAATCCTACAGGAAAAATCAATGCCATTTACAAATAAGAGCAAATGCTGTGATTTTCCATCTATTCAATTTTATTATACCACCCTTAATGTCAAACATAAATGAAAAGTGCACGGTGAGTGCCAAAAATGGCAGCTTTTGCCTAGATTTTCAAATGTCAAAAGCAAACCAGGTCCCAATGGGTTAACTGAAAGAAGAGGAGGACAAAAATAGTTAAACAATTCCAAACTCTGAGTCCTCCTTTCATGTACTCGGAAAAAATGTGCCAGTGTACCTGCTACATTTTAACTTGACGTGCTCGAAAGTACCTAAAAGACCCTGTCCAATAGAGCAGAAAGTCAGCCAAAATTATATGCTTATAAAACATTCAGCCTCTATTCTAAACCCAGGAGAATAAATTGAAGTTTTATTTTACTGACATGAAAAGGCTAAACAGACAGTGGCAATAAAAACTGTATTATTGGCAGCATGTTAAAAACAGAAAGGCACTTTGAACATGTACTGTACAATGCATGAGCCCAAAAACGATGTTAAAAATCACTCAACACCAGGTTACAGTCCGACAGGTTTATTTGGAAGTTCCAAATAAACCTGTTTGACTATAGCCTGGTGTGTTGTGAGTTTTAACTTTGGACACCCCAGTCCAACACCAGCATCTCCATCCCATAAATGAAGCTAGTCTTGATAATACAGCAAATGTGTAATGTTCAGTAGTTTAAAAAGGCAATTGCAAAAGAGCAGAAGTGTGTGAGATTGTAGCAGTAGCTCAGTTGATAGCACCCTTCTGAATTGGAAGGCTATGGCCTCAAAACCCATTCACAGTCAAGTGTTGATTCTTATGATTAAGGCTTATGATTCAAGTGCTGTAATGTTGGAGGCACTGTCTTTCTGATGACATGTTAAAGTGAGACTGTGTTTGCTTTCTAAGATGGACATGCAAAATTCCCATGGTACCATTTCAAAGCCATCTTCAATATCCTGGCCAATATTTCTCCCACAATGTCACACAAACAAATTATCTGATAATTAGTACTTTGCTATTTGTGAGCAGCACAAATTAGCTGCTGCTCTTCCCAAACTATAACCGTGACTACTTTGCAGTAATAGCTTCTTGGTTTTAAAGTGCTTTGGGGCATCCTGAGATAATCAAATTTTGTACGTAAATGAGGGCTTTTAAACAATGTTCATTAACAGATTGGACATGGTGGTAAGGCCATGGATTTGCAGGCTCTGTGCTGTGAAGATTCCAAACTTCTGGCTGTGTACTAGCACATAACTATTGAGGTCACAGTTCCATCAAAAATTAAAGGCTTGTCGACATATTTAATAAACTCTAATATTACAGTGAAACAAAATGCTTTTCACCACATATTTATTCTCTGCAACAATGCAGACATTGTTGAATTCACTCAAAGATACATCATGAAAGTGGAAGCCATGTGCCTCATCCCTCTGATGAATCTCACAATCTCCCTTATCTGAGGACCCAACTTTCTTGAATGTGATTCCAGATCTTTTACCTCAAGAATCACAAGTAGGAGACAATTCACATGACAATGTAGCTGCATGAAACTTTTAAACAAGTGTTTCCTAGTATGATTTTCAAAATTCCCCCTTACCGATTTACACCAATTGTTCTGCAGTTTTATTTAAAGGAGTACTGGAAAGGAATAACATTTCTTATTCCACTTAACATCTTATTCTCTCAGCTGAAGCTCCATTAGTAGAATTGTTGTGCATCCAACTGAATGCAGGATAGTGAGCCGGGGTAGCAGGACCACTGCATTGCCAGAAGCGGGGTTTTAGAATAGGATTTTTATTCGGAATTAAAGTAAGGCCCTGTCTACCCTCTCAGGTGAGTATAAAGGACCCCATGTCACTCACTTGAAGAAGAACAGAAAAGCTATACAGAGTGCATGCCGTGATCAGCACTTAATTATTTTCTCTAATCAACCTTCAGAGATGTTCTTACACACTTCTAGAATAAGTGAGACTTGAGCCAAGCCTCCCATCTCCAAGACAGGGACAGTAACACTGCACCACAAGAACCTCTCTGACTAGCATTTACCCACCAGTCAATATTATTTTAAAAATATCTGGGTCATTTTCAACCTTCAGTTTTTATTATACGTAATTTGGCTGCCACATTTCTAACTTTATATCTGTGACAACAAATCAAAAGTACTTGCTTGGTTTTTTGAGTACTTTGGGCCAAGTTGAAATTGATTTATGAAGGCAAGTCTTTGTTTCTTCTTGGACAGAATTATTTATTGACTTATAGTTTTGAAGATGTTTGCATCTGTAGCCAGCTGTGTTCATTCCATTTAGGAGCAAATTCCTGCAGATGCTGGAATCTGTACAGAAAATAAAAATGCTGGAAATCACAGCGGGTCAGGCAGCATCTGTGGAGAGAGAGTAAGCTAACGTTTTGAGTCTGGATGACTCTTCGTCAGAGTTCTGATGAAGAATCATCTAGATTCAAAACGTTAGCTTGCTCTCTCTCCCCCAGATGCTGCCTGACCCGCTGTGATTTCCAGCATTGTATGTTTTCAGTCATGTTTATTCTTCCACTGTCTTCTTTGAAAATTGTTATCAGCTTAGCCAGCTTCCAATCCAACAGGATTTGATGGTGTGATGATTCAACATCCATAGATCAATGGAGTAAAATGTAATCTGGAAAGCTTTAGTTTCACATTATCATTCAGATGGGCATACAAGGAAATGACATAAGCAATCATATTTCTGTCAATTTCTTCTGGGGGAGATTTTGCGTCTTGTGCCACAGTGAGTATATTATTATATCTCTAAGAGACATATTATGTCAGTATAACTGTAAGAGACATGCTCATGATATCATGGAATGAGACCTGACTGTATATAGATCATATGTGTCATCTTAACCAGGATCACTTGAAGTATGACATTTGAAATAGAATAGCTTAATGTTAGCCTATGCACGGCTGTGCCTATGAATGTAATATTGTGCATTGATCAATTGTAATAAACATCTCTTGATCTTTCAATATCACGTTACCCAAGTCTATTTTCCTAATCTTACAAGGGATAACATAAGCATTGCCACATCAGGTAAAGATACCCTGTGGGAGGCAAAACACACATTACAAAGAGAAAAATACTGAGTGTTATGTAGCTTTTATGTGGGCATGTTTATGTTTCCTGCAGATAGCTTTGGAAGGGAAATGCTGGAATATATCATGTGATTTAGACTTTGTCTCATTTTGTTCTGAATAAGCTACCAAATCGAATACATGTACAACTTTTCCAACAGTGTAACCCTGCCACCAATTTCTTAGATTCTTACAAAATGAATTTATATGCCTTTGTGTTAATAATCGATTATGCATAGTTGGTTCAACGATGTTTATCTATTAAATAAGCACCGGGAGAAGAAAAACGCAACAATGAAGACCATTGGTTTCCTTGCCAAAGACATGCGGGGAAATGAGGAATAAGTTGTGTAAACTTTCAAGGCATACTATCTTGTAGTCCATATTTTGTGAACTATTTTCACATAAAGGAAAATTTTTTGCACAATAAAACTGAGCATTTTGGAAATACTCGACAATTCAGACAGCATCTGTGGGGAGGGCAGGGTTAACTTTTCAGGTGATTGACTTCCTGTTAGAATTGGACAAACACTTTCTGATCTTGCTCTGATTTCTCAGTTTTACAGTGTTTGCATTTGTAACTTTTCCTTACAACATTTCTTTATGGGATTAAGTTCTATATCCACAATTGCAAACTTAGAATATATAATCAATTTATTGAAGGCAGTGCCCACCTTGTAGGCCAGGACAAACATGGGTTGGACCATCTGTTCAAAGTAAGAATACCCAAGGGGGAGTTTTCTGCTAAAATTCACTCGGTGTGAGAACAGCATACCAGAATTTTACTTTCAAAGCCAATAGTTTCTTTGTTGTTGTTGAACCTAGTCAAACTAGATTTATACCGCAGGAATTTGCAAGGTTTCATTGCAAACTGGAGATTTATTAATGGAACAAATCTGCTTGTTTTCCACTTCCTCACCATGCTGAGAAATACAGCAGGAGGAACACACAGACATGCTCTGATTTTGTCAGGACAGTTTGGACATTAGATATACCTAATTATAAGATACTAAACTCTGAAAACTTTATCACTTCAACTTTAACTACATTTTATGAGTATGAGGGGCTGTTCCAGAGAAAGGGAGATTCACACAGATTGAGCACTGCAAGAGTTGGTATTAACTCGATTCATATTGACAATAAACAAGAACCAATTACGTCCTCTTCCTTTGAACTTTTAGTAGTTCTTCTTTTAAGCATTTCTAATGATTCCACGCATGATTATATAAATTATTGGTTGTCACACTGTCAAAGATGCTTTGTTACTTCTGTAAGATTTTATCTTGGAATTGTCAAAGATAGATTGTCACTGTAGAAATTAAGTTGGACTTGCACAGCTGACCCTAATTTGTTGAGGCAAGTCAGGTCTTTTTTACATGAAGAGATTTCTGACTCACAAGTTAAACATTTCAAATGCCAAAGTGGGGTATTTTGACTGGGTGCAGTCATGTTAAAAAAGTTCTTTTTTTTTATTATTTCCTCAGACTTCACTGGGAGATATGAAACATAGGCTGCCAACTTGCCAGCTTTCCTTCTAAACTCTTTCACAAATTAAAGAATCGCTCGTGTCTTTACAATGTTGCAGAAGTTGAAACTATTTGATAAGTTACCAATGGCAGCAAAGGAAATATCGTAACTTGAACATATACTTCTTTTGAAGGTTTACACACCAGAACTAAATAAGATTGGCACCAATTTACTGTGAGGCCTCATTCCACTTGCTTGTTTTCCTTCAGTAACTCGTTCTGTTTTTCTTTCTGATTTTTCACATACTGGTAGCTGCTTGTTCCTTTCTCTGTTATTAATAGATCCCTTGTCAACTGACTTCCATATAGATTCGCATGTAGTCACCTTGGTTGTAAGGCAGGCACTGCTAGACAATACAAGCTTGAAGTCCCTGGACCGGTATTGTCTGTGTGGAGTTAACACATGTCTCCCATGAAAGAGATGGCAGTAAACTGGGATTTCTCTGTGGAAATTCAGGACCAACTACTTTACGGCAGAACTGAAAATATTTTGACTATGGGAAATAAAAATGACTAGGAACCAGTAGATCAACAGTAATACTTTACTACTGAGGTAACTTTCCAATTCAATTATTTGCTTTAAGCATAAGTTAACGTGGAACTGTTACAGGCACAGTGATTCACAGACAGACAGACAGGAGCAGCTTAGTCGTGAATACTTTCAGGCCTCACTAATGAACACCATGTTATGAAGAATGAAGTTCATCCAAGGTTCACAGGCTTCAAGGATCAAGCGAGTAGCCACATTCAAAAATTGGGGTGGATTGAATAAAAAAGTTTTGCTTGGTTCATTATTCATTTTCAAATTAACCCATTTGACAAAATGATATAGCCCATAAATTGTTTCAATTTGTAAACAATAGGTAGCTATATTATAGGTACAAGTATTCTGGAGTGCATTTTCATAACGGGATTGAATTTTATATTCCATGTTTCCACATAGATTAAGCTTTTGTTTCCACAAACACTAAACTTTAACACTTACTAAACCGTGGACAAGCATACACATCTGAATTAAATGAAATGTAGCCGTTTGAGAGGTTAGCCACATTGTCTAATTTTTTGGAATATACATAAATGATCTGGAAGAGGGCATTATTGGTTTAATCAGTAAGTTTGCAGATGACACGAAGATTGGTGGAGTAGCAAAAAGCATAGGAAACTGTCAAAGAATACAGCAGAATATAGATAGGCTGGAGAGTTGGTGGGAGAAGTGGCAGATGGAGTTCAATCCAGGCAAATGTGAGGTGGTGCATTTTGGGAAGTCTAATTCTAGAGCAAGCTATACTGTAAACTGACGAGCCTTGGGAAAAGTTGATGAGCAGAGAGATCTGGGAGTTCAGGCCCACTGTTCCCTGAAGGTGGCTGCACAGGTCGATAGAGTGGTCAAGAAGGCATATGGTATGCTTGCCTTCATCTGATGGAGTATTGAGTATAAGAGCTGGCAGGTCATGTTAAATTTGGACAAGACTTTTGGTTTGGCTGCATTTAGAAAACTGTGTACAGTTCTGGTTGCCACATTACCAAAAGGATGTGGACACTTTGGAGAGGGTGCAAAGAAGGTTTATGAGGATGTTGCTTGGTATGGAAGGTGCTAGCTATGAAGAGAGGTTGAGTAGGTTAATATTGTTTTCATAGAAAAAAGGAGATTGAGGAGAGACCTGATTGAGGTCTACAAAATCATGAAGGGTACAGACAGGGTAGACAGAGATAAGCTTTTTCCCAGGGTTAGGGATTCAATAACGAGAGGTCACAGGTTCAAAGTGAGAGATGAAAAGTTTAAGGGGGATATACAAAACAAGTACTTCACACAGAAGTGCCTGGAATGCGTTGCCAACAGAGGTAGTAGAGGCAGACATGGTGGATTCACTTAAGGTGCATCTCGACAGATGCATGAGTAGGTGGGGAGCAGAGGAATACAGATGCTTAGGAATTGGGTGATAGGTTTAGACAGTGGATTTGGATCGGTTCAGGCTTGGAGGGCCGAAGGGTCTGTTTCTGGGCTGTAAATTTTCTTTGTTCTTTGTTCTTCTTGTTATTTTTGCTTTGTGAGACTTGGAGCTGCTGTCAAGTCTTTATGCACAGTAGCTGCCTCCTCACCAATGGTAGGGTGTAATGGCAAGAATTTTCTTCATTTAATATCTTTGGGGAAGATGTCATTTACAATATCCTAATTACCCAATGTCCTTTATGGGTCTTGCTTGATTCCACTCAATGGTCAAAATTTAATTCAGTCCACAATGGAACCCCAGCACAGCCATTCTGCTTACTTCCTGTCCTGCTTTCCTGTTGACCAATTTCCTGCCAGGCATTTACCTGGT
The DNA here is from genome assembly GCF_037043375.1 of Chiloscyllium plagiosum. NCBI lineage: Eukaryota > Metazoa > Chordata > Chondrichthyes > Orectolobiformes > Hemiscylliidae > Chiloscyllium > Chiloscyllium plagiosum. Next base: position 29,848,313 of record NW_028270146.1, read on the forward strand.
TGGCTTAGTGATCTTCCTCAATTTCAACACTGATATCAAGCACAGGCTGATAGCTCTCTAATACTGGCAGCACCAATGGGCATGATGGCTGCTGAAGCTATTGCAGAAGGCTAAGGCAACAACATTATTGTAGGAATAGAAAGGACATGAGGAGACTAGAACCTTCCTGCTCCCAACCCCACCATCATTACGCAGCAGTCTTCCTACATGATATGACTCTTGCCTAATACTGATTTAATACAGCAATAGTTGGATGTGCCCTATAAGTGTGTGTTAAATGATCACTAAAGGGTTCCATTGAATTCTGGATTGGAAGACTGTATTTGAGACTTCCTGCAGTGGATTTAATTGAGACTGGGGAGGGGAATCAAGAGATGATATCTTCAGAAATTCCTTCCCACTCAAATAAATAAGCTTCCCAACCATTGGGTCAAAAGTAAAATGAAGTACCATCCAATGCATGTGAAATAAGGTCACAACACAATCCCAGTTATTGTAACAAAGCAGGGCACGCCATCCTACGAGCAGTTAGTTTCAAGATCAAGGATCAAGCCTAAAAAATAAAAGTATATTTAACATTTAAATAGCTCTTTTCAAAACGGTATTGCGTAAAGTAATCGCTCTGAAAGCATTGAAGACTGCATTATTCCCCACCCAATCTGATGAAGTCATAGAGTTTTGAATTGGGGAAATGAGAACAGCTCCAGAATATAAAGAGCACAGTGTTATCTTTATCTCCCAATGGTGTCTTTATAACAATTTCTAAGAAGTTCAAGTAATTTGAACCTAATTGTTATCATTTAATAAAAGTTATTTTGTTAAGGCACGGTGGCACAGTGGTTAGCACAGCTGCCTCACAGCGCCAGAGGCCCGCCTAAGGCTGTGGAGTTTGCCTATTCTCCCTGTGTCTGTGTGGGTTTCCTCCCACAGTCCAAAAATATTCAGGTTAGGTGAATTGGCCATGCTAAATTGCCCATTGTGTTACGAGCAGGAGTAAATGTAGGGGAACGGGTCTGGTGGGTGCGCTTTGGCGGGTTGGTGTGGACTTGTTGGGCCGAAGGGCCTGTTTCCACACAGTAAGTAATCTAAAAAAAAAAGATAATTTTCTTGTTAAGACTGACTCGTGGTGAATCCTTCACCCTTGTAAACCAAATATGTGTAAAAAAGTTCACTGTTACAGGATGAATAGCTATCAATTTTCCCAAAGCAAGGTACCATGAAGAGGAATGAGATAATCACCTGACAATGTTGTTTTACCAAAACATCAGAGGAGGAACCTCCATGCACTTCTTCAAATTAGCATGAGGTATTTTTACATCCATTTGAGAAAACACAGCATTCCCATGGCATTCACAGAGTTGTTAGATGAGATACTACACTCAAGATACTAGAGTGGGACGTAGACTGCTATACTTCTCATTTCCAAGGCAAAGAAGTGTTACCTAGCCAGCAATAGAAAACAAAACACTGAATTACACTGATAAAGTACCTGTTGAGCTTTCTATTCTAACTCCTTTAGGTTTGGAAAAAAGGTGATCTGACATAAATTTGACGTGGAAGTGCCAGTGTTGGACTGGGGTGGACAAAGTTAAAAATCACACAATATACGATCTACAATAGATCTGAGCAGTCCAAAATCTTTGAGCATCACTTTAACTCTAATCCAATTCTTAGCTGGGTCATCAATGAATGTCTGAAATATATAAGGAACTTTATGGGCATCCAGTCCACAAAGAGGTCAGAAAAGTTGGCAACATATTGTTCCACTTGTTCAGGTTTGTTATCAACGAGAATTTTCTTGGTGTTAACGCATTGGAAAATAAACACAGGTCCAATGTGACAATTAAAATTCATGCAACTATCAAAACAACGAAGAGAGACTCCAGCATATGTCCACTGAGCCCAGTCCTAATATCACTTCACACCTACACACTTGGAATTTTCAGCCAAATTCAGACTTACATGGTTGTTCTCTGAAAGAAAGTGCTTATACGAATTGCAGAGCTAACATCGATACCTTAGTTGATATCACATAACAACTAAGTGCAGGGATTTCACTTACTAAGCCGTTGCAAAAGCTCTGATTCTATCACCAAAGACACAGAAAGAATCTATTCAGTGCAGAAAGATCCATCCTGGATTTGTGAATAAATAAAGCATAAACAGTCCGAGAGGGGCAACCTCTGCTCTGTTTAGTTATAAAGAAAGTATACTAGTAATGTATTTAATTATGTACTTAGCTGCACATTTCACAAATTGAAGCCACAGTAAATCAAATGCCTTCAGTAAAACATGACTCCCCACCTGAAAGCTGAAGAAAAGCACAAATTGTACCTAAAAAGACTCAAAAATGTACTTGTGTCTTCTCCCTCAGTGAGATTAGTGGAATTTCTGCATGAGATGTAGAAAAGTGAGGCCTAAAAGGCTGTCGGTGCCAGCATCTCTAGTTATCTGTCCCTCTGTGAGTGCTTGATTTGCTGGGTTATAAAATATTTAGATCATTTGGGCCTGCTGCCTTACTGCAGTATGCATGAAGATAACAGAATTTCATTTGAATGAATTTCAACATTGCAGCCTGTTTTTTTATCATGAGCAATTCAGTCAGTGAAAAGAAGATAAGAAATCGGAGCAGGATTCAACCTTATAGCCCCTCGAGCGTACTCACTCCACCAATCAATAAACACTGCTCACTTTCCACCTCAACTCCACTTTCTTTTCTTCCTCCACATTCTGTGATTCCCTTAGCACTCTGGAAGGAGAATACCTGTCTCTCTCTGGGCAAATTTGGAGGAAAAATACAATATCTCATTTTAAAGACAAACAGAAAAATGTTGCCCCTCATGTCCTTGGATAGAAGTATTGTTTAGTTTCTACATATTTTATGTTCTTGGGAGGTGAGGGCATGAGTGACAGTTTTGATGCTGTAAGTGGATGCGTTTGTTGTTTATAATAGATTGACTGCATGGGATTTAAATTACTTGAAGGCGGCTGTTGAATAATAATTTTCTTTAGTAACACATGCCTAGTTCAAACTCTGTTAGTTTTCTTTATGATTTCTACCTGGCTCATGAGATTCACACACAATGAATGTTGGTTGAGTAGCGATTGAGGGACCATGGAAGGAATGGGGTGGGGGAAGTGAGGGGGAAAGGGTGGAGGCCTAATAGGCTTTTATCCAATCCAGTCAAATCTCTGAGGTACTAAGAAGAGCCTTCTAAGCAACTGAGGCACTGCCTGCTTTAATGGCTGCCTCTGGGGGGAAGGAATTCTATTTCAATTCCTCGTTCCTGCCTCGAAATGTTTGTATGAAGACAATGGGGGCCCTTTTAAAGAAAAGGAGTCTCCTGAGTCAGGAAATGTACCATGTTTTGTTGAACAGAAAGAGAGAAACAGATTTGCGTCACAGATGGGCAGGGTGGTTAAGAAGGCGTTTAGCATACTTGCCTTCATTGCTCAGTCCCTTGAGTGCAGGAGTTAGGAAGTCATGTTGAGGTTGTTCAGGACATCGGTGAAGCCTCTTCTTAAGTATTGTGTGCAGTTCTGGTCACCCTTTTATTGGAATGATATTTTTAAGCCAGAGAGGGTCCAGAAGAGATTTACCAGGATATTGCCGGGAATGGAGGGTTTGAGTTGTAGGGAGAGGCTGGCCAGGCTGGGACTTGCATCACTGGTGAGTAGGAGATTGAGAGGTGACCTTATAGAGCTTTAAAAAAAATCACAAAGGGTATAGAAAAGGTGAATGGCAGGTGTCTTTTCCTTAGGGTGGGGGACTTCAAAACTAGGAGGCATATTTTAAGGTGAGAGGAGAAAGATTTAAAAATGACTTGAGGGGTAACATTTTTACACAGACAATGGTTCGTGTGTGGAATGTATTTCCAGAGGAAAGGGTGGTTTTGTGTACAATTACAGCATTTAAAAAATATTTAGATAAGCACATAAATAAGACATATGGGCCAAGTAAGTGGGACTGGTTTACTTTGGGATTATGGTCGACATGGACTTCTTGGACTGAAGGGTCTGTTCAGGTGCTGCATGAATCTACGATTCTATGACACTACGTTGATCATCCTCCTCCATTGTGAAAACCTGGCCCAAAATCTCTAAGTATTTTCTACAGAGTAATTGTCATAATTCACTCTGATGTGTTTTTAATGTTGAATTATTTTGGTTATTGACGTTGAAAATAACCAACATATTTATTGGAATAGTATCGGAAGATGACTCTTAGTTGAAATTTACATAACTGGGGGAAGTACAGACATGAAACATCTCAAATGAATCTTTTAATACAGATTGAATGCCAATATTGATTCCTTACTCATACTGAAAAATTTGAGAAGGGTGGTCTGGCTGTCAGATGATACATTTCATGGAAGCAAGTATCTATTTGTTTAATCGTTAGATCTTATACTGCCACAGAGTTTTTGTTGGGTTATTGTCAATCTCCCTATGTAACACTGGCATAAAAGCATGAAATGAAAACAAAAATGTTTAAATGCTTAACAGGTTAGGATGTATCTGTGGAGAGAGATGTCTGTGAACTTGCATCAGAAAAGGAAGACATTAGAAATGTAATAGATTTTAAGGACTGGAAAGGAAGAGGTGGGAAAACTGATAAAAGGAAAGGTCTATGATAAGGCGAGAGACAGGAGAAATTAAATAACATTAGAGGGTTGATGATAAAAGGCAAAAGATAGTGGTAAAGAATCATGTAATGGAAATAAAGATGTGGTTAGAGGACAATGATTAGCCAGCTCTACCCAAAAGTAAAGAAAGAGAAAAGGCAGCGTAAAAAAAAGGCTACTTTTTATCAGATACTCTATTGGCCTTGTCGTATCCACTAGCAGCAATGACCAATCCCATATTGTAAGAAAGAGCAGCACTCCACCTGGCCTTAAAACAGTAGATTTTAAAAGTATTGGTGATACTTTGAGGTCTCCTCTACCTGCAGCCTCCGAAGTTGCCAACTCTCTTGAAAGCTTTGCAAACTGTTAGGCCTCTGCATGGATGGTGGTCCCACAGCAGCATTCTAATGGTCCATAAAATAATGTCTCGATTCCTGATGCCCGCTCGCTTGGGCTCAGTTCTGATGATGTGATTACTTACCTGCTGAAATAAATCTGTGTTGTACGACTGAAATTTCTGTCTTTTGCCATTCTCAGACCCTAAATTTCTTTCATTCCACTTCCTAAGTTGGTGTTGGAGTGGACAATGAAGAAGGTTACCTCAGAGTACAATGGGACCTTGATCAGATGGACTGATGAGCTGAAGAGTGGTAATTGGAGTTTAATCTTTATAAATGTGAGGTGCTGCAGTTTGGAAGGACAAATCAGGGCAGGACTTATATACTAGGAGAACGTGAGGACTGCAGATGCTGGAGATCAGAGTCGAGAGTGTGATGCTGAAAAAGCACAGCAGGTCAGGCAGCATCCGAGGAGCAGGAGAATTAAATTTCAGGTATAAGCCCTTCATCAGGAATGAGGCTTGAGGGCTGGGGACACTGAGAGATAAATGGGAGGGGGATGGGGTTGGGGAAATGTAGCTGAGAATGCTGTATAGATGAAGGTGAGGAAAAGGTGATAGGTCAGAGAGGGGATTGGAGTGAATAGGTGGAAAAGTTGATGGACAGGTCAGGAGGGCAGTGCCGAGTTGGAGGCTTGGGACTGGGATAGTGTCGGGGAAGGGGAAATAAGGAAACTGTTGAAATCCACATTTATCCCTTGTGGTTACAGAGTCCCAAGGCAGAGTACCTTTTCCAGGCATCGGCTTGGCGGTGGAGGAGGCCCAGCACCTGCAAGTCATTGACAGAGTGGGAGGGGGAGTTGAAATGTTCAGCCATGGGGTGGTGGGGTTGGTGGGTGTGGGTGTTCCACAAATGTTCTCTGCAATGATCCACAAGAAGGCATCCTGTCTCCCTGCTGCAGAGGAGACCACATCGGGTGCAATGGATACAGTAGTTGGCATTGGTAGAGGTACAGGTAAATTTCTGTTGGATGTGGAAGGATCCTTTGGGGCCTTGAACGGAGGTGAAGGGCATAGTGTGGGCACAGGTTTTATACACTTAAGGTCCTGAGGAGTGATGCCGAACAAAGGGACCTTGGAGTGCAGGTTCATAGTTTCTTGCAAATGGAGTCACAGATAGGTGGGATAGTGAAGAAGGCATTTAGTATGCTTGCCTTTCTTGGTCAGTGCATTGAGTATAGGAGTTGAGAGGTCAAGTTGCGACTGTGCAGGACATTGGTTAGACCACTTTTGGAATATACTTTCTTGCTATAGGAAAGGGTTCAGAAAATATCTAAAAGGGTGTTGCCAGGGTTAGAGGTTTTGAGCTGTAGGGAAAGGTTGAACAGGGGCTATTTTTCCCGGAGCATCGGAGGCTGAGGGCTGACCTTATAAAATCCAATGCCGTGACTTTCCTTTCCAAACTGCAGCACCTCACATTTATCTAGATTAAACTCCATCTGCCACTCTTCAGTTCATTGGCCTATCTGATCAAGGTCTCATTGTATTCTGAGGTAGCCTTTTCATTGTCCACTTTACCACCAATTTTAGTTCCATAGGGAGTGGAATGAAAGAAATTTAAGGTCTGAGAATGGAAAAAAAATCAGAAATTTGAATCGCATTGCCCAGATTTATTTCAGAAGGTAAGTAATCACATCATCAGGACTGAGTTCATGTGAGCAGGCATCAGGAATCAAGACATTATTTTATGAATAGAATGCTGCTGTGGGACCACCATCCACGCAGAGGCCTGGCAGTTTGCAAAGCTTCCAAGAGGGATGGCAACTTTGGAGGCTGCAGGTAGAGGAAGTGGGTACCACCATGTTGTGTAGGCCTCAAAATATCACTGATACTTCTAAGATCTACTGTGTTAGGGCTAGTTGGAGTGCTGCTCTTTCTTACAATATTGGGTTGGTCATTGCTGCCAATGGATACTACAAGACCAATTGAGCATCTGATAAAATATGGCCTTGATTTTCTATGTTGCTTTTCCTCTTTCCTTACTTCTGGGTAATGCTGGCTAATATTCCTGCTATGCACACCTTCTCTAAACACATCTTTTGTTCCTTTACATGATGCATTACCACTATCTTTTGCCTTTTATCACCAGCCCTTTTGTGTTATTTAATTTCTCCTGTCTCCCACCTTATCATCGACCTTTTTTTTTGTTAGTTTTCTCATCTCTTCCTTTCCAGTCCTTAAAAGCTATTACAATTCTAACGTCTCTTTTTTTCTGATGAAAGTTCACAGACATCTCTCTCCACAGGTACATCCTAACCTGTTGGGCATTTCAACATTTTTGTTTTCATTTCATGCTTTTATGCCAGTGTTACATAGGGAGATTGACAATAACCCAACAAACACTCTGTGGTAGTATAAGATCTAATGATTGAACAAATAGATACTTGCTTCCATGAAATGTACCATCCGACAGCCAGACCACCCTTCTCAAATTTTTCAGTATGAGTAAGGAATCAATATTGACATTCAATCTGTAATAAAAGGATCATTTGAGATGTTTCAGATCTGTATTTCTCCCAATTATGTAAATTTCAACTAAGAGTCATTGTCCTATACTATTCCGATAAAACGTTGGCTGTTTTCAATGTCAGTAACCAAAATAATTCAACATTAAATACACATCAGATGAATTATGACAATTTCCCTGCAGAAAATTTTTGGTCACTTCGGGCCAGATTTTCAGTATGGAGGAGGACACATTATTGTAGAGTCATACAGCACTGAAACAGACCCTTCGATCCAACCAGTCCATGCTGACCATAATCCCAAGCTTCGATAGGCTGAGCATGGATGAGATGGACTGAAGGATCTGCTTCTGTGCTGTACATCTCTTATGACTCTATAACTCCACCTTTAAAGACATGAATTGTTCATCAGCCAGGCAAAAGTGAGGACTGCAGATGCTAGAAACCAGATTTTAGATTAGAGTGGTGCTGGAAAAGCACAGCAGGTCAGGCAGCATTCAAGGAGCAGGAAAATTCCTTTATCAGGGATAGAGGCAGGGAGCCTCCAGGGTGGAGAGATAAATGGGGGAGGAGGGTCGGGTTGAAGAGAAGGTAGCAAAGAGTACAATAGGTGAATGGGGGGTGGGGATGGAGGTGATAGGTCAGAGGGGAAGGTGGGGGAAGGTAGCAAAGTGTACAATAGATGAATGGGGGTGTGGATGGAGGTGATAGATCAGAAGGGAAGGTGGGGGAAGGTAGCAAAGAGTACAATAGGTGAATGGGGTGGGAATGGAGGTGATAGGTCAGAGAGGAGGGTGGAGCGGATAGGTGGGAAAGGAGATTGGCCGGTCGGACAGGTCATGGGGACTGTGCTGAGCTGGAAGGTTGGAACTGAGGTAAGGTGGGGGGAGGGGTTGCTCATCAGCCAGGAATACTGAGGCTAATCCCTGCCGCGGCCTTCATGCAAAAATGTATAAGAGCAGTCAGAATTGATATTTCTCTGTTGCTTTCTTACTCTTTCACCTCCACTGACCCACTTACTCTCACCTCCCTTTTCAAACCTAGTTGAGGAGAGCAATTCAAAGGGCAGGGGAATCAAAGTTCAGCATTGTTTTGACCGTGACATCCCAATTTGCGAATAATTTCTCACATTTCAGAATTATATGCAAACTATTTTCATTACTTAATTGGCATATTAGGGAAAGAATTTTTGAGGCCCTTAATGCCGTGAACTTTCAAGTGCAGCCATCACAATTAATGGATGAAATCTCATGACTAGTGGCCCCAGATCAGCCCCCAGCCCCTTCCAGGTCACTCAGTAATTATTCAATTTCTTTGACCAGATTTGATGTCTCACCTCTGATGCTAGATTTATCATACAGTGGACATCAAACAAAATCAGCAAAAGTCAAAAAATATGTTATTACATTTAGAGCCTATTTAGATCTTGAATACTCAACTTATTTGAAAACATAACCCACCTCTATTACTTGGTTGTGTCTTTTGCTCTAATGAAATTTACTGTAACTTGCACAGTCTGGTGATAGACAATCCAATGACAACAGAGCATGTGTGATTGAATTGTCCAACAGTGCCTAGCGAGTTTATTACATTGCAATTGTCACAACCGTAACTTGCATTTAGGTAGCGGCGTCAACACGGCAAAATGTTCCAATATGTTTCACAGGAGAGTTGTCAAACAAAGTCTGATATCAGGCCACATAAGTCAATAATAGGGGAGATGACCTGATCTAATTCAAACAGTTTTAAGGTACATACTGTTTTAAGAAAGGGAGATATTTGGAAAGAGTATTCCAGAGGCTAGGAGGCACATAACTGAAGACATGTCTGCAAATTTTGTGGCGATTAATTAATTAATTGACATAAGTGGATGTTCTTGATGAGGAATCTGTTATATTTCAACTTTCTGCTATATGCCGGGGACATTACCCAGTCTGAGTCCATGCCAGAAGATTCTAGCAACTCTGCATCCTATCATTTTCCACCTGTTGTAAAAGAAGAGTCACGGTATGGTCATTCAGGAGGTGGGGGAAGGGGAATCTTTCACGTTTTCCTGATGCAAGCACTTGGCAACTTAATTTCATGTTAGGAACGCATACAAAGTTATCTCATCAGAGTTAGAATTTAAATTTTAAAAATATCAAAGCCACTGAATTTTAATTGTGCATAAACCTCTTTTGAAATCTCACAAACTTAGTCATACTTACTATGGCGATCATTTTGATTAATATTTTAATGGAATCATAGAGCATTGTGAAAATCAGGAGCTGACAGGTCTCATCTCAGCAAGATAGAATAATGTTAAAATGTTTTGCATCAGTGTCTCTTAACTTCAGATTGTGTGTAAGTGGTGTACTTGTTGTTGAGTGAAACTGTGTGCCTTTAACTCAATCAACCTAATTTTAGCTGTTCATTGGACACAATCATATGCACTTGACAAATGGCAATAAATAAAAATTTCAATCCCTAGCAATTAGCTTATTTTGCTTGTTTCTTCAATTCCCTCACAATCCTTGCTGGAGTCCACAAGTGATTACTCCCCTGCAACAAACTAATCACCAAACAGAATAAAAGTTAGTACAAATCGCAACAGAAAAATGGTGTTGCCTGTCAAAATTGGCTTTAGGTAAGATGCAAAAATTGTATTGAAATAAACTCCTGCTACGCAAATGCAGTTTTGAACCAAACTAGCTCTCTTCATACCAAGTCAAAGATGGGGAAAGAGCAAAAGTTTTCCCTCGCTTTGCAAACATCAAGAAAAATTCCATGTGGGAAGAAAAAAGAAACAATGGCAGCCAGATGCTAAGGACACATATCCTGCACACAAACTGCATGACCTGACATACTAAGCATTATCGAGACACAGTCAACTCTTACTATGTTGTTTTTCTTTAGATGAAGGCAGCGATCTGTGTTTCTTGTCAACCGGCAACAGAGATTGAAATGAAGAAAGGGGAGAAAGAGGAGGGTGGAAATGATTTCCAGAAAATTAGTTCCAGACTGTCTGGTGCAATTGTATGCTATAAAAGCAGAAAGATGTTCACACAAAATTTCATGAACTTGGCTAGGATGGACCAGCTGAGATTTCAACTCTCACTGGTGAGGAAGTAGCATTACATTTAGTCATCCTGAATGAAGTTACAAAGAAGCTTGTAATAGCTTTGTAGTATTTCCAACTAATCATACATATTTGATGAGAATCCATTTATTGAAGTGGCTGGCACTTCCTTAAGGGAATATCAAAGAAAAAATATATTTAATCTACGACCTTTTTATTTTTATTCCTTTATATTTGCAAGAAGGCCTTATATCTGGGCTCATATTCCAGTACAGTATTGTAGGAAGGCTGGCCTCTTGAAGGTATCTGTCTTTCAGATGAGACATAAGACTGAAATTTTGCCTGCCTTAAGGGTACCTGTTAAAGATCCCATGCCACTATTTTGAAGAAGAGCAATTCTCATAAAGAATGCTTATCCTTCCACTGACATCACTAAGACAGATTAACTGGTTATTGTCACACTGTGGAACCTCGCTATGCTTCTCTAAACATTCCACTACATTACAACTGTGACTATACTTCAAATCTATTTTGCTGGCTCCAAAGTGCTTTGATATGTCATAAGGTTTTGAAAGGTCCTGCATAAATGCAAGTTCTTTCTTTTATCTGTATATATCTGTCCATAATCACAAAGAAAACTGAAGCAGCAGGCTCCTTAACAATGTGTATTCATCCTTGCACAATTCAATTGATCATATCAAGGTAAAAGGAAAAGGAAAATGGAGCTATTTAATATTATATCTGGCTTTCTGGTTTCCTGTTGTGAGCAATGGCACAGTTAGGCCCTGGCGCTGTCTCCTGAAGGGTACAAAAGGGAATCACTGCATGGATGCTCTCCCTTGCTGATATCAGCCACCAATCTTTTCACATCACAGCAATACATCAGCCAATGAGATCCTTTGACCAGCCCAACCTGCCTATCCAATCATCAGAGAAGTCTGAAACAAGTCAAAGGCCGTCCAATCATGACTCCCTTCCTCTCTTGCAAGCCGCCTCTATTCAATCAATCATATATAACATCACATTTTGTTTTTGACCATTTCTGCTGACTTTTCTCGACCCTCTTCAAAACAGATATTTGACCCTAGATGCTTGTCCACTTCACGACTGCATTTCCCGAGGGACTGAGACAGCTGCATTACCAGAAATTGTGTACTTTCTATTCAGAAGTCAACAGATGTATCAACTTTGTTTACTTATGGAAACTATGCAGTACGTTAAGTATTGAACTCCATTCCCCAATCTATTGCATCTGCGCTATCAATTAACTCAAAGTTGAGTTATGCCTGGAAAACAAACACTCGAAATGGAAACATTTTCCGTCTTAAGGGGAAAGAGCAGGGGAATGGGACCAACTGTACAATTGTTTCAAGGAAATAGTATTTCTAGGGCAGTTCTTTACCTTTCAGGATGTTTATCTAGTTTGATTCCACTACAACACACCGCCGAGCTTTTGAGAATAAGGAGATACCCAAGAACCACACACAAGGTACACAGTAAAACAGATGGCCCAGTAGTTGGAAAAGGTAAGTGGCAGTTAGTCTGGAAGCAGGTTCAATAGCAACTTTTGAAAGGGAACTGGGTAAATGATTGAAGAGGAAAGAGCTGCAGGACTATGAGGAAAGGGGAGGGGATAATTGGATGGGTCTTTCAAAGAAGGATGGTTTTGGCAAGAAGAGCTGAATGACCTCTTTCTGTTCTGTATGGTTATATAAATCAATGAGTCATACCATTATTTTTGTATAACTATGAAAATTACAGAAATTGTTTCTTGCATAATTGAGCAGGCTAATTTAATGATTCAACACAACGCCTCTTCTTTTTAATACCCAAAAGTGTTATCACACTCAACTGAGTGACTTTCCCACCACCAAAATCACTGTGACTCTTTTTATTTATTGTGTTAAAGTTTTCCTCTCAAAACACCACCTGCAAAACACCCATATAGCCAATTCAATGCAAAGCCCATTAATGACAATGGGAACCATCAAAAGTGAAGGGGGGAGGATAGGGAGAGCAGGAAGAAGTGAAATCAAAATGGAGTTGGTTGGGGAAATAAAGCACTGTGTCCCCTACAATACCCACCTCTCTGGAAAGGCATCCCCCACCACACCTCCTAGCCTGAAGTTAAAATTATTTTCAGGGCTTGACAAGTCGCTAAACCCTGATCTTCATATTTAAAGGATGTTATGGGCTCTCTTGATGCCAGTTCACACCAACAGGGAAAAAATGGCAGACTCTGAAGACTCCAGGCAACTATAAGTCATCTAACTGATTTTCACTGCTCAGACAAGAATAGAATTTTCTTCGGTTTAGTTTCTTTTAGTTGTGTCCAGCCAATAAAGCCTCAGGTTGTCATCATTATTTATGGGTTCGGAAAGGTGACTGCATGACCGAGAGTGATAAACATCACCCAATGTGATTAGATCAAGAGAAGCACGGGGAGTTGTGGGGAAGTGGAGTTAAGTGAGATCTTGTGGGAGACCTGATAAACCTTAGAACTAGGGCTGAAGACAGGGCTTTAAACTTTAAGCTAAATTGTGTGTATGTGTGTTTGTGTATGTGTGTGTGTGTGTGTGGTGGGGGAGGTGCATGTGAGCTACATGGATAATTATTAAATGACATGTAAAAGGGAAGGTAAGATTGCAGATTAATGCTGGGTTTGATTGTGATCAGACAACTAAAAAGAAGGGATATATTGTGTGAATGTCATGTCGTACCAAGAAACCATAAAAGTGTAGGGAAACTCAATAATAGATCAAACTTAAAGGCTTTGTGTCTTAATACACTAAGAGTTCATAATAAGGTAGATGAATTGATAGTGCAAATTGAGGACAATCAAGATCACAGGGTCTTTAAAGGTGAAGAGTTCTCAGCAGAGGTCTTAAAGTCTCCAGAACAGTTGCTAGGACAGAGAATATGGAAAGAAACATCAGGCATAGCAGGTAAGGGGACAGTTATAAGAAAAAAAGTGTACAAAATTAAAAATCGTACAATACCAGGTTATAATCTGACTGGTTTATTTGGAAGCACTAGCTTTCAGAACGCTGCTCCTTCATCAGGTTGACAACCACCTGATGAAGGAGCAGCACTCTGAAAGCTAGTGCTTCCAAATAAACCTGTTGGACTATAACCTGATATTGTGTGATTTTTAACTTTGTACACCCCAGTCCAACACCGGCATCTCCAAGTCATGACTACCATCAAGAAATAGAGTGGGCAGTCAATACAGGACCAAGAGATTGTACTTAGCTGCACACAGTATATGAAACAAGGCAAATGAGCTGGTAGCACAGATTGAAAGCGGCGGGTATGATGTTATGGGCATTGCAGAGATACGGCTGTAAGAGGATCAGGGCTGGGAACTAAATGTTCAAAGATATGCATCCTATTGAAAATACAGGCAGAAGGATGGTGGGGGATATCTTGTTAGTAAGAAATGAAACTAAATTGATAGCACAAAGTGATATTGAGTCAGAATGCATAGAATCTGTGTTGGGAAATTTGAGGAACTGAAAGGTATAGAAAAAACCCTGGTGGGACTTACATACCGGCTTCCCAATCAGTAGTCAGGAAGTGGGACAGAAGAGAAATCAGGAAATAGAAAGGATGTGCAAGAAAGCCTCTATTATTATAAATCATGTATGACTTCAATATGCAACTGGACTGGAGCCTGGATGAAGCCTTCGGACTGCATAGATTTTTCAGTTTGGGTTGAGTCCATTGATGAGCTAAGGTGCATAGTGGATTGAATGGGTAAGTACTTATTTTTCTTATATCTCTGTGAATAGATTTTGATTGAAGTTGAATGTTCAGTATTTCTGTAGGCCCCATACTGTCTATGCTGGGTAGCATGAGGTCTACTGAAACTATCTGTTAGGTTTGACTGTTTGTTCATCTGAAAGTGGAGGCATAAATTGGAATTCCAGGCTGAACAATGGTGCCAGACAGAAAGCATTCTGGTTCTGTGTATTTGCTGCAGCCTCAGCCAGGGGTTTTGTCCAGTAGTTTAGATATTGGAAAAGTCCAGGGTTATGTCCAGTATTTTAGATGATGGAGATTTTTGCTCAATCCTATAATTTTGAATTTAAAGCTAGAAAGAGGATTTAATGTTACAATATTATCAGACAGCAAACAAAAGTTGATGGAACTAAGCTTACAACTGACAGAAATTCATCTACAAGTTCACAATGCATTACACTTAACATTAAAGGTACGCTATTAGCAACTCTCCAACATAGGAGAGACCAATATAAGCAACTCTTGTGGCATATAATAATGTCCCTACCCTTGGACTTGTAAGGCATAAGTTCAAGATGTACCAGCTCCAGAGGTGTGTAAGAACATTCCTGAGCAGGATGATTAGAAAAATAATTAAATTAAGAAATATGATATGTACTTCCCAACAAGAGTGTCTTAACTTGAACTGAAATATGCGTATTGATCTCAATATCATGTAAATGTGAAAGGGATTGAGCAAGGAACTTTTGTACAACTTTTGTACAGAAGCTTTTGTACAACTGGTAAAACTCAAATTGGAACCAAAGCCCAAATGCAGAATGGATGGAAAGTTGTGTCTATTTTCAGCTGCTGCCAAAACTCAAGAGATTTCAGATTCCAACTGTCAACAAACTTCAAGAAGAAAGGCAACCAAGGACGCAACAACTGAACAGTGTATTCCACTTGAGATAATTGAAGCACTTGCAACTAAATTGAGTCAAATTGCAACAATTAACACTGCAACAGATTGCAGTGAACAATTCGTTATGGTAAAACCAAGTCAGGTACTAGATGATAAGTAGGGTCAGGTAGGGTCAAGTTCAAATGGAATATCTTCGAAAGAAGAGTCCACAAAAACCATAATGGATATCACATTAAGTGAGAAGGAATCTTTAGGGAACACTGTTAGGAACTGAATAAATTGATTGCATCAACTGCCAAGGGTGAATGGGAAAGTCCAAACTGATCAATAATTTCAAGCAAAATGCCAATTTACTTTATCACAGATCTACAGGCAGATTGAGCTAAGATTAATGTTTAAGTCCCTTAGGTCAAACTACCACTGTTCATCACTTTCTCTGATGAGACAGCAGTCCTATGATCCTCTGTGAATGTGGCAACCTTAACTTTGCATAAAGTCAAATGTTCTACATGTATTAGGAAAGATCTGAAATGATTAAGAATAGGAAGAACCATGCAGTGTGTGTGTGTGTGTGTTTATGTGAGAATGTGTGTGTGTGTGAGTGTGTGTGTGTGAGAGAGAGAGAGTGTGCGCGTGTATGAGTATGTATGTGAGAGTGTGTGTCTGCATGTGAGAGAGAGTGCATGTGAGAGAATGTGTTTGTGTTTGTGTGAGTGTGTATGTGTGGGAGAGAGTATGTGTGTGCATGTCAGATTGTGTGTGTGTGTGTGTGAGAGAGAGTGTGTGTGAATGTGTGTGTGTGAGAGAGAGAGTGTGTGCGAGTGTGTGTGAATGTGTGTGTATGAGAGAGAGAGTATGTGCGAGTGTGTGTGTGTGTGTGTGTTGGTGAGTTAGGGAGTTGGGCTTGTAGAATAAAATCCCTACAGTGTAGAAACCTTTGGTCTGTTATGGACTAGGTCAGAGAGCACAAACCATTTTGAGCAGGTAACCCAGACCATAACTTTGCAATTTGTTTCTGTAAGTGTATAGTGAGAATTGCCCGGAGTAAGTTAGCTAGGTTGACTACTAGGTTTTAAAACAGACAGAAATTTATTCACAAAATTACACAATGAAACACAAAGATCAAAATAAAGACCCCCTATAGAACTCAGTCTATCCAAACTAGACTTAATTATGCTGTTCCAAATATACACAACAGTCCCGGTAAGCAAACCCCCTTAAAATAAAGTTTAAAAATGGAACAGATGCATGCAGAATGAAGTTAGAAGGGTAGAAAAAGAGAGAGAAGTTCCACACAGATGAACTCCTAACTAGTTCTGGACTGAACTGCTCAACTAGAGAGCTGACCGCTCTCCTTTCATTATACAGGTCACTTCTAAAACATGACCACTTTGGCCTGAAGTCTCATCTGTTTACATATAAACGAAAAGGCCTCTTAATATCCTTTAATATCTATACCATACCAGTCTAATCAGAACCAGGTGTGGTATACAACCCCTCTGAGAAAAGCCAAGGACACAGTATCCTTGAGCAGAGGAAAAGCTTTTAGAAAAAAAGGGCCAGCTTTGTGACAGGCCCAAAAAGTCCACAATGACCCTTTGAAGAGTAACCCACCAGACCCATTCCCCTCCCCTATTATCTTATATTTATCCCTGACTGATGCACCCAACACTATGGGCAATTTAGCTTGGCTATTCACCTAACCTGCACATCTTTTGATTATTGGAGGAAACTGGAGTACCCAGAGGAAACCCACACAGACACGGGGAGAATGTACAAACTCTACACAGACAGTCACCCTAGGCTGGAATCAAACCAAGGTCCCTGGCGCTGTGAGGCAGCAGTGCTAACCACTGAGTCACCGTGCTGTCCCTGCTGCCCCACCGCTGCTCTCCTCTCTCGTCGAGGAAAAGAAAATAGAACCTGTTCTTATAATCTGTAAAAGTTGCAATAAACGACATCATTTTTGGGCCAAGACATGGTTATCCTTGTACACAGAAGTCTACGTAAGCCCCAAAAGAACCCACACCCTTAGATGATATGGATTGTAACTCAGACAACAGTCAATTATTGAAGGATAATTTAAATCATTGCTTAACATTTTTACTTAAGACTCTCAGAATAAGAGAAGGTAACTGTTTCCCTTGCTCTACCACTCAGTCCATTTATCAAGCCAAATTAATCATTTCCTAATAGTTATATTTTGCCATGGTGATATATCAATAGTCCAATAATAGTGCTCCCTAATAACTCCCCTTTCATTGCTTCTGATGAATTATTTTAGTATTCAGGTTGCTGTAGTCTCCAGTGCAATGACAGGGTAGCAATCTTCTGTTAATGTAACCTTATTAACATTTTAAATTGCCATTTATCACAGTTCTGTGCAATGGAAATAACAGCATCTATCAGGGTGTCATGGTTTAGGACATCATTTGAGCTGCTTAATTAAATTATAACCTTGGTAGTTACTATAAAGCACCCATAACTTAAATACAATTTTGTACGAGACAGTAGATGTGGATTTTGTCAGTAAGTTAAAAAGGCAGTGTGATAGTTTATTAGAAAGAATGATTGAGAAGGTCGGAGTGGATTTGAGAACTCTGTAACTTCTCCATCACAAAAAAACACTTCCAATACCTTATCGGCCTTTGATGGGGTTCAATTAGCTTGTCAGTTAGTCTTGATACCAACAATGTGGGTTTAATTCTTGCACTATCTTATTTTATCAAGAAGGACTCTCATTCTCAACCTTTCCCTTAGCTGAAGTGTGGTGACTCTCAGATTAAATGACTGCCAATCATCTCTCTTTAATGAGAGAGTAGCCCAATGGTCCAGCAGGGTAAAAACAATGACTGCAGATGCTGGAAACCAGAGTTTAGATTAGAGTGGTGCTGGAAAAGCACAGCAGTTCAGGCAGCATCCGAGGAGCAGTAAAATCGACGTTTCCGGCAAAAGCCCTTCATCAGGAATACAGGCACAGTGCCTGAAGGGTGGAGAGATAAATGAGAGGAGGGTGGGGGTGGGGAGAAAGTAGCATAGAGTACAATAGGTGAGTGGGGGAGGGAATGAAGGTGATAGGTCAGGGGGAGGGGGGAGTGGATAGGTGGAAAAGATAGGCAAATAGGACAAGTCATGGGGACAGTGCTGAGCTGGAAGTTTAGAACTAGGGTGAGGTGGGGGAAGGGGAAATGAGGAAACTGTTGAAGTCCACATTGATGCCCTGGGGTTGAAGTGGACAACAAATATGAAATCATAGTGGCAGTTTAACAACAATTATACACTCTAGGTACAGCCAATGCTATTGTTATATTCAGAAGAGTGCACCAACAAAATTTGTGCCAGATACAATTTGCTGTCCAGCTTTTCTGAAGCACTGGGCACTGGGTATGAATGTGCAGGAAATCCGGTTCCAAAGGGCAAACAGAACTGTAGAACAAAATACAAGAGACCAACAAAATGGTACAACACCACAAAATTACCAGCAAAGCAAGTGTTAAGAAAGCAAGTGCATCAATGAGGTTCAATGTCCAACCAAGCGAAGGCAAATTTCAGAAGGTGACCAAACTTTCCGTATGGTCACTTTCACAGACCATGTCATGTAAGGTGATAGAGCTTTCACAGTCATTAATGTCATACACTCTGAAAGATAGGGCAACATATATTAGACAGGGAGAAAGAGCTGGTGAAGAGCTTATGCTCAAAACATCAATTCTCCAGCTCCTCAGATGCTGCCTGATTGACTGTGCTTTTCCAGCACCACACTCTCAACACATATTAGATACTCAAATCAACTCAGGAGCTATTGATTATATATTATCACATTACATCATTGAAGGTATATTTCAGCAAATGTCACTCCATGGTACAGTCTATGAGGGACTGTTTCACAATATACAATGGATTGCCAATTCTTTGCATGGGTGGAATCACAATGCAGTACCAAGCTTATCTTGGCTTTCCAATCTTTTCTACCTGGCAAAAAGCAATTATACAGCTGTGGCTGGACTATCAGTATGCACATTATGTCACAATTCATTGAGA
Source organism: Chiloscyllium plagiosum (assembly GCF_037043375.1). Lineage (NCBI taxonomy): Eukaryota > Metazoa > Chordata > Chondrichthyes > Orectolobiformes > Hemiscylliidae > Chiloscyllium > Chiloscyllium plagiosum. Next base: position 29,867,541 of record NW_028270146.1, read on the forward strand.
TTTAAACCACAATCAACATAATATGGATGTGCTGGTATTGAACTGGGGTGGGCAAAGTTAAAAATCACAGAACACCAGGTTATAGTGCAACAGGTTTATTTGGAAATACTATCTTTAGGAGCACTGCTCCTACATCAGGTAGCTGTGGAGCAGGATCATAAGACACAGAATTTATAGCAAAAGATCTGTGTCAAATCACAATGTGATTGAAAGAAGTTCTGGGATTTACATATTAATGATCCGAAACCTGCAACCCATTCTAAAAGATGAGAGACTTAACAGCAATCTAGGTCTGTTCAATATACTGTATCAGTTGCATGCGTGATGCTGTAATCTTGTCTTTTGATCCTGCTGCACAGCTACCTGATGAAAGAGCAGTGTTTCGAAAGCTAGTACTTCCATATAAACCTGTTGGAGTATAATGGTGTTATGTGATTTTTAATAATCAATATAGCAGAACAGGCCACATGTGGTATAATTAAGTCCATCAACAATCGACAAGAATATGACTTCAAAGTGAGATATAAGTAAGGTACCAGCTGATTATGTTTGATCAAATTAACAAAATAAAATAATACCAAGATATCATTCTTAATGTGCACATCAATGCTCTTCACTGTGAAATTGAGACATTTTCAAGGTTGATCTGTAAAACTTAACTGAGTCATTGAGAACAATTGGCAACTGTTGAAAATAAGCAATGGAACAGTTGTAAAAGAGTAGTCTCCAGTTCTGTCCTGACAGTTTCAGCAAATTACCTAAAAATGTAATTTTAGCCAGACAGAGACAAACTTGGGAGATCACTGTTTGGTCATTTTCAAGAGCAAACAATTCTGAACATGGAAAAGAAATACTAAGTTAATCCATGGGTAATGAACACAGGAGACACTAGCATATGGATTTGTGTTTTGGCCAGGGATGAATCAGGGTTTGTACTGTCTCCTGAATTAATGTGCACCATGTGAAATATTTGCCTCAGTAGTGGAGGCACAATGGAGCCTCTCTATCCACATGATTTTCAATCCACTCTTTTGAGGAAATTAGCAACAGACCTTTTCACAGTATCTGGGGAAGATTGCATCTCTATGATGGATTACTTCTTTAAATTTTGCATTCTTTGATTATTTAACAGTACAACAAACATAGGCATCCAGTGTAAATCACACCAAGACATTTACGATTATGGTAATTCCTTTTTTGAAGGTTTGAAAACTAGCTCACACCAATGCATGACACACCAATCATGCATGAAGTGTGTGGAAGGAAAATCCAGTGATGATTGTGCAGTGATAACAACTAGCACCAAGAGAACATTATCAAACAAATGCAACAGAGAACAATGGGTATTTCTCCACACGTGTACATGTTTACTAGATCAGGGCAATTTGTCAAACTTACAAGCAATAAGTTAAAGCTTGAAATATTAATCCGATAAACTCTGTTTTAGCTATTTGTACGACTATTGAGTTGACAGCATGTACAATCATATGACCACATCAATATTTGTTTGGGATAAGTTTTTACCTATATCAAAGAGGGATGTTGTATTTGGTCTCACAGTCAGAATTTATGTATTTCAGAATACATTTAATAGTTATGTTCATGTATCATCAGTGCATTGTATTGTGTAACCTGAAGGTCCAAAGATCTCATACTCCATCCTAACTTAGAACCTTTGAAGCATCATACTTTAAGGAGCATACTTCTCTGTTGTAATGCAACAGCTGAAAATTAGCCCAGTCACTAAAGTAACTGAGCAATGTACTATTTACGTATCACAAATCATTACAATAAATATATTGCATTCATGCCCAGATTCTAATGTTATGGGAGATAACATAAACATTATCACTTCACCCTGTTGGAGGCAAAATTGTTCCAATAAACCACTCATTAAGTTTTATTCCTTTGTTTCTGGTCTCAACTGCCTTCCTCACATAACCTTTTCTGACTATGCACTCAAAAACCAAAGCTTTGTTCCTTTACTAAACTCCCTTTACATTGCATCTGCTTCTTCTTTAAGATGCTCTTTGAACCTCACTTCTTTAGCCAGGTTTTTGGCCACCCATTTAGTGCTTCCTCTTTAGCTCAGTGTTCATTTTTTCAGCTCTAGAGCATCTTGTGCTTTATTTCTATATTGAAGTACTCTATAAATTCAGGCTAGTATTACAGTCCTAGAAGTGATAATGAGTATGGTGCTGGTAGTGATAACAATAGTGCTGCTATTGATAGTGGTTGAGTTTAAGAGATTGAAGAGTGTGGTGTTGGAAAAGCACAGCTAGTCAGGCAGCATCCAAGGAGCTGGAGAATTTTTGTTTCCAGCATATGCCCTCCATCCTATGCTCTTTGATTCTGATCTCCAGCATCTGCAGTCCTCACATTCTCTGAATTTAAGCGATTATGTGTAATGCTCAATCAGCCAGATAGACAAAAATCTTCCTTCCAGTTTCACAACATCCTGTGTTCCCAAGCTGTACGCCATCAATTTAATTGCATCAAAACCCACTTAGTAGTTTTCAGTAGCATGATAGATCTTAAATCATTACCAGGAGCTGTTTATTAAAAATAGGTTAATGAAGTGTGACACCAACTGTCCAGTGCGATAAGCTCGGTTTTCCTTCGTCAGATTTGAAAAAGGTGATCCTAAAGACATAAGGTTCTACCAAGTTGCTGAATGAATCATCTGAGAAACAGAGGTGGATTGATTATTTTGTGTAGCGCTGATTCAAACAGCCCAGCATAACCTTATATTGATTTCCTGAAGGCTGATACTGCTACAAACTGTTCTATGCATGATATCATTGGAGGATGCCATGTGGACCACATAGGTAGCTTGACATGGCACCATTTGAAGAAACATTTTCCTCAAAAGCCTTTCCTATCTGCAGTACAGAGATAGAGTTCCTTCTTATAGACTCTTGAGCCCTAGACTACTATGCTGAAGGAATTTGTAGGCCAATCTAATCAAGAATTATATTGATATGGAGCATAGTTCCCAGGTTTCTTCTTCATACCTTCACATCTCAAATTGTTTTGAACTTTGTAACAAGGAAGTACAAGAGCAAGGCAACATAACTGTTTTTCTTAATTCATTGTTTACAATATTAAGAAGAATAATGACTTTTTCACCATCTTACTATGACGTATTGAGTCAAAAGGTGGGACTATCTCTGGACTTTAGCTTGATTCATGTTAATAAATTGGGATTCCATGATGTACATGGACCATTGATGACATTTTCATCCATCCCGGAGGGCAGCACTCACAACTGCCAAATGCCATTTAACCAAATGTAGCCACTGAGAAGCCACCAAAGTAGGGTAAAAGTATTTTAATTCATGGCAAAGCAGGAATGCTCCTTTATACCTGCAAATAAAGTCGTGGAGATTTCCAGCCTATCTACCCAAAGGCAAAATTTATGTTTACATCAAAACTGACTTCAAATGAAGTCCAGTTTTGAGTGAATCTCAGCTCATATGGCAGATGAAAGCCTGATGATTATAAATTTCTGAAGCAAGATTAGTTTGGTCAGTGTCAATCCATTTGGGTGTAAGGTGGCCCTAGAGTTTAAAAAAACTCTCCTCAGTTCAGTGCTAATTGACCATCTAAGAGAGGCTATAGTGTGGCAAATAGAAAGCTGTCATGCAGGCACAAAGCAGAAAACTGATCCCAGTTGCTTATGGACTGACACTGAGAGGGGTTAGATTTCATTGAGAAATCTCTCTCTAGTCCATTTTATTAACAAAAGGATATATGTGGAAGTCTCAGAGAAATGTTGTAAACGTAATGCTTCCAGGGTTTCACAGGGATCCCCTGTGGAAGTTACAGGGATACAGTCAAAACAATCAGTCTTGGAAGTTTGTACTCATGATCCAGTTTGCATTACAGTTTCAAAGTCACAACCCAATTGCTTCGCTCCAAGTTCGGTAATTGTTGTATAAGCCTGATGAAAGGTTATCAACCAGAAACCTTAACTCTTTGTTCTTCTAGAGATCCTGTTGACTATTTCCAACATTTCTTGTGCATATTTCAGAATTCCAACTCTTGTACAGTGGTGGACTGTTCAAGAAACTGCATCAAATGCCCCCTAATTTAGTAAAACAACATCATTGTTTGTGGGATGCATGTTATCCTAAATCATGTACTTTTCTTCTTCTGTGTGGTGAAAAGATTCCTAAAAGTGCATTGTTTTTCTTCTGGGCATTAATTTTATTTGTCGACTCGTGTTTTCGTAAGTGTTCCATTGTAGTTGAGGACTCAGCAACATTCCACACTTTGGAGTTGTTCCAGTGAAGAGATTCACCTTTTTGCTCAAAGCATGTCTTCTCTGACAGATAATCTAAGGTGCAAAATCTAACAAAATAAAGTATAATCTAATCATGCCTGACAAAGTTATGAGAAGTATTTGATGAGGGAACAAGCAGCACAGATAAAGGGGAGGCAGCGGACATAATATATTTGGATTTTCAGAATGCATTTAATGAAGTACTACATCTGAGGCTACTTAATAAGAGCCCATGGTGTAGTATATTAGCATGGATAGAGGATTGGTTAACAAATAGAAGATAGAGAGTTGAGACATTTTCAGGATGGTAACCTGTAACTACTGATTTGCCACAAGGATCATTGCTTGGGTCTCAAATATCGACCATAAATATTTGTGAACTTGGTGAGGGACACGAATGAATTCTAGCCAAGTTTGCAGATGACACAAAAATAGGTGGGAAGTCAGTTGGTGAGGATGACACAAAAAGTGGGCAAAGGAAAGTAGGCAGATTAAACAAAACAGTAGGCAAAAACAGTATTTTTAAGGAAAGGTGAGCTGGCATTGAAAGCACTCCAGAGAAGGTTCATTCGGCTGATAACAGTTATGGAGGGAATGTCTTATCCAGACAAATAAGGTAGGTTGGGCCTGTAGAAGAATGAGAGGTGATGTTAAGATTCATGAGGGACTTGACAGGGTAGATACAAAAAGGTTTCCCCTGGTGGGAGATCTGAAGGCAAGAGGCCATAATCGCAGAATATAGGGTCGCACATTTAAAACAAAGATAAGGTGGAATTTCCTCTCTCATAGGGTAGTGAATCTATGGAATTTTTTACTGCACAGGGCTATTGAGATTGGCTCGGCAATGCAGAGAGAGATTGATTTTTAATCAATAAGACAATCTAAGATTATGAGGACATGCTAGGAAAGCAGAATTGACGATTATCAGCTCAGTCATGATCTCATTGAAATGGGGGAGAAGACTTGATGGGCAGACTGACCTCCTTCTGTTCCTGTGTCATTTGGTTTTATAGTCTATCTTGGATAGTCCTGCATATAAGAATGGGTGAGATTCTTATTAGTTCATCTCATTCTATTATATTACACAAAATCCTACTCTCAAGGGAATCACTGGACTGGAAATAATAGTAAAACAATTAATTCATTTTTGGCAACATGTTTCAAGTAGAAACCTTATATTATCAGTGTGTATTATCTCTTGCCTTTTATCCTTCCATATCTATTCCTTTTATCGAATAGACAAAAAAATGAGTTTGAGAATCATCATTGCCAAGTAAGGAGGGGGTTTTGCCAGCCTTCTTTTTCAAGTCCTCTTCATCAGTTGCAATTAAATCTTCCTATTTATTTTAAATATACTCTTATCGCAGTTCATTAAAAATGTGGTTTGTTAGGAACTGAATGAACAAGTTACCAATGTTTCTCCTGAGCTCTTTCAGCGATATGGGAGCTGCTGTCTTTGCCAGCATTTGTACCCATCTCTCATTGGTCAGGAGACAAAAAACGTTGCGATGGATTTTGAATGACACGTAGGCCAGGCAAGGTGAAGATGGCAGATTTCCTTTCATTAGTGAGCAAGCTGTGACAACAGTTGCATGGTAACCATTAGATTTGCCTTGAATTCCAGATTTTTAGCAAATACAAATTTACCATTGCTGTGGTTCTGTTCGCCGAGCTGGAAGTTTTTGTTGCAAACGTTTCGTCCCCTGGCTAGGCGACATCATCAGTGCTTGGGAGCCTCCTGCGAAGCGCTTCTTTGATGTTTCCTCCGGTGTTTATAGTGGTCTGTCCCTGCCGCTTCCGGTTGTCAGTTTCAGCTGTCCGCTGTAGTGGTTGGTATATTGGGTCCAGGTCGATGTGTTTGTTGATGGAGTTTGTGGATGAATACCATGCCTCTAGGAATTCCCTGGTTGTCCTCTGTCTGGCTTGCCCTATGATAGTAGTGTTGTCCCAGTCGAATTCATGTTGCTTGTTGTCTGTGTGTGTGGCTACTAAGGATAGCTGGTCGTGTCGTTTCGTGGCTAGTTGATGTTCATGTATGCGGATTGCAGTACACCAGAACTGCAAAAAGAAGAAGAGGAACACCTATACAAGGTATTCGCCAAAAACGGATACCCGCGCAACTTCATCAACAGATGCCTAAGAGAAAGACCATGGAACGAGGACATACCACAACCAAAAGGACTAGCCACACTACCATACATCAGGAGCATCTCGGAACTGACAGCCAGACTACTGCGACCCCTAGGACTCATAACGGCACACAAACCAACAGCCACGCTCAGACAACAACTCACCAGAACGAAGGACCCGATACCCAACATGAGCAAGACGAATGTAGTGTACAAAATACCATGCAAGGACTGCACTAAACACTATATAGGACAAACAGGAAGACAGCTAACAATCCGCATACATGAACATCAACTAGCCACGAAACGACATGACCAGCTATCCTTAGTAGCCACACACACAGACAACAAGCAACATGAATTCGACTGGGACAACACTACTATCATAGGGCAAGCCAGACAGAGAACAACCAGGGAATTCCTAGAGGCATGGCATTCATCCACAAACTCCATCAACAAACACATCGACCTGGACCCAATATACCAACCACTACAGCGGACAGCTGAAACTGACAACCGGAAGCGGCAGGGACAGGCCACTATAAACACCGGAGGAAACATCAAAGAAGCGCTTCGCAGGAGGCTCCCAAGCACTGATGATGTCGCCTAGCCAGGGGACGATACGTTTGCAACAAAAACTTCCAGCTCGGCGAACAGAACCACAGCAACGAGCACCCGAGCTACAAATCTTCGCACAAACTTTGAACAAATTTACCATTTTCTCTAGTAGGATTCAAACCCATGTCAGGGATCTAAATTACAAGCTCAGTGACTTTACTACTAAATGACTGTATACTGAGTGAAAAAAAGAAGAATTTTTATATCTATTAACCTTGAGGGAAACAAAATAAAACTGACCTAATGGTATAAAGGCCACAAAAAAACCTGAAAAAGTGGGAAGATATTTTTATCATTAAAAAATTGTGAAAAATCATTTAGAGAAGATTGGAAACCCAGTATGCAAGTGCAGAGATATTATATTACAGAGAAATAGCTTTTTAATAAAGCCTGAAACAGTAAATCATGAAATAATAAATGGTTAATATAATCTGAAACTTTACTGAATGATTCACTAATCAATACATCAAGAAGTGGTGGAGAAAATATATATAATTATTCCCGGTAGGTTCAATATGAGTGGACTGTACAGACCAGAAGATTAGATTTAATGGAAGCAACAGTTCCAATGCTAAGACTGAACCTGAGTACCTGAAACTGTATTATGTTCATTTTGTTTCTGATTGGGGATGATGCTATTAACAGACTTGGCATCAAAGAGACTTTTGAAGCTGCACAAAGCTATTGATAATTAATCCAATTTAAGAAAAAAACATTATTCTTGAACAGGCAACATTTAACAGAAGAGTTCACCATCCAGAAGAATCTGTTGACAATTTCATTCATTATCTCTACAGATTATTGAAAAGCCATGAGTGTGGAACCGAGATGTCAGGGACAGAACAAACAGAATTCTTGTTGCAATTTTAGATGAAATTTTGTTGGACTCATTGTCTTGTGAGAAATCGATTCAAATTGAACTGAAAGAAGAAAGCTACAAGACTGTCAAATGCTGAGAGGAAAAGACCAACACTACCACAAGAAGGCAACTAACTCTTAGCATTGTGAGATATGGAGACTCTGAAGAGGCACATGTTACAACACAATATCAGCACTATAAAAGCACATGTGGTTGCTAGAATTGACAGAATCCCAGCCATTTCTGATGAATACTACATTTGCAAATCTTCTAAGCTACTTCCACAGAATGTGTACAGGCAAAACAGTTTCAGAACAGTGGAAGTACTAGTGGTCGTACACATTGAGAATTCTACACTGCAGAACAGCCATTATCATTAGAAAAGATACATATTTTATGAGATTCAGTCTTTGGAGAAGGCTCCAAAGCCAATATATTCTTATAGGATAAAATGAAAACTTTGGATGTTGGAAATCTGAAATAAAAACAGAGGTTGCTGGAGAAACCCAGCAGGTCTGGCAGCATCTGTGGGGAGAAAACAGCTGACATTTTGACTCCAATGACTCTTCATCAGAGCTAATAGCTCCTGGGAAAAGGTGATATTTATGCTGAAGACAGTGTCTGGGGGGAAAGGGTGAAGGAGAGATGAGAAGATAGTTGAAGATGGAGCCCAGAGAGAGAGATATATGAAAGGAATAGGCAGACAGGGATTGTTGATATTAAGTCAGTGCAGAAGAGAAACTGAATAAGTGATAACGAGAGCTAAGAGTAGGTGAGAATGAGTTGGATATGCTGAAAGCAACTCATGTCATGATAGCACCAGGGTTTGGGCTGGGTAGAAAACATGGCAGGATATAATCAGGCTCTAAAGTTCTCAATTTCTCTGCTGAATCTTCAAGGCTGCAGGGCCCCAAGATAAAGATTAGATTAGATTCCCTACAATGTGGAAACATGCCTTCAGCCCAAAAAGTCCACAGCAACCCTCCAAAGAGAAACCCACCCAATCTCATTTCCCTACGTTTACCCCTGACTAACACACCTAACACTATGGGCAATTTAACTTGGCCAATTCACCTAACTTGTGCATCTTTGTTCTGTGGCAGGAAACCCATGCAGACATGGGGAGAATGTGCAAACTCCACACAGACAGTCGCCCAAGGCTGGAATCAAACCCAAGTCCCTGGCACTGTGAGGCAGCAGTGCTAACCACTGAGCCATCGTGTCACCCTATTCTTCTTGGCTTGTACTGAGGTTTGTTGGAGGTCTGAGGCTGAAATTTTGGTGTGGCACATGGTGATGTGTTGACATGGCAGACAACTGAAACCTCAGGGTTCTTTTTACAGGCAAATTGTAAGTGTTTTGAAAAGAGGTCACCCAGTCTGCATTTCATCTACCTGATGTAGAGGAGATGTAGGTGATTCTTGCTCATTTCTTACTCAAAATATACTAGGGATAGAGTAAATTTAAATATTTACCACATATTCATCAATTAGCCAGCTTCTTTCCCATTGTTAGAGCAGGAATCAATTCTAGAAGGCTGAAACACTTATATACATTCCTCCACTTACCTCCATGATGTGCACAACTCCAGCTCTCTATTGCAAATTGCACTCAAGTGCTAAGTCAAGTTGGCAGTTTTACATGCTCCTAATACAAAAAGCCTTTAAGTCACTTAAAGAGGGTCAAGTCTCAGATAGTTTTGAAGTAAGCTGCTGATTCAGTGCAACCCTTGGAAAAGTTCTGCTGAACACTGGCAACCACTGAATTTAAACTTCTAGATTAATGCCAATTAAAAAATGATTTCAGGTTGTAGAAAATAAAATTGTAAAAATTAGCTTTTCTTACCCAACATGTAAGTCAAGAAGAAACTGGCCATTATAAACCTTCTCAATGCTGCAAAAAGGACTGACTCTTCCATTGAAAAGGTGATTGCTTGATCCAGAAATCCAGGCTAATATGGGAATAAAGCACTTAGTTCAACAGAGATCTCTCTTTCAGGAAACAAATTCAGAAGATTAAGTGTGCTTCAGCTGAGACAATGGAGAAAGATCAAAATCCTCCTTGAATAAGATTGAGAGATAAAATATCGTACATAAGAGAACTGATCTACAGGTCAAAAACAAGACCTGTAGTCTTCAAGCAAGATTCATCGAGCTGTACACAAGTGTGTTTTGAGAGAATTATGAAGTGCCTAGAGCACCTGAAGATGCAATGTTATTGGTTTAGGAGGAGGTTGGGTAATGTAACATAGAAATACGCAATTGTATGAAGTACTAACTTTGGGGAAGGAGCTTAGGAGGAGATATTGCATAAGGTAATTATTCTGAAGCAGGGAGTATTCATGTTACTTTGGATCCACCCATTCTAATGATGACACATGTTCTGAGAATAAGGAGAAGGAATTCTACAGTAACTTTCAGAGATGGTAGATGAATCTGTACTAGCTCCTTCAGACTCTCGAAATTGTACCTGGCCAAATGTGGTTGCATTTATTGCAAGTGTGCAATAAACCTTTCTGAGGATAGTGCTTCTCCTGTAAATGTTCCACAGTGGTATATCATCTACCATTAAACAGTAGATAGGTCAAAGACAAAACAAAGTCAAAGGAGGATTGATTGCAGTAAACTATCCCAAAATATCCTTCTTCAGAACTATGTACTGATATAAGCAGCAAATATCACAAGGTATTGGGAGTGGTCATCTCGGGCAACACCATTCTGGACAACAACACTCATGAGTCTCGTAATTGGGATGTACCAGATTCCTCATTCAGAGAAGTCTTTCCTGTTTCTTAGTGAATGTGATTCATGGACTGTTCTAGAATGAAGAACAAAGAACAATACTGTGCAGGAACAAGCCCTTTAGCCCTCCAAGCCTGCACTATTCTGTTAGGTGATCCACCCCTGGTTAGAGCTGGAAACTGTTAGATGCAAAATGAATTAAATAAACTAAAGCACATGGTACTGGTGACTCACATGATGAATACTTCAACCAGAATGTGTTTTGCAACCTTCTCTTTTGATGGTGTGATGGCCTTGTCTTCATTCATCTATTCTGACCTGACATGCCAATTGCTTTTACCTCATTCTCATTGATGTATCTCATGACATCAGTGGTTGATAGCAGCTTATTTCCTCACCCTTAGAACCTGTCTCCTGAGCTTAGAGATGAAAAATCCCAGGCTGCACGGTAACCCATTTCCAACCCACCATTGTATGAATTCCACAGAAACCAGCTTGAAGTATGCGTCACCGGAGGTGAGCATTGCTTAACCCCAACTCCTTTGCTCAGCCCTTGTCCCCTTCCTTTCCTGCTGAACTGGGCTTTGAGCTTAGACTGTCTCTCTCGATCTATCTTCTGAAATGAAAAAGTGAAAAAAGTATTATTTGTTAGATCTGCTGCCTAGCACATCTTAAACTTATTAATGCATTTGCTTGCTTAATCACTTATCATTTGTTGCCCTGACATTCTTTTCAGCAAAAAGTTCATTGGTGTGTTCTTTATACATTAACAATTAAATAAAAATTGCACTTAATGTCGTGCCAAACAAGCAACTGTTGCTGAGTTCTTCCTGAAAGGGAATACAAGCCTCACAAGAAGTCGGTTTGCTCTTGGATTGTTAGCAAAGGGGATCATTTTTGTTCTAACAGAAATGCAAAATGTTAGAAAGGCTAATTGCATTTGGTGGCATCTGTGCAAGAAAAATTGTAAACCATATAAATTCATAAGTTGATAAGTCATAAGAACAGAATTAAGCCATTCAGCCCATTGAACATGCTCTGCCATTTGATTATGGCTGATATGCTCCTCACCCCCATTTTCATATCTTCTCTCCATATCCCTTCAACCCATTACCAATTAAAAATCTGTCTAACTCCTCCATTAACTTACTCACTGTCCTAGCTTCCACTGCATTTCAGAGTAGTGAATTCCACAGATTCACAACCCTTTGGAAAAAGTAGTTTCTCCTCAACTCTGTTTTAAATTTTCTCACCCTTATCCTAAGACTGTGACCTCTCATCCTAGAATGCCGCACAAGGGCAAGTATTCACTCCACATCCAGTTTATCCATACCTTTTATCATCGTGTATACCTCAATTTGATTTCCATTCATTCTTCTAAATTTCAAACAGTATAAACCTAAACTGTTGAATCTCTCTTCATCCTCAAACCTCTCATCTCTGGGATCAACCTAAAAAACCTCCTCTGAACTGTCTCCAATGCCACTCCATCTTTTTTTAAATATGGGGACCAAAACAGTGCACAATACTCCAGGTGCAGTCTCGCCAATGCCTTGTATAGTTGCAACAATACTTCATTGCCATTGGCCAACTGAGAGGCAAGCATGTTGCTGTGTGTCTGGAGTCATATGTAGGCCGGCCCAGGTAAGGATAGCAGTTCCTTCCCTAAAAGATACTACTGAACCAGATGAGTTCATCTGGCAATCGACAATGGTTCATAGTCATCAGCAGATTCTTACCTGCCATGGCAAGATTTGAACCCAGGTCACCAAAACATTATGTGAATCTCTGAATTAACAGTGCGGTGATAATACAACTAATCCATCACCTCTGCTAATGGACTTGAAGCGGTAACTCTGTTTTGATACTGTCTGTTCTGATTGGTAGTACCAGCTTTTACAGTTCATGTCTCAGATTTCCAAAATCTGTAATATTTTGTTCTTGAATGCTTAGCACTTATAACTGTCATTAGACATAATTTAAAATTATAGAAACAGTTGTCATTCAATGAAATCTGTAATTTTTATGTTCACAAAGCCAAAGTCTTTTGGGTATTGCTGTCCAGATTTTGTCTCGGGGTAGGTTCAAAGGAACAGAAACAGATACATAATATGAATGACCAAGTTGTTAATTTTCTGCCAAAGGTCACACTGCTTGGAGTTTTTAGGTCACATTACTTGCAGGTTTTTTTTAGGCCTCCACAGAGTTCCAGGGAGGTGGAAGAGAGGATTGGCAAAATTATTCCGGGTAGGAGTGAAAGGAACACGGTGATCATTATGGAGGACTTTAACTTCCCCAACATTGACTGGAAATACTATAACTCTACGTCGGATGGATCAGTTTTTGTCCAATGTGTACAGGAGGGTTTTCTGACACAGTATGTCTAAGGGTTGACAAGAGGGGAGGTCACACTGGATCTGGTGCTTGGTAATGAACCAGGCCAGGTGTTTGATTTAGTTGTAGGCGTGCACTTTGGAGAGAGTGACCATATTTCATTTACGTTTAGTTTAGCGATGGAAAGGGATAGGTACATGCCACAGGTCAAGAGGTATCGATGGGACAAGGGCAATTATAATGTGATTAGGCGAAAATTAGGATGCATAGAATGGGGTAGCAAATGAAGGGGATGCAGACAATGGAAATGTGGAGCTGGTTTAAGGAACTGATATTGCGTGTCCTTGATTGGTATGTCCCTGTCAGGCAGGGAGGAAGTGATAACATAAGGGAATCGTGGTTTACTACCAAAATTGCATCTCTTGATAAGTGGAAGAAGGAGGCTTATGTGTTGATGAGGCAGGATGGTTCAGATGAGGCGATGGAGAGTTACAGATCAGCTGGGAAGAATTTAAAGAGAGAATTAAGAAGCGCAAAGGTAGGACACAAACAGTCTTTAGCAAATAGAATAAAGGAGAACCCTAAAGCTTTCTATAGGTATATGAGGAATAAAAGGATGACTAGAGTAGCAATAGGACCAGTCAAAAACAGAAGTGGGAAGTTGAGTGTGGACACTGTGGAGATCAGAGAGGTGCTAAATGAACATTTCTCATCAGTTTTCACTCAGGAAAAGGAGAATATTGTAGAGGAGAAGAATGAGATACGAGATATTAGACTAGAAAGAATTGCAGTTAGTTACGAAGAGGTGTTATCAATTCTAGAAGGAGTGAAAGTAGACAAGTTCCCTGGACCGGATGGGATTTATCCCAGAATTCTCTGGGAAGCTAGGGAGGAGATTGCGAAGACTTTAGCTTTGATATTAGAGTTGTCACTATCTACAGGTTTAGTACCAGAGGACTGGAGGATTGCAAATGTTACGCCCTTGTTCAAAAAAGGCAGTAGAGATGACCCAGGTAATTATAGACCAGTGAGCCTTACCTCTGTTGTAGGAAAGGTTTTGGAAAGGATTATAAGTGATAAGATTTATAATAATCTAACAAGCAACAATTTGATATTGTTAACATGGTTTCGTCAAGGGCAAGTCGTGTCTCACAAACCTCATTGAGTTTTTTGAGAAGGTGACCAAGCATGTAGATGAGGGTAAGGCAGTTGACATGGCATACATGGACTTCAGTAAAGCCTTTGATAAAGTTCCACATAGTAGGCTGTTTGAGAAAATGCAGAGGCATGGAATTGAGGGTGTTTTCGCAGTTTAGATTAGAAACTGGCTTTCTAAAAGAAGGCAGCGAATGGTGGTTGATGGAAAATATTCAGCCTGGAGTCCGGTTACATGTGGTGTACCACATGGATCTGTTTTGGGACCACTGCTGTTTGTCATGTTTATAAATGACTTAGATGCAGGAATAGGTGGATGGATTAGTTAACTTGCAGATGACACTAAAGTCAGTGGAGTAGTGGACAGTTTGCAAAATGTTACAGGTTGCAGGGGGACTTGGATAAACTGCAGAATTGGGCTGAGACGTGGCAAATGGAGATCAATGCAGCTAAATGTGAGGTGATTCACTTTAGGAAGAATAACAGGAAGGCAGAGTACTGAGTCAATGGGAAGATTTTTGGTAGTATGGATGTGCAGAGGGATCTTGGAGTCCATGTACATAGATCCCTGGAAGTTGCCATCCAGGTTGATAGTGCTGTTAAGAAGGCATACGGTGTGTTAAGCTTTACTGGTGGAGGGATTGGGTTCTGGAGTCACAATATCATGCTACAACTAAACAAAACACTAGTGCGGCAGCACTTGGAATATTGTACAGTTCTGATTGCCATATTTCGGGAAGGACGTGGAAGCATTGGAAAAGGTACAGAGGATATATACCAGGATGTTGCCTGGTCTGGAGGGAAGATCTTATGAGGAAAGGCTGAGAGACTTGGGTCTGTTCTCATTGGAAAGAAGAAGGCAAAGAAGGGATTTGATAGAGACATACAAGGTGATCAGAGGATTAGATAGGGTAGACAGTGAAAGTCTTTTTCCGAGGATGATGATGTCAGCTTGTACAAGGGGGTATAACTACAAATTGAGGGGTGATAGATTTAAGACAGATGTCAGAAGCAGCTCTTTACTCAGAGAGTGGTAAGGGCGTGGAATGCCCTACCTGCCAATGTAGTCAACTCAGCCACATTAGGGAGATTTATACAATCCTTGGATAAGCACATGGATGATGATGGAATAGTGTAGGGGGACGAGCTGAGAATAGTTTACAGGTTGACGCAACATTGAGGGCCGAAGGGCCTGTTCTGCACTCTATTGTTCTATGTTCTATGTTCTGAAGCCTTGATTGTAAAGTATATCAAACTGAAACCTGACCTTTTGATGAGGCATCAAAAATAGAGACGTGGAGTAGAAAATCCAAGAAATGTTGCTCCGCTTGACGCCTTTGTGATTACGGTTCCACTGCTAGCATTTGAAAGCTTGGTAGAAGAAAAGGTCCCTGAAAAGAACAAGAGCATATTGACCCATGATTTCTCTCCTTTGCCCTTTATTACAGGGCAGGACTGATCAGGAGTTAGATTCTCAATCAACAACTTTACATGACAACACTGGCTGAAGAGCTTATGCTCAAAATGGCTCCTGCTCCTGCTCCTCAGATACTCCTTGATCTGCTGTGCTTTTCCAGCACCACACTCTTGACTCTGAACAACAGTTTAGCTATAACGATACAGCCTTATAAAGCATGGGCCTAATAAAATGGACATGCCTCGCGCTCTAGTGTTGTGTTGGTTACCTGTTCAAAATATCCATATGAGCAAAAATTGGTTCCTCACAAAAATTTAAAGTCAGCTACTTTATGCCCTCATTTAACTCTCCTATTGCTCAAGAAGTGCTGGATGCACCACGGTACTGAAGAGCAATTCATAACAGAACTTCTGTTCAGACATAGAAAGTCTGTTCCGGGCATGCAGGCAGATTTTTATAGGGTTGGGTAAGGGAAGAAGGACCAGGCAAGGTTGCCAGTTTCTCCTTAAAACTCCATCTTCCACATGAGACCTTTGTCTAACAGGTGATAACATCTGCTACCAGAAGATGCTTGACATCCCCTGAGTGGTTGACAGGCCTCAGTTTAACATCACATCAGAAAGACAGTACTTCCAGCTGAGCGGCTCTCCTTCAGTGATGTGCTGAAGTACCAGCTGAGTTTATGATTCCAAAACATTCAAATCGAGGCTGAATTTATAGCTGGCCATCTCAGAAGTGAGAGTGCTGCTATTCAGGCAAGGTTGGCACTTAGTGAAGTCTAAACAAAATTTCTTTATTGGACCCAGTTTGGCAATACTGCAATTGGCTTGGTTGTAGTAATATTGTAAAGCTTTTAATTTTCATATCCTGGCTTCCTTGTCCTCAGCTGTATGCACGGTCATGAATGTCATTGTTATTAGTCTGAGTTGCTGTTAAAACTTGTATATTTCCGTTTCCATGCATACTCCTCCTTTGAGTGAAAACATTATATTTTGCTGTAGCTTTTAAACCAAACATCCTCCTAATCTGGGAATCCCCACCGCCATACATCCCTAACCAGTGGTCTGGTGAATTAATGAACATGATCCCTTTCATTGATTATCATTATAGATTGATTGGGAAACAGCGTTCAAACTGCTTGAAAACAGAAACACATAGCTACAGTCTCTGCCACCCATCTGCTCTTCGAGTAATAATTATTCCACATTTAATTTGAAGCCGTTTTTATCTCTAATACTTGGTGGCAGGATCACAAAATTGGTGTTTGTATTAGAAATCATTAAGGATAGCCTTTAGGAAGTGGCAGAGAAAGAAATTTGCTGATAACTGCTCAATAGTCCACTTTTAGATTGATGAGCACGGAGGTGAGGTATTTTTGGTGGTGCTAGTGTTTGTAAGTAGGAGTGTGGAGGGGGTATCTTATATGGGGATGAAGAAAGTTGCAGCATACTTTTAAAAACTTGCTTTCTCAAATGGGTAAAAGGTGGTGCTTGTATGGAATGAGCTGCCAGAGGAAGTGGTGGAGGCTGGTACAATTGCAACATTTAAAAGGCATCTGGATGGGTATATGTATGGGAAGGGTTTAGAGTGATATGGGTCAAGTGCTGGCAAATGAGACTAGATTAGTTTAGGATATCTAGTCGACATGGACAAGTTGGACCAAAGAGTCTGTTTCCATGCTGTCCACCTCTATGACTCTATGGCCCACAGTAGTTGAAAATCTCGGGGCAAGGTGCATGGTGCTTATTAAACAATTTTTGAATGGGAATGTTAGTTGGCAGGCCTATTTCTGGTAACAGGCTGAATGGAGTTTTATGTCAGTTAGGGCAACAACAATTTCTATTGATACATTGCCTTTAGAGCAGAGGTCCCTGAGGCATGACTAGCCTGAAGTGAACATTTTGTCTACAACTTGATCTCAGCAGTTCCTTGATGGCTGGGAACACTCTTAGAGAATTCAGACACCATTCAGTTTACATGCATGCAAATACTAAAGAGGACAAAATGCTGAGTCCATCTTGTCATTCAATTATCTTCCAGAGAATTGTGCCCTACAACACTTTAGATTTAAAAGGATGATTTTTGCAGCTCCTCTACCTGCGTATTTGAAAGCAGTGGAGCATTTAAAATAAAGCACATATCCAACCCGTTAACTTTGCAACCACCCATCTTTGACTTGAACTCCATATTAAGAGGGGATAGTAAGATATTATCCAATCCAGCTGTCCTTATGCTCATTAAAGCCTTTAAGTGGACAATTAATTACCACATTCAGGTCCTAATTTGCATGTTTTGAAAATGCTGGACTATTTCTGACAGCGTGGGTTACTGTCGACAAGGGAAGAGAGGAGACCATTTTGAGGGAGACACTTGTGTTCCTTTGGGGAAAGGTTTTTTGTGCCGACCTACCTGGATTGTAAAATACAATGCTCCTCACTCCACTCCCCCCATCACCATCATCACTTGCCTCCTCAATCTGGTCTCCAACCCTTGCCTGACCCCTGCAGACGGAGCGCAGCGTAAATACACCTGGTCACGGGCAGACAGGTCTATCCGCTCAAGGATAGATTACCTGTTTGTGTCCTGAACGCTCTCAGTCAGATCCACTAATGTCAAGCCGGTGTTCTTCTCTGACCACTGCCTCCTGCTGGCCAACTGTCACCTACAGGACGAGCAGCAGGCTGGTAAAGGAACGTGGAAGCTGAACACAAAGCTGTTGATCCCGGGAAACATTGAGGAACTCAAGAGAGACTACGTAGGTTTGAGAACCGTGAAGCCCCTCTTTGAATCCTCAGCAGACTGGTGGGAAACAGTAAAAGGGAACATTATGAGGTTCTTCATCCTCAAAGGTGTTCAGGAGGCGAGAGAGAGGTGGAAAAAACTGTCCCAACTCCAGGAAAGTATGCAGAACCTGCTCCTGCTGCAGACGATGGGGGTCGATGTCATGAAGGACCTCAAGGAGGTGAAGGGCCAGCAAGCCACGCTCTTTGCCTCGGAAGCCTCCAAAATAATCTTCTGATCCAGGGTCTGCTCCGTGGAGCAGGACGAGACGTGCTCATGTTTCTTCTTCCAGAAGGTGCACAAAGAGAGCTCCGTGCTCAGCAGCCTGAAGGAAGAAGACGGTTAGCTAACGTCATCTCAGGCTGACGTCATGAGAATCAGCAAATCCTTCTATGCCAGTCTGTATGACGCGAAGCCAACCGACAGCGTGGCCTCCCAGTCATTCCTGTCCTCTATCACGGAGGTCTTAGACAACAGAACATGGGAGAGGCTGGACCAGCCGCTATCTCTGAATGAGCTGACCAAGGCTCTCGATTCCTTCGAAAAGAATAAAACTCCCAGAAGCGACGGCTTACCGGTCGAGCTCTATTCTGCTCTATGGGACTTGATCGACCAGGACTTGCTAGAGGTATATGTCAGTATGCTTCGGGCAGGTACCATGAGTGAATCCATGAGGAAAGGCATCATCACCCTCATCTACAAGTGGAAGGGGGAGAGGGAGGAAATCAGAAATTGGAGACCAATCTCACTATTGAATGCGGATTACAAAATCTTGGCAAAGGTCATCGCCAACGGGGTCAGGTCTGCTCTGGGGTCGGTGATTCATCCTGACCAAACCTGTGCTGTATCGGGTGGGAAGATTGCTGAGAGTCTCGCACTCTTCAGGGGATATGACTGCCTACGTGCGGGACAGAGGGTTGGACATCTGCCTCATCAGCCTGGACCAGGAGAAAGCCTTTGACAGGATATCACACAGGTATATGAGAGATGTTCTCTCCAAAATGGGCTCTGGGGAGGGAATCTGCAATTAGATCAGACTGCTCTACACCAACATTGTCAGTGCAGTCTCAATCGATGAGTGGGAATCAGATAGCTTCCCAGTCAGATCTGGAGTCAGGCAAGGCTTCCCTCTCTCTCCTGCCTTGTTTGTGTGCTGCATAGAGCCATTTGCTGAGTCCATCAGGAAGGATGCGAGCCCGAGACGGGTGACTATTCCTGGCAGCGGGGGCCTGCAGGTTTAGGCCTCCCTCTACATGGATGACGTCGCCGTTTTCTGCTCGGATCCGCTGTCCGTGCACAGACTCATGTGCATATGTGGTAAAAACAATGACTGCAGATGCTGGAAACCAGATTCTGGATTAGTGGTGCTGGAAGAGCACAGCAATTCAGGCAGCATCCGAGGACAGGCAAAATCGACGTTTCGGGCAAAAGCCCTTCATCAGGAATAAAGGCAGAGAGCCTGAAGCATGGAGAGATAAGCTAGAGGAGGGTGGGGGTGGGGAGAGAGTAGCATAGAGTACAATAGGTAGGTGGGGAAGGAGATGAAGGTGATAGGTCAGGGAAGAGAGGGTGGAGTGGATAGGTGGAAAAGGAGCTGGGCAGGTCGGACAAGTCCGGACAGGTCGAGTTACTGGAGGTTAGAAACTAGGATGAGGTGGGGGAAGGGGAAATGAGGAAACTGTTGAAATCCACATTGATGCCCTGGGGTTGAAGTGTTCCGAGGCGGAAGATGAGGCGTTCTTCCTCCAGGCGTCTGGTGGTGAGGGAGCGGCGGTGGAGGAGGCCCAGCACCTCCATATCCTCGGCAGAGTGGGAGGGGGAGTTGAAATGTTGGGTCACTGGGCGATTTGGTTGATTGGTGCGGGTGTCTCTGAGATGTTCCCTAAAGCGCTCTGCTAGGAGGCGTCCAGTCTCCCCAATGTAGAGGAGACCGCATCGGGAGCAACGGATACAATAGATGATATTAGTGGATGTGCAGGTAAAACTTTGATGGATGTGGAAGGCTCCTTTAGGGCCTTGGATGGAGGTGAGGGAGGAGGTGTGGGCACAGGTTTTACAGTTCCTGCGGTGGCACGGGAAAGTGCCAGGATGGGAGGGTGGGTCGTAGGGGGGCGTGGACCTGACCAGGTAGTCACAGAGGGAACGGTCTTTGCGGAAGGCGGAGAGGGGTGGGGAGGGAAATATATCCCTGGTGGTGGGGTCTGTTTGGAGGTGGCAGAAATGTCGGCGGATGATTTGGTTTATGCGAAGGTTGGTAGGGTGGAAGGTGAGCACCAGGGGAGTTCTGTCCTTGTTGCGGTTGGAGGGGTTGGGTCTGAGGGCGGAGGTGCGGGATGTGGATGAGATGCGTTGGAGGGCATCTTTAACCACGTGGGAAGGGAAATTGCGGTCTCTAAAGAAGGAGGCCATCTGGTGTGTTCTATGGTGGAACCGCTCCTCCTGGGAGCAGATACGGCGGAGGCGGAGGAATTGGGAATACGGGATGGCATTTTTGCAAGGGGTAGGGTGGGAAGAGGTGTAATCCAGGTAGCTGTGGGAATCGGTGGGTTTGTAGAAAATGTCAGTGTCAAGTCGGTCGTCACTGATGGAGATGGAGAGGTCCAGGAAGGGGAGGGAGGTGTCAGAGATGGTCCAGGTAAATTTAAGGTCAGGGTGGAATGTGTTGGTGAAGTTGATGAATTGCTCAACCTCCTCGCGGGAGCACGAGGTGGCGCCAATGCAGTCATCAATGTAGCAGAGGAAGAGGTGGGGAGTGGTGCCGGTGTAATTACGGAAGATCAACTGCTCTACGTAGCCAACAAAGAGACAGGCATAGCTGGGGCCCATACGTGTGCCCATGGCTACCCCTTTGGTCTGGAGGAAGTGGGAGGATTCAAAGGAGAAATTGTTAAGGGTGAGGACCACTTCGGCCAAACGAATGAGAGTGTCGGTGGAGGGGTACTGTTGGGAACGTCTGGAGAGGAAAAAACGGAGGGCTTGGAGGCCCTGGTCATGGCGGATGGAGGTGTAGAGGGATTGGATATCCATGGTGAAGATGAGGCGTTGGGGACCCGGGAAACGGAAGACTTCGAGGAGGTGGAGGGCGTGGGTGGTGTCTCGAACATATGTGGGGAGTTCCTGGACTAGGGGGGATAGGACAGTGTCGAGGTAGGAAGAGATGAGTTCAGTGGGGCAGTAGCATGCTGAGACGATGGGTCAGCCAGGGTGGTCAGGCTTGTGGATCTTGGGAAGGAGGTAGAACCGGGCAGTGCGGGGTTCCCGGACTATGACGTTGGAAGCTGTGGGTTGGGAAATCTCCTGAGGTGATGAGGTTGTGACCAGTTCGAATAGGCCTCAGGCGCCAAGGTAAACTGAGGCAAGAGCGAGGCCATGCTCTTTGGGAACTGGGCCGAACAATCCTCGATCCCCTTCACTGTCAGGACTGACTACTTGAATGTGCTGTGTATTTGTTATGGGGGGGGGGGGGGGGCGTGCGCCAAGTCTTGGGAGGAGTGTATCAGCAAAGTGAGGCAGAAACTGGGTTTTTTTCTCCATCACGGGAAAAAACCTGGTCAGGAGGTGTGAGGCACTGTCATTGCTGTTATATGTGGCACAGGTCTGGCCTATTCCCAGAACCTGTGCCGCTGCAGTCACCTGGACCATCTTCCAGTTTATGTGGAGATCAAAGACGGACCAGTTCCAAAGGGACTTGATATATAAAGATCTGGGCAATGGGGGAAAAAACACACCCAATGCCACCCTCACCCTGATGGCCACCTTTGTGTGTGGCTGCATCAAGCTGTGTGTGGATCCCCGGTACGCAAACACCAAGTGTCACTACGTACTGAGATCCTACTTGTCCCTGGTGTTGCGAAGGATGGGCCTGGCCTCGCTGCGGCGAAACGCTCCAAGTAGTTGGACTGTACCGTATCACCTGTCCTTCGTGGAGAAGTTTATGAAGAAAAACACCTTTGATCACAAGTCCATCAGGAAGTGGTCAGCATGTAGTGTCCTTCGGGAAAAGGAGAGGGATTCTATCGAGCAGTTCCCTGAGCAGACTGTCAAAGCCATTGGCAGAATGCCTAATCGCCAGAACTTTCCAACAAGCACCAAGACATGGCTTGGCTGGTGGTGAGAATGGCTCTGCCTGTGAGATCCTTTATGCACGTTGGACTCTCAGCCGCACCGCACGCTGCCCTCGAAGCGGCTGCGGGGGGGACGAGACTGTCACACACCTCCTTCTGGAATGTGCCAATGCAGAAGAAGTCTGGCGAGGAATGCAGTGGTGTTTGTCGAGGTTCGTCCCGAGCAGCGCCGTAACGTGGGACTCCGTGCTCTATGGCCTGTTCCCTGGGACGCACACCGAGACGAACATCAACTGTGCCTGGAGGATCATCAACTCAGTGAAGGACGCTCTCTGGACGGTCCGAAACCTGTTGATCTTCCAGCTGAAGGAGTTGACCCCGACTGAGTGTTGCAGACTGGCACATTCCAAGGTCCAGGACTACGTGCTGAGGGACGCGCTGAAGCTTGGGGCAGCTGCCGCCAAGACGCGGTGGGGAAAGACCACCGTGTAACGTCTGCCTGCCTAAAGAAGAACAGGAGGCCCACCCAGTCATTTGGGCTCCACTGACACCTCAGCAGAAGAGCTGGATAGTCAATGTACAGACTTGTATATAGGAAAAATAAATTTCGATGTTTGTATGTAAAGCAATGTAATGTGTGCACAAGAATGGCATGACCAATTGCGTAGAGATCCAAATAATTTCATGAATAAAGTATATTTTTGAAATAAAATTTTAAAATATTACCTGGATTTATCTTCAGATCTTTCTCCTTCCTGTGGGCTGCTTGCAGTTTCAACAGTGTTCATTTCTATCATTTGGGGCATTACAGAGCTGTCATCATTGGCCAAACAGATTGGTTGGCAGTTCTCGAGGACTGAACTTCTTGTCATTGATGGGTTGACATCCATCTCTCAGATAATTATTATAATTAATAATTTTCTGGCCTACAATCTAAGAGAGTATAGAAAGGAGTGTTGATAATCATTCCCCTATACCTGTCACCCAAGTGAGGTTATTGCTTTGCTTTTGTCCCAGTTTTGCCTCTGACCATGTCCGGCCTGTGCATGAAATTGATTGGCCTAGTTAAGAAAATGACTCCAAATTGTTATTTAGCCACACATAAATTCTGCATTAAAATTGCCCAATGACTAAAACAACTGTGTTAATTAAACAATAAACACAGGATCCTTCAGTTTTATGAAGCTTTAAACTGCCTAAGTCCTTGCTCTTTTATTGGTGGAAGGGAGCCATTCAGTGCCAAGACCACACTGGGATTCCCACGTTTACAATGATTATGCGATGACTGTAAGATTTTTAATTGAATAGACAGTATGACAATGACTTAGATGTACTTTACAGAAGAAAATTAATCAGATATAATGTATTTCCACCTATAGACTGGCAATGATATGCAGCGTGTCACTGTGTAGTGCTCCGCTTTACTGTGGCTTCGTACATTTGTTTACTGGTAAAACTTTTACAACCACCTTGGCAAATGAGTTTGTACCATTGTGATTCATTACCACAATTAGCTGAATCATGAATGTTGCATTATTAAAAAGTGCTTCAGTTTCAGACCACAAGACATTCAATCACAGTGCAAAGAGCTTTACTAATCACCAATGACCATGGTGTGCTTTTGTCCTTTTCAGCTGTGTAAGTGTACTTGTGTGGTGGAAAGTGCTGGAAGACCCTCTTCTGCCTATCCACTTCTGTTCTCCTTTTGGCATAAAGCCAGCCTTCACAGTTGAAAGGTTTAAAGGAAGATTGCCTTCTGAAAAAGTGCCCAACGGACTTTTTAAATCATTGCACCAACATACAATACAAAAAAAAATCTATATTCTTCACCACGGTGAGGGCTTGTCAGCGAAGTTTGGGCAAGGAAAGAGTAATAATCGTATTTTGAATTCTTTGCTTTGCTTTATTGTTGATGAAAGTTAATTGGAAACTCAGTAACTAATACTTGTGCATTATTCCACACAGAGAGAAGTGGGAATTAATAAAGCCCACTTTAGAGCCTAGGAATTGGTAATTTAATATCAGCAGGTAAATGCTCAATAAATTTGTATAATATTCTTTAGTCTAATAGTTTAGCAGCTGTATTAAAGCTGAAGATTGTTTATATTATTTATTCTTGGAATGTGGGTGGCACTGGCTAGTCCAGCATTTATTAGGTAAAAACAATGACTGCAGATGCTGGAAACCAGATTCTGGATCAGTGGTGCTGGAAGAGCACAGCAATTCAGGCAGCATCCGAGGACAGGCAAAATCGACATTTTGGGCAAAAGCCCTTCATCAGGAATAAAGGCAGAGAGCCTGAAGCGTGGAGAGATAAGCTGGAGGAGGGTGGGGGTGGGGGTGGGGAGAGAGTGGCATAGAGTACAATAGGTCAGTGGGGAAGGAGATGACAGGCACTGAGGAAGCAAATGTGGCTGTGATAGCGAGTTTGTTTCAGGACATGGTTGAAGAGCTTCAGGGCTGAGGAAATGACCTGGGAGTTGCAGTGAAAGAGAGACTCCCTTAGATTCTTGTAGAGAGAGGAGGAAAACTTCTTCAAGGCAGGCATCCTTGCAAGAGGATTCGCAGTAGGGTTAAAATCAACAAGGTAAAAACAATGACTGCAGATGCTGGAAACCAGATTCTGGATCAGTGGTGCTGGAAGAGCACAGCAATTCAGGCAGCATCCGAGGACAGGCAAAATCGACGTTTCGGGCAAAAGCCCTTCATCAGGAATAAAGGCAGAGAGCCTGAAGCGTGGAGAGATAAGCTAGAGGAGGGTGGGGGTGGGGGTGGGGAGAGAGTGGCATAGAGTACAATAGGTCAGTGGGGAAGGAGATGACAGGCACTGAGGAAGCAAATGTGGCTGTGATAGCGAGTTTGTTTCAGGACAGGCTCTCTGCCTTTATTCCTGATGAAGGGCTTTTGCCCGAAACGTCGATTTTGCCTGTCCTCGGATGCTGCCTGAATTGCTGTGCTCTTCCAGCACCACTGATCCAGAGTCCAGCATTTATTGCTCATCCCTAGTTAGTCTTGAGGAGATGAACAAAGTTAAAAGTCACATGGCACCAGGTTATAGTCCAACAGGTTTATTTGGAGGTACAAGCTTTT
Source organism: Chiloscyllium plagiosum (assembly GCF_037043375.1). Taxonomy (NCBI): domain Eukaryota; kingdom Metazoa; phylum Chordata; class Chondrichthyes; order Orectolobiformes; family Hemiscylliidae; genus Chiloscyllium; species Chiloscyllium plagiosum. Next base: position 29,893,014 of record NW_028270146.1, read on the forward strand.
GGAGCACTGCTTCTTCATCAGGTAGCTCGTGGAGTAGGATCATAAGATACAGAATTTATAACAAAAGATCATAGTGTCACACACTGATGCTATATATTAAACAAACCTAGATTGCTGTTAAGTCTAGGAGAAAGTGAAGACTGCAGATGCCAGAGATCAGAGTCGAGAGTGTAGTGCTGGAAAAGTACTGCAGGTCAGACAGCATCTGCAGAGCAGGAGAATCAATGTTTCGGGCTTAAGCCTATCATCTTTTAGAATATTAAAGATCACACAACACCAGGCTATAGTCCAACAGGTTTATTTGGAAGTACAAGCTCCTTTATCAGGTAGCTAGTGGAGTAGGACTTGAAATAACTTCTGGGATTTACATATTATTGAACTGAAACCTGCAAACCATTTCTAAAAGGTGAAAGACTTAAAAGCAGTATAGGTTTGTTCAATTTATGACATCAGCATATGACGCTATGATCTTTTGCTATAAATTCTGTGTCATATGATCCTACCCCACTAGTTAACTGATGAAGGAGTAGCACTCCAGTAGCTTGTACTTTCAAAAAAACCTGTTGGACTTTCACCTGGTGTCATATGATTTTTAACCTGGTCTACCCCAGTCCAACACTGGCACCTCCACATCTTGAGAAGATGTTGGTGAACTGCCTTCTTGCACTGATCCAGTCCATGTGCTGTAGAGGGACCCGCAATGCTGTCAGGAAGGGAATTCTGGGATTTTGACCCAATAACACTGAAAGAATAGCTATATGCTCCCAAGGCAGGATAGTGAGTAAATGGGAAGGGAACTTGCAGGTAGTGTTGCTGTTGTTATCCTTTGAGATGGGGGTGGATGTGGATTTGGAAGCTGCTCTTTAATAATCCTTGCTGAATTTCTGCAGTACATTTTGTGTTAGGTAGATAGTGGAGGTAGGGGATGTTAGTGGATGTGGTACCAATCAAGCAGGCTGCTTTGCCCTAGTGCTGACAAACTTCTTGAATCTTGTTGGATCTATATTCATTTAAGTGGGGAGTATTCCATCATATTCCTGACTGGTAACTTGTAGACGGTGGACAGGGTTTGAGGAATCAGGAGGTGAGTTACTCACTGCAGGATTCCTAAGCTCTGAATTGCTCTTGTATGACTGATCCAGTCAGTTTCAGGTCAATGATAATCTATAGGATGTTGATGGTGGGGGAGCTGTCCAGTGATGATAAAACCATTGAATGTCATGAGACGACGGTTAGATTCTCTCTTTTCGGAGATGGTCATTGTCTGGTATTTTGGGGATGATTATTAGTTGCCACTTTTCAGTCCAAGCTGGATATTGTTCAGATCTTGTTGCATTTTGACATGCACTGCTTCAATATCTGAGGAATCATGAATGGTGCTGAGCATTGTGCAATCATCAGCGAACATCCCCTCTTCTGACAGTATGAGGGCAGGTAATTGATGAAGCAGCTGAAGGTAGTTGGGCCTAGGACTCAACGCTGAGGAACTTCTGTAGTGATGACCTGGAGCTGAGATGACAAATAGCACAATCATCTTCATATGTGACAAGTGTGACTCCAACCAGAGGAATGTTTTCCTCTGATTCTCATTGACTCCAGTTTTGCGAGGACTCCTTGATACCAAACTCAGTCGAATGTAGCCTTGATATCAGGGGCAGACACTGTCACCTCACTTGAATCATTGAAATATAGTCGTAGTTTTCCATCTTGTCAGATGATGGTGACAAACAAGTTACCTGGTGTAGCGCAAGAACCACACACTGGAATGGCTATCCTCTCCCCATGGGCTGGGACAGTATAAATCCAGTCTCTGTTTTGTCTGCACCTTATTCTCAGCAGCTGAACATTTCATTTGCCTCTTCCTATGTCTGTACAAACAGTTAGTATCCAGAAATCACGGCAGTCAGTGTGCGTGTCTCACTATTGTCAGGGCCAACATTTGTCACCTCCATATCTCACTTGCAGATGTTTGTGGCAGTTATATGGATGCCCAGGAGCTTGTGACCCACCCAGTACAGAAAGTCTAGATGTATGGCCATGGTCGATCAGATGAATTGTGGCCAAGTGCAGATGCTGTTGGTTTAGCAATGAGTAGATATGAATGTAATTAGCACATCGAGGATACCTGAATTGGTCTATTTAAGCAAAATGGTGGGAAAAATATGACGCCTGAATATCTAAATCTTTCACAACTGAGAGAATAAATTGTTATTTTGCGCTATTAAGATTAGCAGCAGGAACATAAACCCCGATCCACGTTATTAACTGAGGCATGACCAGTGTGGGATAAGCTATCTACTGGGACATTATGTTCCCAATGGGCAGAATTAAATATTACAAAATTAGGAGCATAGGAATAGGAGTTCAGCACTCGAGCCTGCTCCACCATTTAATGAGACCATGGCTAATCTATCACCTAACTCCATAATAACCAGCATTTAGCTCAATCCCTTAATAGGGTTATTACAGTTACATTTCACAAAGAGACTTCAGAAGTAAAAAAAGGCAAATAATTAATGGCAGGCAATATAATAGTGGTAACTCTCTCTAAAGTGATAGATGCATCATTAAGAGATCACGAAGGTGTCTGAGTAGTGAAGTAGGTTAGAAGTCTGAGTTTTCACATTATGACCTGGATTTGAGTCACTTCAGATTAATAGGATAAAACTCACCACTCTCCAGAGGCTAAAGCAACCTGAAGATGACAGGACTTGGATCGTCTCAATTCTGAGACAGTCCCTCGTGGGAGCTTGATGACAGTATGAATTGCTGCAAAGTCATCTGTCTGGCTCAGACAGCTTAGAAGAGTATTTGGTCTGAGAAAAAGATTTTCATACCAGTGCAGATGTGGGTGTTGTTCTAATGATGAGACTAAGGCACGATATGCAGATTTTGCAGATCCATTCTAAACCTGGGTTTGTTTGCAAATACTCGGTACCACAAGTTGAAGATGTTTGACTCTAGCACTGTTATCATGTACTATTATACACAGGGAAATGAAAGCAAATGGGATACGTGGGCAGCAATAGTGACACAATCGCCTTCTGTGTGATAAGGGACCAGAACTAATCTTAGAAAATGGATAGAAGCTCAGTTTCACTCAGATGATAAACAGAAATAGAACAGAAAATTGCACTGCGCTTGTCAGGGGAGTTGTGTTTGTTTAGGTCAGTTATATGAAAGTTTTTGTGCTTATGAGGAGACAAACATAAAATCAGTTGATGGCAATTCAGCATTTTATTTTCCACCTATCCTTGAGTTCACCCCTGGTTCCCCTTCCTCACAAGAAGACAGGGTGTTAGCTGTAGGCATCCAGATGGAGGATCAGCAATACTCAGGATCTCAGAGGTGTCCTCTTATGACACTCCAGGGTTAGCCAGGTCTTCAACCTCGAACTCAGATCATACCAACGGCCCTGTGGGAGTTCAAGCCGAGGAAGATGCCAGTAGAATCGACATGCGCACACATTGTGCCTATTTCTCAACAAATATATGACAACCAGCTACTGGTTCATTTCTCAGGGCAGTGCTTTACCCAATTTGAGTCAATCCTGATTTAAAATTTAAACAAATCTTGGGAATACACTGTCTGTCATCATTTAACTGCTGCGTTCTCCATGGCAATGTCTCTACCAAAGAGGGTCTACCTGACCAGCACAAAAAGAGGCATACTCTGCCCACTAAGTAAAAACAATGACTGCAGATGCTGGAAACCAGATTCTGGATTAGTGGTGCTGGAAGAGCATAGCAGTTCAGGCAGCATCCGAGGAGCAGTGAAATCGACATTTTGGGCAAAAGCCCTTCATCAGGAATAAAGGCAGTGAGCCTGAAGCGTGGAGAGATAAGCTAGAGGAGGGTGGGGGTGGGGAGAAAGTAGCATAGAGTACAATGGGTGAGTGGGGGAGGAGATGAAGGTGATAGGTCAGGGAGGAGAAGGTGGAGTGGATAGGTGGAAAAGGAGATAGGCAGGTAGGACAAGTCCGGACAAGTCATGGGGACAGTGCTGAGCTGGAAGTTTGGAACTAGGGTGAGGTGGGGGAAGAAGAAATGAGGAAACTGTTGAAGTCCACATTGATGCCCTGCGGTTGAAGTGTTCCGAGGCGGAAGATGAGGTATTCTTCCTCCAGGCGTCTGGTGGTGACAGAGCACCGCTGATGGAGGCCCAGGACCTCCATGTCCTCAGCAGAGTGGGAAGGAGAGTTGAAATGTTGGGCCACGGGGTGGTGTGGTTGATTGGTGCGGGTGTCCCGGAGATGTTCCATAAAGCGCTCTGCTAGGAGGCGCCCAGTCTCCCCAATGTAGAGGAGACCACATCGGGAGCAACGGATACAATAGATGATATTAGTGGATGTGCAAGTAAAACATTGATGGATGTGGAAGGCTCCTTTAAGGCCTTGGATAGAGGTGAGGGAGGAGGTGTGGGCGCAGGTTTTACAGTTCCTGCAGTGGCAGGGGAAGGTGCAAGGATGGGAGGGTGGGTTGTAGGGGGGGCGTGAACCTGACCAGGTAGTCACAGAGGGAACGGTCTTTGAGGAGGCCGGAAAGGGGTGGGGAGGGAAATATATCCCTGGTGATGGAGTCTTTTTGGAGGTGGCGGATTTGGTTTATGCGAAGGTTGGTAGAGTGGAAGGTGAGCACCAGGGGTGTTCTGTCCTTGTTACGGTTGGAGGGGTGGGGTCTGAGGGCGGAGGTGCGGGATGTGGACGAGATGTGTTGGAGGGCATCTTTAACCACGTGGGAAGGGAAATTGTGGTCTCTAAAGAAGGAGGCCATCTGTTGTGTTCTGTGGTGTAACTGGTCCTCCTGGGAGCAGATACGGCGGAGGCGGAGGAATTGGGAATACGGGATGGCATTTTTGCAAGAGGTAGGGTGTGAAGAGGTGTAATCCAGGTAGCTGTGGGAGTCGGTGGGTTTGTAAAAAATGTCAGTCACCATTAATGGAGATGGAGAGGTCCAGGAAGGGGAGGGAGGTGTCAGAGATGGTCCAGGTAAATTTAAGGTCAGGGTGGAATGTGTTGGTGAAGTTGATGAATTGCTCAACCTCCTCGCGGGAGCACGAGGTGGCGCCAATGCAGTCATCAAGATAGCGGAGGAAGAGGTGGGAAGTGGTGCCGGTGTAATTACGGAAGATCAACTGCTCTACGTAGCCAACAAAGAGACAGGCATAGCTGGGGCCCATACGTGTGCCCATGGCTACCCCTTTGGTCTGGAGGAAGTGGGAGGATTCAAAGGAGAAATTGTTAAGGGTGAGGACCACTTCGGCCAAACGAATGAGAGTGTCGGTGGAAGGGTACTGTTGGGGACGTCTGGAGAGGAAAAAACGGAGGGCTTGGAGGCCCTGGTCATGGCGGATGGAGGTGTAGAGGGGTTGGATATCCATGGTGAAGATGAGGCGTTGGGGACCCGGGAAACGGAAGTCTTCGAGGAGGTGGAGGGCATGGGTGGTGTCTCGAATGTAAGTGGGGAGTTCCTGGACTAGGGGGGATAGGACAGTGTCGAGGTAGGTAGAGATGAGTTCAATGGGGCAGGAGCATGCTGAGACAATGGGTCGGCAAGGGTGGTCAGGCTTGTGGATCTTGGGAAGGAGGTAGAAACGGGCAGTGCGGAGTTCCCGGACTATGAGGTTGGAAGCTGTGGGTGGGAGATCTCCTGAGGTGATGAGGTTCTGTATGGTCTGGGAGATGATGGTTTTGTGATGGGGGGTGGGATCATGGTCGAGGGGGTGGTAGGAAGAGGTGTCCTCGAGTTGGCGTTTGGCTTCAGCGGTGTAGAGGTCAGTGCGCCAGACTACCACTGAGCCCCCTTTATCCGTTGGCTTGATGGTGAGGTTGGGATTGGAGCAGAGGCATTGGATGGCTGCGCGTTGTGAGGGTGAGAGGTTGGTGTGGGGGAGGGGGTAGACAGGTTGAGGCGGTTAATGTCCGGCGGCAGTTGGAAATGAAGAGGTCGAGGGCAGGTAATAGGCCAGCGTGGGGTGTCCAGGTGGATGCAATGTGTTGGAGGTGGGCGAAGGGGTCCTCGGAAGGTGGGCGGGAATCCTGATTGTGAAAGTAAGCTCAGAGGCGGATGGAAGAATTCGACGTCACGGAGTATATTAAATTCGTTGATGTGTGGACGGAGGGGGATGAAGGTGAGTCCTTTGTTGAGGACTGATCGTTCGTCTTCAGTGAGGGGGAGGTCTGGAGGGATGGAGAAAACTCAGCAGGGCTGGGAGTTGGGATTTGGTGTGGGTGTGGAGCTGGGAGTGGGGGCAGAACCTGTAACTGGAGTGGGTGTGGTGGTGGGGGGAATGAGGGTGGAGACATGAGCAGGGGTAGTGTCTGCCTTGAAGAAGTTTTCCTCCTGTCTCTACAAGAATCTCAGGGAGTCCCTCTCCCATTGCAACTCCCAGGTCATTTCCTCTGCCCTGAAGCTCTTCAACCATGTCCTGAAACAAACCCGCTACTACAGCCACATTTGCTTCCTCAGTGCCTTCCTCCGTAACCAACTCATCCCACACGGACCACCTTTAAACCAGCAGAGTTCAGACCCGAACAGGACAAACAGAACAGACTACAGATTCAAAAACACCAGCAACAGTTCTCCTTCAAGATCCTCCGCTCCACGCTTGCAGCAATGCGCCGGCACCTAACCTCTCTTCAGTCTACCCTGCCTCAGCTGAGGGCCACACTCTCTCAGAATTGCAAAGGACCCACTCTGTACTATATCCTCAGGAGAATTCATACTCTCAATAAACAGTATTTCAATTCCATCTCAAACATCAAAAACTGTAAGTACAACAAACTTTTATCTACCCACCTCCATAACCAGCGCCCCTCAAACATTCCAGAAGATTCCCCTGGCCTTGGCATCGACACAAACGCCATTAGCCATGCGGCTGATGCAGCTGCCACCCCCACACAGATTGATGACATCACTTCCGCCCCCATCATGGCCACTCCCACAACCTCTTCCACCCCTCACAATTCCTCATGCATCACACGTGACATCACTTCCGCCCCTCACATCATCACTGATGCCACATGCTCAGTGACTTCCGCCACCACTACAGCCATGGTCACCACCACTTCGGTCCCCACCAGCGCCTCTCCTGCAGTACCCTATATGTAATTATGTACACACAATGAAGTACCACCAGTGCCATCCATGTTCCCTCAGAATGTTTTGGCCACCCACTAAGTCCAGGTTATGGTTAGGACTTTGTGCTGAAGTACACACTAAAACATGGGGCAGCCGCTGCAGTGTGTTGTGGATAAGACCACTGTCTGGGGTCTTCCTGCCAAAATTAAATGGGAGTCTATTCAGTTAGCGGACCCTTCTGGTGCCTCAAATGCATTTAAATGTAATCTTGTGAAAGTAAGAGATTTGGTTTGTTTGTTAAAGTCAAACTTCAATGTTTTGTTTCCTTGATACAGGACAGAACTGTAAAACATCTAGAGATATCTTTTATGGATAAAGTATATCTTTGAAATAAAAAAATATTGTGCCATCTTGAGAAGAAGGGACACCTGGATGAGTTGATGATAGGTTGGCATAGAAGTGGGTCAAGCGGATAGACAGAAGGCCACAGGTTAGCATGGAGGGCATGAGTAGCAATGGAAGAATGGTGAGGAGCACAGTTTGGACTGGAGGGCATGTGGATTAGTAGAGGTTAAAGTTGAGAGGAAAATGGAGCTGAGACCACAACCAGATCAGCAATGAACTTATTGAGGTGGTGAAGGGTCTATTGGTGTGTTCCTGTTCCTACATTTTATGCCCAAATGCATGTTGATATGGAGGTTCCGGTATTAGATTGGGATGGGCAAAGTTAAAAATCAGACAACACCAGGTTACAGTCCAGCAGATTTAATTGCAAGTGCAAGCTTTTGGAGTGCTCAAATAAAGTTTCAAACTAACCGGCTAGACTATAACCTGGTGTTGTATGATTTTTGACATTGGGTATATATGTGTCCTTGAGGAATGTGTAGGAAATATAGAGTGGTTCGTGGGCGGCACGGTGGTACAGTGGTTAGCACTGCTGCCTCGCAGCGTCAGAGACCCGGGTTCAATTCCCGCCTCAGGCGACTGACTGTGTGGAGTTTGCACGTTCTCCCCGTGTCTGCGTGGGTATTCTCCGGGTGCTCCGGTTTCCTCCCACAGTCCAAAGATGTGCAGGTCAGGTGAATTGGCCATGCTAAATTGCCCGTAGTGTTAGGTAAGGGGTAAATGTAGGGGTATGGGTGGGTTGCGCTTCGGCGGGTCGGTGTGGACTTGTTGGGCCGAAGGGCCTGTTTCCACACTGTAAGTAATCTAATCTAATGTGTTGGCATGAATAGTGAATGACAAGTGTGGGAAATGAGGGGTTGTTTTTTCTGTTTAATTCTATTTCTTCCACATCGCACTGGGACACTAAGGGAGGTGTTACGCCCAGCACGCTCTCTCCCTATCCCCATCAGTGTTGATTAGTCTGACCTGTACAATACTGAACCTCCACTCTCTCAGGTCAAAGATCTGAAGTTTTGGTTCACTTCCTCCAGGGACAGAATTGTGGAGCTGAGAATTATAACCAACTCTGTGCCCATCCAACTAGTGTGCAGGTTCAGTTTGTGCCAATGTGATAACAGTAGAGTTAAACCTCTTGTCAGTGATTTTAAAAAAAGAGTTTGCTTTGCTACCAGCTGTAGTTTGCTTATTGGGTCAAAGTTGAATACTCTGAGTTGGGGTTTAACTCCACTACTGCTATCCAAGTCGATAAATCTTGCTAGGATGTGTTCTGTATCTTTTTGTTTGTTTTTGGTCCACTTGCAGAAAGATTGAGTTATTACTATATGTTGATAGAAATACAAAGTAGAAGTCATTGATGACTTATAGAAAGGTTATAAAGAATGAAATATGTTTTGAATTTACAGTTGGATAAACATTAACTTGCATTCAAAATCAATACAGATTTCGGTTCAAAATATGAGGTTGTGGCCAGTGCAAATCCCTAGCAAGTCAATTGTGCCTGTTAATTTAAAAATACATGCTGGCGAATAGCTGTTGGATAGCACTAGATGATGACGAGGGATCCAATCCCTGATGTCAAAGTGTTTGGAAGCAGCCTCTTACTTTCTTCAATAAAGATAGTTCCTTTTGAACTCTCTTTTTCTGTAGAGGTGTACATACACCGAATATATTTTCACATTATTGTGAACCTAGGCCAGGAAGGGGAATGAGATGTCTTTGAACTTCTTCAGAATTCCCCAGCTCTAATGTCCCAAGCAGGAATATTCTGTGTGGTTATTATTCATCAGATCCAGCGAACAGTCTATTTTCCAATAGCTTTCCAATGCAGGTTGAGCTATAGTTGTGTCGACAATAACAAAGTGAATCAGGTTGTCTTGGAGGTATCTGTACAGTTCCACTCTCCATGTTGACCAGTACATGAATAGTTTATTCATTTCAAAATTGCAACTAGTTTATTCATTTATCTTTGTCCACCCCAGTCCAACACCTGCACCTCCGAATCATTTCAAAACCTTTGCATTTTCTGAAGTTAACTATGGAGTATATTAGTGAGTGGAGTAGGAGAGGGGGGGGCTGTGGGTGGGTAGTGGGTTGGGGCTTTTCTTCAAAATCCTTGCCAATGTTTATCTTTATATAGTCATTGCTTAAGGAAGAAAAAGATCACTATCATGTTTCGCTTTGTGAGAGCTTGCTGTGTGCAAATTACCTGCTGTGTATCTGACATTACATCAGTGACTGCACTTCACAAACACTTCACTGGCTGTGAAGTGCTTTGGGATGACTTGAGGTTATGAAAGTTATTTCTGTAAATACAAATTTGTTATTTCATTCAGCTTTCCCCTTGTTTCAGAACATTCCCCTTGAGTGGGAGGATGTTCCATAGTTTGTATCCATATCATTGGAATATTATAAAATTAAGCAATAGGATGACCGCAAGAGACATACACTGTCCAGAAAATGATCGTAAATAAGATCTGGTTATCTCAGTGTTCCTTTCTATAGCAAAGAAAATTGCAAAATGTTGAAGAGCTGGTGTGAACCAAGATAATTTACAAGTTGCGCCATAGTCGGCAAGGACACATCACATACCATCTGGATTTTATAGATTTACAGCAGATTTATTTAGTGATGGTACAGGCCTGGACATGAACTTTAAGACATGTGGCTTTCAGGCTAGTCAACAAACTCCTGCTTTATTCTCTATTACTCAATGTGCTTGAAGAGCACTGGATGTGGCAATGCACACCACATGAAATTTGGGAAGTGTAATCTGGTTGAGAGGCTTGACTGCCCTGTTGTGATCACAATCGTGGCAATGACAGGTGCTGTAATAACCGACAGAGCCATTGGGCATTGCAAGAATCCTGGCTGTCTGGCACGCCGCTGCTTCATTTAGTTACTCACCAGGTCTCCAATAATACATTTTGGGAATGTAAACTTGCAAAATGCTCATGGGTTTAAAGACTTCAGATAAAATACAAATCATTGAAAACAAAACAAAAGCATCTTGAAGAGACAACAGAGTTAACTTTTTTCAGTTCAGTGACCCTGCTCGAGTCAGAACTGGACTTCAAATTTTACCTCTGCTTTCTCTTCACAGATAATACCAGACCTGCTGAGTTTCTCCAGCGATTTCTATTTTATTTGGTTCAGATCTCCAGCATCCACAGTTCTTTGTTTTGTAATATAAAAACTTATCAGCCATATCTCTTCTCCTGCTTTGGAATGCATTTGCCTTCAGAGAAATGTTCATAGGGTTCAGTCGAGAAGGATATGATTTGGGCCATCATCATTTTAGTCCGACAGCGTTTTTTTCTCTTCAAGCACTTAGCAAACTCCTTCTTGAAATCCATGATTGAATCTGTTTCCACTATAATAAAAAGTTTGTTACTGGCCTTTCTGGATATGGTTAGTAAGTAATTTTCCTTTCATCATTAGAATCATTACATACTTGGTTTCATTAATGCAATAACGAACTGAATTAGTGTGATTTTAAAATTCCAAAAAACTCTACGCAGAAAACAAATGTATGATGTTTTCTGTGAACAGAGAATTGTACGATGGCATCAATACGTGCAAATAATCTCTGACCAAATCAAGCTAAAGAAGTACATTGTGTGATGAAAGGGACTGGAGAAAAATGCATCAGTGACACCAGCATTGTAAGCAGAACCTTAGTTTTTTGGGCTAAGTTGAGTTTGGCAGAATGAAACCCGCTATGAGGCTGGGCAAGCTTTCTCACAGCATCTTACCAAACCTGCTGCTTCAAATGCCATTGCCAACCCAATGATGAGTATCATGTCATATGACCATCCCATTTACCATGCGCTGACATCTGACATCTGCCCACTCATGACTGGTGCCTGGTCAGAGATATCTGACCAGAGCCAATAAGCACCAGGATTCTCTGACAGGGTCTGGTTGATGGGTTGGTACACGGGAGGTCTGTCCTCTTCCCAGAGGACAAACAGCATGGTGTCAACGCACATTCAGATAGACACAGTCAAGGAACAAAACATTGAAATGTGTAAAGGGTGACAAGGATTACTAGGAAGGCAGTTTGGTTGTCCGTGTTCACAGACTTCACTGGCATGATCTTTTTGACTTCTCAGGAAATGTTCCCCTTTGATTTTCCTTCTTCAGATACTTTCACTCTCTTGTATAAGTTACAGGGTGACAATAAAAAGTTTCTGGCCCAGTGGCTAAAAGCTCGGGGGAAAATAAACTGGCTTTCTTTGGGCTTAATGTGTTTTTTCACAGCAAAACAGAAACAGCTCCTTCTCCTTCAGAGGACCAATGGTTCCTGCCTAAGCATTCATAACATCAAGCTGTTCAGAGATAAAGGGAGCAGCTCTAATAGTCAGCCCAATCCACACTGCGAACTGGGTGCCTCTCCCTGTTTGGCTTCAATGCACCCAAGTGGATGGTCCGTGGTGTGGCCTGCTTCACAAGTGTGAGATTGCAGAGTGCCAGGGCATAATATAAATGTGAGGATGGTGGTGATGGTTCCCTGAAAGCCGGGTGCAGTGTCCATTGTGAAAACATGTGTGTGGCGGTAATCATGGGTTGTGCTGTGCTCTACTATTTGGCCGTAGACAACATGAAGATCCATTTGGAGCAAGCAGCAAAATAAACCCACCAGTTAGCCGCTCTGATTTCTGTGCTTTCCTGATAGCTAGTTTGAATGGTATGTCTGGCAAGATTGCAACCTGCAGTGACGAGTCATTAACAAGATGCTTAACAAGCAACAAAGAGTGCCAATTGACAGCATGTTAATCCTTATAGAGAATGTCACCATGTTGTTTGACCAAAGGAAGGAACTTGGAACGAGATGATCTTACAGTCAAGACGACCATCTCAGCTGATTCTACCACCCATTTCAACATAGCCCATGCCTTCCATTTGCTTATAAGATTCGCCCCTATGACTTAGTAATCAGATATAAATATAATGAAGTGGGAAGCACAAACAGGTTTTTGAACAAGACCTGCCTATAATTATATGACACAAAACAAAGACTGCTGTATGAATAGAATTGAAATGAAAAGAGAAACATGAGGCAAGAGAAAGAAAGTTTGATGAGCCAATGTATGGACAAATGTAGCAGTATGAATGGAAATTTGGTGTACTGACAGGAAGTAAAGGCTTAGACTTAATACGCAAATTGGAAAACTCAGAGATCAGTATTGGGCTCAAATTTATTCTTGGCAAACATAGATGGCATGGATTTGTGTAAGGGTATCATAATATTACAATTTGTCAACCATAGAAAAGTAGATGTTTGATAAAGACCAAGAAAAGACTAAAATAGACTTCAAAATAATGTTCAGAGTGAGCAAAATAAACAGAAATTTTACATGTGTAATTTAATGTAAAGAAATCTGAGATAGTGCAGTTTTGAAAGAAAAACAATAAATGGAAAATACATCAAATGGAAAGTCTTGAAAGGATGTGGCTAAATAGAGTCTGCCTTGATCCCCAAATTAAAAGGATTGAAATTACTGAATGACTCCAACAGGAAAACCGAAGGACAATATTTCATTTTTATAACTTTTACTTTAAAAAATCAAACCAAAATCAACAGGCCATTTGTGGCCAATATCAATCATAAATTCAGCATTAAATAGCAGAATCAGCAAGAGTTCTCAGAGATTTACTGGACCGTCCACTGAGCACATACAATGTTAATTTCAGCCACAAAGTTGTTGAAAGTTTGAATTCCCTCAGTTAGAATTCCATATCCTTTTCTTCAAGGATATAGCAATGGATCCTCATCTGACAGCAGCTCCCAACAAACGCAAGGTCCACAGTTGTGGTCACAGCCTTCATCAAAATTGTACCATTCTGCACAGCCTCCTTGTGTCTGTTCAGATTAGCGTTCTTTGCATTTACTGTATATCGTTGCATTGTCCATAAAGAGGTAGGATCGAATTAGCTAATTGCATGTGGCAAAGAATAGGCAAAAGTGAGGACTGCAAATGCTGGAAACCAGAGTTTAGATCAAAGTGATTCCTGATGATGGGCTTTTGCCCAAAATGTCGATTTTCCTGCTCCTCGGATAGAACATAGAACATAGAACAATACAGCACAGAAGAGGCCCTTCGGCCCACGATGTTGTGCCGAACATTTGTCCTAGCTTAAGCACCTATCCATGTACCTATCCAATTGCCGCTTAAAGGTTACCAATGATTCTAACTCTGCCACTCCCACAGGGATGTGGCATAGAATGTCCTAGTGATACCATGTTGACAGTTGCACGAGAATATCAGGTTTGTTTCTGTCTTCTACCAAGCTGCATAATGTTTGAACTAAACAAAGAGCTCTCATCTTTCCAATGCTAAAATGCAATTATTTAAAACAATTTGTAACCAGAAGACAACTAGAATTCATAACAACATGGATTCCTCAGAATCATTTTTATCTGACATTCAACATAACTACTGTGCAAAGTGTGGCCAATTCTGTCAATCTGTTCCTTTAAAATAGTTGACTCGCAGTGACTGTAAACAGATTTTCTCTTACCTCTGATACCAGATTCAGCCTTCCGATTCAACTGTTGTACCTCAACCACCTAAAGGTATAAGGCAAGAGCGATCCATTTATTCCCTCAACCCTGCTCAATATTCAACAAAATTCTAGCTAATTTGATGGTGGCCTTGACTTGACTTTCCTAACCATAGCTCCACCCAGCCTCTAACCTTTAGGTGCCTCAGGTCATTCAAAAACCTGTCTAAATTTGCCTTAAGTATATTTAATGACCCAGCATCCTCATGTCCAACTTAACAGGGAGATCCCTGATATCTAAACTGTGGCTCCCAGTTCTACATTCCCCAACAGAAAAAACATTCTTTCAGTATTTATCGTATCAAGTCTCCTTAAAGTTTGCATATTTTGATAATACCATTTCTCATTCATTTACTGCAATAAGTCTTGGCCTAACCTGCCTAACTATTTTTCATAAGAAAAAAAAACACATCTTTGGAATCAACCTACTGAACTTCCTCCTAACTGACTCTAATGTGATATCTCTCTCCGAGGTTATCAGATAGTGGTTAAACATAGCTATCAACATTCAATTTTCATCTTTTACCTGGGTCTTTCATGGACTGAAATTATTTCAAAGAAAAAAAAAACTGATTCAAAAATGGCTTCAGGTTGAGCCAAGTTCATGAAACCACCTACAAATAAAATCTGTCTAAACAAAAAATAATATGTTATTGAAGAAAGCAGTCAAACACTTCTTCAAGTTCTCTTTGGTATACACCTCTATGGAAAGATCTCATGTTTGAGATAAAAATAAATGCCGACATTTATCCAGCTTGGAGTCAAAGAACACAGACATGTGATATACAAATGAGCTGTATTTCAAACAGTTGCTTTGGCAGACTGGAGTGAGTTTCATTGAGAACTGGAACTTGAAAAGTCTTTCTGTTTCTCCCTGCTTTCTCTTAGTCTCTTGAGGGACAATGCATCTGTGATAACAAAGTGGAGAGAAACCCCAGATCATTGAAAACTGAAAGATATCTATAATATTCATAACTTCTGTTGATCCACAAATCCCATATCAACTGCGATTTCAGGTTAAAATCTAATACCTCAAGAGCATCTCTTTTTGTTTTCTTTTAACCTGGACTTGTATGCATGTGTTGTTAGACCATCATTATCTTTCCTTGGATTGTCAGTAATAAAATTGCTCTTTCTTTCTCTCAAAGAAACCTTGCAATTGTTTCCATAATTATTTCTGGTGAACCAGTTCGCTATATTTTTATTGAAATGGATTGTAGCCTAATGCTAAACAAAAATGACCAAATGATTGTTATGAGTAGCCAAGAAGGTTGAAAAGAGGGGAGTCAGTTTGTCCCCACTCACTTTGTCGGAATGAAGAAATCTGTATACAGTACTCTACACGTGGTCTCACCAGTACTCTGCACGGTCGAACCTTGCCACATGGGACAGTTTTCACACCACTCACTTCCAACTACTGCATGGCAGGTGCCATTAAGCCAAGGACTAGGTCTGGTACAGACAATTATCACGGATGCATGTGGTCCCTAAACACTGGCTGCCTGGCCTCTTCTAACATACACTTTCCTCTCATAGAGTCACAGAGATGTACAGCATGGAAACAGACCCTCCAGTCCAGGATCATGAAGATAGCATTACCAAGGGGAAGAGTAGGCAGAGAGCAGATGAACACAAAAGAACTGGCTGCCTGAAATGCATATACTTTAATATAAGGAGTGTAGTGGGTCAGGCAGATGAACTTAGGGCTTGGATTGGTGCCTGGTAGTATGACGTTATTGCGATCACAGAGACTTGGTTGAAGAACAAGCATGATTGACAACTAAATGTTCCAGGATATAGATATTTCAGACAGGACAGGAAGGGAAGTAAAAGGGGAAGGGGAGTAACATTGCTGGTCAGGGATGATATCATGGCTGTGCTAAAGGAGGATACTGTGGAGAGCTTGAGCAGTGAGGCATTTTGGGTGGAGCTGAGAAATAAAAAGGGTGCAGTTACATTGGTGTGGCTGTATTACAGGCCTCTCAACAGTGAACATGAGTTAGAAGAACAAATAGGTAAACAGATTATGGAAAGATATAGAGGCAATAGGGTGGTGGTGATGGGAGATACTAATTTTCCCAACAATGACTGGGATACACGTAGTGCCAGAGGTCTGGATGGGGCAGAATTTGTAAGGAGTATCCAGGAAAGTTTTCTAGAGCAGTATGTCAATAGTCCAACAAGGGAAGGGGCCACATTGGACCTGCCAGAGTTGGAGGATTTGAGCTATAGGGAGAGGCTGAAAAGGCTGGGGCTGTTTTTCCTGGATCGTCGGAAGTTGAGGGGTGACTTTATAGAGGTTTACAAAATTATGAGGGGCATGGATAGGACAAATAGACAAAGTTTTGTCCCTGAGGTGGGGGAGTCCAGAACTAGAGGACATAGGTTTAGGGTGAGAGGGGAAAGATATAAAAGAGACCTAAGGGATAGCTTTTTCACACAGAGGGTAGTATGTGTATGGAATGAGCTGCTAGAGGAAGTGGTGGAGGCTAGTACAATTGCAACATTTAAAAGGTATTTGGATGGGTATATGAATAGGAAGGGTTTGGAGGGATATCGGCCGGGTGCTGGCAGGTGGAACTAGATTGGTTTGGGATATCTGGTCGGCATGGACGGGTTGAACCAAAGGGTCTATTTCTGTGCTGTACATCTCTATGACTCAATGACTCTATGGTGTTAGGGAGTGAGCCAGGTCAGGTGGTACAAATTGAAGTGGGGGATTTCTTTGGGAATAGTGACCACATTTCTGTAAGTTTTAGAATACTCGTAGACAAAGGTGAGAGTGGTCCTAAGGGACGAGTGCTAACCTGGGCCAAGGCGAATAATATCAAAATTCGGCAGCAGTTGGGAAATGTGGATTAGACACAGCCATTTGAAGGAAGGTCCACATTTGATGTGTGGAAGGTTTTCAACGATAGGTTGAAGATAGTGCAGGATAGGCATGTCCCTTTGAAAACCAGGGATAGGAAAGGAAAGATTCGTGAACCATGGTTGACAGGAGAAATCGTACGACAAGCCAAGAGGAAAAGGGAAGTGTACATAAGGTCCAGGCATTGGAGGAATATCGGGAGAGTAGGACCAATCCTAACCGAGAAACCAATGGGCTAAAAAGGGTCATGAAGTAACTTTAGTGAGCAGAATTAAGGAGAATCCCAAGGCCATTTATTCATATATAAGAAGCAAGAAGGTAACTAGAGAAAGTGTTGGTCCACTAAAGGATAAGGAAGGAAGGTTGTATATTGCACCTGAGAAAATGGGTAAGATTCTCAATGATTACATTGCATCAGTGATCACTGAGGAATGGGAAGTGATAAATGCTGAGATTAGAGATAGACGTTTGTTTACTCTGTATCACATTGACATAAGGAGGGAAGATGTGTTGGGTAGGCGAAAGGATATTGAGGTGGACAAATCCCCAGGACTGGATGGGATCTAGCCCAGGTTGCTGAAGGAGGTGAGAGAGAAAATAGCTGGTGCCCTGACAGATATCTTTGTAGCATCCTTAAATACAGGTGAGGTGCCGGAGGACTGGAGGGTTGCTCATGTTGTCTCCCTGTAGACGAAGGGTAGTAGGAATATTCCAGGTAACTACAGACCAGTGAGCCTGACATCAGTGGTGGGAAAGTTGCTGGAGGAGGTACTGAGGGATAAAATCTATTTATATTTGGAAAAGAATGGGCTTATCAGTGATAGGCAACATGGTTTTGTATGGGGCAGATCATGCCTTACCAACGTAATAGAATTCTTTGAGGAAGTGACCAAGTTGATAGATGAAGGAAGGGCTGTAGATGTCATACACGTGGACTTTAGTAAGGTGTTTGATAAGGTTCCCCATGGTAAACTAATGGAAAAAGTGAAGTCACATGGTGTGCAGGGTGTTCTAGCTAGGTGAGTAACAAACTGGTTGAGCAAGAGGAGACAGAGAGTAGTAGTTGAAGGGAGTTTCTTGAAATGGAGAAAGGTGACCATTGGTGTTCCACAGGGATCAGTGCTGTTGTTTGTGATATACATAAATGATCTGGAAGAGGGCATTGTTAGTCTGATCAGTAAATTTGCAGATGACACAAAGATTTGTAGAGTAGCAGAAAGCATAGGGAACTGTCAAAGAATACAGGAGGATATAGATAGATTGGAGAGTCAGCGGAGAAGTGGCAGATGGCTTTCAATTCAGGCAAATGTGAGGTGATGCATTTTGGTAGTCTAATTCTAGATAGAACTATACTGTAAACTGAAGAGCCTTGGGAAAATTTGATGAGCAGAGAGATCTGGGCGTTCAGATCCATTGTACCCTGAAGTGGCTGCACAGGTGGATAGAGTGGTCAAGAAGGCATATAGTATGCTTGCCTTCGTTGGACAGGGGCATTGATTATAAGAGCTGGCAGGTCATGTTAAAATTGTGCAAGACTTTGGTTCGGCCTCATTTAGAATACTGTGTACTGTTCTGGTCGCTATATTACCAAAAGGATGTAGATGCTTTGGAGAGGGTGCAGAGAAGATTTACAAGGATGTTGCCTGGTCTGGAAGGTGCTAGCTATGAAGAGAGGTTGAGTAGGTTAGGATTGTTTTCATTAGTTAAAAGGATATTGAGGGGGGGACCTGATTGAGGTCAACAAAATCATGAAGGGTATAGACAGGGTAAATAGAGATAAACTTTGTCACAGGGTGAAGGATTCAATAACGAGAGGTCAGGTGTTCAAGGTGAGAGGTGTAAAGGTTAAGTGGGATATATGTGGCAAGTACCTTACACAGAGGGTGGTAGGTGCCTGGAACGCATTGCCAGCAGAGGTAGGAGAGGCAGTCACAGTAGATTCATTTAAGATGCGTCTGGAAAGATGCATGAGTAGGTGGGGAGCAGAGGGAAACAGATGCTTAGGAATTCTGTGATAGGTTTAAACAGTGGATTTGGATCGGCTCAGGCTTGGTGGGTTGAAGGGCCTATTCCAGATTGTAAATTTTCTTTGCTCTTTGTTCTGTGTTCTTTGTTACAACTCGTCCATGCCAACCAGATATCCTAAATTAATCTTGTTCAAAGTTTGTGCGAAGATTTATAGCTCGGGTGCTCGTTGCTGTGGTTCTGTTCGCCGAGCTGGAAGTTTTTGTTGCAAACGTTTCGTCCCCTGGCTAGGCGACATCATCAGTGCTTGGGAGCCTCCTGCGAAGCGCTTCTTTGATGTTTCCTCCGGTGTTTATAGTGGTCTGTCCCTGCCGCTTCCGGTTGTCAGTTTCAGCTGTCCGCTGTAGTGGTTGTGTTGCAAACGTTTCGTCCCTTGGCTAGGCGACATCATCAGTGCTTGGGAGCCTCCTGCGAAGCGCTTCTTTGATGTTTCCTCCGGTGTTTATAGTGGTCTGTCCCTGCCGTTACCAACCACTACAGCGGACAGCTGAAACTGACAACCGGAAGCGGCAGGGACAGACCACTATAAACACCGGAGGAAACATCAAAGAAGCGCTTCGCAGGAGGCTCCCAAGCACTGATGATGTCGCCTAGCCAGGGGACGAAACGTTTGCAACAAAAACTTCCAGCTCGGCGAACAGAACCACAGTATTAATCTTGTCCCATTTGCCAGCACTTGACCTATATCCTTCTAAACCATTCCTATCCAAATGCCTTTTAAATATTGTAATTGTACCAGCCTCCACCATTTCCTCTGGCAGCTCATCCCACCCTCTTTGTGAAAAAGATGCCCCTTAGGTCCCTTATAAATTTTTCCCCTCTCATCCTAAACTTATGCCTTCTAGTTCTGCACTCCCCAACCCAGCGAAAAGATCTTATCTACTCACCCAATCCATGCCCCTCACAATTTCATAAACTTCTATAAGGTCACCCCTCAGCCTCCGATGCTCCAGGGAAAACAACCCTAGCCTATTCAGCCTCTCCCTATAGCTCAAATCCTTCAACTCTGGCAACATGCCTGTAAATCCTTTCTGAACCCTTTCAAGTTTCACAACATCCTTCGTATAGGAGGGAGACCAGAATTGCGTACAGCATTCTAAAAATTTCTTAATCAATATCCTGTACAGCTGCAACATGCTGACTCCATCATCTCCATTGTGAGGTTTCTGGGTGGCTGATGATGATTCCACGTAAATAATTCCAAAATTTGATTTACTCTTCATGTCGATCTTTCTAAGCCAAGTGTATTCTCACAAATTGAAAAACAACTCAGCAGATCAGCAATTTTATCCTCTGGTCTTTTGAGGTAATACCAGTGAATTGTGACAACTGTGACTCAGAGGGAGCTTGTTATTCTCAACAGAATCTTGTGTGTCTGTGGGGAGGCAGTTCGAGTGTTGAACCAGAGGCAGCAATCCCCCTGCTACCGCCTCCACAGTAACTTGAGAAAAAAATTGCCAAAGACCATATTCCCTTTAAATTGTATTATTTTGACAGTTGTGCATTGAGAAATGCAACAGGCTTTTTCTGCACCATTCCAAAACCTACCTCCCAATCTGCTCTTCCATCTCTGTTGCTATTGGGGGGGTGGGGTGGGGGGTCTATAGAAAACTCCAAATAATGTGACTGCTCTTTCCTGTTTCTGACTTCCACTCATACTGACATTTTCACGTACACTTTCCTCTTATCGAGTTATAGAGTCATGGAGATGCACAGCACGGAAACAGACCCTTCAGTTCAGCTCGATCACGTCAGCCAGATGTCCTAAATTAATCTAGTCCCATTTCTAACAGAGACTTTAAGTCCCCAGCTGGGAGAATAAATATAAGGTCATAAAGACAGAGAGTAAGACAGGATTATAATTTTGCATTGTTTTCCCTAAATAGTTGCCACGCATTGCGCTGAACCACTTTTCCGTATGCTGGAACCTCACACAGATTTCTGGAATTAAAAGGAACATCAAGTGAAAAATAGGAGGAAATGAGACAGAGACAGAGAGAGACAAAGAGGGATCATAGATACAAAGATATGGGATCTGGTAATGGAATATAAATAATTCATGCTCCCTGTTTCACTGGAACATCTTGAAGGTGTCAGCAGCGTATGGACTGAATAAGGTACCAGTCATCTGTGGTTCTATAGATATACATCATAACACAAAACAAGAATAAGTAAAATTAGGTAATGGATATTCATTTCAGGCATTTCTCTCTGTTCAAGGAGAACACAGAGTGGAACTTTCCCTTCCCTGTTGTGGCAAGAATTAAGGTGATTATGATGGCAAATTACAGCAAGAACAAAAATACAATTGATTAGATTCTTGACATTGAGAAAAATTGTCTAAACTTTCCCTTAAGGCTTAAATGGCACCCTTCAGATTCTTGTTGTTGAGAGAATCTATTTTATTTCTATGTATTTGCATCTTATTAAGTCTCCCACTTAATCTTTTAAATTCTATTTAAATCACACTTCCAAATTTCCTACAATGAGAAACTAGGCGATGTAAATTTGTGGCAGGTACCTGGAAGTTTCAGCTCACTGTATGCTTCGCCCAACCATCATGCGACTGCTTCTTCTTCACAACATCCTTGCATTGTCCATGGCCACCATCCCGGTTGACCCTCGCCCACACAACTCTGCTTCATCCAGCGGCATCATATTATCGTGCCTCTTCTCATACCAACTCAACCTTCAACACTTTACTTTGGAGCTGTGGCTTTAATAGGTATATTTTTGTCCTGGGTTTTTTTAAAAGGAGGTTTGAAGGCAGAGGTGTGGAATGATCTACTTGAACCATTGGAGTAAAAACTTGAAGCCTTGGATTCTTTTTAAAAATTCAAAAAATAGAAGCAGCCTGAATGGGTGTGGTCAAGATCTCAAAGAACCAGGATCTTAGTTTAGTTTTTCTTTTGTTTTTCAGTTGCAACAGTTATTGCTGGAGTCTCGGCAGAGTTGGAAGCTGCAGTAAATCTCTCCCGGCTGCTACACTTTCTCTGAGTTTTGTCTTGATGCTTTTTCCTTCTGGCTATAGGAGTTGTATGTGAGACAATCTGTTTTCTGAAATTGCCTTTTGCCAAAGGGATGTATAGATGGGACATTACTATAGTGGAACAGTTAATAGTTACTGTATCTATTTTTCTGTTATGTTTTCCAGTAAAGTGAAGTTATTCCAATTTCTGCTCATTTTGTTGTATTTTAACTTTAGTGGATGAATAAAGTGTGTTTTGCTTTAAATCCGATAGTTTGACCAATCAAATTGCAACACCTTATATTTACCTTTAAATAAGAAAGATGTTATGGTCCAATCTATCTTCTCAATACATTTGAGGGGGTCAGGTCTGCTCCATAACGCTTTTACTTGCATGCTTCTGACAAGCAAGCAGGGGTGGCCACACATTTCATGAAATGACAGAGGTTGGTTTTGTGCTGGCACGAAGATATTGATTTCATTGTTCTTCGCTTGTTTTTTTAGACTCTAGCATCTGTGGTTTAACTTGCCTTTCAGTGCAGAGTGGGTGGTAGGCAGAAGAGCGCCGAACAGTAAATCTATCATATAAACAAGGAATGAACTTGTGCACTGGGGGCATCATCTTGGAGCCTCAGCAGCTTACACCACAGACACATTGCACATGCTTCAAGCCAAGGGTTAATTTGAAAATCAAATTGGGGGGGGGGAGGCGAGTGTACAAACAGGTGATGGGAGACTACAGTCAGTCAGCAAGTAAGGCTCCAGTCACTCAAGGGAATTGTTTGAACACACTACTTAGAACAGGGGTGCTGTTGAGACATTATCCAAGTGGTGAGTCATTTATTGCTTTAATAAGACAGAGAGGGTTTGAGTACAATGGAAATGGATCTAAAAGCAGTCAGTGCTCATGCTTCAGCAAGAGTGGTGGTGAGATGCCCCCAGTGGGTGAAAAGGAAGTGCAGAGGGCAGGAGGGATTAATAGGTTTGGGAGAATGACACGCATTTGAGCCCTTGAGTACACATGATGCATTGAATATTGAGAGTTGCAGTATATCAGCCTTGATGCATTAAGTGTGCAGTGGCTGGGTTAGAATGACTGGTGGCCCTGTGAGTGCGCAGGAGCAGAGTGAAGATGATGGCACTCACTGTTGTAGAGCACAGAGGATCACTGACGTGCTTGCAGACTGCTGGGCATCTCCATTGACACAGGACACAACACTGACCCATGCTGCAATTTCTGTGCCAAGAGACATGCTCAACAACTTGGTTACATATTTAATTAGGTTAAAATGTGAAAAATTATTTGAGAAAATCTGCCCAAATTATGGTGGACTGGAAGCCATGAGCAATTTTGCCACTATACTTAACTGCATATGGGAAAATTCTGTTCTTCGTCACCGTCTAGTTTCTCTCCACATGGAAGAATAGGAGATGGCGTATAAGCGAAGTGACAGTCGGTGCCAACGACGGGCATGCATGCATACACGCAAATAGGCCTTTCGATGTTCACTAGTGAGATTGTTATCCCATCCTTCAACACCTGGTTGCAGAATCAGACATTTTTTTTCTCAATGTCAATAATCCTAATTTTTCTGAATTTACCATATTTTCCCAACTGACCTACCATTGCCGATACATTCCAGGGCTGGGAAGATTCAGTCCATTGTTTTAGATTAAACTTGTTTCAATTTCTTGCCAACTCTCGTGTTAGGGCTAGTTCATGCTGAGGTATAAGTGACAGCTTCCATCTAATACCCTACCCAGGTAGGCAATTTTCATTGAACCATGCCAGTGAATGGCAATGGGCTATTCATTAGGGATAATGCTCTGCATCATTAATCATTCTTCAATTAGCATGATTACATAAAGTACTTGTGAGCAGTGACTCACTGGATATTAATTGCACTCATGAATTCTTGTTGATTTCCCACCAATTCTGTTCATGTGCACTGAGCTCTGACTTCACTCTTTGCACGTTAAATTTATTGAAAAGGAAATGCAATGTGCAAAATAAGCAACAAGCCAGTAAACACAGAGGTATGAAATTCATTTGTGTATTACTTCAACAAAATTGTTTAAAATGAGCAGTTTCACTTAAGGAATACAGATTAGAAATTTGTGTGCTGGCATTAATATGCTCAATATTAAATCAAAGTGCAAACTTATCTCATAGATCAATTCCTTAAAATTAAAAGAAAATGTAAGGTTTAATTTTTCAATCGCATGTTTGAAAACTCATTCATTGACGTTCTAATGAACAACTAGCCCTACAACTCTGCTTTTGGTATTGTTTTTCATTATACAGCGCTCTTTATATCTGTGTCCCTGGTGATTATGACAGTCAATGATTAGAGGTTAATAAATGAACTACTCTCAATAGACACGGTTAGAGACTGTTGCAACAGGCTAGCATGCTGTGCCCAGTATTTCTCCACTTGCTCACCAGCAGGGCTAGATTCTTCCATTCTTCATTCTTTTGTCTCTTCCTGGATTGCCTGTCGGCAAGGGTTGTTACTCTGTAATTGACAATGACTACTTTGTGAAGCAAGGCAATAGCTGCAATAAAACAGTTTTGTTGTCATCAGTAACAACGAGATATTTATAAAGTCCTTTTACAACTTTCAAGGTGAATAACTTTTGAACATATAGGTGAAAGAAGCAACCTGCAAAATTGTCACATTGCAACATAACTTATAAAGCTGTTTTATGGTTAATCTTGTTACTTGACATTAACACAGAAGCCGATTGAAATGTTGACAGTAGAAGTAAAGGAAAATACAATTAAACAACGGAAAATTTGATTGAACAAGATATTCCAGATATGATGGTTTTATTGAATGGTTGAATGTGGAACTGTGTTGTTTAAAAATGTTATGAATTGTTTTCATGTGTTACTTAAAATTTGCTTCAAATGTGTGCATGTCCAAAGTAAAGTTAAAAATTGCAGAAATAATTTATCCCACTCTTAGCATTGGAATGTGATTCTAATTGTGGGTTTTAAGATCATTTTTACTATAAATGTCCTGTCAGGAGTATTAGTCCTTTGTAACACTGTCATTTCTGAGTTGAAAGATTATGAGCTTAAATTCAATGCCAGAGATGTGAGTATAAGAACTAGGCTGACACTGCACTGATGCACTGCCAAATTCTCCATTGTCCAAGGTGCTGTCCCTCCCAAGAGATATTAAACCAAGCTCCACCTGGCTTCTCGGGCACTTGCAAAGGATCACTTTTTTTTAGGGGAGCTTTCCTGGAGTTGTGACCAATATTTATCCTTCAACCACTTTCATTTAAACAGAATACCAGGCCAACGGCTGTTTGTGGAATCTTTCTGTGTGCAGCTCAGCTGTTATATTCCTACATTATAGCAGAGACATCTGGTCTCATTTTGACAATTAGATTTCTCCAAGCTCTGAAACTTTATTCATGTTCATTTGTGAATGACTGAGCTTCTCTTCAGTTGCTATTCATTTTGGTGTTAAGACATCTTCATGTTTTTCCTCTTCTTCTAGAGAATGATCGGCGTGAATGGCAGCTCCAGTCTATGTCACTCTTTGCTGAAGGAGTAAACTAAGATCCAGAATGGCCTCTTGCCACTGGCTATCTTTACTTTTTATCCCTCCTCCTTCTATTAGCTCGAGCTTTTCTTTTGAGAGAAATAAAAGATCTGTACTATCTTCATGTAGGCTGAGCGTCTGTGTGGTAGAGATTGATTCAAGATAAACAAAGGGCTGAAGAAGGGCTTATGCCCGAAACGTCGATTCTCCTGTTCCCTGGATGCTGCCTGACCTGCTGCGCTTTTCCAGCAACACATTTTCAGCTCTGATCTCCAGCATCTGCAGACCTCACTTTCTCCTCAAGGTAAACAAAGACAACTTCAGTTGCTCTATAACTGCTAAACAAGGAATATTTGAAGTCCCACATGGTTCTACGCTTAAGATAAAAATGTCACAGCCATTAGAAATAACATACAGAATATCAGCTATCTCTCTCTTCTTGCAGTGAAGAATAGCAGTTACCTATCTCTGCACTCATTTTGGAAATGGATAACAGAACTTCACTCTGAATATTGGATAATTGAAGAAGGTGATGCTTCATGCATGGTGCTGAATATGAAATAATGGTCACTGGGAATTCCTTATTCCAAATAAAGTCAAGTTCCTTGCTGTTAATTTTAATGTTATAGTATTGATCCTGTGAGTGCCGTGAATCTGTTGTATCTGGATATCAGAAATCATCTGGTGCAATGATGGCCAACCTTTCACACAGAAAGGAAGGGCACATTTTCAAATTTTCACTTTCTCAGTCATGGAAAGGTTGAGGGAAAGTTGATGGGACATGAACTTCATTTAAAAAAATCAAAAGTTGTCACTAAAGAATGAAGCCGTAGTTAACCCTTTACTCCACATGTAGGCCCCCCTCTTGACCTGTGCAACAGAGGCATAGACATCAATAGCATGGAAAAGGCCATTCGGTTTATCACATCCACACTGGTCAAAAACGTCCTCCTAACTACTTTAATCCCATTTTCTAGCATTTGGCCCATCACCTTGCATGCCTTGCCATTGCAAGTGTGCATCTAAATACTTCTTAAACATTATGTGGGATTTTGCACCTACTGTCCTGACAGGTAGTGAGTTCCAGATCCCCACTACCCTCTGAATGAAAAGGTTTTGTCTCACATCTCCTCAAAACCTTCTGCCATTTACCTTAACTCTATGACCCCTTACCCCTGTTTATTGATACCTCCAGCAAGGGAAAAGTTCCTTCTTGTCTACCCTATTTATGCCCCTCATAATTTTATTCATCTCAATCCTGGCTCCTCTCAATCTCTGCTCGAAAGAAAGCAATTTCAGTCTGTCCAATTTCTCTTTACAACTCAACACTCCAGCCCAGGCAACAGCTTAGTAAATTTTCTCTGTACTCTCTCCAGTTCTGTCACATCCTTCCTGTAATGTGGATTTCAAAACTGCACATAATACTCTAGTTGTAGTCAAACCAACCTTTTATGCAGTTTCAGCATCACGTCCATGCTCTTAAATATCTACGAACTCTGGAATAAATAGCAAGTTGCTGTTTGCGTTATATTGTGACATAGTGACACTCTGTCTATAGGCAGGTGTTTCAAGTAATATTCATTTTTAATGTGACACAAGATTCACCTGATGCCTTGCCAGCCAAATGCTCCACACTGTGTGATGCTACAAATACAATCCAGAAGTTTGTTTTCTCGCAGACAGCTACCATTTATGAGTTTAAGCAGTAGATGACATGCCAAAAAACCGAAAGCATGATTTTGAAGCAATTAAATATTACAAGAAGAGGCCATTGACTTCTTGGTCTACAGTGAGTTTGTAACAGCATTGTGACTTTAAATTCAGATTTTTTATTGAAATTGGGTTTCATCATCTGCAGAATCAGCATGGCAGGATTCGAATCCAGGTTCTCTGGCATAAAAAATCTCTCAATCACACCACGAAGTAATTGCATTCCTCTTAATAGGTCAGCTGGAGAGTACACTGCGAGGAAGAGAAAAATGTGGGACTATGGGGAAGGAGCAGGAGAGTGCAATGAGTTGGATCATTCTTTCAAAGAATTAGCTGAGCTGTGAGGGGCCAAATAGCTTTCTTCCTTGCAATATGATTTGTGATGCCACTTAGTTACTTTGAGATCCACTACGTGCCCCTTTAATTCCTGCTGTGTCATTCACCGCTCAATCTCAGTTAAGAGCAGTTTATGCCAAAGAAACAAGACATGTTGAAACAAAGGGTCCTATTCTGAATGAAAAGTGAAGAATGGAATGGTGGAGAGTGATCTAAAAGAACGTGAGCTCTGGAGTATTTTATACACAGTCAAGTGAAACAAATTACTTATAAATTCCAAGTGCTGGTTGCCTCACCAAACAGTAAGGTACGCTGATTTCTTCAAATTAAAATATTATATGACTGAACTGGCTGGACTTGGGATGGTAGTTTACAGTACATAATTATGCTTTATTGTTACACAGAAAGGAAATGTCTCATTCAGACAATTAATGAGTCATGCCGCAATGCTTCTTTTCAGCTTGGAGGCCATGAAGACAGAGTTTTCTATCTGCCAAGATAGCTCTTGGATCTGTCCCAACCCTGAAATAATTAAGTCAAACTTTATACCCTTTGTGCAGTGGTACTCCCAGTTGGATTGACAGCATCAAAGAGGTGTCCATGGCTCTGGTGCTGAGTCAGCACAAGAGGTAGGGCAGCTTAGAAGGTGCATTGAGTATTCAATCAAACGCAGCCAAATCTGAGGGCCTTTTGCAGAAGATTATTTATGGCTAACAGGCTGGGGAAGAGTCCACGTATTCATCTATCTCACAGGGGAGCATTATGGCCTTCACACTACGTCCCATGGTGAACTGCCAGACCATAAAGCTGGATAACTGAACTATACAGGAGGGAAATCCTCTCAGCCCCTGCACTGGACTCTAATCCTCTGCCACTATTTACTGTATATAGTGCCTTGGGAAGGAATGGGCACTGGCAGTCAGGACATGGATGGTAAGACTGGAGAAATCTCAGTCAGGGCAGTTTATCTCTCATTCCCCACTGCAAAGAAACATGATCAGTGAGAGCAGTTGCCCTTTCCTATTTTTTAACACTTCAGCAATTATGACTTGAAAATGCTAGTCATACCGAATTGGTGCACATGGTACAGTCCCAAAGGGAAACAGTTCGACTTGCATGTTTTGCACACACCAGCTATTCCTTGTCATACACAGGCAATATTTGACAAAAGACAGTCCCTTGGATTTCTTGCACTAAGCTGTCTAAACCTGTAAACATTAGTGTAGCACTTTCATAAATATTATGAGCTTGGTTCTGTGGCTGTAAAGTTCCCCTGAGCAAACTTAACTAAAATGTACCTGATGCACTTCAAATAAAGTCATATCAACTTGGATTTGGGAATTGCTCATAGCCCACTGGATCATCACCCTGACTCTGAACACTTTGTTAAGGGAAGACAGTCAGAAGTTTTTTATTTCCATTTCTTTTGGCCTTAGATCACCATCTTCTCAGTTGCTGTTATCCACAGTGTTTGTCATTGTATACATTTTGCAGACAATACATAAACAGCAAGTGAGGACAGGACTGAATGGGAGTAGGCGACAATTGTTTTTATGAAGAGGCAGAAGACACTTTCTCTATTTCTCTAAACACGGCCTTTGATTAAAATTCCCAGTTAGCGTGAAAGGGAATTCTAAAAGATTTATGAATATAAATACCACCTCAACTCCCCACCTCTGCCAACAGAGTTGCAGGAGATAGATGGTATCACAAATGCACAAAGAACTTTGAAAAGTACATTTAGGATGCTGGCAAACAGAGAAAAAGAAGCAGAAATTACAGGGGGAAAGGAATAATATAATGATTGGACTCCGTGAAGCAACTGAAAGAATTCAGCTGAACCGCAGGTTAAAAGGTTGTAGATTTTCCAAAAGCTGATATTCTTTTATGTTTACCTTCTCTCAGTGTGAAGCAGTTAGGCAGAGATAACAGTGCCAGTTTAAGCGAGCTTTGTTTATTAGTCCACAGGGTTCTCTACAACGAGAAGGAATATGCCATGTTTCGGTCTTTTCGGCAGAAGTCGTATGGGGAGGTGTCAGAAAGCTCAAAGAACCTCAGGGATGCACTGTAAAGAGAAACAGTGTCCGTGACAGAAATAAAACACTCAAGGGGATTCATTTCTTTTACAACCTCATATTCTGTTTCTCATCTCAAATCCCCAAAGTTATCAGCAGGTTTGTTCATGTAACATTAGTCTACAAGATAATAAATTCTGAATGCACCAGCTCTCAGTGACATAACAAAATGTTATCATCATACATAGATATGCTTTTACTTTGGCAATTTAGCCATGGAAGACAATTAGTGTTCCTAGATAAATCCAAATGTTAATTTGTTTTTGAAATACAACTACATGCATCATAAAAACGTCTATTGATGCTTCTATGCTTTGTTTTGGTACATTAGACAGTCCTTTAACATCAACAGTTAACAACAATCAGAAAAATTAAATAATCTGCTCCAGACAGAGAAAAAATACATGGAATTTGTTAGTGAAAGCTTAAAATCCACTGCATTATACTATTTTCCATCTTTAATTCCTTTTCATCAACCTTGAATCAAAAAGAATCATGAAACAAATTCAAAACAAGAGAAAGAACATTGCTGCAAAGCCTGCTTTTGGGGGACAACAGCATATTAATGTTAATTTACTTCAAATGAATACTTGAAGGCACTCAGTGGAACATTTTATAGCTTTTTTTCTCTCCATGCCTTGAAGTGTTGCCCTATATAACCATGAAATGATGCAGTGGCTTTCCATCCACAATCAAGTTTATTTAAGAATTGTTCACCCAGGAAACAATTTTTTCTAATCCAGATCAATTTCATGTTCCATCTTAGTCTTTTCTATTCTTTTTTAAATAATCATTTCCATTGTTTCAAAAATAAAATGATGGCTGCATCGTGATGTCTGTCAGAGTGTTCTAACTGGGATCTCTGGCACTGAAGTGGATCAAAAACACTGTAAAAAAACCATAAAACATAGGAGCCAAGTAGGACATTCAGCAGGTACTCAGGTTGACCGCACTGAATCTCCGGGCTGCTCGCTTGCTAGAGATCTGTGACAAAATTAGAAATTGCTGGTGAAACTCTGATGAATCACCAGACTCAAAACGTTAACTTTGCTTTCTTCCCACAGATGCTGCCAGACCTGCCAAATTTCAACAGCGATTTCTGTTTTCATGTTAGATGGTGCTGTGTCTGAGACGCCCACATTCCTAGAATGAATTGAAAAGCAAAACATGTTCAACTGAATCCGCTGACTGTCTGCACACTGTTGGAAGCCACCAAGAATACTGAGTTATGCAAACCTGGTCATGGACTCATTTCTCAAAGGGATTCTTGAACAGACGTTAGGCTCCTAATTACATATTCAATTAGCAATTCTGCTATTCCTGGCTCAAAAACGTGCTTTTATTTGCAAATTCAAAAAGTCAAATTTACATGTCTCTGGGCTACTGAATAATCCCATGAGGCAAGCCATCTGATCATCTATAAACCTTTTGAAAAGGAATCCTTTAACAGTAATTTATATATGAATTTATATAATGCACTACCCAGTGTTGGATTGGTAAGCTTTGTGTTCTTTATTCAGGTGTCAAACAAGCAGAGGACATACCAATCTGTGCCTCTCAAACTACAATCACTCCTTGTCTAAGTGCAGCTTTTATTCATATTTCAGGAACTCTTTGCAAAATCATTTCTCTGATAAAAGGAAAGAATTTGATCCAAATCCGTGACTGTGGAACAATTGCGAGATTGCAATAGACATTCATCTGGCCATTACATTTTACTGAATTTTAGTTTAATGCATCAAGAATGGTTGGAAGCAAACAGGGGAGAAAAAAAAATCAATTTTGGTTTCAACTTGAATTTAGCTGCTCCAAATGCAAGATGCTGACAGGTAAATCTAAAATATCACAGCCGACAAATATCTATTAGTGACTGAAAATTGTTTCCCAGTTTTTTGGCTTTTCAAGTGAAACCCTGTGTGTGCAAGAATATGTTGGAAAAATGGTTCAGGAAATGTGAGCAAATGGGCATTCTTAGGGGAAACATGTCTTGCATGCAATTCTAAAAATTATAAATTTTAAACTCCAAACTAGTTTGGCAGTGGAAGGAAAACATAAGAGACGACAGCTAGTGAACAGCTTGGAAGGGAAAGCGAAGAGTAAAAAGGTCGATCATCCGTACAGATGGCATGGGGGCCTCAAAAGAAGGGGCCAGGAGCCAGACATTCAGGTGTGAAACCTTTGTAAACTGCTGCTTGGGATACTTAATTTTAACAGGGCAATGTATTGGACAGAGCTAAAGCCACAATGCCAGAATGCATGGACTTAATTTCAATGTTATAATTAGCTTTAAAAAGGTAGAATTGGTATTAGTCAGAGACATTTTCAGAGTTCTGGAGCATAATAATCTAAAAAAGAGAAATAGGCCTAAGTAAATCCTTCAGATTTGGTAAAAGAACAAGAAAAGATCAGTCAATATTATTCAAACAATCAAAGAATGTTTGCAGCACAGAAGGAGAGCATTCATCCCATATGTCTATGCTGGCTGTTTCCAACATTGTCGCGCTCTCCTACTTCCTTCCTGTAGCCCTGCACTCTTTCTTTTCTGTTCAGATAATTATACAATTTCCTTTGAAAGCGGTGATTGAATCTGCCTCAGCAAACTCTCTGGTAGTGCTTTCCAGAACCTAACCATTCTCTGCATATGTATTTAAAAAAGTTCCTTGTGATATCCTTTTCTTTGTTCATTTGCCATTCTCCTGAAATCAGGTTCCTTTTATTCTTAACTCTTCTATGAATGGAAACAATTTCTGTTTACCTCTGTCCATCTTTGCTCTTGATCTCGGTTACAAGGGGCCGTGAATTTCCATCAGCCAAGTCCACACTTATGGGATAAGTGCTAGTGGTTAGTCATTGCCTTCTGCAAGGTGGCTGACCAGGAAACTCTTCCATTCTTAATGCCTGCCAATAGATACTTTGGATGGATCTACAGGTTAATAATCAAAGTCGATAAAGTGTGGCACTGAAAAATCCACAGCAGGTCAGGCAAAATCTGAGGAGCAAGACAGTTGACTTTTCAGGCTTGACCCTTTATCAGGACTGGGGAGGGGGAAGGGAGCTGAGAAATAAATAGGGGGAGGGGGAGTGGGGCTGGAGGAAAGGTGATTGGGATGGCGATAAGTGGACAAAGGTGATTGTGATATGTTGATGGGAAGTGTGGAGTGGCTAGGTGAGAAAGAGGATGGACAGGTAGGTCAGGTCAAGATGGCGGAGCTGGGATGGATTGGATTTGGGATGGGGTGGGGGTAAGGAAGATTTGGAAACTGATTAAGTCAATGTTGAGGCTGTTTGGTTGTAGAGTCCCAAGGCGGAAGATGAGGTGTTCCTTTGCCAGTTTGCAGGTGGCCTTGTATAGGGAGTAGGGGAGGCACAGAGTGGACACATCATGGGGAGAGCGGGAGGGGAATTTGGAATGTATGGCTGCAGGGTGGTGGGATTAGTTGGTGTGTACAGACCAGAGATGTTCCCTGAACCATTCTGTGAGTTTGTGAAAGAGACCACATCGAGAACAATGGATGCAGCAAATCGGGTTCGAGGATATGCAAGTAAATCTTTGCAGGATGTGGAATGATACTTTGGGGCCTTGGACGGAAGGGAGGGGGGAGGTGTGGGTGCAGGTTTTGCACCTCTCACAGAGGCAGGGAAGGTGCCAGGTGTGGAGAGGGTGTTGGTGGGGACTGAGGGCCTAATGAGGGAATCACAGAATGAATGGTCCCTATGGAATGCAGACAGGGGCAGAGAGGGAAATATATGTTTGGTAGTGGGATCTGACTATAGGTGGTGAAAATGGGGAGGAATGATCTACTGAATGTGGAGATTAGTGGGGTGGAATGTGAGGACCAGGGGGCTTCTATCCTTGTTGTGGTTGCCAGGGTGTGGGGGGGAGGGTTTGAGGGTGGAGGTGTGGGAGATTGAGGAGATGCAATTGAGACCATCATTGATAACAGGGCAGGGAAAATTATGGTCCTCGAAGGAGAAGGACATCTGGGATGTCCTGGAGTGGAACTGGCTCATTCTGGGAGCAGATACAGCAGAGGTGGAGAAATTGGGAGTAGTGAGTTACATTTTTACAGGAGCGGATGTGAGACGGGACATATTCCAGGTAGGAGTCGGTGGGTTTGAAGTAGATGTCAGTGTTAAGTTGGTCACCAGAGAGGGAGACAGAGAGGTCCAGGAAGGGGAGGGAGGTGTCGGAGATGGTCCAAATGAATTTTGAGGTCAGGGTGGAAGGTGTTAGTGAAGTTGATGAACTGTTCAAGCTCCTCGTGGGAGCATGAGGCAGCGCTGATATAGTCATCAATGTAGCGGAGGAAGAAGAGGGGGATGATGCCGGTGTAACTATGTGGCTGTGTTACAACTGCACCTTCCAACAAACACCGACATGAGATTCAACCTTGGAACGTTTGGCTTAGAGGTAGGGACAATACCACTGCATCACAACACCTCCTTTTTCCTATTTACGTTTCCATGCCTCACACAGTTTCAAACACACTTCTCAAACTTCCTCCCAAACATCTCTGTGCTCAAAACAGTCCCAGCTTCTCCAACACACTCATTTAATTGCAATATCATAATCCAGGACCCATTGTCATAAACCTTTCTGACATCCTTAATAATGACTTCACATCCTTCCTGAAATGTGGTGTTCTGAAGTGGGCACAGTGAACAGAATTTCATTGCACCCGAATGGTGAAACTAAGAATGGCTGCCATTTCTGCTTGCCAACACACACGGAATTAGAATTAAACTTTGAAGGGGTGATGTGTGGGCACAGGAAACATATACAGTTACATGGTGGTGGTGGATATTCACAGGTGGATCTTCAGTCTCCTGGATGAACAGGTAGGCTCTGCACTGATGCAACACCTTTCCTATCCACCTCCAATCTATCTGTAGTCCATTAAATATCTTGTTGTGCCATCTCATCACGACAACCTCCCTCAAGCTAATGTCCCCATTATTGCCCCCATTACTTTTTATTCATTGTGTACTGTCTCCCACCTATCTGCCATCACATCAGCAACAATAGCACCGCAGTTTAGCTATTCCTACCTGAAAGTTTTCTCCAGGCCATATTGCAACAGTAGGAAGGGTACGTGATGTCTCTGATCGTGTTTTCCGGGTCCTGGAGGGGGAGGGGGAGCAACCCGAAGTCGTGGTCCACATTGGCACCAACGACATAGGTAGGAGGAGTGCTGAGGATGTTAGACAGGCTTTCAGGGAGCTAGGTTGGAAGCTTGGAGTTAGAACAAACAGAGTTGTTGTCTCTGGTTTGTTACCCGTGCCACGTGATAGAGATTCGAGGAATAGGGAGAGAGAACAATTAAATGCGTGGCTTCAGGGATGGTGCAGGAGGGAGGGGTTCCAGTTTTTGGATAACTGGGGTTCTTTCTGGGGACGGTGGGACCTCTATAAACAGGATGGTCTACACCTGAACCTGAGGGGAACCAGTATCCTTGGGGGGAGGTTTGCTAGTGCTCTTGGGGGGGGTTTAAACTAACTCGGCAGGGGCATGGGAACCCAGATTGTAGCTTCAGGGTGCAGGGCCTGGAGTGTAGGGAGGTGAGGAACATGGCATCAATTTCCAAGGAGGGTGCCTGTAAACAGGGAAGTGGCTTGAAGTGTGTATACTTCAATGCAAGAAGTATACGAAATAAGGTAGGTGAACTTGCAGCGTTGGTTGGTACCTGGGACTTCGATGTTGTGGCTATTACGGAGACATGGCTAGAACAGGGACAGGATTGGCTGTTGCAGGTTCCGGGATTTAAATGTTTTAGTAGGGTCAGAGGTGGGGGTAAAAGAGGGGGAGGTGTGGCATTGCTTGTCAAAGATAGTATTACAGCGGTGGAAAGGACGATGGATGAGGACTTGCCATCTGAGGTGGTTTGGGCTGAGGTTAGGAATAGGAAAGGTGAGGTCACCCTGTTAGGAGTCTTTTACAGGCCTCCTAATAGTCCTAGAATCATTGAAGAAAGGATTGGGAAGGTGATTCAGGAGATGAGTGACAGTAATAGGGTGGTTGTTATGGGGGACTTTAACTTTCCTGATATTGATTGGGAAAGCTATAGCTCAAGTTCGTTAGATGGGTCAGTGTTTGTTCAATGTGTGCAGGAGAGTTTCCTGACACAATATGTAGACAGGCCAACAAGAGGTGAGGCCATACTGGATTTGGTTCTGGGTAACGAACCAGGCCAGGTGTTAGAATTAGAGGTAGGTGAGCACTTTGGGGATAGTGACCATAATTCGGTGATTTTTACACTCGTGATGGAGAGGGATAAGTGTGTACTACAGGGCAAGAATTATAGCTGGGGTAAGGGAAATTATGATGCGGTGAGGCATGACTTAGGATGTGTGGCTTGGAAAAGTAGACTCCAAGGCAAGAGTGTAAATGATATGTGGAACTTGTTCAAGGGGCAACTATTGAGTGTCCTTGATAATTATGTACCTGTCAGGCAGGAAGGAAAGGGTCGTGCGAGGGAGCCGTGGTTTAATAAGGAATTGGAATCCCTTGTTAAATGGAAGAGGGCGGCCTATCTCAAGATGAGACGTGAAGGTTCAATTGGGGCGATTGAGAGTTATAGGGTAGCCAGGAAGGACCTGAAGAGAGAGCTAAAAGCAGCAAGGAGGGGACATGAAAGGTCCTTAGTAGATAGGATTAGGGAAAACCCTAAGGCTTTCTATAGGTATGTTAGGAATAAAAGAATGACTAGGGTAGGAATAGGTCCAGTCAAGGATAGTAGTGGGAAGTTGCGTGTGGAGGCGGAAGAGATTGGGGAGACACTGAATGAATACTTTTCTTCAGTATTCACTCAGGAACAGGGCATTGTTGTCGATGAGAATACTGAGGAACAAATAAGTAGAATGGATGGCTTTGAGGTATGTAGAGAAGAGGTGTTGGAAATCCTGGAAAAGGTGAAAATAGATAAGTCCCCTGGGCCTGATGGCATTTATCCTAGGATTCTCTGGGAAGCAAGGGAGGAGATTGCAGAGCCATTGGCCTTGATTTTTATGTCCTCTTTGTCTACAGGAGTAGTCCCAGAAGACTGGAGGATAGCAAATGTGGTTCCCTTGTTCAAAAAGGGGAGTAGGGATAGCCCTAGTAACTATAGGCCGGTGAGTCTCACTTCTGTTGTGGGCAAAGTCTTAGAGAGAATTGTAAGGGATAGGATTTATGCACATCTGGATAGGAATAATGTGATCAAGGATAGTCAGCATGGTTTTGTGAAGGGCAAGTCGTGCCTCACAAACCTTATTGAATTCTTTGAAAAGGTGACGAAGGAGGTTGATGAGGGGAAAGCGGTAGATGTGGTATATATGGATTTTAGTAAGGCGTTTGATAAGGTTCCCCATGGTAGGCTACTGCAGAAAATACGGAGATATGGCATTGAGGGTGAGTTGGAGGTTTGGATTAGGAATTGGCTGGATGGAAGAAGACAGAGGGTAGTAGTTGATGGCAAAGTTTCTTCATGGAGTGCCGTCACTAGCGGTGTTCCGCAAGGATCTGTTTTGGGACCATTGCTGTTTGTCATTTTTATAAATGACCTGGAAGAGGGGTTAGAAGGTTGGGTGAGCAAGTTTGCGGATGATACGAAAGTCGGAGGAGTTGTTGACAGTGAGGAAGCATGTGGCAGGTTACAGCAGGATATAGAGAAGCTGCAGAGCTGGGCAGAAAGGTGGCAGATGGAATTCAATGTAGCTAAGTGCGAGGTGATTCACTTTGGGAAGAATAACAAAAAGATGGGGTACTGGGCTAATGGTCGGATACTTGGTAGTGTGGATGAGCAGAGGGATCTTGGTGTCCATGTACACAGATCTCTGAAAGTTGCCACCCAGGTAAATAGTGCGGTGAGGAAGGCATATGGCGTACTGGCTTTTATTGGTAGAGGAATTGAGTTCCGGAGTCCTGAGGTCATGATGCAGTTGTATAAGACTCTGGTACGGCCGCATCTGGAATATTGTGTGCAGTTTTGGTCGCCATACTATAGGAAGGATGTGGAGGCATTGGAACGGGTGCAGAGGAGGTTTACCAGGATGTTGCCTGGTATGGAAGGAAAATCGTATGAGGAAAGACTGAGGCACTTGGGGCTGTTTTCACTAGAGAAAAGAAGGTTTAGGGGTGACTTGATTGAGGTGTACAAGATGATTAGGGGGTTAGATAGGGTCGACAGTATGAACCTTTTCCCGCGTATTGAGTCGGGTATTACAAGGGGGCATAGCTTTAAATTAAGGGGGGGTAGATATAGGACTGATGTTAGGGGTAGGTTCTTC
Source organism: Chiloscyllium plagiosum (assembly GCF_037043375.1). NCBI lineage: Eukaryota > Metazoa > Chordata > Chondrichthyes > Orectolobiformes > Hemiscylliidae > Chiloscyllium > Chiloscyllium plagiosum. Next base: position 29,930,867 of record NW_028270146.1, read on the forward strand.
ACTCAGCGAGTCGTTAGTTCATGGAATGCCCTGCCAGTAACAGTGGTGGACTCTCCCTCTTTATGGGCATTTAAGAGGGCATTGGATAGGTATATGGAGGATAGTGGGTTAGTGTAGTTTAGGTGGGCTTGGATCGGCGCAACATCGAGGGCCCAAGGGCCTGTACTGCGCTGTATTCTTCTATGTTCTATGTTCTATGAATTGCTGTGAATTAAGTGTCTCTCAAGCTGACTGTTCAGCATCAGACTTAGGCCACAAAGACATCTGGCTAACCAGTGTTGGCATTTTTCTCTTTCTGGTACCACTAACATGAAAGGTGGCTATTGGAACAGGGACTTGGCCAGCAGTCACTGCTGGATGGCTGCATCAGTTAATGAGGGTGACATTGGATTGCCGGTGTGGGGTTTGCAGGAAGAGTTCAAGGGCTGGTCAGAGGAAAGGACAAGAGGTTGATGTTTATTGTGCCTCTTCACTTAGAGTCATTTAGTCATAGAGATGTACAGCATGGAAACAGACCCTTCAGTCCGACTGTTCCATGCCAACCAGATATCCTAATCTAATCTAGTCCCATTTGCCAGCACTTGGCCCATATCCGTCTAAACCCTTCCTATTCATATAGCCATCTAGGTGCCTTTTAAATGTTGTAATTGTATCAGCCTCTACCACTTCCACTGGCAGCTCATTCCATTCACACACCACCTTCAGTGTGAAAACATTGCCCCTTAGATCCCTTTTAAATTCTTCCTCTCTCACCCTGAACCTGTGCCCTCCAGTTCTGGACTTCCCCACCCCAAGGAAAAGACCTCAGCCTCCGACACTCCAGGGAAAATAGCCTCAGCCTGTTCAGCATATCCCTTTAGCTCAAACCCTCCAGCCCTGGCAACATCTCCTTGCAGGATCTCTTAACTTGGCACAAAATGCCTAAAAGTGAGGGACCCCAAGGAAGTCACAGGAAAATCTGACACAGTTTGCTGGCTGGTCATTCAGAGCTATTGAAAGGTTGAATGAATCCCATTAATTTTCTAAACCACCATTAATTCCACTGGACTCTGGAATAATTGATGTCAATTACCTAATTGCTAAATGTAATTGACATCTGACCATGAGCAGTGAGTTCTTTGTTTCAGCCCATTCCAGCCTCTGACTTAATCATGACAGGCTTCCCCACCTCCAGGAGACAGGCTTGTAAACTGTCTTGCAATTAGATGTGCTCAGCTCAGTTGTTTGTCAGTGGATTAAATTCCACCCAATTCCTCTATTGTTAAAACCCAGAATTGTGTATACCTTAGGAACAATTTTCTTAACCTTCCCGGTTTTCTGTGCATATAAACCCTGCACTAAATTACAAAGGCATATGTTAGCAGTAGAGGTTTATTTGTGGGAAATGTTTCCTATCTAAAAATAGGCTGGAATAGACAAAATGTAGTGAGAAAGATGAAGTATTTTTGCAATGTACCTCAAAAATATCTTCTTAGTCATGATTAGTCACCGTTCTATCAAGAAAGGAAACTTTGCAGGATTGAGTTCTGAATAATGAAACAGAGCAAGGAGGTGACCATAAGACAGGAGAACAATTGGAAAACAGTGACCACAATATAAATAAGGTCAGCATCATATTAAAAAGGAGAGAAAAAAAATGAGGATATGGCTGAAAAAAAAGCAAACAATGTGAAAAACAAAGTGAAAAGTAAAATTGGCAAATAGGCCCATAGATCATGTGGAACACTATTAACACAGAGATAGAAAATATATAAATCAGGTATTCTCCAGTGGAGAAAAAAAAAGATTATGCCACATATTTAGCTCAAGTTGCAAAAGTCAGGAGCATCAACACTTGAAGGGAAGCAAATGAATGTAAACATATTGAAAATTGCCACTTTCATTGTGTCAGCAGAATAGCAGAGGCATGGATGCTAGTTTCTTCCAAAGTGGGTGATGGATATTTCTCAATTTGCCGGGAATTTGTTAAAATCAGGGTCACTGAGAATTAATCTTGAATGATAAAGTGGTACGGGATTTAAATGTGGTGACACCATGTCATTCATTAATATATATTTCAATACATTCTCGATGAGTTTTATTGGGCAATATCATAACAGAGCCAATAAAATGGAGGTGGATTTCAATTGGGAAGTAAAGCTGAGATTCCCACCTGGAACCCCATTTAAGCAGGCATATTGTTTCATCCTGCCATCTAGTCACTTGAAATCAGGGAACCAGAGTAAAGTTAATTCATAGCCTGGGAATGAACTGCTTGAATGTAATCCTGCCCCCTGTTCCATTCATAAGGCATTGGCTGTGCCAAAATCAAAACGATGTTCCAGTCAAACACAGACAAAATGAAAACTCACTGGCTGGATTCAGATCTGCTTTAGCTCTCTCGGGGTAGTTCCGTCCCGCTGGCCCAATGACTGAGCATGCTTGGCAAGGATCTTATGAACATTATGGTATCAGATATGGTCAAATCAAAACAAATGATGGCGAGGTGGCTTAAAAGGGAGTATTGGGGAAAGGTATGCAAAGCAGAAGGTAAAAGTGAGTGTCCTTTAGAGGTGCAGCTCATTAAAGGATAGTCAGGAATTATACTGGAAAGAAAGAAGCAAACATGTCCGATTCTAAATAAGTAAATAAATCTAAAATGCAAATAGATTTTACACAGAGGGGATAGATTGTGGAAGAGCTACAGTTAGCAAAAGTTATCATTCAAAGGCATATGGCATGATGATGGAGGAACCCACAGTACCTACGGACATATGAAGTTTTTAATCACATCAATTGTTTTTAAAGTCATCCAGTCAAAACATAACTGCAGCTGTACATTCAGTGACTGGTGGAAAGAAAGAGACCCTGGAATGTCACACCTGATGATGGGTAAAGGAAGCTTAAAAGGGCTGGACTTAAAAGCGGAGAAATGCAAAATAGCTGAACTGTAATCTCATAGGAGGTACCCAAGACAATGAATACAATTTGGGAAAAAAAGAACTGCCTGGATAACAGACATTTTTTGTCCATTCTTCTTTTGAAGAATATACAAAAAAATGAGTTAGAAGCCAGCTCAACCCTGGTCTGTTGATGTTAGTAGGAGAAGATGAACTAGTGAGCTAAGGTACTTGTGTCTACCAGTGGGCAGGGATATTTATGTGCTGTAGCCTGGGTTCAAGTGCTTATGTCTTTTTAAGGTCACAGTTGAAGAAGCACCTATATTACAAGCAAAAGGCTCTCTTGCTCTGAGTGCTAGAAGCCAGCTAGCCAGCAAGCTACAACACTGGCATATACTTAATAATGCGAAAAATCACCCTAATATGTCCTATATATAAAATACAGGACAAATCCAACCCAACTAATTACTTTTGATCATCAGTAAAGTGATGGAAGGTGTCATCAATAATTTTAAAAAGCAGCACCTGCTCAGTGACGCCCAGTTTGGATTCTGCCAGGGCCACTCAGCTCCTGACCTCATTACAGCCTTGGTTCAAACATGGACAAAAAAGCTGAATTTCAGAGGGGAAGTGAGAGTGACAGCCTTTGACATCAGAGCTGCATTCAACCGAGTGTGGCATCAAGGAGCCCGAGCAAAACTGGAATCAACGAGTATCAGGGGAAAACTCTCTGTTGGTTGAAATTATACCTGGTACATAAGAACATTGCTAGGTTTTTGGAGGTCAATCATCTCAGATCCAGGACATCTCTGCAGGAATTCTTTAGGATAATATCCCAGGCCCAACCATCCTCAGCTGCTTCATCAATGACCTTCCCTCCATCATAAGGCCAGAGGTGATGATGCTCGCCAAAGATTGCACATATAGCTGCACCATTTGTGACATCTCAAATAGTGATGCAGTCCATGATCAAATGCAACAAGATCTGGACAATATCCAGAAGGGCTTCAGATTCCTGAAGAAGGGCTCATGCCTGAAACATCGATTTCTCCTGCTCCTTGGATGCTGCCTGACCTGCTGCGCTTTTCCAGCAACACATTTTCAGCTCTGATCTCTAGCATCTGCAGTCCTCACTTTCTCCTGGACAATATCCAGGCTTGGGAAAGTGATGCTTTGGCGCTCAAATGCCAGATGATGAACATCTCCAATAAGAGACAATCTAACCACTACCCCTTGACATTCAATGGTGTTACCATCACTGAATTCCCCCACCATCAACCTTGGAGTTACTAAGAAACTCAACTGGGCTCATCACATAAACACTGTGGCTCCAAGAGCAGGTTAGAAGCCGGGAATCCTGTGGCAAATAACTCACCTCCTGACTTCCCAAAGCATGTCTATCATCTATGAGGCATGATTCAGGAGTGTGATGGAAAACTACATCCCCCTTGCCTGGATGAGTGAAGCCCCAACAACACTCAAGAAACTTGACACCATTCTGGACTAAGAAACCTGCTTGATTGGCCCTATATCCACAAACATCTACTTCCTCCACTACCTCAGAAAGCTTAGAAGCAGCAATATGCACCATCTACAAGATGCATTGTAGAAAATCACCAAAAATCCTCACTCAGCATCTTCCAAACCCACAGCCACTCCTATCTAGCAGGATAAGGGCAGCAGATACATGAGAATACCATCGACTGAAAGCTCCACTCAAAGCCATTCATCATCCTAACTTGGAAATATATCTCTATTCCTTAGTGTCACTGGGCAAAAATCCTGGACTTCCCTCTTTGATGGCATTATGAGGTTACCTACAACACAAGGACTGCAGCGGTTCAGAAAGGCAGATTTCCTCCAACTTCTCAAGGGCACCTAGGGATGAGCAATAAATGCTGATCAACCAGCGATGCCCATGTTGCATGAATTTTTAAAAAATGCAAACAAGTGTGAGGTAGTAAAAGCAAGAAGACAGAAAATATAAAATAAAGGATAGAATACTGAAGGAATGTAAGAACAGAAAGACCTTGGTATGTATGTGCATCGACCACTGAAAGTGGCAGGCGGAGAGAGCAGTTAATATAGTGTGCAATATCCGAGATTTTATTAATAGGGATAGAGCAAGAAGAGTATACTGAACTTACATAATGCATCATTAGCCCTCATCTGGAGTCTTATGGTTAAGAGGAGTTCTGTTAGAAGTTTTCAAAATCATGGTGATCTGGATAGAATAGAGATGGGGAAGCTATTCTCACTCTGAAAAGGATAGTGAACAAGAGGGCATGAGATTTAAAGTAATTTTAAAAATGTAGCACATGTAATATGAGAAAAACATTTCCACATAATGAGTGGTGTAGAACCTATGCTAGAGCTGCTCTTTTTTTAATGACACATTAATGATCTGAAAGCAGGCAGGAATACAATATTGACATTTGCTGGGACTGTAAGTTATGTCGCAAATAATAGCATGATTTGTGATGAATACATGAGGACATATCTAGACTAACAAAGAGTTTCTCAAACAGGGGTCCATAATGATCTGGAGATTCACAGAGAACTTTCGGCCGTCCACCCTGCAGGGCCAGCCTCACTGATGGCTAACATGGCCATACCCAATTTGCCTTGGTCAACAGCTATCAAAGCTGGTTGTAAAAATACGTTGCCAACCAATTGGTACTCTCCCTTCATCATAACTGTTAATCTTCCTTCACTTTGATATTTCTTGCAAACTACCTTGATGAGTGGATGATGGAAAGCTTCTGACATAATGTGCCTTCTTTCAGTAAAACCTCCATTTTGTTAGTTGCAGCATCCTTCTTAGCTTTGCGTGAAGGCAAAGCCTTAGCAATTATTTGTGGAATCATAGATAAGCAGTTTGTTTTCCACGAGTGGGGTAAGGAGGCAGGTTCTGAGTCTACCTAAGCCAGAAAAAAGATTGAGCCCTGTGCAGTTGGCATGCATTTAGTCCATATGTAACAGTCACAAAGCCAATTGAACCGATGAGCTCCCTTGCGGTTTTACCATTTAGCTTGGGTGCAGGTTGGGATGTCCGTGAGAACTAATCTAATTAAAAAGGGCTGCACCAACCAAAGAGGTTTTAGGACTGCTGGTCTAGCTGGCTACACACATACAGTGGCGAAAGGAAGTGAAACAATACAAACTGGAAGTAAGAATAGGATTCTAAATGCAGTTTAAGTGGTAAGAGTTTTAAGTGAATTTGAAAAGAATTTGAAATTAAAATGTATAAGAACATAAAAACATTAGAAGTAGGAGCAGGAGTAAGCGACCTGACGGTGGAGCCTGCTCTGCCATTCAATGAGATCATGGCTGATCCTTTCATGGACTCAGCTCTACTTAGTCGAAACAAGTGTCTATCACCATAAAAAGAAAAATCTTCTTTGTGTACATGCACGTCTAGAATACAGAGACAGATTAAATTTCAGCTCAGACGAAACCTCGATTAGACCAGAATTAAAATGTTACATGCATTTTACATTATCTTATTATGCAAAGAAAATATATCTAATGGAAAGGAAAATGGATTAAGAAGTTCCCAGGATTGTAATGAGCTCCTTAAAACTTACATCACATTACGTACCTGTTGCATTTATGCTCATACTGTCTCGAGATCAAAACTTAATATCTGGAGGCAAATTTTTGCGTTCAAGCAAGTGCATGCATAACCAGCTTGTGAAGGTGAAGTGGTGAATGCTAAATAAGGATAAAAACAATTAAGATCACATTTTTTTAAATAGAGTTGAGCCTTCTCCTTTCCCTATAAGGAAAATAAATGGAATAAGATATTATGATTTATAACAAATTAATAAAAGATCTGCCACAGGTGATTTGCTTTCATTGTTTGCCCTGGCTATGCAGAACGTTCATGTATAACATTTATTTACTTGTGATTTTTGAAGAAGAGAAATCCGTGATGTTATTAGTTAAAGGAAGTTGTTAGTTAAAAGACATCCTTGGAGATCAGTTTAATGTCATAGTTTATCAGGAATATTATCCTTTTATGCCACGTATTATAGTTTGGACTGACTGCTAAAGACTCATGTGGGGAAACTGTGCTTTTATTTGGCAGCTATTACAGCAATTAAGTAAAATAATTTCAGGCAATTTTATTTCAGTCCCACTGGCTACATATTCATTGTAAGAAATGACGATCAAGGTTAAAACAAAGAGTAAATCTATCAATGTAGAAACCTCTTGAACTAAATAAGGTAGATGATTACTGTTTGAAACGTTCTAATAAAATAATAAATTTAAGTTGGAAAAGCAAATATAGGCAAATTAGGTTAGATTATTTATGTTAATTAAATTTCTATAATTTAGTACTAATGAACATCTTTCTGTTTTCAAAGTAAAACTACTTAAACCTAAGTGCTTTTATTCAGAAGTCTAGTAACTCTAATTTGTCGGTAATGATTTGACTCCACTGTTGTCAATTTAGAAAATTGGAATCGTGACCAGATGCATCTTATTATGCGATTAATTCCATGTCACCGAAAGCAAATATTCAGAGCGCTATCAGCCATCTGTTGATGTAGAAATCACATATCGGCACTAGTGCCTGCGCCAATGGGAAACTAAGTAGAAGGTTCAACCTTGTCCACCCCTAACTTCAGAACATATTTCTATTTGGAACAGGGAATTAAGTTGTGATAGTTTCTGTTCAGGTATCTTTTGCAATAAACAACTCTTGTCCATATCCAGCATGAAACCGCTTTATGTTAGCTGCTGTATTAGTAAAGGGATGATTCTGTAACCTTTGCTCCTTTGGAATACAGCACTTGCACATCCTTTCCCACTGGTTGTATTGTAATTGTGCTGTATTGTTTTAATTGTGTGAGAGGAACAGCAAATTGATGCCTTGATTATTTGACTGAAGTGTTGTGTTTGATGTTGCATTACAAATATCATTAGAGGGTCATTATAAGATTGGCCTTTCTGGATGGAGGAAATATCTAGGTTTGCAAGTGCTACTTTCTGGCATTATGTTCAGACTAGCAGGGGCTAAAGAGCCAATGCAAGGCTGTTAGAAGAATCGAATTGTTACAGTGCATCTATAACATAAACACCATAAATGCAAAGAGGTCTGGAAAGCTTAGACCTAAATTGCAAAGTGCTGAACAACATATTTGAACTGAAGCGTGAACCTGGATAAAACTATCAAGTGTACAGCATAGGCTAATTTTTGCAAATATCTTAACAACAAGTGTTGATGCTTTGTTTACAGTTTTGTGCATTTGCCAGACAATGCGTCTAAATGAAGGTCAAGTGACAAGCGTACGTTTTTTCTTCAATGTAAATGTTGTTACTCCCAGTCCCCAGGTTAGATACGTTTTCAGACATGATACCCCAATTTATCAAGTTCCCAGGAAAAGAGGAATAACTGGTCGCCCCTTCATTGTTCACTCGTTTCCCCGCCCCTCCCCCCCTTACCCCCAATCCAGTTTGTCACAGCAACATTAATTTTAAAAAGATCCTTTCTCTTGTGAATGGCTTTCTGCCAGACCGAATGATTTTTGTTAAAGGAGCCAATTTAACGAGGCTTTCTTGAGTGAACCAAAATGCAAGTTTATGAGTTGCAGAGTGCAAGAACACAAGATTAGAAATGAGAGGTGAGTTCATAAAGATAAACGTTTAAAAAAAGGGCCAATATTTGAATTTGAAGAAGAGTAGATAACGAGACATTCTGGCTGTTATGTGGGTGATACTGGTGGCACTGATGTTGGCAGGTAAGCAGTCAATTTTGAGATGCTCAGCTTTGCAGGTCATCTGAACTGGCTTTCGCTGTGTTTTTGACTGTGATTTCACTTGCTTTCTGATTTTCAGCAAAGAGAGAGAGGTTTTATTTGCAGCACAGGGATGACTAGGTGTTTTCTCAGCTGTGACCAACTAACCTACGAAGAATTATGGAATCATAGAATCCCTAATGTGTGGAAGCAGGCCTTTCGGCCTATCTGGTTGACACTGACCCTCTGAAGAGCATTCCACCCAGATCCACCCCTCTACGCTATCCCAGAAATCCCAGCGTTTCCCATGGTGAATCCACCTAACCTGGATACCATGGGCAATTTAGCACAGCCAATTCACCTATCTGCACATCATTGGTGTTCTGTTGAACTCACTAGAACACACAGACCAAAATTGGAACAGGATGTCAACCCCTATTCCTGAGTATTCCTAAAATGGAAAATTATAAATATGTCTCTCACACAGATTACTCTCTTCTCTCCCATTATGTTCATGGTCTGAGATGTTCACAGTCATTCTTTGAAGCTTCCTTTGAACTGTAGAAGGTCCAATATTCCAGAGGTTTCAGGAAGTATTCCAGCAGTCAGTGAATGCCATGCTTAGAAGTTACCTCATTAGCTTGGCATTGTTTGCAGCCTTTGTTCAATTTTAAAAAAAACACACCTTGCTCAAAACATCAATATGTCTGTAAGTGATTTGAGACTTAGTCCGGTCACCTATAAAAAGGATGGAAAGGGCAGATTGATAAGCGATCCGATCTGTTTCTTAGTGAAATAGGTTTGAATTTTGCCAGAAATCAGCAAATTACCAATTTTGGTTGGTTTCATGAAAGGTTCCTCTCGATGTCGTCACGTGAGATGTTGTAAACTGTCTTCCCCAACTGGCTTCATTAACTATGCATCATTTTCTTATGGTGCCTTGCTCGTTGCCTCCTCCCTCTTGCTGTCGGAAATGTGCCTGCTGGGACATTCTGGGTCTTCTGGCATCGCCACCATATTGATACGAATTAACCATTGGCATTCCAGAGCTACCCTGCCCAGCCTGTGTCATTTGCTCTGGGCATCTTAGACAAAGGGAAAACTGGCATCCTGTTTGCAGACAGAAACTTGGAGGCCCTGGCACAAAGGAGCACCATCTTCTTTTTCCAAGATTGACATCATGACACAAGACCCTGCTAAACTGGGCGGAGGTTACCACACCAATCAATGTGATGTTGAAGTTCTGGAGGAATGCTTAGCAATGCAATAGGAAAATCACATACCTCCCCTGCTTTGTGAAGGTGAATGCCAACATCTTCTTTATGGTATCCTTTATTCACTCAATCTTCATCACTGCACATAGCTCCCAGCAAGGATCATTGTCCAGCAACCTCATTATTGCATGCAACAACTTGCCTGACAAACTCATTTTCTACAAACCCACCGACTCCCACAGCTACCTGGATTACACCTCTTCCCACCCTACCTCTTGCAAAAATGCCATCCCGTATTCCCAATTCCTCCGCCTCCGCCGAATCTGCTCCCAGGAGGAGCGGTTCCACCATAGAACACACCAGATGGCCTCCTTCTTTAGAGACCGCAATTTCCCTTCCCACGTGGTTAAAGATGCCCTCCAACGCATATCATCCACATCCTGCACCTCCGCCCTCAGACCCAACCCCTCCAACCGCAACAAGGACAGAACACCCCTGGTGCTCACCTTCCACCCTACCAACCTTCGCATAAACCAAATCATCCGCCGACATTTCCGCCACCTCCAAACAGACCCCACCACCAGGGATATATTTCCCTCCCCACCCCTCTCCGCCTTCCGCAAAGACCGTTCCCTCCGTGACTACCTGTTCAGGTCCACGCCCCCCTACGACCCACCCTCCCATCCTGGCACTTTCCCCTGCCACCGCAGGAACTGTAAAACCTGTGCCCACACTTCCTCCCTCACCTCCATCCAAGGCCCTAAAGGAGCCTTCCACATCCATCAAAGTTTTACCTGCACATCCACTAATATCATCTGTTGTATCCGTTGCTCCCGATGCGGTCTCCTCTACATTGGGGAGACTGGGCGCCTCCTAGCAGAGCGCTTTAGGGAACATCTCCGAGACACCCGCACCAATCAACCAAATCGCCCCGTGGCCCAACATTTCAACTCCCCCTCCCACTCTACCGAGGATATGGAGGTGCTGGGCCTCCTCCACCGCCGCTCCCTCACCACCAGACGCCTGGAGGAAGAACGCCTCATCTTCCGCCTCGGAACACTTCAACCCCAGGGCATCAATGTGGATTTCAACAGTTTCCTCATTTCCCCTTCCCCCACCTCATCCTAGCTTCTAACCTCCAGCAGCTCGATCCCCATGACTTGTCCGGACTTGTCCGACCTGCCCAGCTCCTTTTCCACCTATCCACTCCACCTTCTCCTCCCTGACCTATCACCTTCATCTCCTTCCCCACTGACCTATTGTACTCTATGCTACTCTATCCCCACCCCCACCCTCCTCTAGCTTATCTCTCCACGCTTCAGGCTCTCTGCCTTTATTCCTGATGAAGGGCTTTTGCCCGAAACGTCGATTTTGCTGAAGCTCCTCGGATGCTGCCTGAATTGCTGTGCTCTTCCAGCACCACTGATCCAGAATCTGGTTTCCAGCATCTGCAGTCATTGTTTTTACCTTTTAAACTCTCACCCAGCCAATCACTCAGAATACTGTCTGTATGCCCTCTGCACCACCTACTCACTAACTCAGCATACCTCACAGTCTTTCCCCTATCTATGCCAATGCTAACAGTTGTGCCAGCTACTTCTATCTCAGTAAATCCCTCCCTTTGACTCAAAAGAGAAGAAAATGAACTGTATGTGTTTTTCTGACAAGCGACTATGGTTTCTTGGCCATCATTAGATGCTTAATTCCAGATTTTTATTGAAATCAAATTCCACCATGACTTGAAGATGCCGGTGTTGGATTGGGGTGTACAAAGTTAAAAATCACACAACACCAGGTTATAGTCCAATGGGTTTAATTGGAAGCACTAGCTTTCAGAGCACTGCTCCTTCATCAGGTGGTTGTGGAATACACGATTGTAAGACACAGAATTTATAGCAAAAGTTTACAGTGTGATGTAACTAAAAAATACCTTGATTGTTAGTTAAGTTTCTCATCTGTTCAAATTACCATGTTAGTTTGACTTCTTTCATACGTAAATTGCAAAACGTTTTTTAAAAATTACATTCTCAAGTGAACTTTAACAATTGGTGTCAGCCCAGATAATGTATTGAAGGTGTTAGCCCCCTGTGTGCTGCTGTCTGTAATATAATGTTTAGACTGATTCTAATCTAAAAAATGAATTAACAGAATCTTACATGGATTCATGCAGTTTTTGAGCAAAGTACAATGTAACTTTTATCTTAGCCTGCTGGAAGGGATGAACTCAGATTTCTCCAGTTTCCTCATTTCCCCTCCTCCCACCTTGTCTCAGTCCCAACCCTCGAACTCAGCACCACCTTCCTAACCTGCAATCTTCTTCCTGACCTCTCCGCTCCCACCCCCACTCCGGCCTATCACCCTCACCATGACCTCCTTCCAAATATCGCATTTCCAATGTCCCTCCCCCAAGTCCCTCCTCCCTACCTTTTATCTTAGCCTGCTGGAATCTGCTCCCAGGAGGACCAGTTCCAATACCGTACAACCCAGATGGCCTCCTTCTTCAAAGACCACAATTTCCCCCCAGACGTGATCGATGATGCCCTCAACCGCATCTCCTCCACTTCCCGCTCCTCCGCCCTTGAGCCCCGCCCCTCCAACCGCCACCAGGACAGAACCCCACTGGTCCTCACCTTCCACCCCACCAACCTCCATATACATAGTACAATCCGTCGTCATTTCCGCCACCTCCAAACGGACCCCACCATCAGGGATATATTTCCCTACCCTTCTCTATCAGCGTTCCGAAAAGACCACTCCCTCCGTGACTCCCTCGTCAAGTCCACACCCCCCACCAACCCAACCTCCACTCCCGGCACATTCCCCTGCAACTGCAAGAAATGTAAAACTTGCGCCCACACCTCCACCCTTAATTCCCTCCAAGGCCCCAGGGGATCCTTCCATATCCACCACAAATTCACCTGCACCTCCACACACATCATTTACTGCATCCGCTGCACCCGATGTGGCCTCCTCTATATTGGGGAGACAGGCCGCCTACTTGCGGAACGTTTCAGAGAATACCTCTGGGACACCCGGACCAACCAACCCAACCACCCCGTGGCTCAACACTTCAACTCCCCCTCCCACTCCACCCAGGACATGCAGGTCCTTGGACTCCTCTATTGCCAGACCATAGCAACACGACGGCTGGAGGAAGAGCGCCTCATCTTCCGCCTAGGAACCCTCCAACCACAAGGGATGAACTCAGATTTCTCCAGTTTCCTCATTTCCCCTCCCCCCACCTTGTCTCAGTCCCAACCCTCGAACTCAGCACCGCCTTCCTAACCTACAATCTTCTTCCTGACCTCTCCGCCCCCAACCCCACTCCGGCCTATCACCCTCACCTTGACCCCCTTCCACCTATCGCATTTCCAACGCCCCTCCCCCAAGTCCCTCCTCCCTACCTTTTATCTTAGCCTGCTGGACACACTTTCCTCATTCCTGAAGAAGGGCTCATGCCCGAAACGTCAATTCTCCTGCTCCTTGGATGCTGCCTGACCTGCTGCGCTTTTCCAGCAACACATTTTTAAGTACAAATTCACCCAAGAAATGTATATGTGTATGTGTGTGTGTGTGTATGTGTGTCTGTGTGAGTGTCTGTGTGTGTCTGTGGGTGGTGCGGGGTGGAATTGGACCCAACCAGATGGCCACTACCCTGGGCATGACACGTATGGTCAAACCGTCAGGAAATATATAAATGCCAGATTCATCAGTGGCACCCATAAGGTAGAGCAAAACATCACCCGTTCACAACGCAACAACACCCATGTTCTGAAAACCAATCACAACATTGTCATCAAACCAGCAGATAAAGGAGGAGCTATCATCATTCAGAATAGTCAGATTACTGCAAGGAAGTGTACCGACAACTGAACAACCAGAAACACTACAGGCAACTACTGGCCGATCCGAGCAAAGAACACACCCGTGAACTCAACACATTGATCAGGATCCAGTCCTTCAGAGATCCCTACGCGTCCGCATCCCACGTACTTCTCACTAGGTGACTTCTACTGCCTTCCAAAGATACACAAAGCCAACACACCAGAACATCCCATCATATTAGGCAATGGGACCCTGTGTGAGAACCTCTCTGGCTATGTCGAAGGCATCTTGAAACCCATTGTGTAGGGGATCCCCAGCTTCTGTCACTTACAGGTACCATAAACAGGCTGTAGACATTCACCTTCACAGAGCAGGGGAGGTCAGTGATTTTCTTACAGAAACTCAGCACTCACGGACCAGTCAAACCGGGAACATTCCAATTCACAATGGACGTTTCAGCACTCTACACCAGCACCCCCACAATGATGGCATCGTGGCAACAGCCTCAGTACTCAACAACAACTGCCAATCTCCGAACACCATCCTACAACTCATCCGCTTTATCCTCGATCACAACGTCTTCACCTTTGACAATCAGTTCTTATCCAGATACATGGAACAGCCATGGGGACCAAATTTGCACCCCAATGTCTAACATTTTCATGCACAACTTCGAACAAGACTTCTTCTCTACACAGGACCTCCAACCAACACTACACACCAGGTATATTGACAACATTTTCTTCCTCTGGACCCAAGGCGAGGAGTCACTGATAAAACTACACAGTGATGTCAACAAGTTTCATCCCACCATCAAACTCACTATGGAATATTCTCTACTATCTGTCTTAATCCTGGACACATGCATCTCCATCAAGGATGAGCACCTCAGCACTTCACTCTACCGCAAACCCACGGATAACCTCACGATGCTACACTTCTCCAGCTTCCACCTGAAACATATCAGGCTCATCTCATCGACCGCCAGTTCCGACATTTTTGAGTGCGAGCAGCAGCAGAGTGTAAAGGAACCCGGAAGGCTACAGCTAAGGTGAGACAGTTTGTTTTAAAATTACTTACCGGTAGCGGGCAGCGGTGTTTTTTTTTTCTCTTTTCACAGAAAGAGCGGGAGCAGCAGGGGGAAGTAACGAAGACCAGAGGGGCAGCCGGGTAGGTTTTTTCCCTATAAAAGCGTGCAGGAGAAGAACCCGAGGGACTACAGAGGTAGTGCCTCCCAACGTCCCTCCTCCTCTAACCTAATAATAAGACCCGTTGTGGTAAGTAGGTAAGTGCTGCATTTTGCTTGTTCTATTCTTTAGACCCAGATTTTTTTTTTAAAAAAAGGTTACTTTTAGAGGGATGGCAGTGAAGGCAGTGCAATGTTCCTCTTGCAACATGTTTGAGGTGAGGGATGCCATGGACGTCCCTGCTGATTACACTTGCAGGAAGTGCACCCATTTCCAGCTCCTCTAAGACCGTGTTAGGGAACTGGAGCTGGAGTTGGATGAACTTAGGATCATTCGGGAGGCAGAGGGGGTCATAGATCGGAGCTTTAGGGAAGTAGTAACTCCAAAGATTGCTGACAGATGGGTGATGTGAGGGGGACTGGGAGGAAGCAGCCAGTGCAGGGACCCCCTGCGGCCGTTCCCTCAAGGGGGAGGTGTGGCATTGCTTGTCAAAGATCATATTACAGCGGTGGAAAGGACGATGGATGAAGACTCGCCATCTGAGGTAGTTTGGGCTGAGGTTAGGAATAGGAAAGGTGAGGTCACCCTGTTAGGAGTTTTTTACAGGCCTCCTAATAGTCCTAGAAACGTAGAAGAAAGGATTGCGAGGATGATTCAGGAGAAGAGTGAAAGTAATAGGGTGGTTGTTATGGGGGACTTTAACTTTCCTGATATTGATTGGGAAAGCTATAGCTCTAGTTCGTTAGATGGGTCGGTGTTTGTCCAATGTGTGCAGGAGGGTTTCCTGACACAATATGTAGACAGGCCAACAAGAGGTGAGGCCATACTGGATTTGGTTCTGGGTAATGAACCAGGCCAGGTGTTAGAATTAGAGGTAGGTGAGCACTTTGGGGACAGTGACCACAATTCAGTGACTTTTACTCTAGTGATGGAGAGGGATAAGTGTGCACTGCAGGGCAAGAGTTACAGCTGGGGGCAGGGAAATTATGATGCGGTGAGGCATGACTTAGGATGCGTGGCTTGGAAAAGTAGGCTTCAAGGCAAGGGCGTAATTGATATGTGGAGTTTGTTCAAGGAGCAACTATTGAGTGTCCTTGATAAGTATGTACCTGTCAGGCAGGGAGGAAAGGGCCGTGTGAGGGAGCCGTGGTTTAATAAGGAATTGGAATCCCTTGTTAAATGGAAGAGGCTGGCCTATGTAAAGATGAGGCGTGAAGGTTCAATTGGAGCGATTGAGAGTTATAAGGTAGCCAGGAAGGACCTGAAGAGAGAGCTAAGAGCAGCAAGGAGGGGACATGAAAGGTCCTTAGTTGGTGGGATAAGGGAAAACCCTAAGGCTTTCTATAGGTATGTCAGGAATAAAAGAATGACTAGGGTAGGAATAGGTCCAGTCAAGGATAGTAGTGGGAAGTTGCGCGTAAAGGCTGAAGAGATTGGGGAGACACTGAATGAATACTTTCCGTCAGTATTCACTCGGGAACAGGACATTGTTGCCGATGTGAATACTGAGTCACAATTAAGTAGAATGAATGGCTTTGAGGTATGTAGGGAAGAGGTGTTGGAAATTCTGGAAAGGGTGAAAATAGATAGGTCCCCTGGGCCTGATGGCATTTATCCTAGGATTCTCTGGGAAGCAAGGGACGAGATTGCAGAGCCATTGACCTTGATTTTGATGTCCTCGTTGTCTACAGGAGTAGTGCCAGAAGACTGGAGGCTAGCAAATGTGGTTCCCTTGTTCAAGAAGGGGAGTAGGGATAACCCTAGTAACTATAGGCCGGTGAGTCTCACTTCTGTTGTGGGCAAAGTCTTAGAGAGAATTGTAAGGGATAGGATTTATGAACATCTGGATAGGAATAATGTGATTAAGGATAGTCAGCATGGTTTTGTGAAGGCAGGTCGTGCCTCACAAACCTTATTGAATTCTTTGAGAAGGTGACTAAGGAGGTGGACGAGGGGAAAGCGGTAGATGTAGTGTATATGGATTTTAGTAAGGCGTTTGATAAGGTTCCCCATGGTAAAAACAATGACTGCAGATGCTGGAAACCAGATTCTGGATCAGTGGTGCTGGAAGAGCACAGCAATTCAGGCAGCATCCGAGGACAGGCAAAATCGACGTTTCGGGCAAAAGCCCTTCATCAGGAATAAAGGCAGAGAGACTGAAGTGTAGAGAGATAAGCTAGAGGAGGGTGGGGGTGGGGATAGAGTAGCATAGAGTACAATAGGTCAATGGGGAAGGAGATGAAGGTGATAGGTCAGGGAGGAGAGGGTGGAGTGGATAGGTGGAAAAGGAGCTAGGCAGGTCGGACAAGTCCGGACACGTCAGGGGATCGTGTTGCTGGAGGTTAGAAACTAGGATGAGGTGGGGGAAGGGGAAATGAGGAAACTGTTGAAATCCACATTGAAATTCCCCATGGTAGGCTACTTCAAAAAATATGGAGGTATGGCATTGAGGGTGAGTTGGAGGTTTGGATTAGGAATTGGCTGGCTGGAAGAAGACAGAGGGTAGTAGTTGATGGTAAAGGTTCATCTTGGAGTGCAGTTACTAGCGGTGTTCTGCAAGGATCTGTTTTGGGACCATTGCTGTTTGTCATTTTTATAAATGACCTGGAGGAGGGGCTAGAAGGTTGGGTGAGCAAGTTTGCGGATGATACGAAAGTCGGAGGAGTTGTTGACAGTGAGGAAGGATGTGGCAGGTTACAGCGGGATATAGATAAGCTGCAGAATTGGGCAGAAAGATGGCAAATGGAGTTCAATGTAGCTAAGTGTGAGGTGATTCACTTTGGTAAGAGTAACAAAAAGATGGGGTACTGGGCTAATGGTCGGATACTTGGTAGTGTGGATGAGCAGAGGGATCTTGGTGTCCATGTACACAGATCGTTGAAAGTTGCCACCCAGGTAAATAGTGCGGTGAAGAAGGCATATGGCGTACTTGCTTTTATTGGTAGAGGAATTGAGTTCCGGAGTCCTGAGATCATGTTGCAGTTGTATAAGACTCTGGTGCGGCCGCATCTGGAGTATTGTGTGCAGTTTTGGTTGCCATACTATAGGAAAGATGTGGAGGCACTGGAACGGGTGCAGAGGAGGTTTACCAGGATGTTGCCTGGTATGGTAGAAAGATCGTATGAGGAAAGGCTGAGGCACTTGGGGTTGTTTTCATTGGAGAAAAGAAGGTTTATAGGTGACTTGATGGAGGTGTACAAGATGATTAGGGGTTTAGATAGGGTTGACCGTGAGAACCTTTTTCCATGTATGGAGTCAGCTATTACGAGGGGGCATAGCTTTAAATTAAGGGGTGGTAGGTCTCAGACAGATGTTAGGGGTAGGTTCTTTACTCAGCGAGTCGTGAGTTCATGGAATGCCCTGCCAGTAGCAGTGGTGGACTCTCCCTCTTTATGGGCATTTAAGCGGGCATATGGAGGATAGTGGGCTAGTGTAGGTTAGGTGGGCTTGGATCGGCGCAACATCGAGGGCCAAAGGGCCTGTACTGCGCTGTATTCTTCTATGTTCTATGTTCTATGCCACAACAAGGAACCATAATGACCTCCTCAGGAGAGAGGCACGTGCTGCAACTGACAGGGTACCCTTCGTTGTTCAGTATTTCCCAGGAGCTGAAAAACTACTCCATGTTCTTTGCAGCCTGCAACACATTATCAATGAGGATCAGCACCTCACCAAGACCTTCCCCACACCTCCACTGCTCACCTTTAAACAACCATTAAACCTCAAATAGAATCATTGATTGCAGCAAACTGCCTGGTTTTCAGGACAACTGCATACAACCTTGTCACAGTGTACGCTGCTAGACGTGTCGGAGTGTGGACACTGATACCACCATTACACGTGGGGACACCACCCACCATGTATGCGATAGGTACTCGTGACTCGGCCAACATTATCTATTTCATACGCTGCAGGCAAGGATGCCCTGAAGCATGGTAAATTGGGGAAACTGAGCAAAGGCTATGACAACAGATGAATGGACACTGCACAACAATCAACAGACAGGAGTGTTCCCTCACAATCGGAGAACACTTCAACAGTTCGGGACATTCGACCTTGGACCTTCGGGTGACCATTCTCCAAGGCAGACTTCGGGACAGGCAGCAGTGAAAAGTGGCCGAGCAGAGCCCGATAGCTAAGTTTGGTACCCATAGGAAGGGCCTCAACCAGGACCTTGGACTCATGTCACACTACAGGTGACCCCATTGCACTAGACACACACACGCATATACACACACACACACACACACACACATACTCTCTCTCTCTTACGGACTTCGTCCCTTTTACACTCGCACACACACGTATACACTCTCTCACACAGACACTCACAACCAACTCCCCACACACACACACACACGCATATACGTTTGTGGGGTGAATTTGTACTTGCAGAGTTACATTGTACTTTGCTCAAAAACTGCATGAATCCATGTAAGATTCTGTTAATTCATTTTTTTAATTAGAATCAGTCTAAACATTATATTACAGGCAGCAGCTCACAGGGGGCTAATACTTTCAATACATTATCTGGGCTGACACCAATTGTTAAAGTTCACTTGGGAATATAACTTTTAAAGAACGTTTTGCAATTTACATATGAAAGAAGTCAAGCGAACATGGTCATTCTAACAAATGAGAGTCTTAACAAACAATCAAGGTATAATTTCAGTTACATCACACTGTAAACTTTTGCTATAAATTCTGTGTCTTACAATCGTGTACTCCACAACTACCTAATGAAGGAGCAGCGCTCCAAAAACTAATGCTTCCAATTAAATCTGTTGGACTATAACCTGGTGTTGTGTGATTGTTAACTTCAAGTTCTACCATTTGCCATATCGAGATTCAAACACAAGTCCCCAGACTTTACCTGGGTCTTTGGATTAATCAACTTGTGATAACACCAAGAGGCCATCAACTCCTCTTGATCATAGCATTGGGATTTTATTAAGAACAAAATCCAGGGGGCTAATACTTTCAATACATTATCTGGGCTGACACCAATTGTTAAAGTTCACTTGGGAATATAACTTTTAAAGAACGTTTTGCAATTTACATATGAAAGAAGTCAAGCGAACATGGTCATTCTAACAAATGAGAGTCTTAACAAACAATCAAGATATACTCAAGGACACTTGTCCTTTTTTTGTCATTGATGTGATCCGAGCATTTTATCTGTTCAACTATAAACAACGCCTTGACTATTCAGGACAGTATTTAATAATGATTGCTAAATATTTTACTCATTTAACTCAACCTGCTACAGCTCGTCACCTTGTCTTCATTACTTATTGCTCAATGAATTGGAAATAATTCCTGCTTGCCAACCAGACTGAAATTCCTGAGCCAATTGCAAGTTTGGGAAGCTTCCAAGTACCCGAACACAACACAGCCTGGACTCCATCCCAAAGAATAAGATGGAATTTGAATAGATTCCCTACAGTATGGAAACAGGCCCTTCGACCCAACCAGTCCACACCGACCCTCCGAAGAGCAACCCACCCAGACCCATTTCCCTCTGAATGATGCACCTAACACTATGAGCAATTTAGCACGGCCAATTCACCTAACCTGCACATCTTTGGACTGTGGGAGGAAACCAGAGCACCCGGAGGAAACCCCCGCAGACACGGGGAGAATGTGCAAACTCCACACAGACAGTCACCCAAGGCTGGACTCAAACCTGGGATCCTAGGGCTGTGAGGCAGCAGTGCTAACCACTGAGTCACCGTGCCACCCCTCAAGGTTTCTCCAAGGCTCCAAAAGCAAACCTGAGTCATATTGGAAATATGAATTTTAGAGTCAGATGGGAGTGATTTGCATTATGTTCAGGCTGAACATTGCGTTCAGCATTTAATCCTGTGGTGAGGGATTTCACAAATTTTGGCAAAACCAACTAATGGATAATCTGTCTCAATACAGCTGTAAATAACAAAACCTGTCATCTTTGTTGGCCTTGAGGCTTCATTTGCATTAAAGCTTATAAACATGACAGATGGACAAAAAAATTCAATTGAGGTCAACCCCTCCTTTAACTCCAGCAGGAGAGTGAGAAACCACAGATACAATATAAATGGCAGAAAACATCTCCGCAGTTTCTCCGGGGCTCATTAATCTCTGGTTAGAATTAAACTGAAGAAGATGTGGAAGTTTAGAGTTATTTGCTGCTTGTCTTTCTGCCTTATGTTGTAGGAGGAAAGATACATGCTACAACCATTGAGACACGCTGGAATAAAATGCCAAAATATTCTCATTAGTGCTGGTCTCCTGTTTAGTTGTTGAAAAGGATCAGAACTTTTTGGCTGACATAAATTAGTTTGACACTGTGGAATATTGTATTCTAGGTTCCTCCAGTAACCCACTCCCAAGTGTATTATATTTATTCATTCATAACTCCTTTATTAACCCATTCACAAGTGAACACCGCTTTCCTATTTCATTCATTCATAACTCCCTACGAGAACAGGGTTTCATTCATTCATAAAACCGCAGTTCAATAGTATATTTTACTATCATAAGATACACCAAATTAAAATAACCTTTTCTAATCAAAACAACCCTTTCAAACCCTTACTGCATTTTCACAGCTTATCAGTCCTTGCTACAAGGGGTGTTTAGGCTGATTTCAGAACAAGGATTCTGGATCAGTGGTGCTGGAAGAGCACAGCAATTCAGGCAGCATCCGACGAGCAGCAAAATCGACATTTCGGGCAAAAGCCCTTCATCAGGAATAAAGGCAGAGAGCCTGAAGTGTGGAGAGATAAGCTAGAGGAGGGTGGGGGTGGGGAGAAAGTAGCATAGAGTAAAATAGGTGAGTAGGGAGGGGATGAAGGTGATAGGTCAGGAAGGAGAGGGTGGAGTGGATAGGTGGAAAAAGAGCTAGGCAGGTCGGACAAGTCCGGACAAGTCAAGGAGATAGTGCGGGCTGGAAGTTTGAAACTAGGATGAGGTGGGGGAAGGGGAAATGAGGAAGCTGTTGAAGTCCACATTGATGCCCTGGGGTTGAAGTGTTCCAAGGCGGAAGATGAGGCATTCTTCCTCCAGGCGTCTGGTGGTGAGGGAGCGGCGGTGAAGGAGGCCCAGGACCTCCATGTCCTCGGCAGAGTGGGAGGGGGAGTTGAAATGTTGGGCCACGGGGCGGTGTGGTTGATTGGTGCGGGTGTCTCGGAGATGTTCCCTAAAGCGCTCTGCTAGGAGGCGCCCAGTCTCCCCAATGTAGAGGAGACCGCATCGGGAGCAACGGATACAATAAATGATATTAGTGGATGTGCAAGTAAAACTGTGATGGATGTGGAAGGCTCCTTTAGGGCCTTGGATAGAGGTGAGGGAGGAGGTGTGGGCGCAGGTTTTACAGTTCCTGCGGTGGCAGGGGAAAGTGCCAGAATGGGAGGGTGGATCGTAGGGGGGCGTGGACCTGACCAGGTAGTCACGGAGGGAACGGTCTTTACGGAAGACGGAAAGGGGTGGGGAGGGAAATATATCCCTGGTGGTGGGGTCTGTTTGGAGGTGGCGGAAATGTCGGCGGATGACTTGGTGTATGCGAAGGTTGGTAGGGTGGAAGGTGAGCACCAGGGGTGTTCTGTCCTTGTTATGGTTGGAGGGGTGGGGTCTGAGGGCGGAGGTGCGGGATGTGGACGAGATGTGTTGGAGGACATCTTTAACCACGTGGGAAGGGAAATTGCGGTCTCTGAAGAAGGAGGCCATCTGGTGTGTTCTATGGTGGAACTGGTCCTCCTGAGAGCAGATATGGCGGAGGCGGAGGAATTGGGAATACGGGATGGCATTTTTGCAAGAGATAGGGTGGGAAGAGGTGTAATCCAGGTAGCTGTGGGAGTCGGTGGGTTTGTAAAAAATGTCAGTGTCAAGTCGGTCGTCACTAATGGAGATGGAGAGGTCCAGGAAGGGGAGGGAGGTGTCAGAGATGGTCCAGGTAAATTTAAGGTCAGGGTGGAATGTATTGGTGAAGTTGATGAATTGCTCAACCTCCTCGCGGGAGCACGAGGTGGCACCAATGCAGTCATCAATGTAGCGGAAGAAGAGGTGGGGAGTGGTGCTGGTGTAATTACGGAAGATCAACTGTTCTACGTAGCCAACAAAGAGACAGGCATAGCTGGGGCCCATACGTGTGCCCATGGCTACCCCTTTGGTCTGGAGGAAGTGGGAGGATTCAATGGAGAAATTGTTAAGGGTGAGGACCACTTCGGCCAAACGAATGAGAGTGTCGGTGGAAGGGTACTGTTGGGGACGTCTGGAGAGGAAAAAACGGAGGGCTTGGAGGCCCTGGTCATGGTGGATGGAGGTGTAGAGGGATTGGATATCAATGGTGAAGATGAGGCGTTGGGGACCCGGGAAACGGAAGACTTCGAGGAGGTGGAGGGCGTGGGTGGTGTCTCGAATGTATGTGGGGAGTTCCTGGACTAGGGGGGAAAGGACAGTGTCGAGGTAGGTAGAGATGAGTTCCGTGGGGCAGGAGCATGCTGAGACAATGGGTCGGCCAGGGTGGTCAGGCTTGTGGATCTTGAGAAAGAGGTAGAACCGGGCAGTGCGGGGTTCCCGGACTATGAGGTTGGAAGCTGTGGGTGGGAGATCTCCTGAGGTGATGAGGTTCTGTATGGTCTGGGAGATGATGGTTTGGTGATGGGGGGTTGGGGTCATGGTCGAGGGGGCAGTAGGAAGAGGTGTCCTCGAGTTGGCGTTTGGCTTCAGCGGTGTAGAGGTCAGTGCGCCAGACTACCACTGCACCCCCTTTATCCGCTGGCTTAATGGTGAAGTTGGGATTAGAGCAGACGGATTGGATGGCTGCGCGTTGTGAGGGTGAGAGGTTGGAGTGGGGGAGGGGGGTCGACAGGTTGAGACGGTTAATGTCCCGGCGGCAGTTGGAAATGAAGAGGTCGAGGGCAGGTAATAGGCCAGCGCGGGGTGTCCAGGTGGATGCAGTGTGTTGGAGGTGGGCGAAGGGGTCCTTGGAAGATGGGCGGGAGTCCTGATTGTGAAAGTAAGCTCGGAGGCGGAGGCGACGGAAGAATTGTTCGATGTCACGGCGTGTATTAAATTTGTTGGATGCGTGGATGGAGGGGGGTGAAGGTGTTTCCTTTGCTGAGGACTGATCGTTCGCCCTCAGTGAGTGGGAGATCTGGAGCGATGGTGAAAACTCGGCAGGGCTGGGAGCTGTGATCTGGTGAGGATGTGGAGCTGGGAGTGCGGTCGGAGCCAGTACCTGGAAGGGTTTGATGGTGGGGGGAATGGGGGTGGAGGCATGAGCAGGGGTAGTGTTCCCCTCGTGGTTCTGGGGGTTGGGGATAGTGACAGTGGGGTCTGTGGGTGGCGTGTCAGCAGAATGCAGGTGAGTGGCGCTGGTGGGGTCGGAAGTGGTGGCAGACACGGCAGTAGGGCTGGCGGAAGTCACTGAGCATGTGGCATCGGCAATGATGTGAGGGCCGGAAGTGGCTGTGGGAGTGGCCATGATGGGGGCAGAAGTGACATCATCAATCAGCGTGGGGGTGGTAGCTGCATCAGCCGCATGGCTAATGGTGTTTCCGAGGCCTGGGGAATCTTCTGGAATGTTTCAGGAGCGCTGGTTATGGAGGTGGGTGGATAAATGTTTGTTGTACTTACAGTTTTTGATGTTTGAGATGGAATTGAAATACTGTTTGTTGAGAGTATGAATTCTCCTGAGGATGTAGTACAGAGTGGGTCCTTTGCAATTCTGAGAGAGTGTGGCCCTCAGTTGAGGCAGGGTAGACTGGAGAGAGGTTAGGTGCCGGCGCATTGCTGCAAGCGTGGAGCGGAGGATCTTGAAGGAGAACTGTTGCTGGTGTTTTTGAATCTGTAGTCTGTACTGTTTGTCCTGTTCGGGTCCGAACTCTGCTGGTTTAAAGGTGGTCCGGAGTCCGTGTGGGATGAGTTGGTTACGGAGGCATGCACTGAGGAAGCAAATGTGGCTGTAGTAGGGGGTTTGTTTCAGGACATGGTTGAAGAGCTTCAGGGCAGAGGAAATGACCTGGGAGTTGCAGTGGGAGAGAGACTCCCTGACATTCTTGTGGAGAGAGGAGGAAAACTTCTTCAAGGCAGGCATCCTTGCAAGAGGATTCGCAGTAAGGTTAAAATCAACGAGGTAAAAACAATGACTACAGATGCTGGAAACCAGATTCTGGATCAGTGGTGCTGGAAGAGCACACCATTTCAGGCAGCATCCGACGAGCAGCAAAATCGACGTTTCGGGGAAAAGCCCTTCATCAGGAATAAAGGCAGTGAGCCTGAAGCGTGGAGAGATAAGCTAGAGGAGGGTGGGGGTGGGGAGAAAGTAGCATAGAGTACAATAGGTGAGTGGGGGAGGAGATGAAGGTGATAGGTCAGGGAGGAGAGGGTGGAGTGGATAGGTGGAAAAGGAGCTGGGCAGGTCGGACAAGTCCGGACAGGTCAAGGGGACAGTGCGGGCTGGAAGTTTGAAACTAGGATGAGGTGGGGGAAAGGGAAATGAGGAAGCTGTTGAAGTCCACATTGATGCCCTGGGGTTGAAGTGTTCCGAGGCGGAAGATGAGGCGATCTTCCTCCAGGCGTCTGGTGGTGAGGGAGCGGTGGTGAAGGAGGCCCAAGACCTCCATGTCCTCGGCAGAGTGGGAGGGGGAGTTGAAATGTTGGCCCACGGGGCGGTTTGGTTGATTGGTGCGGGTGTCTCGGAGATGTTCCCTAAAGCGCTCCGCTAGGAGGCGCCCAGTCTCCCCAATGTAGAGGAGACCACATCGGGAGCAACGGATACAATAAATGATATTAGTGGATGTGCACACTCCCAGCTCCACACCCACACCAGATCCCAGCTCCCAGCCCTGCCGAGTTTTCACCATCCCTCCAGACCTCCCACTCACTGAGGACGAATGATCAGTCCTCAGCAAAGGACTCACCTTCATCCCCCTCTGTCCACGCATCAATGAATTTAATACATGCCGTGACATCGAACAATTCTTCCGTCGCCTCCGCCTCCGTGTTTACTTTCACAATCAGGACTCCCGCCCACCTTCCGAGGACCCCTTCGCCCACCTCCAACACACTGCATCCATCTGGATACCCCGCGCTGGCCTATTACCTGCCCTCGACCTCTTCATTTCCAACTGCCACCGGGACATTAACCGCCTCAACCTGTCGACCCCCCTCCCCCACTCCAACCTCTCACCCTCACAACGCGCAGCCATCCAATCCATCTGCTCTAATCCCAACCTCACCATTAAGCCAGTGGATAAAGGGGGCGCAGTGGTAGTCTGGAGCACTGACCTCTACACCGCTGAAGCCAAATGCCAACTCGAGGACACCTCTTCCTACTGCCCCCTCGACCATGACCCCACCCCACATCACCAAACCATCATCTCCCAGACCATACAGAACCTCATTACCTCAGGAGATCTCCCACCCACAGCTTCCAACCTCATAGTCCGGGAACTCCGCACTGCCCGGTTCTACCTCCTTCCCAAGAGCCACAAGCCTGACCACCTTGGCCGACCCATTGTCTCAGCATGCTCCTGCCCCACTGAACCCATCTCTACCTACCTCGACACTGTCCTATCCCCCCTAGTCCAGGAACTCCCCACATACGTTCGAGACACCACCCACGCCCTCCACCTCCTCGAAGTCTTCCGTTTCCCGGGTCCCCAACGCCTCATCTTCACCATTGTTATCCAATCCCTCGACACCTCCATCCGCCATGACCAGGGCCTCCAAGCCCTCCGTTTTTTCCTCTCCAGACGTCCCCAACAGTACCCTTCCACCGACACTCTCATTCGTTTGGCCGAAGTGGTCCTCACCCTTAACAATTTCTCCTTTGAATTCTCCCACTTCCTCCAGACCAAAGGGGTAGCCATGGGCACACGTATGGGCCCCAGCTATGCCTGTCTCTTTGTTGGCTACGTAGAACAGTTGATCTTCCGTAATTACACCGGCACCACTCACCACCTCTTCCTCCGCTACATTGATGACTGCATTGGTGCCACCTCGTGCTCCCGCGAGGAGGTTGAGCAATTCATCAACTTCACCAATACATTCCACCCTGACCTTAAATTTACCTGGACCATCTCTGACACCTCCCTCCCCTTCCTGGACCTCTCCATCTCCATTAGTGACGACCGACTTGACACTGACATTTTTTACAAACCCACCGACTCCCACAGCTACCTGGATTACACCTCTTCCCACCCTACCTCTTGCAAAAATGCCATCCCGTATTCCCAATTCTTCCGCCTCCGCCGTATCTGCTCCCAGGAGGAGCAGTTCCACCATAGAACACACCAGATGGCCTCCTTCTTTAGAGACCACAATTTCCCTTCCCACGTGGTTAAAGATGCCCTCCAACGCATCTCATCCACATCCCGCACCTCCGCCCTCAGACCCAACCCCTCCAACCGTAATAAGGACAGAACACCCCTGGTGCTCACCTTCCACCCTACAAACCTCCGCATCAACCAAATCATTCGCCGACATTTCCGCCACCTCCAAACAGACCCCACCACCAGGGATATATTTCCCTCCCCACCCCTTTCGGTCTTCCGCAAAGACCGTTCCCTCCGTGACTACCTGGTCAGGTCCACGCCCCCCTACGACCCACCCTCCCATCCTGGCACTTTCCCCTGCCACCGCAGGAACTGTAAAACCTGTGCCCACACCTCCTCCCTCACCTCTATCCAAGGCCCTAAAGGAGCCTTCCACATCCATCAAAGTTTTACCTGCACATCCACTAATATCATTTATTGTATCCGTTGCTCCTGATGCGGTCTCCTCTACATTGGGGAGACTGGGCGCCTCCTAGCAGAGCTCTTTAGGGAACATCTCCGAGACACCCGCACCAATCAACCAAACCGCCCCATGGCCCAACATTTCAACTCCCCCTCCCACTCTGCCGAGGACATGGAGGTCCTGGGCCTCCTTCACCGCCGCTCCCTCACCACCAGACGCCTGGAGGAAGAACGCCTCATCTTCCGCCTCAGAACACCTCAACCCCAGGGCATCAATGTGGACTTCAACAGCTTCCTCATTTCCCCTTCCCCCACCTCATCCTAGTTTCAAACTTCCAGCTCAGCACTGTCCCCTTAACCTGTCCGGACTTGTCCGACCTGCCTCGCTCCTTTTCCACCTATCCACTCCACCCTCTCCTCCCTGACCTATCACCTTCATCTCCTCCCCCACTCACCTATTGTACTCTTTGCTACTTTCTCCCCACCCCCACCCTCCTCTAGCTTATCTCTCCACGCTTCAGGCTCACTGCCTTTATTCCTGATGAAGGGCTTTTGCCCGAAATGTCGATTTTGCTGAAGCTCCTCGGATGCTGCCTGAAATGGTGTGCTCTTCCAGCACCACTGATCCAGAATCTGGTTTCCAGCATCTGCAGTCATTGTTTTTACCTTGTTGATTTCAGAACAATACCATTCCTGCCATCATGTCTTCACAAAAGATTATAACATTACTCAGCCCTTACCAACAGTCTCTGGACATGAATAGATTGCAGAACACCAAACAGTATATACTTGTCAAATACCTTTTAACTGGACCATTATCCCTTTAAGAAACTAACTGACAAAACTGTGTTTCCATGAAATTGCATGAATGAATGAAACTCACAGCAGCAAATAGTAAACAAATCTCACAACTCAGCTGCAATAATCAGTTTAAGATCCTTTATTCTTTTATGAAGTCCAGGTACAATTTCTAACCTATTTAGAGCATGAAGGCCTCGTATTTTCACTAACATTTACAAACTTAAAAGACAAAAGGGCTAACATTTCTTAGTTATGCAAGCAGACCAGACAGATGCTTATTATTCCCATCAGAGGTAACAGCCAGCATTTTGCACATGTTTTAACCCTCTCCTGTGCCCCAGAACAGAAGCCCCTCAAACTTTTGTAAACTATAGATAAAAAATATAACGGAATTTTAACATGTGTAAGAAGTGTGTATACAGGGGCTCTTGTAAGAACTGTATTTTGGGATTCTGTTTCCATCTTGAACTTGTGCTACTTCTGGTTGCTATTTTTGCCACTCTAAGATTTCGGTCGTTATTTGAACACGATCCCACAACAGTAGATATCTTGGTAGCAATAAGGTGCAAGACTTTCAGGAAGAAAAGAGTTATTAAGGAGTCTTGGACAGTAGCCTAGTACTTCCAACAACAGCAAGTTCATGGTTCATTCATCCTATTACCATTTGTATGCATGATGTTATGTTGGACATGGGTGTCCATGGCCGACCAAACACTTGTTGTTGGAAGGTTGAGAGTGATAATGATAATGAAGGGAGAACATGCCTGCAATTTCACAGCACCAATCAACTTTCCAGACCATTTCAGAAACAGATGGGTGGAGGTGGGAGCAAAGGACAGTAGGCTTCAGCCAATCAAGTGCTCAGTGCTTATACTGACTGAACATTCCAGCCATGAACCTGGCCTCCCTCTGGAACTGAAACGTGGCCCAGAGAAAGAGGCAGATACTTTGCTAAAGGCCTGGGAGTCCAGTGCTCCCCGGAGATGTGAGTCTGCACTGGAAATATGCTCAATATAGGTGTCTCAACCCCAAGAACTATAATCCATTGTGTTTGAAAACATCTCAGTGGGACACATTTAAATAATACATGCATGCAAGGTTTACTTTCTTATTTCTGTCTGACTTACTTCAGTTGTCCAGTAGGATTCTTTTTATGGGTTGAGTCATGATAAATCTGCTGTTTTAGATAAAACATTGATAGTAATGCTTTAGTAAGTTTGCAGATGACACCAAAATTGGAGGTGTAGTGGACAGCGAAGAGGGTTACCTCAGATTACAACAGGATCTGGACCAGATGGGCCAATGGGCTGAGAAATGGAAGATGGACTTTAATTCAGATAAATGCAAAGTGCTGCATTTTGGGAAAGCAAATCTTAGCAGGACTTATACGCTTAATGGTAAGGTCTTAGGGAGTGTTGCTGAACAAAGAGACCTTGGAGTGCAGGTTCATAGCTCCTTGAAAGTGGAGTCGCAGGTAGATAGGATAGTGAAGAAGGTGTTTGGGGTATGCTTTCCTTTATTGGTCAGAGTATTGAGTACAGGAGTTGGGAGGTCATGTTGCGGCTGTACAGGACATTGGTTAGGCCACTGTTGGAATAGTGCATGTAATTCTGGTCTCCTTCCTATTGGAAAGATGTTGTGAAACTTGAAAGGGTTCAGAAAAGATTTCCAAGGATGTTGCCAGGGTTGGAGGATTTGAGCTATAGGGAGAGCCTGAACAGGCTGGGTCTATTTTCCCTGGAGCGTCAGAGGCTGAGGGGTGACCTTATAGAGGTTTACAAAATTATGAGAGGCATGGATAGGATAAATAGACAAAGTCTTTTCCCTGGGGTGGAGGAGTCCAGAACTAGAGGGCATAGGTTTAGGGTGAGAGGGGAAAGATATAAAAGAGACCTAAGGGGCAACTTTTTCACGCAGAGGGTGGTACGTGTATGGAATGAGCTGCCAGAGGATGTGGTGGCAGCTGGTACAATTGCAACATTTAAGAGGCATTTGGATGGGTATATGAATAGGAAGGATTTGGAGGGATATGGGCTGGGTGCTGGCAGGTGGGACTGGATTGGGTTGGGATATCTGGTCGGCATGGACGAGTTGGACTGAAGGGTCTGTTTCCATGCTGCACATCTCTATGACTCTATATGGCAACAGTGTGTTGGGTCTTGTTGTGACGGGTTATATTTAAGATAAATCTTACATTACTTATATAGAGTGCTGAGACTTATTGTATTGTCAGATAATACCTTAGCTATAAGGATTATAAACAGAATCACTTCAAATATAATGGGACTATGGAAAGTCTGTATTAATTTTGAGGTATCACCGTTGTTAATATTAAATCTGTTGCCAAATTGCCCTTATATTCAACCATATCAGAAGCATATTGATTGCGGATCATTTGGTGAACATTGCATTTGATTAAGTGATCAGCGATAATGTCTTACTTTATAATCTAGGAAGATTCAAGTCATTGAACCACAATGATTCCAAATGATCAAAGAGACAATTTTGTGAAACATATTTGCATTTCTGTTTTGGCAGGCAGCTCTGAAATGTTTTGTTTTATTATTATCTTGCAGACTTTAGGTTCTATTAGTTTAAAATAGAAGGTGCTTTTGATGACCTTGGTCCTGTCACAAGCAAGCTATCAGTGTTTTTAGTTTTGTGTTCTGTCTTGTCCTCATCATATTGTGGAGACTGGGCAGGGTATTCAATGAGTTCAGTAACTCTTCTGAATGTTAATGGTCTCTTGGAGGCTTATAATATTTTTTGTTCACGTTTTGCACTTGAGTGAATCATGTCAGCATCTGCAATAATATGGTGCACATAGTTGATGTTTTTATTCAAATCATAATCAATGTAATTCATTGTATTATGGTATTTTGCATTTGCTGTATTTAAAAATGCTCGGTTTTTAAAGCTGTTGTAGTGTATTATGAATTCAGAACTCAGAACTGGGGATGGGGAAGGCTGTGGCTCATGTTTGAGATTAAATTCCTTTTTGGCATTCAGCTGACAGGGCACTTTGCACTACTGGTGTTTTCTTTCAACATAGTCTTGTGCCACGAGAGCCCAATCTGCATGTGTCAGGAATTCCAAGCTTTCCTCCCTCTCTGCTGTTCTGATTTCACCATTCACAACTATATCTGTGTTTGGTACATGTCTTTGTATTTCTCTCATTGGGCCTTCATTCATCTTGGACTGACATTGTCCTGTCATTAAATCATCTTGCTAATTACATTACAGATCATTTGAAAAATTCCGGAACCACTCAGCAGTTCAGTCGATGTACAGAGAGAAACATAGAATATTGGTCTGTATTATCCGCTCAAAATCTGCATTTTCTGCTGCTAGCCATTTCCACCCACGCACCCACCCCCTCCAATCGATCCATGATGTTGAGTTTTCCTGGTCTTTGTTACAAATAGGGAAGAAAAAAAAGTGATCATTTTTAAAAATTGCCAAATATCACCTTTAATCTTCAGTTCGAACTTCTAGCCTTGACCTAGAAGTCCATTTACAGTAATGTTGAACCAAGAGAAGCACATCTTCATTACTGCCCATTAACCACAGACACTCTTTTTTTGAAATGGTTATTGCCTGACACTTGTTCTCATAGATAATACAGGCTCCCAGAACAGCCTTGTGAGAAATGAGGTTCCAAAGTGTCTTTTCATTAATCATTTCTCAGAAAAAAAGCAGATAACTTTGAAATTCCTCAATCTCAAGTTAACAAAAAGTGTTTTTATCTCTTTGTTCTTTTATGATTTCGGAGCATTGCTGGCAGGGCAAGCATTTGTTAACCATCATTACTTGCCCTTGAAGTAATTGATTTGTTAGCTTTTTTTCCAGAGGGCAGTTAAGGGTTAAACACATCAATGTGTTTCTAGAGTTACATGTAGGCCACACTAAGTAAGGATGGCAAACTTCCATCCCTTCAGGCCATCTGTGAAACAGATGTTTCAATGATGGTATTGGGGAAGCAGTAACCATTCTTAAATACAGGTGAGGTGCTGGAGGACTAGAAGGTTGCTCATGTTGTCCTCCTGTACAAGAAGGGTAGTAGGGATATTCAGGGTAACTACAGACCAGTGAGCCTGACGTCAGTAGTGGGGAAGTTGCTGGAGAGGGTACTGAGAGATAGGATCTATTTATATTTGGAAAGGAATGAGCTTATTGGTGATGGGCAACATGGTTTTGTGCAGGGGAGATCGTGCCTTACAAACTTGATACAGTTCTTTGAGGAAGTGACCAAGTTGTTAGATGAAGGAAGGGCAGTTGATGTCATATACATAGACTTTAGTAAGGCGTTTGATAAGGCTCGCCATTGTAGACTAATGGAGAAAGTGAAGTCACATGGTGGGCTAGGTGGATAAAGAACTGGTTGAACAACAGGAGACAGAGAGTAGTAGTTGAAAGGAGTTTCTCGAAATGGAGAAAGGTGACCAGTGGTGTTCCACAGAGATCAGTATTGTGACCACTATTGTTTGTAATATACATAAGGGATCTGGAAGAGGGCATTGTTGATATGATCAGCAAGTTTGCAGGTGACACAAAGATTGGTGGAGGAGCAGAAAGCATAAGGCACTGTCAGAGAATACAAGAGAATATAGATAGACTGGAGAGTTGTGCAGAAAAGTGGCAGATGGCTTTCAATCCAGACAAATGTGAGGTGATGCATTTAGGCAAGACTAATTCTAGAGCGGATTATACAATGAATGGAAGAGCCTTGGGAAAAGTTGATGGGCAGAGAGATCTGGGAGTGCAGGTCCATTGTACCCTGAAGGTTGCTGCACAGGTGGATAGAGTGGTCAAGAAGGCATATAGTATGTTTGCCTTCATCGAATGGGGTATTGAGTATAAGAGCTGGCAAGTCATGTTAACATTGGACAAGACTTTGGTTCGGCCGCATTTAGAATACGATGTACAGTTCTGGGTGCCACATTACCAAAATGATGTGGATGCTTTGGAAAGGGTGCAGAGAAGGTTTACGAGGATGTTGCCTGGTATGGAAGGTGCTAGCTATGAACAGAGGTTGAGTAGGTTAAGATTGTTTTCATTAGCAAAAAGGAGATTGAGATTTATAAAATCATGAAGGGTATAGACGGGGTGGATAGAGACAAGCTTTTTCCCAGGGTGAAGGATTCAATGACGAGAGGTCACGCTTTCAAGGTGAGAGGTGGAAAGTTTAAGGGGGATACACATGGCAAATACTTCACACAGAGGGTGGCGAGAGTTTGGAACGTGTTGCCAGCAGAGGTGGTAGAGGGAGGCACGATAGATTCATTTAAGATGCGTCTGGACAGATGCATGAGTAGGTGTGAAGCAGAGGGATACAAGTACTTAGGAATTGACCGGCAGGTTTAGACAGTACATTTGGATCGGCTCAGGCTTGGAGGGCTGTAAATGTTCTTTGTTCTATTATCGCTAGACAATTAATCTACCCCGCCCCCACGCCGAACCCCACCCCTGCCCCGATCTCCGTCCTCGCCCCGACTCCCGCCCCCATGCCTAACCCCGCCCCCACTCCCAGCTCCAGTCCCACACCAGGTCCTAGCTCCCAGCCCTGCCGTATTTTCACCATCCCTCCAGAACTACCCCTCTCTGAGGATGAAAGATCAGTCCTCAGCAGAGGCCTCACCTTTATTCCCCTACGCTCTGGGATTAACGAGTTCAACACGGGGCGAGATATCGAACAATTCTTCTGCCGCCTTCGCCTCCGTGCCTACTTCTTCAACCAGGATTCTCGCCCACCTCTGACGACCCCTTCTCCCGCCTCCAACATGCCCCATCCACCTAGACACCCCGTACTGTCCTCTTACCTGCCCTCAATCTCTTCATAGCCAACTGCCTCCGCGACATTAACCGCCTCAACCTCTCCACCCCTCTCACCCACTCCAACCTCTCACCCTCGCAATGTGCAGCCCTCCATTCCCTCCATTCCAACCCCAACCTCACTATCAAACCGGCAGAAAAGGGAGGCGCGGTAGTAGTTTGGCGCACCGACCTTTACACCGCTGAGGCTAAACGCCAGCTCATGGACACCTCCTCCTACTCACCCCTTGACCATGACCCCACTTCCCACCACCATCATCTCCCAGACCATCCATAACCTCATCACCTCAAACCAACATCTCCCATCCACCGCCTCCAACCTCATAGTCCCACAACCCCGCACCGCCCGTTTCTACCTCCTGCCCAAAATCCACAAACCTGACTGCCCCGGCCGACCCATTGTCTCAGCCTGCTCCTGCCCCACCAAACTCATCTCTGCATACCTCGACACGGTCCTGTCCCCCTTAGTCCAAGAACTCCCCACCTACGTTCGGGACACCACCCACACCCTTCACTTCCTCCATGATTTTCGCTTCCCCAGTCCCCAATGCCTTATCTTCACCATGGACATCCAGTCCCTGTACACCTCCATCCCCCATCACGAAGGACTCAAAGCCCTCCGCTTCTTCCTTTCCCGCCGTACCAACCAGTACCCTTCCACTGACACCCTCCTTCGACTGACTGACCTGGTCCTCACTCTGAACAACTTCTCTTTCCAATCCTCCCACTTCCTCCAAACCAAAGGAGTAGCCATGGGCACCTGCATGGGCCCTAGCTATGCCTGCCTCTTCGTAGGATATGTGGGAAAAATCCATCTTCCGCAGCTACACTGGCACCACCCCCCACCTTTTCCTCCGCTACATCGATGACTGTATCGGTGCTGCCTCGTGCTCCCACGAGGAAGTTGAACAGTGCATCCACTTTACCAACACCTTCCACCCCGACCTCAAATTCACCTGGACCGTCTCAGACTTCTCCCTCCCCTTCCTAGACCTCTCCATTTCTATTTCGGGTGACCGAATCAACACGGACATTTACTATAAACCCATAGCTACCAAGACTCCACCTCCTCCCACCCTGTCCCCTGTAAAAACGCCATCCCATATTCCCAATTCCTTCGTCTCCGCCGCATCTGCTCCCAGGAGGACCAGTTCCAATACCGAACAACCCAGATGGCCTCCTTCTTCAAAGACCGCAATTTCCCCCAAAACGTGATCGACGATGCTCTCCACTGCATCTCCTCCACTTCCTGCTCCTCTGCCCTTGAGCCCCACCACTCCAATCGCCATCAGGACAGAACCCCACTGGTCCTTACCAACCACCCCACCAACCTCCATTTCCATCGTATCATCCGTCGCCATTTCCGCCACCTCCAAACAGACCCCACCACCAAGGATATATTTCCCTACCCTCCCCTATCAGCATTCTGAAAAGACCACTCCCTCCGTGACTCCCTCATCAGGTCCACACCCCCCCACCAACCCAACCTCCACTCCCGGCACCTTCCCCTGCAACCGCAAGAAATGCAAAACTTTCGCCCACACCTCCCCCCTCACTTCCCTCCAAGGCCCCAAGGGATCCTTCCATATTGGCCACAAATTCACCTGCACCTCCACACACATCATTTATGCATCCACTGCACCCGATGTGGCCTCCTCTATATTGGGGAGACAGGCCGCCTACTTGCGGAAAGTTTCAGAGACAACCTCTGGGACACCCGGACCAACCAATCCAACCACCCCGTGGCTCAACACTTCAACTCCCCCTCCCACTCCACCAAGGATATGCAGGTCCTTGGACTCCTCCATCGCCAGACCATAACAACACGACAGTTGGAGGAAGAGCGCCTCATCTTCCACCTAGGAACCCTCCAACCACAAGGGATGAACTCAGATTTCTCCAGTTTCCTCATTTTCCCTCCCCCCACCTTGTCTCAGTCCCAAGCCTCGAACTCAGCACCGCCATCCTAACCTGCAATCTTCTTCCTGACCTCTCCGCCCCCACCCCCACACTGGCCTATCACCCTCACCTTAACCTCCTTCCACCTATCGCATTTCCAATGCCCCTTCCCCAAGTCCCTCCTCCCTACCTTTTATCTTAGCCTGCTTGGCACACTTTCCTCATTCCTGAAGAATGGCTCATGCCCAAAATGTCGAATCTCCTTCTCCTTGGATGTTGCCTGACCAGCTGCACTTTTCCAGCAACACATTTTCAGCTCAATTAATCTGAAGACCTAGGTAATGTTCAGGGGTTCTGGCAGATGGTAGAATTTGAATCAAATAAATGTCTGGATTAAAAGTCTAATCATGACCATGAAACCATTGATTGATTGTCAATGACATATGGTTTATTAA
Organism: Chiloscyllium plagiosum; assembly: GCF_037043375.1. Classification (NCBI taxonomy): domain Eukaryota; kingdom Metazoa; phylum Chordata; class Chondrichthyes; order Orectolobiformes; family Hemiscylliidae; genus Chiloscyllium; species Chiloscyllium plagiosum. The sequence goes on from NW_028270146.1 coordinate 29,967,425, forward strand.
TATCCTTTAGGGAAGGCAACTGTCATCCTTCCCAAATCTGGTCTATGTGGGACTCCAGACTACATCAGTGTAGTTGACTCTCATCTGTCCTCTTGGCAGCTAGGGATGGGCAATGAATGCTGGTCTGGCCAGCAATTCCCACATACTTGCAATGAATTTTTAAGAAGTTTTTCTGAGAATCAAAGATACTTATCATGGTCAACATTACTGAGACCAGCTTTATATTTCAGGTTTGGTAACTAAATTCAACTTTCACCATTTGTTGTGGTGGGATTTGAATCTGTATTCCCAGATCATTAGGCTAGGCCTCTGGCTTACCAGCCTTGTGAAGTTACCATTTGGTCATCATCTCCCAAATACTTTGAATCTTAGAATCCCTACAATGTGGCATAAGGTCATTTGGCCCAACAGGTCCATACCAAACCTCTGAATAGCATTCCACCAGGACCTATTCCCTTACCCTATCTCTGTAACCCTGCATTTCCTATGGCTAACACACCTAACCTACACATCCCTTGACACTTTGAGTAACTTAGCACAGCCAATCCACCTAACCTGAACATCTTTGGACTGTGGGAGGAAACCAGAGCACCCGGCAGAAACCCACGCAGACACTAGTGAGTGTGCAAGCTCCACACAGACAGTTGCCTGAAACTGGAATCAAACCTGGGTCCCTGGCGCTGTAAGGCAAATACTGAATGAAATGTTATCAGAACAGAAAATAACCTATACTTGTCCTTTTAGTTTGAGGTTTCTCTGTCATTGCTTAGCTTGAGATTGTTCTTATCATTGTCTACTTATTTCCTTTGCAAAAATATACTTAATTCATAAAGAAATTCTTTATGTATATAGACAGTTACTAAAGCAGTTCAATTCTTTATGTTCTTTGCATATTGAGAAAAAACACGCATTGAGATTTGACTTTCCCTATAGTTACAAGAATTTCTTAATTATACAAAACACTATTTGCATGTATTTGAGATTCAGGAGGGTCCAACAACTGAGCGGACCCCCATTAGACTAACATTGTCTCCTTCTACGTCGCTCTTTCTGTTGTACCCCCAGCCAGATTTGCTTGACATCTGTCTCATTCCATCTTTCCTCTCCATGGCCTGAGATCTGCCATGGACAATAAAGAACGGATGGTCTGAAGATATGAAAGACATTATTTGAAGTTGTTGTGTGCATGTAAATAATTTGTACGATTGCTTTGAGTAACACCTACGATTGGTAGGTCTTCTGTGGACATCTGGCAATTTGACTGATGACTAAAGGATATGAGCAATGCACTTCCATGTTTGCTGTAGTGACTCTGCAACACTTCACTTAAACAACACATTGACTGTAAGTCAAGGTGATCGGAAGATTATTGCACCAAGTGAAATCGCAGTGGCAACTTTCCTGTTTTGAGTTCTGCCAATGTCTGTTGATTGACCAATCTTCCAAAACTACTGTTTGTACTTCTTACTGGTACTTTCCAAGAGCTGCCTAAATGATTCGCTTGAATATAATTGTATGATATATCATTTGAGGCGGCACGGTGGCTCAGTGGTTAGCACTGCTGCCTCAGGGTCCCAGGTTCAAATCCAGCCTTGGGCGACTGTCTGTGTGGAGTTTGCACGTTCTCCCCATGTCTGAGTGGGTTTCCTCCGGGTTCTCCAGTTTCCTCCCACAATCTAAAGATGTGCATGTAAGGTGAATTGGCCATTCTAAATTGCCCGTAATGTTAGATGCATTAGTCAGAGGGAAATGGGTCTGGGTGGGTTACTCTTCAGAGGGTCAGTGTGGACTGGCTGGGCCGAAGGGACTGTTTCTACACTTTAGGGAATCTTATCAATTGTCCTCATCACTAGACCAAATCAAAACAGTCTGCTGAATATAATTGTACAATATATCATTCAATTGTCTTCATTGCTTAGATCAAATGGAAAACAGTCTCACAAATTACTTTATTAGCCTCCTCCGTGGCTTGCAAATACCCGGAACTTTTAAATTAGAGTCGACATCTAATTATTATTTTTAGAAGGCAGGGTTTTTAGTTTTAAAATTGCAGTGTCCCATAATGAAGGCAGCAGCTGTGGTGAGGACATGATAGACAGGCATTACGATGTTATGACAGTGTTTTAAAAACAAACAACATTGCTCTTTAGGTGGGACAGGGGCAGGAGGAATGGCATGGTTAGTTCTTAAGCATACACACAAGTGTGTTTGAAAGACTGAAAAGTTCCCCTTAGAGCGCCAAAGAAATCAAACAAACTCCATGAGTCAACTTGATCATAATCACCAGCAACTTACTTCCTGTAATGGGAAAGTGACGACTTTCTTCAAAAGGTTTTAATCGTTGTCTGAACCTCTCTCAACCTATAATCACAAAATATTTCAAATATCCTATCTAATTGAATTCAATCTTTGTACGTTGTTAAAAGAAAATCAGATCTGTTGAAATCTTTTAGCTTGCTTCAAAACAAGTGAGGTGAGACATAAAATTTTAAAGTTGAGAACTTCCTAATTATTCTTAAAGTGGTAGATTGTATGCTGTGCTTGCCTCCTGCCCTCCAGAGATGGGACACTACATTATAATTTTAAATCAGCCACACACTAGGGATTATGGTATAAATTGAACAATTACTGGCTGGGGCTTGCTTGAGGTGTCAAAATTGAGCACACAAAATGGGAGCCAAGTACAAATGCTTCCATTATTTTTAGATAACTCCTTGTAATCCAGGAGAAGCAAAAGTGCTGTTCCTGGCCCACTCACCTCTTTCCATCTCTGAAGATTTTTTATATCATTGATTTTCCTCAGAGCAATGTAGAGAAGCCACTTGTTTCTAAATGTGCCATGAAATGGAGATGCTGGTGTTGCACTGGGCGGACAAACTCAGATTATAGTCCAACACTGGTGGTTTTAAATAAACCTTTTGGACGATAACCTAGTGTTGTGTGACTTCTGATTCTCAATGCGCAGCAACTTTAGTTACAATGTTTTGATTAATATTTTAAAATGTCTGCTCTGTGCTTCAGTTCTTAAATTCTGGCCACTTCTGTGTGTTTGAATACTTATCTCTCAGGAGAAAGTGAGGACTGCAGATGCTGGAGATCAGAGCTGAAAATGTGTTGCTTTTCCAGCGTTTCGAAACGTCGATTCTCCTGCTCCTTGGATGCTGCCTGACCTGCTGCGCTTTTCCAGCAACACATTTTTAGCTACTTATATCTAAGTCAACATCCAGGCTTAATAAATCAAAGACAGTGAAGCTAAATCAGTGAACATAGACAACTATAATCAAATGCAGAACAATTGAAGGACTGAACATAACTGCAACCAGCTTCCCCTCATTATCATGACCAACAAAACTGAAGATATATGATGCCCCAACCCATATTCCCAACCCACTATTCCCAACTTTTACCAAGCTCCAATTCCTCCCGATGTTCCGACTGACTTCTGCAGGAATCAGCTCTTGCCATTAACATCAGCAGGATTTTTTTAAAGAAAATAATTCACAGGATGTGGGTTTTGCTGGCTCAGAAAGCACTTATTACTAATCCCAGATGGCAGTGAAGAGCTGTGAGTCTGGAGTCACATGGCAGCCAAACCAGGTAAGGTCAGCAGATATCCTTCCTGAAGAGGCATCAGTGTACCAGATGGGTTTTTGCAACAATCACCAATGGTCCATGGTCATCATTGGACTCTTCATTTCAGATGTTTATTGAATTCAAATTCCACCATCAGCCATGGAGGGATTTGAACCCAGATCCCCAGAAGATTACCTGGATCTCTGGATTAATAGTCCCACAATAATACTAGATTATCACCTCTGTTATGTTCCATCTGCCTCAATGTGTTTTCCACCTCACTTCTACATACCTCTGCTCCCTCTTCACTTCTCTCTAAATGTCTGGGATTGTGATTCACCAACATAAGTATTCCTACTTCTTTGGTAAAAGTTAAGCTATGTGAATTGGCATCATCATTTTTTTATATAACTCTCCAGATCTTGAACTCAACACCATGTGCAGGAAGTCAAGATTAGAGTGGTGCTGGAAAAGTACAACAAGTCAGGCAGCATCTGAGGTGCAGGAAATTCGACGTTTCGGGCAAAAGCCTTTCCATCAGCCCTCATTCCTGATGAAAGGCTTTTGCCCGAAACATCTATTTTCCTGTTCCTTGGATGCTGCCTGACATACTGTGCATTTCCAGCACCACTCTAATCTCCAGCATCTGCAATACCCACTTCAGCCGACCATGTGCAGGAACTTAATTTGAGACTTATGTATCAAAGACCCATGTAGCTTTAGTGCACTTCTCTACATTATGCAGACAGTCCATGAAATGCTAAACCTAAAATTTGTTCTGCTCTTCCAATGTCCTTAAGATTCAATGTCTTTAACAAGTGACTAATGATTACTCCTAGAGATGGACTTAATGATAAGATTGTAAAACACGAAGGGCTTAGAATCATCAAGATATACAGCTCAGAAACTGACCTTTAACTCCAATTCATCCATGCCAAACAAATATCCTACATTAATCTAATCCTATTTGCCAGCATTTGGCCCATATCCCTGTAAACACTTCCTCTTCATATACCCATCAAGATGCCTTTTAAATGTTGTAATTGTACCTGCCTCCATCAGTATTTACTGTGGAAAAAGATATGGAAGATATAGATTGTAGGGAAATAGATGGTGATATCTTGCAAAATGTCTAGATTACAGAGGAGGAAGTGCTGGCTGTCTTGAAATGGGTAAAGGTGGGTAAATCCCCAGGACCTGATCAGGTGTACCCGAGAACTCTATGGGAAGCCAGATAAGTGATTGCTGGGTCTCTTGCTGAGATATTTGTATCACCGATAGTCACAGGTGAGGTGCTAGAAGACTGGAGGTTGGAAAACGTGGTGCCACTGTTTAAGAAGGGCGGTAAAGACAAGCCAGGGAACTATAGACCAGTGAGCCTGACCTTGGTGGTGGGCAAGTTTTTGGAGGGAATCCTGAGGGACAGGATGTACGTATATTTGGAAAGGAAAGGACTGATTAGGGATAGTCAACATGGCTTTGTGCGTGGGAAATCAAGTCTCACAAACTTGATTGAGTTTTTTGAACAGTAGATGTGATCTATATGGATTTCAGTAAGGCGTTCAACAAGGTTCCCCATGGGAGACTGATTAACAACGTTAGATCTCATGGAATACAGGGAGAACTAGCCATTTGGATACAGAACTGGCTCAAAGGTAGAAGACAGAGGGTGGTGGTGGTGGGTTGTTTTTTAGACTGGAGGCCTGTGACCAGTGGAGTGCCACAAGGATCGGTGTTGGTCCTCTACTTTTTGTCATTTACATAAATGATTTGGATGCGAGCATAAGAGGTACAGTTAGTAAGATTGGAAGTGTAGTGGACAGCGAAGAGGGTTACCTAAGATTACAACAGGATCTGGACCAGATGGACCAATGGGCTGAGAAATGGAAGATGGACTTTAATTCAGATAAATGCGAGGTGCTGCATTTTGGGAAAGCAAATCTTAGCAGGACTTATACACTTAATGGTAAGGTCTTAGGGAGTGTTGCTGAACAAAGAGACCTTGGAGTGCAGGTTCATAGCTCCTTGAAAGTGGAGTTGCAGGTAGATAGGATAGTGAAGAAGATGTTTGGTATGCTTTCCTTTATTGGTCAGAGTATTGAGTACAGGAGTTGGGAGGTCATGTTGCAGCTGTACAGGACATTGGTTAGGCCACTGTTGGAATATTGTGTGCAATTCTGGTCTCCTTCCTATTGGAAAGATGTTGTGAAACTTGAAAGGATTCAGAAAAACTTTATAAGGATGTTGCCAGGGTTGGAGGATTTGAGCTATAGGGAGAGGCTGAACAGGCTGGGTCTATTTTCCCTGGAGCGTCAGAGGCTGAGGGGTGACCTTATTGAGGTTTACAAAATTATGAGAGGCATGGATAGGATAAATGGACAAAGTCTTTTCCCTGGGGTCGGGGAGTCCAGAACTCGAGGGCATAGGTTTCGGGTGAGAGGGGAAAGATATAAAAGAGACCCAAGGGGCAACTTTTTCACGCAGAGGGTGGTATGTGTATGGAATGAGATGTCAGAAGAAGTGGTGGCAGCTGGTACAATTGCAACATTTAAGAAGCATTTGGATGGGTATATGAATAGGAAGGGTTTGGAGGGATATGGGCCGGGTGCTGGCAGGTGGGACTAGATTGGGTTGGGATATCTGGTCGTTGTGGATAGGTTGGACTGAAGGGTCTGTTTTCATGCTGTACATCTCTAAGACTCTATGACCATGTCTGGCAGCTCATTCCATACAAGCACCAGCCTCTTCTGTGTGAAAAATTTGCTCCTTAGGACTTTTTAAAAACTTTCCCCTCTCACTTTAACCTGTGGCCTCTAGTTTTGGAATCCCCTACCCTGGGCAAAGATGTTGGCTACTCACCGCATCCATGCCCCTCATGATGTTATAAACCGCCATACATAAAGCTTCAGATGCTCCAGGGAAAATGACTCTAGCCAATTCAACTTCTCCCTATATCTCAAACCTTCCAACCCTGACAGCATCCTGGTTAATCTTTTTGAACCCTTTTAAGTTCAACAACATCTTTCCTGGAGCAGGGAGACCAGAATTGAATGCAGTATTCCAAAAGTGGCCTCACCAATGTTGCAAGAATTTGAGGCTTTTTTGCAGTACTTTCTACCTTCATCAGCTTTCTCAATCAGAACACCATCTCCATAAACTCCTCTCCTAATCATTTGTTTGATTCAACCCACTACTTGTCAGACATCCTGTCACATTTATATTGTGTTAAAGGCTTACTGAAGTGTTATCTTCGAGAAGGATTGGATTTTAGTGGCAGATGGAAGGATGTGCTTTGGTGTCAAAACTGTGAGGTTGTAGAAGGAGAAGAAATAGGGTCATAGAGTCATAGAGATGTATAGCATGGGAAAAAACAGACCATTCGTTCCAACCCGATCATGCCGACCAGATATTCTAAACTAATCTTGTCGCATTTGCATGTGCCTTGCCAATGGCTTTGGTGCACAGGCTTTTTACTTAGAGCTGAGGGAGTGTAAGAAAGGAAAGCTCAGAGAAGCATGAACAATTATCCAAGTAAAATAGGCACAGACAAGAACGGTTGCTAGAATGTTGGAAAGTTCGATATGTAGGGGTAATGTCAGAAATTACAAAATTAGAAAATGTGTAAGTATAAAATATAATGAAAACAGATCAAAAAGGTCCATCAGTTCGTAAAATTGTGCGGCTTAATTTCCCTCCTTCTTCGTGGGAGATGTTGCTGCAAGTGAGATACAGCTGGAGTAATAATGTTGCGTGGGGCCATATTTTTGTGCTCTTCAATAGCTTTTTTTTGGATCTGGTCTTTTGCTCTAACACTGGTCTTCCCTGTACTCTTTTCACTCAATCTCTTCCCTCAATATACAAGCCTGATTTACCAGTATGTATAAGAAACATTCATTGAACACCTGCAAAATCAAAAATTCTGAAACTAATTCAAGTTTCAGCTAGCAGTACTTGACAACGTTTACATTTACTGAGGAGATGTATGGTAATTGAACCTTCTCTTTGAAAATGTGAGAATTTGAAAAATGCAAAGCCTTATTGAATTACATTCATACAATGATTCCCAATGCAATGCTGTGCATGTTTCATTCAAATTAAATCACTGCATCTATTAACACGGTCAATTTTCTCCATTGCACTTTAGTTTTGCATAATATGTATAACACCACTTGCACATATGGTGGCAAACGGATACAGCATTTGTAGTATGAACCAAGTGTAGTAAATGGTTCATAGGTCCACTAAGATCCAAAATCCTTTTGGCATTCTGTCATGTGCCTACTTCCAGTTGTTTATGTGTTGTGGCCAACCAGTCTGTCAATCACTGCATCTTCAGGAGATCAAAATCAACAAGCTATTGGCGACCTCCACTCAGTTTTTAACACATCTGAGCTTTCTGCAGTAAACTCCACAGGGGAGATAGGCTTCAGAAAAACTTCAATTTAAAAGAAGATAAACAAAGAGACATAAAATATATCAGGGACATGAACCGAAGTGAGATGCTAAGTTTTTTTTCTGTCTTTTATGGTTGATTCATGTGCAAACATATTTTACTAAAGTCTAATATTTGGTAAAAGCATGATTGTAAGCCAAGTATTAAATGTTCAGAATTAACTTGGCTTCAATTTTTTTTCTTCTCTGAGGCAAATGCTCAAATTTAAGCTCCCCAGGCTAATGTATGCACAAAGATTACATCTGTAAATGTGAAACTAATTTTCTCCATAAACAATTTCAGAGACATTCATGTAATAAGACCTGTCATCATACTATATATAAGTAAAAGGAAGCTGTGAACACATTGGATTAACAAATGTTTGAAAGGAATGGGGAAGCACATTCCTTTTAAGGTTTGGGAGTTTTGAAACAAAAGCTTCTAAATATACAGAGTCATACACCATTCTGTCCAAATAGTCCATGTTGACCACGTTCCCAAATTAAACTAGTCCCACTTGCCCGTGTTTGGTCCATATCCCTCTAAACCTTTTCTATTCATTTACATAGCAGAAAGTGAGGACTGCAGATGCTGGAGATCAGAGCTGAAAATGTGTTGCTGGAAAAGCGCAGCAGGTCAGGCAGCATCCAAGGAACAGGAGAATCGACGTTTCGGGCATAAGCCTTTCTTCAGGAAGTGCTTCTGAAGAAGGGCTTATGCCCGAAACGTCGATTCTCCTGTTCCTTGGATGCTGCCTGACCTGCTGCGCTTTTCCAGCAACACATTTTCAGCTATTCATATACATACCCAAATGTCTTTTCACTGTTGTAACTGTATCTGCATCCATCACTTCCTCAGGCAGTTCATTTCACACATAAACCACTCGTAAAAAAGTAGCCCCTCATGTATTTGTTAAAATTTTATTTCATCTCAAAAATATGCCTTCTAGTTTTGAACTTCTCACCCTAGGGAAACAACTTTTACTATTCACCTTATTCATACACCTCATGATTATATAAACCTTGATAAATTTACCCCTCAACCTCTTAAGCACCAGCAGGAAAAACACGTCTGAATGGATACGTATCTTGCCATTAAACTTACTGACACCTATGATAAGAAAGGTGTTCTTTATACCAATGCTTACAGGTATTATTGAATAACTGCAATTGCTATTCTAGTCTAGATGGGAGAAATTAGGCAAGATTTTGGTCGTGGCAAAGGGCTGAATCCTATGTTTCTTTTGCTGTCATGTTTCTCAAGTCTCATGGGGAGGCTTTTTCTTCACAAGGTTGAATCAGTTTTCTATCATTCCAAACTCATTAACTACTTTTCTTGCCCTATGTTGCTATCTCATCAATGCTAGTGTGTTTCTATCATTTGCTGTGGCTGGAAGAACTCATTACTGCCAGGGTATCTGGGAATAGACTGCCATCACTGGTGCTATGCCTTCTTAAAATCTGGCTGAACATTGGCCTAGTGTTCGTACAGCAGAGTTGTCCTTCACTTTCAATGTAGTGGTGCTGGTGACACAAATACATACTGCATGTGGCACATAGGTGGCATGCTGGCACATCTTCGCACATATGTCTTGACTTTCCTACCCCAGTCACTGTGTAATCACTAGGCCACACCTGTTAACGTATCCTAAGCCACATCAGAACTTACAGCCTTGTCTAATTCTCGATACATTATCCCTAATGCCCATTATAGGCCAACATCTTCTCATTGCTCAATGGGGGACTCTCACATAAAGGGAAGCATTCAAACAATGCCAAAGCTTATCTTTTATTTAACAGAAGTGCACAGAAACAAAGTGAAGAGAGACTGTATCTTTCCCCACCATTGGAACCAACAACGGGTCTTCAGTCCAGAATGTTGTCCTGCATCCATTTCTTGTCTACTGGCTGTGGGTGTCAAACCATCTCTCTGGCTTCAAGTTCCCATTGCAGCTGAGCTATTTGCTGCACAAGGAGCTCCTCCTTCTCTCCCCAGTGTTCTTGTCCTTCCCTTTGGAAGACAGCGCCTGTTCCCCTGGTTCCTCAGTATCTAGCACATTCCCTTGTTGGCTGCTTCAATGTCTATGGAGCACAGCATGCTGGAGTAATATGTCATACTCTGTCTGAAGTATACTCCAGGGATTCTGTCGCCCACCACGCCCCTCATCCCAGCCCAGTTCAAGAGTGGAACTGCATCATCCGCAGGCATGTCATAGCCCTAGTTTGAGCAGTATCATATCTACCGTGTGATTCCCCTAGCTGCTTTCAGTGGCTCTTCAGGACTGACTGTGATATAGACCCCAGATGGTTGGAACCCCTGACCAAAGCAGATGGTTGACTTTGGTCAAGTTCTTGGTCTGTATGTGAACTCTACCCTTGACTGACTGCATGTTCCCCTTTACTCAGATGAGGACTAATCTCCAGAGGCTTCGAGACCTGGCCTTTTTATTGTAGCATCACGCAGACTATTTTCCACACAGGCAGCTGGCACATGCTGTGGGTGTGTGTATAGCATTTCGATGTATCACAGAGCAAGATGTCCAACTCCTTGAATGATCATTATTAAAATGCATGACACCGCGATCTTTCCAGTCCCGTCTTGTCTCAGCGTCTTCCCCTAACTTGAGATCAGTCTGTCAACTCAAGTTGGGATCATGCAGGCAGCCGCTTGTGTTTTTTTAAAAATTACTTTAAGTTCTTTCAGGATCCTGTAAATAAGGGATCCTGCCGACTAACGCCAGACTGTTGAAGAAATTCTCTGCACCCTAACCTTAAGCGTTAACAAATTTTATTGCATGATATCATGTGGAGCAAACCATTCTTCAGAATGGTCTGGTGATACTCCAAAGTGCTTCAGATCACTGTGGATTTATAAAGTACAACAGATACAAGCTGACAGTTGTTTAATCAGACCCAAAACCACAAGATAGTCACTAGATGGCCTACGTGAGCATACACCAGGCAGTGTCTGAGGTCTGTACATATCAAGCCAGTGTTGTCAGACCTTGAGTCAATGCGCACTCCAGATACCACATTCTCCCATTGATAATGTTTGGCTGATTTGCTCTTTCCACAGATAAACAGTTCCTGAGTTATGTGATAAAAGCAGAAGTTATGTGGTTGTTACAGGATGTTCTAGTCAGCTAGGGTCACCCAGAGCCAGGGCCAAGTCAAGTGATAGCTACACCATGACTGATTAAAATGGCTGAAGAAGCAGTCCAGCAAAAACAGCTTCCTCAATCAGCAAGTGAATACAGAAATGCCATCAGCCCTTAGGCTTTGGCTGAATGCACCACAAGAAATAGCATGTCAAGGAAAGGCAGAGATATTGTGAGTAATCAGGTAGGTAGTCAACCAGTGTGAGCTAATTGTGCAAGCAAGCAGTCTGTACCAGTTTGTGAGCTGGGTGCCTGACCTTGTTCCAAGTGCACCCATAGGTTCAGCTTTAAAGTGTAGAAGCCTATTCAAAGTGGATCAGAGTTGTGCCATGATGATGTGGAGAGGTGTCAAATGTCAGATGCCAGCATCTATAGATGTGAAGTTCATTCAGCCATTGACCACAGAGCTCACCCTGAAACATTAGAACTGGGTGTACAAGGTGAAGGTCTGGAGGAGCAAGCTGGAGTTGCCAGACAATGCTTTGACCTTTAGGCAAAAAATTCTCAATAACAAAAATGGAACGTGCTAGAGGAACTCAGCATGTCTGGCAGCATTTGTGGGGAGAAAGCAGAGTTAACATTTTGAGTCCAGTAAGTCAGTTCTGATGAACAGTCACTGGACTCAAAATGTTAACTCTGCTTTCTCCTCACAAACGCTGCCAGACCTGCTGAGTTTCTCCAGAAATTTCTGGTTTTGTTTCAAACCTTTAGCATCTGCAGTTCTTTATCTCATTCTAAAATGATGTATGTTCATTCTGTTAAATCCCTTTATGGAACTCTCTTCTTCCTCGGTTTTTAATCTTCTCTTGCTTTTTTTTATTTGATTTGATTTGATCTATTATTATCACATGTACCGAGGTACAGTGAAAAGTTTTGTTTTGGGAACAATATGGGCAGATCATACCATACAAAGTCCATTAGGGTGCTAGAACAGAGTGAGGAATACAATGTTACTGCTGCAGAGAAGGTGCATAAAGAATAAGATCAAGATTAAATTTAAAATTTGGAAGGTCCATTCAGAACTTTATTACCAGTGGAGAAGAAGCTGTTCTTGAATCTGTTAGTATGTGTGTTTAAGCTTTTGTGTCTTCTGCCCAATGGAAGAGATTATAACCAGGATGGGAGGGGTCTTTGATTACATTGGCTGCCTTCCCGAGGCAGCAAAAAGTCTGCAACTTTCTGAAATTTATATTTTAATAGTGCCCTTTCTGATACTTACTGTTTTAATTGCTGCACCTTTGGTGATTATGCTTTCCACTTACTGGGTCCTATACTCTGGAAATTGCCCTCCCCAGTAAACCTCTCTGCATCTCTCTCCTTCTATAAATCCACTTCTGTGAGAATGTTAATTATCACAAGTCCTACTATTTCTTTAAGCAGCCTTACCAGCTAGGTGTAAAATGTTGCTTGCAGGGTGCCTTGGGACAGTTTACTAAGTTAAAGGTATATTATGAAATTAAATTGTTGCAGTTACTGTTGTAAAGCTGAAGGCCAAATTCCCAAAATTTCACAGAGATTCCTCTGAGCTCTAGCCATTAGTTCTGCTACCACACCAGCAGGAGAGAGCACAGGGTTCTAGATGTCCATTTGCCCCAGGATCTCCTGTCCTTCATCCAGCTTCTTGTTCAACATCTTTCAGGAAATGTAGGCTTCATTAATTAATGGAATGATCATAGTTAAGCTCTTGAATAATGCATTCCCACACTTTAAGGAATGCCTTCCATGTGAACTATGGTGATATGCTCCTTAGAGATTTGTTTGTTTCAATGAGAAAATTTACTTTAGCCTTGGAAAATTGTTTGCTTCTCAGCTTTTCCTTCTTGCAGATGCCCCTTTTGTGTTTACCCCAGCACACTGGATCAAGATGCCTATTGTACAATTTAGTTATCAGGAAAGAATTTCAGACCCAAATAGAAATTGCTGATTTGAACAGAGCTTTGTCACTTGAAATGCACTGCACGGTGGGCGGCACGGTGGCACAGTGGTTAGCACTGCTGCCTCGCAGCGTCAGAGACCCGGGTTCAATTCCCACCTCAGGCAACTGACTGTGTGGAGTTTGCATGTTCTCCCCGTGTCTGCGTGGGTTTCCTCCGGGTGCTCCGGTTTCCTCCCATAGTCCAAAGATGTGCAGGTCAGGTGAATTGGCCATGCTAAATTGCCCGTAGTGTTAGGTAAGGGGTAAATGTAGGGGAATGAGTGGGTTGCGCTTCGGCGGGGCGGTGTGGACTTGTTGGGCCAAAGGGCCTGTTTCCACACTGTAAGTAATCTAATCTAATCTAATCATAAAAAGTAAGTTCACGTTGCAACAAATGCAGTAAGGGTTTGAACTAAATCTTTGGCTCAAGGAGATTGAATTGAATTTATTGTCACGTGTACAGAGGCACAGTGAAAAGCCTTGTCTTGTGAGCAATGCAGGCAGATCACAGAGTTAAGTAGCATCGATAAATAAATAATATTAAACAGCGGCAAAAACAAAAACACAGGTACAGTTGACTGTTAAGAGTTTGTGGGTCCATTCAGTATTCTAACAACAATGAGGTAGAAATTGTTTCAAAACTGGCTGGTGTGTGTGTCTAGGCTTCTGGACCTTCTCCCTGATGGTAGAGGTTGGAGGAAAACATTGCCAGGGTGGTATGGATCTTTGAGAATGCTGGCGGCCTTTTCTTGACAGTGGGCCTGGTAGATGGATTCTATAGATGGGAGGTTGGCTTTTGTGATTGTCCCGGCTGAGTTCACCATTCTCTGTAACTGTCTCCGATCTTGAATGGTACAGTTCTCATACCAGGTAGTAATACATCTAGACAGAATGTTTTCGCTGGTGCACCTATAAAAGTTGGCAAGGGTATTCGCCATCATGCCAAATTTCCTCAGCTGCCAAGTGATGGGTTTTCCATATATTTTGGGAACAAGCTTGGTTTGATGTTGTGATATAAATTAAACCATTAATTTCAAATAATGTAAATAATTCTCTTAAACAAGCAATGAACAGAATTCAATCTGAGTTCAAGAAAATATTTGTACCTAATATTATAAAGTCTGATTTCATTCTACTCCTGAACCCATTGCCAAGTTTCCACTGCTCAGACTGATGTTTTTTTAATGAAAATCTGGCATGCAGATGGTATTATAACCATGATAACCTCCTTAAAGAGATTATTGTATTTTTAATGATGAAAAAAATGAGTATAATAATGATATCAGACACAATATAAAACAAATGTCTGTCTCCTCTTGGAAATGACCTCCCTTCAGAAAGAATCTTGACAACATATATTTGTTATGCCTGTGTAATAGGCAAAACTTACCAGGCAATTTTTATTTTTATAGTTCAAATAGAATTAATAAGATTGAGGTGAGCCTGTTTGGTTTTCATACATATCCCTCTTTGTCTGCGATAGCTTGAACTGAGATCATTTTCCACAGGTTTATTTCAGCCAACATCTGTGATAACAGCTGAAGTAAAATGATTAGGAGACATAAGAATTGTGAAACTGATGTGTCTGTGAGAAAACCAGCAAGCCTGAGTGTCCCTTTAGAGATAAAGCAGGTGCTTGCAGTATTAAGCAGACATTACATGGATTAAAACACCAGCAGTAAGCACTAAAACCATGATATGATTCATTCTTACGTCTACATGGGTCTTTCAAAAGAATACAGTGATGAAAGGCTGAAATAGTTGTTCTTAAAAGCTTACATGTTTATGTACATGGTGTAAGCTCACAAAAGCTGCAGTGTCTGATTTGTATGTGAAACACGCCTTTAGAAATTTCTACAAAGTTTGGAGGTTCCGGCTTCAAAGTTTACAAGTCAAATATTGTCAACTCTGATCAACTTAACCGTAAGAAAGTATAAGGTTCATAAAGGAAGGACTGTCTGCTTTTATACCTTTGGTAAGTTATTATTCTTTACTGCAGCTACTGTCTTGCACAAAATTATGCCTTTGACACTTAAGCCAACACTTGGAGTATTGACGGAAAGTTAGAACAGCCCTCTTATCGAATTTGACAGCACTGTGATCTAATATTTTGAATATCCTTCATTCCAATTAAAATGTGGCTGCATAACACAAAAAATCAGGCTTATAAGAGAAATATATGTGGTGAACCAATTAAGCCTTCAGCTTGTAAATGGTTAATTGAATGCAAGCTCCTGTTATTTTTCCAGATGTGGCCACATTTACACTATGAATGCTTTTTTTTGACAGAAGATGATCGAAGATTGCCTGAAGGAGTTCCTATGTCATTCTGACATGTTCATACCAATGTGCTTTGTGCAACAAGGAAAAAGACAAGATGGACATGATGTGCTCTGTGCATTGGACAGAAAAACAAATCCAACACTCACATATGAAGGGCTGGTTTATCATTTTGTTATACACTGCATAACATGATCTTTTTTCACACTGTGTGAAGACTGCTTGCTCATAATCATTTCTTCTAGGTCTGGATTTCATTCAAAAAATTCAGAAATTGCACCTATAGAGCAAGAATACCTAATATAGCTGTGTATCAATAAGCTGGTGACAGAAATGGCTAATGTATTGGGCCTTAGTTAAAAGGATATTGTTAAAAGGATTTTTTTTTAGGAAAGGCATTTTCTTTTGGTTCAGCAAGGAAAATCCATCAGTAGATACCTATATTAAGGTTTGTCTTCACAAATTTATGTATAAGCATACCCTGAATTTCACAGCTAAAGTAAGGGTAAAATTGTAAATGCTCCCTGTCACTGCTTTGGGAATGATAGCAACTTATAATGTCTACACATTCGCAATTTAAGGCAGAAACCCAGAAGATGCTAATAGTGTTTCCTATTCCTCCCTATGATGTACTTTTGAAATTCTGATGGATGGAAATGGATGAATCAAGTAGATCAACACTTCGGAGATGGTAATCACTTTATCCTAACCTTTAGGGTAGCTGTGGAAAAGGATAATACATAATTTAGTGCAAGAATAATTAATTACGTGAAAGCCAGATGAAATGGGATAAGAATGAATCTAAAAGGTTGGGAGAAATAAATAAGAGCTAAACAATAAGCTACCCTCAAAGGAGATATAGCTTGGGCACAGCCAAGATACAAGTCCTCGAAATGAAACTTACAGTTCCAACATTACCTCCCATCTATACTCAATGCTCTGAACAATAAAGGAAAGCAGACCAAATGCCTTCTTCACTCTTCAGATCTTGAAGACAAAGGAGGTAGAAATTAAGAAAAGAAACAAAAACTGTGCTTATGAGAGAAGTGTGACAGAAAACACAATTGAGAACTAGGCTGATTCTCAAGGTTCAGAGGGGTGGTGGGAAGACAAATAAGACAAGTAAAGATAGAACATGAAAAGAGACTATTAGTTGATAAAGAGAGTTTAGAAAACATAGATTATTGACGAAATTGAAAGGGTTAATGGCACAAACATATCTGGGCATACACAGGGAGTGGGTGAACACTGACAACAGACTAGGTGAGCAGCCAAGAACAAGGAATGCGTAGACTCTGGCCATCAAAGGATACTATATCAATTATGTTACACAGATTTGTAACCTCTTGTCTAAGTGGTGAATCCTCAGAACATTGTAACCTATCATACAATTATAGACATTTACAGAATAGATTGAGGCCATTCAACCCATCATGTCTGTACTGACTCCTGTAAAACCTACCCAGATAGTCCCATTCTCCAGCCCTATTGCTAACTTCAACAATTTCAAACACATAGTCTGCTCTCTTTTAAAACCTCATATGGACTCCACTTCCACCACATTCCAAATCCTAACAACTCTCTGAGTAAAGATGTTTCTCCTCATCTCACTCCTAGCTTCCTTCTGACATACTTGAATTTGTGACTGATAGGCCAAGTAGTGGAAACAGAGTATTTTCTTTTTATTGTGAAAATTGTTCATAATTTTGAACACTTCAGCAAGGTCACTACTTAATCTTGTCTGCTCCAAGGAGAGTGAGTCCAAATTCTCTAATCATTCCTTATATCATTCTGGTAAGTTTCCTTTGAACTCTTTCCTGCTTTAACATCCTTTTTTAAATAAAGTGTCCAGAGTGAACACAAAATTCCAAATTTGGTCTGACCAATGATTTGCAGAGGTGTAGCATCTCTTTCTTGCTTTTACACTTCTTTGCCTCTATTTATAAATCCAGGACATTATAAGCCACCTTAACAACCATTTAAAATTGCCTGGCCATATCAGAGAATCATGCATGTGACTCATGTGGTCCTTCTGTTCCTATACTCCCCTCAAGGTTGTATCATTGAGTTTGTATTGTCTCTCCATATTTCTTGTATCAAAATGTATTACCTCACATTTCACTGCATTGAAATTCATCTGCCAGCTGCCTGCCCATTTGGCTAACTTGTCAATGTCCCTCTGAAGTCAATCAACTTCATCCTCACAATTCACTATTCTCCTTAGCTTAACATCATCCTGATATCATTTCAGTATACCTTGTAGTGCAGCTGTTGATAAGGTGGCATGGTTACAAGATGCATTTCTGTTTTCCAGGAGGAGATTATTTTGTGTATAATTCCCTGTAAATTTTCTTTGAGTGGCTGAAAAGTCCAAGAAGTGTGATCTATGCAAGTATCATTTTGTATTTTCTCACTTAAAGCATTTCCGCTCTCCTCAAAGGCTTCTCACATCGAAAAGGTCTTCAAGTACTCCCATTATACCTTCTAAATGTATTGGCACAATCTGAGCTTCCTTCAATTTCTCTTCCTCTTTATTGTTCATTTGTTTTCTTTTCAATTTATTCCTTACAATTCTCACCAAATATTCCATTCTAATGCATCCTAATGTGTTCATAATCAATGTAAGGCAGCGTTGAATCTGGCAATCACATCATTCAAACCTCTTTATACTTTGTTATGAGACAGAGAATCTGAAGTGTGCTGTAATGTTATGTACAAGTAATTCCTTCTTAATCTGGCAAGGTACCTGTTGTTTCCCAGAAAGATCAAATTAGTTGGTTTTACATGCTTTCCTGCAATTCACTGGTCTTGTATTGGCATCATGTTAATAATCCTGTATTAGGTAATTTAATCATTCCTGACACCACTCCCTGACAAATATTGTGTTGATAGGAATGACAACCAGCATGATTGGGGCCTGGCCTTTGTTTTGAGAGCTATAACTCCTGGGTGGCCCAGTGGTTAGCACTGCTGTATAATAGTGCTAGCAACCTGGGTTCAATTCCAGCCTTGGGTGACTATCTATGTGGAGTTTGCACATTCTTCTTGTATCTGCATGGGTTTCCTCCCACAATCCAAAGAGGTGCAGGTGAGGTGAATTGACCATGCTTAAATTGCCAATAGTGCTTGGAGATGTGTAGTTTAGATGCATTATTTAAGGGTAAATATGGGGGTGGGGGGGGTGGGTTACTCCTTAGGGGTCAATGATGAATTATTGGGCTATAGGGGCTGTTTCCACACTGTCGAGATTCTAGTTATGCTAGTAGGGGGTGGTGGCTTAAGTTTAGGTTTGATGGTTATGACATTAAGCTGTCTTCCTTTTGTTTTTTTGCACACATTTAAAATATTTAGTAATTGAAGCAAAAATGGCATGAAGAGCACTGTTTTGACGCAATGAGTGGTTAGCATCTGAATACACCTCCTGAGAGTCTGCAGGAGGCAAGTTCAATCAGATCATTCAAAAATGAGTTTTGTGTTTAGTTCATTCACAGGATGAGGGCGTTGCTGACAAGGTCATCATTTATTGCCCATGTATAATTGCCCAGAGAACAGTTAAGAGTCAACTACATTATTGTGGGTCTGGAGTCACATGTAGAACAGACCAGTTAAGGATGGCTGTTTCCTTCCTTAAAGGACATTGGTGAACCTGATGGGTTTTTCTAATAATCAGCAACAAACTTGTGTTCACCATTCAGACGCCTAACTCCAGATTTTTATTGAACTCAAACTCCACCATGTGCAGTAGCAAGATTTGGGCCCAGGTATCCAGAACATGGGCGGCACGGTGGCACAGTGGTTAGCACTGCTGCCTCACAGCGTCAGAGACCCGGGTTCAATTCCCGCCTCAGGCGACTGACTGTGTGGAGTTTGCACGTTCTCCCCGTGTCTGCGTGGGTTTCCTCCGGGTGCTCCGGTTTCCTCCCACAGTCCAAAGATGTGCAGGTTAGGTGAATTGGCCATGCTAAATTGCCCGTAGTGTTAGGTAAGGAGTACATGTAGGGGTATGGGTGGGTTGCGCTTCGGCGGGGCGGTGTGGACTTGTTGGGCCGATGGGCCTGTTTCCACACTGTAAGTAATCTAATCTAATCTAAACATTATCTGGGTCCTTAGGTTAACAATCTAGCAATAATACCGCTAGGCCACCATCTCCCCAAGTTATCTGAAATGGAGAAAGTGCAAGGGTTATCTGGAGAAAGCGTGAGAATGGCACAACAGGAGGTGCTTATTTGGAGAACTGACACAGAAATGCTGGAGTGAATGGCGTCCTTCCGTACTGTAACAATTTTGTAACTCTGCTCTCTGATCATGCAATTGTATTTTTGATGACAAAAAAAAATTGAATTATGTCTAACTAGGTTTAAAATAGCATATAAAGTTATAGTTATTGCTCTCTGTGAAAAACTAATTTCAGATTTTTGGAATGCCAACTTCCTCCATTCTGAGAAAGTCCAGGTTTAAAAAAAAACCTAATATTTCCTTTTCTCCCTGAATTGATGTGCATGTTACAATCTTCATTATTATTTCTGCAATTGAAAGTATCTGAATAGTAATCTGCTTTTTACTTCCTGATTTGGTTACTGTATTGTTGCAGAGAGCCAAAGATTCTTTGTGGCTGGCACCAGGATTAAATTAACTGAAGTAAAAGTGAAATTCATAATGTTTTGGGGTACTATGGATGGAAATGCTTTAATTGGGATCCTCACTTCCAGATAGCTTTTCACCATCATTGCTCTTGAGACCTTGCTGCATATAATTAAGTAATGCAGAGGACTTCTCTGCAGATCAGCTGTTAATTGACAAATTCTAAAGTTTCTATTATCTTATTTAAGGTCACATACATGACCTGTTGGTGAAGGATTGTATATATTTTTGAAATTGTCACATTCAATGTTCCATGCACATGGCCACTCAGTCCATGCAACAGACTTAAAGGAAACAAAAAGACAGATTAGAATTTATCGTGAACCTTTCAGGACCAGTGGATGTGCCAAACTGCTTTACAGTCAATGACGCCATTTTTGAAGTGTCATCATTGTTTCACTTCTTCAAATGCAACAATGTCCAATAAACAGCAATGTGACAATGATCAGATGGCTTGCTTTTGTAATCTTGGTCAAGGGATAAATATTGGCCAGGAATAAGTCCCCTGCTCATCTACAAAATAGTGCTTTGTGCTCTTATCCCTGTCCCTACTTCTAGGAATGGAGTCCATGAGGGAAGCATCCCCACTTCCTGCACAATGTTCCAGTAGACAGATCCGTCAGGCATACACATTAAATCATGATGTCATCCAAACTATCTAAGAAATATAGCCAACTTGGAAATAATTTCTAAGTGATCAACAATTGTTTGATTACAAGTCTCAGTTGGGAAGAAGACAAGGGGACTGCTGTCGGCTTTAATTTCTATAGCAAAACATATGGTCAGTTGGCAATGGATAAGTAAGAGACAGGAAGGAGACACTCTTGATTGCAAACTTACCAGCAGAGAACTGTAACATTTTGTCCCAGGTGACATGACGTCTCTAATTCTGATAGCCATGCGTACCATAAATCCACCGATATCTAACAAGTCCTCCCCTGTACTTGTTAACTATGTCATATGTTGATGGCCTCATTTGGCCTTTCTCAGTTTCTGTGTTTGATTTTCCTGTGAGGACATAGAGAGAGAGAAGAAAAGAGAGAAAGAGAGGGAGAAGAAACCTGTGAGTGAGATTAATGGAATGTATTGAATGAATAGTTGGAGGACATTTGTTGAAGGGGAGACATAAAGTTGCATAAGAATAAGGGTGAATGTCAGTGACTGATAGATAGATAAAGAAGTATGGAGTACAAGACAGAGAGGAATGGGTGCACCTGCAAGGTACCTTAGCCTGAGGCATGATGAGCTGGAATAGGACAGACAAGGCGAACGAGGGATGTATTATGATAATGTAAGTTAATTACATTTCCTTTCCTGCACTTCTTAGACCTTTCAATCTCTTCGTATATGGCAGCATGCTGCAGAATCCTGGAACATTGGGCGGCATGGTGGCTCAATGGTCCATACTTCTGCCTCACAGTGCTATGGACCCAGGTTTGATTCCAGCCTCGGGCAACTGTCTGTGTGGAGTTTGCACATTCTCCCCATGTCTGCATGGTTTTCTCTGAGTGGTGTGATTTCCTCCCACAGTCCAAAGATGTGCAGGTTAGGTGAATTAGCCATTCTAAATTGCCCACAGTGTTCAGGGTGTATAGGTTAGTTGCATTAGTCAAGGGAAATGTAGAATAATAGGGTAGGGAAGTGGGTCTGGGTGGGTTACTCTTTGGAGGGTTGGTGTGGACGTTTTGGGTCAAATCGATGCTGACTTTCTCCACCATTTCAGTACACGTTGGAGTTTAGGAAAAAGAGAGGCAAGCTTATTGAAACATAATAAATTCTTAGCAGGAGAAGTGAGAGAAGGTTATTTCCCCTTATGGGAGCATCTAGAACCAGAGTGCATAATCTCAAACTAAGGGGGCATCCATTTAAGACAGAGATGTTGAGGAATTTTTTCCCACTGTGGAATTCTTTACTGGAGAGAGCTTTTGAGATTGGATTATTAAGTATATTCAAGGCTGAGATAGATTTTTAATTAGTACAAGAATTGAGGATTATAAGGAAAAGGCAGGAGAGTTGAACATTATGAGATCAGCCATGGTATGATTGATGGAGGAGAAGACTTGATGTACTTTATGGTCTCCTTCTGTTCCTACATCTTATGATCTTATCTCCAACATTGTAATTGTGATGCCTCCAAAAGGTTTCTTCCTCATGTTGCCAGAGTAAACCACATCCCTCCAGACTGCAGAACATCTACTGAGATGACAGTGAAGCAAGGCGCAATCTGTGATCTTTTCAACTCAATTCTCCACTTCCCTCTCTTTGATTGTGTACACCCAACTGTTCAAATGATATGCTTCGAGTCATACGGCATAGAAATAGACTTTTCGGTCCAAACAGTCCATGCCGAACATAATCCCAAACTAAACAAGTCCCACCGGCTTGTACTTGACTCATATCTCTCCAAATATTTTTTTCATGTACTTATGTAAATACCTTTTAATCGTTGTAACTGTTCCCACATCTACCACTTCCTCTGGAAGTTCATTCCAAACACAAAACCACTTTGTGTAAAAAAGTTGCCTTTTTGTCATTTTAAATCTTTCTCCTCTCACATTAAAAAATGTCCACTCGACTTGAAATTCCCCACCCTACAGAAAAGACACCTCTCATTCACCATATCTATACATCTCATTATTTTATAAATCTCTATAAGGTCATCTCTCAACCTCCTATACTCCAATGAAAAAAATCCCAGCCTTTCCTTATAATCCAAACCTTCCATTCCCAGTGTCATCATGGTAAATCTCTTCTGAACTTTCTCCAGCTTAATAATGTATTTCCTATAACAGGGAAACCAGGACTGGACACAATATTCCAGAAGAGGCCTCACCAATGTCCTGGCAAGAGGGGATCGGGGGGCAGAAGCAGGCTGAGACAATGGGTCGGCCGGGGCAGTCAGGTTTGTGGATTTTGGGCAGGAGGTAGAAACGGGCGGTGCGGGGTTGTGAGACTATGAGGTTGGAGGCGGTGGATGGGAGATCCCCTGAGGTGATGGAGGTGGATGGGAGATCACCAATGTCCTGTACAACTTCAACATAATGTCCCAACTTCTATACTCATAGGTCTGAACAATTAAAGGAAGTGTGCTAAACGCCTTATTAACCACCCTATCTAAATCTGAACTATGTCCCTGAACCCCATGTCTCCCTGTTCTGCAACACTACCCAAGGGTCTATTTTTAATCATAAAAGTTTGTTTTACCAAAATTCAAATTAAACTTCATCTGGCACTTTTTAGCCCATTGGCCCAATTGATCAAGATCTCTTTGTAATCTTACCTAACCTTCCTCACTGTCCACTATACTACCAATCTTGGTGTCGTCCGCAAATTTACTAACCATGTTTTCTGTATTCTCATCTCAATTGTTTGTATAAATGGCAAACAAAAGTGGACCCAGTAGCGATTACTTGGAAAGTCCCTTTAATTGCTAGTGCTGAATCTGTGTCATGCAGGTTATTAGTAGAATTACTAATGTAACTTGGTCAGGAAACTGCAAGTGCCTGAGTTAATCACATGTACGCTGTTCTGATTGAGTTGCTACTTGCAAATAAACTCTCCTTCCAGAGCATTACCAGTTTAAAAGGCAGTCCAAAACTCTGATGAGTTATGGGTGGATATTACTTATATTAATCAAAAACTCACCCAGCTACATCAGATGCTTGCCTTCAGCTGCAACGTCTGTAAAACAAACATGACCTTGCCATGTTTGCCCTTAATACGTGTTAAAGACTTGATACTAGTGACTCTCCTTAAAAGCATTCCTTTCTGAACATAATTCTAACCTAAGCAGATAATTTCACTGCATGAAATTATTTTCTATTGATGTCCATTGCACTGCATATAATTCCTGATCCTTGCATGTCAGCTAATCCTGATTGAAGTTTAATATTTCTGATGTTATTCATCTTTGAACTCCAAGCAAAGAACACATTACATCTTGTCGACCATTGTCTGTTTTCACACGAGCACATTAGAAGTGAACTGTACGGTGTTGTTTCAACTTACCATTAGTCGTACAACATATGGTTTAAATTGCTTGAAGCACATACAAGTCATTCTTTTTTATCTAAAGAAAAACTGATCTATGCAGAAAAAGTCCTGACGGGGTAAATGGGTTTGTACCGAGATCCAAATATACATGATCGGGATTCATTAAACAAAGGGATTAGAAATCCAGTTACTATTGAATAAGACAGAACTTTAACTTATGCAGATACATTGAAAACATGACCAACTTTACAGTTACCATTTGACATTTGTTCTTTAACAATTCCAACCCAGTTAACTGAATTACCATATGCCAGAAGAACCAGCAATTCAAATGATAAAGCTGACCTCATATAAATGTATTACCATAAGTACTTAAGCCATTTGGATGACTTCTGCTGGAATGGCAAAGCATTCTTTATGCCTCTATTTCTTCTCTAGCGAGGAACTCACTTTCTTGTATTGTTGGACTGTGTTTTCTGATTTTTCTAGCAAAGTGGAGTTTCAGGCAGATTTACGTCAGACAGCCCACTATGGGCCATGTGGCTGAGAGGGAAATTTGCCTGCAACATCCTGCTCCCGATTTGTGTTTCCAACAGCTGTAGATAGTGATAGCGAGATAGGTATATTCAGACTATAGTCATTCTCCTCCACCTCTTTTGGGGATGTTCTGCTGCTGGTCTCTCCATCTCAAGGCTGTGTGGCAGGTGTTCGAGGTTTCTGATGCTGCTGTGCTTCGTAATAACATTTCTATTGCTGTCTGGTTCAACATTGCTGTCTTTTGGTCAACACAGGAATCCTGTGAACGTTGATTCTCCTGATGGCATATTAATGACAATAAATGATTGTATAGTGTTGTATATGGGAAGCTTAACCTTCATAAGTAGGCCAATGCCAAGCCCCATCAAAGAACTCTAAGCTCTGTGAATGTACTCAGATGTAAGTTGCAGAATCAAAACCCCAGGGCTACGTTGGTTAAGTTAAGCACAGGCACTGATCCACTAGAATAACAACTCATCCCAAACATCACAGAACAGGCAAGTGAAGTGAAATGCTGTAGGTCTGAACATTGTCTTCCAGCATCAGGCATAAATAGTGATGCAGAAATGGCCAAGACAGTGAGATCTTTAAGCCTGCATATCTTCGTGTACCTGATGTTTCAAGGGCCCATTGATGTAACACATATAATGATGATGACTACATGATACGTAAACTGGAATATTCATGGTTGCAAGAGATCAAGGTTTTATTAGAATCCAATTTGATGGCACTGGGTGGCATCACAGAATCAGTGGATGCATGATTAATACAATTGTCCCTAACAGACCGTCACACAAATTATTATATTCTATTCCCAGAGAAAGAAACAGGAACTTACCCCACTCTGCAGCCATTTTGTCTCATTATTCAGCAGTTGAATTTGACCTGAAGATGGCAAGGTTTCAGCTTCATGCCCTCATGAGCACGGTGGCTCAGTGCTTAGCACTGCTGCCTCACAGCACCAGGGACCCAGTTTCGATTCCAGTCTCGGGTGAATGTCTGAGGAGTTTGTACATTCTCTCTGTGTCTGCATGGGTTTCCTCCAGGTGCTCTGGTTTCCTCCCACAACCCAAAATGTGCAGGTTAGTTGAGTTGGCCATGCTACATTGCCCATAGTGTTCAGGGATGTGTAGATTAGGTGTATTAATCAGGGGTAAATATAAAATAGTGGTAGGGGAATGGGTCTGGGTGGGTTACCCTTCAGACTGTCAGTGTGGACTTGTTGGGCCAAATAGCCTGTTTCCACACTATAGGGATTGTATGAAACTCTATATACCTCTACCTGAGAAGAACAATAATCCCCGCCACCACACATTCATGTTCCCCTTTGTGTGGTGTGTCCCCTGGCTGACCATGGTCCTCCTTCACTCCATTCAGTACTGTTCGTCTTTGACAAACAGACATGGTCAGTGTTTGAAGCACTGGCAGTGTGGTTGGTACTTAAGATGCCAGCACACGCTGTAATGGTGACATTGATTTACATCAGTGCCCTAAATTAATCATCCCCTTGAAAGTTTGGTACTTTCAACAGTGACAAGGTACCTGTTTCTTCTTCTGTGTTAAACAGCAATGCAAGTCAGAGAAGCTGGCAGTCTTCAGGTTACGTTGCTATTAGAGTGGGTGTGTTCTAAACCCCAGGTCCTACAAAGTAGGGTCTCCCTCCCTCCCTCCTCCTCTAACCTAAATTAAGAGTCCACAGACTTGCCACAAAAAGAGGGTCGAAGGAAGTTTGGATCGAAGAGTGAGGCTTCAGCTCAGGAGTCTTTGACAAGGAGGTTGAGTGGTGATTACGCCACAGTTGAAGAGGGTGAAGACATGACTGCCCAGCTGGTTCAGTGTGCTACGTGCTTGATGTGGGAGGTCAACGACTCTGGTGTGTCTGGCTCGTATATGTGTGGAAAGTGTGTGCACATTCAGCTATTGACCGAGCATATTGCAGCGCTGATGAAAGAACACGAGGACCTTAGGCTTATCCGAGAGAACGAGATCTTTCTGGACAAGACCTTCAGCGAGGTTATTACACCAATCATGCCAGAAGAGAGCAGACGATGAGGAAGGCAGAGAGGAGACAGGTGCAAGAGACCCCCGGGAGAAGTACCTGTCAGGAACAAGTTGAAGCTTTTGGAAACATTAGAGACTGATGACACTGCCAGTTCACAAGGCGGCCAGGTCTGTCAATCAAAAGTTGGCGCAGAGGCAGAACGGAAGAGTCGGCCATCGTACAGAGCCGTGGTAATTGGGGACTCCATCGTGAGAGGAACTGACCAAGGTTTTTGTGGCCGCAGACAGGATTTAAGGATGGTGTGTTGCCTTCCTGGTGCCAGGGTGAAAGACATCGCGGACAGAGTGCAGGAAATCCTCAAGGACGAGGGTGAAGAGCCAGAGGTGCTGGTACATGTCGGCACAAATGATGTTGGGAAGAAGAGGAGGAACATACTACAGCGGGACTTCGGAGAACTAGGAAGAAGGCTGAAAAGCAGGACGTCCAAGGTGGTTATCTCCGGTTTGCTTCCAGTTCCTCGTGCTGGTGTGGCCAGAAACAGGGAGATAATGGACTTGAATGTGTGGTTGGGGAACTGGTGCAGGAAGCAAGGATTTAAGTTCTTGGATCACTGGGGTATATTTTGTGGTAAGCATAAATTCTACAAGAGAGACAGTTTGCACCTTAATAGGTTAGGGACCAGCATTCTGGCAGGCAGATTTTCTACTGCAACACCACTACATTTAAACTAAGTAGCGGGGGGAAGAGGACAAACTGGATGTTTAAAAAGGAAATTAAAGGGAAAGTTAGAACAAGAGAAGTAAAGAAAGGCAACTGTATCAATGAGGCAGAAAACTCGGAAAGGCATCATGCTGTAAGGTTGAGTGAAATAGGGGTTGATGGGAAGGGTGAGAGCAGTAACAAATTAAAAATACTTTACATGAATGCACGAAGCATTAGACACAAGATGGATGAGCTTGAGGCTCTTTTGGAAATTGGCAGATACAATATTATGGGGATAACTGAGACGTGGCTTCAAGTGGACAGGGCCTGGGAAATGAATATTCAAGGCTACACGTGCTATCGTAGGGACAGAGTGACTGGCAGAGGGGGTGGGGTGGCCTTGTTGGTAAGGGACGATATTCAGTCCCTTGCGCAGGGGGACCTAGAATCAGGGGATGTAGAGTCAGTGTGGATAGAGCTGTGAAATACTAAGGGTAAAAAGACCCTCTTGGGAGTCATCTACAGGCCCCCAAACAGTAGTCTGGATGTCAGATGTAAGTTGAATCAGGAGCTGAAATTGGCCTGTCGCAAAGATGTTACTACAGTTGTTATGGGGGATTTTAACATACAGGTAGACTGGGAGAATCAGGATGGTATTGGACCTCAAGAAAGAGACTTTGTGGAGTGCCTCAGAGATGGATTCTTAGAGCAGCTGGTGCTGGAGCCGACCAGGGAGAAGGCAATTCTGGATCTGGTATTGTGCAACGAACCAGAATTGGTCAGAGACCTCGAAGTGAAGGAGCCATTGGGAAGTAGTGACCATAATACATTAAGCTTCAATCTGCAGTTTGAGAGGGAGAGGGTACAGTCGGAAGTGACAGTACTTCTGTTGAATAAAGGGAACTATGGAGCTATGTGTGAGGAGCTGGCCAAGGTTCAATGGTGCAATACCTTAGCAGGGATGACTGTGGAGGAACAATGGCGGATATTTCTGTGTATAATGCAGAAGTTGCAGGATCAGTTCATTCCTAAAAGGAAGAAAGATCCCAGGAGGAGGCATGGGTGGCTGTGGCTGACGAGGGAAGTTAAGAAACATATAAAGTTAAAAGAGAAAAAGTATAACATAGCAAAGATAAGTGGGAAAACTGAGGACTGGGAAGCTTTTAAAGAGCAACAGAAGATTACTAAGAAGGAAATACGCAGAGGAAAAGTGAGGTACGAAGGTAAATTGGCCAATAATATAAAGGAGGATAGTAAGAGCTTTTTTAGGTATGTGCAAGGCAAAAAAATGGTTAGGACTAAAATTGGGCCCTTGAAGACAGAAACAGGGGAATATATTACGGGGAACAAAGAAATAGCAGAAGAATTAAATGGGTACTTCAGATCTGTGTTCACTGGGGAAGACACAAGCTATCTCCCTGAGGTAACAGGGGCTGAAGGACCTGAACTTAAGGGAATCTATATTTGCCAGGATTTGGTATTGGAGAGACTGTTAGGTCTGAAGGTTGATAAGTCTCCGGGGCCTGATGGTCTGCATCCCGGGGTACTGAAGGAGGTGGCTCGGGAAATCGTGGATGCATTGGTGATTATTTTCCAGAGTTCGATAGATTCGGGGTCGGTTCCTGAGGATTGGAGGGTGGCTCATGTTATACCACTTTTTAAGAAAGGTGGGAGAGAGAAAGCAGGAAATTATAGACCAGTTAGTCTGACCTCAGTGGTGGGAAAGATGCTGGAATCTATTATAAAGGATGAAATTACGGCACATCGGGATAGTAGTAACAGGATAGGACAGAGTCAGCATGGATTTATGAAGAGGAAATCATGCTTGACTAATCTTCTTGAATTTTTTGAGGATGTAACTCTGAAGATGGACGAGAGAGATCCAGTAGATGTAGTGTACCTGGACTTTCAGAAAGCTTTTGATAAAGTCCCACACAGGAGGTTAGTGAGTAAAATTAGGGCGCATGGTATTGGGGGCAAAGTACTAGATTGGATTGAAAATTGGTTGGCTGATATGAAACAAAGGGTAGTGATAAACGGCTCCATTTCGGAATGGCAGGTAGTGAGCAGTGGGGTACTGCAGGGATCAGTACTGGGACCGTAGCTTTTTACAACATATGTTAATGATATAGAAGATGGTATCAGCAATAACATTCGCAAATTTGCTGATGATACAAAGCTGGGTTGCAGGGTGAAATGTGATGAGGATGTTAGGAGATTACAGGGTGACCTGGACAAGTTAGGTGAGTGGGCAGATGCATGGCAGATGCAGTTTAATGTGAATAACTGTATGGTTATCCACTTTGGTGGCAAGAAGAGGAAGACAGATTACTACCTAAATGGAATCAATTTAGGTAAAGGGGCAGTACAAAGAGATCTAGGTGTTCTTGTGCACCAGTCAATGAAGGTAAGCATGCAGGTACAGCAGGTAGTGAAGAAGGCTAATAGCATGCTGACTTTCATAACAAGAGGAATTGAGTATAGAAGCAAAGAGGTGCTTCTGCAGCTGTACAGGGCCCTGGTGAGACCACACCTGGATTACTGTGTGCAGTTCTGGTCTCCAAATTTGAGGAAAGACATTCTGGCGATTGAGGGAGTGCAGCGTAGGTTCACGAGGTCAATTCCTGGAATGGCGGGATTACCTTACACGGAAAGAGGCGATTGGGCTTGTATATCCTTGAGTTTCGAAGACTGAGAGGGGATCTGATTGAGACATATAAGATTATGAAAGGATTGGACATTCTGGCAGCAGGAAACATGTTTCCGCTGATGGGTGAGTGCCGAACCAGAGGACACAGCTTAAAAATATGGGGTAGACCATTTAAGACAGAGATGAGGAGAAACTTCTTCACCCGGAGAGTGGTGGCTGTGTGGAATGCTCTGCCCCAGAGGGCAGTGGAGGCCCAGTCTCTGGATTCATTTAAGAAAGAGTTGAATCGAGCTCTCAAAGATAGTGGAATCAAGGGTTATGGAGATAAGGCAGGAACAGGATACTGATTAGGAATGATCAGCCATGATCATATTGAATGGCGGTGCAGGCTCGAAGGGTTAAATGGCCTACTCCTGCACCTATTGTCTATTGTCTATTGTCCGAAGATCCTATGTGTTAGAATGCAATGCAAGTCATAAGAGGCTGACAGATTTGAAGTCAGCGCAAAATGAGTGAGTGTTAAGAAAGCAAGGTAATATACATAAAGTAGATGGATAAAATGAACAGCTGTCCCTGTGATCAAAGCAACCTGACTGAAACATGCAAGGCATGAATGATCATATGCTCCAAAGCGAATGGCTGAATTTGTATATAAATTATACCAAAAGGAGTCTTAATGATCTAGTGAAGCTGGTGCTTTTCCTGAGCATAATTGTGTGGATAAAGGCTGGAAGAGGAAGATGTCCATGAAGCATGAAGGAAGATGGTGGTGAAGCTGCAAGGTTTGATTGGACTCTTGTTGTATCTTCAAAACTGTTATGGAGAAAATGTCAAAAGCTTTTTTGCAGATTTGTGCCACTTGCTTGAGCTGACATTTGGAAGTGTAATTTACGCCCAGAAAATTAACCTCAAGGTCCACTTTATTTGAGAGTATTGTGTGAGATGAAAACAGTATATTTTTGCACGGAACACAGATGGGAGGAATAATGTTATTCAACTGTTAATTGCACTTGATCTTACCTTCATACCAAAAAGTGCTGATAAGCCTCTGTGCTAGAGGACTAACACAGCTTATGCTTTAATACAGGAAGTGATTACGACAGACGATGTATGAGGGTTGCATACTGATGGCAACGTATTTCTTATGCTTTTGGAAGTCTTTTTATGCCCATTTCTATTTCACCAAACTCTGAAAAAAGATAACATTCATCTGCAGGTGTGCTTCCAGCGAGAAAGGTTTTGCTTTTTGTGTGGCAGTAATGGGAAGCTCTTTGACCAGAGTGCCAGCATAAATTTCCCCAGTTAGGCAAAAATAATCTTTCATTAGCTTTGCTTCAAGATGATTGAAACCTTTCTGACTGAACTTTATAATTCAAAGATAATGATAGCTGGTCAAGAGTTGTATAAAACCTTTTTAATTTGTCAGTGGAACATTTTCTTGTTACTGACTCAGAATTATCTAAGGCACAAGATGATACAAAGAGAAAGGAAGGTTTGGAGGGAGTGAAGTCTTCATCTATACTAAGCAACACCATTAGCAACGTCAAAAGGAATTGATGCTCACCCAGCATTCAGTCCATTGTACCTGTGCCAGTCAACAAGTAGCCATGCAGCCTATCCACCTTTACTGCCATGATTCATAGCCTTCAAAGCACAACCACTTTCCATAAATCCACTGCAAACACTGGCACTTGCTCCAAGTGAAAAAGTGTTTCATGGTCCCCTTCTTTCACCCCAGCTTTCTCATTCCCAAAAGGCCTGGAGGTTTCTGGAAAGTACAAAGAGTTGGAAGGGTCTCTGAATACCAATATCCTTCCCAGCCTTCGTTCCAGAGGTCAAACCCACTTACCCAGGAGGGCTCTGTACATGCTCAGATACTACTCTTCAATAGTTTTCAGCGAATGGGAAATACAGGCACAGCAGTAAACCTTAACTAACTCCAGGTAGGTTTAAAAAATTCATTAACTTATTTCGAATCTATGCACTGTGCTGTGAATTAAGATTCCTCGCCTGTCTTGGCCACAAGAAAATCGTCTGATTTTCAAAGAATATGAATATTATCACATTCATCAGGCTATGCACAGATTATGAGTACACAAGTAGAGCAAAAATGAAATTTGGATTCAACCAATCTGATCTAATAATCTCATAAAGGAGCCTTTGGAAGTAATGCGCTGTGATAAGTTCCAATGCCAATTTGAACATGCTTTAAAATGGAAAATTATGGAGCTCTTTCCCATTTGTTGGTGAAAAAAAGAATTGGTAGAGTGAATTAACAATGTGATGATGCCAAGTGATGATAACTTCCCTCAGGTTAAATGGCAAAAACTTGCACCTAACAGTTCTGTGTATAATTAAAACAGAAATGTTATGGAATAATGCACAGCATTTTATTTTACATTTTTAACCAATTGAGTTTGTGATGATCCTTGTGGTTTTATATTTTCAATAGCAACTCCAAATGTACATGGCGAAATGTGTATTGAATCAAAAAGACATCAAATTATGTAAATGAAGAAAAAGTCTGTGCAGAACATCAAATAATGTAACTGTTATTTTCCATTATTTAAATTATATAAATATCTAAATTCAGATAATAGAATAAAATGCATCAAGTTCTGTAAAGCATCAGTCAATATTAATTTCCAGTAGGAAGGGAGTATATCTAAGCCACAAAATTAGAAAGGATAAAATTAAAACAGAAAGACAGAACAACACATTAGAAAAGGAAAGTGAATGAATAGTTAAAAAAAACTAAACATCTTGTGAAGAACATCACCAAATTAATGCAATAATCAAAATGTTTAGCTTAAGGAACACTAGCAATGGGATTCAATTCAACAAAAATCTCACTCAGAATCTGAATCTTTGCCAAGATTCATGAACAAGAAGAAGATAGAAGTCTTGAGACAAAATAGAGCATCTGCAAAATAAAACCTTGTATTTACATCCAGCATAGATACACACAGAAAAATACATCTAACTGCCTGAGAACCCTTAACAAGCAACAATCGCTGTTTTGTCCAGAAACAATGACAGCAGAAGCTTACTTAAGCCCAGTTTGCATAACAAACTTTTTTGACACAAGTGAAGAGCTGAGTTATCTTAAAAAGAGAATTCCTTGTCATGTTCGACAAGAGAAAAAACTATGAATTTATACTGGGATTGTGAGTGTAATCTTTGTGTAATATTTGTTTGTATATTTGGATTTTACATCAAAGTAGATTTGAACAATATGCATTTATCTCTAGGCTGTCCCATATACTGATTCATATTCCAACGTTTTGATCCATTGTAGCTTGGAATGTTTACAGGTTAATTGTTTTTCAGGAATTGAGGATGTATTTGCATTGTTCTGCTTGCTGTTGCAAATATGGCTAGAATTGACATTCTCTCTTGCCATTTGTTGTGTCTCCGGTCCCATTTAGAGTCTAGAGCCCCACAGCATAGAGACAAGGCCTTCAGTCCAAACTGGTCCATGCTGACCAAAATGGTCATCCACGCTAACCCCATTTTCCTGCACTTAGCCCATATTCCTCTAAACCTTTGCTATTCATGTATTTTCCAAATGCCATTTAAATGTTGTTAATGTTCCACTTCCGCTGACACTCATTCCATATGCGTATAACTCTCTTTGTAAAAAAGTTACCTCTCAGGTTTCTTTTTATTCTTTCCCCTCTAATCTTAAACTGATGCCCTCTCATCCTCAATTCCCCAACCCTGGGAAAAAGACGAGTGCATTCACTCTATCCATGCCTCATGATTGTTATGGACTAGGCCAGATCACACAAAATCTTCTCAAACAAGCAGCCCAGATCATAACTTTGCAATTTATTTTGATAAGTGTACAGTGAAAATTATCCAGATTATGTTAGCGAGGTTGACTACCAAGTTTTAAAACAGACAAGCATTTATTCACAAAATTATGGAATGAAACACAAAAAACAGAATAAAGAATACACATAGAACTCAAATTATCCCAAACTAGACTTAATTATGCTGGTCCGAATATGGACAACTGTGCTAATAAACAAACCCCCTAAACACAGAGCAAAAAATAGAACAAAGGCTTACAGGTCGAAGTTAGAAGGGCTGAAGGAGAGAGAGTCTAACAGCCTGTTTCCGCACAGCCCACTGCTAAACTGCTAACCAAGTTCTGAACTGAACTGCTCAGCTAGAGAGCTACCACATCTCCTTGACTTATACAGGTTACTTGTAAAAACATAAAAGCTTTGGCCTAAAGTCTCATCCGTTTACATATAAACAAAAAAGCCTCTCAGCATTCTTTTATCTTTGTACCAAACTCAGCCGTTTCGGAGCCCGGAGTGTTTTAGACCCCTCTTAAAAATTCAAGGACACGGTATCCTTGAGAAAAGGTGTTCTTTTAGAAAAAAGGACCAGCTTTGTGACATGATCTTATACATTTCTATAAGATTCCTCCTCAGTCTCCTACGCTGTAAAGAAAAATGTCCTAGCTTGTTCAACTTCTCCCTATAACTTAGACCCTGGCAATATCCTTGTAAATTTCTTCTGCAATCTTTCCAGTTTAATAACATCGTTCCTATAGCAAGATGACCAAAACTGAAAACAATACACCAAGTGCAGCCTCCAACTTCTATACTCAATGCCCTGACTGATGAAGGCCAGTGTGTCAAAAGCCTTCTTCACTGCCCTGTCTACCTGTGAATCCACTTTCAGAGAACTGTGCACCTGAACTCCAAAGTCCCTCTGTTCCACTAAACCTCTTAAGGCCCTAACACTCACCATGGAACTCCAACCTTGATTTGACTTTCTAAAATTCAACACTTCACACTTATCTATATTAAACTCCATTTGCCATTTCTCGGCCCACTTCCCCAGCTGACCAAGGTCCTGCTGCAATTTTTGATAATCTTCCTCACTGTCCACAATATCCCCAATTTTAATATTATCTGCAAACTTACTAATTATGCCTTGCACATTCTCATCCAAATCATTGGTATGCATAGCACACAGCACTGACCCCTGAGGCACACCACTAGTCATAGACGTCCAGTCCAACAAGCCTTCGTCCCACCCTCTGCTTCCTTCCATCAAGCCAGTTGCGTACCCAATTTGCCAGCTGTCCTTAGATTCCATGCGATCTAACCTTCCAGAGCAACCTACCATGTGGAATCTTATCAAAGGCCTTATTGAAATCCATAATGCCCTGCCCTCATTCAACCTTCCTGGTCACTTCATCAAAGAACTCTAAGGAATTTGTGATGCATGAACTCTCATGCACAAAGCCATGCTGACTACTCCTAATCAAACCCAGTCTTTCCAAATGCATGTGTATCTTATCCTTCACAATCTTCTCAAGTAAGTTACCTACCACAGATGTTAGGCTTACTGGTTTATAGTTCACAGGTTTTTCTTTGCAGCCCTTCTTGAGTAAGGGCACAACATTCGCTACCCTCCAGTCTTCCATGGCCTCACCCATGGCTAAAAATGAAGCAGAAATATCAGCCAGGAACCCCACAATTTCTTATCTATCCACTTGTAGTGTTTTTGGATATATCTGGTCAGGACCAGGAGATTTATCCATCTTCATACATTCTAACACATCCAACACCTCCTCGACTGTGATATGGGCTGTCACCAAAGCTTCCTGGTTAAGTGCTTTTGCCTGAAACGTCGATTCTCCTGCTACTTGGATGCTGACTGACCTGCTGTGCTTTTCCAGCACCACACTTTTGACTCTGATCTCGAGCATCTGCAGTCCTCACTTTCGCTCTGTCCTCAAGATGTCACCACTAACTTCCCCAAGTTCCCAAGTCTCCACGGTAAACACAAAGGAGACATATTCATTGAGGAGCTTACTCATCTCCTGTGGTTCTACACATAATGTCCACTTCAGTCCTTGAGTGTCCTATTCTGCCCTTAGTTATTCCTTTTCCTTTAAGATACTTAAATAGTCTCTTTAGATTTACCCTGACCTTCTCAGCCAAAGCAATGTCATGCCCCCTTTTCATCTTCCTCATCATCATTTTCAGTAAACTCCTGTATCCCTGATATATCTCCAAGGATTAATCAACTAGAAAAAACTGAGGACTGCAGATGCTGGAGATCAGAGTCAAAGAGAGTGTTGCTGGAAAAGCACAGCTGGTCAGGCAGCATCCAAGGAGCAGGCGAATCGACGTTTCGGGCATAAGCCCTTCATCAGGAATTCATCCTTGATCCCAGCTGCCTGTACCTGAGCCATACCTCCTTCTTTTTTCTGGTCAAAGCCTCAATACCTCTGGTCATCCAGGGTTTCCTATTTCTGCCAACCTTACCCTCTCCCTTGCAGGAACACATAGACATTGAACTCTAGTTATCTCATATTTAAAGGACTCCCACTTGCCGGAGGTCCCTTTGCCTGCAAACAAACTACTCTAATCAACCCCCTGCAAGCTCCTATCTAATTCCATCAAAATTCACCTTGTCCCAATTTAGAACTTGAACCTGTGGACCAGTTTTTGTCCCTCTCCATAACTATTTTAAAATTAATAGAACTATGGTCACTGGTCCCAAACTGCTCCCCCACTGTCACCTCTGTCACCTGTCCTGGCCTATTTCCCAACAGTAGGTTGAGTTTTGCCCCTTCCAGAGTAGGACCCTCAATATACTGCTTGAGAAAACTTTCCTGAATACACTTAACAAATTCTAGCCTATCTAAGCCCTTAACGCTATGGCAGTTCCAGTCTATGTTAGAAAAATTTAAATCACCCACTATGACGACCCTATTGCTCCTGCAAATCTCCCTAGTCTCCCCGAATATTTATTTGTATACTACCCATTGACTATTTGTGGGCCTATACTACGACCCCAATAATGTCACCATTCCCTTCTTTTTTCCTAACTCCACTACGAAGTCTCACTGAATGATCCCTTAGTCATTTCATTTCTGACTACTGCTGTGATACTTCCCTGAATCAAAAATGCAACTCCCCCTCCCCTCTTTCTTTCACCTCTGTCCCACCTAAGCACCTCCACCCTGGCACATTAAGCTGCCAATCTTTTCCCTTCCTTAGCAATGCTTCAGTAATGGCTATAATATCCCAGTCCCACGTACCTATCCACACCCTGAGTTCATCAGCCTTACCTGCCAGCCCTTTTGCGTTAAAATACATGCAATTTAACCCAACAGGCATTCCTTGCTCCCTATTGTGTTCCAGCCTGACCTATCTCTTCAACTTGCTATTTCTAATTTAATATTCCATATTGGGATACACTACACTGTTAAAATTATTTGCTTCTGCAGCCATTTTCTTTTAGAAATCTGAAATACCCATTCCTGAGGTAAGAAGGGATTAAAATGAGACAGTTGCAATTTATGCCACTTTATTGAAACCACAATTATTCAATACATTCCCGAGGCAGGAACGTGTAGCAGTATTTTGGGTCAGCCACTTTGTTCAAAAGGACATATGTTACAGCCACTCAAAGTCACAGAAAACTTTGCGGCAAACTCCCGGACCAGTTAAAAGTGGTTTAAGACCAGGGCAATCTTGCACTCAATATCCTGAAAACCCTGTTTAGGTATCAGATTAGGAGCTTAATCAATGTTAAGGAGGATTTCACTTTCTGCATCTTAATGCTACACATTGACTCATTGAACAAGTGCATGGACTACAATATGGAGGCCTGGTATTGTGGGATTGTGGGATTTTGCCTCTTTGTCCTATTAGTAGCATTGTGCAAGTGTCAGCACCGCACCATGTTCAGAAAACCAGTGTGACCACCACCAGCTTCTCAGAGCAGCAGGTGGTGGGCAATAAATAGGGCATTGTCAACATTGCAGGCATCAAGTGAGCATATGAAAAGAAGTGAATCAGCACATATCCAACTCAAAACACTTGACAATGAGTTTTGTTACCTTGAAGTTGCTTTCAGCTAAGCAAATTATAGCCACGGCTAATGACCATCAATGTACCTATGCACAAGCAAAAATGTCATCACTCATTTTCACACAAGGTAAATATTTGAGTCAAATGCAAAACAATAGTAACATCAAAGTATGGCTTGCGGTGTGTTATGTTCAGCTCATTGAGACCTTCAAAACATATTTCCACAACTTTACATTCCAGATCTATTGACATACCTTTGTTTCAATTTGAAAGGATTTAACACTGGGATTGTACTGCGGGTGGCAGGAATTTATTTTTCCTAATTTCCTCATTCATAATGATTTGTCATCAAACACTGTATTTTTCTCCCCCAGCTTGAATTATTTTACAAACTTTTGTGCTGGTCCTAAACCTGTGCAATTTGGATTTTGCAGTTTGCATTTATGTAGCACCTTTTACATAGTAAAACCTTCCAAGATGCTTCACAGAAGCATTATTGATCAAATTTGGATGTGGAGTTACCGAAGGAGATATTATGATAAAGCAGCTAAAAGGTTCTGAAGAAAGGGGGAACTTAAGGTGCAATGTTAACAATGAAAGAGAGATAGAGTTGAAGAGTTTTAAGGGGGCATTCCAAAATAGTAGGCGTATTTCCTTGTTCTTACATCTGGGTTTATTGGATCATAGTACATGTGCAATATTGGGACATGAAGCTCAATTGGCTGTCAGGAAACCTGCCTGAAATTTTGTCCATTTTCCCTCTATGTGCTACATATAGGTGATCCATTCCATCCAGTTGTCAAGGTGTTTTAGAATCCATGTTGTGTTCTGGAATGAAGGGAAATGGAGTGCGACTCCCTCTTCTGAAGGTGACTCAACTTTGTTTGTAATTCTCTAGCAGGTCAGGCTGAGATCAAAGTTATTTTGCACTGTTGTTTCTGTACCGTTAGTGAAGGTAGATTGAAAAGTATGAATGAAGCACCTGGAGTAGTTGATTGCAAAACCTTCCCAATGAGCAAGTAGTAAATTCCATTCTCTAATAGCAGCAGTATGAAGTGAAACCACCTCTTCCACAGAGTGAAAATTTGGACGCAGTGTGTAATAAGTGGCCAATCCACCTCCACCAAAGTATACGATAACCTCCACTATGGATTAATGTAGCTCAATGGGATTATATTTAAAACTCACACAGAGACCACTTTCACCCATCCTTGCCTGCACAAAGAATCATTTTGGATAGTTGCACATAACTATTTCTATGGAGGCAAAATGTAAGACGCAATAGGTTCAAGCACAAAAAGATGTGGAGGTGATACAAAATGATTGTTTCCAACAAATAAAGAATTTATATCATGGGACTGAACATATTTGAAGAGCACTGTGCAAGGAAGTTCAGACTTCATTAACAATACATTGCTGTAACATGTGATTTGATTACTCAACCTTTTGGATAATTTATTAGATAAACCTCACTGCAAAGAAAGGAAGACAAGCCCTGAATGATTTCTTTTTCTGCCGGAGGCTTTTTCCAAGTTCGTGACGAAATTGTTCAATCTTAAATCATGTGAAAAGCTTTAGAAGCCTTCATGACGCATTCTTCGCACTTTATAAATTTTGTCAAAAGGAGCACAACGAAAACCAGTTGTCAGGACAGGAGAAATGATAAACATGAGACTATGTTCCAGAAAGAATTGGGTGCGGTCAGCAGCACATACACCGAGAGAACTGACCTCTCTCTGCAAATTCAGTGTCATGATCAAAAGCAATTAGTCTTGTTTGGCAGATAGTTAATCTTTGCTGTAAATATTGTAACTTTATAGTTATGGTCAAAAAGGATAGGTAACTCCAATGTGGAGACTAGGAAACTAAATACACAGGCACATATGGGCTATTTTTATCAGGCCTCTAGAAACTGGAGGGAGGGGGGCAGTGGCAGTGACCTGACCTTTAAAAAGCTGAAGATACACATGATTGGGTGATTTCCTAACATCTGTGCTAAACAATACTGTGATTCTACTTTCAGCCTCTGGTTTTGGACTTTTACACAAATGGAAGGAATTCTCCATATCAACTCTTATCAAAACCTTACTTCAGGGAGAGGTTTGTTAGCATGGCCACATTTCTGGTTTTGTTGACATCAATGAAAAACAGTCTGTGACATTGTTTGGCCCCCGGAAATTGATGTAAATGTGTGTGGTACTGCTAGAAATGGCACTATGTGAACACATTTCTCTCCTCAGTCATCTGCCCTATCTGCTTATGCAGGTTGGTGTCAATTCTTTTTCCCGAAACATTCCTGCTAAAATGCCTGGGGATATTTTACTGTGTTTAATATATTTTATAAATTTAAATTTTCGTCATTGTTGTTAAAAGCAAAATGTATGCAATGTATTTCATTTTGTGCATTAACTTGCACTTGGGAAATAAAGAACTGTGTCAGCAAAAAAAAAGCAAATATTTATTTGTATTTTGTTGCTTTTAGCTCCATGCATTTATTTTCTCCGCTGTGAAGGTCTCATTTTGGCAGACTCACATTGTTTATTTCCCATATAATTGGCACAGCAAACTTGCAGCCAACAAAGTCGAAGGATTGAAATCCCTTTGAGGTTTCCTGCTGTGCCTTCTGATTTAAATGGAGGAATCAAGTTCAGGTATAATGTCATTGAAGCATTACTGTTGTACCCATCATTGAGTAGACAAGAAAAATGCTGTGCACACCTGAAATCTGAAGTAGACACAGAAAATGTTCGAAATACGCAGCAGGTCTGGCAGCAACTATGAAGAAATGAGCGAAGTTAATTGGGTGGATTTTCAAAAGGTTGCAGGAGGCTGTTTGGGTTGGGAAACAAGGTTACTGCCAAACAAGGGCCATTGAGCTCATTAAAAGATTGTTTATAGTGGGCCTGCCAAAGATTGCACTTCTGAAATGTTTTCCGGCTAGATCAAACAGTCTTGTGCGTGTTGATACACAGCTTTGAGGTTCACAGTACAGCAACTGTAACACTGATCTGCAATTGTTTTCAAACTTACTTTGCTTCTACCCCTATCACACAGGTCTGTGCTCAGCCGCATTCCACATTCAATTCTAGTCTCCCTGCTGTAAGAAGGATGTTGTGAAACTTGAAATGGTGCCGAAAAGATTTACAAGGATG
The DNA here is from genome assembly GCF_037043375.1 of Chiloscyllium plagiosum. NCBI lineage: Eukaryota > Metazoa > Chordata > Chondrichthyes > Orectolobiformes > Hemiscylliidae > Chiloscyllium > Chiloscyllium plagiosum. Next base: position 30,008,309 of record NW_028270146.1, read on the forward strand.
TTGTCCGGGTTGGAGCATTTTAGCTAAATGGGAGAAACTGAATAAGACTGGGGGTTCTCTCCTTGGAGCATCAGAGGCAGAGGGGTGACTTATAGAGGTGTACAAAATCATAAGGGGCATGGATAGGGTAAATAGACAAGGACTTTTCCCCGGGGGGGTGGGGGGGATTCCAAAACTATAGGGCATAGGTTTAGGGTGAGAGGGGAAAGATTTAAAAGGGACTCAAGGGGTAATTTTTTCACTCAGTGGGTGGTGCATGTATGGAATGCGCTGCCAGAGGAAATGGTGGAGGCTGATACAATTACATTATTTTAAAGGCATCCAAATGGGTATATGAATAGCAAGGGTTTAACAGGATATGGGCCAAATGCTGACCAATGGGACAAGATTAAGTTGGGATATCTGTTTGGCATGGATGAGTTGGACCGAAGGGTCTGTTTCCGTGCTGTACAACTTTATAACTCTATGACTCCATATCAAGGAGCTAGCTAATTTAGATTAAAATTGATTCCCTATAGTGTTGGTAACAGGCCATTTGGTCCAACAAGTCCACACCAATCCTCCGAAGAGTAACCAATCCAGACCCATTTCCCTCTGACTGATGCACCTAACACTATGGGCAATTTAGCATGGCCAATTCACCTGACCTGCACATCTTTGGACTGTGAGAGGAAACTGGAGCACCCAGAGGAAACCCACACAGACAGTCACCGGAGGCTGGAATCAAACCTAGGTCCCTGGTGTTGTGAGGCAGCAGTGCTAACCACTGATCTTCTGTGCCACTCCACAGCAAGCGCAGACTCCCTCTAATACACAAGCTCTCTCGCATGCGCACACACAATGCACTCTCCGCACTCACACCTATGCACGCATCCTCTCAAAAAGGCTTATATCCCCTCACATCATACACATACTTGACCAAGCTTATGCACACATACACACAGTCTTTCACATGCACTCACAACCACATGCACACACTCACGTACACACATCCACTCTGTCTCTCCTGCACGCACACACACAGAAACTTATGGGGTGGGTTTGTAGCTGCAGAATTACATTTTTTTTTGCTCAAAACTGCATAAATCCATATAGGATTCTGAAAGGCCCACTTTGGGAATAAAATTGACTTAACATTAGGACAGACTTTAAGTTCACACCCTTAATACATTGTCTGAGCTAAGATGACACCTATTGTTAGATAAACTGAAGCCACCTTGAGAATGTAATTTAAAAGGAGTTTTCGAATTTACATACCAAAGAACCTGAATCAGCATATCTCATCCTTAATCTAAGGTTTAATCTAAGTTTGTTTAATATATCATTACAATTCCATGACACTGTAACCCTTTTGCTATAAATTCTGTGTCTTCTGGTTCTGTTCCATAACCACCTAATGAAGGGGCAGTGCCTCAAAAGCTAGTGCTTCCAAATAAACCTGTTGGACTATAACCTGGTGTTGTGTGATTTTTAACTTTGTCCATGCCATTCCAACACTGGCCCCTCCAAACCATGGGTGAATACACAGACACCACACCATTTATGACATTACTATACTTCATAGTTGGTCCATAGTTCTCCAACTTGTAAGTAACCTGCTCCCCACTGTTAGAGTGTCCTCTTAGATATACACCTGCAGTAAAACCATCAATAAAAGACATTTAAAGAAAGATAATAATACTCACCAAATTGGCCAATCTTCCTTAATCCACGCCATTTCAAGCCTGTCTTCTGTGGACTTTTGTTTTGCTCAGTGCTCCTATGTAGTTTTTCCCCAGTAACTGCAGCATCATTGATTTAAGGCATATGATTTAGATTTAGAATCACTACAGTGTGGAAACAGGCCCTTCGGCCCAACAAGTCAACATCAACCCTCCAAAGAATAACCCACTCAGACCTATTCCCCTACCCTATATTTACCCCTGAGTAATTTACCCAACCTACACATCCCTGAACTCTATGGGCAATTTAGCATGGCCAAATCACCTGACCTGCACATCTTTGGGTCGTGGGAGGAAACCGGAGCACCCGGAGGAAACTCACACAGACACTGGGAGAATGTGCATACTCCACACTGACAGTCACTCGAGGCTGGAATTGAATCCGGATCCCTGGTGCTGTGACACAGCAGTGCTAACCACTGAGCCACCGTGCTACCCCATCATTTACAATGCTGGAGACTGCCTTGCAAGATATCCTCGAAAATACTGGTCTTGAAGACCCAACTCCAGATTACACCACATTGGCCTAGGTAACTGCAGCCAGGGCTGTGCTGGTTGGCAACAGCACGGGCACTGGAGGGGTGTGGCAGTGGGGCAAACATGAATGACCTCATCCTCAGACATAAGTCACGCAACATCGGGTTATAGTCTAACTGGTATTTTTGAAAACGTAAGCTTTCAGTGACAGTGACTTCACCTGATGAAGGAGCAGTGCTCCCAAAGCTTGTGATTTCAAATAAATCTGTTGGATTATAACCTGGTGTCATGTGACTTCTGATACAGTCCAACATTGGCACCTCCATATCATCATCCTGAGAGGACAGCAGGTTTGTATCTGTGGTGCCAGTGACAATCATCAAGGGTGACATCTAGTCCGAAAACCCAATAATTTATTGGACCACTGTTTGCTGGACTGTTGTGTAAGCCAATGCCTCCATGAAGACCGACATGGCACTAAAGGAGGCCATTATGACCTCAGTCTGAGATTTCATTGCAACATTGAGATAGTTACACCTTCGCCAATGCTACAACAGATACTGCTGTTGCATTAAGTAGTAGTTACGAGACAATTACTGTTGAAGTTGCATTACCTTCACCCAATTTGATGATGTCATCCAGACTTTGGCTGAAAGCAAGTGAGTTCTGTCCATGTAGTTAAAGGGAGTATTCTGATGTATTCTTAAAGATGTATTCTGTACAGTTAACTTAAAACAAAGAACTGTGGATTCTGGAAATGTGAAGCATGCAAAATGAGAAAATGCTGAAAAAATCAGCATATCTGACAGCATCTACAGACAGAAAACAGAGTTCATGTTTCAAGTCCAGTGATCATTCTTTAGAGTTTTGAATGATCATGTCACTGCGCTCAAAATTCTGTCAATTCTGCTTTCTCTCCATAGATGCTGCCAGGCCAGCTGAGTTTTTCTAGCAATTTCTGTATTTTTTTGTGTTCTGTACTGCTTTTGGAATTGTGCATGACCAGGAATGAAATTTGCAGTTATTACTGTTATGCAATAAACCATCTTGTTAACTGAGAAAAATGCCTTTTCTGTTTAGACTCAGGAGCAGTCTATCGTCTACGATTGATAATTAGACAGTCCCTAGGCACAGTGTGGACAAAGGAGGCTTGGTGACAGCGAACTGTCTCAAACATCACTAACCCAGTACTGCACACTGGCAGTGGTGGCAAATACAACAATGATGACAGCAGCCACCAGTCTCTTCATCCTAGGTATGCCTACATCATGCAGTCAACCACCAATCAATACTGGAAAGAAGGAGTTTCAAGGTCTATCTACAGCTCAATGTCATGTTAGAGCTCTGTTTCACTGTGCTCCTTGACAGTGGCAATAAACAATGCCATCTTGGTATGCGTGACCGTCAAAATTCTTCCATATATCACCCCGTCAACAACCACGTCTAAACCTGATGCCACAAAACCAGTCTGTGGTTTCACCTTCACTGAGTTGGCACATGAGCCACGCTTCACCCTAACCTGACTGGACCCCAGTCATGTTGGAGATTCATGTAGTGCTGATTCCAAATATTTGTTACCTGGTTAAGTTCATGTTGTGCTTGTATCAAGCTGGTGGCTCTTGGAATGAGATCAAGTGGTTATGCTTTTGCACCAAAGGTCTGATGCCAATTATGCTGAAGTTGTACTGGTTGAGAGGTCTTGAGTATCAATAAACAGAAATGCAGATGTAAGGAGTAGACGTTTCACTGAACTGTTACAATGCAATTCTTGATTCTTTTACAAGTGAAAGAGTTTCTCCCTAGCTACTGTATCCGGAACCTTTATGATTGTGAAAACTTGTATCAAATCTCAATCATAGTCTTCTCCTTGCCATAGAAATCAGTCTCAATTTCTGCAATCTTTCCTCAGGACTGAAGTATCTCAGCGCAGGAACCATTCTTGTCAGACTCTTATGCAATCTTTCTGAAGCATTCACATCCTTTCTCTAGTGTGGCACGCACAACAGTACATGGAATATCAGTTGAGGTCTCACCAGTGTTCTAGATAAATTCACCATTATCTCCCTGCTCTTGTGTTCTACTTCCGAATTAATGATACCTATTAATGAAAGCTGTATGCTTTATTAATACTCTTTTCATCTATTTGTCCTGTCACCTTGAATGACTTATATATACATACATACATATGCACTTCTGCACAGTCTTTAGAATATAATAAATTAAATCATGCTCCATGTTCTACGTATCAAAGTGCATCACCTCAAATTTAGAACTTAGAATATAAAACCATACAACACAGCAAAAGGCCCTTTGGCCCATCACGACTGTGGGGATCATGATGCTGTTCTAAACTAATCCCTTCTGCCATGGCCCATAACTCTCTATTCTCTGCCTGGTCATGTGTCTCTCTAAATGCCTGAGACTCTGCTAGCACATCTGCTTCTCCCATCTCCTTTGGCAGATTGAATGCAGCACCGAGCTTACATAGGACTCAGTGCAGGGCAGTCATACATCACAATCTCTGTGCCTGTAAATGAATCTCATTCCATTTCTTCCACACAGGTTTAGGTGATAGATCAATAATTAAAAAAGAAAGGCTGAACAGGTTTAAATTGCTAAATGATCTGCTCCTCCTCCTATAAGATATTTTATATCTGATTAGTTGGCAGTTTAGGCCTCAGTTTAACATCTGTTCCAAAAAAATGGCAACTCATGGAGGACATCACCCCCTCATATTGCCCAGAGGTGTCAGTATAAATTATACACTCAAGCCCTCAGAAGGATGCTCAAACTCATGCCTTCTGTTTCAGTAATGGGAATACTCCCAACTGATCTATGACTGACGCTGGAGATCATATTCTAATGTGGCTTTCATCTGCTACTGATGGTTATGAATCTCGCTAAAACAGTCCAATCTTTCATTTGGATAGCTATATCTCTGCTCTGATGTCAGCAAGCCATTAATCAGAACTGAAACCATGCTCCTCATGCCCAGATCACTCTACAATCGCACCGGTGTTTGAATTCTGCATTATATAGCAACCATTGAAGTCAAAACCTGCATTCAGATCATCAAGAGATTAATGAAAACCATCCAAATTTTATTCAAAATGCTGTTGTTAGCATTTTGTTGTCAGTTTAATATTTTTTTTAGATTACTTTACAGTGTGGAAACAGGCCCTTCGGCCCAACAAGTCCACACCGACCTGCCGAAGCACAAACCACCCATACCCCTACATTTACCCCTTACCTAACACTACGGATAATTTAGCATGGCCAATTCACCTGACCTGCACATCTTTGGACTGTGGGAGGAAACCGGAGCACCCGGAGGAAATCCACGCAGACACAGGGAGAATGTGCAAACTCCACACAGTCAGTCACCTGAGGCGGGAATCGAACCCGGGTCTCTGGCGCTGTGAGGCAGCAGTGCTAACCACTGTGCCACCGTGCCGCCCACTTGCATATTCTTGCATAACATCTCTATCTCTGTCTTCTCATTGGTTACATTTGACTCACAATAAGTCATTTTGTCCCAGTTCTCAATTGGAAATGCTATTTTCTTGAACTACTCGTGTTCAAATAGGACATCAGACAAGTATTTACACAAAAAGCTGAATCGCTTGCATTGGTGTTAGAGACTTGTGTTTTCAGTAAACATGGGCCCAACAGTGTATTTGAATGGCTAGGCCAGAAGCTTCAATAGGCCTAAGCAATGAAGAAAATAGTGAAGATGGCACAGATTTCAAGAAGTCATATAGAACTTCAAGTACACCTGAGTCTGTGATTGTTGCAGGCAAACCATGTCAGTCCCAGAATACAGCTACAGGAGATCTTCTGACAACATGTCTTATGATCTTCTATCCATGTAAACGTCAGAAGTAACAATGTTCACAATAGTACAGTGTTCAAAGCCACTTGCAGGTCCTCAGATACTGAAGCAATTGATGTCCATATGTGTTAAGATCTGGGCAACATTTCAGCTTAGGCTGAGAAATAACAAGTAGTATGCGCACTATACAAGTGCTGGACAATGAGTATCCTTAGTAACAAAGGATCAAACCATTGTCCCTTACCATTCAACAGCATTTTACTGAATTCCGTCACGCTCAACATTCTAGGGGTTACCTTTGACAAAAAACTGAACTAAGACAGCTATTCAAAAATTGTGGTTATGAAAGTAAGTCAGAGACTAGGAATTCATTGATAAATTACTCACCACCTAATTCACCGAAACCTGTCCGCCATTGATAGTGCACTAGTTCGGAGTCTAATGGAATACACTTCACATTTAGAGATGCACTTCGCTGAGGCGACACTTAAGAAGCCCAACACAATTCAATTAAAAAAACGAGCATGATTGATAGAAAAGCGCAGCAGGTCAGGCAGCATCCAAGGAGCAGGAGAATCGACGTTTCAGGCATGAACACTTCAGCAGAATAGCTTATATCCAAAACATTGATTTTCCTGGTCCTCAGATGCTGCCTGACCTGCTGTGCTTTTCCAGCACTATTCTCTCGACTCTGATATCCAGCATCTGCAGTTCTCACTTTCTCCCAGAATGATTGATAAGCAATCCACCACAGGAAGCATTCACTATCTGTATCACCAGTGTAAGGTAGTTTGCATGTGGAATGAACTTCCCGAGGAACTGATGGATGTGGGTACAATTACAATGTTCAAAAGTCATTTGGATAGATACATAAATGGGAAATATTTGGAGGGATATGTGCTAGGAGCAGACAGCTGGGACTGGTTTAGTTTGGGATTATGTTCAGCATGGACTAGTTGGACTGAAGTGTCTGTTTCTGTACTGTGCAACTCTAAGAAGTATGTACCATTTACAAGATGCACTACAGAAATTCTCCAGGGTTTCATCCATCTAAATCCTTGAACTTAACATGGAAGAGCAAGCATTGCAAACACATGGGAATATCACATCACATGCCACTTCCCCTACAAGTTACTCATTATCTTGACTTAGAACTATATTATTATTCCTCTACTTTCACTGGATCAAAATCCAGGGACACGTTTTATGATAGCATTGGGGTCTTACATATACCAGACAAACAGCAGCAGTTCAAGTTGGGGGCTTATGAATGTCTTCTCAAGGGCGAAGGAAATTATGGATGAGCCCCAAATGTTAGCATTTGAAAGGGCTAATGGCGAAGGCGTCATTAAAATACCATACAGTTCTAAATTGGAGCAAGGTGAATTTTGATAGAATTAGACAAGAGTTTGCAGTGGTTGATTGGAGTAGTTTGTTTGCAGGCAAAGGGACCTTCAGCAAGTGGGAGGCCTTTAAATGTGTGATAGCTAGAGTTCAAGGCCTATATGTCCCTGTGAAAGGTAACATTGTCAGGAATAGGGAACGCTAGATGACAAGAGTTGTTGAGGCTTCGATCAGAAAAAAAAGGAGGTATGGCACAGGTACAGTCCACTGGGATCAAGGGAATCCCTGGAGGTAAAAAGGAAATACAGGAGTTTACTGAAGAAGAAAATCAGGAGGGTGAAAAAGTGGCACAAGATAGCCTTGCTTGAGAAGATTAGGGTGAATCCAAAAAGGTTCTTTAAGTATGTTAAAGTATAAAGAATAATTAGAGAGAGAATATGACCCCCTCAAGGACCAAAGTGGAAATGTATATGTAGAACCGCAGGAGATTGGCGAGGTCCTCAATTAATATTTCTTCTTTGAGTTCACAGTGGAGAAAGACATGAAGAGTTGGAAACTTGGGGAAGTTAATGGTTATATGTTGGTGACAGTCGAGGAGGTGTTGGATGTATTTGAATGTATGAAGGTGGATAAGTCTCCTGGTCCTGACCAGATCTATCCAAGAATACTGCAAGAGAATAGATAAGAAATTTTGGGGGTCCTGGTTGATATTTCTGTACCATGTTTAACCACAGGTGAGGTCCCGGAAGACTGAAGGGTAGCGAACGTTGTGCCCTTACTCAAGAAAGGCTGCAAAGATAAACCTGGGAACTATAGACTAGTAAGCCTAACATCTATGGTAGGTAAGTTACTTGAGAAGATTCTGAGAGATAAAATATACATGTTTTTGGAAAGACAGGGCTTGATTAGGAGTTGTCAACATGGCTTTATGTATGAGAGATCATGCCTCACAAACTTGTTAGAGTTCTTTGATGAAGTGACCAGGAAGCTTGACGGAGGTCAGGGCAGTGGACATAGTCTATATGGATTTCAGTAAGGCCTTTGAAGGTAGGCTGCTCTGGAAGGTTAGATCGCATGGAATCCAAGGGGGGCTGGCAGATTAAACACACAGTTGGCTTTATGGTTGGAAGCAGAGGGTAAGAGTGGAAGGATGCTTGTCTGACTAGAGGCCTATGACTAGTGGAGTGTCTCAGGGGTCAGTGCTGGGTCCATTGCTGTTTGTTATCTATATCAATGATTTGGATGAGAATGTACAATACATGATAAATATGTTTGATGACATTAAAATAGATGGTATTATGGACAGTGAGGAAGGTTATCAGAAATTGCAGTAGGACCTTGGTCAGCTAGGGATGTAGGCTGAGAAATGGCAAATGGAATTTAACATAGATAAGTGTGAGGTGTTGCATTTTGGAAAGCTGAATCAAGGTAGGAGTTTCGTGGTGAATGGTAGGACCTTAAGGAGTTTAGTGGAACAGAGGGACCTTGAAGTTCAGGTTCCCAGTTCTCTAAAAGTGGAGTCACAGGTAGACAGGGCAGGAAAAAAGGCGTTTGGCACACTGGCCTTTATCAGTCAGGGCATTGAGTATAGAAGTTGGGAAGTTATGTTGCAGTTGTACAAGATGTTGGTGAGGCCTCACTTGGACTATTGTGTTCAGTTTTGGTCAGCTTGCTATGGTAAGGATGCTATTAAACTGGAGAGAGTGCAGAAGAAATTTACAAGGATGTTGCCAGGACTGAAGTGTCTAAGTTGTAGGGAAAAGTTGGACAAGCTAGGACTTTTTTCATTCGAGCTTAGGAGACTGAGAGGGGTATCATCTAAATGGATAAGGTCATGGGAGGCATGGATAGGGTGAATGCACTCAGTGTTTTTTTCCCAGGGTTGGTGAATCGAGGACTAGAGGGCATCTGTTTAAGGTTAAAGGACAAAGAATAAAAGGGAACCTGAGGGGGAATTTTTTTACACAGAGGTTGGTACGCATATGGAATGAGCTGCCACCAGAAGTGGTTGAGGCACGTACATTAACAACATTTAAAAGGCATGTTGGACAAATACATGGAAAGGAAGAAGATGGGCCAACGATAAGGAAATGGGGTTAGGATGGACATTTTGGTTGGCATGGATCAGTTTGGGCCAATGGGCCTGTCACCATGGTGTAAGTCTCTATGACTCAATGTCTGATTATGTCAAATAGACATGAGTGAAGAACAGCTCAGGATCTTGAAGGATATAGATCTTCCATCTTGCTCTCCTTGTAGTTTTAATAAAAAAGTCTCTGACACAAATGTAACTTGTACCTAATTGCTATCATGTAATAAACTACAGGTAGGATATTCTGAGAAGGACCAATCTCATTTTCCTTTCTTGCACCATGGCAAAGTTCCTCATTTTTGACAAGACATTCCAATCAGGGCTCCTTCAGAAATACAGAAATTTCCATCTATTCTGACCAGTATCTTGTGTAGAAAACAAACAATGTTCCTTTTTCACATCAATCAGCTGCCATATTCTGAGTCACAGACAGTCACTTTGACATCTACTGTCAAAAGGAAAAAATACATAAGTGAAGTGTGAGGTTAGGATGCTGGGAGGGTAAGGTCTCAAGTGGGTAGAGGTAGGTTCTCAAAGGATATAGACCTATCATCTTGCTCTTCCTCATAGTTTAAGTAGGGTGCCAGATGATTAGAGTGGCATGAGTAAGGTGTCACATGCAGGGTGTCAGGTAAGTAATGGGGTGTTTTGGAGTGGAGCGCATGGGGAGGAGATATTAAATCCATTGGAGTGGATAGTGGGGAAAGTGTGTGACTTGGGTCCTGAGGATACAGAGGGCCAGGTTAGGCAGTGGGGCAGGTGTGTTAGCTTCAGAGTTCAAGAAATACGTCAGTTCCAGATTAGTGGTGGGGGAAGGTGTCCAGTCTTTAGTGGAGTAGAGGGAGTCAGTTCTGGAGCAAGGGAAGGGTGTTAGGTCCGGAGAGGGGAAAGAGTGGGCAAAAGTGAGGACTGCAGATGCTGGAGATTAGAGTCAAATTAGAGTGGTGCTGGAAAAGCACAGTAGGTTAGGCAGAATCCAAGGAGCAGGAAAATCGACGTTTCGGGTAGGAGTTCTTCATCAGGAATGAGGCTAGAAGCCTTGGGGGTGGAGGGAGAGAGAGGGGAAAGAGTGGGTCAGGTCTTTAGTGGTGGAAGTGGATATTGGGTCCTGGGCATGGGGGAAGGTTAGGATTTGGTTCTGGAGGGAAAAGAAGTATCAAATCACAGTCTAAGGTTTGAGCTCGAGGGTGCAGTTAGGAGTGTGTAAGCTAAATTGAGAATTAGTTTAAAAGTGAATAGATTGTAGCCAAATTAGCAGATGGCAAAGGAGTGATGGAAAGTAAAGTTGTGAGAGGGATACAAACAATTTACAGAGAGATATTAAGAAAGTGGGCAAACAGGTTTGGAGGGATATAGACGAAACACAGGCAAATGGGACTAGGTTAGTTTGAGAAACCCTTTTGACAGGGACAAGTTGGACTGATGAGCCTACTTCTATGTTGTACGGTTCTATGATTCTTCTATGCTAAGAACAATCAGGACCTTTACAGCTGAATTTAAAAAGGAGGATGGTGGCAACATGGTGATTATGATGAATATCCATTGTCCAATGCTGGCAACATTCACATTGAAGGAATGCCTTTAAAAAAAGCTAAGTTCATTATAATCAAAAAGGGTTTTAGTTGTTTGCAAGTGTTTAGGAAATTAAACAAAATACGAGAGTTATAGAGTCATAGAGATGTATAGCACAGAAACAGACCCTTTGGTCCAAATCGTCAAGCCGACCAGATATCCCAACCCAATCTCGTCTCATTTGCCAGCACTTGACCCATATCCTTCGAAACCCTTGTCATCCAGATGTCTTTTAAATGTTGCAATTGTACCAGTCTCCACCACTTCCTCTGGCAGCTCATTCCATACACGCAGCATCCTCTGCATGAAAAAGGTGCCCCTTAGGTCCCTTTTATATCTTTCCCCTCTCACTCTAAACCTATGCCCTTTAGTTCTGGACTCCCCCACCCCAGGGAAAAGACTTTGTCTATTTATCCTATCCATGCCTCTCATGATTTCATAAACCACTATGAGGTCACCCCTTAGCCTTCGACGCTGCAGGGAAAACAGCCCCATTGTTCTCCACATCCTTTTTGAGTTTTGGAAGAATGTGATGAGAGCTCTTACTTCAGTTTTAACATGTGCACTTCATTTTAATCCCTCTTGAAAAATATTGCCTGAAAAGGTATTCAAACATTTTTAGTTTGCTAACCAGAATACTAATTGTTAAAGGAGAAAGTGAGGTCTGCAGATGCTGGAGATCAGAGATGGAAATGTGTTGCTGGAAAAGCGCAACAGGTCAGGCAGCATCTAGGGAACAGGAGAATCGACGTTTCGGGCATTAGCCCTTCTTCAGGAATGAGGAACCAACTTTCCTCATGCTGGACCAACTTTCCTCATTCCTGAAGAAGGGCTAATGCCCGAAACGTCGATTCTCCTGTTCCCTAGATGCTGCCTGACCTGCTGCGCTTTTCCAGCAACACATTTCCATTACTAATTGTTAAAATCTAACTTTAGTGGAAGAAAGTAATATCTAACTAACATTGTAATTTGCTAACAGTTGATTTCATTAAGTTTTCTTTTTGTAGGATGGTAAAATATAGAAATAGGGCAATATATAAAATTATGTCAATACAGAGCAATTCTGGGAGTTTGTATCAAGTTTTAAAACAGGGGCTTTGATGACTGTCTACGACAGAACAACTGCTTGCATGAGAATGAAATATAGATGTCTCTCTACTAAATATGGAAACACAGCTTGTAAAAATATTGAAATTCTGCATTAAATATTACACAACACCAGGTTATAGTCCAACAGGTTTATTTGAAAACACTAGCTTTCGGAGCACTGCTACCTGGTGTTGTGTAATTTTTAACTTTGTATACCCCAGCCCAACACCGGCTCCTCCAAATCTTGAAATACTGCAGTAGAGACAAAATATTTTATTTATGCAAATAAGGAAAGTTAGCAAAAGTCTCATTAGCTATGCCTGATTGGTTAAGCATAGCATGCTCAAAAGATGATTGGGGGAAAATGAGAGGTCCACTGGAGTAGAACCAGGATAAAAGAGATCCTGACTTTGGTTTGTTTGCACAGAACAAGGGAAGGGAGACCATCTCGAGACAAATAAAACCAGGACAATAGGCATAGGAGAGAGAAATGGAGTGATGTGAAGATGTAAGGATCACAGCTGAAAGAGAATCATTCACATGTTCTCCCATCCAGGTCTTGATGTGAATGGATTAATCTGCATTTAACTGTGAATCACTGTCCTGCTTTATTGATAGAGTTTATTTCAAAACTTAAATTTGGTGACTTAATCGAAGAAAGTCAATTCACAACACAAATTTGCTGCTAGGTCTGTCCTTCCTTAACCAGATTCAGGTTCTCAAAACCTGATAGAAAAAAATAATGTTGTATATATTTTCTACCATTTTTGATGTTGTTTTAGTTTATTTGAAGCACATTGTTATAACACCATCATCACCAACCACTCGTCCCCAAAATGTTGATGATGTTGTTTAAGGGTTTCAATAACTTTGGAGCAACATTATGATAGTTTTACCAAACTGTACACTGCTGATAGAAAAGGATGAAATAATAGTCTCTTTTGATGTAACAGCCCTGTTCACATCAATCAACATCAACCTGGCCAAGGAAACACTGACTACACTTTTAGAAGACCCAAAGACACATAGACCAAACACCACCAACTTCATCAGTAAGGACAGTATCGTCAAGCTAGTGGACCTATGCCTTACCACCCACTTCACCTTCAACAACAAAACATACAGATAAACCAACAGAACACCCATGAGATCTCCGATATCAGAGTTCTTAGCAGAGACAGTATGGAGTCCTGGAGTCATAGAGATGTACAGCATGGAAACAGACCCCTCGGTTCAAACCGTCCATGCCAACCAGATATCCCAACTCAATCTAGTCACACATGCAGGTACCTGGCCCATATCCCTCCAAACCCTTCTTATTCATATACCCATCCAGATGCCTTTTAAATGTTACAATTGTACCAGCCTCCACCACTTCCTCTGGCAGCTCATTCCATACACATACCACCCTCTGTGTGAAAAAGTTACTCCTTAGGTCTCTTTTATATCTTTCCCCTCTCACCCTAAACCTATGCCCTCTAGTTCTGGACTCCCCAACCCCAGGGAAAAGACTTTTTGTCTATTTCTCCTATCCATGCCCCTCATAATTTTATAAACCTCTATAAGGTCACCCCTCAGCCTCCGACACTCCAGGGAAAACAGCCCCAGCCTGTTCAGCCTCTCCTGATAGCTCAAATCCTCCAAACCTGGTAAAATCCTTGTAAATCTTTTCTGAACCCTTGCAAAGTTCACAATATATTTCCGAATTTCCGATAGGAAGGAAAACAGAATTGCACGCAATAATCCAACAGTGGCCAAACCAATGTCCTGTACAGCCGCAACATGACCTCCCAACTCCTGTACTCAATACTCTGACCAGTAAAGGAAAGCATACCAAACGCCTTCTTCACTATCCAATCTACCTGCGACTCTACTTTCAAGGAGCTATGAACCTGCACTCCAAGGTCTCTTTGTTGAGGAACACTCCCTTGGAGCTTACCATTAAGTGTATAAGTCCTGCTAAAATTTGCTTTCACAAAATGCAGCACCTCGCATTTATCTGAATTAAAGTCCATCTGCCACTTCTCAGCCCATTGGCCCATCTGGTCCAGATCCTGTTGTAATCTGAGGTAATCTTCTTTGCTGTCCACTACACCTCCAATTTTGGTGTCATCTGCAAACTTACTAACTGTACCTCTTATGCTCGCATCCAAATCATTTATGTAAATGACAAAAAGTAGAGGGCCCAGCACCGATCCTTGTGGCACTCCACTGGTCACAGGCCTCCCGTCTGAAAAACAACCCTTCACCACCACCCTCTGTCTTCTATCTTTGAGCCAGTTCTGTATCCAAGTGGCTAGTTCTCCCTGTATTCCATGAGATCTAACCTTGCTAATCAGTCTCCCATGGGAACCTTGTCGAATGCTTTACTGAAGTCCATATAGATCACATCTACCACTCTGCCCTCATCAATCCTTTTTGTTACTTCTTCAAAAAATTCAATCAAATGTGTGAGACATGATTTCCCACGCACAAAGCCATGTTGACTATCCTTGATTGGTCCTTGCCTTTCCAAATACATGTACATTCTGTCCCTCAGGATTCCCTCCAACAACTTTCCCACCACCGATGTCAGGCTCACTGGTCTATAGTTCCCTGGCTTGCCCTTACCACCCTTCTTAAACAGTGGCTCCACGTTAGCCAGACTCCAGTCTTCCAGCACCTCACGTGTGCCTATCAATGAAATAAATATCTCTGCAAGAGGCCCAGCAATCACTTCTCTAGGTTCCCACGAGTTCTACAGTACACCTGACCAGGTCCTGGGGATTTATCCACCTCTATGCATTTCAAGACATCCAGCACCTCCTCCTCTGTAATAGGGACATTTTGTAAGGTGTCACCATCTGTTTCCCTACATTCTATATCATTTTCCACAGTAAATAATGATGCAAAATACTCGTTTAGTATCTCCTGCGGCTCCACACAAAGGCCGCCTTGATGATCTTTGAGGGGCCCTATTCTCTCCCAATATTTTGTCCTTAATATATTTGTAAAAACCCTTTGGATTCTCCTTAATTCTATTTGCCAAAGCTATCTCATGTCCCCTTTTTGCTATACTGATTTCCCTCTTAAGTATACTCCTACTGCCTTTATACTTTTCTAAGGATTCACTCGATCTATCCTGTCTATACCTGACATATGCTTCCTTCTCTTTCTTAACCAAACCTTCAATTTCTTTATCATCCAGCATTCCCTATACCTATCGGGCTTTCCTTTCACCCTAACTGGAATATACTTTCTCTAGATTCTCGTTTCCTCATTGCTGAAGGCTTCCTATTTTCCAGCTGTCCCTTTACCTGCGAACATCTGCCCCCAATCAGCTTTTGAAAGTTCTTGCCTAATACCGTCAAAATTGGCCTTTCTCCAATTTAGAAATTTAACTTTTAGATCTGGTCTATCCTTTTCCATAACTATTTTGAAACCCATAGAATTATGGTCACTGGCCCCAAAGTGCTTCCCCACTGACACCTCAGTCACCTGCCCTGCCTTATTTCCTAAGAGTTTTAAGTTTTGCACCTTCCCTGGTAGGTACATCCACATACTGAATCAGAAAGTTTTCTTGTACACACTTAACAAATTCCTCTCCAGCTGAACCCTTAACACTATGGCAGTCCCAGCCTATGTTTGGAAAGTTAAAATCCCCTACCATAACCACCCTATTATTCTTACAGATAGCTGAGATTTGCCTACAAGTTTGTTTCTCTATTTCCGTCTGACTATTAGGGGGTCTATAATACAATCCCAATAAGGTGATCATCCCTTTCTTATTTCTCAGTTGCACACAATAACATCCCTGGATATATTTCCAGAAATATCCTCCCTCAGCACAACTGTAGTGCTATCCCTTATCAAAAACGTCACTCCCCCTTCTCTCTTGCCTCCCTTTCTATCCTTCCTGTAGCATTTGTATCCTGGAACATTAAGCTGCCAGTCCTGCCCATCCTTGAGCCATGTTTCTGTAATTGCTATGATATCCCAGTCCCATGTTCCTAACCATGCCCTGAGTTCATCTGCTTTCCCTGTTAAGGCCCCTTGCATTGAAGTAAATGCAGTTTATTTTATTAGTCCTACCTTGTCCCTGCCTGCCCTGACTGACTGACTTCTGTTCTCAGCTGTACCAGTCTCAGATGGATCTCTTCCCTCACTATCTCCCTGGGTCCCACCACCGCCCAACACCTTAATAGTTTCAATCCTCCTGAGGAGCTCTAGCAAATCTTCCTGCCAGTATATTCGTCCCCTTCCAATTTAGGTGTAATCCATTCTTCTTTTCTACAGGTCACTTCTACCCCAAAATAGATTCCAATGGTCCAAATATGTGGATCCTTCTCCCATACACCAGCTCCTCAGCCATACATTCATCTGCTCTATCCTTGTATTCCCTTCCTATGTTGTTGGTTCCAATATGGACAATGACCTTTTGCTGGCCCCTCTCACCCTTGAGAACCTTCTGCACCCTCTCTGAGACATCCTTGATCCTGGCACCAGGGAAGCAACACGCCATTCTGATTTTTCGCTGCTGGCCACAGAGATGTCTGTCTGTACCTCGGACTAGGGAGTCCCCTAACACAATTGATCTCTTGGAACCCAATGTACCCTTCATTGCGTTAGAGCCAGTCTCAATACCAGAAACTTGTTCATGCTATGTTCACCTAAGAATCCATCGCACCCTAAATTTTCCAAATTAGCATACTTGTTTAAAATCTTTTTAGCCACAGAAGATTCCCGCATTAGCTTCCTACCTCTCTTACCTCTCCTGGAGTTAACCCATCTCTGTGACTGTATCTGAGACTTTCCCCCCTTCCTATGACTGCCATCCATCACATACTGTTGCTGTTGAAAATTCCTCATCGCTTCTAACTGTCTCTCCAACTGATTCATTTGATCTGATAAGATTCACCAGCAACAGTATTAATTGTAGATATAATCTGCAGCAACCCTTAAACTCTCTTTAAACTCCCACATCTGACAAGAAGCACATATCCTCTACTCAATGGCATTTTTGCTCCTTCACAATCTACTGATCCAGAAAATAATACCATCTTATTCCTCTATAAAACACTGCCCCAGGTTAAATTAATAGTTATGGCTTATATTTTAAGTTTAATCAAGAGACATATCTCAAAAAATATAATCAAGAAAGAGCCCATTCTACTCACTACTGCAGACTTTCTGTAGGGCACACTTAAAACAATATACTTATCTGCTTCTGTGCTGTGAACTTCGCCCAAACAGTTCCTCCAAGATCAGTTGTGAATTTCACTGTTTGTTAAGTTTCCCAGACACACTCTGATGTCCAGCGTGACATGAATTCAAACAGCAAAGGCAGTACTGTGCCAGTACACTGTGGTGTCAGTTTCTTTCTCCCTCTTTCCCCTGCACTGACCTCACCATGTGCTTCCTTTGTCTGTTCTTCTCCCTTTTAAAACTGCTGTTGTTTTGACTTTTTTTTGTCCAAAGTTCCAAAACAATGCAACAGCATGTAAAACAGTAACTGCTGCTCCTGGAATTAGAGGAAATCACTTCCAGCACCTAAGATACCTCAAAAAAGGAGCAGCTGTTACAGCCAGAAATTTTTCCCATCCTCCATCTTGGATTACCCAGCATCCAGTAATGCAGAGACTCGAACAAACAGCTCTGCCAACCATCCAACCCAAACATGGGTCCGCTATGTGGATAACACCTTTGACATCATTAAATGAAACAAATTAGAGGAAACCTTCAAGACCATTAATTATACACTTGCTGGCATAAAATTCACTAAAGAGGAGGAAAACAACAACAAACTGCCATTCCTAGACATCACAGTATAGTGAAAGTATTGAACTATACAAGCAATCACCCCAACACCCATAAATTAATCTGCATAAGAACATTATTTCAATGAGCCACCACTCACTGCAGCACAGATGAACTGTGCGAACAGAGAAAAATCACCTATATGGTGTATTCAAAAATGGGTACCCAATGAAAACAGTCCACTGATTTCTCAGCAATAAACCCAAACAAACAGACAAAATGTGTCCAGAAACCTTAGCCACTCTCCCCCACATCAAAGAATCTTGGAAATGACTGCCAGACTACTCAGACCCCTTGGCATCATGGTAGCCCACAATCCCACCAATACACTAAAACAGCAGCTAATGAACTTGAAAGACTCTGTACAGACAATGAGCAAAACTAATGTCACTTACAAAATATCGTGCAAGAATGTAACAAACACTACATTGGACAAACAGACAGAAAATTAGCCACCAAGATACATAACATCAACTGACCACAAAAATCATGACCCTCTCTCATTAGTATCCTTACATAAAGATAAGGAAGAACACCACTTCAATTGGGACAACACATCCATCCTAGGACTAGTCAAACAGAGACATGCATCAGAATTCCTAGAAGCATGGCATTCCAACCAGAACCCTATCAATGAACACATTGACTTGGACCCCATTTTCCACCCCCTGAGAAAAAGAACAGGAAATGACATCACCATAGAAAATGACATCACCACTGGAAATGGCATCACCAACCCAAAGAAATCCAAACATTAAATAAAAAGCAGGAATCATCAGCAGTGTTTTGTCCGGAGGCTCAATGAAGATGTTACCTAGTATAGTGATAAAACGTCTGAAAATGAATCTTCCAGCTCAGTGTGCAAACCTACATCCAGAACTTCAACTTGAGCGACTAATCTTCTCAAAACTTGCTGTACACTACTGACTATAAAGAGCGCCAGTTGGGAGAATTAGATCAGTGTGCACCAGACTACACTAGTCATTAAAAGACTGAGATAAGCATATGGACATGAGCACATGAACTAATTGGACTAGTCCTTCCATAATGAAATCAAAATATCAGAGTCTGGTATATGTCTGTTTAATATATATAGCTGTATTTAGTAATATTGTGTAGTAAATAATATTACTTATAAGTTTAAGGCTAAAGAAAGTTCTTGACTTTGCCTCCTTCTTGACAAGTTTGTCTTGAACTAAAACTCATAGAGTGCCGCTAAACGATGTGCTAAAAGACCTCAGTCCCTTTTTTACCCCTTCCGATTGAGATAGTGGTTTGTTGGCCATAATAGATTCATTGATCAAAGCTTCCTAATGACTAACTCACACTCAATGAATCTATTTAATATTCTCTTTCATTATTTTCAATTAGTTTTACTTGTCTACTTTATAACCAAACATATGGAAGGAATGCATAATTCCCAATTTCTCATGCTGCTTACTGTGATTACCCAAATAACTTGGTGTGTAAAAACATGCCAACATTTGGCTTTGTGTTATCCGAG
Source organism: Chiloscyllium plagiosum (assembly GCF_037043375.1). Classification (NCBI taxonomy): domain Eukaryota; kingdom Metazoa; phylum Chordata; class Chondrichthyes; order Orectolobiformes; family Hemiscylliidae; genus Chiloscyllium; species Chiloscyllium plagiosum. The sequence goes on from NW_028270146.1 coordinate 30,027,736, forward strand.
ATTGAAAATATGAACATTTTGTTTTTCCCTGAAATATCTCTAGTTGTAGTTTTATATGAATTTGAACGTCAGTATGAATTGGTTTCTAGTATGCATTGAACAGAAGTGGAAATGTAAACTTTGAGATTAAACGAAGACAGTGTGGTTTGACACACACAGCCAGATTTTCAAGCACTCATGAGAAAATAATGAATTCAAGCTCATGTATTCCACTCAATCATGATAAAACACAGACCAAAGGTGTACAGTTTCATTGAATGTGATCTCAATGCAATTTCTTTGTTTAAAATGGGGACAGAGACAGAAAGCAGGAAACCTCAGACAAATTAGCTTAATAACTTCTTAGGGAAGATGTTAAAAGCTATTAGCAAGGATGTAATAGCCACACACTTCGAAAAGATCAAGACAATCAGACAAAATCAACATTATTTTGTGAAAGGGAAATCATGTTTAACCAAATTATTGGAGTTTTTTAAAGCAAGGATTCTGGGCTGTGGATAAAGGAAAGTGAGTGGATGTGCTGCACAGTGATATCCAGAAGGCATTTGACAAGATGCCCATCAAATAGATATTGCAAGAAATAAAAGCCTATCAGGTAGTGGGAATATTTTGAATAAACGTTTGTCTAGCTAATACAAAATAGAGAGTAGGCATAAGTGGGTCATTTTGTGGTTGAGTGATGTACTGCAATGATCAGTGCTGGTCTCTAACTTCCTCAATTTATATAGATGACTTAGATAAAGGGACTGAAGGAATGGTTGCTAAATTTGCAGAAGACACAAAGATAGGTAGAACAAGAAGTTTTGTAAAGGACTAAAGGAAGCCATAAATAGATAGATACATTGAATGACTGGGCACAGATTCCAGCATATGGGGTTTAATAAGTTAATGTCCAATTGTTCCATTTTGCAACAAAGTTTTAAAAAAGCACATTATTGAAATAATGAGTGATTGAAGTGTAATGCAAAGCAGAGGGATCTGATTGTTCTCATGCATAAATTACAAAAACAAAGGCTGGTACAGCCAGTAACTCAAGAAATTAAAAGAATGTTAACATTTACTGTGAATGGAATTGAATACCTAAGCTAGCTTTCAGTTATACAGGTACTGGTGAGACCACACCTGGGAATTTGGCACTTTTTTCCTCAAAAAGCAGTGAAAACAAAGTTTTTATTACTTTTAAATTAGAAATAGATAGATTCTTGATGGACAAGGGGGTGAAAAGTTATTGGGAATAGACAGGAATATGGAGTATGCAGATTAGATCTTATTGAATGGTGGGGCAGGACTGAGTATGTTACTTCTGCTCCTGAATTGCATGTTTCCATGATGTTTATATACAAATCAGACCCACGACTTTCACCTTTTATCTATGCTGTTTTACAAGGTCAATTGCACTTTTAGTGTTATGATTGATAATTTTCTCTTGACTTCTGAGAAGTTCATACTCAAAATCACTGTCTCGTGAGTTTTGTTTGAAGACATACTTTGGTAGACTTGTAGCCAAATTTCCTGCCCCTGAATTTGGAAACATGTGGAGTATAACTCACATCTAGACATTTTAAGAATCACATCATGCAGTCGATAGCATGTTAAGAGCAATTGGATAATCCAGTTCATTCTAGCGCCAACACATAGATGGAGAAGACAAAAATTATAGTACCCTGCAAGAACACATTCAGGAATAAATCTCAGGAGGAAATAACAAGATACTCAGTAAGAAACATTCAGAATCAATACTCACAACGCTGTTGTTAAAACATGGATCCTTCTAGTCTTCTTTCCAGACTCTTTCTACTGGTACAAGACTGTATGGTAGCCTTAAATACATTACAATGAAATTTTCAGTGCATTACAAGCAACGTCTACAATATAGCCTAGTCATTGCCAGTTGTTCTGTGTGCTCTGTAACTAACAGTCTCCGCCAATGCACTGAGTAAAACTATACCCTGAGATCCATTTGTTCTGTGATGATTAGTATTGCTTCAATATTCTGCTGCTACAATGTCAACATTGTCAAGCAGTAAATGTGTTAAATTTGTCTTTTGAAATGCAGGAATGATTCCTAGATTGAGTGCTCAGCATGCATATTGATTGGCAAATCATGAGTTTGCATTATTCGAAATAAGCTGAAAAAGGAGTGTGTGCCCACTTCTCCAGTTCCTGAGCAACATTTCATGCAATCCTTATCAAGAATGTCCAGTCAGGGAATTAGCCATCAGATGTTCGGTAAATACTCTTTCATGCCGTATCTAAGGCAACAGGACATTATAATGATGCAACATTGAACATGGCGGGGCTAGTGATAACTTACACCTTTTCATATTCAGTGGATATGCTGGTGAACAAGATAATAGCTATGTAGTTGTATCTCATTTGCCATAGCATGATTCAGCTTAAAACATTACTGCATTGCATTACAGCAGCAGATGCAACCAATACATAAGAATATATACAGTCTCGCTAACCAATTCACAACATTGGAATACTTTTATTTTTATACATTTCTGTCTAATTTTCCGACCTGAATTCTTATTGTTCCCAATTTCAATTCTTCAAAAATCTGACTATAATAAAATTATTTTACATATCATTTATCAAAAGCTTATCACATGATATCAGCATTTCCCCTCATCATGCTGTATTTCATGCAACACAGATCCATCATCTGTTTTTTTAAAATCAATAGCTATTATTTCTCTGCTATTTTCACATGTTCCTATGCACTTCTATTATCTGTCACAGAACTGCAAGTCAAGATTGTTTCAAATTAAGCTAATTGCTGTATCTAGAATGAAGAACAAGTTCTTGTTTCACTAACTATAAGGTTACAATTGCTATTCTCTGCATTGACAATCCTTTGAGAGCTAAAATTGGCCCAAAGCTCATTGCGAAGTCTTTTTCTTCCATATGCTGCTGCTGTGGCAAGGTGCTTTATTTTCCACATCCAATATGAAGGCTAGATTACAACAGAAATTTCAAACATCTTTTAAATCCTTGTATCATATCTCCTGCCTTTAACCTACATTACTCAAAAAATAATTGTTTCACTACTCAAAGTCTATCCTCGGAAATCTGGATGAGTGCCCAGGAATCAGCAGAGCCAGTCTGAACCGAACTGAAAATAAAAAATGGTGCCTTGATCAAGATCGAGGTCATGGTGCTAAAAATTGATTGTGGCTCATTTTTGGGTGTTTAGGTCACAGTCCGTAGCCTACTTGCGCTCATTATCTTTGAGGGAAGCTGCAAAACAATTTGACATTGCTGTCTATTGTGGTATTAGATCAAGCAGGGCCCATACAGACTGAGCAGAGGGGCAAAGCAAATCACACTGATAGCGTATAATTCAGTCGAACAGCTCCACGTGGAGACACCCCATCTCACCTCAAAGAGATAGGTTGCTCTTCATTGGTGGCTTCCCTGTTATTGAAATCACCTGAGTTTATGGACTGATGGACAAAAGTAGAGGGTTTTTAGATTCATATATAAGACATTGGGAGAGATATTGGAGGAGCTGAATAGGAGGAAAGAGATGGGCTTTTTGTTGGGGTTCTGGCAGGGCAGAGTGAGATCAGCAGGCCCTGAAGGACTACCCTTGACAGGAATGGCGATGGGTAGCCAGGCCGCAGGTAGCAAGCAACCTAGTTCCACTGATACTTCAGCAATTCCATGGGAAGATTGATTTCATTTTATCATGAATGGTCTATGTCAATGAATGCATTGTTGCTTGGCGTCTCCTACATCATCCGAACACAGTGCAACAGAATCACTTGTATTCTGCTGTTTCTCTTGCTGGACAAGATAACACACAATGGATCAGGGCAGAGCCAATGGAGGACAAGGACGCCCACATCCTCCGAGCATGAAGGAGGAATTGGTTGCTCGTGTCATGGGGCAGCCCATGATAGCACTCCACCGTTAGAGAGATCATTGAGGGTGCCAGCTTGTTCCTGCCTTCTGTTCCACCTCAAATCATGGCATACCCTCAATCTGCTATCTCACATGATAAGCTAGCTACTGCTGGTGTGATCATGGATTGTCAGACCATAAAACATAGGGACAGAAGAAAGCCATTCAGCCCATCCATTCAATGAGATCATGGTCGATCAGATAATTTTCAAGTCTATTTTCTTGCCTTTTCCCTATAACCCTTGGTTCCCTTATTGATTAAAAATCTATCTCAGCACTGAATATGCTTGACAGCCAAGCTTCTCCAGCTCTCTGGAGTAAAGAATTCCACAGATTTACTACTCCCGAGAAATTAAATTCCCTCTCGTCTCTGTCTTAAATGTGCAGCCCCTTATTCTGTGACTAGACCCTTGGTCCTAGCGTCTCCCAAAACTAAAACTGCCTTTCTGTATCTATACTGTCATGTCCCCTGATAATCTTACATATTTCAATAAGATCAATTCTCACTCTTCTAAACTGCATCATTGACCACATTTCTAATGAAGGGCTTATGCCTGAAAAGTTGATTCTCTTGCTCCTTGGAAAAGCTGCCCGCCCTGCTGTGCTGCTTTTCCAGCGTCACAGTTTTCGACTGCAATGAATTCAAGAACCACCTACTCAACTTCTCCTCACAAAACAGTCCCTCCCTATCTGGGATCAGCGCTTTCTCTCGACTGCCTCAATTACCAGTCATCTTTCCTTGGATAAAGGGGCCAATACACTTCACAGTGTCCAGAAATGGTCTGTCTTAATATAGTTTTACCAAGATTTTTCTATTTTTATACTCCATTGCACCTGAAATAAAAACCAACATTTCATTTACAACCTCAATTACATACTGAATTTGTATACTAACTTTTTGTGATTCGTGCACAAGAACTCCCAAATCCCTCTGTGTTGTAGATTTCTGCAGTTGTCCTCTATTTTTACTATATTCAGCTTTGCTATTTAACTCTGTCAAAATGCCAAACCCTCACATTATAGTCCACATGCCAAGCTTTTGCCCGCTCAATTAACCTGTTAGTGTTTCTCTGCAGACTTTTTGTGTCATAGAATTGTTACAGTGTGGAAGCAGGCATTTTGGCCCATCCAGTCCACACTAACCCTCCAAAGAGCATTCTATCCAGACCCACCCCAATGTCCCTGCTTTTTCACAAGGTCAATCCTCCTAACTTGTACATCTCTGGACTGTTGGAGAAAACTGGAGAACCCAAAGGAAACCCACACAGATACGGAGATAATGTGCAAACTCCACACAGACAGTCAGCCAAGAGTGGAATTGAACCTGAGTCCCTGGTGCTGTGAGGCAGCAGCGCTGACTGTGCTTTCCCATCGTTACTACTTGACTGGCCAGCTATTTTTGAGTCATTCGCAAACCTGTCTATAGTATATTCACTTTCCTGATCAAAGTCATTCACATACATATTGTAAGTAACTGTGATCCTGTGGCACTACTGAATATGGTGTCCTAGTCCCAACTCTCTGACTTCCATTAATTAAACAGTTCTCTATCCTTTCTGATATAATATCTCCAACACCATGGGCCCTGCGCTTATTAAGTGAGCTAACATGTGCTACCCTCACAAATGCCTTCTGAAAATCCAAAAATATTGTATGCACTGTTTTCCTTTTATCTATGCTGATTGTTACCTCCTCAAAGAATTCTAATATGTTTATCAGATGTGATCTCTCTTTTGTGAAGTCATGCTAACAATGCTTGATCAGATTACATATTTCTCAATGCTCTTATATTACATTCTTTATAGTATACAGTAGCATTTCTCCAATAACAGATCTTAAGCTAATTTTTTTATTTCTCCATCTCTTTTCAAATAAAGTTATTTGACAGTTGATAGTGACAATTTTCCAATCCTTTGAAACCTTCCCAGAATCTAAGGATTAGAGTCATAGAATCATAGAGATGTACAGTATGGAAACAGACCCTTCGGTCCAACCCATCCATGCCGACCAGATATCCCAACCCAATCTAGTCCCACCTGCCAGCACCCGGCCCTTATCCCTCCAAACCCTTCGTATTCATATACCTATCCAAATGCTTCTTAAATGTTGCAATTGTACCAGCCTCCACCACATCCTCTGGCAGCTCATTCCATACACGTACCACCCTCTGCATGAGAAAGTTGCCCTTTAGGTCTCTTTTATATTTTTCCCCTCTCACCCTAAACCTATGCCCTCTAGTTCTGGACTCCCCGACCCCAGGGAAAAGACCTTGTCTATTTATCCTATCCATGCCCCTCATAATTTTGTAAAACTATAAGGTCACCCCTCAGCCTCTGACACTCCAGGGAAAACAGCCCCAGCCTTTTCAGCCTCTCCCTGTAGCTCAGATCCTCCAACCCTGGCAACATCCTTGTGAATCTTTTCTGAACCCTTTCAAGTTTCACATCATCTTTCCGATAGAAAGGAGACTAGAATTGCACGCAATATTCTAACAGTGGCCTAACCAATGTCCTGTACAGCCGCAACATGACCTCCCAACTCCTGTACTCAATACTCTGACCAATAAAGGATAGCATACCAAACACCTTCTTCACTATCCTATCTACTTGCGACTCTACTTTCAAGGAGCTATGAACCTGCACTCCAAGGCCTCTTTGTTCAGCAACACTCCCTTGGACCTTACCATTAAGTGTATAAGTCCTGCTAAGATTTGCTTTCACAAAATGCAGCACCTCGCATTTATCTGAATTAAACTCCATCTGCCACTTCTCAGCCCATTGGCCCATCTGGTCCAGATCCTGTTGTAATCTGAGGTAACCCTCTTCACTGTCCACTATACCTCCAATTTTGGTGTCATCTGCAAACTTACTAACTATACCTCTTATGCTCGCATCCAAATCATTTATGTAAATGACAAAAAGTAGAGGACACAGCACCGATCCTTGTGGCACTCCACTGGTCACAGGCCTCCAGTCTGAAAAACAACCCTCCACCACCACCCTCTGTCTTCTACCTTTGAGCCAGTTCTGTATCCAAATGGCTAGTTCTCTCTGTACTCCATGAGATCTAACTTTGCTAACCAGTCTCCCATGGGAAACTTGTCGAACGCCTTACTGAAGTCCATATGGATTACATCTACCGGTCTGATCTCATCAATCTTCTTTGTTATTCTTGGAAGATTATACCTTCTTTTAATATCCTAGGATGCGCTCCATCAGGCCTGTGGGACTTATCAGTCTTTAGCCCCGTTTTGTTTCTCTCGTGATAATTATTGTATTTATTTTCTCTCCTCTTTTTTCCCCTTAATTATGAGCAGTTTTGGAATGTTCTTAGAACTGCAATGAAAAGTATTTTTTTAACTTCTTTGCCATTTCCTGCTTCCCTGTTATTGCCCCAGACTCATTTTCTCAGGGGCTTATGGTCACTTTGTCTTCCTTTTTATATAATGTAAAGTAGCTTTTGCTGTCTATCTTGGTATTACTCATAAGTTTACTCACAAATTTGATCTTCTCCCTCTTTTCTTTTGATTTTGAAAAACTTTGCCAGGGTTGCTGGCTTATCATTGCCACATTGAATGCTTTTTCTTTCAATCTGCTGTGATCCAAAAACTTTCGTAGTGAACCATGTTGGCTTATCCACTTCATAGAATCCTTCTTTCTCATTGGAATACTGTTTTGCTTTGAGCCGTTAACTATTTTCATAAATGTCTAACATTCTTCCATAAGGATATTACCACCACTGGAGGGTTTGAGTTATAGGGAGAGGCAGAATAGGCTGAGACTATTTTCCCTGGCACATTGGGAGCTGAGGAGTGACCTTACAGAGGTTTTTAAAATCATGATAGGTATAGCTGGGGAGAATTGCCAAGGTCTTTTTCCCAAGATGGGGAAATCCCAGTCTCTGGTTCATTTTTGGAATGAACTGCCGGAGGAAATGGTGGAGGCTGGTACAATTACAACATTGAAAAGGCAACTGGATTGTTACATGAATAGGAAGAGTTCAGCGGGATATGTACCAAATGCTGACAAATGGGGCTAGATTAATTTAGGATATCTGGTTGGCATGGATGATTTAAACTTGTTTCATGCTATTTAACTCTGTAACTCTATAAATGTCTTTATTGCTAAACTCCTTTCCCAGTTCATTCTCATTAGCTCTGACCTCATTTCTTTGAAGTTGCCTGATTTAAATTATTTATTAGCACATTTGTTTCTGATCTAAGTTCCTCCCTCTCAAACTGAATGCTAGATTCTGCCATATTATGGTCTCTTGCTTTCTATCCTTTTCTCATTTTCCCTTGCCTCAACATTCCTTTCTGAATACTCTCTGCCAAATCCAGCTTCTCGCAACAGTCAAAACTTTTCCCAGTACTTACAAGGATATTACAAACCACATGCTGTTTTGGTGCTTATGGTCCTTCCAGCAAGTCTAGTGGTGGTTTCCTTTTGCAGCTGTAAATGCGTGCTTGTAAGGGACAAATGAATATAATGAGTGGACTGCATTGCTGAACTTTGTAAATAATGTTTCAGATCCATTAGTATGCCTGCTTGCCATTATAGAAACCCTACATTGTGAAAGCAGGCCATTCAGCCCATTGAGTCCACACTAACCCTCTGAATAGCATCCCACCCATACCCATCCCCATCCCCATCCCCTACCTTATCCCTGTAGCACTGTATTTCTCATGGCCAATCCACCTATTTACACATCCCTGGACAATTTAGCATGGCCAATCCACCTAACCTGAACATCTTTAGACTGTGGGATAAAACTAGGGCGTTCAGAGGAAATCCACGCAGGTACAAGAAGAATGTGCAAACTCCACACAGACATTAGCCTGAGGCTGGAATTGAAACTGAGTCCCTGATGCTGTGAGGCAGCACTGCTAACCATTGAGTCATCGTTCCTCCCATGTTCTGGCAATTTGGCCGTCTTTTGGTACGTGTGCACATGTGCATATATATATAGCTTAAATGCCTGTTTCAGCATGATTCACTGTCTGCACTTTGGCAAATGTAGAGTTTAAAAGCACAGCCGGTCAGGAAACATCTGAGGAGCAGGAGAGTCGATGTTTTGAGCATGAGCACTTCATCAGGAATGTGGAGGGGTAAGCCCAAGGGGCTGACAGATAAAAGGCATGGGGGTGGGGCTGGGGGCAGGTAGCTGGGAATGTGATAGGTATATGAAGATGGGGGGGGGGTGGTGGTGATGGTGATAGGTTGGAGCAAAGGGTGAAATGGATAGGTAGGAAGGAAGATGGATAGGTTGGACAGTTCAAGAAGGTGGTGCCATGTTGGAGGGTTAGATGCAGTCAGAAATGCACTGTCTCCCACTTGGAAGGCTTCTAGCTTTCATTCACCAGCTCCAAATGTTCTGTGGATCCAAATTTGGATCACTTAGCATTCTAACAATTAATTTACAAAGAGATTTTTACCACCTTCACTTCATCATTTATAATTTACATCACACCAATCTGAAGTCAAATTCAATGAGTAAAAGTAAAAAAAGACTGAAACTGAAGTTAGTTTTGATTCATGATCATAATCGCTCAATGTAAAGCAGTCTTGCAGAATAATACATTGCTTGAAGTGTGCTTCTGGACTGTAACATAACCTATGGTTTCCAATTATATTCAAAACCACAGAGGTCAAGTGATTTATAAAGTCATTGAAATGCAATATTGCTCAAGCCAGTGATTTTTACTGATATATAGACAATTTCTTTCCTGTTTTGAAGAGTTCTGTTGAACTCGACTTGACTACTGTAATCCCTGGTGTTGATGACAGTGAAAAGGACTTCACATAGTCTTAACCTGACTCAGTTAATTTGCTCATTTTCCCAGTAGGGACTTACCACTGGAAGATAGATTTCTGGCAATATACATGAAAAAGGAATGATATGATTGCTCGGTCAGAGGAAGCTATAGGAGAACATATAAATGCCTAGAGAAAATTGCCCTCAAGTCTGAAGTACAACCTCACAGTATGATGATTGTAAAAGATTACCAAGTGGATTATAAGTGGATTATAAGGGCATCCATAAATATAAAATGGCTTCCATGAGATGATTAGTAATTCAGTTAGGAATGTGGTGACCAAACATAGAGGGTTAATTACTGCATTTGTTTCAATTCAGGTCTCTAGTGCCTTGTTTTGCCAACTGCTTTTGGGAGACATGAAAGTTATTGCAAGCCACATGTGAACTAACAATATAAGAAAAACATAGCCAAAGGACCTAAAAGAGTGTAGAGGATTGAGACATGGAAATTAGTCTGGAGGTAAGTTTTGTGGAGAAGTGGTATGGTGAGGATTTGTTATGAAATTGAGAAGCACAGATGATTGGGTTCTCCCTCAGAACCTGTGGAATTTAAATGCAGCACCACTTGAATTTCTTATCCCTCTCTGTTGGGCTCCATAGTCAGGCATTTTGATTGACAGGTTGGAGGTCAGTTGGGCAAGGAAGCTTCGAGTACAAAACCAAATGAGTTCTAATGGATGCGTTGGAGAACTGAGCAAGGTCACACGATTTGAGATTGGGCATCACCACATAGGCCAGCATTTATTGCCAGTCTGTAATTGCCAAGAGAGCAGCTAACAGTCAACTACATTTCTGTGCATCTGGATATGTAGACTAGACCAGGTAAGGATGGCAGTTTCCTTCCCTAAAGGACATTAGTGAAGCATACGGGGTTTTCCCAATAATCAACAATGGATTCATGGTCATTATTAGACTCTTAATTCCAGATTTTTGTTTTTTTTATTGATTTCAAATTCTACTATTTGCCTTGGTGAGATTTGAACTGGGTACCCACAACATTTCCGGAGTCTCTGTATTAATAGCTCAGCAATTATAACACTAGGTAGAATATTGCCATTGGGATTACTTATGGTAGGGTGAGCACTGTGGTGACCTAAGCTTGTTGGACCTGGGAATTCTGCTCCTTTTCTGGCTGACAAGCATAAAGACAATTGTCAGAGGGATTTAACCTTCCTTGCATCTTTTCAGCCATCAGGTTTCTGAGGTGTGTGAAACCAAGCTGTCTTTGGTTACAAATATAACAACTTTTAAAATCAAGTTACACAGCCTTATTCAAATACTCAGATGACGAATCCAGTTCCTGTAGGAAAATTGACTGCCTGTTCTTGTGTCCCAACTCCATTAAAACTGGAAATAAGATATTTCGTTCCTGTTCCAGATTTTTCCTTTACATTTTAACTTCTGACACCACATCAACCTATTTTGTTTTTTGGAAGATACAGTTCAACATACTTAGGGGCAACAAATAGCTGTTAGTAAGAATGTTAGCTCAAAGAAGAAAAAGATAAATCGGTGGAAAACAATCAATGTGAAAGAAACCACAGACAAACTGCACAAATTTCTAGGTACGAGAAATAAACTGGGAGAATTATAAGCAATTGCGCCACAGGAAGATTTATATTTATTAGAACTAACAGAAACTTGGCTACAAACTAAGTGAGGATAGAGAATAAACATGTCAAACTCATATTTTTTTTAACAGGGGTTGGACAAAGGAATGATGAAAACAAAATAAAAACTTCAAGCAGAGTCAAAATGGATAGAGATTAAAGATGAAAACTAAGTGTTTTCTTTATTAGACTTGTACTCAGATGCTCTCATCATGGGAGGATAATTAGATTTATTCTACAAGCAGTGTGTTACATTATTACCTTAGCCTTTCTGCCATCCAGGTCTCTGTTATCCATTCATGATTATTCAAAGACACTCCTGCCCAATCCCAAATGCTCTCACTTCAATAGGTCATCTAAAGTTCTGATGCATTTTTCACAACTTGCACTAAGTCTCATTCATTCATCCCTCTATACACAATTAACTTCATTGGCTCTTAGTTAAGCTATACTCCAATTTTAAAAATCCCATTCTCATTTTCCAATTCTTCCATGGCCTCCTTATTGCTAAATTCTCCTCTTCCTTAACAATCCTCCAAGATATGTCCATTTCTCTAATGCCATAAGCATATCAGGTTTCATTATTTCCACCATTGGCAGCCAGATCTTCAACTGGCCAAAGCTTAAATGCTGGAATTATCTCCTTAAACCTTTGTTTCTACAGATCTCTTCTGAAACACTCCTTAAAAACTAAATCACTTCCCTTATCTCGTGATTATCCGTCCTTATTTAATTCTACCGTTTATTTAAACTACTCCTATGAAGTGGCTGGGCAAAGTTTTGTTATGTTAAAGATATATTGCAAAAATAAATTGCTGTTACACCCTTTCCAGTGGGAATATAGTGGTCATATTGCTGGACAAGAGACTCGTAAACTAGAACCCCAGACTCATGTTCTGGATAGATGGGTTCAAATCCTGCTATGGCAGATAGTGAGATCTTAATTCCATAAAAGATTTGGAATAAAAAAATCATTAACCTAACTCAAACCATGTCAACTGTTGTAAGAGCCCATCTGGCTCACATATGTTCTTCAGGGAAAGAAATCTGCCATCATTACCTGGGTCTGGTCTACACACGATTACAATGTATTAAACTTGGGGAATTATGGATTGGCAATAAATGCTGGTCTAACCAGCAATATCCACATCCCATGATCCCATGAATTTTATAAGTGGTAATGAAATTGCTGTATGTAAAAAAAGGCCAGAGAAAATGTTTATGTCTCTCTGTCTCTTCTCTCAATGAAGAATGGTTTCTTAGACAGCATGCCATAAAAAAGGCCCTTGTGGAACAACATCAAAGTCTTTTAAAGAGAATAAGTGAATATGGAAGGAGAGGAGAGGAGAGCATTGAAATCATCAGTGAAGAACTGCATTGTCTTGCTTTGATATAAGAGCAAAATAGACAACAATGATAGACAATGCTTACAGAAGAGGAGAAAGTGAGGTCTGCAGACGCTGGAGATCAAAGCTGAAACTTTATTGCTGGAACAGCACAGCAGGTCAGCATCTAGGGAACAGAAGATTCGACGTTTCGGGCACATGCCCTTCTTCAGGAATGAGCAGAGAGTGTTCAGCAGGAGAAGATAAAAGGTAGGGAGGAGGGACTTGGAGGAGGGGCGTTGGAAATGTGATAGGTGGAAAGAGGTCAAGGTGAAGGTGATAGGTCGGAGTAGGGTGGAGGCGGAGAGGTCAAGAAGAAGACTGCAGGTCAGGAAGGCGGTGCCGGGCTGGAGGGATTCGGCTGAGACAAGGTGGGGGGAGGGGGGATGAAGAAACTGGTGAAGTCCAAGTTCATCCCCTGTGGTTGGAGGGTTCCCAGTCGGAAGATAAGACGCTCCTCCTCCGACCGTCGCGTTGTTGTGGTTTGTCGGTGGATGAGTCCAATGACCTGCATTTCCTCGGTGGAGTGGGAGGGGGAGTTGAAATGCTGTGCTACAGGGTGATTGGGTTGGTTCGTCCGGGTGGCCCAGAGGTGCTCTCTGAATCGCTCCGCAAGTAGGCGGCCTGTCTCCCCAATATAGAGGAGGCCACACCGGCTGCAGCGGATGCAGTAGATAATGTGGGTGGAGGTGCAGGTGAATCTGTGGCGGATATGGAAGTTTCCTTTGGGGCCTTGGAGAGAAGTGAGGGGGGAAGGTGTGGGCGCAAGTGTTGCACCTCCTGCGGTTGCAAGGGAAGGTGCCGGGAGTGGAGGTTGGGTTGGTGGGGGGTATGGATCTGACAAGGGAGTCGCGGAGGGAGTGGTCTCTACGGAAAGCTGATAGAGGAGGGGAGGGAAATATAGAAGGCATCACTTAACAGAAATCCATAGAAAATGAAGAGATCAGCAAGTAATTAGATACAAAACATAGCACAGAAAATAGAAAGCAACATTTCCTTCCTGTCCCTTGCATGCTGTGTTCACAGCTTCATGCTTTTTGACAGCTCTTAATGGATTTTGACCTGGACTAGTTGGCATATTCTCCCGTTGCTGTCAGCACGCCTGTGTTATTACTTACAGTTTATATCAGAGACATGCAAGCTCAAGACTAATCAGCGTTAAGTCTAATTAACTGGTGATCTGGAGAAACCATGTGTGTTTGAATTGGGAAATGAAGCACAACCTCATCCTGAGGCTGAAAAACCCACTGTTCAGAGGTGCCATTTATTTTAATCAAGTGGTGCAGCATTAAACACTGGCTTCCTTCAGCTGTTTGCAGTTTGGATTGATTTGCACTCAAGTCTCTCTTAAATGACTGACTCTGTTCACAAGCTGGAGTGAACTGCAAGCTGAGTGAGCAGAAAACGAACTCTGGAATGTGGACAAAGTACAATAGTATAAAGAAATTGAGACGGTACGAACATTCCAGTTACAAAAATGCCACTATCTTGAGTCATTGTTATTCACAATTGACCTGGCATACGTAACCAAACAAGCTTGGAATGGCTGGTGGTTGCAAAGCTTGGGTGCTCACAGTACAGCTGTTATAGATGCTTGCTGATCTTTTAAATAAACAAGTAGATCGGAGCTTGTGTGGTCCTTGGCCTATATCCAACGTTGGAATTGGCCATATGATCACGTACATAGTAAAAATAGTTTGTATCGCCATTGATCATGCAGTTGTCATATCATCATGTCATCATCTGTATAACACTGCAACATTTTATGATTTCCTGAAGCAGCCCATTTTCTAAGAGACGAGCCAGTCTGGATGTAATATTATGGGAGAATGCAGGCACTGCTGCTTAGCACGCCAGGAACAGCTTCAGCAACAAGCAATAATTTTACTAAGATAAAAACAAAAAGCACTTGCTGAACATCAGGTATAAAAACAGAAAATACTAGAAATTTGGAAGCCTCTGTGCAGACAGAAAACAGAATTATTTGAGTTTGATGACATTTACTAAATATGTCTGTGTCGTGTAGGAGTTCAGCTTTTATCCATATGTCAACTGTCTGTAACACAGTTTGTATCCGTAAGATCATACTCATGTTTTCAGTCAACATATATGCTGTAAATTCCCAGCCGTTCTGGATAAATTAACTGTCCCTTTCTGAAATAATTACTCATTTTGCCTCTTTCAGATATTATTGTGCATTGTAGATATTTGTAACATCCCGTGCAGAGATGTTGATGACATAATTCTGGAACAGATAGGACTTGATCCTGGGCCTCCAACTACAGAAAGTAGGTACACTACTATTGTGTCACAAGAACCTTTTATTCTGCATTGTATATTTGCAGCAAGATTACTTTTTTAAATCAAGTTTTGAGCACAAGCATTTCATATTAAAGAACCAGCAGTGCCTGGGAAATGTAATTGTGGAATATTTCATGTGAGGTTTTACTAAATGCCCAGCGATCTGCATAACACGTCAGCTGCTAGCACTATTCACATAACGAAATGTCATCATATTACAAAAACATAATTGGCTTGTGAAAACATCATTGTCTCCTGTGATTTTATTGTGATTGTGTGGCGCACAGCTGTTCTGAATAACCTTCTCTTCACACAGACAAATGACAGCCCTTTAAAATCAGACAGCATCTAAAAATAGACTTCCTGAAGGGGTGAAACCTATGAAGTGAAAGTTTCTGTAATTATGCTTCTGACATAAGGGTACTTAATTATCGTGGCGCAGGAAAGTGGAGGATGTTAAAGGGTGGATCAGGACAGAAGATCATATGGCACCATGTAAGGTGAAATCATCACCCTAAATTAAGACACTTTGGGAATTCTGGAGACAGTTTGCTGATGGATACATGTCAAAAAGGAGGTGTGGCCAGTCCAAGATGGCATCAATTATTAGAATTCCTACTGTTAGCAGAGTGCTAGTGCCGAGGTCAATGGAGAGGTATAAGCCTATCTCACCATTGCTTGACATGGAAGTCCCCTGAAATTCATATAATTAGGTTTTGAAATTAGACCTCTCAGAAACTGGGTAAAATATCAACAGCTCCACCATTGTTAAACTGGATAGCCAGCTTCAGTCCAGGACATTTCTAAGTCCAAGTCCCTAAAAATGGATGCAGGAACTGTGATACTTGTTTTCCTATTGCATGTAATATGATGTAGATAGCATTTCAACAGTGTAATATCTTCTGTTTAATAGGACTGCATAAAAGCAGCCAATGCCAACTGTTCTGATGAGTAGCTACATAGCTCAATGGGTGATCCAAAAGTGTAAAAGACTGGTTTAGGCTGGTCTGGGTCTTTTAAAGGGCAGTGGCATTATCCCTGGAGAAAGTACTGGAAGCTATCAATATTTTACACTTCTTTATCTGGTGAAAATAAGGATTGAACAATTTACAAAATGGATCACTGAAAAATAGCTTATTATAACATCTTAAACTGGCAATCAAACAAAGTTTTTCTTTCATTGCACAAGCTTATGATTTTGAACAGTCACAGTTATTGGTATTAGTTATTGTTGTTAATACTCTAAAAATCTGGGTATTGGAGATTTCGTACTTACAGCAACAGCTTCCCAAAAAATACGAAGGGGTGCTTTTAAGAAGTTCTGTCCATGCCATTATTACTATAAGGTTCATTGTTTCCCTGTAGAATACGTATTGGATGAATGAGCATGGAACACCCATGAGTTGTCATGTCAGGTATGAAATGAAATTGGTAGTAGGTGGAAGCATGAATTGGCATGGGGATAGAAGGGGCATTTAGCAGTAAGGGGGAGCATAAGTTGGCCTGAGTGGCGTGAGGGACTTCAGAGATTAGTGGGAGACATGAGTTGGCATGGAATAAACATGGGAGATTGGATAGCACTTCTCAAACTGACCTTTCAAAAGATTCACAATTATGGACTGTGATACATATATCCCAAGAGAGGCTTGGAACCCATGATACCAGAAGACATGGGAAGGTCATTCAGCCCATCAAGACTGCATCATTATTCACTGAGGTCTTGGTGATCTGATATTCCTTATCTTCACTTTCCTACCTTTTACCTATTACATTGATTTCCTTATACATTAAAAATGTCTACCTCAGCATTGAATACACTGACAATTCAACATCTACAACCTAATGTGCTAAAGAGTTCTACAGATTCATACCTGAGAGGAGAAATTCTTCCTCATTTCTGTCTTAAATGTATGACACCCTTACTCTGAGATTATACCCTTGGTCCTGGATTCTTGCACATGGGAAAATAACCTTTTCACATTCACCATGTTAAGTCTGCTAATATTCATACATGCTTCAATAAAGTTGTCTCTTATTCTTTGAAATCCCATTGGATACATGCCCAACTCTATTCAATCTGTCCTCGTAAGACAGTCTGTCCATAACTGCTATCAGCCCAGTAAACCTTCTTTGGATTGCCTTAGAGAAGGGGCACAAACTGTTCAAAGTATTCCAGCAGTGGTCTGGTTTGTATAACTTGTATAATTTTTGCAAAACCTCCCTACTTTTATACTTAATTCCCTTTGAAATAAAACCTTTACCATTACTTACTGAACGTGGATACTAGCTTTCTGTGACTGCTGGACAAAGACTCACAAATTCGTCTGTTCTGTGGGATTTAGCAGTTTTCTCCCTTTAAGTAATATCCAGTTCCTCTACTCTTCCTGCCAAAGTGCACAACCTCACATTTTCCCCCATTATATTCCATTTACCACATGTTTTCCCACTTGCTTAATCAGTTTCTCTCCTCTCCAAACTCTTTGTGTCATCCTCATCAGTTACCATTCCACTTACTTTTGCGTCATCCCCAAATTTGGCAATAGTATATTCACTTGCCTCATCCAAGTCATTCATATATATTGTAAATAATCATGCCTCAGCATGATTCCTGTGGCACACCACAAGTTACAGATCACCAGCCTAAAAATAGCCCCCTCTCTCAACCGTCTGTCTACTATTAGTCAGTCAATCTTCAGTCCATGCTAATATACTATCTTCAACTCATTGGGCTTGTATTTTATTATGTAAGCTAATACATGGCACCTTGTCAAATGCTTTCTGAAAACACAAAAATCCACAGCTTCCCCTTTATCTATCCTGCTTGTTACATCCTTTAAAATTCTGATAAATTTGTCAGGTATAATTTCCCATTTGTTGACTCTGCTTGATCATATTTTTAAACGTGCTATCACATCCATTATAATAACCTTGAACAATTTCCTGTAACAGATATTAAGCTAACTGACCTATATTGTTAAAAATCACACAACACCCAGTTATAGTCCAACAGGTTTCATTGGAAGCATACTAGCTTTCGTAGCATCGTTCCTTCATCAGGTCGCATCTCCAAATCATGACCCATATTGAACAACCTGAGCGAGTTTTGAGAATATTTTTTGTCTCCTTTTGTCTCCTACACTCTTTAACTAATGGCATTATACTGGTAACTTTCCAAATCTCTGCTATTTTTCTTAGAATCTAAGGATTCCTGGAAAATTACTAACAGCGCACCCATGATCTCAACAACTGACAATCATTGAACTTCAAGCCACACAGAAGCTGCATTGACTGTGTAAAGAATTTGGGAACTTAGAGATTCCTATCCACTCAATGAGCCAGTTAGGGAGCAGAGCCATTTCTTCAGTTGCAATCTTATCCTGCATCAGTGAAAATTGGGGGAATCAGAATGAGGTGGGAATCTCAGAATCAGATGTGATCCATCATTTTTAAAGGGTTCCAGATTCCTCATGGCTAGAGGAGATCTAGCACACTGCAACTGCCAGTTAGATAATGGGCATTACCAGACATGATTCTCTGTCAATGTCCATATGCCAGCTGGGCATTGAAGGGGTCCAACTGCTTTTTATTATGGCAAAAGTGAGGACTGTAGATGCTAGAAACCAGAGTTTAGATTAGAGTGGTGTTGGAAAAGCACAGCAGGTCAGGCACCATCCGAGGAGCTGGAAAATCAACATTTCAGGCAAAAGCTTCCATCAGAAATAGAGGCAGGGAGCCTCTATTATGGTATAGGTAAAATTCACATATGCCACCCACAAAACTATGTCACGGCAAAGCCTGCAAACCCCAAAATTATGTGCTCAATTTCACCTGCTTCTTAACACCAAGAATAATTGAAACATATTACATTGAATGAATAAAGTTCAATGTATGAATACATTTCTAGCACCAGCTAGGAAGGGGACAAAATCATAAAAGTTTGTTACTGCTATCATTTTCAAAGTCTCTGCTCTGAGTCTGGGACTGAGACTGCAATAAGTGATGGACTTCAGAAAGGATATCCCTTATGGAAGTGGAGATATTTCACATATTTTCAAGGAAGAGTTGTCATCTAAACAGTTTGAGCAGAACTAGCCTCCCGCTGAGAAGCATTCAAAACTGCTTCCATCTCCTCCCTCTTCAAGCATCTCTTCCCATTCTGAGTTCCCTCTACTTTTTGTCAAGTCAAGCCTTATTCCAAATGATGCCATGAACCCACGTTTAAGAACAATATGGTTTTGCAAGAGGTTGGCCAAAATTCCTTCAGTCACTGCCAGATCCCTCCCTGCAGACAATTCAATTTAAGGTCAAATGCTTGCAAAGTGTTCCTCGGGTTAATCTGAATTGTGGGAACAATTAAACATGTGGCATCCAGACTGACACTTCAGTGCAGTGCATTCCCCCCAAAAGTGATATAATCATCTTATTACTGTTTGTTAGGCCTCACTGTGTACGGATTGACCTTTTCCTTGTTTGATCATAGGATGAGGGCATTGCTGGCAATGCCATCATTCATTGCCCATCTCTAACTGCCCTTGAGAAGGTGGTGATGAGCCACCTTTTTGAAGTACAGCGGTTCACGTGGTTTAGGTAAATCTCTGTACTGTCCATGAGGAAGTTCAAGCACTTTGACCCAGCACTCATGAAAGAACTGTGGTCAGCATTGTGTGCACCTTGAGACGGTGGTGTTCCTGTGGATCTGTTATGCCTGTTGAGGCTGGTGTTATTTCTTCCAATGACCACATTTCAAGTCTGTACCTAAAAGTATTTAAATTACTTTGCAACATCTTGAGGTCATGAATGGCATTGTACAAATAAAGTGTTGCTTACACTTTCTTTCTGTTCATTTAAATTGCATGAGCACGTTTGCTCCACAGTTACATGTTGACCCTTGCTTCATTCAGGAGAAAGTGAGGTCTGCAAATGCTGGAGATCAGAGCTGAAAATGTGTTGCTGGAAAAGCGCAGCAGGTCAGGCAGCATCCAGGGAACAGGAGAATCGACGTTTCGGGCATAAGCCCTTCTTCAGGGCTTGCTTCATTCAGTTGTGTCAAGTCTCAGAGTCCTGACTGACTTTGAATTTGTTCTTTGCCTTGTCTTTAGAGATGGAGTGGTAATAAGTGCTGGAAGTTTCTCCTGCCTTGTTCCTTATTTCCAATTTTGGCAATGATCATATTCAACTTGGCATTGTCAAGCATGAATTGAACACCTGTTCACACCATGCTTGGCTTCAGCCAATTCTCATCTGTGTTCAAGAGCCAGATTCATTAATAAGGTTCAAAAAAAAGGTTACACCTTAAGTACACACTCTATTCACTAATATATTCAATCTGAAAATCAGATTTAATATGATTTGGCAGGACCATACTGTTTAGAAAAGCCAATAATATAAGAAAGATATATTTGTAAAATCAAGCTTTGAAAATGTTTAAGAGGTACATGGACATAGATATCATCAGTCTCTGAAAAGCAGAGTTTGTTTAAGTTACGAACCTAATAAACGCTACAACCCTAAAATTTTACTGCACAAAAGGAGGACATGTAGACCAACTAAAGTAGTATTATCTCTTTGCTGAATCAGACCCCGATCTCCTGATATTCCCCAGAGTTCAGCATTATTTTGATGTTAAAGCACTTGTTCAAATTTCACTTAAAATAAGCATTGGCCTCTATCCCAACGGCTCTGGTAAAACATTCTTTGCTCTGGCGGCTCAATGTGTAAACAAACCTTTTCTAATCATACTCCCTCAGTGACAATTTTAATTTGTGATTCCACAAGATCATCTGCTCAATCAGAAGAAGTTATCTTTATTGGCTTAAAAAAGACTCCTATTAAGTCTTCAAATCTTCTCCATTCCAAAGGAAATGGTAGGTCTTTCATCATCCCAGTTTGTCATTCTAGATTTTCCAGGTGAAGCAACATCATATTGCCAATATGGCTTTAAAGTTCTTTGTATAAAATCTTCATTACTTCTTTATTGTCCCAATCAATCATCTAATTTAGGAAAAACACAAAATCATATCCAATTTTTTTGTGAATTTATTTTCAAACTTTCAGGAAATTACACATTTGAATCATTGGGACTCCATGTCCATCCACACCTTTCAGTATTTTGCCATTACGTGTATAACATATTCCTTGGCTTTTCTCTCAAGATCTATTAGTTTACATTTTCTATGTTAAATTGTGCTTGACATGCATTTATTCATCCAACTAACCAATCTGTCTTCCTGAGAGCTTTTTATAACCTTCAGAACTGTTTAGAAACCCAACTACTCTTGGAGTGTCAGCATATTGCAAGTTCAAATCCGAATCATTTCTATATACCAAGACCAAAACTGAGCCCTGAAGTACAGCATTTCCAACCATTGTCCATATCAACATCCTTTGATAACCGCACATCAAATGATTTACGGTTGTTGCTGCTACATCTCCTCCGATGCCAGAATTTACTTCAGATATCTCTTCCGAGGTGTCTTAAGACATGCCTTCTGATAATCTGTAAGCACCATATCTCCTGCATTATTTGTTTAATTAGTATTTTTTTAAAGTCAAATCAAGTCAAGACAGATTTTCCCTGACAAATGCATGAAGTATGACTTTATTCATGAATTTCTGCATTTTCATGAACATTTAATTGGAGAATGTCAAAAGGCAAATTTGATGAAGTTATTAAGTTGTTAAAAATAGAGAATTTCATTGGATGGTCTATGACCAATCCAAAACTGGAGAGGAGATCAGAATAGGAACAATAAGTTTGAGCCATAATTAAATTGCTGACTACTCAATAAGTTCTGGTATGATCTAATTGGTTAAGGCATTAATTTGATAATTCTTCTGGTTGAATTATGTTGCTAGTTGGTTACTATACATAACTTGTTAATATTGTCAGTTAATTAAATCTGCTTAACTGGCTCATGTTGTGGTGAGTTCATATTTTAGTTAGAAATGGACCATCAGCCTGAATTCCTATTTTTAAGAAAATTCAAGTACAATATGGCAATCAAAAGACTTATTGTGGTGTAGATGTAGTAAAGCACTAATAAAATATTTTGTAATCTAACAAGTCTTACCTGTGTGCAGCGATCAGTTGGTTTCAACATTTTGTCTCTCCAATTTGCCACTAGAGTAGAAGGAATCTACTTTGTGATGTCAGCATTATTTGGTGTGAATGCCATGCATTGATTGAAACCTGCTCTTACACGCCTGCATTTATGAAGATAACAGTCTTAAAAGTGATTAAAACCCAGCAAAGAAGCAACAAGAAAAATACATTGAAATAGAAGCAGAAAAAGAGAATACATATAAAGAAAAGCCAAACCATTAAAAAGAACAGTTCAGTATACCACTTAGAAAAAAAGCAAAGGCCTTCAGCAAAATATGGAAGGCACATAAACAATTCTGGATTGGAAGCCTATTTTACGTTCTCTAAATTACTGCTATTCAAGCAATGTATGCAGCACTGTTTTACTGATTAAGTGAAATATGATTCTGTGAAGAAATTTCTGAAAATCTTGTCTGCTATCGCCAAGGAGGTGTCTTACTGAATTAATTCATCCAGTCTTTCAGTGGAGGAACAGAAAAACTAAGAAAAGATCTGGAGAGTATTTAAAGACCAGCCAAGGTACCTTCAGGATTAGCAGAATCTAATTCATATCATACAAACACCAAGAGTCTACTGGTGATTTTGTACAAGATGCTGCAGTAATAGGCATGAGTGTGATTCCTCTGCCTCTACACTTCTTAAAGCCTTCAGGAAGAAACTTGTGGACCAGGAAAAGGGTCATACTACTGATGTTTTGCTTGAGGATGGATACAAGCAATGAAGCCATGAGTCATCAATAAACAACAGCATGCGAGAGGTGCAGCCAAGGATTTTACTAGATGCAAAACCCACACCACGGTGGTAGTCTTGAGAAGATGATTTGATGTATTCCTATTGTTGCATAATATTGCAAGTTGGCTATTATTCCTGCTTAAAGTTTGTGAGAAGATTTGTAGCTCGGGTGCTCGTTGCTGTGGTTCTGTTCGCCGAGCTGGAAGTTTTTGTTGCAAACGTTTCGTCCTCTGTCTAGGTGACATCCTCAGTGCTTGGGAGCCTCCTGTGAAGCGCTTCTGTGGTGTTTCCTCCGGCATTTATAGTGGCCTGTCCCTGCCGCTTCCGGTTGTCAGTTTCAGCTGTTCGCTGTAGTGGCCGGTATATTGGGTCCAGGTCTATGTGTTTGTTGATGGAGTTTGTGGATGAGTGCCATGCTTCTAGGAATTCCCTGGCTGTTCTTTGTTTCGCTTGCCCTATAATGGTAGTGTTGACCCAGTCAAATTCATGTTGCTTGTCGTCTGCGTGTGTGGCTACTAGGGATAGCTGGTCGTGTCGTTTCGTGGCTAGTTGATGTTCGTGGATGCGGATCATTAGCTGTCTTCCTGTTTGTCCTATATAGTGTTTTGTGCAGTCCTTGCATGGGAATTTGTACACTACATTAGTTTTGCTCATGCTGGGTATCGGGTCCTTCGTTTTGGTGAGTTGTTGTCTGAGAGTGGCTGTTGGTTTGTGTGCTGTTATAAGTCCTAGTGGTCGCAGTAGTCTGGCTGTCATTTCAGAGATGTTCTTGATGTATGGTAGTGTGGCTAGACCTTTGGGTTGCGGCATGTCCTCGTTCTGTTGTCTTTCCCTTAGGCATCTGTTGATGAAATTGCGCGGATATCCGTTTTTTGCGAATGCCTTGTATAGGTGTTCCTTTTCCTCTTTTTGCAGTTCTGGTGTGCTGCAGTGTGTTGTGGCCCTTTTGAATGGTGTCTTGATGCAACTTCGTTTGTGTGTATTGGGGTGGTTGCTTTCATAGTTCAGGACTTGGTCTGTGTGTGTGGCTTTCCTGTGTACCTGCATGTAGCATTATTCCTGCATGTAGCTCTTGATTTTCCTTATTTACTTGTTTAGATAAATATGTATGTACCCTTTACACTTCAAATGTTCATGGCCAGATTACTAACAGAAGACAAAGATTACAAAAATGTCAGGTTATCTTCATGTGAAAAGGTCCTGGAAGAAAATATAATGCATATATATTTGCACAAATGAGAAAGTAAACAAATACTTTACAAATGTTAACACATTAAATTGTGATCCTCTTATACAGAATTGGTATATGTATTAGGTGTCAGTTACAGAAAAATTCTATCTTCAAAAGATTTTAAAATAACCTTTAGGTTTTTTAATGTTTATGCCCTGCTCTTACATGTCTTCACTCTTGGTGTTTTCTGAGCCATTGTCTCAGGTCTGAACCACAGTGTCTGGTTTCTAATCACTGACTCCATTCATCTGCCTGGCAACTGTCTGAGATGAGTTAGACTGCTCACAAGCCTAGTGCCATATTTGAACCAGAATTAAGCTTCCGATCACAATATGCTACCAGTATGGGTGTACCTCCATCAATTTCCCTATTGATCCCTCCCTCAAGTTAACTGCTGTTGAAACCATCAATCCTATAACTTGTCTCTAGTCTTGACTGTTTCAAGATTTCCTGCCCACATTTTATTTGCTGTTGCTTGTACTTTGATTTGCACCAAATCTATGCATTTCCTCCTCCTATGCTCAGTGATTTGCATCAGTTCCTAATTAAGCAACACTTTGATTTTAAAATTCTAATCCTTGTCTTTACATTGATATCACCACCCCATTCCATCCAATGAAATTCGTGGGAGGTAATACCTTGAGGTCCTTCAACCCTCTGAGACCGTTGGTTTCCTCTAATTCTGGTCTATTGAGCAGGCCAAAGTCTAAGCAGTCAGCAACTGAGCCTTCAGCTGTCAAGGATTTACATCTGGAACTTTATCTAACGATATGCTCTGTCGTTTGGAGTCATAGAGTCATACAGCACAGAAACAGATCCTTTGGTCCAATCAGTCCATGCCAAACATTATCCCAAGCTAAACTAGTCCCACCTGCCTGCTCCTGGCCCATATCCCTCCAAATCTTTCACGCACTTATGCAAATGTCTTTTAAATGATGTAATTGTACCTACTTCCACCACTTCTTCAGGAAGTAAATTCCACACACGAACAACCTCTGTGTAAAGCATTTGCCTCTCATGTCTTTTTTAAAACTCTCTCACCTTAAAAATGTGCCCCCAAGTCTTAAAATCCTCCATTCTAGTGAAAAGACCATTAACCCTACCTATACCCCTCATTATTTTATAAACTTCTATCAGGTCTCCTCTCAACCTCCTATGCTCCAGTGAAAAGAAGCCGTTTCTCCTATGCAGTTTCTCTTTATAACACAAACCTTCTGTACCCTGTCTACTCTTTCTTATAGATTTTCCTTGAAACTGGTTTCTTTGGTTCTCTGCAGCAATAACTTCTCATGAGATTTGTGTCAAAATTTGAGTTATAATACACCTTTGAAGCATCTTGGAATGTACTAACACTTTATCGTTTCTGTACATGTACATAGCATTGGTATTGTTGTAGTAGGGGAATACATCCAGCTATTAGATGAGTTAACTGGTTCAGAGAGCTGATTCACTGCTTTACCTTGCTCCCCTATAGATGCCAGGAATTTTTGTTTTGAGATATAGCCTCTTGGACAGGACTAATTACTAGCTCAGTACTTTGTTGACAATACTATGTCTTCCTGCGATTATAAGCTCCGAGGCCAACTCTCCTTTAATTGATGAAAAATGGTAAAACTTTCATTGAAAAGCAATAACCAGGTATGCATTTAGATATCTGTTGGAACAATAATGCTATAGAGTCATACAGCATAGAAACAAACCCTTCAGTCCAACTAGTCCATGCTGACTATGTTCCCAAACTAAACTAGTCCCATCTAGTCTGCATTTAGCCTAAACACTACCCTTCCTGTTCATGTACTTATCCAAATGTCTTTTAAACATTGTAACAGTACATACATCCATGACTTCCTCTGGCAGTTCATTTGACACACTAACCACTCTGTTAAAAAAGAAAAGTTGCTCCTCAAGTCCTTTTTAAATCTTTCTCTTTTCACCTTAAATATATGCACCTGAGTTTTAAACTTCCCCATTTTCGGGAAAAAGTCTTTTTTAACTTATCTTATCCATGCCCCTCATGATTTTATAAACCTCCATAACATCACGCTTCAACCTCCTATGCTCCAGTAATAAATGTCCCAGCCTGTATTAGTAACTCAAACCTTCCATTCCAGGCAGGAACCTGATAAATCCTTTCTGAAGCATCTTCCCTTATTTGTTCAAGTCATAAAACTTCTTACTCATCTGCTCTGAGGTGTTTCCAGTTGTTTATTCTGCGATAATCAATTCAAAAGTTAAAGAATTAGAAATCCTCGTGGTGGAGCTATGCTACATTTCCATTCCACAAAGCAGCTTTGCAATTTCGTTCTATTTCAAATTTCCAAAACGTCAGTATATTTCTTTTGGTTTAAGGTTTCAGGCTCCATTCGTCATGCTCCTCCAACTATTTAGGGCAATTGATTGGAAATTTATTGCATGAGGAGTGTGGCTTTCTTTCATTATCATTTGTGCTTAGACTGCACAAAAGTTTAGAAACAAAATCAACAGCACCCATCATAAATTTGTGTTAAATTCCACGTTATGGGTAATTAGCCCTGGCTATGTAAAAAGAGTCAAAAACAGCCAAGTCTAAAGCAATTACTGCTTAATTTCCTGACTTTCTGCAACTATTACCAGGAACTGACATTTCACAGAGTGTTACTTTCATGAGTATTCTTTGGTTTCATTTGTAATTTATATTTTGTTATCTGATCCGATTCTTTGTTAAAAAAAGAGAGAGCCTGTGTCTAAGGGGCATAATTTAAAAATTAAAACCAGACTTTTCTGGAGCATAATTAGGAAACACATCTAAATTTTGAGACTGGTAAAATCTAGAACTTCCTTCTGCAAAACATTTAATTGTTCATTTTAAACCTGAGATTGGTCAGCAAAAGTTCACTAAAGATATTAAGGGAATTGGGTAAGTCAGAGTATGTGAAGTTTGCTTAGTTCACTTGTGAGACATGGAACATGGGTGTCACAAATAACGTTCCTTCCGAACTGTGTGTGTTCATGATCAGATTGTTCTGTGGTATAATGAGAGCTTGTGCTTCCAAATAAACCTGTTGGGCTATAATGTAATGTTGTGTGATTTTTAACTTTGTCCATCCCAGTCCAACATGGGCTCCTCCAAGTTATAATGAGAATGCACATGTTAATGGCAAGACCTATAAGATGATTTAAAACCAACATCAGATGTATGAGACTATGATGAGAGGGTAATATGAGATTCATGTAAAATATGATGATCTCATGCTCACATGACTCTAACAACAGTAAGAGACAAGACATCAATCTGAAATGAGTATATGAAGAGCAAGGTCTTAGAACTTATACTAGAGAGCTGTTTTTGAGTATTGATGAAAATAGTCACAATTTTTAAAACTTTTCATCTTGCTGTTATTGGGGCAATTCATAAAAGATGCTGAAGTAATGGGAAAACAACACTTATACTGTATGAGAGGACAGTACTGATTGTTCACAAGCAGACTCTGATTTGATTACCATAGAAAATTCATCAGAACTACAAAGCTCTGTTCTTTGTAGATAGAAAGAACATGTACAAATACTGCACTTGTTGCAATTCAACAAAAGAGTTGTTAGTCATTCTCTGGTTCATGTCTCAGAGCAATGTCTTGGCTAATAAAGCAAACATGTCTGCTTTAAAATTTAAACAAAGCTTGGTGGTTAACTGTCAGTCAAATTTACTCTGCATTCACCATGGCAATGCCAAACAATTAATACTGTCCTTTCATGGAGTATAAACATTGTTTTTCTTTACTTTGGCATTTCTTGCCTTTTGTCCTGATGATAACAAGATGAAACATGTCTTTTTTCAATAAAAACAAGTTCTGTACTACCAAATGACTATTATAGAACTGCATTTGATAACCTACACTGTACACATTAAGAAATATTTTGTAAAGAGGAATTGTCGAACATTAATTAGACCTAAAGAGCAAGCAGCATCCATGTCAACATTTGTGCAGATGTCCAGAATGTGAGATACTTCAGACTGGGGCTTTGATTTGCAGAGAGTATTAATGGCCTGAAGCAGAAATAAAACAGAAAGGATGGAATAACTGTACAGAGCTGTAACAGAGATCAGTATCATGTGTCATAATATTTAAAGGAATTCATTGGACCTCCAGAAAGTCAGACAATAATAAATCTTAAGGAAGGTAAAGACAAAGCTATGGCATAGTTGAAAAGAGCATTCTCTCAGTATGGCAGAACCAACCAAATGCCCAAACCTAAAAGCAGGCTAACCCATAAGGATTGAGTAACACAAGATTGTACCAGTGATGACTGACCAAGCCACTTTCCTTGAAGGGATCCTTTGAAGAAACATGTTTGCATTTTAACAAATAGGCCACAAGTAATGAAAGTGAAATTAGAGAAAGCACCGGTCACAGATCAGCCTTGATCTCATTGAATTATGGAACAGATTCAAGTATCTCACTGTCCTATACTTGTTCCTAAGTTCAGTCATCACATAAGCGTTTGAGGAGAATTAGCTTTTGTTTTCACAAAGAGGAATTCACATTTTGTATTATGTATCATTTGTATCAGCTAAGGGTATCCAACCGTAATTATGTAATTGAAACTGAGTTGAAATGCAAATATTCTGGAGTTGCTGCATTAAAATCAGCCAATTGTCAGATGATGCCAAACCTTTAGTTCCCAATGAAAGACTTGAATCAAGAGCCATGAATCAGGTGATGTTCCAAAGCCAGTTTGATATAAAATGTAAAGGAAAGGAAATATGTGGTTCTATAACTCCAGACAATCGCTACAAGGATGAAAATCAGAAGATTACATTTACACGTCCACTCCTCTGATGGTTGAGCATATTTAATTCCATAAGACAATAAGATGTTGGAGCAGAAGTCAGTCCTTCACGACTGACATGGCTAATGTGATAATCCTCAACTCCACTTTCCTGTCTCTTCCCCGTAACCCTTAATTCTCATATTAAAGAAAAATCTGTCTGTTTTAGCCTTGAATGTACTAAGTAACCCACCATCAATAGAAAGTCCTCCTTATCTCTATTTTAAATGTGTGACAACTTATTCTGAGATTATGCCCTGTGGTCCTAGACTGTTCCACAAGGGGAAATAACTTTTCCACATCCAGTGTGACAATTTCCCGAAGAATTTTGTATGTTTCAATAAGGTTGCATCTCATTCTTTGATATTCCAATGACTATAGGCTCAATCTGGATTGTGAAGGAACAAAAATGGCATTTAGAAGTTTACGGGTTACTGAGGATTATGTCTGCAATAAATGCAATTGGTTGCGAATCCTATCAGATCGATTGGATCAGTTGGAGAGACAGTCAGAGGCAACGAAGAATTTACAAGAGCAAAGGGATGTGAGGGATGGCAGTCACAGTAAAGGGGGAAAGTCACAGACACAGTCACATAGATGGGTTAACTCCAGGAAAGGTAAGAGAGGGTAGAGGCAGTTAGTGCAGGAGTCTTCTGTGGTCAACCCCATTTAAAACAAATATGCTGTTTTTGAAAATGTTAGGGTGATGAATTCTCAGGGGAACATAGCATGAACATTCTGGTATTGAAACTGGCACTAATGCAATGAGGGGTACGTCGGGTTTCAAGAGGTCAATTGTGTTAGGGGACTCGCTTGTCTGACGTACAGACAGACGTTTCTGTGGCCAGCAGCAAAAAATCAGAATGGTGTGTTGCTTCCTTGGTGCCAGGATCAAGGATGTCTCAGAGAGGGTGTAGAATGTTCTCAAGGGGGAGAAAGGCATTGTACACATTGGAACAAACGACATAGAAAGGGAAAAGGTTGAGATTCTGAAGGGAGATTACAGAGAGTTAGGCAGGAACTTAAAAAGAAGGTCCTCGAGAGCAGTAATATCTGGATTACTTCCAGTGCTATGAGCTAGTGAGGGCAGGAATAGGAGAATAGAGCAGATGAATGCATGGCTGAGGAGCTGGTGCATGGGAGAAGGATTCACATTTTTGGATCATTGGAATCTCTTTTGGGGTAAAAGTGACCTGTACAAGAAGGATGGATTGCACCTAAATTGGAAGGGGACTAATATACTTGCAGTGAGATTTGCTAGAGCTGCTCAGGAGGATTTAAACTCGTAAGGTGGTGGATGTGACCCAGGGAGATAGTGAGGAAAGAGATCAATCTGAGACTGGAACAGTTGAGAACAGAAGCGAGTCAAACAGTCAGGGCAGGTAGGGACAAAGTAGGACTAATAAAATAAAGTGCATTTATTTCAATACAAGGAGCCTAACAGGGAAGGCAGGTGAACTCAGGGCATGGTTAGGAACATGGTACTGGGATATCATAGTAGTTACGGAAACATGGCTCAGGGACGGTCAGGACTGACAGCTTAATGTTCCAGGATACAAATGCTACTGGAAGGATAGAAAGGGAGGCAAGAGAGGAGGGAGAGTGGTGTTTTTGATAAGGGATAGCATTACAGCTGTGCTGAGGGAGGATATTCCTGGAAATACATCCAGGGAAGTTATTTGTGTGGAACTGAGAAATAAGAAAGGAATGATTAGATTACTTACAGTGTGGAAACAGTCCCTTCGGCCCAACAAGTCCACACCGACCCTTTGAAGATCAAACCACCCAGACCTATTCCCCTACACCTAACACTACGGGCAATTTAGCATCGCCAATTCACCTAACCTGCACATCATTGGATTGTGGGAGGAAACTGGAGCACCCAGAGAATGTGCAAACGCCACACAGACAGTTGCCCGAGGCAGGGATTGAACCCGGGTCTCTAGCACTGTGAGGCAGCAGTGCGAACCACTGTGCCGCCTGCACCTTATTGGGATTGTATTATAGACCCCCCTAATAGTCAGAGAGAAATTGAGAGACAAATTTGTAAGGAGATCTCAGTTATCTGTAGGAATAATAAGATGGCTATAGGAGGGGGTTTTAACTTTCCGAACATAGACTGGGACTGCCGTAGTGTTAAGGTTTAGATGGAGACGAATTTGTTAAGTGCGTACAAGAAAATTTTCTGATTCAGTATGTGGATGAATCTACTAGAGAAAATGCAAAACTTGACCTACTCTTGGGAAATAAGGCAAGGTGTCAGTGGGGGAGAACTTTGGGGCCGGCGATCGTAATTCTATTCGTTTTAAAATAGTGATGGAAAAGGATAGACCAGATATAAAAGTTAAAGTTCTAAAGTGGAGAAAGGTCAATTTTGACAGTATTAGGCAAGAACTTTCAAAAGCTGATTGGGAGCAAATGTTTGCAGGTAAAGGGACGGCTGAAAAATGGTAAGCCTTCAGAAATGAGCTAACGAGAATCCAGAGAAAGTATATTCTTGTTAGGGGAAAGGAAAGGCTGGTAGGTATAGGGAATGCTGGATAACTAAAAAAATTGAGGGATTGGTTAAGAAAAAGAAGGAAGCGTATTTCAGGTATAGACAGGATAGATCGAGTGAATCCTTAGAAGAGTATAAAGGCAGTAGGAGTATACCTAAGAGGGAAATCAGGAGGGCAAAATGGGGACATGAGATAGCTTTGACAAATAGAGTTAAGGAGAATCCAAAGGGTTTTTACAAATGCGTTAAGGACAAAAGGGTAACTCGGGAGAAAATAGGACCTCTCAAAGATCAGCAAGGCAGCCTTTGTTTGGAGCCGCAGAAAATGGGGGAGATACTAAACGAGTATTTTGTATCAGTATTTACTGTGGAAAAGGACATGGAAGATATACAATGTAGGGAAACACATGGTGACATCTTGAAAAATGCCCATCTTACAGAGGAGGAAGTGTGTAAAAGTGGATAAATCCCCAGGACCTGATCAGGTGTACCTGAGGACTCTGTGGGAATTTAGGGAAGTGATTGCTGGACCTATTACTGAAATATTTGTTTCATCGACAGTCACAGGTGAGGTGCCAGAAGACTGGAGATTGGCTAACGTGGTGCCACTGTTTAAGAAAGGTGGTAAGGACAAACCAGGGAACTATAAAACAGTGAGCCTGACGTCAATGGTAGGCAAGTTGTTGGACGCAACCCTGAGGGACAGGATGTACATGTATTTGGAAAGGCAAGGACTGATTAGGGATAGTCAACATGGCTTTGTGCGTGGGAAATCATGTCTCACAAACTTGATTGAGTTTTATGAAGAAGTAACAAAGAAGATTGATGAGGGCAGAGCAGTAGATGTAATCGATATGGACTTCAGTAAAGCATTTGACAAGGTTCCCCATGGGAGACTGGTTAGCAAGGTTAGAGCTCATGGAATAAAGGGAGAACTGGCAAAATATCCTATCTCTTACAGGAGAAGATTGGAACTGTGCCTGTGGGGTTTTAAGGCACCCAAGTCCTGACACACAGGTGGTGGAGGGTTGTTTTTCAGACTGGAGGCCTGTGACCAGTGGAGTGCCACAAGGATCGGTGCTGGGTCCACGACTTTTCGTCATTTATATAAATGATTTTGATGTGAGCATAAGAGGTATAGTTAGTAAGTTTGCAGATGACACCAATATTGGAGGTGTAGTGAACAGCAAAGAAGGTTACCTCAGATTGCAACAGGATCTTGATCAGATGGGCCAATGGGCTGAGAAGTGGCAGATGGAGTTTAATTCAGATAAATGTGAAGTGCTGCATTTTGGGAAAGCAAATCTTAGCA
Organism: Chiloscyllium plagiosum; assembly: GCF_037043375.1. Lineage (NCBI taxonomy): Eukaryota > Metazoa > Chordata > Chondrichthyes > Orectolobiformes > Hemiscylliidae > Chiloscyllium > Chiloscyllium plagiosum. The sequence continues at coordinate 30,060,438 of NW_028270146.1, forward strand.
GGACTTATACACTTAATGGTAAGGTCCTAGGGAGTGTTGCTGAACAAAGAGACCTTGGAGTACAGATTCATAGCTCCTTGAAAGATATGATAGTGAAGAAGGTGTTTGGTATGCTTTCTTTTATTGGTCAGATATTTGAGTACAGGAGTTGGGAGGTCATGTTGCAGCTGTACAGGACATTGGTTAGGTCACTGTTGGAATATTGCATGCAATTCTGGTCTCCTTCATATCGGAAAGATGCTGTGAAACTTGAAAGGATTCAGAAAAGGTTTACAAAGATGTTGCCACAGTTGGAGAATTTGAGTTCTAGAGAGAAGCTGAACAGGCTGAGGCTGTTTTCCCTGGAGTGTCAGAGGCTGAGGGGTGACCTCATAGAGGTTTACAAAATCATGAGGGGCATGGATAGGATAAATAGACAAAGTCTTTTCCCTGGGGTGGGGGAGTCCAGAAGTAGAGGGCATAGTTTTAGGGTGGGAGGGGAAAGGTATAAAAGAGACCTCAGGGGCAATGTTTTCCACGTAGAGGGTGGTACACGTATGGAATGAGCTGCCAGAGGAAGTGGTGGAGGCTGGTACAATTGCAACATTTAAAAGGCATTTGGATGTGTATATGAATAGGAAGGGTTTGGAGGGATATGGGCCAGGTGCTGGCAGGTGGGACTGGATTGGTTTGGGATATCTGGTTGGCATGGATGGGTTGGACTGAAGAGTCTGTTTCTGTGCTGTTCATCTCTATGACTCTATGACTGTAACTGTGGATTCTGGAAATCTGCAACAAAAACAGAAATTGCTGGAGAAACACAGAAGGTCTGGAAGCATCTGTGGATATAAACAGACTTAATGTTTCAGAACTCAGTCTTTAAGTTACCTCACTGAGTTTGAAAGTTTGTTATCAGACTTTTCATCACCATACTAGGTAATATAATCAGTGGGAGTCTCTGGTGAAGCGCTGGTCATATGTCCTGCCTCTCTATTTATAGGTCTTGGCTTCTTAAGGTGGGTGATGTCATTTCTGACTCGTTTTTCAAGGGAAGATAGATAGGATCTAAGTTGATGTGTCTATTGATGGAGTTCTGGTTAGAATGCAATGCCTCTAAGAATTCTTGTGCATGTCTTTGTTTCGCCTGTCCTCGGATGTGTATGTTGTCCCAGTCAATTTGGTGTCATTCTTTGTCTGTATGTATGGAAACTAGTCTTTTGGTGGCCAGTTGGTATTCATGTATCCTGGTGGCAAGCTTCCTGCTAGTTTGTCCGATGTAGTGTTTTTTTTTACTGTTCTTGCATGGTATCTTGTAAACGACATTAGTTTTGCTGGTGATATCTAAAAAAAAGAACCAGAATGACACCAATGCTTCACCAGAGACTCTCACTGATGATGTTACCTAGTATAGTGATGAAACGTCTGAAAACAAACCTTCCAGCTCAGCGAGCTAACTTACAGACTTATCATCAACCTGAGTTACAAATCTTCTCAAAAGTGATTTCAGAACTCAGTTTAGCACAGACTGGCTGAGCTTTTCCACTCTACTGCTACTTACTGGAGTTGTATCGAGGCAAATATCTACTAGCATTGGGAGCAGTCCAGAGAAAGTTAACCAGGCTGATACTAGGTATGACCATATGTACTGAATAGGGCCATTCAACCTCTTGAACCTGAGATGTTGATCTGTAGTCTAACTCCATGCACCCGCTTTCAGCCCATTTCCCTTAATACCTTTGCTTAACAAAACTTTATTGGACTCAGACTTAAAATTAACAACTGAACTAGTATCCACTGCTGTTCATGGAACAGAGTTTGACTTATTTAAGAAGGATGCTTCCAAATTCTGATCATCGTCCAGCAACCATAGAGGAATCTGCACTTACAGAAGTTGAGCAAGGATTGTATTGTAGTAAGCTGTGATGTTCACCATGAGGAACAGTTTTCTGGTATTTACTGTCAAGGCTCACAACAAAATCTTGTCTTTCAGTAGTGCTTTTAGCATAATGAAGCATCCCATGTCATTTCACAGGAATGTCATTTTAACACCAAGCTACTTAAGGTGATACTCGGGCACGTTGACAAAACTTGAGTCTGAGATACGTTTTAAGCAGAATATTAAGGGACAAACAAAGTAGTAGAGATGGAGATATTTAGAGAATGAATTCAAAGGTTTGGTCCAAGGGAACTGAAGGCATTCAGGCACAATTAGGATCAGGACTTCAAAGTACATTGTTAGACATGAGTGTTTATCTAATTGTTTTTGGGACGTGTAAGATTAAAGAGATGGGAAGGGCTGAGGTCATGAAGGGATTTAAAGCCAGGGTGAGAATTTTAAAATTGATGCACAACATAACTGGGAACAAACGTAGGTAAAACCAATGACTGCAGATGCTGGAAACCAGATTCTGGATTAGTGGTGCTGGAAGAGCACAGCAGTTCAGGCAGCATCTGAGGAGCAGTAAAATTGATGTTTCGGGCAAAAGCCCTTCATCAGGAATACAGGCAGAGAGCCTGAAGGGTAGAGAGATAAGTGAGAGGAGGGTGGGGGTGGGGGTGGGGAGAAAGTAGCATAGAGTACAATGGGTGAGTGGGGGAGGGGATGAAGGTGATAGGTCAGGGGTGGGGAGGGTGGAGAGGATAGGTGGAAAAGAAGATAGGCAGGTAGGACACGTCATGGGGACAGTGCTGAGCTGGAAGTTTGGAACTAGGGTGAGGTGGGGGAAGGGGAAATGAGGAAACTGTTGAAGTCCACATTGATGCCCTGGGGTTGAAGTGTTCCAAGGCGGAAGATGAGGCGTTCTTCCTCCAGGCGTCTGGTGGTGAGGGAGCAGTGGTGAAGGAGGCCCAGGACCTCTATGTCCTCGGCAGAGTGGGAGGGGGAGTTGAAATGTTGGCCACGGGGCGGTGTGGTTGATTGGTGCGGGTGTCCCGGAGATGTTCCCTAAAGCGCTCTGCTAGGAGGCGCCCAGTCTCCCCAATGTAGAGGAGACCGCATCGGGAGCAACGGATACAATAAATGATATTGGTGGATGTGCAAGTAAAACTGTGATGGATGTGGAAGGCTCCTTTAGGGGCTTGGATAGAGGTGAGGGAGGAGGTGTGGGCGCAGGTTTTGCAATTCCTGCAGTGGCAGGGGAAGGTGCCAGGATAGGACGGTGGATTGAAGGGGGGCGTGGACCTGACCAGGTAGCCACGGAGGGAACGGTCTTTGCGGAAGGCAGAAAGGGGTGGGGAGGGAAATATATCCCTGGTGGTGGTGTCTGTTTGGAGGTGGCAGAAATGTCGGCGGATGATTTAGTTTATGCGGAGGTTGGTAGGGTGGAAGGTGAGCACCGGGGGTGTTCTGTCCTTGTTATGGTAGGAGAGGTGGGGTCTGAAGGCAGAGGTGCGGGATGTGGACGAGATGCGTTGGAGGGCATCTTTAACCACGTGGGAAGGGAAATTGCGGTCTCGAAAGAAGGAGGCCATCTGGTGTGTTCTGAGGTGGAACTGGTCCTCCTGGGAGCAGATACGGCGGAGGCGGAGGAATTGGGAATACGGGATGGCATTTTTGCAGGAGGTAGGGTGGGAAGAGGTGTAATCCAGGTAGCTGTGGGAGTCAGTGGGTTTGTAAAAAATGTCAGTATCAAGTCGGTCGTCATTAATGGAGATGGAGAGGTCCAGGAAGGGGAGGGAGGTGTCAGAGATGGTCCAGGTAAATTTAAGGTCAGGGTGGAATGTGTTGGTGAAGTTGATGAATTGCTCAACCTCCTCGCGGGAGCACAAGGTGGCGCCAATGCAGTCATCAATGTAGCGAAGGAAGAGGTTGGGAGTGGTGCCAGTGTAATTACGGAAGATCGACTGTTCTACATAGCCAACAAAGAGATAGGCATAGCTCGGCCCATATGAGTGTCCATTGGTCTGGAGGAAGTGGGAGGATTTGAAGGAGAAATTGTTAAGGGTGAGGACCAGTTCGGCCAAACGAATGAGAGTGTCGTTGGAAGGGTACTGTTGGGGACGTCGGGAGAGGAAGAAATGGAGGACTTGGAGGCTCTGGTCATGGCGGATGGAGGTGTAGAGGGATTGGATATCCATGGTGAAGATGAGGCGTTGGGGGCCGGAAAAACGGAGGAATTGGAGGAGGTGGAGGGCATGGGTGGTGTCTCAAACGTATGGGGGGAGTTCCTGGATTAGGGGGAATAGGACAGTGTCGAGGTAGGTAGAAATGAGTTCAGTGGGGCAGGAGCATGCTGAGACAATGGGTCGGCCAGGGTGGTCAGGCTTGTGGATCTTGGGAAGGAGGTAGAACCGGGCAGTGTGGGGTTCCCGAACTGTGAGGTTGGAAGCTGTGGGTGGGAGATCTCCTGAGGTGATGAGGTTCTGTATGGTCTGGGAGATGATGGTTTGGTGATGGGGGGGTGGGGTCATGATCGAGGGAGCGGTTGGAAAAGGTGTCATCGAGTTGGCGTTTGGCTTCAGCAGTGTGGAGGTCAGTGCGCCAGACTACCACTGCGCCCCCTTTATCTGCTGACTTGATGGTGAGGTCGGGATTGGAGCAGACGGAGTGCGGGGCTGCGCGTTGTGAGGGTGGGAGTTTGGAGTGGGGGAGAGGTTGAGGCGGTTAATGTCCTGGCGGCAGTTGGAAATGAAGAGGACGAGGGCAGGTAATAGGCCAGCGCAGGGTGTCCAGCTGGACGGAGTGTGTTGGAGCCGGGCGAAGGGGTCCTCGGAAGCTGGGCAGAAGTCCTGATTGTGAAAGTAAGCTCGGAGGCGCAGGCGGTGGAAGAAGTGTTTGACGTCACAGCATGTATGAAATTCATTGATGCGTGGACAGATGGTGATGAAGGTGAGTCCTTTGCTGAGGACTGATCGTTCATCCTCAGTGAGGGGAAGGTCTGGGGGGATGGTGAAAACTCGGCAGGGCTGAGAGCTGGGTTCTGGTGAGGGTGTGGAGCTGGGAGTGGGGGAGGAGCCTGTAACTGGAGTGGGTGTGGTGGTGGGGAGAATGGGGGTGGAGTCATGAGCAGGGGTGGTGTTCCCCTCAGGGTTCTGGGGGGCGGGGACAAATGTACACCAGAGAGCATGCTGGAGATAAGTGGATGACCCTTGCATAAGGATACTGAAATCAGTGTATGGGAACACCTCTAATGTTTACAGATGATAGGATATTGGAGACAGGTCAGGAGCTTAGTAGTTAATTCTAGGGGGAACATAAGCACGGATGATGTTATCAGCAGCAAATAGATTGTACAGAAGTGAAGTCAAGCAATATTATGAGGAAGAAAAAGAAGGTCTTGGTGATAGGTCAAATATATATTTTGAAGCTCATCCAATATGTCAAATAAAGATGCAAAACATCTAATTTAATCCAGACTGTTGTCAGGGAGGTGATGCTGTCAGTAGCTAAGCAATAGAGTTTGGAGAAGGGCCAAAATCAATGGCTTTAATCTTTACAATACTTAAACAGAAGTAAATTACTGCTCACCAAAGACTGGATGTCTGATAATTTAGTAAGTGCTAAGTAGTCAAAGCAATAATGATGTGATAAAGCCTGGTGGACATCAATGTGCACGTAGAGACTGAAACTGTACTTTTGAACAAATACAGCAATGAGAAATAGGAAGGGTGTGGACTTGTTGGGCCGAAGGGCCTGTTTCCACACTGTAAAGTAATCTGTAAAGTAATCTAAAAAGGGGTTAAGGACCATTGATCTTGCAGAAAACTGGTGACAGGAAATGAAAGGGAACCATTCTAGCTATGAATCAATGATATGAATGAAATCAGTGAAGTATAGATTACCTTACTACATGACAGTGCAGGGTTATGAGGAGAAAGTGAGGACTGCAGATACTTGAGATCAGAGTCGAAAGTACAGTGGTGGAAAAGCACAGCCGGTCAGGCAGCATCTGAGGAGCAGGAGACTCAATGTTTCTGGCATAACCTTTCATTGGGATATTGAATGGATTTCCGAAAACAATTGCTGCAGAGAGGTTAAGAAGGAATAAGGAGGAATAGTTTGCCTTTAACATAAAATGTTCCTGCTGAGGACCATTTTGGAACAGAGCTACTGGCAAAAAGTCTGATTGCACTGAGTTTCAGGAGATGGACTTGAGAAATAACAACACATTCAAGACCTTATGAGAAGAAATGGCCATTAGAACTGGATTAGGTTCAATTACTTTTACTGAAGAAAAGGACAGAAAAAAATGGCAACAGTAGTTCAAAGTGTGATAACTTTCTTAACTTCCTTTTTTTAAGCACAGTTTTCATCTGATTGTGGGCCTTTGCATCTAGGTTCAGAAAGTGTAACCAGTTCTTTGTCATGACTATTCATTACAGGATGGCAGTCTAACTATGTGGCAGTGGAGAGGGGCTTACAACAAAGAAAAGATTATAGTAAGGAAGAGAGGTCCAGAAAGACCCATCTGGGAAATCAGTTTGCAGTTCCTGATTCTCCATTTATTAATTTAACTCTCGTCAAACGTCACTGGTTAATACTCACCTGACCTGGCATCTCACTGAGCACTGTTTCTTCCTGGAAATGCTCTATCAGAGAATTGGCCCCAGAATCAACATGCAAAGTGGGGTGGCACGGTGGCTCAGTGGTTAGCACTGCCCACTCACACCGCCAGGGACCCGGGTTCGATTTCAACCTCTGGCAACTGTCTGTGTGAAGTTCGAACATTCTACTCATGGGTTTCCTCCGGACACTCCGATTTCCTCCCAAAATCCAAAGATGTGCAGGTTAGGTGAAATGGCCATGCTAAATTATCCATAGCGTTCGGGGATGTGTAGGCTATGTGCATTAGTCAGGGGAAATGTAGAGTAATAGGGGAGGGGAATGGGGCTGGGTGGGATACTCTTCGGAGGGTCAGTGTGGACTTGTTGGGCCAAATGGCCTGTTTCTACACTGTCGGGATTCCATGTAAATAAAAACATTTTGCAATTCTTATAACTCATCTAGTGAATGCTCTCTAAGACAAAGTCACTACAGATAATCAAGTAGCTTGGCCCTGATCATACACTAACTTTAATGGCAGATAAGTGGAAACATAATTGTGTGAATCATGTGCAGACAATCAAGAGAAGACTTTGAGAAATTGAACACCTCTTTCCTTGAACAGATAGAAAGATGTAAAATTCCAGAAAGGTTTAAAAGCATTGTGATATATCAATTTACAACCAGAAAACAGATATGCAACAGGTAAGAGCACACAACAGAAAACCCTTCAGTCCCACAAGCCTCTCCTACAGTTCTGTTGTGAAGTGATTGACTTGTGTAACAGACCATATCTTTTTCCTGGACTATGGGCTGAAAATGAGTAAAACGGACATTGCTTTAAAAATGGAAATATACAAAAAGTTAATTGCAACTTTGGAAAAACAAGTAAGACTAGCTGATGCGTACGAAATAATGGGCTGAATATTCACAATGTTAAGAATTCCAGCTCAGCCTTTCTCAATGTCAGAATAAACCATTGCCTTCTTTAACTAAGTTCTGGATGTGAAGACAACATTTCTTGCGAGGTAGTGGTAGGCTTGTCCATGAAGTGGGATGACTGCTTGTTTGTAATTTTATTATCTTCAGATCTTGCCTTAATGTACAACTTTCTATTTTACCATCTGCCACGACCAACTTCGATGTCGAAAAATTTTGATAAGAAAGTCAGAACTGGTACCTGCCAACTACAGCTTGCCATTTGCTCCAAATGATCTCCACTGAGCACCAACATCTCAAGGCATGCTCCATGAACATCAGCCACACTTCCCTCAAGTTCATAAGCATTGGCATCATTCATGTGCCAGACTCTAAGAATATTCTTGGCACATCTCTGATCCTCTTACAGAACACTTCTGCTCTTCAATGCTGTACCTGTGTACAACAGCAACTATCATTGTAATGCTGCAGGATAGTTTACTCTCAAGGATATGCATGCAACTCATGGGCTGCATCTCCAGGTTGCTTGCTTGCTCTCTTAGCACTCCCATACTTTGAATCTACCTGGATACTCACAGAATAATTGTTTTGTCTAGCTATTTTTTTTAAATCTTGTGTCCACAGCAGAGATACCAGGCTCACAGTATGTCTGTATTGCTGTGCCATTTAGCACTGACGCAAAACCAGGAAGTTTGTTACGGTTGCGAGCAGTCTTCAGTCAAGTAAATCAAGGGCGGTATTTAATACTAATCCAGGGGCTTGGACATGGTCAGTCAACCCACTTGTGGCAATTTGAGTCAGGATCCCCTCCTCATAAGGGGTGAGGAGTCATTCATCAGGCAGCTACACCCCACCCACCCATCTTGACCCTTTATGTCCAGCTATGGTCTCTCTTCATTTAGTAATGACAGAAAGGCAAATATTAAGAGCGATGAAGTGAGTGGTCTAGCTGTTCTTTTTGCTGCAGGTTGAGAGTTATCCCATGTAAGTGGATAGGAGCAAAGAGGGCATGCAGCGTTATAGGGTTTGAGATTGGTGTAGTAAATTAAAAAAAATTGTTCTTTGCTGTTATTGTTAAAGTTAAAAGTATTCCATTAAAGAAAGTTTTTATTTTAAATTGTCACTGAAAGAACCTGGGGTGGTTTTACTTTCATTCTGGGTAGGAAGTAGTCAGAGACAATTTGGGATCTTTGGTAGTTTTGTTAAATCTTAGTATTTGTCATAAGCCTGGGAATAGTTCAACTTGATTTTCAGCTTGCTGCACGAGTGAGCTGTGACACCTATACCTTAATTCTACATCTCTACTGTGGGCTTGTGGCCCTTCAGAACATTACCTGACATCAATCAATCTAAGCTGTGAACATTTCCATTCAACTAACCTCAATTGCTTATTTTTTGGATGGGGGTTAGTGTTCTAGAAATGTTGGTAAATTTACATTCTTTACAATTCTCTGACAATTAACCTGATTGGACTAAGAATGAAACAAATAGCTCTGAAATCCAGAGTCTATTTGTGTAATGTTCTCAGCTTGATTCTAACAGGAAGCGCTATATTTCCCATGGGTTACTCTGCTACCTTTGTGGTCCAATTTACTCAGTTCTGGTACCTCAGTCAACCTTTGGTGGAGGCATCTGTACCAAATCCAAATTAAGTCACACAACACCAGGTTATAGTCCAACAGGTTTATTTGAAATCACAAGCTTTATATATGGATATATGGACGGTAACATTTGACATATGGACTGTGTGACTTCTGACCTTGTCCAACCCAGTCGAACACCGACACCTCCACATCAAATCAGATATTAAATAGAAACATCTTTTAGCATTATCCTTTTATTTGGCATGTCCATAAAGACTCTAATGATTTATTATAGATGCACCTCAGCAAGCATTCTATCTGGATGCATCACAGTGTGGTTTGGTAACAACTCTTCCCAAAACCGCATGAAGTTATAGAGCTGTGAACACAGCCCAGGCCATCACACAAACCAGCCTCCAATCCATTGACTCCATTTATACTCCCCATTGCCTCAGAAAAGCATCCAACATTACCAAAGACCCCTCCCATCCCGGTCATACTCTCTTCTACCCTCTTCTGTCAGGCAGAAGATATAAAAGTTTGAATATATGCACGAACAGCTTCTTTCATGCTGTAATTAGACTTCTGAACGGGCCTCTCAAATATAATGTTGATCTCTTTCTGCACTTTCTCAGCAGCTGTAACACTGTGTCCTGCACTCTGTTCTGTTATCCTAATACACTTGTACTGTATGATTTACCTTAAAGCATCAAGACAACACTTTCCACTGTACCTTGGTCCATGTGGCAGTTATAAATCAAATCAAATCAAATTTAAGAAATGTCACCTTGGTAAGTTGGAGATATCTAGTGTTAGACATAATTTTGTTTAGAAGACCATGCAAGTCTTACTTAGATCATAACAGACAGAAGATGTTTTTCGTATCTTTACCCGAACTCCCAAAAACCTTTTCTCTAAGATGAATATATAAAGACTTAGGAGTTATTTACTCAATTTTTAATATCAATTTTCAATATGATTACAAAAACTGTAAATCGTTAATGGAATTTTTTTGGGAAAGAAAAATTCATCACACTAAAAGAGAAGTTAATATAAATTACTGAAGTAATGGAGGATTAAATGTCTTCAAATTTACATTGTAGGCAGTTTGGAATAAATCACAGCTTTGAACAGTTTTGTTTAGTTTGTTCATCTCATATTTAATTGATGTAGAAGTCTATAATTTGCATTATCCCATGACTACAATGTTGGCGAACCTCCAATCAAATGATCAGGTTTCAATAAACAAGCATTGCTTTCATAGACTATTTGCCATTTGTATAATTTTGCTCCCATAACTCACCAGCTTTGAATGATTGTTAGACCTTTATATAAATCTGTTGTTTTAAAAACCTTTGCTTCCTTAGTTTTGAAAACTGTGTACTGCACGTGGCAGATTTATTGGATGTGTGTGGTAACAGGAGCTCTGAAAAGAAATTTTACACAAATATTATTACCTTGCCACTTGAAGCAGATTGCTCAATCTGCTTCTGATCCCATTCCAGCCTCTGTCACAAAGTAACAGAAGGAACCAAGCTGTTGACAATAGAATTAACCCAATGGTTTCAGGTCCCTAAAATTTTTATTTTCAATGGTGGATATTTCCTCTCTGACAATAGACAATAGGTGCAGGAGTAGGCCATTCTGCCCTTCGAGCCTGCACCACCATTCAATATGATCATGGCTGATCATCCTTAATCAGTATCCTGTTCCTGCCTTATCTCCATAACCCTTGATTCCACTATCCTTGAAAGCTCTATCAAACTCTTTCTTAAATGAATCCAGAGACTGGGCCTCCACTGCCCTCTGGGGCAGAGCATTCCACACAGCCACCACTCTCCGGGTGAAGACATTTCTCCTCATCTCTGTCCTAAATGGTCTACCCTGTACTTTTAAGCTGTGTCCTCTGGTTCGGCACTCACCCATCAGCGGAAACATGTTTCTGCCTCCATAGTGTCCAATCCTTTAATAATCTTATATGTCTCAATCAGATCCCCTCTCAGTCTTCTAAACTCAAGAGTATACAAGCCCAGTCGCTCCAGTCTTTCAGTGTAAGGTAGTCCAGCCATTCCAGGAATTGACCTCGTGAACCTACGCTGCACTCCCTCAATAGCCAGAATGTCTTTCCTCAAATTTGGAGACCAGAACTGCACGCAGTACTCCAGGTGTGGTCTCACCAGGGCCCTGTACAGCTGCAGAAGAACCTCTTTGCTTCTATACTCAATCCCTCTTGTTATGAAGGCCAGCATGCTATTAGCCTTCTTCACTACCTGCTGTACCTGCATGCTTACCTTCATTGACTGGTGTACAAGAACACCCAGATCTCTCTGTACTGCCCCTTTTCCTAAATTGATTCCATTTAGGTAGTAATCTGCCTTCCTGTCTTGCCACCAAAGTGGATAGCCATACATTTATCCACATTAAACTGCATCTGCCATGCATCTGCCCACTCACCTAACTTGTCCAGGTCACCTGTAATCTCCTATCATCCTCATCACATTTCACCCTGCCACCCAGCTTAGTATCATCAGCAAATTTGCTAATGTTATTGCTGATACCATCTTCTATATCATTAATATATATTATAAAAAGTTGCGGTCCCAGTACTGATCCCTGCGATACCCCACTGGTCACTGCCTGCCATTCCGAAATGGAGGCGTTTATCACTACTCTTTATTTCCTATCAGCCAACCAACTTTAAATCCAAGTTAGTACTTTGCCCCCAATACCATGTGCCCTAATTTTGCTGACTAACCTCCTTTGTGGGACTTTATCAAAAGCTTTCTGAAAGTCCAGGTACACTACATCTACTGGATCTCCCTCGTCCATCTTCAGAGTTACATCCTCAAAAAATTCCAGAAGATTAGTCAAGCATGATTTCCCCTTCATAAATCCATGCTGACTCTGACCTATCCTGTTACTACTATCCAGATGTGTCATAAGTTCATTCTTTATAATAGACTCCAGCATCTTTCCCACCATTGAGGTCAGACTAACTGGTCTATAATTTCCTGTTTTCTCTCTCCCACCTTTCTTAAAAAGTGGTACAACATTAGCCACCCTCCAATTTGCAGGAACTGATCCCGAATCTATGGAACTCTGGAAAATAATCACCAACGCATCCACGATTTCTCGAGCCACCTCCTTCAGTACCCTGGGATGTAGACCATCAGGCCCCGGGGACTTATCAACCTTCAGACCTAACAGTCTCTCCAACACCAATTCCTGGCAAATATAAATTCCCTTAAGTTCAGGTCCTTCAGCCACTGTTACCTCAGGGAGGTTGCTTGTGTCTTCCCCAGTGAACACAGATCTGAAGTACCAATTAAATTCTTCTGCTATTTCTTTGTTCCCTGTAATATATTCCCCTGTTTCTGTCTTCAAGGGCCCAATTTTAGTCTTAACCATTTTTTTGCCTTTCACATACCTAAAAAAGCTTTTACTATCCTCCTTTATATTTTTGGCCAGTTTACCTTCATACCTCATTTTTTCTCTGCGTATTTCCTTCTTAGTAATCCTCTGTTGTTCTTTAAAAGCTTCCCAGTCCTCCGTTTTCCCACTTATCTTTGCTATGTTATACTTTTGCTCTTTTAACTTTATATGTTTCTTAACTTCCCTCGTCAGCCACGACCACCCATGCCTCCTCCTGGGATCTTTCTTCCTTTTTGGAATGAACTGACCTGCAACTTCTGCATTATACACACTCTGAGGTGAATGATGTCAGGTCTTGAAGAATGGAATCCTTCTCTATGTCTTGTGTTTCTGAGAATCTGCAAGAAGGCTTTGACTAGTCTCAGTGCACCGTTCTGTATCCTCAATATATTGATCTCACCAGACTGTGTGTGAAATTCTGTGGAGATCCTGCAGCCTACATGACTCAGACATTTCCAAGACCATCAGGTTCCACCTTCCTTCCTACTTACCACTAGATTCTGTAAATAACAGCAAGCACTTCTTTCAGGAGGTTCTCCAGTTCACCCCATCCCCAGCACACCAAGAAAGCCTTGAGGAAACTTTTCATAAATCATTACCTGTATAATGAGTGGTTGGAGGACCTTAGAGCACAATTGCACTAGAATTTGAGAGACAGTACTTGCCTATTTCTTAACACTCGCAGAGCTTTCAGATATAAAGTGCACTTGCCTCAACAATGTGCACTAATGCTCATGTTCAATAAGTGCCTTCTGTTGTACCAAGCTGCATTAACAAACGAAACATCACAGAACTGTCTATGAGCCAGTTGATAAATTGCTCTGAGCAGTTGAACAATATAAAGCAGACGTTTCCATATTTTGTCCCCAGTCTGTGCTTCTCTGAGCCAGGGTGGCAAGAAGCAATACCGGACAGGATCTTTGACCAGGTTTTTCGCTCCCTCAACGATGACTGCAGGGAAAGTAAGCTGGGAGCAGGATTGAGCTCCATTGTTGAAACTGTTTAAAAACAGCTTCACCACTCTCTTAATGACTTGGCTTACAGTTGAAGGTTAGCTACTTTCATCTTTAAAATCTGTGATGGGTTGCCAGTGTCACTGATCAGGCCAGCATTTGTTGCTGTCACTTAGTTTCCCATGAGCAGTTGATGTTGAGCTATCATCTTGAACTATTGCAGTCTTAACCAGTGTAGATGCACCCACAGCATCAGTGCTTTTATGCAGTGAAGGTCATAAAGCTCCCCGTCAGGATGGTTGGTGAACACTTATATTCTCTAACATCCGTCACCCTCACTCTCTAAAAACAACTATCTTCCTTTGTGCTATTTCTGTCTCCAATCAGTGGAGATACCTTTTGTTCTCAATTGTGCCAATGTCTCCTTGCTGGCATGAAGTGCTGACTAGATGTCAAAGGTAGTTACTCTCACTTGCTTCTGGAAATCAGCTTTTTTTAATAATGTGCATGAGGTATTGAAGGTGACTTTGAGACATGGGAGATGACTTTTACATTGGCATGACCAAACACCCAACTTTTCAGTATGGTTTTAACTGAGCTTTGTGCTATTTCCTGACCGTGATCATGCACAAGCCATTTACAAAGAAGATCATCCATATTCCTATTTATGGTCGGGATTGTTTGATCCAGGTTCTTGATCCAGAATCTATCTCATTAGGATTACAGCCTCATTCCTGGAAGATGATGAGTTACGATCTTCTAACTGATGACGGAGAAGTCTACAATAAACACTGTTTCATTCCTGATAGCAAACTATGCTTGATTTACTTTGTAGCATTGCTGAGACGTTTAATTTATATTGTGAGGAGACCACAGGCTATTATGTTAAGTGGTATTTATGAGCTGGCATAGGAAAAAAATGACACAAATTTGCCTCACTGCCCTTTTATGGATCGTTATTCAAACAAACGCAGAAGAAAAGATCACTTAAGGAGACGGTTGCTCTTCAGAATGCTGGTTTATAAGTTCTCTTTTATTTATGTAGCTCCATGCTTGATTCAGACTCATAATGGCAGAGTGCTAAGTGAGCGGAGAATTTGTTTCAATGGCAGCATGAGACTTGTTCCATCCATAACGTAGTCAGTGAAGAGTGGCTGACAAAAATTCATTTTGTTTGCCAAAAATCTGTCATTTACAGTGATTTTCTTCTGAGTGCCTTGTTCATCTTATTTTAAAATTATGCTCTGCTCTCCTGAATTACAGACTTTATCATATAGAAACAGTACAACTGGTCAAGACCTGTTGATACAATGCATGTGCGTCCTCCTGCCTTCCTATCTCCCACAATCAACATATACTTCTGTTCCTTCTCCTGCAGCTATTTAGCTAACTTTCCCTGAAGTACACCCCTTATTCACCTCAGATATTCTATTTGATAGTTCCATGTTTAACAACTCTCAACAAAGCTTTTCCTGAAGTCCTTATTGAAGTTCTTATTAATTCTTCTACTTATAGCCTTAGGACTCCTACACATGTGAGCACATAGTCATAGGGTCATAGAGATGTACAGCACGGAAACAGACCCTTCGTTCCAACCCATCCAGATATCCCAACACAATTTAGTACCACCTGCCAGCACTTGTCCCGTATCCTTTAAACCCTTCCTAATCATACACACATCCAAATGCCTCTTAAATGTTGCAATTGTCCTAGCATCCACCACTTCCTCTGGAAGCTCATTCCATATAAGTACCACCCTCTGCGTAAATAAATTGCCCCTTAGGTCTCTTTTATATTTTTCCCCTCTCACCCTAAACCTATGCTCTCTAGTTCTGGACTCCCTCACCCCAGGAAAAAGACTTTGTTTATTTATCCTATCCATACCCCTCATAATTTTGTAATTTTCACCCCTCAGCACCCGATGCTCCAGAGAAAACAGCCCCAGCCTGTCCAGCCTCTCCCTATAGCTCAAATTCTCCAACCCTGGCAACATCCTTGGAAATCTTTTCTGAACCCTTTCAAGTTTGACAACATCTTTCCGATAGGAAGGAGACCAGAATTACACACAATATTCCAACAGTGGCCTAACCAATGTCCTGTACAGTCGCAACATGACCTCCCAACACCTGTACTCAAGACTCTGATTGATAAAGGAAAGCATACCAAATGCCTTCTTCACTATCCTATCTACCTGTGACTTCACTTTCAAGGAGCTATGAACCTACACTCCAAGGTCTCTTTGTTTAGCAACACTCCCTAGGACCTTACCATTAAGTGTATAAGTCCTGCTAAGATTTGATTTCCCAAAATGCAGCATCTCGCATTTATCTGAATTAAACTCCATATGCCACTTCTCAGCCCATTGGCCCATCTGATCAAGATCCTGTTGTAATCTGAGGTAATTTTCTTTGCTGTCCACTACATCTCTAATTTTGGTGTCATCTGCAAACTTACTAACTATACCTCTTATGTTCACATCCAAATCATTCATGTAAATGACGAAAAGTAAGTGGACCCAGCACCGATCCTTGTGGCACAGGCGTCCAGTCTGAAAAACAACTCTCCACACCACAATCTGTCTTCTACCTTTGAGCCAGTTCTGTATCTAAATGGCTAGTTCTCCCTTTATTCCGTGTGATCTAACCTTGCTAATCAGTGTCCCATGGGGAACCTTGTTAAACTCCTTACTGAAGTCCATATAGATCACATCTACTGCTCTGCCCTCACCAATCTTCTTTGTTACTTCTTCAAAATCTCAATCAAGTTTGTGAGACATAATTTCCTATGCACAAAGCCAAGCTGACTATCCCTAATCAGTCCTTGCTTTTACAAATACATGTAAATCCCGTCCCTCAGGATTCCCTCCAACAAGTTGCCCACCACCGACGTCAGGCTCACTGCTCTACAGTTCCCTGGTTTGTCTTTATCACCTTTCTTAACAGTGGCACCACGTTAGCCAACCTCCAGTCTTCTGGCACCTCACCTGTGACTATTGATGATACAAATATCTCAGCAAGTGGCCCAGCAATCACTTCCCTAGCTTCCTAAAGAATTTTAGGGTACACCTGATCATGTCCTGGGGATTTACCCACCTCTATGCATTTCAAGACATTCAGAACTTCCTCCTCTGTACTATGGACATTTTTCAAGATATCACCATCTATTTCCCCACACTCTATATCTTCCATGTCCTTTTCCACAGTAAATACTGATGCAAAATACTCATTTCATATCTCGCCCATTTTCTGAGGCTCGACACAAAGGCTGCCTTGCTGATCCATGAGGGGCCCTATTCTCTCCCTAGTCATCCTTTTGTCCTTTATGCATTTGTAAAAACCCTTTGGATTCTCCTTAATTCTATTTGCCAAAGCTATCTCATGTCCCCTTTTTGCCCTCCTGATTTCGCTCTTAAGTATACTCCTACTTTTTTTATACTCTTCTAAGGATTCACTCGATCTATCCTGTCTATACCTTACATATTCTTCCTTCTTTTTCTTAACCAAACTCTCAATTTCTCTAGTCATCCAGCATTCCCTATACCTACCAGCCTTTCCTTTCTCCCTAACAGGAATATACTTTCTCTGGATTCTCGTTTCTGAAGGCTTCCCATTTTTCAGCTGTCCCTTTATCTGTGAACATCTTCTCCCAATCGACTTTTGAAAGTTCTTGCCTAATACCGTCAAAATTGGCCTTTCTCCAATTTAGAACTTCAACTTTTAGATCTGGTCTATCCTTTTCCATCATTATCTTAAAACCCATAGAATTATGGTCATGGCCCCAAAGTGTTCCCCCATTGCCATCTCAGTCACCTGCCCTGCCTTATTTCCCAAGAGTAGGTCAAGTTTTGCAAATTCTCTAGTAGGTACATCCATATACTGAATCAGAATTTTTTCTTGTGCACACTTAACAAATTCCTCTCCATCTATATCCGTAACACTATGGCAGTTCCAGTCTATGTTTGGAAATTTAAAATCCCCTACCATAGCCACCCTATTTTTCTTACAGATAACTGAGATCTCCTTACAAATCTGTTGAACCTCATATTTCCCATTACTTGTAACTATTGCATCCCATTGTAATTTTAAAGAGCTCTATTTTTTGATAAGTCTTGCACGCATTCTCTGTCATTTCTTAATTTCAGTCTTCCTTTTTCTCCAGTACTGATGACGAGTTACTAGAACTCAAAATATTAACTTTGTTGTCTTCCCCCGGATACTGCCAGAACTGCTGAGTTTTCCCAGCAATTTCTGCTTTTGTTTCAGATCTCCAGCATTCGCAGCGCTTTGTTTTATCTTTTTCTCTCTTATCTGTTCTTGGGTAGTGAGTGATACTGGCTAAATGAAAGTTTCTGCCTCCACTCTGTTTCCTTGGGGAGATGCTGCTGGACTGCCTCCATGAATCACTGAGTTTACTTATGAAGATGTTCAGTAAAAAGATCCATATTGTACTTCGCATTCATTATGTACGGGATAAGAGAAGCCCAAGGTTACTTTATCTGGAGGCTGAGCTGTCTTGCCCCTACCTAAACTCTTGCATTCTCCATTTTGTAAAAAACTTCTTTTTAGTGTTCCTGAGTAGTATCCCTCTTTGTATTTTCACACTCCTTAATGCTCTGCTAATAGTAACAACTTAAATGCTGTGCTATCCAGATTTCAGAGGGCCCCTCTTGTGGCTCAGGCGTAGTGACACTGTCCCTATCCCTAAACCAGGAGACCTGGGTTCAAGTCCCAACTTGATGTGTAATTACATCTCTGAATAGATTGATTCAGAAAAATCAGTTAATCAAAAATGAAAGCAGACCCCATTCTCTCCTGACCGTCCCCCTCACTTTGAAAAAAAAAATCCAGAATTCAGCTACTTCAATGAAGTCTGGGGTTTGAATCACTCTCGGCCTACATGGCTCGACACAAACAGCCAGGATTTAACTGAACTCAAGGCAATTCAAGCTTTTAAGATATCTTTACGCTCTTGACGTCATTGCTAGGGTATTTTTTTCCTTTGCTCTTCTCGTAAATAGTACCAGGAAATAGTTACAGTGTAAAGGGTGTAAAGGTGAAAGCTAGTTCTATGCTCCAGTACATGACAAAAGGAAATGAAACACATTTGGTGTGGGTTTTATGCCATTACTTTCTAAAACATGGCATTTCTAATAAGCTGGCACCCGAGTCTCGCTATAAGCTAAACATATGCTTTGCAATGGGGAACAACCCTCACCTTCATGTTTTATTCATTTTGACTTGTCCCTGTTTTCTCTTGATTACTCCTGTTTTCTCTTGATTTCTCCTGTATTCTCATGAGCACCCACCATTGACTAAGCGTGTTGGCATCTGGCAAGCACACAGTAAGATGTCAAACCTAGCCAAAATTGGCGAGCATAACAATTGACAGCGGTTTTATCATAATTTGTCTAATTCAGGTGAGGTCAACCAAGTAGTAGCAATGTTAATTGTATGTTTAACCCACAGTTGAATCCTGCTATTGTACAGTGAAGGCAATGCCTTCTTTCCCCATAGAATTCTGAAAACTTTGTGAAGTCAGTTGGTTTGATAATTTACACGTGAATTTGCATAAGTCAATACAAGTGCTTCAACATAAATCAACAGATTTGCAGTGCATAAGAAATCCCATGTGAAAAATGTGCACATTAACAAAAGTGCCAAACCCACTTGTAATGTTACCATTTGCTACTTTAACACACTATCCTCTTGCCCTGCCACTGAAAAGCCTTTTCTGAAAGCTGCAAATCGCATTAGCAAAGAAAGCTCTAAATTATATTTTTGTAAAGCCTGCTGTTTTGACAGCATCACTGAGTTGTGACACGGTCTGAATCTATCAACATGTAGAAGGAAAACTTTTCTAATAAAAACAGAGTTTATAAAAGGAAAACAAGCAGTAAGCTGTTTTTCTTGTAACTGTGTCTGTGATTCCAGCTGCAGTGTAAGAATAATCTACAGAGACATTAAGTGTCCCGTAGTCTGTATCATGCATTTGTTTGGTGAAATGAGGTTGTGAGAACTGAATAACACACAAGGTACTATTCAATGCAAAGCTAACTTCTTACCTCATATTAAACAACTTTAGATATTAGTTATATTCATTGATGGGCAAATAGTATTTCAATTGAATTTCCCCTATCTTGATTAGCACAATCTTGGAAACCTATGGACAGCATGTGTAGCATGTTTATCAATTTTCAAAATTGATTGCAAGATTACCTTTTAGGAAATGAATTACTAGGCACCACTATCAACCCATTGTTACATTATCAAATGCTGTCTATTTAAAGAATATTAAATGCTTCATAGTAAAATAAATTGAGGGCTGCCATTTCTTAGACTTGCTTTCACTTACATTGCTAATTATTGACTGTAACAGGAGTGGACAGTAAGCATATGTTTCCTAAACTAACCAAAAATGTAGACCAATCAGTCATAAAAGTTCCAAAGCAGTATTCAAATAAGATCAGAGCTGTTCCCCCAGTGTCTTGACCAATATTATCCATCAGCCAGCACCTAACAATATCTGATCTGATAATTTATTTTATTATTATTTCTTGGAGGTCTGGCTGGCAGACTGGTTTTCGAACAAAGACAAGATTTTAGAATTAATTCAAGAGTTGTAATAAAGCTTGGAAACATTCCGAGGTTATGGAGACAATATGTAAATAGTCTTTCTTTCTGTCTTCACCTCTTTCCTCCCTGTTTCTGAAACCAACTGAATAGTTATCATAGCTGTACAATACAAACTGTTACAGATTGTCATTTTAGGTCGAGAGCCCTCTGTCTTTTAAAAACACAATTTAAAAAGGCACCACCCAAATTGATGTGAACCAGGGACCATCTGAAACAATATGTCTTCATTTTTCATCTGCCAGAATTTCCAAATATCCTACTGAGTGAAGGGGAAGCAGCTGTTGTCTGTAGCTGAAGTCGATATCAAAAAAGCAGTTTAAAACTAAATATTTGTATTGAATTTTCGTCTGTTACCAGTTCTTTAGCATCCAGCATGTCACGATATTTTAAATCACTTCTGGGTGTTAAATGTATTTTTAGAATTGCTACTAATGAATCATAATTCTACCTGTTATTAAATAGTGAAATATAAGAACTAAGTGCAGAAGCAGAGCATTCTGCCCTTTGAGTTTACTCCACCACTTAATAGGGTCATGGATGATCTATTTGTGTTTTGAATTCCACATTAATATGTACCCCTGATAACCCTTGATTTCTTGTCTAGCTAGAATATATCCACCCCGTCTTTAAAAAAAAATCAACAATCCCCCCACCTTCTCCATCATAAGTACTCTAGCTACAAGTCAAGGCAGAGGCTCGAAATCCCTGAAGAAAGTAACTCACCTCCTGACTCCCCAAAGACTGATAGCTCATTGATAGCTCACTGCTTCTTTTATACATTTGTTGAGCAATGAGGCAAGTTCCTATCTCGGCAGCAGTGACTTACCAATTATAGAGAGATGATAAATTGTTAAATGTACTATTAATGACACAACCCTCCTCATTAATATTCAAATTCCTGTCTTACCAAACAAGCTAAAGAAGTTAGATATCTTGACAAGGAAACCAGAGCAGTTACCCAGTATCTTCAGTTTGTCATTCACTCCAAAGGATATCCATGTAAAATGATGGGCACCAACATTTCAGGGCATGCACTGAGAGCATTAACCAAAGCATCTCATAACCATGTACATTGACATCTGACCTATAACACCTCTAAGAGTCTTGATGACACATCTCTGATCCACTTACAAAATGTCTCTGCACATCAATGCCACACCTCAGGCTACATCACAACTCTCATTGTAAAGCTGTAGCAAGGGCACTTTGTGCTCAGGGACACAAGCCCAGCTCATGCACTGGACCAGACTGCATCTCTGTGCAGCTCATTGCAGTCATAATATTTATTATGTAGAGGTGCCTGTGTTGGACTGGGATGGATAAAGTTAAAAATCACACAAACACTCCCTTCATCAGGTCACTGTGGAGCAGGATCATAAGACACAAAGATTTATAGCAAAATATCACAGTGCCATGCAACTGATACAATATATTGAACAACCCAAATGGTTGTTAAGTTTATGAATGTTTATTCACTGTAAGCCTGCCTCGATGTTCACAGAATCCCTGCCTTTCAATGCTTTGTCTTTGTATGCCACAGTCAGGGATACCGGGCTCACAGTACTACTATATTGCCATGCCATTTAATGCAGACACAAAACCAGCAAGCTTGTTGTTGTCAGCAGTTGTCAATCCAATCAAACGAGACAGTCTTCAGTCAGGGGCTCCTGAGTCAGTAAGTCAAGGGCACCCTCCAATACTAGTCCAGGCGTGTGGGTATGGTCAGTCAGCCCCTCAGGATAATCAGAGTGAGGATGTTCTCTCCACAGGGAGTGAAGAACCAAATGTTGGGCGCCCACTACCTGTCTTGACTCATTCTGCCATATATTGTTGGCTGTTTTTATCCAGGAATGAGAGAGAGAGGACAAGTATTAACTGCAATGAAAGTGGCTGGCACTGCTGTTATTTTTGTTGTAGATGCGGAGGTGTGCCAAGCAAGTGAATAGGCGGCACAGAGGGTGTGAAGGGTTAGTGGTGCCTGGGTCAAGGTGGCTGACAGTGAGGGAAGATATTGCAGGCCAGCATGAGAGTGTTAGAGCATAAACCTAGAGTGGGATGTGCTTACAGTAGCTGCAGTAGTGTGAGTTTGAGGTATCAGGCAGAATATTGTGGCACTCATGCTGACAGGGTGGAGAAGGTCATTATTCTACTTCCTGCGGTGTGGTGCAGTCCTCCAGATGGCTGAGACTGCACTGACCTGGGTGGCAAACCTCAGACCAGGCTGGCACGGTTTGGGGTCATGATCTCCACTATCCCTCCTGGGGTTACAGGGTATCTCACAAGCGTACCACCCCATCCAGAAAAGCTCCTGATCCATGCCCTTAAAACAGGGCACCACACTTCCTTTCCCGGAAATATCAGGAACCATGCTGGGCATCTCCAGACATGCAACTCTTCTCCAGGTTCCCAATGAGCTTTTAAAGATGGTGTCAGTGTCAGGGATGGAGGTCAGTTCTGGGATATCCTGGCAGTAGTGAGTTGTTCCATGAACAGTATATGGTGAGAAGGACACCACTAGGGTGGTGCAGGTGGTTCATAAAATGAGTTTGGTAAGATACAGTGGGAAAAACTTTGAAGGCTCATGGCATAAAACCCTCCAAAAAACTCAACACAACTGGCACTTAGCCAAAAATTCATAAGATGGGACCTGAATAATCACAAGCTCAGTTCAGAGTAGTACAGCATGGCAAGGCGACAAATAGACCAATGTCCATTCCACATTATAGTCAGGATAAGTGGCTCTCAGTGTTTGAAGATCATATTTGATTCAGTCTTACGAACTAATGACAGCTACTCGAATAAAAGCAAATTACAGCAGATGCTGAAAATTGAGCTCACTTTATTTTTGGCAAAACAGTTCTGAAGAAGTCTGACTGGACTTGAGATCTTAACTCTGTTTCTCTTTCCACGGATGCTGCCAGAGCAGCTGAGTTTCTCCAGCATTCTCTGTGTTTGTGACAGATGCTCGAAATGGTCCCAGAGATAAATTTGGGTTTACATGGACATATATTCAACAAGTTATTGCTATCAGAATCCTTTCTCCTAATATAAAGTCTATTTGCAGAAAGACTAATATCCTGATCATTTCCTTACAAAAGAACATCCAAAGATGTGCATGTTAGGTGGTTTGCCCATGCTAAATTGGTCATAGTACCCAGCGATGTGCAGGCTGGGTGGTTTAGCCATGGGAAATGCAGGGTTACAAGGATAGAGTGGGGAGGGGGGGTGATGGAGCTGGATGGGATGCTCTTCAGAGGGTTGGTGTGGAATTAGAGTCATAGAGATGTACAGCATGGAAACAGACCCTTCGGTCCAACCCGTTAATGCCGACCAGATATCCCAACCGAATCTAGTCCCACCTGCCAGCACTCGGCCCATATCCCTCCAAATCCTGCCTATTCATATACCCATCCAAATGCCTCTTAAATTGCACTAGCCTCCACCACATCCTCTGGCAGCTCATTCCATACACGTACCACCCTCTACATGAAAAAGTTGCCCCTTAGGTCTCTTTTATATCTTTCCCCTCTCACCCTAAACCTATGACCTCTTGTTCAGGACTCCCCGACCCCAGGGAAAAGACTTTGTCTATTTATCCTATCCATGCCACTCATAATTTTGTAAACCTCTATAAGGTCATCCCTCAGCCTCCGATGCTCCAGGGAAAACTGCCCCAGTCTGTTCAGCCTCTCCCTGTAGCTCAGATCCTCCAACCCTGGCAACATCCTAATGGATCAAATGGCCTGCTTCCAAACTGTAGGGATTCTATGATTCTATGATTTTATATTATTACAACTCTCAGGTCACAGACAACATAGATTGAAATAACAGTTGCTCGACTATGAATAACAGATTAAGAAAACCATGTTTGTT
Organism: Chiloscyllium plagiosum; assembly: GCF_037043375.1. NCBI lineage: Eukaryota > Metazoa > Chordata > Chondrichthyes > Orectolobiformes > Hemiscylliidae > Chiloscyllium > Chiloscyllium plagiosum. The sequence goes on from NW_028270146.1 coordinate 30,084,310, forward strand.
GATATAGTTTCACTCACTGCCCTATAGTCCACCTTATTCTCTATTTGTAGACCTTCAATGATTTATTATACAATCATCCTGTTTATTTCTGTTCAAAATGACAAGCTTGATCTCTCAAAAGAAATATAATCAATTAGTATTCATTGTTTGCTGAATCTTTCATCCCTCTCCCTCGGTTTGGACTTTCAGCCTGTTCATGGATACTTAGATAACTCTGATTTTATTTGACAGGCGTAACATGGCATCAATATAAACTACATTTTCTCTTTAAAATAAAAGCTGCTCGATAAATCGTAATTCAATCTGCGAGATGGTGTGGAAGAATTACAAGACCCATAGTCAGAGAAAGCAAATTCTCAGGAGTGAGCTACTCACACGGCACATAATCAAGCGCTGGCTGTGAATAGTTTATTACCTCATGGCTCTGTCTGTCGAACATCAATGGGATGAAAAGTCTTACCCCACACTGTGAGATTATGATAGTTATTTCACATATGCAACAGTGTACAGCACTGAAACCTGATAGCTACAGGCAACTGCTTGTGAGGCCGACTCCCAATGTGAGATATGCTTTTATTGTGTTTGTGTGGCGTCACTTCAGACCCACAGGTTACTTTTGGTCACAATGCATTCAATAAGCACTTAATGTGTGCAATGTTATTTGGGGTTTCAGTAAATAATACTGTCATGAAGTAAACAGTAGTGGAGTTTATTTCCTCTCTTTCTTGCTGAACAGATTCTCTCTTTTTGAACTTTGCAAACAAGGTAACCAACAGGGATATACTAACTGGAACAACTCAATGCAGGAAATTGCGGGATTTATCAAACAGAAGTTGAGTTTGAAGAAACCTCGAATTATCAAAGAAATTTTCTACCATGCACATGTGGTCTTTTTTTTAATTAAAACCTAATCACCGGAAAATGTTGCTGCTAGGACATTAAGAGACTGGGTATAGGTCTGACAGTTGGCATACATTCCATTCGTGAACTGTAAGTAGTAACAGGAGTTACTCGACTTGACAAATGGGTACAGCTGTTACTTTACAACCTGGGAATTTATTTTTTTTAAATAGATGGCTGTCCACGAGTTGAAAAATTTGGTTGCACATTAACTAAAATACAGATGTTACGTCTAGACAGCTTTTAAACTGTAAAAAAACCAAACAACACACATTGAACAAAATTTTATATTTTTCTTACACTCATGAAAAGATCAGTTGTCAAAGTTTATTGGAATATTTCTGTTCTAAGGATGGGTAATGTTGGCAATGGTGAAAGGATCACATTTGACTAAGAGTAAATGTTTCTTTCCAACCACATTCCAAGTAGAAGATGTTGAAGCATCAGTTTGTGGGGAAGGCGATGACTGAATGGTATTATTGCTAGCGTATTAATGTTGGGGGGGGGGGGGGCGGGGTGTGGGGGCGTGGGTGCAGGTTTGATTCTCACCATATTAAATGTTGGAATTTGAATTCAATTTCAAAAAAACCTGGAATTAAATATCTACTGATGAGCATGAAACCATTGCTGATTGTCAGGAAAAGCCTACTGGATCTACTAATGTCCTTTAAGGAAGGAAACTGCCACCCTGACTTGGTTTGACTTTGACTCCAGACCCACATCAATGTGGTTGACTCTCAACTGTCCTCAGGGCAATGAAGGCTGGCCGAGCCAGTGATGTCCACGTACTGTGAATTAATTTTTGTAAAAAAACTGAAATATTGTAAAGGAGTCAAACACATCTTTCAATAAGGTAAAAACTATGACTGCAGATGCTGGAAACCAGATTCTGGATTAGTGGTGCTGGAAGAGCACAGCAGTTCAGGCAGCATCCGAGGAGCAGTAAAATCGACGTTTCGGGCAAAAGCCCTTCATCAGGAATAAAGGCAGAAGCGTGGAGCCTGAAGCGTGGAGAGATAAGCTCGAGAGGGTGGGGGTGGGCAGCTCAGTTGATACGATGATGGGTCCATTTTTTGAAGTCAATGGAAGTGATTTGATCAACTGGGCCAATTGGCTCAGGAGTGGAAGATGGAGTTTAATTTGAATAACTATGAGGTATTGCATATTGATGAAACAAACAAGGGGAGAACTTATACAGTTAATAGTAGGGCCCTGGGTAGTGATGTTGGACAGAGAGACCTGGGGTTCAGGTACATAGTTGTTTGAAAGTTGCATCAAGGTGCACAGGGCAGTTAAGTTGTTCAGCATGCTGGCGTTCACTGCTCAGACCATTCAGTACAGGAGTTGGGCTAGCATGTTGAGGTTGTACAGGACATTGGTGAGGCCATTTTTGTTGTACTGTGTACAATCTGGTTACCCTGCTACAGGAAGGAAATTATTAAATTGGAAAGGGCTCAGAAAATATCTACCAGAATATTTCCAGGAATGGGAGGTTTGAGTTATAATGAGCAGCTATGTAAGCTGGGAATTTTTTTTACTCAAGTGTAGGAGGTTGAGGGGTGACCTTATAAAGGTTTATAAAATCATCAGGGTCATGAGATAAGGTGAACATCTAAAGCCTTTCTCCAAGGGCCAGAGAGTCAAAACTAGGAATGTTTTTAAGGTTAGAAGAGAAAGATTTAAAAGGGACCTGAGGGACAACTTCATCACACAGATGGTGGGTCGTATGTGGAATGAAGTGCCAAAGGAAGTGGTGCATGCAGGTATAGTTGCAACATTTAAAAGGTATTGGAGAGGCACACAAATAGGAAACGTTTAGATGCATATGGACCAAAGGTAGGCAACTGGGGCTAGTTTAGTTCGGGAAAGTTGTTTGGCATGGACAAGTTGCACTAAAGGGTCTTTTTTCCATGCTCTATGAATCTATGACTCTGTGCTGATTTTGCTACCAACCTCAAAGAAGGGTGTCCACAGTTTGAGGTTAGAGGGGAAAGAATAAATGGGAACCTGAAGAGCAACTTTTTCACATAGAGAATGATATCCATATGGAAGGAGCTGCCAGTGGAAGTGGGAGTGCTTAAAAACATTTAAAAGGCATTTCGGCAAACACATGAATAGGAAGGGTTTAGAGGAATATGGGCCAAGTGCAGGGAAATGGGGTTAATGTGAATGGATATTTTGGTCAGTTTAGACCAGTTTGGGCCAAAGGGCCTGTCTCCATGCCGTAAGACTCTATGACTGTCTCCATGACTCTAAGATCTTGCAATCTCCATGGTGTGGACTTGCCCTTTCCAATGTTGATCTGAACCTGTTGCAAAGTCAAGGAAATACCCTGGTGCCTACATCAGGCAGGTACTTAAATACCTGATTGGTACTTGTTGATTTGTTAAACCTGATGTGGGCGGCATGGTGGCACAGTGGTTAGCACTGCTGCCTCACAGCGCCGGAGACCCGGGTTCAATTCCCGCCTCAGGCGACTGACTGTGTGGAGTTTGCACGTTCTCCCCGTGTCTGCGTGGGTTTCCTCCGGGGTGCAGTAAAATCGACGTTTCGGGCAAAAGCCCTTCATCAGGAATAAAGGCAGAAGCGTGGAGCCTGAAGCGTGGAGAGATAAGCTCGAGAGGGTGGGGGTGGGCAGCTCAGTTGATACGATGATGGGTCCATTTTTTGAAGTCAATGGAAGTGATTTGATCAACTGGGCCAATTGGCTCAGGAGTGGAAGATGGAGTTTAATTTGAATAACTATGAGGTATTGCATATTGATGAAACAAACAAGGGGAGAACTTATACAGTTAATAGTAGGGCCCTGGGTAGTGATGTTGGACAGAGAGACCTGGGGTTCAGGTACATAGTTGTTTGAAAGTTGCATCAAGGTGCACAGGGCAGTTAAGTTGTTCAGCATGCTGGCGTTCACTGCTCAGACCATTCAGTACAGGAGTTGGGCTAGCATGTTGAGGTTGTACAGGACATTGGTGAGGCCATTTTTGTTGTACTGTGTACAATCTGGTTACCCTGCTACAGGAAGGAAATTATTAAATTGGAAAGGGCTCAGAAAATATCTACCAGAATATTTCCAGGAATGGGAGGTTTGAGTTATAATGAGCAGCTATGTAAGCTGGGAATTTTTTTTACTCAAGTGTAGGAGGTTGAGGGGTGACCTTATAAAGGTTTATAAAATCATCAGGGTCATGAGATAAGGTGAACATCTAAAGCCTTTCTCCAAGGGCCAGAGAGTCAAAACTAGGAATGTTTTTAAGGTTAGAAGAGAAAGATTTAAAAGGGACCTGAGGGACAACTTCATCACACAGATGGTGGGTCGTATGTGGAATGAAGTGCCAAAGGAAGTGGTGCATGCAGGTATAGTTGCAACATTTAAAAGGTATTGGAGAGGCACACAAATAGGAAACGTTTAGATGCATATGGACCAAAGGTAGGCAACTGGGGCTAGTTTAGTTCGGGAAAGTTGTTTGGCATGGACAAGTTGCACTAAAGGGTCTTTTTTCCATGCTCTATGAATCTATGACTCTGTGCTGATTTTGCTACCAACCTCAAAGAAGGGTGTCCACAGTTTGAGGTTAGAGGGGAAAGAATAAATGGGAACCTGAAGAGCAACTTTTTCACATAGAGAATGATATCCATATGGAAGGAGCTGCCAGTGGAAGTGGGAGTGCTTAAAAACATTTAAAAGGCATTTCGGCAAACACATGAATAGGAAGGGTTTAGAGGAATATGGGCCAAGTGCAGGGAAATGGGGTTAATGTGAATGGATATTTTGGTCAGTTTAGACCAGTTTGGGCCAAAGGGCCTGTCTCCATGCCGTAAGACTCTATGACTGTCTCCATGACTCTAAGATCTTGCAATCTCCATGGTGTGGACTTGCCCTTTCCAATGTTGATCTGAACCTGTTGCAAAGTCAAGGAAATACCCTGGTGCCTACATCAGGCAGGTACTTAAATACCTGATTGGTACTTGTTGATTTGTTAAACCTGATGTGGGCGGCATGGTGGCACAGTGGTTAGCACTGCTGCCTCACAGCGCCGGAGACCCGGGTTCAATTCCCGCCTCAGGCGACTGACTGTGTGGAGTTTGCACGTTCTCCCCGTGTCTGCGTGGGTTTCCTCCGGGGTGCTCCGGTTTCCTCCCACAGTCCAAAGATGTGCAGGTTAGGTGAATTGGCCATGCTAAATTGCCCGCAGTGTTAGGTAAGGGGTAAATGTAGGGGTAGTGGTGGTTTGCGCTTCGGCGGGTCGGTGTGGACTTGTTGGGCCGAAGGGCCTGTTTCCACACTGTAATGTAATCTAAACTAGCCTATCGCATCAAACTCTCCTCAGAGTCTGCAATCCAGGAAGTTAAAATTTATTGTCTACTTCTCTAATGTATTTTCCCAGAAAGTGAAATTATGCAAAAATATTATCAACAAACTCTAAATTAACTTTTTTTATAATGGAGAATGAAGAACTTTTATTTCCACAAATATAATGTTAACTTTTCATGAGTAATGAGAAGTGTTTAGCAGTAATTATGAAGTTAGATACACTGCTAAGAACGCAGTTATGCTTTCATCAACATGGTGCAAATTTCTTAAGGATTTTTACAGCATCATCAATAGTGCATTGTGGCAATTTATTGTAAGTTCAATAATTTGTGATTAATGGCAGTTTAGGAGTCTTTTAAAGCACACCCTATGGGAACATTAAAAAATCAGTGATGGCAAGTTCTGCATTTAATTGTACATGTGAGGACTCCAGAAGTTGTTGTCAAATTCACAAAAGAATGACAACAAACAATGGTGGTCGCATTGTTAGTGCTACTAAAAAAAGTTTGCTAATAAAAGTTTTCTTCTTTAATCTTGTTAGTTAGTTGATTGTTATTATTGGGACTTGGGGGCCTCTGATAGTCCAGTGTCTGACTGAAGACGAGGAACATTTAATTGGCGACTGGACTTGTATATGCTTGAGTTTAGAAGGCTGAGAGGAGATCTGATTGAGACGTATAAGATTATTAAAGGATTGTACACTCTGGGGGCAGGAAGCATGTTTCCGCTGATGGGTGAGTCCCGAACCAGAGGACACAGCTTAAAAATAAGGGGTAGGCCACTTAGAATAGAGTTGAGGAGAAACTTCTTCACCCAGAGAGTGGTGAGTGTGTGGAATACTCTGCCCCAGAGGGCTGTGGAGGCCAAGTCTCTGGATACTTTCAAGAAAGAGTTGGATAGAGCTCTTAAGGATAGTGGAATCAAAGGTTATGGGGATAAGGCAGGAACAGAATACGGATTGAGGATGATCAGCCATGATCATAATGAATGGTGGTGCTGGCTTGAAGGGCAGAATGGCCTACTCCTGCACCTATTGTCTATTGTCTATGAATTGGTCTCAAACAGGATCATGTATTGGAAACATACTTTGAATGTACTTGCTGGAAACACCTAATTGAATTTTTACAAAGACTAAAGCTGCATTCCAGTGACTTGGGATCACTGTCAAAAGTTTTATTACATTTGCATCATTTTACTTTGTACATTTCCAAAGCTACTGAAATAGCGACAACCTGACTGCAAAGTCCCATCCGAAATAAATACCTTGTAAATAATAAATAGGAATCATCTCACATCCTGTTAGTAAAGTGTCCAGATAATTATCTGGGTTCTCAAATATGTGGGGACAAATTTAATCGCACGGACAATGGGACTGCCAAGTCACATTCCAATTGTACCATGATCAGTTTTTAGCTGAGAGAGTATTCTTAGCCATGAGCTAATCAAGTTATAATTTCAATCACTGACCAAGACCATATCTTGATCACTGGGCAGCTGGAGAGAGACCATTTAACAAATCAACAAGTACCAATCAGGTATTTAAGTACCTGCTTTCTGTGCAGAACAGGGCAAGCAATTGTGATCCTGAAGGAACAAGACCTTGAATGGGCTGTCTTTTTTCTCTCTTTCCTCCCTCCGTCTGCCGGTGTCTTTGCAGATATTTCAATCTTTGTGCTAATTCTAAGTATCCGGGTGACACAGACAGAGATTTTATCAAGAACTCAACCCAGAAGTATAGTTGTCAGTTGAGCAATAAATCATTCATCTACAGTTTTAAAGTACCTTGACAAATAAAGCCACAGGACCACCAAATTCAGCCTAAATTTAGCCAAGTCATTAAACCTAAAGATCATATTCAGCTCACAAATTACCATCTATCCTGTCACTGAGTAATGTATTTACGTGAATTACAAGTCAGGTCATTTTTATTATTTTTCAAGACTGGATTTAGAAAAATATGATCTATACCTCACACTTTTTAAAAACTTAAATAAATATGCCTATTCATGCCTTTTATGATCAACGCTTGTAAACAGTTAATCTTTCGCAAAATTGGCTGGTGACTCTTTAAAAATTGTTGTGGTCAACTGCATGGAGAAGAAAGAGAGCATCATTGGACCTCTCCTCTTTTTTTCAAGGGATGTAAGAAATATCAGCTAGGTCAACAATTATTGCCCATCCCTTGAGAAGGAGGTGATGCGGTGCCTTTTTGAATTGTTGTGGTCCATGTGGGATCGAGATATCAAAATTGCTGCTAGAATTCTGACCCTGGAATAGTGAAGGAACAGCAAAGCAGCTTCAAGTAAGGATAGGGTCTGGCTTAGGATGGAACATGCAGGAACATGCCATTCCATGTAACTGCTATTCTTGTTCATCTTGGTGCCAGAGATCATGGGTTTCGAAGGTGTTGTCAATGGAGCCTTGCTGTGTTCCTGCAGTGCATTGTGTAGATGGAACAAACTGCTGCTATTTTGTGGTGTCATTTGTGAAGGGAATGAATGTCCAATGTGGTGCCAATGAAGCAGGCTGCTTTGATTCAGAGAGTGGCAAGCCTTTTGAGTGTTGTTGGTGCAGTACTCACACATGCAGTTAGGGAATATTCTATTGTATGCCTTACTTGCATTTTGAAATGGTGACTGGGCTTTGAGGAGACTGAATGCAAATTACTCATTGCAGAATTCCTAACATCTGGCCTACCCTTGTAGCCCTAATACTTACATGACTGATCCAGTTTTGTGTATTGCCAATGGGAACCCCAGGATATTGATAACAAGGTGTTCAGTTGTGTTATTGTAAACTTCAGAACTTCAATAAGTGTTCATGGATTGAATGAATCAAAGATAAAATTACACATGGAAAGAAGTAGCAAGAACTCTGCCTGGAATAACCTATTAAGGGACAAGGACAAACTTACACAAGAATTTAAAGCAATTAGCCATGCCTGGGAAGAAGAAGGAGTCAGTTACATGGACAAACCTGTTGTCCAATGTCTTGCTGCACACACACTCCTTCACTGTCTGAGGAGTGGTGAATGGTGATGAACATTACATTATCATTGAACGTGCCCACTTTGAACATTGTTGGACCAAGTATGATCATCATAACAATCACCTTTGAGTGATTCAATGCCCCAAGGCTCTGGAGAGAAAACTTGGGGTTAGTTGCCAAACTCACTGTCCAAAGTCTTCTGTTAAAGATACAGATTTCAGATGAGTACACAATGCAGTACTGGTGTAAACTGTTACTTTCACATCAAAGTTCATACATAAGTTCGATCAGTTCAAGGATAAGTACACTTACTTCAAAGGAGAATGAGAGAGAAGAAAGTTGACAGGAGGGAAAAAAAATGAATCAGTATATTTAGCAGGCAGAAGATTAAATATTTTTAAAGTTAAGTGAAAGTTTACTTGCAAGCAATACATCACTGAACCATGCCACTTTTTGTATCCAAATCCAATTTGTGATTGATTAAACCATATTCAAACACATAACTTATCTAGATCAGTCTCAGACCCATTTATTATTGACAGATGAGCATTTACCTCAGATGAAAAATTCTAACATAGTGGCGTATGAAATTTTGACGATAAAAATATTCCCAATGTTATTCCCTCTTTTTTTTCTCACTGCCCATGGTTTAATTCCCCACTTTAAAGCTGGGTTACCATCAAAACAAAAGGGTACATTAATTTCAGTGTCATCATCTGAAGTTTCTTTTCCTTAGAGCAGCCAGTTAATACAGATGGAAGGCATCCTTTGAAGAATGTCCAGATTAAATTTTTACCGTAAATAATGGAAACTTTTACCAGACAGCTCAGACATTAAGGAGCAGGCTGTCACATGGTGGTTCAGATGGATTTGATCTGCTTGCACTTAAGCAACAGCAACTGGTGATAAAATAACATTGTCAGAGCAGAATGCTATTAACTCTTCATTTGCAGTTTTGAAAGAGAAGCTATTTTCACTTGTGCATGCGAACAAATCCGAAGGCCGTAAATAAAGAACAGTCACTAATGTATTCAGTAAGGAATTAAGAATGAACTTCAAATAAAAATCAGACCATAGAAATTGCTTCCATGAGAAATAGTACACTATATAAGTGAGAAAGGAAAAGAAAGCTTTGTCAATGAAGATAGATGAAAATTAGTTATGTTGAGGCTTATGTGGAGGATAAAAAACAGCATTGACCTAGAAGACTGAATAGCCTTTTTACGTACTGTAAGTACTACGTCAATATAGGAAAATCAAAGACACCTGTCCTAAAATTGTTGAAGTAATGTTGCTGTTTGCAAAGATTTTCCATAACTTTTGTAATATTGTCATAGTCATCATCCAATATGACTGAAATAGTCAGTATGGTGCCACTGTTGTACCTCTTGATATAGTCATGTTAGTGCTTCTTGAGCATGCTTTTAGTGGCAGTGGCGAGGAGAGGGAATTGGAAGCAAATGGGAACACAGCTGCTGTTCTACTCTGCCTGAGGCATTGTGCAAAAATAATGTGCCGGCTAGCTGAATTGGGTAATTGTTGGACTCAGGGCCAGAAGCCTTTAGATTTAAGTCCAGGCAGGAATTTTTTCAGTCTTTCATCCTTCTGAGGTGAATTAGATCAATCCCAAGCCTTTGGACATGCAGAGAAAGACAGGAGCCTGCAGCAATAGAAGTTTATTTCCTACGCAGCTGCTGCATCGTCTGACTATTTACCAATGGAATCCAGAATCAGTGCAGCATCAAATAGGCAAGCTGTGCTTCATGCATGCTGGCTCAACAAATAATCTCTGTCTCTGATTGTGTAGTGATTGAGGGTTGGAGTTGCCAATCCATTATGAAAGCTTTTATAACAAGTGTGAAGTGAGAGTCGTTCCAGTGCAATGTATAATCCAGCTGACTGGGCTCCAACACGTTGCATTGTGCTGTGAGGTGGGAAGATACGATTTTGATGCCATCAGTTTCCCATGCAACGGTTTCTCAGAATGACAGCAGTGCCATTGTGTGGGTAATTCTTATTTAGGAAGGTGAAAGCAGACAGGTAGTGAGGTTCACAGGATAGGATCCTGCAACAACTGGACTATGACCCACATTCAGGTAGATTTTTCAATACTTGTATTTGGATATGTATTTGGATTGCTTCAACATATTGAATAAGAAAGAATCAGGGATGGAGGAATAAAATGGCCTTGACAAAGGCTACCTGAGCTTCTACCATTAGGTTCCTTTCCTTGAAATTAAGCAGGATTTAGTCAATCTAATAGATAGAATTATAGAGATCTATCACAAAGAAGGCACAATATGTGATGAAGGGCTATTGGGATCAAGATCTTAACTCTGCTATTCTCTTTACTGTTTCTGCCAGACCTGCTGAGCTTTTTCCAGCACTTTCTGTTTCTGTGTTACATTGCCAACATCTGAAATTCAATGTTTTTATTGTAGAGCCACCATCTGGTTAACTATTTCTGTGCTTTTGCCGAAGATAATGGTTCTGAAAGGGTTACTATTCATGTTACATTAACTCCAGCCATTCACCTGATGTCTCAGGCAATTGCACAAGGAATTCAACTCCATCTTTCTGAGGGAGAAGTGTCTGTACCAGCTCCTTAAGGTTCCAGTAATTATTCCACACCAAACGTAATTATATTTTATAGTATCATGAACAAAAAGTCATTTTTATTATCTCAGAAAATTATCTTTTGTGTAGCTAGTTTACAGTGATATAAACTCTACTGCTAATCACAAGTTAGGCCCAAGACAAAGTAGAGACATATCAATGGCCACAAACCACCTCAACAAGTCGTAAACATAACCACACATAGGTAGAGATGAGAAATACTCCAGGTTATAGGAGTGGTCATCTGGAAAATCCCCATATCTCAACATTTTCCCAGAGCACCCCAAAACCAAAAAAAAAGAATTGCAGATGTCGGAAATCAGAAATTGGATGCTGGAAAACTTAGCAGGTCAGACAGCATCTGTAGAGAGAAAGCAGAGTTAATGTTTCTGATCCAGTGACCTTTCTTCAGAATGCAGACCTGTTGAGTTTATCCAGCAATTTCTGTTTTTATTTCTGATTTCCAGCATCTGCAATTCTTTTGATTTTTCTTTTTGTTTTGGAGTGCTCTGGGAAAAAAGTTGAGACATGGAGATTTTCCAGATGACCACTCCTATAATCTGGGATATTTCTCATCTCTACCTGTGTGTGGTATTGTGTGAAGGATTTTAACAGATTGAAAAAGAAAGCGTATTTCCTATGTTAGTGATATGGAAAACTCAGCAGGTCAGGCAACATCTGTGGAGAGAAAGCAGAACTAATGTTTCAGGTACAGTGACCTTTCTTCAGAATGCAGACCCGCTGAGTTTATCGAGCAATTTCTGTCTTTGTCACCCCAAAGCCAATCTCACTGCCTTACCTGTTTCACAAAGCTCAATAACCTTTGCTTTCAATACTTACCCAATTTATCCTTCATTGATTCAATTGCATCTGCCTCAAACATTCCACACATTATAATGAACCTGTTGTGAAGAAAATTCACTTCAACTATATCTGCAATCTCATTGTGATAATTCTTATTTGATAATTCCATCTCACAAACATCGGAAATAAGCTTTCTTTTGTAATCTGCTAAAATCCCTCATAATTAAAAAAAATTTCACTAAATCTCATTTTAAGCTTCTCGGTTGTCATGGAAATAATGTTTACATTTCTTATAATTTTCCATTTCTGGTATAATTCCGGTAAAACAGATATGCAAATACACATTGAGGAAATCATTCATGTTGGGTAATAATATCAACTAAATAAAATGTGTCTGACTCTTATCACTGGTTGGGTTGAATTTTAATTCCCAGAAATGGGTGACATGTGAAGTTTATAATGGTAGAGTTGCCATAATTGGACAGACCATGGGCTGCAGTCTCACGAGGAGAAATAACTGGCTATGGTTTAACCTAAGGGTCACTACACCTCAGTTGAGGAAAGAGGGTCACTCATAGTCACCCCAGCTGGTGTAGGAATTGAACCCACACTATTGACTGCATTCTGCTTCACAAGCCAACTATCCAGCCATTTGAGCTAACCAACTCCTGAAGCATTGGCATTGCAAAGTATGAGCACAGCCAATTCACTTCCAATTTTACTGGAGTTTGGATGAAGGCAGTTTGGTTATTTGTGTATTATATGTTTCATGCCTTCATTTTAACTGTCATGAGTTTTTAAAAAAATTCAAACTGTATATATTTCTCAAGTTTCCAGAAATTCAATAGGTGAAAAGAGACAAGAAAGGCTAAATCTGTAAGTTAAGTAAATTAATGCAGTGCTTGTGAATGAGGAATGTTTCCTCCAAGCCACATAAATCATCCAACAAATCTACATCGTTCTTTTCACATGATAAGTCAGCTTACAGCCCCTGACCACTTTCAGACTCCCATGACCACATCAGAACTCCCAAGGTACTATCTGACAACACCTTCCCTGTGACTACCTCCATGCTGCCGCTCTTCTCCTCCCAACAATTGGCTCCCCTACCATCATTGTGTCCACGAAACTCTACACAGCCCACCCATATTATTATCAAATGGATCCCTGAACTCAATTTAATTGACACATTTGGTGATGAGATCCAAGGTCAATGCAGTATTCTCCCTTATAGTCCCCACATCCATGAGATGGGCCTTCGGGTCTCCTCCACAATGGTGTTTTGCTGAAGCCTTCTCTGCCTGTTTGATAGGCCCGTGGCCTATTAGGCTACCTGTAAACAGGAATCCCATAGAAAAAATTTCAAGGATTTTCAAATAACCTGTTCTTCTGACTTGAAAACAGTTGGATCCTTGGACTAAAGTTCTGGTTATTATTGGAATTTCCCATCAATTTAAACTTTTCCAATAATCAGCTATTAGCGTTTCATGCTTATTTAGATACCCTTCCCAATCTCAGGACACTCCAAAGCATTTCCCTCTATTGAAGTGCTTTTGAAATATGGTTCATGATGCAAGTTAACATATTCATTCATTCATTCATTCAGAGAATATGGACAACACTGGCCAGGCCAACACTTATTGCATTTCTCTTACTGCCTTTGAGAGAGTAGAAATAAGTAACTTTCCACAGCTCATGTGCAGGGACAACCACAGTGCTGTTAGAAAAGGTGACTCAGTAACAGTGAAGGAATGATAATACATTTCATAAAAACAAAAGATTCAAGTATTGAAATAACAGTTAAATAGCCTCCAGTTTCCTGTCTTCTGTATTCCTCACTTCTTGAACAGGTATGTTACATAGCCATTTTCCAGTCCTCTGAGACCCTCCTTGACTTCAATGAGTCCTGAAAGATCACCTCCAATGGCTCCACAATCTCTCCAGCAATCTCTTCAGAACCCTGGGGTGCAGTCTATCTGGTTGGGATAATTTATCTACCTTCAGACCTTTCAATTTCCCCAACTCCTTCTCTTTAGTGATGCTCTGACACATATCTCTGTCCTCTGACTCTCTTGAAGTTCTGGCATGCTGGTGATGTTGTCTACCATGAAGACTGATGGAAAGTATATCAAAGAAAGGTATCAAAGAAAGTTGGTCGATTTGTTTTCATAAAATGATGAACAGATGAGAAAAGATAGAAATTACAGTGGTGTAATTGCAATGGAAAAACTGACAGCAATGAAGAAAGGGAAACTGAATGATTGCAATGAGAAGACTGTATAGGCAGAGTTAGCAAATGGTATTTTGGGATAACAAAGACACAGCATTAACTGAAAAGATATACAAAGTGGATAAGATGAGTGTTGGCATGAACGCTGGGAGTAGTAAGTGTAGGAAGCTTGTACAGTAAAGTAGAAGGAGATCATCAACTTAATAAGGTTGGAGGGGAAATGAATGTTAGGTTTAATGATGAGTGTGGGAGAAGATAATTTCAACTCTAGGGCATTGTCTCCAAAAGAGAGTTTGAATAGTGCACAGACACCTTTTGTGAACAATCTGGAGGAGGTAGAGTGTCTTTCTGAACTGAGACCGCCAATGTTTATGTCGTGGAATGACCCTGAAACATGTTTTGGATAAATTATGATCTCTTTGATCTAATGAATTTCCAAAAATCAATTTTTAAAATGCAAAACTTCAAAAAAATACAAAGTTAAAACTTTCTGCAGTAGCATATTTAACCAATGTCCAATTCTATAACTCTCTGTCATCATTTTAAGTCCTTTCGCCTATTTCTTACATTCTTTTCCCCACTCCAATATGTAGGAAGCATGTGTCTGTCATGTATAACTGCAGCATAAGTTACCAACTACTACACTTGCTTTTGAATGTCAGGATCAACTTGAGTTATTTGCTTTGTTGGAACTGAATGTTTTTAAAGTTATTGTTCAGCTTTTCGGAGCTTTCTAAGCTGATGTATGCTCAGAGCTGAGTGACAGTAGAAAGTAACCCTGTATGACTCTATTATCTTGTCAAATAACAGCTTTCCAAGTGACATCTGTCATCCACCCACCTTGTAGGTTGGTGATTTTGTGTGACATAAATGGTTTGGATAAAAATATATAAAAGGAAAATAATAAACTTTAAAAATATTTGTTACATGCAAAAATGTTGATGATTGTTCTAAAATTGTTTTCATTGAATTGACTATTAATTTTGATGTTTGCATTTACAGCAAATGTGTTAAGTTAGAACTATGAAGAGCTTTCAACTCTTTTGATTAACTTAAGGATTTTGTGGATATGGATTGAAGTGAATAATTTGTTTCTCCTATCTGAAATACAACTAGCACACTTGCAATCTGTTTAATCACACAATTACTGAAAGTATTTAGCCCCTTGATTGAAGTTTGCTGCAAAATAAGTGAGTATTCATTGTTCATGTTTTCTTATATCATCCTGAAATATATTGCCTTGGAAATACTTATTAAAATTAATGCTGGCATTTATAATGTTTATACAGGGTGTGAAATGCAGACATGACACATATGGCATTAAAATTAGAACTGGTATTTATAATGTTTACTCAGGGTCTCAAGTACAGACACTTCATATTACAGTGGAAAATAGTGCTGCATTTATAATGTTTGCACAGGACCTGAAATGGAGACACTACAAATGTTGCTGTTAAAATTAATGCTGGCATTTATAGTATTTAGTCAGGCTATGAAACACAGACATTGCCATGTTGGTATTAAGGTTCAATCTGGCACTCACAGCATATATGTAGTCACTTAACTAAAGACACAACAAAAATATGGTGTTAAAGTTAAGACTTAGGCAGCCACAATGGTACAGATGCTGCAGATACTAGTATTCAAATAGAGTTGGCATTAATGACACTTTTACAGGCCCAGAAATATTGGCACTGCAATACTTAGCATATAAATATTAATAGGATTGCTATCACAGAACCACCAGTTCGATTTCATTTAGTTGACAAAGGGAGAGCTTCATCCTGTTAGTCAGCTTGGATTGTAAGCTGCACTTGGAGATGAAAGGAAGAAATAAGAGCATGCTGGATCACTATGCCAACTACTTGTGTCTGCAGTATCACCTTTAATGTTCATACTGAACATGAAACCAAATTCTCACTAATTCTCTGGTTGGAACATGAGCAAAAACATGCCTTGCTCACTTGCCATTAGCAATATAGATACTTAACTTTACAGGAAATTGGAAATGCTGAAAATGCCAGTCAAACCTGAAAGAGAAAGGTGGAGATTGATACAAAGCCAAGTTTGCCATGGTTATCAGCAGTCCTCAGTCACTCAAGAGCGATACCTTTTGCACAGGGATCTAAGCAGCAACCAGGGTCAGCCTCTGATACAAGTTATGTTCAGGGCCAATAGAGTCAGGGTCCTCCACATAAGGAGTCAGAAACCAACTTTCAGGCAGTCCTGATTCTTCCTGCTCTATGGAAGAATGTATTCATCCTGAAACGAGAGAGGGACAGTTGTTATGAGAGATGAAAATGGATAGCAAGTCTGTTACTTTTGATGGAAGTGGGAGGCATTCTGAGTCAGTGAGTAGGCAGCACAGAGTGAATGCAGGGTTAGTGGTGTGGTAGTTAAGAATGGGTGGCAGTGAGTAAGGAAGGTGTTGCAGCCAAGTGAGATTGGTAGAAAATGAGACTTGGTGGGGAGGTGGGGACAGTAGCAAAGATCGAGTGAGGCTGAGGTGATGGATGTTAGAGTGGTGAAGGACATTGACCTTCTTCCTACGTTGCTGTTCATTCCTCCAGATGGTTGAGCTTGGTTCTGGCTTGCCATTCAGACTAGGCTGGTGTGAACTATTCTTGGAGACCCTACTGCAATATGGTGGTAGTGAACATTCTGCCTCTGCAGAATTCTGTCGACTAAGGCATCCAGGATACTGCCCATAAAGCAGGATGCTAATTTTCTCATTTATGTCATGTGCATGGAAAATGCCAGGAATCATGGGGGACAGCTGTGGGCTGACAGTGTTTGTCCATGTGCACATGTGCTTTTAAAGATGGCTGGATGCCAGGGATGCCAGTTCATTCTAGGATATATCAGCAATGCTGAATTGCTCCAGGTATGATCAGCAATGGAATGGGACTAGAATCAGATAAGAGGGGGAGTCATAAGTGTTGGGTAAGTAGGTAATGAGGCAGTTTTGGGGTGTAAGAAAAGTTTATCTTTGGTGGTGGAAATGTTTACTGGCCCTTGCAGAGAGAAACCCTCCATGAAAACCAATGAAACTGACACTTAGCCAACAAATTGCAAGATCCAGGTCTTTATCTCAACCCAAAGACAGTGTGTAACATCTGGAGAATGGATGGAGTCAATGTAAGATGCATATTAATCCTTTCTTACACAATAGCAGATATATCTTATGCTCATCAAGTGCATATGTGCTCAGTGGGAAAGTAAATAATTTGGGCTCATTTGCACTGTTGCTTTGAAATTAAATTGATTGTCAAAAATAAAATCAAGAAGTCAGATCTAAGCTTAAAATGTCGTTTGGATGACATTAGCTTGTTCCAGGAGTAAGAAATAGATTCATTCACAGCCAACATCTGTTTTACTCCCTGCCTGCTACTCTTGTCATTCAAAGTGAATGAATTTCAAATAGTCAGCCCTGCACAAAAGCAGTTTAGGATATAAGTCAGGTCCATGAGCACTCTAAAATAAAACAAAGAATGTCAGATGCTAGCAGTCTGAAGCTAACAAAAACAGAACCTTGGCAGTTCTGGCAGCACCTGTGGCAAGAAAACAGTGTTAATATTTTGAGTCCAGTGACACGATTTCAGAAGGCTCCATTTGGTAAGAAAGCACAGATGTAATTAGCAACCACCTCGACATTTAATAAATGATTGGTTACAGTAAATGTGAGGATATACATCACTAATATCAAAAAGACTGTGTTGAGATTGCACTTTGTGATATGGGCAGCAAATGCTAATGAGAAATTTCATTGCCTATTACTTGGGAAAGATGAGAAACTGCACCTGAATGATCTCACCAGTATGATCTCAGATCCTGTGTATCAAATTTCCACTTAACTTCAAGGAACTGAATATGACCCCACAAACAGTTGTCAGGAAACAATTTGTTTCAGATAAAATATTGTCAATAGACAATCAGGGAATGTGTTAGCCACATTTTTACACTTCTCTTTAAAAATTCTAGAAAAGTCTAATTCTGACTCCATTATTTAAGAAGGTAGGAAAGTAGAAATAAACAGGAAACTATGATCCTGCCTGTTTAATGTTAGTTGTGGGTAAATTACTAAAATCTATTGTCAAGGACAAAGTAATGAAACAGAGACTGAGGGGCAACCTTAAAGAGGTTTATAAAATCATGAGGGTATAGATAGGGTGAATAGCTAAGGTGTTTTTATGAGAGTGAGTCCAAACCTAGACAGCATAAGTTTAAGATGAGAGGGGAAAGATTTAAAGAGGATCTGATGGGTAACTTTTTCACAAAGAGGGTGGTGTGTCTATTGAATGAGCTGCCAGAGGAGGTGGTGGAGGCTGGGACAGTTACAATATTTAAAAGGCACTATGATGAGCATGTGAATAGGAATGTGGAAGGGTTTAGAGTCATAGAGTTATACAGCTTGGAAACAGACCTTTAAGTCCACGCAGTCCATACTGACCATGTTCTCAAACTAAACTTGTCCCACTTGTCTTCATTTGGCCCATATCCTTCCAAACCTTTCTGATTCATGTATTTATCCAAATGTCTTTTAAGTATTATAACTGCGCCAGCATCCATCACTTCCTCTAGCAGTTCTTTCCACATATGAACCACAGTCTCTGTAAAAAGGTTGCCCCTCATGTCCTTTTTAAAATTTTTGTCCTCTCATCTTTAAAATGTGCCTCCTAGTTTTGACCTCCACCACTCAGGGAAAAGGCCTTTGCTAGTCACCTTATTTTTGCCCCTTATGATTTGATAAACCTCTGTAAGGTCACCCCCTCAACTTCTTATATTCCCAGTGATAAAAGTCCCAACATATCCAGCCTATTTATATAATCAAACCATCCATTCCCAGCAACATCCTGGTTTTTTTTACTGAATCCTTTGCAGTTTAATAATATCCTTCCTGTAACAGGGTGACCACAACTTCACACAGTACTCTAGAAGAGGCCTCACCAATGTCTTGTACAACATCAACATGATGTCCCAACTCCTATACTCAAAGGTCTGACTAATGCATGCTGAATGCCTTCCTAACCAACCTGTCTACCTGTGAGACAGGTTTCAAAGAATTATGTACCTGAACTCTTTGGTCTCTTTGGTCTACAAAATTACCCAGGACCCTATCATTAATTCTAAAGGTTCTGTCCTTGCTTGTTTTACCAAAATGTAATATCTAGCATTTATCCAAATTAGACTCCATTTGCGACTTCTTGGCCCATTGACCCAATTGATCAAGATGTCTTTGTAACCTTCTTCACGGTGCACTAGATCACAAAGTTAGGTGACATCTGCACACTTACTAATCATGTTTCCTATATTATATTCTAAATCATTTACAGAGGAACCTTGATTATCCGAATATCAATTATCCAAATTTCGGATTATCCGAAGAATATTTCAAAGTCCCGATAGAAACATTCCATCAAAGTGGTGTTTCAACACTGATCGCGTCTTTTGTTTACAATGATTAAAAATGAACTCAGCTTACTGAAATGCTGCCAAAAACATCGATGGGAGCCCAGGCACCATCTCCAAATGACTGACTGGCAGCCCTCCCTCTCTCTCTCCATACACTTTCCCTGGAGTTCTACACAGAGGTGTACCCTAACCCCCCCCCTTTTTCCCAGATAATCTGTCCAACATTGTCCTGAATAGGGCAAAGGTGGAACCTGTCAAAATGGTGCAGTTAAAAGTTGTGTGTGTGGCCGTGTGTGTGTGGCTGCATTTGGGGTTGCGTGTGTTTATGCTATGTTGCGACTCACCCATCCCCCAAAGGCAGCAGCAGTCTTACTGTTGGTGTCCAGTCCAGCTGCCGAAGGAGAGGGGGCTGCGAACGGGGGTGGCTTATGCAGACGGGCAAGCCAGGGCGCGGATGGGGGGCAGACTGGGGGTGGGGCTGGGGTTGGGGCTGGGGATGGGGGCAGGTTTGGACAGGGTTGGGGTAGATGGGGGGTGTTGGTGTGGGTGGTGTTGGATGGGGTTGGGGGCAGACGGGGACAGGGTGAGGCTGGTTTGGACAGGGTTGGTGGTGGACTTGGAGTGTTAGTGGGGGCAGCATTGGACGGGTTAGGGGTGGACAGGGGGGCAGATGGGGGTGTTAGTGGGAGTTGGGTTGGACGGAGTTGGGGGCAGAAGGCGGGTTCACAGGATGACTGGGTCAGACTAGGGCCAGGGCACAGACGGTGGGAGAGGGGGAGGTATGGGAGCCAATTGGTGAGTTGGGGTGGATGGTGGGCAGTGTTGGATGGGATTGGGGGGACGGACAGAGGACAGGGACTCGCACGCGGTGTGCTGCTGCCTAGTCTCCAGAATGGGGAGCAGAATTAGCATGTGCTCGCTATGTCAATCCCATTGAACTGATGAGGGGGGAGAGGGGGTGCAGGAGGCTTCAGCAATGTCGCAGGTCCCTTATACACAAGTGTGTGTCACCTCAGAAACAAACTCTGAGAGAGAGAGAGCAAAGCAGGCAGAGCGAGGAAAAAGGAAACTTCAGAAAACACCGAGTCCCAGAGGAGAGGCATTGAATCAATTGACCAAATAATCAATTATCAAAATGAAATAGTGCCCGCCCTTCTTGTTCGGATAATTGAGGTTCCTCTGTATCAAAAGGACAAACAAAAATGGACCCTGTACTCATGTCTGTGGGACACTGCTGATCACAGGCCTCTAGTTGAAAATCAACCCTCCACCACCACCCTCTGTCTCCTGAAGCTAATTTTGCATCCAATTGGCAAGCTCATCCTAAATCCTCTGTGATCTAGCATTACTAATTAGTCTATCATGCGGAACATTATCAAAGGCTTTACTAAAGCACAAGTAAATAATGTCTACTGCTCTGCCCTCATCAGTCGTTTTGGTTACGTCCACAAAAAACTGAATCATGTTTGTGAGACACACGTTTCCCTCACACAAGTCTATGCAGACTACCCCTAATTATTCGTCCCCTCTCCAAATGCACATAAATCCTAACTTTCAGAATCACCTCCAACAAGTTATCCACCACCAAGGTCAGCTTCACAGGTCTATAGTTATCAGGCTTCTCCTTACAGCCTTTCTTAAATAAAGGCACAACATTAGCTACCCTCCAGTCATTCAGCACCTCACCTGTGTTTATAGATGATACAAATATCTCTGCTAGGGGCCTCACAATTTCCTCCCTAACTTCCCACAACGTCCTGGGAAACACTTGTTTAGGTCCTGGAGATTTATCTACCTTTATGTTTTCTAAGACCTCTAGCACTTCCTCTTCTATAATGTGAACTGTTTTCAAAACATCAGTATTTAATTCACTGAGTTCTCTAGCCTCTTTTTCCTTCTCCACAGTAAAACTGATACAAAATATTAATTTAATGTCGCTCACACCTCCTGAGGTTCAAAACAAAGTCGACCTCATTGACTTTTTGGAGACCCTATTCTCTTTCTAATTCCTCTTCTCTCTTAATGGGCTTGTAGAATCTGTTTGGATTATCCTTAACCTTGTCTGCCAAGACTATCTCATGTTCCCTTTATGCCCTCCTGATTTCATGAGGCTGGTTTAGTGTAGGCACTGGCTGAACTGAATCAAAGGGCGGAAGGATTCACAAATGTTGGCTGCAGCACGCACGTGCCTGGCTGTCTCAATGGGCGGCTTGGTGGTCATAATGTAAAGCCAGGTCCAGCAGAATGCTCAGTTGCTGCCAGAAATGCACACCGCCCTGTGTTCTATCACTTCAGTAATTGGTAGTCAGCATCAACTGCCATTTGACAGAGGTGGCCTTCCTCTCAGGGAGACCGTGAGATGCTAACAAGCACCCACACCTTTCAGACCCATGGGCTCCAATATAGGGCAGGCTCCTTCCACCCAGATGTGCACTTCAGTACTGCCCCTCGATGTAGTGGGAGGACAAAGAGAAAACAACTTCTCTGAGCAGACAAAGCTCATACAAGTGACACTACATTGTAAATAGAGTCTTAGATCTGTAAATATCTGCACTTTCAATCCTCATTTGTCTGACTGATTAGCAGTTTAGCAGTGGGATTGGGTTAACTGGACACTGTATCCGAGATAAACAGCCTCTTTACACATTCCAGAGAGGATCATTTACAGTAAAAAGGCATTGCTCATCTCTGAGAAGCATTGGAGATAGCCATAGGTTTTACACATCTTTCAACCCCTGCATTCATGACTGCAGCCAAAGCTTAGTAACCTGGTGAAGGGCTTGCTGATTGTACAGTTAATAGGAACACCTTATAATAGTTCCTCGCCTTAATTCATATCCCACAATTGCAGCCACTTTCTTGTGTGACTATGTGCTCATTTATGGCTGCTCCTTTCTCTGGAGGAACTCATTTAAGGATGGGTGATGTTTAACAACCCATTAACATCCAAACTCTGCCACATACCCCATTGCTCTTGTTGAAAAATAGGTGATAGGCGCTCACTGTGATAACTTAGATATTGTAATGAAGCCTACTAAAGCATTGCATACTCATTTATCAGTGGACGTGAAATCTCAGATGCTGAAGGATGAATGATAATGGATGGGTGGGAAAGGTTGCATCAGAATGCCTCTTAAACTGGCAATGTTCATAGTAAACTTATTGACCATCTCTCAGATACATTTTCACAAAATAGGTCACAGAAGCTAACTTTACTTAGTGTTATATATTTGTTTGAACTGTTTCTGAATGACTGCTAATATTTCCCCACATCCATCAGTATGGACCATAACAAATAGGAACAGGAATAAGCCTCTGGAGTTTGCTCTGCCATTCAGCAGTGTCATGGCTGTTCTGGTATTCATGCCCTTTTTGCATAACTCTTGATTCCCCTACTATCAAAAATCTGTCTATCTCAGCATTAAATACACACAGAAACACTGCCTCACAGCTCTCTGTGGCAAGAAGCCCCAAAGACTCATAACCCTCTGAGAGAAGAAATTCATCCTCTTCTCAGTTTTAAATTGGTACCCCATCTATCTTGAGGTTATGCCTTCTAGTCCATGACTCTCAAAGAAGGGAAACATCCTCTCAGCATTTGATGACAATAATATTGTCATTTCTTGAATGCGGGAGTAACAGATACTGTAAAATGTTTGACCAGTTGTTAACGGTAACTTTTATTGCAGAATAGGAAAGGTGAAGAAAGAAGCGACAAAGAAGCTGGATTTGCTTCTGTGCTTAAACAAGGGCTGCTGGCCTTTGCAACAACTAGAATCCCAGTCTCAGTTTAAGAGGCCAATCGTTAAGGATGAAAATGCAGAGAAATCTCTTCACTCAAAGGGTTGTGCCTCTTTTTACTACACACCCGCAGAGGATTTGGATGCTTCATCCATGAACATATTTAAAACTGTGACAGAAACATTTCTTGCCACTTCAAAGAATCAAGAATAGAAGTGGGTGGGAAAATGACTTTGAAGCTAAAGATCAGCCATAATTACATGAAGTGGCCGTGCGGTCTACTCCTGCTCCTATTTATTGTGTTCTTAATTATTACTCTTTTCATTTACATTCTATCCTGTTCATTCCTGTCTTTCATCTCTATTTTTGTAGCTTTACAAAATCTTGTTGTCTTTTAAGGCTCTTTCTTTTCCTAAATTTACTCCTCTTTAACAAATTAATTTTTACAATCAGTTCAGATGTAATGCAATCTTCTTTCATCCATAGATATGGAGCCTTAAAACAATTCTGTTGTTCATTTTTGCATTACTTGCTTTGTAGTCCTTCGATCTACATTATTTCCCGCTGCTGATCAGTGGTTCTATTTACCAACTTTTCCTTCCATTTTGCTTGAGGAAAAATTGCTTTTATCTCACTCACATCAATTTTCTATTCACTTTTTTTATTATTGGACTGAGCACAGTTACACTGCAGTCACTGTTTCCAAAACAATCTCTGATTTTTAGGTCATATATTTGCTCTGTTCCATTAGTTAAAACAGGTTTAGTAGTGTTATCTCCTTTGTTGGACTTTTTGAGGAACCTTTCTGCAGCACATTACAAAAATTCCTACCTTTTTACAACACAGGCATTATCCTACCTCATTCATTAATGAGGTTTTTACCTCATTATCTTACCTCAGTCTATTTTTGGACCATTTCTATCTCCTATGTTAATAACTACATAGTTAATATATTGTTTTCATTTTTCTAGCCTACCCTCATTTCTCAATTCTACTTAATTCTTTTCATGACCATTAAGCACATTGCCTGCAATGCCTTGTTTGTGTTTTCATGACCAGAACTGCTCACATTTCTCAAGATGTGATCAAATCATAATGTTGTACCGTTTCAGCATGAAGCCTTCTGATCTGCACTGCAATGGTATGGTTTATAACTTATCATTCTCTTACCTTTTAACAGGGTAGATCTGCCATGCTTGGACATACCCTGCATCAAATCACTATAGTTCTCAGGTCTCTTGGCCTCTCATCTAGTTTGGATATGTTGACTTGCTTGGTCAATGTCACTGCTGTTGTTTCATAGGATTTTCACTTGTCTGAATTCAATGTTATCTGTCATCTTTCTACCCACTTACAGTTATTTTCTTCGTTTTTCTGGAGCACTAACTTACCTCATTGAGCTTAACTATTCTTCCGAATTAACACAGTTGACATGATATGAAGCTAATGTACATTTACCTTCACAGATATGCAAAGAGGTACGAAGTTACTTGTGGCCAGTAAATCAAATAGTAATTGCTCTACTTGCAACTCATCATAGCAAGAGATTGTTGGTTAGCACTGCTGCCTTGCAGCGCCAGGGACCCGGGTTCAATTCCAGCTTTGGGCAACTGTCTGTGTGGAGTTTGCACATTCTCCCCATGTCTGTGTGGGTTTCTTCCAGGTGTTCTGGTTTCCTCCCACAGTCCGAAAATGTGTGGGTCAGGTGAATTGGCCATGCTAAATTGCCCATAGTGATAGGTGCATTAGTAGGGAGTAGGTGAATGGGTCTGGGTGGGTTACTCTTCGGAGGGTCGGTGTGGACTTGTTGGGCCGAAGGGCCTGTTTCTGCACTGTAGATAATCTAATCTAATTGCCACAAGGAAAGCTGAAATGCTCCAAAGAAGTCCTTAAAATATCCCTGAAGAAGTAAATCTTTCCCACTGACTTATGGGAGTTTCTGGCCTGTGATCAATCAAAATGGAGAATGGACTGAACTCATCCCCAAGAATCTTTGAGGGGATCATGCAGAGATGAATTTGAGGTGGTGAGTAGAGCTCATAAACCTCTCTCATTAATCCTGCACCTCATCATCCAAGCACAATCTGACTCTTCACTTTATGTCCTTGCACAAACTGAATTGCTTGAAAGCACAAAATTACCCTGGGAAAATGCACCAGGAAATACCTCAAAAACATTAAAACAAGCTCTTGTGTACTTGGTTTGTAGTTGTAACTAGGATTTCACAAAATTGTATCCTTCTATTGCATTGACCTGAGATAAGAATATTATTTTCACTTTTGAGATAGGTTTTGCAATGAGATGGAAAACAATTAACTAAGTCTGAAAAATTGACAGCTCCATTAATCATAGCAGTATCTACATCAGGGGCTTTTTTCTCCTGCCAAGATGTGAGTGGGAGTTCTGATGTCTGGGAAAAGTACAGACACAAGGACCTTAAGTCTTCAAAGCCAAGCCCTCATGCATCACCCTGAGCTTTTATTCAATCCACAATTCAGGAGGACAGAATCATTAACTGTTCAAATGCTGGTTGTCTTTTTAGTTTTATTCATCAACATAATCACAAATATTGCCAGTTCCCAAACCTATGATGTGTTAAAGGTATATGTTATGTCAATTTTGTTTTGCTTATAGATTTATAGAGTCATAGAGATGCACAACATGGAAACAGACCCTTTGGTCCAACTCGTCCATGCCAAACTGATATCCTAGAAAGATTTCGTCCCATTTTCCAGCATTTGGCCCATATCCCTCTAAATCTTTCCTCTACAGATACCTTTTAAATGTATCCTCCCAACACCTTTTAAATGTTGGAATTGTAACAGCCTCCACCACTTCCTCTGGCAGCTCATTCTATACACGCGCACACGCGTGAAAAAGGTGCCCCTTAGGTCGCTTTTAAATCTATCCCCTCTGCCTTCTAGTTTTGGACTCCCCCCACCGTGGGGAAAAGACTTTGTCTATTTACCTTGTCTTTAAAATTTCCCCAAAGGGGCAAAATACCAGTCCAGTCAACGCCTCTATGCAGCCAATATTTGCATCCAGCAGTGCTCTGGTTTGTTTATTACCTCTATACAGTCATTGTTTCTGTCTGTCCAATGCATCTGTCCAGCCAGTAACTACCTCCATGTAGTATCACATTCCAATTCATACTTCAGCCTTACCAAATACTAACATTATATGATGCATTCTAACGCTAGCATTTTAAATCACTTTTCAAACACAAATTCTTCATTTTAAAATGTACTTCTACTGTGCTTCCTTTTCAGATTTGCCAGTGTGACCATAAGCTTATGCCACTGGTTTTATTCCCTTTAGTGAATATCTGATGTTTCCATCCTCCCTATGTGGAATAACTTGTCTAATTACTGGCTACATTTCAGACTGGGAGTCTCAAATGTAACAATCACAGATATTCTATTCCTTGACAAAACCTTGATATAAAGTTGCATTTTTGAAATGAGTCCGATAACAGCATCACAGGTATAGTTGCACTAAAAAGGAGGTAATGAATCTTCTTAAACCATGAGTGTTATAACAAGAGACACACTTGGGCCACACCAGGTAAAAATTCCAACTTTCTTTCTAAGAAGGGCATGGAGAACGGGTTCGAAGGTAGACGACTGAGGGTAGTGGCAGAGGAATGCTTTACTGACTGGAGGCATGTGATCAATGATTGGTGATGAATCCTTTTCGTCATTGATATAAATAATTTGGATGCGAACATAGGAGGTATGGTTAGTAAGTTTGCAGATGATGCCAAAATTGGAGGTGTAGTGGACAGTGAAGAAGGTTACCTCAGATTACAACGGGATCTTGATCAGATGGGCCAATGGGCTGAGGAGTAGCAGATAGAATTTAAATTAGATAAATGTGAGGTGCTGCATTTTGGAAAGGCAAATCAGGGCTGGACTTATAGAATTAATGGTGAGGTCCTGGGAGTGTTATTGAACAAACAGACATTGGAGTGGAGGTTCATAGTCCTTTAAAACAGGTAGACAGGTTAGTGAAAAAGGCATTTAGTATGCTTACTTTTATTGATCAGTGCATTGAGTATAGGAGTTGGGAGGCCATGTTGCAGTTGTGCAGGATATTGGTTGGACCACTTTTGGAATATTGTGTGCAATTCTGGTCTCCCTGCTAGAGGAAGGATATTGTGAAACTTGAAAGGTTTCAGAAAAGATTTACCCAGGTTGGAGGATTTGAGATATAGGGAGATGCTGAACAGGCTGGGGCTGTTTTCCCTGGAGCTACGGAGGCTGAGGGATGACCTTACAGAGGTTTATAAAATTATGATGGCCATGGTCTTTTCCCTGATGTGTGTTGTCCAAAAGTAGAGAGCATAGATTTAAGGTAAGAGTGGAAAGATTTAAAAGATACCTAAGGGGCAACGTTTACACGCAGAGTGTGGTGTGCATGTGGAATGAGCTGCCAGAGGAAGCAGTGTAGACTGGTACAATTACAACATTTAAAAGGCATCTGAGCAGGTATTTGAATAGAAAGAGTTCAGAGGGATACAGCCAAATGTAGGCAAATGGGACTAGATTGATTTAGAATATCTGGCTGGCATGGACAATGTTTCCATGCTGTACATCTTTATGACTCTATGGCTCTATAGTGAATCAACAGGGTTTTCCAATAAAGCAGCAACATTGAGAACTCTTTTCTGCTTCAAACCCAGCCCAATGAGCCTAGACATCACCAAAATTATTAACAACAAAAACAGAAATTTCTGGAAAAGCTCAGCATCTGTGGAGAGAAATCAGAGTTAACATTTCAGGACGCCTGACCCTTTCTCAGAACAGTCTGAGGAAGGGTCACTTGATCCAAAGCATGAACTCTCACTTCTCTCCACAGATGCTGCTGTGCTTTTCCAGCAATTTCTGTTTTTTTGTTTCTGATTTACAGTATCCACAGTTCTTTGAGTTTTTAGCAGAATTATTATTTTTAATATATAGTGGGGTTTGAACTCTTCTTGGTTCATAGTCAGCACTATAAGCACAATACCATGAAACTCATTTTTAATGATATCCTTGTTCAATTATTTCATAAAAGAGAAAAATGCCTACAATCTAGTAAGGACTCAGATTCACTAATGAAGCACAGGTATTATTCAACATAGTTTATTTTAAGAAACATTTTCTTTGGGACAAATTGTATTGCAAGTGTCAAGTTTGAAATAATATACAATAAAGCATTTTTAACAATAATTCTTTTTCTCTTTATCTACCCTAGAATTCAACTGTGAACTCTGATTTTTGTTTTAAACTACACAAGGATGCATGATAATTCTTTCTGTTTATATTAACTGTCTGTACTTCCAACACAGGAAATGACTTCTACTTTATGAAAATATACCAGCAACATTTTCATATCTTTATTAGGTTCAGTCTACTGCCCTTTTAACTTTAACATAGCTACTGTAAAGAAAAGAGAGAGAACAGTTTGGTCAGTTGGCTTTCTCAAAATTAATAGCCCATCCTTTTCATTTAAATTAAAGAGCTCCCTGAAGTAAATTCAATAAATAGCACGCAAAGTATTATGATATGGAATGACAGGGTGGATGCTTTTGTGAAAGTGTCATTTTAAATTCCTTCTGTAGCACTGCCAATCCAGCAACTTGAGCTCAATATTACGGTGGTGGAATAGTGTGGAAACAGGCCATTTGGCCCAACCAGTCCACACTGACCCTCCGAAGAGTAACCCACCCAGACCCATGGGCGGTACGGTGGCACAGTGGTTAGCACTGTTGCCTCATAGCACCAGAGAGACGGGTTCAATTTCCGCCTTGAGTAACTGTCTGTGTGGAGTTTGCACATTCTCCCCGTGTCTGCGTGGGTTTCCTCTGGATGCTCCGGTTTCTTCCCACAATCCAAAGATGTGCAGGTTAGGTGAATTGGCCATGCTAAATTGCCCATAGTGTTAGGTGAAGGGGTAAATGGAGGGGAATGGGTGGGTTGCTCTTCGGAGGGTCGGTTTTTTTAGATTAGATTACTTTTTAGATTACTTTACAGTGTGGAAACAGGCCCTTCGGCCCAACAAGTCCACACCGACCCGCCGAAGCGCAACCTAGTAAGGACTCGTTGGGCCGAAGGGCCTGTTTCTACTCTGTAAGTAATTTAATCTAACTTTAGTATATAATCCCAGCCTTCACTTCAATCCTCAGTGCCATCTTTTGAGTGGAGCATTCTACCCAGTTCCCTTCCACCCTCACAGCTGAAAACTGAAAACAAAACCATAGCATTATCACGAAGAATTGCACCGTCTCAGATCATAAGACCTTACAACGGATAGTGTGGACAGCTGAGATGATCATCGGGGTCTCTCTTCCCTCCATTACAGACCTTTACTCAACACGCTGCAACCAAAAGGCTGAGAACTTTATGGAAGACTCCACATACCCCTCACTCAAATTCTTCTCCTTCTTGCCATTTGGCAGAAGATACCAGAGCATTCAGTCTCTCATGGCCAAATTGTGCAACGGTTTCTTCCCCCAAACTATCAGGCTCCTTAACACAGTATGATCAGACTCTTTCCCATCTGCAATTCTTTGCACGATTTGGAATTGCTGCTAGAACAATGTTTATTATTTATCATTCTTCTATTACACTGACATTTGCATGGTTTGCACTTGTTATGCACTTTATGCTGCCCTTTGTCTGATCGTCTACTTTGTGCTGTCCATCTAACACCTTGGTCCTGGAGGAACGCTGTCTTGTTTTTCTACTGCATCAGT